>NC_083423.1:50602951-52030451 GCF_020745735.1 Hemiscyllium ocellatum
CTCTCTCTCCCTATCTTTCTATCTCTGTCTGTCTCTGTCTCTCTATCTCTGTCTTTCTATATCTGTCTATCTCTCTATCTCTCTCTATCTCTCTCTATCTTCCTCTTTGTCTCTCTTTCTGTCTATCGCTTCATCTGTCTGTCTCTGTATCTATCTCTATCTCTATTTCTCTCTTTAACTGTCTCTCTATCTCTCACTATCTCTCTATTCATCTATCTATCTTCCCCTTTGGCTGTCTATCTCTCTCTCTCTCTCTCTCTCTCTCTCTCTCTCTCTCTCTCTCACACACTCACACACACACACACTCACACACACACACACACACACACACACACACACACACACACTCTCTATCTCTTTTTCTCTCTATCTATCTGTCTGTCTCTCTCTCTCTCTGCCTCTGTCACTCTCTGTCTGTCTGTCTCTCTGTATCTCTCTTATTATCACTCTCTATCTCTCTCTAGCACCATATATCTCTATCCCTCCCTCTGTCTCTTTATCTCTCTCTATCTCTCTCTCTCTCTCTCTCCCTCTGTCTCTCAATCTATCTCTCCCTCTGTCTCTCAATCTATCTCTCCCTCTGTCTCTCTATCTGTCTATCTCCTTCTGTCTGTTTGTCTATCTATCCATCCCCCCCTCTCTCTCTCTGTCGCTCTTTATCTCTCTTTCTCTCTGCCTGTCTCTCTCTCTGTCTCTTTCTATCTCTATCTCTCTCTTCATTACCTCCTTCTCTGTCTATCTCTCCCTCTATTGCTCTCTCCCACTGTCTCTTTATCTCTCTTTCCCTCTGTCTTTATCTCTCTCTGGCTCTGTCTCTATCTCTCTGACCCTCTCTCTGTCTCTTATTATCTCTCTATCACTCTCTATCTCTGTATCTGTCCCACTGTCTCTTCATCTCTCTGTCTCTATCTCTCTGTCTCTTCCTCTCTCTGTGTCCCTCTCTATGTCTCTCTGTCTCTCTCTCTCTTACTGTCTCCCTAACTCTGTCTCTCTATCTCTCGCTCTCTCTCCCCCGCTGTCTCTCCATCTGTCTCTCTCTCCTTATCTGTCTGTTCCTCTATCTCTATCTGTTCCTCTCTATGTCTCTCTATCTCTCTCTCTGTTATTATCACTTGCTCTCTATCTCTTGATCTATTTCTCTCTCTCTCTCTCTCTCACTATCTATCTCTATCTATCTCTCTCTCTCTCTCTTACTATCTCTCTAACTCTCTATCTATCTCTCTCTACCTCTCCCTCAGTCTCTCTATCTGTCTCTCTCTCTCTCTCTCTATCTGCCTCTGTCTCTCTCTATCTCTCCCTCTGTCTATCTCTCGGTATCTCTCTCTTATTATTACTCTTTATCTCTCTCTATGACCATCTATCTCTATCTCTCTCGCTCGCTTGCTCTCTGTCTCTCAATCTATCTATCTCTCTCTCTCTGTCTCTCTATCTGTCTATCTCCTGTCTGTCTGTCTATCTATCTCTCCCTACCTCTCTCTCTGTCACTCTTTATCTCTCTTTCTCTCTATCTCTCTGTCTCTTTCTATCTCTATATCTCCTTATCTGTCTATCTCTCCCTCTATCTCTCTCTCTCTTTCCCTCTGTGTCTTTATCTCTCTCTCTCTCTGGCTCTGTCTCTGTCTTGCTGTCTTTCTATCTCTCTGTCCCTCTCTGTCTCTCCATCTCTCTCCCTCTCTGTCCCTCTATCTCTCTATCTCTCTTACTCGGTCTCTCTCACTCTCTGTTCCTCTATCTGTCTCTCTCTCCATCCCTCTGTTTCTCTCCTTATCTGTCTGTCCCTCTATCTCTCTATCTCTCTTACTCGGTCTCTCTCACTCTCTGTTCCTCTATCTGTCTCTCTCTCCATCCCTCTGTTTCTCTCCTTATCTGTCTGTTCCTCTATCTCTCTCTGTCCCCCTCTATGTCTCTCTCTCTCCTATTATCTCTTGCTCTCTATCTCTATATCTATTTCTCTCACTCTCTAACTCTCTCTCTGTCTGTCTGTCTCTCTCTCTCCTTATCTATGTCTCTAGATCTCGCTCTTTCTATCTCTGTCTGTCTCTCTCTCTCTATCTATCTTTCTCTCTCTCTCTTACTATCCGATTGCCATAGTATTAAAGGTTTAGATTTCTTAAGTGTGTACAAGACAATTTTCTGATTCAGTATGTGGATGTACCTACTAGAGAAGGTGCAAAACTTGACCTACTCTTGGAAAATAAGGCTGGGCAGGTGACTGAGGTGTCAGTGGGGGAGCACTTTGGGGCCAGCAACTGTAATTCTATTCGTTTTAAAATAGTGATGGAAAAGGGTCGACCACATCTAAAAGTTGAAGTTCTAAATTGGAGAAAGGCCAATTTTGACGGTATTGAGCAAGAACTTTCGAAAGTTGATTGGAGGCAGATGTTCACAGGTAAAGGAATGGCTGGAAAATGAGAAGCCTTCAGAAATGAGATAACGAGAATCCAGAAAAAGTATATTCCTGTCAGGGTGAAAGGAAAGGCTGGTGGGTATAGGGGATACTGGATGACTAAAGAAATTGAGGGTTTGGTTAAGAAAAAGAAGGAAGCATATGTCAGGTATAGACAGGATAGATCGAGTGAATCTTAGAAGAGTATAAAGAAAGTAGGAGTACACTTAAGAGGGAAATCAGGAGGGCAAAACGGGGACATGAGATAGCGTTGGCAAATAGATTTAAGGAAAATCCAAAGGGGTTTTACAAATATGTTAAGGACAAAATGGTAACTAGGGAGAGAATAGGACACCTCAAAGATCAGCAAGGCGGCCTTTGTGTGGAGCCACAGAAAATGGGGAAGATACTAAATGAATATTTTGCATCAGTATTTACTCTGGAAAAGGATATGGGAGATATAGACTGTAGGGAAATAGATGGTGACATCTTGCAAAATGTCCAGATTACAGAGGAGGAAGTGCTGGATGTCTTGAAACAGTTAAAAGTGGATAAATCCCCAGGACCTGATCAGGTGTACCCGAGAACGCTGTGGGAAGCTAGAGAAGTGATTGCTGGGCCTCTTGCTGAGATATTTGTATCATCGATAGTCACAGGTGAGGTGCCGAAAGACTGGAGGTTGGCAAATGTGCCACTGTTTAAGAAAGGTGGTAAAGACAAGCCAGGGAACTATAGACCGGTGAGCCTGACCTCGGTGGTGGGGAAGTTGTTGGAGGGAATCCTGAGGGACAGGATGTACATGTATTTGGAAAGGCAAGGACTGATTAGGGACAGTCAACATGGCTTTGTGTGTGGGAAATCATGTCTCATAAACTTGATTGAGTTTTTCGAAGAAGTAATAAAGAGGATTGATGAGGGTAGAGCAGTAGATGTGATCTATATGGACTTCAGTAAGGTGTTCGACAAGGTTCCCCGTGGGAGATTGATTAGCAAGGTTAGATCTCATGGAATACAGGGAGAACTAGCCATTTGGATACAGAACTGGCTCACAGGTAGAAGACAGAGGGTGTTGGTGGAGGGTGGTTTTTCAGACTGGAGGCCTGTGACCAGTGGAGTGCCACAAGGATCAGTGCTGGGCCCTCTACTTTTTGTCATTTACATAAATGATTGGCTTGCGACCATAAGAGGTAAAGTTAGTAAGTTTGCAGATGACACCAAAATTGGAGGTGTAGTGGACAGCGAAGAGGGTTACCTCAGATTAAAACAGGATCTGGACCAGATGGGCCAATGGGCTGAGAAGTGGCTGATGGTGTTTAATTCTGATAAATGTGCTGCATTTTGGGAAAGCAAATCTTAGCAGGACTTACACACTTAATGGTAAGGTCCTAGGGAGTGTTGCTGAACAAAGAGACCTTGGAATGCAGGTTCATAGCTCCTTGAAAGTGGAGTCGCAGGTAGGTAGAATAGTGAAGAAGGCACTTAGTATGCTTTCCTTTATTGGTCAGAGCATTGAGTACAGGAGTTGGGAGGTGATGTTGCAGCTGTACAGGACATTGGTTAGGCCACTGTTGGAATATTGTGTGCAATTCTGGTCTCCTTCCTATCGGAAAGCTGTTGTGAAACTTGAAAGGCTTCAGAAAAGATCTAAAAGGTTGTTGCCAGGGTTGGAGGATCTGAGCTACAGGGAGAGGCTGAACAGGCTGGAGCTGTTTTCCCTGAAGTGTCGGAGGCTGAGGGATGACCTTATGGAAGCTTACTAAATTATGAGGGTCATGGATAGGATAAATAAACAAGTCTTTTCCCTGGGATCGGGGAGTCCAAAACTAGAGGGCATAGGTTTAGGGTGAGAGGGGAAAGATATAAAAGAGACCTAAGGGGCAACTTTTTCATGCAGAGGGTGGTACGTGTATGGAATGAGCTGCCAGAGGAAGTGGTGGAGGCTGGTGCAATTGCAACATTTAAGAGGCATTTGGATGGGTATATGAATAGGAAGGGTTTGGAGGCATATGGGCTGGGTAATGGCAGGTGGGACTAGATTGGGTTGGGATATCTGGTCAGCATGGACGGGTTGGATCGAAGGGTCTGTTTCCATGCTGTATACCTCTATAACTCTCTCTCACTAGATTACATACAGTGTGGAAAGAGGCCATTTGGGCCAACAAATTCACCCTCCGAAGAGCAACCCACCTAGACCTTCATTTACCCCTTCACCTACACTACGGGCAATTTAGCCTGGCCAATTCACCTAACCTGCACATCTTTGTGTTGTGGGAGGAAACCGGAGCACCCAGAGAATGTGCAAACTCCACACACAGTTGCCTGAGGTGGGAATTGAACCCAGGTCTCTGGCGCTGTGAGGCAGCAGTGCTAACCACTGTGCCACCATGCCACCCATATCTCTCTAACTCTCTCTCTATTTATCTCATCTCACTCAAACTTGCCAATTAAACGGAAGTATTTAATGGTGCTTCGATTTGTGCTGTGAACTCTTCACAAGAGGGAAGATCAATCCCAATAGCTGGCATGCTTTGTGTTGACAATATAGTGAAGTGATGGTTTAATAATAAGATTACTGGTAACAGCTAGAAATTGCTGAATTTGCAAGATACCATTGTGTTCCTGTCTGCTTAACAAAGTATTGAATCCCTCTTCCAATTCGGATGGAACTAGAAATTGCCCTGTTTGATGCTGTTGCCCTAATTAATACCTCGCACTTTCACTGCTGACTGAGTAATCACCTTTAACTAGTGGGCGCTGTGAATGGTTTCCAGTCTAGAAACTTGACTATTATCCTTTTTTCTTGTGACTTTGCTGTCTAAATCCGAGTTTACTATTTTTCTGTTATGACTTAGCGCTGCCTGAAGTGGCAGTAATAGTCCATCTCTGAGCCAGACTGGATAGAGGAGGCAGATGGGCTTCTCTGACCTTAGCTGACTAGTTGGCTTTTGGACTAACTCAGTCAGAGTTCAGCATTTTTTGGAGGATTCCCTTGAAATCTGACCTCATTTTTAGTGATATTCTTTTCACAATTCGCTATTAGGTGTTGGAATCTGAAACTATCCCATAATTGCTCAACAGGTATCTTTGTATTATGCCACATACTCAAAACAAAAGCAAAGAACTGCATTTTCCAAAAGTGGCCACCAGTTCTGGGCTCTCTCAGTCTGTTGACAATCAGGATTAATCCACATTTTCAAAGCAACAAATCAGCCTTCCAATGTATGTTTCTTCACTTTTGGCCTGTGGGTGTTGCTGGCCAGGGAGGCATTTATTGTCTGTCCGTAATTAACCTTGAGAAGGTAGTGGTGATCTGCCTTCTTGAGCTGCTGCAGTCTATTTGAGTAGATAGACCCCCAATACTGTACTGAAGGGAATTCTGGGATTTTAACCCAGCGATACTGAAGGAACAGTGATAGAATACCATGTCAGGACGTGAGTGGCCTGATTGGTAACTTACAAGAAGTGGTGTTCCCATATATCTGCTGCCCGTGTCCTTCTAGATGGAAGTGGGAATGAGTTTGAAAGATGCTATCTGCAGTGTCTTGGTGAATTTCAGTTGTGAATGTTGTGAGTAGTGCACACTGCTACTGAGCGGTGGAGGAAGTGGATATTTGTAGAGGTGGTGCCAATCAAGTGAGCTGCTTTGTCCTGGATGGTGTCAAGCTTCTCAAGTGATGTTGGAGCTGCACCCATCCAGGGAAGTGGGGAGTATTCTATTATAGTCCTAATTTGTGCCTTGGAGATCGTGGGCAAGCTTTGTGGAGTCAGGATGTGAGTTACTTGCTGCAAGTTTCCTAGCCTCTGATCTATTCTTGTAGCCATTGTATTTCCATGACTAGTCCAGTTTGTTTTTTGGTCAGTGGTAATCCTCCAGGATGGTGATAATGAGTCACCCCATGATGGTAATGCCATTGGAGATCAAGGATTTGAAGCATTGGTGGTTAGATTCTCTTCGAGATGGTAATTGATACCAGATACCGTCAAATACTGTCTTGATATCAAGGGTAGTATCTCTCCATTCGCCTGTGGAATTCAGCCAGGTGTATGACCTCAGGCTGTAGTCAGGCAGGAGCCCTGGTAAAACCCAAGCTAAGTATTACAATGCAGATTATTGCTTAGTAAGTGCTGTTTGATAGTACTGTTAATCACCTCTTCCATTACTGATATCCAGGAGTGGAGTGGGTCGGGGAATTGACCAGGTTGAATTTGACTTACTTTTTTGGACAGGGCTTATCTGAGCAATTTTTCACATTGCTGGCCAGATGCCAGTTTTCTACAGTACTGGACTAGCTTGGCTAGGACCATGGCAAGCTCGGAGCATGGGTCTTCAATATCTGTTGCCAGAATGTTGTCAGGCCCTGAAGACTGCTGTATCCGGTACCTTCTGCTGCTGCTTGGTGTCATACGGAGTAAATCAAATTGTGTGGTGACCATCCTTTGTGACACGGGAGGTGTCCATTACAGGCCAAGATGGATCATCCACTTGACATGTTTTGATGATGCTGATTCTTTAACAAGTTTTTTTTAGCCCCAGGAGGTTGTAAAGACACAGGTTCTGAAATGTCTGGGGCTAATCTACTTGAAGAAGCTTTTAAATTTAAAAAAAACTACTTATACAATGAAAGGGGGCTGGCCAGTTCTCCCAGCTCAGCTTTTCTCTGGTTTGGGTTTGGTTTTAGCTGGCAGTCAGTTGTAAAAACTACTAGACCCAAAGAAGCAGGTCCATGTTGACCCTCCCTCTCTTTAACATATCTTCACCTTTTCTTTTGCCAAGGAGTATTTATGGGGATTGTTGTAGTGTTTGGAACAGCATCATTAAGTTGGGATAGTCTGGGTTTTCAGATAGGTTAACTTATTCTATAATCTGTTCTCCTTTGTTTGTGTTGCATTCTTTAATTGTGCAAATAAATTCTTTTGAGTTTAAAACTAAGTAGTTGGGCTAGCTGCATCACTCTGAAATATCCACTATACATTTGCTTGAAACAGCTAGTAAAGTTAGGGTCCAGGCTAATTCCTTGAAATGTTTTAAGGGGGGGTGGGGGGGAGGGGTCTGGCCAAGCGTCTACAACAGACTTCTGTCTGAATGGCGTTGCGACTGTTTTAGCAACAATCTTATCTTTTGCACTAGTTTTCGGTCACCCCACCCCCATCTTTGAAGCTAAGGATATTTGGAGAGCCTTCTTCTCCAGTGAGTTATTTAATTGCTCATCATCATTCGCAGCTGCATGTGGAAGGACTGCAGGTCTTAAATCTGATTTGTTGGTTGTGAACTTACTCTGTCTGTCACCTGGGGTTTATGGCACAGTTCCATGGTGTAGCTTCACCAGATGAACTCTTCATCTTTAGGAATCTTTAATGCATAAACTCTTCATTGAACCAGAGCCAATCCCTTGCTTGTTCCACGAGTAGAGGTCATGGCAGATGGTTAACCACAGTGCTTCTGCCCTGTGTTATCCTCCTGTCCCATCATGGCATTAGTATCTAGAAATCTATTCACTCCTGACTTTTATCTAACCAATGAACGAGAATTCGAAAGATAGACTACACACGTAAGTGTAGAAATTCCTCCTCATTTCCATCCTAAAAAGTCTGCATCTTATTCCAAGAACCTGTTCCTGGTTCAAGATTCCCTCACTCCTGATTAAGGCCTTTGGCCTGAAATATGGATTTTCCTGCTCCTCGGATGCTGCCTGACCTGCTGTGCTTTTCCAGCACCACTCTAATCTTGTTTCTAATCTCCAGCATCTGATTCCCTCAATCATGGGAACTCCTTTCTGCATCCACCCTTCAAAGGTTTTGTTGGTTTCTCCATGATTATTTCTCTTTCTCCTTCCAATCACTGGAGAGCACAGGCCTAGTCTCCTCAACTTCTCCTCAGAATCATTTTGCTATCCCAGGAATTAGTCTGGGGAATCTCTGCTATGTTCCTGGAATGGTAATGATCTCCTCTCTTAGGTAGGAGACTCAAAACTGCAATCAATACTCTGGGCGGGGTTTCACCAAAACTCTGTGCAATTGAAGCAAGATGTCTTTACTTCTGCATTAACCCATTTGTGGTAAAGGCTATTTGCCTTTTGTAATTGTTTGTGTGAATGTTGCACTTTGCTCCACATGCAGAAATGGTGCCGCCTGGATCATGTTATTTCCATCTATTAAAAAGTGCATTTTCCAATAACCTCAGTTTCTTACTTGGAGCTCTTGCTAAAGCCACTATCCCCATAAATCACAGTTGCTCACATTTATACGACGCATTCCAATTGAAAAATAAGTTTCCAGGGTGTGCCGATCCGATCTGGCAGATAATTTAAAAAACTTGATCAAAGCGATGGGCTCCATGAAGAGTCTTCAGTTGGTGTTTGGAGCTGCACTTGCAGAGCTTGAAGCCTCAATGGCTATTGGCACGACCACCAAAAATGCCTGGCAAAACGTGTTCTTAGGATGCACCAGAGGCTAGATTTGTTTTTCAATTCACTCATGGGATGTGGGGCATCGCTGGCTGGCCAGCACATTTTACTGCCCATCCCTAATTGCCCTCGCGAAGGTGGTGGTGAGCTGCCTTCTTGAACCGCTGCAGTCCACAGGAGGTAGGTAGACCCACAATGCTGTTGAAGAGGGAATTCCAGGATTTAGACCCACAGTGAAGTAGCAGCGATGTATTTCCAAGTCAGGAGGGTGCGTGGCTTGGAAGGGAACTTTCAGGTGGTGATGTTCCTAGGTGTCTGCTGCCCTTGTCCTTCTAGATGGTAGTCATGATTTTGGAAGGTGCTGTCTCAGGATCGTTGAATTTCTGCAGTGCATCTTGTTCAGTAGCAGCAATGTGTTCTATCGACATCAGTGGCAGAGGGATTAGATGATGGTGCCATTCAAGGAAGCAGTTTTAATCTGGATGATGTCAAGTTTCTTAGTGTTGTTGGAGCAACACCCATCCAGGAGAAGGTGAGGAGTGCAGATGCTGGAGATCAGAGTCAAGAGTGTGGTGCTGCAAGAACACAGCAGGTCAGGCAGCATCCAAGGAACAGGAGAGTCGACATTTTGGGCATAAACCCTTCATCAAGGATGGGCTACACTCATCCAGGCAAGTGAGGTGTATTCCAGCACAACTGGAATCTAATCGAATCTAATCACACCTCTGACTTGTGCCTTGTGCATGGTGGACAGACTACAGATGAAATCAGTAAATCCAATTAAATTGTTAATTTGGCACCCAGCATATTTCATCATTGTTGAGAACAATTACATCATTTGTAGAGGGTACTTGGAGTGATCCGTCATTCTGAATATGACTGTAAAGCTAATCCACTCGGACAGCCTACAAGTGGTACTTGTCCTGAGCCTCAGTGGAATTTATGCAGCTCCTGATGAGAAATTGAGAAAAAGTTAGCTTAACTTTCTGTTTATTTGACTCACCGTGTTAAATGTTCACCACAGCTCCCTGACTCACTAGTTTGAGAGAGAAAAAAAACAAGGAACTTGAAAAGAGCCCATGAATTTCAATTTGACAAGTGTTCTATTATTAAGGCTGTCCATTGTGAACCTTGATCCTTACACTGTTTAAATTCATCTTGCAGCAGCTTCTGATAGTCACGATTTACATTCTAAAGGGAATTTTGAGAGATTTTGCTTCTCGATCAGATGGAGGTCATTAGATACAGTGCTTTAATATTGTGCAGTCAGTTGTTTGATACATGCTGCCATCTAACAAGCTTGCATTACAGTCAAACTTTGACAAAATTGCAGCGAGTGTATCTATGAACCCTTTGCCTGTGGGATACATGGAAGAAAGCCTCATGTGGATGTTCTGTGAACTTATTTATTGTACAATCTTCTTTTTAATAACTAGAGATTCAGAACGTGTGTGATCTTCAGCATTTCTAGCCTGTTAGTTTTAGTGGAGTTTTCCTCTTTGCAAGCCCTCTGTAATTTATTGCAGTGATTCGCTAATTATTACTGTATTTGTTGTCTTCAAGTGAGCAGTATAGAATCTCTTTTTAAAATGTGGTACAAATAATGTTCCTGCATTCACCTCACCCCAGCCATCTGAATGTTATGCACTTTTTTAACCCAGTGCTTGTCAGTAAGATCGTCTACACGCATATTTCTTGTGAGCATTTACCTCAACATTGAAAGCAATGTTGTCCTACTTTATCATTAGGTGCAATGAGCCGGAGCTGAAATCGTTGGCAATGGGTATATTCACCCTGTTAGGAAGAACACTTGGTGAGTCACTTTTTCATTTCCATTACTTTTCTGTAAGTCTGAGTGAACACCTTGGGGAGTAGGGAGGCATTGTTGAGTCAGTGGAATCATAAACATAGTGAACCAATTCACCGTCTTTGACTTAGTTTCATTAAATAGAGCCATAGAGATATACAGCATGGAAACAGACCCTTTGGTCCAACCAGTCCATGCCGACCAGATATCCCAACCCAATCTAGTCCCACCTGCCAACGCCCGGCCCATATCCCTCCAAACCCTTCCTATTCATATACCCATCCAAATGCCTCTTAAATGTTGCAACTGTACCAGCCTCCACCACTTCCTCTGGCAGCTCATTCCATACCCGTGCCACCCTCTGCGTGAAAAAGTTGCCCCTTAGGTCTCTTTTATATCTTTCCCCTCTCACCCCAAACCTCTAGTTCTGGACTCCCTGA
This sequence comes from Hemiscyllium ocellatum, assembly GCF_020745735.1. Classification (NCBI taxonomy): domain Eukaryota; kingdom Metazoa; phylum Chordata; class Chondrichthyes; order Orectolobiformes; family Hemiscylliidae; genus Hemiscyllium; species Hemiscyllium ocellatum. Next base: position 50,613,989 of record NC_083423.1, read on the forward strand.
CCCCAGGGAAAAGACATTGCCTATTTACCCTATCCATGCCCCTCATAAATTTGTAAACCTCTATAAGGTCACCCCTCAGCCTCCGACGCTCCAGGGAAAACAGCCCCAGCCTGTTAAGCCTCTCCCTGTAGCTGAAATCCTCCAACATAGCAACATCCTTGTAAATCTTTTCTGAACCCTTTCAAGTTTCACAATGTCTTTCCAATAGGAAGGAGACCAGAATTGCACACAATATTCTAACAGTGCCGAACTGATCTTTAAAACTATTAACAATTTGCATGGAGATAGCAACTTGGAATAAGAGAAGATGAGAAATAGTGATTTTGTTACTTGGCTAGAAATCTAAGGGCAAAGGCGAATATTGGAGTGACATGGGTTTGAATCCCACTTTGGTAGATGATGAAACTTAATTTCAATTAATAAATTATGTTAGCCTAATGGCCACCATAACATCATTGCCGATTGTCCCAAAAACTCACTGTCCTGTTAGGAAGTAATGCAAATGTGGTTGATTCTTCAATGCCCTTTGAAATGGCCCAGGAACACACTCAGATGTATTATGCAGTCACAAGGTTTCAAGCAGGGAATGAAATGTTATAGATCACCCAGCATTAACCAAGGTATTCAAAATGTTAACAGCATTTCAGATCCCATAGAGTCCTCGTTCCTAACATCTGGGGGCTTGTGCCAATACCAAAGAGTTGTGGCACAGCCTGGTCAAACAACATCCTACTTGCAGAATGTTTTAAAAGTTCCTTCATGGGATGTGGATAGGATTGGTAGAGCCAGCAATTAATGTCCATCCCGTGTTGCTGTTGAGAAGATGGTGGTGGGCTGCCTGTTGAACTGTTGTAGTCCTTAATGTGTGGGTAGACCCACAGTGCTGTTGAGGAGAGAGTTCCAGGATTTCAACCCAGCAACAGTGAAGGAACAGCGATATGTCTTCACGTCAGAATGGTGGGTGGCTTGGAGGCCAATATCCGATGTGGTGTTACCATGTATTTGTTCCCCTTATCATTTTACATGCAAGTGGTCATGGGTTTGAAAAGTGCTATCTGAGGGGTCTTGGGGAATTTCTGCAGTGCACCTTGTAGATGGTACACATTGCTGGTGGAGGAGCAGTATTTTTGTGGGTACAATGCCAGTCAAACGGGCAGCTTTGTTCTGGATGGTGTGAAAGTTCTTGTGTTGGTGGAGCTGCACTTAACCAGGCACCTGGGGAGTATTCCATCACACTACTGACTTGTGCCTTGTAGATAATGGACAGGGCTTTGATGAGTCAGGAGGTCAGTTACTTGATAACTAGCCTTTGAACTGCTCTTCTAACTACAAGATGTAAATGGCTAGTCCAAAGTTAAAAATCACACGCCAGGTTATAGTCCAACAGGTTTATTTGGAAGCACTAGCTTTCGAAGTGCTGCTCCTTCAACAACCACCTGACAAAGGAGCAGCACTCTGAAAGTTAGTGCTTCCAAATAAACCTGTTGGACTATAACCTGGTGTTGTGTGATTTTTAATTTTGTATACCCCAGTCCAACACCGGCATCTCCAAATCATGGCTATTCCAGTTCAATTTCTGGTCAATAGTAACCCCAGGATGTTGAATCCTAATTTGCACATGGTCCCAGACACCATTACCATGAACATTTGGATCTGTCCTGTTCCACTAACAGGACATAATGAGCAGCAGTGGTGGAATGGTGGTACACAGTTGGGAGAGGTTGCCCTGGGAGTCATTCACCTCAACTCCAGACCCCACAAAGTCTTACAGCATCAAGTCAAAAATGAGAAAGAAAATCTCCTGCTGATTACCAATTACCCCCTAAACTGTGCCCTCTCTCTCCTGAATACGTAGACCTCCATGTTAAATACCACTTGGAGGATGCACTGAGGGTGGCAAGGGCACAGAATGTACTCTGGGCGGGGAATGTCAATCACCAAAGGTGGCTTAGCAGCATCAGTTAAACTGAACTGACTAATGGACTATGCAGTCCTTTGGAGACAAAGTCTTCACATTGAGGATACCCTCCAACATCCTGCATGGCAATGCCAGTGCTAATTGAGCGAGATTTCAAAAGGATTTTACAACCAGAGATGAGGACTATATTAGCAATCCATTGTGTGGGTTGTTGACAGCAGAGTTGTACTCAAACACAATCTGTAACCTCAGATTACTAATCCATGGCCCATCATAACACTACTGATACCGTCAAGCCAGTAAATCAACCCTAGTTCAATAAAGAATGCAAGAAGGCATGCTATAAGAGCACACCACGCATGACCTAAAAATGAGATAGCAACTTAATGAAGTTACAACAAAGGACTACCTGCATGCCAAACACTAGAAGCAGCATGCAATAATGGGACAAATGCATTAGATCTATCATGTGCAGGCCTGCCAAGTCCAGTTTTAAATGGAGGTGAGCAATTAGACAATTCACTGGAAAAGAAAGTTCCACGAAAATGTAAAAGCCTAGCATGTCAGTGCAAATGGTAAAGCTGAAGAGATCTCTTCATTCACAAGAATCAAGTGGATAATCCATCTTCCTGAGGTCCCCCAGCATCATAGATGCCAGTTTTGAGCCAATTTATTTCACTCAGCATGAAATGGCTGAAGATATTTGTTGTCAGGCCAAGGGCTCTGACAATGTCTTGGACTCCAGAAATAGCTGCACCCCCAACCAAGCTAGTTCCATCCCAATACAGTAATGGCATCTACCTGGCAATGTGGAAAATGGCCCATGTATCGGGTGCAGAGGAAGTTTGCCAGGATGTTGCCTGATATGGTAAGAAGATCATATGAGGAAAGGCTGAGGCACTTGGGACTGTTTTCATTGGAGAAAAGAAGGTTTAGGGGTGACTTGATAGAGGTGTACAAGATGATCAGGGGTTTAGATAGGGCTGACAATGAGAACCTTTTTCCACGTATGGTGTCAGATATTACGAGGGGGCATAGCTTTAAATTAAGGGGTGATAGGTATAGGACTGATGTTAGGGGTAGATTCTTTACTCAGCGGGTTGTGATTTCATGGAATGCCCTGCCAGTAGCAGTGGTGGACTCTCCCTCTTTATGGGCAATTAAACGGCCATTGGATAGGCATATGGAGGAAAGTGGGCTAGTGTAGGTTAGGTGGGCTTGCATCGGTGCAACATCGAGGACCGAAGGACCTGTACTGCGCTGTATTTTTCTATGTTCTATGTTCTATGTATCCAAAGGAAGAGAACATCCACAAAAAGCAGGACAAATCCAACCAGCCATTTGATGGAACGGATGTTCGCAGTGCTCTGATACAGCATTTACTCAACAACAAACTGCTAACTGACACTCAGTTTGGTTTCTGCTAGGTCCACTGTGTTCCTGACCTTTTTACAACAGTGGACCATAATTGAGCAGAAAAAGCTGAATTCAAGGTGGAAAATAAGGGTGAATATATCACGGGAGCATTTGACTGTTATCAAAGAGATAGGGATAAGTTAGCTCAGTTGACTGGACAGGGTAACGCCAACAGTGTAGGTTCAGTTCCTGCACTAACTGAGGCTATCATGAAGGACTCTGTCTCAACTTGCCCCTCCCCTGAGGTGTAGTGACCTTTAGGTTAAACCACCACCAGTTGTCTCTTTCTAATGAGTCGCCCGATGATCCAGAAGGTGTAACAACTTTATCAAGGAGCTCTAGCAAAACCGGAATCAATATGAATCCGAGGGTAAACTCTCCATTGGTTGGGGTCGTACTGAGGACAAAGGAAGACAGCTGTGGTTGTTGGAGATGAATCGGCTAAGCTGCAGGAGTTCCTCAGGGTAGTGTCCACGATCCAATCATGTTGATTAATGACCTTCCCTCCATCCTAAGGTCAGAATTGGGGATGTCCTCTGATGATTGCACAATGTTCAACACCACATGTGACTCTTCAGATATTGAAGCAGTCTGGATGTCCACCTGTAGCAAGACCTAAACAATGTTCAGGCTTGGATTGATAAGTGGCATTGCACAAATGTTGGACAATGATTATCTCCAACAAATGACAATCCAGCCATCACCCCATTACAATGGCATTACCACCGATCTAATCCCTACTATCAATATCCCAGAGGTTACCATTGACCAAAACCTAACTGCAGCTACAAGTTCAGATCAGAGGCTAGGAATTCTGCTGTGAGTAACTCACTTCCTGACTCCTCAAAGCCCCTCAATAATTCTTGGGGCTGAAATCGGGAGTGTGATGGAATATTCTGCACTTGCCTGGGTGAATACAGGTTTAACAACACTTGAGGGTTCGACACCATCCAGGATAAAGCAGTCCACCTGGTGTGTACCATTGACATGATGAATTACAACACTCACCGAATCTCCTAAACAGCACATTCCAAACCTGTGGCCTCTACCATGTAAATTTTAAAAAGGCAGAAAACACCTGGGATCACAGCAATTTCTAATTCAAGCCACACCCCATCCTGACACACACAACCAAATATTCTCTCCTTCGAAGTCACGGGGTCAAAATCTTCAAACTCCCTCCCTAACAGCACTGTGGGTGCACCTACAGCACATGAAGTGCAGTGACTCAAGGCAGCAGGTCAGCATCTCCTGAGCTGAGCTATCCCACAATTCTTTTTAGCAACTTTAGTTTCAATGCGTTAATGCCATTACCTTTATCATTGTTGTTGTCTCCAATAATACAAAACAACGGAAGGAATTTCTTCATCACAAAGTGAACTAGTCCACTCCCTTATAGGAACTTTGTACAGGTCAGCATCAATGTGCCCTTATATAGAACATGTAATATTGAAACATCCCAAACTGCTTCTCAGGAGTGTTAGCAGACAATATTTGACAGTGAAACAAATAAGGAGATCTTACAATCAGTGTCCCTGATCAAAGATTACAGCATTTAAGGAGGTAAAGATATTTAGGGAGGGAATTGGGGCCTAGGCAGCTGAATACATGGTGGAGTATTTGCAATTGTTGATGTTACACTGTTAACCATATATCATTGTATAATATTGCATATATAATAATGATGAATATTAGATTGTCAAACGCTCTCTGCAACTCACTGAGGTGTAGAGTTAGGAGCTATAGATAAGTAATGTTTCAGTGTGTGAATAAATCCAAAGTCTGAGGAAAGATCGACTTCTGTCTCTTCCTTCGGCAACAGGCTAACGGAAGTTTAACATCGTGCAGGGGACAAAGACTGGTTTACAATCCTTCCTCACTTCACTGTCAATACCTGCCACAACACACATAATGTCTATGCATCTGCTAATAGGTAATGAGTGAATATAAGGGGAGGCCTAATGCAAATGCCTATACCTCCTTTAACATCCTGGGTTAAGCTGTGGTTCAGTGAGATTGGAATGTGTGTTCTACTTGGTAGTTGCACCTGGCAGTATTAGATGAATTGGCATGGGGTTTATAAATTCATAACAGTAGAAAATTTGCAATGGTTCAACATGAGAAATCACTGGGTCAACTTGAAAAAATTGCAGCCTGGTTCCATTTGAGAGACAGAGTGAAACTGTTGCCAGAGGTAGCTGAGCAATGTACTTTGCCACTCTGTGTTGACTTCTGTGCAATTATATCCTATAGATATTGGTTAAGAAGTGGGAGAGGTTAGTGAACCTTTTCCATCTTGTGTTCATCACGACAAACACACGAATGCCAAATTTCAAATAACCACAATAATTTATACTACAGCTGAAAATTTTTCCAAATGGCTTGCAAGGTAACTTTGGCCAAGGCCCTGCTGTGTTGAAAGCACCCTGGAATTGAAAGCTCCCCCAAGCCTCCCTTATACCCCTGTTGTATAAGTAGTTGCGATTGTTCAAAATTTGGTATACTTGTGGTTGTCATAGTGAGTCCAAAATGGAAAAGCTTCAGCCACGCATTTCTCCTTTCAAAGGCATTCAACTTTGAAATTGTTCCCAGTAGCCCGTAAGGGACTTTCTCTTATGTATGTAAGTTGCTCCTTTGTTACACCAAATAGCCATTTACCATTCCAAATTAAATGCTAACAAAAATAGAAATTGCTGGAAAAGCTCAGCAGGTCTGGCAGCACCTGTGCGGAGAGAAATCAGAATTAACATTTCGGGTCCAATGACCTTTCCTCCGAGCTGCAGTTCAGAGGAAGGGCCACTGGACTCGAAACGTTAATTCTGATTTCTCTCCGCACAGGTGCTGCCAGACCTGCTGAGCTTTTCCAGCAGTTTCTGCTTCTGATTTACAGCATCCACAGTTCTTTTTTGGTTTTTATTTTCCAAATTAAATGCTTGTGACCTGATGTCTGTACTTTCTAATCAGACTGTTCAGAGACGTTGTTACACACTTCTGGAGCAGGTGGGACTTGAACCCAGACCTCCTGTTTCCACACTGTAGGGATTCTATGATTCCTGGTTCAGAGTTAGGAGCAGTCCCACACACACCACAAGATCACTTGTTTGCTTGTGATGGTTCCTATTATCACCTGAATTTGGATTCCTTTTAACACAAATGATACACATACAACAGTATAGCTCACTGCTGTGTAGCTACAACCCAGGAAATGGCCAGTCAGCTCATGTTGACTTTAAACGTATGACTAACAGTAGAATTCTATATACCTACCCATTGCCTGTGTATAATTCTTAAGATACTAAACCGTCCTGAAGGTTGGCGAACGTTATTTGTAAACACAATAACATAAGAGCAACTAAGGGGATAATTAAATTTGTGAACTATTTTTATGATCATCCGAGTTGGAGAATAAGAAAGGCATTGTCTAAAATTGACAAGGCTGAATGTTTCCTGTTTTCCTCCAGGTGATAAACAAATCAGCTGTTAGGTCAAAAAAATTCAGCCGAGCGAGAAAAGGTTCAAGGCTCCACACACTCGTGCGTAATGCATTTAAAATGAGCTTCCAAAAATAGCCCATGGCAGCACTGCATAGAGATGTATAAACTGTGAAAATCAGAAGCTGTGATTGTGAAAATGAAGCTGTTTGAAAGTATGGAGAGGAGGAGGAGTAGGTTACTCGAACCTTCCCCGATCATGGCCTATCTGATCATGGCCGATCTCCTATCTCAATGCCATATTCCTGTTCTCTCCTCACTCCCCTGGATGCTTTTAAAATTAAAAAAAAGCTTATCAATCTTTTTCTTGAATACCATCAGTGATGTAACCTTCACAGCCTTCTGAGGTAGAGAATTCCATAGATTCACTGCTTCGGGTGAAGAAATGTTTCCTCATCTCAATCCAAAATGGCCTCCCCCTCTATCGTGAAATGGGAAAGCTAAGCTTGAGACGACCCAACCAGGGGAAACATCCTCACTGCATCTAGTTTGTCCAGCACTCTTAACATTTTATACATTTCAATCAGGTCCCCTCATCCTTGGGAACTCTAGTGAATACAGGTCCAATGGAACCAACCTCTCCTCATGTAACAGTTCTGCCATTCCTGGTAACTATATAGTGAACTTCTCTTGCACACTCTGTGACAAGTATATCCTTGCTTAGGTAGGGAAACAAAAGCTACACATAATTCTCCATGTGTGGTCTCACTGTGGTCCTGCATAAATGCAGTAAGACATTCCTATCTCTGAACTCAAATCCTTTTGCAATGAAGGCCAGTACACCACATCTTCCTAATTTCTTGCTGCATCTGCCTGTCTATTTTCATTGACTGGTGTACTAGGATCCCTTTAGATATCCACACTTCCCAATAAGTGACCATTTAAATCATACACTTCACTGCAAAAACATAAAGGTATAACTTCACATTCAGCAATATTATATTGCATCTCTCACATATTTGCCCACCCACTCAACTTCTTGAAACCTCCTTCTATCTTCCATCAATCCCCCCTAAATTTCCTATTGTCAGCAAATATGGCAATGTTGCATTTGATCCCTTCGTCCAGGTTCTAATAGCTGATCCAAGGACTCCCTCACAGTTCCTGCTGCCTCTCTGAATGCTCAGTTATAAGGTCTCTCTGACTCCAAAACTTCAATATTCCAACCAATGAACATACAGACTTTTTTGTAGTGTCAGTCTTGCTTTGCTCAACAAGAACTGACTGCAGGACACTCTTCCTGGACTATTTCACCACGGTGCTGACTGCAGGACACTCTTCCTGGACTACTTCACCATGGTGCTGACTGCAGGACACTCTTGCTGGATTGTTTCACCATATTGCTGACTGCAGGACACTCTTCCTGGACTGTTTCACCATGGTGCTGGCTATAGGACACTCTTCCTGGACTGTTTCACCGTGGTGCTGACTGCAGGACACTCTTCCTGGACTGTATCGCTGTGATGGTTAATGCAGGGCACTTCTTCCCTGACTGCGTCACTACAATGCTGATTGCAGGACACTTCTCTGTTTGGCATTAGTATGATAATGGTCATGGGATATGACTGGGAATATTGATTGACAATAATTTCCTCTTCCTGTTCCAGCTGGAATTCCAGCTCCTATTTACTTCGGAGCTTTAATTGACAAAACCTGCCTGAAATGGGGAGCCAGCAGATGTGGGGGACGAGGGGCCTGTAGGATCTACAACTCTGATGCTTTCAGGTAAGAATGGTTCACTCCAGCACAGCACTCCTCGGGACAGTATACCCTAGCCTCTGAACTCATTTCACTCCCTCTCAGCCATCTCATATCCCCATCCGAACAGAATCAACGCTTATGTTCTCAGTACTAGAATGGAACGGAATAGAAATTCATTAACGCATGTACTTTCACATGAAAAATATGGTGAAAGGTTAAAGGTCACCGCACCATGGCACCTACACCAATGACAGAAGTCACATATAATAATTTTTTAAGAAGTAAAATTAAGACAAAGTTCTTCACAGTTCAGTTAATGCCTCCTGCGCTCGGGGAAAGCTGATTTATGAACAATCGAAATATGTTGAAGATGCAGCTGGGATGAGACAACCCGGCCAGGCCAAGATCACCACTCCTAGTTGAGACCACCTTGTCCAGAGGAAGAGTGCATCCAGCATAGCCTCTTACCTGGTCATGGATGGAACTCTTCCGTTTAATTGATCAGAGCCTTCTCAGCCTCCGGTTCACTAAAGTAGTGTGGACTCCTAGATGTTTACGACACAGAAAGGGACCATTCAGCTCATCATGTTTGAAATAACTCCATGGAAGCTGGTATCCTGTCACCAAGTCACCTTTTTGGTGATCTGTACATAGTACATGACACTGACCCACCTGATACTTCTGTTTTTATCTGTCAGCTAGGGCTCCCTGATTGGGGCTGTTAACCTGGTCCAATCAGGGAACTCCTGCTCTATGAGGTCCACCTGGTTGACTTGATGTCAATCCCTACATTCCTCCCCCTCAAAGTCCCACTGCTTTTCCTATAGCTTGTCCGCACCAGGTCTGGTTCCTCCGGTTCTGCGTCAGACACAGGAGGAATGTGTCTGATCATAACCCGGCCTCCTTGTGCCTGGAGCATCTTGGCTGAAATTTATCTTTTTGTCTCTCTCTGCATCCTCTCTTTGCCTCTGCCCTTCTGTGTGTGTGTGTGTGTGTGTGTCACGCTCTACCTCTCTCAATCTACCGCTCTTGCTCTTTCTCTGCCTATGACCCTCTCTCTCTCTCTCTGCCTCTGTGTTTTTCTCTCCACTTTTTCCACTTCTCTGGGCTACTTCTTTTATATCATAAATCTAACGTTTATGTTACATGATATCCAGGGTTGTCCTGATTTAGTCTCCCTAGTCACACCCTTTCATGTATTTGCCCTGTTCTCTATTTCCTCCTTGAATGCGTTGGACTGCTCTGATACAGTTTGTAACTAGTTGCTCCCAGTGCACTTGGGCTAAATTATATCTTTTTCCAGGTTCGAACCTCTACTCCCAATAAATCCTTATCCTTTTCCATAACTCCTGAAAGAAGTGTGATTAATAAAGCAAAATAGAATGTATTTTAGGACAAAGAGCTTGAAGATGATGATAGAGGAGCTGAGAGCGCAGGTAGCTATGACATCACACTTCCATGTGTCATGACCAAGACTTAGCTGAAAGATGGCCTGGTTTGGTAGCTCAACACTCCTGGTTATAAATATTCAGTGGAGATAGGTGGATGCAAGATAGGTGTTGTCATCATATTGACCAAGGAATCAATCATTGCAGTGAGGATGATCTGTTGGAAGGATTATCAAGTGACACCATGTGGGTAGAATGGGTTTGGGGGTCAGTTGACTGGACAGCTGGTTTGTGATGCAGTGTGAGGCCAACAGTGTGGGTTCTGTTCCTGAGTCATGGTCATGATCTCTTAATAAAGATCCCCTACTGATATGCCTTCCTGGGTTTAGTCCAGAACGTTGGGTCCAGAACAGCTCACTTCTTTGTTTCACTTTCTATGTACTGATTAAAAAAGGTATATGCATGTTAAAAAAAATTGCCTCCCACCCTCGGACACAACTCTTCCAATTAATTTTTGATAATTATAAATTCCCTGCTGTCAATACCTTTTATAATTGTTGCACTTCTTTGAAATTTAATTCTCTATCCCTCCCTGAAAGTTCTCTCACCCCTCCCCCACCCTCACTCTTTCACATTGTACACACCCAACAGTATCTTTGTCCCCTTTTCATGATTTTTCTTTCTAGCCATTATCTCACCATAGTCTTACCAGGTCACAGGGCTGCTGTCTCAGCAAAGAGAGACGAGCGAGTGCTGATTTATTCTGAGGGCCACCATATCGCCATCAAGGGGAGAGGAGAGTCCCTAATGGTAACCTCAGCTGAAGATGAGAATTGAACCCATGCTGTTGGGATCACAAATTGAACCCATGCTCTTAGGTAGTGAATCGGGCCAGGTATTAGATTTTCAGGTAGGTGAGCACTTTGGTGATAGTGACCACAATTCAGTTATGTTTACTTTAACGATGGAAAGGGATAGGTATATACCACAGCGCAAAAGCTATAGCTGAGGGAAAGGCAATAACAATGTGATTAGGCAAAATTTAGGATGCATAGGAAGAAGTAAAAAAGTGCAGGGGATGGGCACAACTGAAATGTGGAGCTTATTAAAAGAACAGCTACTTTAGGTCCTTGATAAGAATGTACCGGTCAGACAAGGAGGAAGGGGTCGAGCACAGGAGCCGTGGTTTACTAAGGTAGTTGAATCTCTTGTCAAGAGGAAGAAGAGGGCTTATGTTAGGATGAGATGCGATGGCTCAGTTAGGGTGCTTGAGAATTACAAGTTAGCCAGGAAAGACCTAAAGAGAGCAAGGAAGAGCCAGGAGGGGACATGAGAAGTCGTTGGAGGATAGGATTAAGGAAAACCTTAAGGCAACTAGCTGCTCCCAATGCACTTGGCCTAAATTATATCTTTTCCCAGTTTAGAACTTCTACTTCCAATAAATCCTTATCCTTTTCCATAATTGCTGAAAGAAGTGTGATTGGTAAAGCAAAATAGAATATATTTCAGGAACAAAAGAATGACTAGAGTAAGATAAGGGCCAATCAAAGACAGTAGTGGAAAGTTGTGCATGGAGTCAGATAGGGGAAGTGCAAAATGAATACTTTTCGTCAGTATTCACACTAGAAAAAGACAATGTGGTCAAGGAGAGTACTGAGATACAAGCTACTAGTCGAGATCAGATTGAGGTGTGTAAGGAGAAAGTCTCAGCCATTCTGGATAGTGTAAAAGTAGATAAGTCCCCTGGCTGGATGGGATTTATCCCAGGATTCTCTGGGAAGCCAGGGAGGAGATTGCCGAGTCTTTGGTTTTGATCTTTATGTCGTCATTGTGTACAGGAATTGTGCCAGAAGACTGGAGGATGGCAAAATTTGTTCCTTTGCTCAAGAAGGGGAGTAGAGACAACCTTGGAAATTATAGACCCATGAGCCTTACTTGGTTGTGGGTAAAGTGTTGGAGAGGGTTGTAAGAGATAGGATTTATAATCATCTAGAAAGGAATAAGTTGATTAGGGATAGTCAACACGGTTTTGTGAAGGGTAGGTCTTGCCTCACAAACCTTATTGAGTTCTTTGGGAAGGTGACCAAACAGGTGGATGAGGGTAAAGCAGTTTATGTGGTGTATATGGATTTCAGTAAGGCATTTGATAAGGTTCCCCATGGTAGGCTATTGCACAACATATGGAGTTTCAGGATTGAGGGTGATCTCGCCATTTGGATCAGAAGTTGGCCAGTTGAAACAAGACAGAGGGTGGTGGTTGATTGGAAATATTCATCCTGGTGTTCGGTTACTAGTGGGGTACCGCAAGGATCTGTTTTGGGTCCACTCTGTTTGTCATTTTTATAAATGACCTGGGTGAGAGCATAAAAGGATGGGATAGTAAATTAGTGGATGACACTAAGGCCAGGAGAGTTGTGTATAGTGACAAAGGATGTTGTAGTTTATAGAAAGACATAGATAAGCTGCAGAGCTGGACTGAGAGGTGGCAAATGGAGTTTAATGCAGATAAGTGTGAGGTGATTCACTTTGGAAGGAGTAACAGAAATGCAGAGTACTGGGTTAATGGTAAGATTCTTGGTACTGCAGATGAGCAAAGAGATCTCAGTGTCTGGGTACATACATAGATCCTTGAAAGTTGCCACCCAGCTTGATAGGGTTGGTAAGAAGGCATATGTTAGCTTTTATTGGTAGCCCTCTTAAGTTTCAGAATCACGAGAGCGTGCTGCAGCTGTACTAAACTCTGGTGCGGCCACATTTAGAGTATTGTGTACAGTTCTGGTCACCACATTATATGAAGAATGTGGAAGCATTGGAAAGGGTGCAGAGGAGCTTTACTAGGATGTTGCCTGGTATGGAGGCAAGGTCTTCTGAGGAAAGACTGAGGGACTTGAGGCTGGTTTCATTAGAGAGAAGAAGGTTGAGAGGCCACTTAATGAGACATATAAGATAATCAGAGGGTTAGATAGGTGGACAGTGAAAGCCTTTTTCCTTCGATGGGGACATAGCTTTAAATTGAGGTGTGATAGTTGTAGGATAGATGTCAGAGGTAGTTTATTTACTCAGAGTAGAAGGGGCATCGAACACACTGCCTGCAACAGTAGTAGAATCGCCAACTTTAAGGACATTTAAATGGTCATTGGAGAGAATAGATATGGACGAAAATGGAATAGTGTAGGTTAGATGGGCTTCAGATTGGCACCACGGGTCGGTGCAACATCGAGGACTGAAGGATCCGTCCTGCGCTGTAATGTCCTATGTTCTATGACACTTCTCCCTCTCTCCCCACCTCCACCTCACTGAGCAATTGGACTGTTCACAGTGCTAGTGCCCATCCACAGAGGGACCATCAATCTCATTCTTTCCTGGGCCAAACATTGGTTTGCAAGTTAAATGGGGGATTCCCTCACTACTTGCCTGATCCTCCTCCTCTTGTCAACCAATTACCCATTTCCCCCATCTCCCTGCAGTTTCTTAAGTTGTGGGGTGACCACATTCTGAAATGTGCTGTCCACAAACCTCACTGCCTATCATAGTGTCCCCAACTGCCACTCACACTCCAAACCCTAGAGCTTGAGTTGTTTGAGTCAGAGACACCCCTTGCATCCAGACTGGCAAGAGGCTGTAGGAGTTACCCCCAGAGGACAGCATGTACAATTCATACACCTGAGTACTTCAGACATACAATAATAGTGTGGACCTTCCCTTCAGTCGTGGGTCATGGAACACGGAAACAGACCCTCACTTGGTCCATATCCCTCCAAATCTATCATGTACTTACTCAAATATCTTTTAAACATTATAACTGGAACTGCATCCACCACTTCCTCTGAAAATTCACTCCACACATGATCCACTGTGTTAAAAAAAGTTGCCCCTTATGTCCTGTCTAAATCTTTCTCCTCTCATCTTAAAAATATGCCCCCTTGTTTTGATCTCCCCCACCCCCAGGAAAAGACCCTTGCTATTCACTTTATGTATGCCCCTCAAGACTTTATAAACCTCAACTGCTCTTACTATTATTTAATATCGACTCAAGTGTTTTGCTGTTGTTCATATGAGTCAAGCAACCAGAATTCCCCAGCTCGATCAAGAAAGTTAGCTTTGAAATTCTGAAATCTGAAAGCACAAGGTGTTTTAATGCTATGTGGTCCAGTTGGTTTTATTTTTCAGCTTTCTGTAACATGCGTGTGGGGAGGTGATTGCCCTGTTAGTCCAGAGACCCAGCTAGTATTCAGTGGGCGTGGGTTCAAATCTTGCTACGGCAAAAGGTGGATTTTGAATTTGATGGAATTAAGAGTCTAATGCGGGCCATGAAACCATGGTCAGGAAAACTCCACCTGGTAACTGAAAGCTTTTTAAGAAGGAAATCTGCCATCCTTACCCAGTCTGACTTGTATGGAACTCTAGACTCATAGCAAACTCGTTGACTTTTAAACCGCCCTCTGGGCAATAAATATAACAACACCCACATCCTGTAAATAAGAAACAAAAATTACAGAATGCCTGAGAAACTTGCTATGTTGTTGTAGCCACCATGGATCTTTTTATTTATTTATTCATTTGTCTACTCATGGGACCTGAGTGTCACTGGCTGGCTGGCCAGCATCAATAGCCTATCCCGAGTTGCCCTTGAGAAGGTAGTGGTGAGCTGCATTCTTGAACCACTGCAATCCACTTTTTGTAGGTAGATCCACAATGCCATTATAGAGGAAATCCCAGGATTTTGATCCAGCGATAGAGATGGTAAATGGATTGAAGGGAAGCTTGCAGTTGGTGGTGTTCCCATGTCCTTCTAGATGGAAGCAGACATGGGTTTGGAAGGTGCTGCCTAAGGAGCTTTGAATTTCTGCAGTGCATCTTGTAGATCATACACACTGCTACTAAGCATCGGTGATCAAGGGAGTGGATGCTTGTGGATGTGGTGCCAGTTAAGTGGGCTGCTTTCTCCTGGACGGAATTTAAGTTTCTTGAGCATTGTTGGAGCTGCACTTATCCAGTCTGGTGGAGTACATTCTATCAGTCTCCAGACTTATGCCTTGTATGTGATGGACTGGCTTTGAGGAGTCAGGAGATGGGTTACTCCCCACAGTATTCCTAGTTCTCTGACCACCTTGTGCCAAGTCCAGTTGAGTTCCTCGTCAATGACAACTCCCTGGATGTTGATAGTGGTGAATGTCAAGGTCCAGTGGTTAAATAGTCTCTTATTGGAGATGATCATTGCATGGCATTTGTGTAGTGCAGTGTTACTTGACACTTGTCAGCTCAAGCCTGGATATTGTCCTCGACTTGTTAAATTGTACTATGGACTGCTTCAGTTTCTGAGGCGTCATATTGAGTCCAGACTGAGTAAGAATGGCAGAATTCCTTCTTTAGTGGACTTTGATGAAACATGATTTGGAGATGCTGGTGTTGGACTGGGGTGTACAAAGTTAAAAATCACAAAACACCAGGTTATAGTCCAACAGGTTTATTTGGAAGCATTAGCTCCAAAAGCCATTGCTTCCAAATAAACCTGTTGGACTATAACCTGGGGGGTGTTGTGTGATTTTTAACTTTGAAACAGGTGGGTTTTTATGAGAATTCAACTTTTCATTATTTGGATTAATGGGACTAGCATTTTATTCCAAATTATTGATTAAATTCACATTCCCTAAACTGTCGTGGTGTTATTTGAAATTGCAACTCTCGTGTATTAATGCAGGCCTCTGTATTAATAGTCCAAGAACATTATCACCCTTCCATCAGTCAGATTTCTACAGCACAGAAACAGACCCTTCAGTCCAACTTGTCCAGGCCAACCAGATATCCTGAACTGATCTAGTCCCATTTGCCAACATTTGGCCCATATCCTTCTAAACCCTTCCTGTTTATGAACCTGTCCAGATGCCTTTCAAATGTTGTAACTGTACCAGCCTCCACCACTTCCTCCAGCAGCTCATTCTGTACACTCACCACCCTGTGCATGAAAAGGTTCCCCCTTCAATCTTTCCTCTCTCACCTTAAACCTATTCCCTCTAGTTTTGGACTCCCCTACCCTGGGGGATAAAAACCTTGGCTATTCACCCTATCCTTGCCCCTCATGATTTTATACACTTCCGTAAGGTCACCTCTCAGCCTCCGACGCTACAGGGAAAAAATGCCCCAGCCTATTCAGGCTTTTCCTCTAGCTCAAACCCTCTTTTAGGTTTACACAACCACCAGCCATCTCTCTGTGTGTTTACAGATACTGGTAATAATGAATGATGTTGGATTCTAAATAACGTTACGTTTTACAGATTTAGCACCCTGCCCACACCCAAATCCACCTTCCTAGAGGAGTTAAGATTCTGTCTCTAAGCGATTTAATGCCTTGTTTCACACTGTCCCATTCTATATATAGGCATATCTTCCTGGGCTTACAACTGTCAATGCGTGGAGCTGGCCTGCTGGTGTTTTTTATTATCTTTGCACAATTGAAGAAACGTTTTCCAGCTCAGATCGCTAACCCAGAGACTAACTGTGGCACTGAAATGATGTCCGAACAGGATAAGGACCAAAAGTCTGACAATGGAGACCTCACAGTCAAAACAGCCAACAGTGACCCAGACAAAGAATCAAATGCTTGAGAAAGAACTTTATTGATCAATTGTAAAGAGAAAGTTTGAGTACATTAAATTTTTGAGTCAAACGTTTTGAGAAAGCAAAAGTTTTTATTTTTTTTAATTAAAATCTAAGAACCATGATTTTGGAAAAGAATTTGCCCAGATTTGTATTAAACTATCAACAATCTGTGCTTTTAAATAAATGTCTCAAGAGGGAATAAAGTTGTTTGAGAGATCAGGTATTTTTCATAGTGATATTTTTCCATGAATTAATGTGTGTGACATAAACACTTTGTTTTTAAAACTGGGACCAGACTAGAATTTGGGATCTTGCCTGTTGTCAATAGTACAAAACTGGTGCTCAATTAGTAATCAGTTCCTTTTGTACCATAGATGGTTTTACTTGCTATTCAAAATGTGGCATGATCTAAATTGTCTCATGGATTCACCCAGTGTTTGCAAGCCACTGGACTCAGGTATTTGGGTGAATGTAAATTAAGCCTTTTGCATGTTTTTACTGAACTTGTAGTTCATGCAAACATTGCCTTCTTAGGC
This sequence comes from Hemiscyllium ocellatum, assembly GCF_020745735.1. Taxonomy (NCBI): domain Eukaryota; kingdom Metazoa; phylum Chordata; class Chondrichthyes; order Orectolobiformes; family Hemiscylliidae; genus Hemiscyllium; species Hemiscyllium ocellatum. The sequence goes on from NC_083423.1 coordinate 50,631,039, forward strand.
TTCACAATATTTGATATATTTGGGGTCAGAGTATTTCTGTAGGTCAACTTCATCTTGTTCATCCATGTTTTCTGTCAGTTGAATCTTAGTTACTTATACATGGCCACTAGAAATGCAAGTAGGCAGGTCGTTTAATTGGAAAGTTCTACTTTTTGATCATCAGCTTTGCAGGCAAGTCTCACCATTTATGACAACACTTAGTACCAGAACACAGTAACAGTTAGCTCCTGCCTCAATTGACAGAAGAATGGAGAAGGTTGGATGATGATGTGAAAAGGGGAAGTTGCCTTGGTTCCAAAGGACAGAGGCTACCGTCTCATCAGAGAGAGATGACTGATGGACCATTTAGATTGGTCATTCAAATTACTTTATCTTTGCATTGTTATTAAATTTAAAAGATTCAGTGAAATCTTGTTTTTTGGGTGATGGGGTGGCTCAGGGGTTAGCACTGCTGCTTCGCAGTGCCAGGGACCGGGATTTGATTCCACCCTCGGCTAATTCTCTGTGTGGAGTTTACATGTTCTCTCTGTGTCTGCATGGATTTCCTTCAGGTGTTCTGGTTTCTTTCCACACTCCAAAGGTGTGCAAGTCAGGTGGATTTGCCATGCTAAATTGCCCGTAGTGTCTAGGGATGTGCAGGCTGGGTGCATTAGCCATGATAAAATGCAGGCTTATGGGGATAGAGTTGGGGGTGTGGGTCTGGGTGGGATGCTCTTCGGATATTCGGTATGGCCTCAATGGGCTGAATGGCCTGCTTCCACACTGTGAGGATTCTATGATTAATTGGAAGCCACTTTAAACATGATTTAACCATGTCTACTAAATTGTTTTGTGTAGTTTAGGAACATAATCACAGGTGGTGATACCATGAAGCAGATCAAAGAAATGGTGGAAATTATTATCCTGTGCCTGGTACCTGTTCAGTTTGAATGGAGGACCGGGAATAAGGGATGGCAACCATTGTAGTGAGATGTCAATAGTAATGTGCAATGCCATTAAACATAATTATCTTCTAATCATCTAGTAAGGATTAAAATAAAGCAAGTAACTTTTCTGTGAAATGCGAGTACATTTATATATTAATACAGAATTCCAATACAGCATCAGGCCATTCAGTTCAGCTGGTCTCTAATGGTGTTTATGCTCCACATGAACTTCCTCCTTCTATCCAACACTAGACAACATTACATAGATTCATAGAGTTTTACAGTATGGAAACAGACCCTTCGCTCCATCTTGTCCATGCCGACCAAATCAATCTAGTCCCATTTGCCTGCATTTGATCCATATCTCCCAAACCCTTCCTATTCATATACCTATCCAGATGCCTTTTAAATGTTGTAATTGTACCAGCCTCTACCATTTCCTCTGGCAGCTCATTCCAAACACGGACCAAAAACTGCTCCTTAGGTTCCGTTTAAATTTTGCCCCTCTCACCTTCAGCCTCTGCCCTCTAGTTTTGGACTCTCTTATCCTGGGGAAAAGACCTTGACTAGTCACCCTATCCATGTCAGTCATGATTTTATAAACCTCTAAAAAATCAGAACTTCCCCCAATTTTTATCTTTCTCTCAATCAGTTGCAACAAATTCATTCATTATTTTCCTGTTTTTCCATGTAGCTGCTATACATTAGTTAACCTTTGCGAATTGGATTCCAAATGGACAGTGTAGTGAATCTTACACTTTTCTGGCTAAGCAGGAACTGTGTCAGGTTTCTAGAATGATGCTGCCTGTGATGCGGAGCGAGTTTTCTCGTTTTATGTTATCAAATGTGCCATGTTAATTGGTGTTTGAATCCTCCCAGTGAGTTTCCTGGCTGATATCCACCCCATATTGCCACGCTATTCCCAGCAACACACCAACTACCAGAAATCCCGGAGTGCCAGGTTTAAAAAGTTACTTTGCACCCAGCCAAGCACTGTCAGGGGTGGAGATATCTTTTACAATTCCTGCTATTGGGCCCTGTGCATTCTCACTTTGCGGGTACGGGCGTGCTGAGCCTTTGAAGAATGAGGGTGACCTTATTGAAATGTACAAGATTCTTAGCTGGTGTGAGAGAGCAGATGCAGAAAGGTTGCCTCAGCTTGTGGGAGAGTCTAGGATCAGACAACATTATCTCAGAATAAAGGGGTCATGCATTTAAGATTGTCACAAAGAAGATTTTTTTCTCTAACCTCTTTCTGCCAGCATTCTATTTAGATTAGATTACCTACAGTGTGGAAACAGGCCTTTCGGCCCAACAAGTCCACAACTGACTCTCCGAAGAGCAACCTACCCCAACCCATTTCCCTCTGACTAATGCACTACGGGCAATTTAACATGGCCAATCCACCTAACCTGCACATCTTTGGACTGTGGAAGGAAACCGGAGCACCTGCAGGAAACCCACGCAGACACAGGGAGAATGTGCAAGCTCCATACAGACCGTTGCCCAAGGCTGGAATCAAACCCAGGTCCCTGGCACTATGAGGCTGCAGTGCTAACCACTGTGCCACCCCATAAATATAGCGGCAGAGAAGCTGCCATACCCCACCTTTATCACTATGTCATTCCTTATTGCATCACCCAGCAGGTATTTCTTTTCTTTCTTTTTCAGTCCAGCAAGAATCTTTTTCTTTATAATTCTGCAGATCTTTCAAAATTCACTTCAGTTTTCTACAAAGAGCCCTGCATTCCTCTTGACCCTCCTGATGATGCAATACCTAAAAAGCGAGGAACCGGGATACAGATTTCCTAAGGAATCAGATAAAGCAGTGCAAAAAGATGAAAAATAGCGATAATCGGTAGGTTTGCCAAGCTGCTCATTTTCCAAAGAAGAATTGAACAGTATTGACTATTGAATTTGACCATTTAAATATTCTTCATTGTGTGACAGAAAATAAGAGTCCTTTTGCTTTCATCCTCCCAATCTTGGAACAACACAAGAGTACTGCCAATGCTTTGACCATCACATGACAGAACAGGGTCCTACCCTGTTTATGTCTGAGAAGCCAACTTTAATGGTAATAGGCAAGAACTTTCAAAAGTTGATTGAGGCAAATGTTTACAGGTAAAGGATTGGCTGGAAAATGGGAAGCCTTCAAAAATGAGATACCAAGAGTCCAGAGAGAGAGTATGTTTTTGTTAGGGTGAAAGGCAAGGCTGGTAGGTGTAGAGAATGTTGGATGACTAACGAAATTAAGATTTTGGTCAAGAAAAGGAGGAAAGTTTCTGCCAAGTATAGACAGCAGAGATTGAATGAATCCTCAGAAGAGTATAAAGGCAGTAGGAGTATACTTAAGAGGGAAATCAGGAAGGCAAACAGGGGACATGAGATAGCTTGGGCAAATGGAGTTAAGGAGACTCCTAGGGTTTTTATAAATGTATTAAGGACAAAAGGGTAATTAGGAAGAAACAGAACCCTTCAACGATCAGCACGGCAGCCTATGTATGGAACCGCAGGAGATGGGGGAACATACTAAATGAGTATTTTGCATCCGTATTTACTGTGGAGAAGGACATGGAAGATACAGAATGTGGAGAAATAGATGGTGACATCTTGAGAAATGTCCCTATTACAGAGGAGGTCGTGCTGGATGTCTTAAAAGGTGTATAAATCCCCACGACCTGATCAGGTGTACTCTAGAACTCTGTGGGAAGCTAGAGAAGTGATTGCTGGGCCTCTTGCTGAGATATTTGTATCATCGATAGTCACAGGTGAGGTGCCAGAAGACTGAAGGTTGGCTAAAGTGGTGCCACTGTTTAAGAAGGGTGGTAAGGAAAAGCCAGGGAAAAGAAGACTGTTGAGCCTGACATCGGTTGTGGGCAAGTTGTCGGAGGGAATCCTGAGGGATAGGACTTACACACATTTGGAAAGGCAAAGAGTACTTAGGGATAGTCAACACAGCTTTGTACTTCAGAAATCATGTCTAACTAATTTGATAGAGTTTTTTGAAAAAGTATGAAGAAGATTGATGAGGTCAGAGCGGTTGTTGTGATCTATATGGACTTCAGTAAGATGTTGCTGGAAAAGCGCAGCAGGTGAGGCAGCATCCAAGGAGCAGGAGAATTGACATTTCGGGCATGAGCCCTTCGTCCTGAAGAAGGGCTCATGCCCGAAACATCGATTCTCCTGCTCCTTGGATGCTGCCTGACCTGCTGCGCTTTTTTAGCAACACATTTTCAGCTCTGATCTCCAGCATGTGCAGTCCTCACTTCAGTAAGGTGTTGACAAGTTTCCTCGTGCTAGACTGATTAGCAAGGTTGGAACACATGGGATACAGGGAAAAGTAGCCATTTGGATATGAACTGCTCAAGGATAGAAGACAGAGGCTGATGGTGGAGGGTTGGCCTTTCAGACTGGAGGCCTGTGACCAGTGGAAGGAGAAAGTGAGGACTGCAGTTGTTGGAGATCAGAGTCAAAATGTGTGGTTCTGGAAAGGCACAGCCAGTCAGGCAGCATCTGAAGAGCAGGAGAGCCACCGTTTTGAGCATAAGCTCTTCATCCATTCCTGATCACTAGCCTGACCAGCTGTGCTTTTCCAGCACCACACCTTTTGCTTGTGACCAGTGGTGTGCCACAAGGATCAGTGCTGGGTCCACTTCTTTTCATCATTTATATAATTGATTTGGACGTGAATATAGGAGATATAGTTAGCAAATTTGCGGATGATACCAAAATTGGAGGTATAGTGGACAGTGAAGAAGTACAATGGGATCTTGATCAGACCAGCCAATGGGCTGAGGAGTGGCCAATGGAGTTTAATTGAGATTAATGTGAGGAGTTGCAATTTGGAAAGGCAAATCAGGGCAGGACTTATACACTTAATGGTAAGGTCTTGGTGAGTGTTGCTGAACAAAAAGACCTTGGAGTGCAGGTTCATAGCTCCTTGAAAGTAGAGTTGCAGGTAGATAGGATAGTGAAGAAGGCATTTGGTATGCTTCCCTTTATTGGTCAGAGCATTGAGTATAGGAGTTGGTTAGGCCACTTCTGGAACATTGTGTGCAATTCTGGTCTCCTTCCTACCAGAAGGATGTTGTGAAACTTGAAAAGGTTTAGAAAAGATATACAAGGATTTTGGCAGGGTTGGAGGGTTTGAGCCTCTAAGAAGAGGCTGAAGAGGCTGGGGCTGTTTTCCCTGAAGCATCGGAGGCTGAGGGGTGACCTCACAGAGGTTTATAAAATTATGAGTGGCATGGATAGAGTAAATAGACGAGGTCTTTTCCCTGGGGTGGGGGAGTCCAGACCTCAAGGGCACAGGTTTAAGGTGAGAGGGGAAAGATATAAAGGGACATAAGGGGCAACTTTTCCATGCAGAAGGTGGTGCATGTATGGAATGAGCTGCCAGAGGAAGTGGTGGAAGCTGGTACAATTGCAACATTTAAGAGGCATTTGGATGGGTATATGAATAGGAAGGGTTTGGAGGGATATGGGCCGGGTGCTGGCAGGTGGGACTAGATTGGGTTGGGATATCTGGTCGGCATGGACGGGTTGGACCGAAGAGTCTGTTTCCATGCTATACATCTCTATGACACTATGACTGTCAGAGAGTGATGAATCAGAGGAATTCCTTACAGCAGAAGGCTGTCAAGGCTGGGCCATTTATTGTTTTCAAAGCTGAGATGGGCTCCTGTTTAATCAGTAAAGGAATCAAAGGACATAGGGATATGGCAGGAAAATAGGTTTGAGGATTATCAGATCAACCGTGATCTCATTAAAGGGTCGAGCAGACTAGATGGGCTGAATGGTCTACTTATGGTCTTATGGCTAGTGCCTGGGCTGGACTTCCTTCTCCCCCAGAACCAGCCATGGCAATGACAATAGACCATGCCAGCCTGGTCCAAGGCTTTCTTCTAAATTACATCAGTGTCAGCTCTCTGTAGGAATGGCCAGCACTGTAGAAAGGTGTTCAATGCCCACCTCCACTCTGCCAGCATACATCCCATCATCTTCTCACTGCTCCCTCAAATTCACTCTATCTCTGCAACTGTGCCCATCTCCCACCGAGGATAATGCTCTACCACTCTCACTGATGGTGCAATCACCTTCAATACCACTAATCCTGCACTAATTAATATCGGAGATTACCTTTCAATTATTGCACTGGGAATACTTTAGCTAGATTGAGAGCTGCTGCCAGCGGGAGTGAGCTTCCTGCCTTTAGCAAGGCATGGCAAGGCAGTAGCGGCATGGTGGTTCAGTGGTTAGCACTGCTGCCTCACAGCCCCAGGGTCCCAGGTTAGATTCCAGCCTCAGGTGACTGTCTATGTGGAGTTTGCACATTCTCCCCGTGTCTGTGTGGGTTTCCTCCGGGTGCTCCGGTTTCCTCCCACAGCCCAAAGATGTGCAGGTCAGGTGGATTGGCCATGCTAATTTGCCCATAGTGTTACGTGCATTAGTCAGAGGGAAATGGGTCTGGTGGGTTACTCTTCGGAGGATTGGTGCGGACTGGTTGGGCCAAAGGGCTTGTTTCCACACTGTAGGGAATCTAATCTAATATGAGCCATCTGGCTGCTGGGGCAAAGCCGAAAAAGGCAAGGCAAGGATGTGGTAACCATCCAAGTAGGCTCCAGCTGAGAGGACTTTGACAGTGACCTAAGAGTCCGGAAAGACAACCAGGTCCAGTCTGAGAGCGGCATACGTGTCTTTGAACTTACACGATCTGTTCAGGAAAGTTCAAGTACACAGGAGTTCACCAAAACAAGTGAATACACAAATCCTGAACGTTGTGCAACTTACCGTTTGTTCTTTCATTTCAAAACAGATGCTTCACTTTCTGCACAAAGGTTAAAGGAACAACATATGCAGTTACCGGCATAAGCTGTATTGGGCAAGGAGAAATGTAGAGGTGTGTTTAGCCAATTTAAAATTGATGTCTAATTTCGCTTAAAGCTAGGCAACGTTTTCTGCCACTTCTTGTCCATGTGGCTCTCTTTCCCTCTCTCCCAGGATTGACAAAAGCACCGGTTTGTGCCTTTGATAAATCAAAGCTCGGCTCATTGCTCTTAATGACCTTCTTCACACTCTATAACCCAAAGGCCAGTATCTCGAATACAAAAGACCAAATCTGACCTCATAACCAAAATGCCAAATTTGTCAAGCATCTGGAAAACTGTCCCCTCACCTTCTGCCAATTGCCTGAAATCTGTGTCGTCTCTGCCACTAGATGTCATTTCTCCTCAGTCACCCACACAAACCCTTAATCACTTTGAAAACCTCCAATAAAACACCATCGTGCACTCCCCACCCCAATACCAACAGCATATTCTCTGCTCTTAAAGGAACAGCCTCAGCCGAGTGAAACTTTCCCAGTTGCTGAAGTTCCTCATCATTGTGGTAGATCTCTCAGCATCTTTTCCAAGGCCTTGCTGTTCTTCCTGAAATGTGATTATCAGAACCGAATATGATACTCCAGCTGGGACCAAACTCCAATTCCATTTGACAATTTGGCAAAACATCCTCGCATGGGCAAGCATTCTAACTGACTAACAGGAGAGCAGGCTTGGCTAGCCTAAATCTCCCCAAAAAACTGAAAGGTTCCTATCAATTGAACAGATAGTAACGTGTGAAAACTTATTTAAATCTATAACAAGGCAAGTCATTCCAAATTCAACTTACATTTTGGCTTTCACAGCCAATTTTCTTGTCATCCGTGAAATGCCCAGAATGTGTAGGACAGGAGCCCAATGTAGAAAATGGGAGTAGGAGTAGGCCATTCAGCCCTTCAAGGTTGCTCTGCTGTTCTATAGGATCATGGCTGATCAAACCTTCTACCCATATCCCTCAGTCCCCGTTATTATATCCAACACTTTCTTGAAAGCAAGGATTAGATTTCCTGCAATATGGAAACCAGGCATCTGGCCCAACAAGTCCACATTGACCCTCCAAAGAGTAACTCACCCAGACCCATTCCCCTACCCTGCATTTACCCCTGACTAATGCACCTAACACTATGGACAATTTAACATGGCCAATTCACCTGACCTGCACATGTTTGGATTGTGAGAGGGAACATGAGCAACCCCACGCAGACACAGAGAGGATGTGTAAACTCCACACAGACAGTGGCCTGAGCTGAAAATTGAATCCAGGTCCCTGGCACTGTGAGGCAGCAGTGCTAATCACTGAGCCACCGTACCAGATTGACTGAGTTTTGAGGCTGACTTAGAGGCTGCGTGTTTGCTGATCGGTGACAGGACTTTTCTTTCTCAACCAATTATACTAACCTCAATAGTATAATTGAGGCTATACTGTCAGGGCTGTGCAACAGTTTGAAAGTCATTTCTGTGACCCTGGTCATCATGCTGTTAGACCTGCGCCCCCTCCCCCCACTGCTGGTTAACCTTCACCCCAGGACAGGAGCCAGCTTTGGCAGCTCCACCCTTACCCAATGTTGGGGCATAGATAAGAGTCAATATCATAAGCAACACCAATAGCAGTAGGAGACATTTTCCTCTCAGCCATCGGACACTGCACAGGGCAGAGGGGATAGACATGGATAAAAGGAGGAGGTCACTTGAGCAGATGGTCTAAGGACAGAAGATCACTTTCTTTGATGGGTTTCCCAGATGAGGGTGTAGATAAGCACATGGATGATTTTGGGATAGTGTAGGGGGACAAGCTGAGAATAGTTCACAGGTCAGCGCAACATCAAGAGCCCAAGGACCTGTTCTGCGCTATATTGTTGTATGTCCTATGTTCTATGTTTTCCTTCACAGGAGGTCATTGCTGACCTCTGAAGCTTTTGGAACCCAGCCTCATGCCCAATGGACCCAATGGCCATTCACTGCAAATGGGACAACACAGCCCTACATTTCTTTGACTCCAAATGCATCCTGACATCTGTTGGTGACATTTGCAGAATTTGACAAACTACTGTGAACGGGCGTACCTTGCCCCCTGCCCCTTCCGCAGGTGTCTGAAAGCACATTGGTCAAGGCCACAAGTCATGTCTGTTTGAACAGAGGCTTGGCTGCAGTGGCTGGGTTGCCACAGGTCAATGGGGAAGTAGACTGTAGGTATATGGCAATCCATGGGCCCTCAGGTCAATTCCATTCTCAATTCCATTCCATAAACATTCAGCATGTAATAGAGTCATAGAGATCAGTCCATCCATCCATGCCGACCAGATAACCCAACCCAATCTAGTCCCACCTGCCAGTACCCGGCCCATATCCCTCCAAATCCTTCCTATTCATATACCCATCCAAATGCCTCTTAAATGTTGCAATTGTACCAGCCTCCACAACTTCCTCTGGCAGCTCATTCCATACATGTACCATCCTCTGTGTGAAAAGGTTGCCCCTTAGGTCTCTTTTATATCTTTCCCCTCTCACCCTAAGCCTATGCCCTCTAGTTCTGGATTCCTACCAGAATGTCTATGTAACCTTTCAGGAACGTCTATTTAATATATCCTGGGGACTGTGATAACTCTTTCATCCTCCACCCTTGAAAATTATGGGGTACTGGGGGAAGGATGCAGATGGCTCACTCAACACTGCACCACACACCCTCCCCAGCTCCACAAAGAAACTGGCAGTCACGCCAGTTAGAAATCCCTTGTGGGACCATCAACCAATGCTGTGGGGAAAATGCCACCCTCCGAACTGCCAGCCAGCTAGATAGGCTAGCAGCAACGACTTCCAGAATGGCTAGCCATGGGAAATGCAGAGTTATAGGGTAATGGGGTGGGTCTGGGTGGGATGCTCTTCAGAAGGTCAGTGTGGACTCGATGGGCCAAATGGCCTGCTTCCATATTGTAGCAGTTGTATGACAGGGAAAGAAGAAGGTGGTGTAGCAACTGGACAAGATCAAAGATAGAGAATATATTTAGGAGGTTGGCCGTTCTCAGAATAGTAACACCACCTGCTTCTTTAAGGGGTGTGTTTGACCAGTGACAGACTTAAAGGTAGTAAGTAGGGATGTCTCCAAGGACAAGTCTGGAACTGGGTATCATACACTGTGCTGGGTGCATCTTGGGCTAATACAGAGAAATGTGATACATGTAATACAGGATTGGTGGCCAGCCTACCATTATCCAACCCAGTCCTAGCTCACTGCCATCAGCTGTAGGTAGGTGCCACCACTGTCAACCACATACACCACACCAAATACAAATAAATAATTAAGGGTCAATTGAGCTTGCAAAAAGTACCACAATACAGTTGACAAAGGTAATTGGATCAGATTGTGCAGCATGTATTTTTAATCAAACTCTGTAAATGGGGTGGCACGGTGGCTCAGTGGTTAGCACTGCTGCCTAACAACGCCAGGGATTCCAGCCTTGGGTGACTGTCTGTGTGGCATTTGCACATTCTCCCCGTGTCTGTGTGGGTTTCCTCTGGGTGCTCCAAGATGTGCAGGTTAGGTGACATGGCGGTGCTGGATTACACAGTAGTGTTCTGTGATGCCTAGGTTAGGTGCATTAGTCAGGTGTAAATATAGGGGAATGGGTCTGGGTGGGTTACTCCTCGGAGGGTCTTGATGTGGACTTGATGGGCCTGTAGGGGTAGGGATTCGATTTGATGACCTGGATATGTTTCATAAGCTCAAAAAACTGAGTATACTGGATGTCAGAAATTAAAAATCGAAAGTGCTCAAAACTCAGCAGGTCAGGCAGCATCTACAGAGAGAGAAAAATTGAGCTAACAAGGTGATTGTCTTCTTGCCAGAACTAGAAAGAATTTGCTATGTAATAGTTTGTAGGAAAATACAGAGGGAAGGATAAACTGAGATAGAATCATAGAATCATCTGCATACAGTGCAGATAGAGGCCATTCAGCCTATCAAGCCTCTACCAACCCACTAAAGGGCACACCTCATGTTTCCCATGGTTAACCCACTTCACCTGCACATTTCTGAAGACTATGGGCAATTTAGCGTGGTCAATTTACCTAACCTGCACACCTTTGGATTGTGGGAGAAAAATGGAGCACCCGAAGGGAACCCACGAAGACACGGGGAGAGCGTGCATACGCTTCACAGACAGTTGCCCGGAGGTGGGATTGAACTCAGGTCCTTAGTACTGGGAGGCAGCAGTGCTAACCACTGAGCCACCATGCCAGAAGATCAAAAGGAAAGGTTGGTGATAGAGTGGAACACAGAAGAGATTAAATAAAAATTGGGGGATGTGGTATCATTTTATTTACCTGTTTCACCTGCCCTCCGACCTCCTTAGCCTAATTTCAGTTGAGAATCTCATGTCATCCAGCTGATGGTCATGATTCTGCTTTTACCATTCACAACTCTTCTCGACCCATCATTTGGTACTTTACTTGAATCACCACCATCTCTCCCCACATCCCCCAATTTTTATTTAATCTCTTCTGTGTTCCACTCTATCACCAACCTTCCCTTTTGATCTTCTGGCATGGTGGCTCAGTGGTTAGCACTGCTGCCTCCCAGTACTAAGTAATTGAGTCCCACTCTGGGAAAAAGCTTCTTGCTATCCACCCTGTCTATACCTCTCATGATTTAGTAGACCTCAATCAGGACCCTCTCAACCTCTGTTTTTCTTATTAAAATAATCCTAATCTATTCGATCTCTCTTCATAGCTAGCACCCTCCATACCAGGCATCATCCTGGTGAACCTCCTCTGCACCCTCTCCAAAGCATCTACATCCTTTTGGTCATGTGACCAGAACTGCGTGTATATTTCAAATGTGGCCAAATCAGAGTCCTATACAACTGTAACATGACCTGCCAACTCTTGTACTCAATACCCCGTCTGATGAAGGAAAGCATGCCGTATGCCTTCTTGCCCATCCATTGCCACCTTTAGTGTACAAAGGACATGAACACCCAGATCTCTCTGTACATCAATTTTCCACAGGGCCTTTCCATTTACTGTATAGTTCGCTCTTGAACTGGATCTTCCAAAATGCATCACCTCGCATTTGCCCAGATTGAACTCTATCTGTCATTCCTCTGCCCAACTCTCCAATTTATCTATATTCTGCTGCATTCTCTGACAGTCCCCTTCACTATCTGCCACTCCACCAATCTTATGGGGCTGGTGATGGGATGCTCTTTAAAGGGCCCGTGCAGACTCAATGGGCCAAATGGTCCTACCTGCGCTTAAGGGATTCTATGAAAAGGACATTTCATTCCAGTCCATTGCAAACAATGAAGTCAGGGGAAGTTGGAGAGATATGGCAGGACATGCTGAGAGAATTTTGGAATATTGCAATTACCTGGCAGTACAATTACTTGTGCAGTTTTTTTTAAATGTAGTATTCAACAGTTTGATGCTTGTGCCTGTGAGACAATTCTCTGTCCTCTCTGCTGCTCGTCAGGTATGAGTGTGGTCCCAGAGGGAAAGAAAAACTAAGTGGGAGAAAGAAACCGTAAGCCCCACATAGTGAACCTTTTAAAAGCTGGCGTCATTTCCAAGGCAAAGAAAACAATTACTCTTTTTTGACTTTTCACCAATGTGATTGTGACAAAGCTGAACCAGTTGAAGACAACAGAAGCCCACTTGGTCCCTTGAGCCTGTTCTCCCATTTAATTCAACAATAACTAATCTGCATAGCAACTCCAACAAAAAGGATCAAACAGAATTAGCATCAATTCCAAGAGGCCACTGCAACCTGTACACAGATCACTTGGCTGAGGCAGCATGGAGATTGGAATGCTACAGCATTAAATCAGACCATTCTCACAACAAATCCACACCAACTCCCTGAGGAGCATCCCAAGCAAACTCACCTCACCCCCTCCTTCCCCATTCCTGTAACCCTGCATTGCCTGTGGCTAATCTAACTTACCTGCACATTTTTGTACCGTGGGAGGAAACCAGAGCACCCAAAGGAAAGCCCTACACAGACACAGGGAGTATGTACAAACTCCACACAGTCGCCTGAGGGTAGGATTGAACCTGAGTCCTTGGTGCTGTGATGCAGCAGTACTAACCACTGAGTCACTGTACCACCCCTTGGTTACAATACAAGTGGAGCTTAATTGGGTTACTATTGATTGTTCCTGTAAATTATAGCAAATTATGATCTGATCTGCCAAACACATTGGTAGTCAGGGATCAATTGTCCTCATTCAGGGACTCACCTCATTCACAGCATTTGAAATCAATGGATCTAACCTTTGGTGGGGCTGTTTACACTCCCAATTTGTTCAGCAACTGAAAAGCAAGAGTCAGGTGAAACATCATGTGGATGAATCCACCACTGCAAAGCACCAGGTGAGCAAGTTGTTTTCAGCCAATGTTTTCAGGTGTCAGCCCAAGATGAGCATATTTCTCAATTTCATTTCCTGTGGAGCCATTTGAAGTGGGTTGCTACTCCTGTAACATAGTCACAGACTCTCTTTGCCACTGCTGCATAAATACAGCCATTAGTCTGAAGGCAGTAAGGATGTGAGCTTGTGAGTAATTCAATGAAAGGAACTAAGTTTTAAGGGTTTCCTTTTGTTGCTGAAGGTCTATCACAGAAATCTATCTGTGTTGCTCATTTGACATTTTACAGAGATCGATAAAGTTTGTACTTGATGTCAGCATAACATTTCTAGAAGGGTGAACTCTCATCACTTATTCACCCCCATTGTCTCATACGCCATGGGCATTAGCAAAAAGCACACTTACTGATCTTAAACAACACCTTGAAGGAAAGAGCTCCAGGATTTGATCTGGCAACACTGAAGGGACTGTGATATATCTCCAAGTCAGGATAGTGAGTGAGCTGGGGAGATTTTGCAGGGGGTGGTGTCCCCATATATCTGCTGCCCTTGTCCTTCTAGATGGAAGTAGCCATGGGTTTGGAAGGTGCTGCCTAAGGGACCTTGCTGAATTTCTGCAGTATATTTTGCTTCAACTAAGTGTAGGTATTAGAGTGAATGAATGTCTGTGGATGTGCTGCCAATCAAGCGGGCTATTTTGTGTTGGATTGTGTCAATCTTCTTGAGTGTTGTTGGAGCTGTCCCCATCCAAGCAAGTGGAGAGTATTACATCACACTCCTGACTTGTGCCTTGTAGATGATGGACAGGTTTGGGGAAGTCAGGAGGTGTTACTCACCGCAGGATTCCCAGCCACAGCACTGTCATGGCTAGTGTAGTTCAGTTTCAGATCAATGGTTATGTGCAGTGTGTTGATCGTGGAGAATTCAGTGATGATACCGCTATTGAATGTCAAGGACTGAGAGTTAGATTCTCTCTTGTTGAAGATGGTCATTGCTGGCTTTATGTATTGTAAATGTTATTTAGCTCTGGTCTATCCAAAACTGGTTATTGACGAGGTCATGCTGCATTTGGGCATAGATTTCTTCAGTATCTGAGGAATTATGATTGATGTGGAATATTGTCCAGTCATCAGCAAACATCCCCACTTCTGAGCTTATGATGGAGGGAAGGTCATTGATGAAGCATTGGAAATGGTTGGGCCCAGGGCACCAACATGAGGAACTCCTGCAGAGAGGTCCTGGAGCTGGAATAACTGATCTCCAATAACCATAATCTTCTGCCTTTATGCAAAGTATGACACCGACCTGCAGTTTTCCCTCATAGCCTTTCAATCCCACTTTTGCTCAGGTTACTTGATGCCACACTTGGTCAAATCGGCCTTGGAGTCAAGAGCAGACTCTCTCACATCACCTCACCTCTCAAATACAACTCGTCTGACCATCTTTGAACCAAGGCTGCAATGGGGTCAGGAGCTGAGTGACTCAGGCAGAACCCAAACTGAGTATCTGAGCAGGTTAATGCTGAGAAGATGCTGTTGATGACTTCTTCCAAATCTTTGAAAGCCGAATTGAGAGTGGACTGTTGGGACAGTAATTGACCAGGTTGGATTTGACCTGCTTTTTGTGTGCAGGACATTTCTCAACATTGTTCTCATTGTTGGATAGATGCCAGTGCTGTAACTGTACTGGAGCAGCACACCTTAGATTAGATTAGATTACTTAGATTAGATTAGATTAGATTACTTACAGTGTGGAAACAGGCCCTTCGGCCCAACAAGTCCACACCGACCCGCCGAAGCGCAACCCACCCATACCCCTACATTTACCCCTTACCTAACACTACGGGCAATTTAGCATGGCCAATTCACCTGACCTGCACATCTTTGGACTGTGGGAGGAAACCGGAGCACCCAGAGGAAACCCACGCAGACATGGGGAGAACGTGCAAACTCCACACAGTCAGTCACCTGAATCAGGAATTGAACCCGGATCTCTGGTGCTGTGAGGCAGCAGTGCTAACCACTGTGCCACCGTGCCGCCCACAAAGCTGAACCCAAGAGGACTGACTGTCCACCAGCCGACTGGCGCCCGTGCCTCCCCCCCCCGGAGGTCAACCTGGCGCCGGGTGACCTCTTCAATAACATTACTGGAATGTGTCAGGGCTCAAAACTGCAGTATCCAGCCATCTTCTGATACAATAGAGAGAGACCTAGGAGTTCAGGTACATAATTCTTTGAAGTTTGCATCACATATCGATGGATGGTTAAGAAGGCATTTAGCACGCTTACCTTCATTGCTCAGAATTTAGAGAATAGAAGGTTGGACATCATGTTAAAGTTACACAGGATATTGGTGAGACCTCTTCTTGGAGTACTGTATGCAGTTCTGACCTCCCTGTTATAAGAAGTATATTATTAAACTGGAGAGGGTTCAGAAGAGATTTAATCAGATGTTGGCAGGAATGGAAAGTTTGAATTATAAGGAGAGGCTGGATAGGCTGGGATATTTTGCATCGGAAAGGTGGTTGAGGGGTGACCTTATAAATTACTATCTTCTCAAGAGGAATAAGATGGATGTCAAAGTATTAGCCCTGCCTTGATGATCAAGAATTTCCATTGTTTTCTGTCTTTTTTTTAACATATTAACAATTGCTAAAAATACCCATATTCTGAGGATTTTCGTCAGAAGATGCCAGTCAAATGAGAGGCTTCCTAGGTGCTCAAATATCAAATAGACAACAAAGATAAATCCTCAGCAAACAATAAAACTGACCCTTAAAAATTAGTTTATTTTCGTTTGCATCAAATTGCTAATGGGCAGAAGTTTTGTTGCATGTTAATCCCCAACTTCCTCAGGAGGAAAGAAACAGTTAACTGTGAAGTTACATTAGGCTTCACCCAGTCACATGATGGAGCAGAAGGAGTCCATGCAATGCCCTAAGAGAAACAGATGTCTCATCTTTGGCTTTGTGATTGTGTATAAACATCAATGTAAATTTTACTTATTGCTATCATACAATAAATTGCACATTATTGCCTCTTCTCATTAAGAAACAACACTCCTTGCCTCTACTACTGCTAATTAGGTTTGACCTTGAATTTAGCATTGAAATGAGGATTTGTGCAGTTTTATCCAAACCACAAGCCCCCAGTGCTTGGCACTGCAGAATAAGATTTGTGACTGTTGCTGCCTATGAGCTGCTGCATATATTGTCCTCCAAAGACGTAACTCACAGCATAAAGTCTCAACCACCAGGAGTGTGTTTCGAAAAATCATTACACTTGGATTAGATTACTTACAATGTGGAAACAGGCCCTTCAGCCCAACAAGTCCACACCGACCCGCCGAAGCACACCCCACTCATTCCCCCCCTTTACCTAACACTACAGGCAATTTAGCATAGCCAATTCACCTGACCTGCACATCTTTGTGACTGTGGGAGGAAACCGGAGCACCCGGAGGAAACCCACGCAGACACGGGGAGAATATGCAAACTCCACACAGTCAGTCGCCTGAGTTGGGAATTGAACCCGGGTCTCTGGCACAGTGAGGCAGGAGTGCTAAACACCATGCTACCCTGCCGCCCACTAACTTACTGAATTTAACTCTCTCCCGGTCTCCGTGAATTATATCAGGGCAACCTGGATAGAATCTTCTCAATCAACACAAATGAATAGTAAAAGGGAGCAATGCATGAAATCCCATGCATGATTCCATAATCTTTTACATTGGATCAGGATTCAGTTCACCTGGATCGGTCCTTGTGTGCGCCAAAATGTCCTGCCTCTGAAAGTCTTTTGAAATCATATTCATTTCTGTCAAGGCACCAGCTCTAGGAGACACTGTTTATTCATTCCATAACTTTTAAAAAATACTAAGGAGCTTACTAGTCTACGCCAATGAAGCTACCAAATGAAGCTAAGGGTTGCATGGTGGCTCAGTGGTCAGTACTGCTACCTCACAGCATCAGGGACCCTGCTTCTATTGCAGCTGTGGAAGACTGTGTGAAGTTTGCACATTCTTCCTGTATTTGCCTGGGTTTCCTCCAGGTACTGTGGTTCCCTTCCACAGTCCAAAGATGTGCAGTTTAGGTGGATTGGCTATGCTAAATTGCCCATAGTGTCCAGGGTTGTGCAGGTTAGGTGGGTTAGCCGTGGGAAATATGGGGCTGTAGGGGTGGGATGGATCTGAGTGGGATGCTCCCCAGAGGGACAGTGTGGACTCAATGGGCCAAATGGACTGTAGGGGATTCTATGAAAATCTTAGTGTAATTCCATTAAATCATTAGCAGTGATTTTCAATTCGGTTACTCACAGGTAGAAAAACAGATTGTTATTAAAAGTGCTTTAAACCCATTTGCAACAGCATTAATGAAACTGCACCACTGTTAAATTAATTTAGAAAAAAAACTGGCAAAAAAAAGATTAGAAATAAAATTATCTTTCTCCATTGTAAAGTAGGATAAAAAAGATTATCTTCTACCATGCTGCCTGATGGCACTGGTTCAGGACAGAGTTTACTGTTATGGTTATACAATTTACTCTTAGTGAAAACTTGAAGCTTAACCTGTTCAGCACAGTTTCAAATCTCTTTTTGAATACACTGAGCAGCACAGTGGCTCAGTGGTTAGCACTGCAGCCCCACAGCACCAGGGACCTGGGTTCAATTCCAGCCTTGGGTAACTGTGTGGAGTTTGCACATTCTCCCTCCAGGTGCTGTGGTTTCCTCTCACATTCCAAAGATGTGCAGGTTAGGTGAATTGGCTGTGCTAAATTGCCCATCAGGTTAGATGCATTAGTCAGAAGGAAATGGTGGGTCTGAGTGGGTTACTCTTTAGAGGGTTGGTGTGGACTTGTTGGGCCAAATGGCCCTGTTTCCACATGTAGGGAATCTCAAGCCTAGGTTTCCTAGAGACTTCCTCCCTCAAATACTGTAACCACTTCATTGGCAATGATGATAGTATATTTCAACCTTTTTATGTCAGAAGGTTGGTGTCCTGCTAATTAAAGGCAAAAAGTTCAGAAGCGCTTATGAGCTCAGACAATCAGCATTTGTTGCTGGAAGAGGAATAAATCATCCTGAAAGGCATAGTTAGTCCATGTATGTTTATAAGGACAGAAGCCAGCCATTTGGAAACTTTTCCTCTGAGCCTCTGTCGTTCTAATAGTTAACTGTTCAAACGACACCCAGCTTTGTTCCTCTCCAGATGCTGTTCATTTCAATCTTTTTATTCTGCTGTGCTTCACATTTCTAGCCTTTGTGGTTTAATTTCTCTTTTTTCTGATTTCCTGTTGCTACTGTGGTGTTTTTGGGATTCAATCCAATCGTAGATGTAGTCTTAAGGAGGCAAATACTGAACTCATTGTTTGTTGTTCGTTAATCAGTAATGCTGAAAAAAAACAAAGCCTCTCCAAAGTTCTTCAGCTTTTTGCTTCACAGTGAACTGGAACCTCTCTCTTTAAAGTCTGCACAAACTGAACCGAGGTAGATGGCCCAGATTTTCTCCTTGTTGAAGCTTCTTGTTGTACACACTTTCTTCCTGATTTGGTTTGACTGTTGAGATCTTTTCATTGCAGGAGAACAGGAGACGCCGTAATACCCAAGCCGTTGGTCATTTCATATCAAACTGAACTGTCGTTGATGGAGAGCACGCGATATCATCCCAAGGTTTCGCAGATGGAGAGCACCCAGGATCATTCTGAACCTTCACTGAGGAAGAAGGCGGAAGCAACGTGTCCTCCACTGAAGGAGGATGTAACCCACCAATCAGAGCCTTCACGAATGGAGGAGACCACGCCACTTCATCCAGAATCTTCACCAATGGAGAACGTAGCACAAGAGCCCAAGGCCTCTGCAGTAGACTCTGCATCACCTCATTCTGGACCTTTAACGAAGGAGGATAGACACTCTTGTTTTAATAATGTCAAGGTAATCAGGCATTCACCTAGTGATAGCTCAGATATGGGGATTTTTCTTTGCTTTATGCTTCAGGTTTAAAACATCATAGGGAGTGAAATCTCTCTCTGTTCAGACAGCCAGAAATGCATGCAGTCCTTCCATGATGACATTCTATTATTCCTTAAATAACTCTAGACTTCCTCCCTCAAATACTGTAACCATTTCAGATATTTATCAGTCTGAGCTGAGAACATCCAGTTTGCAAGAAAAACTTTCAGCTCGGTGAACAGAACCATAACAACGAGCACCCGAGCTACAAATCTTCGCACAAACTTTGAACATCCAGTTCTGTAATTGACTTTTATTGGCTTGAAACCAAATCCACTTTCTTCCAAGTTCGCTCTTTAGTTGCAGTGATATTCTGGGTTTGTTTTTTATATACTATTTTCCACCTTACATAGGGATTATCTGTCAGGTTCCCCCTGTCTTCAAGCTGCCAGACTTGAGTCTCTTCAGACTTTCCTCATTGTTGAACAATGACAGTTGGACATGTTGAATGTCAGGTTAAATTTACTAAGATCTCCAGAACTTTCTGAAGTCAGGGATGTAGCCTTGCAAACCTCTTCTGCTTGGACCCCAGGGTTTCAGTATACTCTTGTATCTCAGTGACCCAAGTTCAATACAGCAATTAATGTTTAGCCTGACTAAAGGATCACACAATTTGAACAAGACTTTATCAATCTTGTTAAATCGATCTACGTAAACATTTTCTTTCATTGGCTGCTGATAAGCAATGATTCCTGTGCTGCATAGCTGTGTTTCCAGTGCTGTGATTCTAGTGTTGGGATTCCAGTGTTGTGACCCCAATGTTTTGCATCAACCCATAAGATCTGTAGACCCGAACTTCAACTGTTGAACATCCCTGCCAGTGCTATTGGAACATTAAAAGGCACCTGGATAGGTATATGAATAGGAAGGATTTGGTGGGAAATGGACTGGCTGCTGGCAGATGGGACTAGATTGGATTGGGATTTTAGGTTAGGTTTGATTCCTTACAGTGTGGAAACAGGCCCTTTGGCCCACCAAGTCCACACCAACCGTCCAAAGAGCTACCCACCCAGACCCATTCACCTAACACTACAGGCAATTTAGCATGGCCAATTCACCTAACCTGTGCAAACTCCAAACAGACAGTTGCCCAAGGCAGGAATTGAACCCGGGTCCCTGGTGCTGGGAGGCAGCAATGCTAGCCACCGAGCCACCATGCCACCCATCTGGTCAGCATGGACAAGTTGGACCAAAGGGTCTGTTTCCATGCTGTACATCTCTATAACTCTATGAACCCTTGACCTGAGATCATCAAATACAGCAAGACATCCCACTAATTGCTTGGGTCAGAGTTAATTAGATGATACCTTCTGCTAAATAACCTTCGGATATACTGCCCATTGGGTTAAAATAACACTGTTCATGAGCCACTGAAGTACAAACCTTTACTACACTGACACAAGGATGAGAGGCTGTTTCTTCTTGTGGGATAGACTAGAACAAGTGGGGCACAGTTTTAAAATATTGGGTCTCTCATTTAAGACAGAGATGTAAGAAAACAAATTCTCTTTGAGGATTGTGAGGCTGTGGAGCTCCATTCCACAGAGAAATGTGTAGGCTAAGTTCATGAATACCTTTAAAGCTGAGTTCAATGTAGTTTTGACCAATAAGGCCATTAAAAGGCACCAGGAGTAAACAGGAAAATGTATCAGATCAGCCATGATCCCATCAAATGGTGGAACAGGCTTGAGGGGCTGAATGGTCTTCTCCAGCTCCTAAGGCATACATTTGCACGTTCACATGTAAATAATGGACTACGAGATAGCTTTATGCATTTTGTTTATGTCCACCATCAGAGATTATGAAAGCAAGGCTTCTTATTGGCTCATAAAGCTGATTGGTTGGAGTTTTCCAATTGGAGCAAAAGCTTCTCAAAGTGGGGATACTTTTGACTTGATTAATGGGAGGAGTTTCTCAATTGGAGTGTGAGTTGAGTGGTTGGTTAATGGATTTAGATCCATTCAGATCCCCATTAAACTGTGTCCAATGAGTTGCCTGCAACAAATGTCCTGCTCAAAAGAAAGCCATCCAACTTGGAGATGGGCAATTGGACAGACAGCAAAGGGATTACAGCAGCACCTTAAAAAAAATCAAATTCTCCAGACTCCGGAACATAACATTTTAGAGAAGAAGGCATCATTCCTACATAATTTGCAGATTAAGAGACAGTAAACTTGCAAGCCTTTAAGGCTCCAAACTTACAAATCACAACCATAAAAATATGTGAGGTCAGGATCCCCTTCATTTATATCATGGCTCCCTCTTGACTTGTTTCTATATGGGGATGGTGGGCTTAGAGCAGAAAACTACCATTGCAAAGTTGTAGGGGAGAAAAATAACACTGATGTTCCTAGTTGTCTAAGGAAGGTTACAGTTGCAAATCGATCTGAAAAAATTTGAGAGGGTTGATACTGAGGAGTGCCATAACCACCGCTATGATGACGGCATATAGAATTTTTTCTATTGACTTGTAGGATGTGGGCATCATTGGTTCAGCCAGCATTGATTGTCCAACCCTAATTGTCCTTGAGAAGGTAATGGTGAACTGGCTTTTTGAACCATTGTAATCCATGTGCTGTAGGTCAAAATTTATATTTAATTTCAATTAATCCTGTTGGTTGTTCCACTGGTAAGTACAGGTAAAGGGATATAGAGTGCGTAGACGATGTGGACAGAACAAGCTTGAATCTTGAAGTAATGAGTCCTAACGTCCGATCATCAAAGACTCTGTAACAATGTCTATCCTATCAATGTAACCTATAACCTATAACATGCAATGAACTAGTTAACAAGATAATCTTGTAGTCAGAGCAGCAAGTGGCTCTCATCTAGGCTGACATACTCTGCAGTTTCCTTTATTTAAAGAGAATGGAAACAGCTATCTTCACCAACCCCTGGCATACCAGTATAATATGGTGAGCTGCTGTGTGGATTTGATCTGACTACACATACAACTCATCATGAGCAGCATTCTGAGATCTTCAAACTCTGCTTGCAGTTTCTCAGCAACAGGGAAGTGCTAAAGGTTTTTAAAAGCCTGCAGAAAGAACACTTGTGACAATATTCAAGAGAATGGTAAAAGCAGTTTGCTGTAAAATAGCATAGATGGTAGACAGACAGTACTATACCTGGATAACAGGTATGTGACATCAAAGCATGTGTTATGGACCAGACCGAACCCCCTCAAAATGTATCAAGGAGATAGCCTAGACCCTAACTTTATCTTGGAGTCATAGAGTCATAGAGACGTACAGCAGGGAAACAGACCCTTCGGTCCAACCCCTCCATTCCGACCAGATATCCCAACCCAATCTAGTCCCACCTGACAGCACCAGGACCATATCCCTCCAAACTCTTCCTTCATATACCCATCCAAATGCCAGTTAAATGTTGCAATTGTACCAGACTCCACCACTTCCTCTGGTAGCTCATTCTATACACGTACCACCCTCTGTGTGAAAAGGTTGCCCCTTAGGTCTCTTTTATATCTTTCCCCTCTCACCCTAAACCTATGCCCTTTTGCAACACTCCCTAGGACCTTACCATTAAGTGTATAAGTCCTGCTAAGACTTGCTTTCCCAAAATGCAGCACCTCGCATTTATCTGAATTAAACTCCATCTGCCATTTCTCATCCCATTGGCCCACCTGGTCAAAATCCTGTTGTAATCTGAGGTAACCCTCTTCACTGTTCACTACACCTCCAATTTTGGTGTCATCTGCAAACTTACTAACTGTACTTTTTATGTCTGCATCCAAATCATTTATGTAAAATGACAAAAAGTAGAGGACCCAGCACTGATGCATGCTAAAAAAAATCAAAACATCTCCCTACTAGACAGTTAACATATCTGGAGTGAGATGAAAACTTATATTTATCAACTGGATCTCCTCTTCCTCTACCACCAACTAAATTATATTAAGACGTTCTCATGAAATTGTAACTCCCACTTTTTCAGCACCAGCTTTTTGTTTGAAGGTGTGACAGCTGAAGCTGAACTTCTTGAAATGCCACATTACATGAAAAACTATCAAGTTCAAAGCTCTTGAAAAATGTAAATAAAAAGTGATAGCATATTGGCTGAAAGAAAGTAGGCAAGATGAGTCGTCTTTTTTTAAGGTAAATGTAAGGTGCTGTGTTTCAGATGTGATTTGATTTGTCAAAGTACTAGGCTTTAAGCAAAACTCACTATATTCTTACACCATAGGTAAAATAGAGAAAAAAAAAGATTGGCATAACATTTCAATCGATTGAAACACTTAACATAATTTTATATAATTTAACCACCACTCATCAACTGTTCCAATATCGAAGCATCCCCTAAACACACCCTTGGCAAAGGCAAATTCAGCAAAACAGGTTTTCCTCACTTGCGATCTTCTCCAGTCCAGGATAAGGCACATTGACAGAATGAAGCTAACAGCAGAGAGACATCTCAAGCTTTTGCAGCAGCAGACAGGAAGAGTTGTATCTAGCAGCCTTAACTCCAATACCCCAACTTCAACACCTGAAAGCAAGACTAAAACCCTGAGTCTGTCTGAGCCTGACTCCACCCACTCATGTTTCTCTTGTCTACTAACAGAAAACAAAAGCTATTCACTCTTCATGAAGCAGACACCTCCATACCACTTTTACAACACCCTCTCTTCAAGAGAACCAGTTAAAACAAATCTATCCTAAACGTACATATCAACACACCATTTAAATTCCATGTTGTGGTTCTGTTCGCCAAGCTGAGAATTTGTGTTGCAGACGTTTCGTTCCCTGTCTAAGTGACATCCTCAGTGCTTGGGAGCATCCTGCGAAGTGTTTCTGTGATGTTTCCTCTGGCATTTATAGTGATTTGTATCTGCCGCTTCCGGTTATCAGTTCCAGCTGTCTGCTGCAGTGGCCGATATATTGGGTCCAGGTCGATGTGCTTATTGATTGAATCAGTGGATGAGTGCCATGCCTCTAGGAATTCCCTGGCTGTTCTCTGTTTGGCTTGTCCTATAATAGTAGTGTTGTCCTAGTCGAACTCATGTTGCTTGTCATCTGAGTGTGTGGCTACTAAGGATAGCTGGTCATGTCGTTTCGTGGCTAGTTGGTGTTCATGGATGCGTATCGTTAGCTGTCTTCCTGTTTGTTCTATGTACTGTTTTGTGCAGTTCCTGCATGGGATTTTGTACACTACATTGGTTTTGCTCCTGCTGAGTATCGGGCCCTTCGTCCTGGTGAGTTGTTGTCTGAGAATGGCTGTTGGTTTGTGTGCTGTTATGAGTCCTAGTGGTCGCAATAGTCTGGCTGTCAGTTCAGAAATGTTTTTGATGTATGGTAGTGTGGCTAGTCATTTGGGTTGTGGCATGTCCTCATTCTGTTGTCTTTCCCTTAGGCATCTGTTGATGAAATTGCGGGGGTATCCGTTTTTGGCGAATACATTATATAGGTGTTCTTCTTCCTCTTTTTGCAGTTCTGGTGTGCTGCAGTGTGTTGTGGCCCTTTTAAACAGTGTCTTGATGCAACTTCTTTTGTGTGTGTTGGGGTGGTTAGATTAGACTAGATTAGACTTACAGTGTGGAAACAGGCCCTTCGGCCCAACAAGTCCACACCAACCCGCCGAAGCGCAACCCACCCATACCCCTACATTTACCCCTTACCTAACACTACGGGCAATTTAGCTTGGCCAATTCACCTGACCCGCACATCTTTGGACTGTGGGAGGAAACCGGAGCACCCGGAGGAAACCCACGCAGACACGGGGAGAACGTGCAAACTCCACACAGTCAGTCGCCTGAGTCGGGAATTGAACCCGGGTCTACAGGCGCTGTGAGGCAGCAGTGCTAACCACTGTGCCACCGTGCCGCCCACGGTGTTTTCGTAGTTTAGGACTTGGTCTGTGTGTGTGGCTTTCCTGTATATCTTTGTGGTGAATTCTCCGTTCAGTGTTCTCTGTACCATCATGTCTAGGAATGGGAGTGGGTTGTCCTTTTCTTCCTCTCTAGTGAATCAGATTCCTGTGAGTGTGGTGTTGATGATTCGGTGTGTGTTCTCTATTTCTGTGTTTTTAATGATTACAAAGGTATCATCGACATATCTGACCCAGAGTTTAGGTTGAATTTGCGGTAAGATTGTTTGTTCTAACCTTTGCATTACAGCTTCTGCTATGAGTCCAGAGATGGGTGAGCCCATGGGTGTGCCGTTGATTTGTTCATATATTTGGTTGTTGAATGTGAAGTGTGTTGTGAGGCACAGGTCAGTAGTTTGAGTATGCAGTCTTTGTTGATAGGTTTCCCATCTTGTTGTCTGTTCTGTATGTCCAGCAGGCTGACTATTGTTTCTCTGGCTAGGGTTTTGTTGATAGAGGTGAATAGTGCCGTTACATCGAATGAGACCATGGTTTCTTCCTTGTCTATGTGTATATTTCTGATGATGTCCAAGAATTCCTGTGTTGATTGTATAGAGTGTCTGGATCCGCTGATCAGGTGTTTCAGTTTCTGCTGTAGTTCTTTAGCCAGTTTGTATGATGGTGTCCCTGGTAGTGATACTATGGGTCTAAGTGGGATGTCTGGTTTGTGCACTTTATGTAGTCCATAGAATCTGGGAGTGTTGTTGCTTTCAGGTTTCATTCTCTGTAGGTCAAACCTGGCTATCTGTCCGTTTTTTTGTAGGTTCCTCAGTGTGTTGTTTATCCTATTGGTGAGCTGTGGGGTGGCATCAAACTCCCTCTTTTGGTAAGTGTTGGTATTTGCAAGTAGTTGTTGCGCTTTTTAGATGTACTCTGCTTTGTCCAGGATGACCGTCATTCTGCCTTTGTCTGCTGGTAGTATGATTATGTTCTTGTCGTTTCTCAGTGCTTTTAGTGCTTCCCTCTCCTTGGTGTTGAGGTTGTGTGTTTGTCTTTTCCTTGTTATCAAGGGTACGATACTTTGTTTCACTGTTTGTTGTGTCTCTTCTGTCAGTCCATTGTTCCTAGGGCTGCTAGGAAGTCTGCTGTCTTGGCATCCCTGTGGTTGTAGTTGAGTCCCTTGGCCAGTATTGTTCTTTCCATGTCTGTAAGCTGTCTGTGGGAGAGGTTTCTGACCCAGGAGTGTGTTGTGGTGTCCTCTTTGTTGTGTGTTAGTTTGGCCATTTTTTCTTTTAGTGCCGTTTTTTTGTGGTGTGTGGTCCTGTTCTGTACTATGGTGATGGCCTGTTCTACTGTCTGGGTCCATTCCTGATTGGTGGTTTTTGAAATTAACGATTTTTGGCACGCAATTTCTTGTCTGTATTTGTGTAGTCTGTAGTGTGCATCTGTAATCATTACCTGGATCATCCTGATTCCGTTCTGTCTGGCTGTGTCCCTGGCTTGTGGATTGTTGACTGGTGGTCTGTATCTGACACATGGAAGGATTCGATTTTTCGGAATTCATGCAGGAACCGGAGTTGGTCGTATGTGGCGCTTAGGCAGTTGGCACAGGATTCCTATTTCCTGGCTTGTCTTAGCGTCTCTCACCCGTAGGTATTCAAAGTTTCGGAGACTTTGAGTTTGACTGGGACAACACTACTATTATAGGACAAGCCAAACAGAGAACAGCCAGGGAATTCCTAGAGGTGTGGCACTCATCCACAGATTCAATCAATAAGCACATCGACGTGGACCTATATATTGGCCACTGCAGTGGACAGCTGGAACTGACAACCCGAAGCGGCAGATACAAATCACTATAAATGCCAGAGGAAGCATCACAGAAGCGCTTCACAGGAGGCTCCCAAGCACTGAGGATGTCACCTAGACAGGGGATGAAACGTTTGCAACACAAATTCCCAGCTCGGCGAACAGAACCACAACAACGAGCACCTGAGCTACAAATCTTCTCCCAACTTTGAAGTTAAATTCCATTGATGCAGAGTCCTCAACCACTCCTCATATGGCAAACCCGTCATTCCCTGGATCATTCTTGTGAACCTCCACTGGAAGGCCTCCATGGCCAGCACATCCTTCCTTAGATATGGGGCCCAAAACTGCTCACAATATTCCAAATGCAGTCTGGTCAGTGCCATATACAGCCTCAGAAGTACATCTCTGCTCTTGTTTTCTAACTCTCTCGAAATTAATGCTGACATTGTATTTGGCTTCCTAACTGCATGTTACCCTTAAGAGAATCCTGAACCAGGTTTTCTAAGTGTCTCTGTACTTCAGAGTTCCAAAGCCTTTTTCCATTTAGAAAATAGTCCATGCTTCTATTCTTCCTATCTAAATACAAAATCTCACACTTTCTCACATTGCATTCCCTCAGCCACTTCTTTGTCATTATCCTCACCTGTTTAAGTCCTTCTTCAGATTCCCTGCTTCCTCAACACCATCTGTCCCTCAGGTATATTTATGTTAACTGCAAACTTTGCAACGATGCCCTCAGCTTCTTTGTCCAGATTGTTGATAGTTAATTGAATAATTGTGATCCCAACACTGACTCTGACTGCCTCCTGAAAAATATTCTTCATGCCCACTCTCTGCTTTCTGCCAGTCAGCCAATCCTCTATCCATGCCAGCACCTTGCCTCAAACACCATGGGTTCTTATTTTAGCTCACAGCCTCCTATGTGGCACCTTGTCAAAGGCCTTCTAGAAATCCAAATAGATCACGCCCACTGGCTCTCCTTTTTCTAACTTGCTTGTTACTTCCTGACAGAAGTTTAACTGATTTTTCAGGCATGACCTCCCATTGATGAAGCTGTACTGACTCAGCCCTATTTCACCATGCACTTCCAAGTACTCTGCAACCTCACCCTTAATAATAGACTCTAAAATCATATCAACAGCCAAGGTCAGGCTAACTGGCTTGTAATTTTCTATCTTCTGCCTCCCTCCTTTCTTAAACAGAAGCTTTTCATTAGGCATTTTTCAATCTGCTGGGACCCTCCTTGATTCTAGTGATTACAGAACGATCGACACCAATGCCTCCCAAAATCTCCTCAGCGATCTCCTTCAGAACTACTGGTGTGGGTGATTTATCCATCTTCAAACCCTTCAGTTTTCCCAGCACCTTCTCCTGAGTGATGATCACTGCACCTACCTCTGCCCCTGACTCTCTTGAAGTTCTAGTATTCTGATGGTGTCTTCTGCCATGAAAACTAAAGCAAACTATCTATTCAGTTCCGCCACCACCTCTTTGTTCCCAGCAGAAGACATTCAATAGGCCCTGCACATGATTTCAGCTGAGCTGAACAAGGTTAAGAGAGACTAATAACAGACATGCTCCTTTACTTAGTGTAGGCAAATGTTGAACAATAATAGTTCGGGAGTTTCATTTCCTTATCTCTGTGATGCCCACAACATCGTTCCCACCAATTACAATCTGAGCTACAAACTCATTGTCATTGTTTCGTAACCTGTGTATTATTAAGTACATCGCTCTCAGTCCTGTGCTGACTGCCCTCCTTCATGTAGTTGTCTCATTATCTGCTCAGCCTGAAGTTAGCTTCCTGACCCTTTCTATACTCTCTGTCCCATTACTTGTAATTAATAATCACTCCTGACCATTTTGATTTATCCCTAAACCTGGTTTGCTACATATCCCTGTGGTTCATTCTCTTACTGAAGGCTGTACAAATGTCTTTTCTTGGAAGCATATATAGCAGTAATAATATGATTTGTCACTTTGATGTCTACTTCTCCCTCCGCATCATTGATTTGAAATTCCTTCACAGAAAGTCTGTCCTAAGTCAACCCTCCCAACTCACCTCACTCCTTGTCCATTGCCTTCCTCTACTTTGTATCTAAGGAAATTTCCCGAAAGACATTAAATAAATACTAGTGGTTGATGATTCTTTCCCTGATTTAATACACTGTAATATTTGCGTTTTGGAGGCTGCACCAATTCCACCCTGGCTGGCCCTACAGTTAAAGAAAAATTCATCAACATGAGCATGTACTGATATGTTCTTGGTGGGTTTAGTGGCATACTTTGGCAAATTCTCTCGAACAGGTTTTGAGTGATTCAGCATGATATTTATTTGAGCTGAACCAGACAGAACATTGCTATAACCATAAATCATGCATTTATATTTTATTCATTTGTGTGATGTATGTGTTGCTGACTAGGACAGCAATTATTGCCCATCCCTAATTGCCCAGTTAAATGTCAACCACATATATAATATTGTTAAAAATGACTAATTTTATATATATATAAAATTAATCATTTTTAACAATATTACAGTGAAAATATATTTATGGGTGTGAATTGACTACCACTTCCTGGTACAGTTGCTCTCCCAAGAACATTCATTTACAAATGTGATTTTGTTTAGTTGTTTCTCGCAGCTCTGACGTTTGCTTTCTTCGCGAAAGCATTATCTGGGAGCTATATGAAGAGTACAATCACACAGATGGAAAGACGCTTCAATATTCCGAGTTCACTCGTTGGCATCACTGATGGGAGCTTTGAAATTGGTAAGTGATAAACTCAGGAAAAAAACCATCTGAGTACAGGATCAGAAACAGGTTGTGTTTCTTTTTCACATGCGTCGTTTTTGTTTTGACTAAAGGGAATCTGACAGTGATCGCCTTTGTGAGTCACTTTGGAGCTAAGTTTCATCGACCAAAACTAATCGCAACTGGTATGGTCCTCATGGCTATTGGCTCATTTATAATAACCTTGCCCCATTTCATCATGGGACGGTAAGTTTCTATAGCCACGTTTTAGAATTATTCGAGATTCTGTGAGAAAATACATTAGTGAAAGTAATATTAGACATAATGACATTAGCAAAACTGTTGACATTTCTGCAGCTATGAATATGAATCAGCAATTAAACCCTCACACAATTCTACATTAAATGTGTCCTTGTGTTCAACTGACCCGTATGACAAGCTAACGCCAGAATTCCTGAACAGCTCCTCAAAAGTGCCTAAACTGGGCAAGTAAAGTTCCATTTTTTGAACAGATTATTGTTAGCTCTGATACTGCTACTTTTTTCTCTTCATATTAGCATATTTGTGTTGTATCAGGTTGCGAAAAAACAATTGAATCCTCCCTCTGGGTCCTTGCACTCCTTGGAAATCTCATCCGTGGAATTGGGGAGACACCAGTCATTCCTTTGGGTATATCTTACCTTGATGATCACGCTAAACAGGAAAACTTTGTCTTCTATTTAGGTAAATGAAAAGTTTCCAAATGAATCCAAACGTACTTTTCAAAGTAAAGCAAATTTGCGGTGGTGTAAGCCTTCATACTCAAGCTCATGTCTCAAGTTTTCTCCAAATGTCTACTTCACTTTAAAAGATTGCTAGAAAGGGAAGTAAGGAACTACAGCAACTTGATCACCTGTAACTGAATAATCCCATTTTATTTTAGGATGCATGTACACATTTGGATTGTTGGGCCCCTTATTTGGCTTTGTGCTGGGATCATTCTGTGCCAAGCTGTTTGTGGACATAGGATTTGTGAGCTCAGGTAAGGACTGCAAAACTTTTCTAACATTTATCAACCAACTTGCCTTCCAAAACAAAAGGCCTTGGCTTTTCAAATCTCAAAGAAAGACAGCCTTTTATGTTTAAAGGCAGGCTGAAGCTACCCACAAATGAGAAGGCAACTCGAGGGAAAGGTTGGGATAATAAACCCAGAGTAGACTCATATGTATCACATACAGGGAGGTCCAAGTGGTTTGCATTTTAGACTGTGGGTAATGTTAGGAGGTTGCAACTGCCAGGAATCTGCAAGGCAACAAGCCATTCCCTTGTTTGCCCCATTTAGGAAACCCATAAGTGGATGACTGGTTTAAGGCAACTGTACAGCAAAGCTCTTGCACCAATACTGGAGTCCTGAGCTTGGACAGCCAAAATCAAAACCTAGCCTACAACAAGTGAAACGTTCATTCAGAGGAGAGCAAACAAAAGGTGGGCATTTACATTGCACCTATCTACACCTCAGAATGTTTCAGCATGCTTTCGAGTCAATCAGTTACACTTTGAAGTGTAGACACTGTCGGATGCAATTTGTGCATAGTAAGATCCCACAAACGATGATCGCCTGACTAAATGATGTTAAGTAATGGTTGAGTTTTGGCTAGGTATCTGGAATAACCTCCATTGTTTACCATTATGCTGTGGGCTCTGCTGCATCCACTCGAGAGGGTAGACTGGATATTGTTTTGACATCTCATCCAAAAGGACAGCAGTTCCTACAGTGCAGCACTAGAGGCTCATGCTCAAGACCTCGAGTAGGTAAACCTTCAACCTTCAACAAAGGGAAGAGTGCTGTCAACGGGGCCTATTAAGGTCCATAAAATATATAGATATGTCGACATTTTTTTGTTCCTTGGTGTTTATACTTTGCATTTTGCTGTGTGAATTTCTGGGAGCTTTGTGAACACAATGTCCACCCATAACTTTGACTGATTGTATCCAAGATCTCCATAGTAACAACAAGGAATTGATATAGTTTACCTGCAAAATGACACATTCAATATGCCCTGCACATGATTTCAGCTGAGCTGAACAAGGTTAAGAGAGACTAATGACAGACATGCTCCTTTACCTAATGTAGGCAAATGTTGAACAATAATAGTTTGGGAGTTTCATTTCCTTGGCTACCAGACTATTTTCCTTTTATGTCCCACTTTCTTCCATGCACAGTCTCCATTAAATGCTGATTTACTTAGCAATGTATTGATAAGGGCACCGGCTCTCCAGATGAGCATCATGACTTGGTGTCATTCTCCTGCCTTTTCTCCACACCCTTGCACATTGTTTCTCTAAATGATTATCTAGTGCCCTCATGAACGCTTCCACCACTCTTCCAGGCAATGCATTGCAGATCATGCTCCTGACTACCAAACTGCTCTTTCTCTCTCACCCTTCAGGTCTTCCCTATATCTCTTTATTCTAACTTTTTTCCCTACAACTTTGGACTTGAGAATCTGTACCTAGGTACCTTGGTACCTAAGATGATGCTGCAAGCAACGACGTGTACACTTTTCACTGTACTCATGTGGGTACAGGTGACAATAAAGCTAATTTTAATTCTAATTCAAATATCTGATACAATTAAGGAAGTTACTATTGTTTGTGCTCCAACACGTTTACAGCAGTTCATCTCACATCCAACCTGGCCATAGAGGCAGGGAGTCATACTGCACAGAAAGTTTTGTCCAACCAGTCCATGCCAAACAAGCTAAACTAGTCCCACCTGCCTGCTCCTGGCCCATATCACTCCAAACCTTTCCTATTCATGTACTTATCCAAATGTCTTTTAAACATTGTAATTCTACTCACATCTACCACTTCCTGAGGAAGTTCATTCCACACGCAAACCACCCTCTGTGTAAAACAATAGACAATAGACAATAGGTGCAGGAGTAGGCCATTCAGCCCTTCAAGCCTGCACCACCATTCAATATGATCATGGCTGATCATTCCTAATTAGTATCCTCTTCCTGCCTTATCTCCATAACCCTTGGATTCCACCATCTTTGAGAGCTCTATCCAACTCTTTCTTAAATTGATCCAGAGACTGGGCCTCCACTGCACTCTGGGGCAGAGAATTCCACACAGCCACCACTCGTTGGGTGAAGAAGTTTCTCCTCATCTCTATCCTAAATGGTCTACTCCGTATTTTTAAGCTGTGTCTTCTGGTTCGGCACTCACCCATCAGTGGAAACATGTTTTCTGCTGCCAGAGTGTCCAATCCTTTCATAATCTTATATGTCTCAATCATATCCCCTCTCAGTCTTCTAAACTCAGGGGTATACAAGCCCAGTCGCTTCAGTCTTTCAGTGAAAGGTAATCCCACCATTCCAGGAATTGACCTTGTGAACCTACGCTGCACTCCCTCAATAGCCAGAATGTCTTTCCTCAAATTTGGAGACCAGAACTACGCATAATACTCCAGGTGTGGTCTCACTAGGGCCCTGTACAGCTGCAGAAGCACATCTTTGCTTCTATATTCAATTCCTCTTGTTATGAAGGCCAGCATGCTATTAGCCTTCTTCACTACCTGCTGTACCTGCATGCTTACCTTCATTGACTGGTGTACAAGAACACCCAGATCTCTCTGTACTGCCCCTTTACCTAAATTGATTCCATTGAGATAGTAATCTGCCTTCCTGTTCATGCCACCAAAGTGGATAACCATACATTTATCCATATTAAACTACATCTGCCATGCATCTGCCCACTCACCTAACTTGTCCAGGTCACCCTGTAATCTCCTAACATCCTCATCACTTTTCACCCTGCCACCCAGCTTAGTATCATCAGTAAATTTGCTAATGTTATTGTTGATACCATCTTCCATATCATTAACATATATTGTAAAAAGCTGCGGTCCCAGCACGGATCCTTGTGGTACCCCACTGGTCACTGCCTGCCATTCCGAAATGGAACTGTTTATCACTACCCTTTGTTTCCTATCAGCCAACCAATTTTCAATCCAATCTAGTACTTTGCCCCCAATACCATGCGCCCTAATTTTACTCACTAACCTCCTGTGTGGGACTTTATCAAAAGCTTTCTGAAAGTCCAGATACACTACATCTACTGGATCTCCCTCGTCCATCTTCAGAGTTACATTCTCAAAAAATTCTAGAAGATTAGTCAAGCATGATTTCCCCTTCATAAATCCATGCTGACTCTGATCTATCCTGTTACTACTATCCAGATGTGCCGTAATTTCATCCTTTATAATAGACTCCAGCATCTTTCCCACCACTGAGGTCAGACTAACTGGTCTATAATTTTCTGCTTTCTTTCTCCCACCTTTCTTAAAAAGTGGTATAACATTAGCCACTCTCCAATCCTCAGGAACCGACCCCGAATCTATCGAACTCTGGAAAATAATCACCAACACATCCACGATTCCCCGAGCCACCTCCTTCAGTACCCTGGGGTGTAGACCATCAGGCCTCGGAGACTTATCAACCTTCAGACCTAACAGTCTCTCCAACACCTAATCCTGGCAAATATAGATTCCCTTAAGTTCAGGTCCTTCAGTCACTGTTACCTCAGGGAGATTGCTTGTGTCTTCCCCAGTGAACACAGATCTGAAGTACCCATTTAATTCTTCTGCCATTTCTTTGTTCCCCGTAATATATTCCCCGTTTCTGTCTTCAAGGGCCCAATTTTAGTCCTAACCATTTTTTTGCCTTTCACATACCTAAAAAAAACTTTTACTATCCTCCTTTATATTATTGGCCAGTTTACCTTCATACCTCATTTTTCCTCTGCGTACTTCCTTCTTAGTAATCCTCTGTTGCTCTTTAAAAGCTTCCCAGTCCTCAGTTTTCCCACTTATCTTTGCTATGTTATACTTTTTCTCTTTTAATTTTATATGTTTCTTAATTTCCCTCATCAGCCACTGCCACCCATGCCTCCTCATGGGATCTTTCTTCCTTTTAGGAATGAACTGATCCTGCATCTTCTGCATTATACACAGAAATATCTGCCATTGTTTCTCCACTGTCATCCCTTCTAAGGTATTGCACATTGAACTTTGGCCAGCTCCTCCCTCGTAGCTCCATAGTTCCCTTTATTCAACAGAAATATTGTCACTTCCAACTGTACCCTCTCCCTCTCAAATTGCAGATTGAAGCTTAATGTATTATGGTCACTACTTCCCAATGGCTCCTTCACTTCGAGGTCTCTGACAAATTCTGGTTCGTTACACAATACCAGATCCAGAATTACCTTCTCCCTGGTCGGCTCCAGCACCAGCTGCTCTAAGAATCCATCTCTGAGGCACTCCACAAAGTCTCTTTCTTGAGGTCCAATACTACCCTGATTCTCCTAGTTTACCTGCATAAATCCCCCATAACAACTTTAGTAACATCTTTGCGACAGGCCAATTTCAGCTCCTGATTCATCTTACATCCGACATCCAGACTACTGTTTGGAGGCCTGTAGATGACTCCCAAGAGGGTCTTTTTACCCTTAGTATTTCGCAGCTCTATCCACACTGACTCTACATCCCCTGACTCTAGGTTCCCCCGTGCAAGGGACTGAATATCCTCCCTTACCAACAAGGCCACTCCACTCCCTCTGCCCGTCAGTCTGTCCTTACGATAGCACATGTAGCCTTGAATATTCATTTCTCAGGCCCTGTCCACTTGAAGCCACGTCTCAGTTATCCCCACAATATCATAACTGCCAATTTCCAAAAGAGCCTCAAGCTCATCCATCTTATTTCTAATGCTTCATGCATTCATATATAGTATTTTTAATTTGTTACTGCTCTCACCCTTCCCATCAACCCCTATTTCACTCAACCTTACGGCATGATCCCTTTTTGAGTTTTCTGCCTCATTGATACAGTTGTCTTTCTTGACTTCTTTTGTTCTAACTTTCCCTTCAATTTCCTTTTTAAACATCCAGTTTGTCCCCTCCCCCTCCGCTACTTAGTTTAAATGTAGCGGTTTTGCAGTAGAAAACCTGCCTGCCAGAATGCTGGTCCCTAACCTATTAAGGTGCAAACCGTCTCTCTTGTAGAATTTGTGCTTACCACAAAATATACCCCAGTGATCCAAGAACTTAAATCCTTGCTTCCTGCATCAGCGCCCAACCACACGTTAAGTCCATTATCTCCCTGTTTCTGGCCACACCAGCCCGAGGAACTGGAGGCAAACCGAAGATAACCACCCTGGACGTCCTGCTTTTCAGCCTTCTTCCTAGTTCTCTAAAGTCCCACTGTAGTATGTTCCTCCTCTTCTTCCCAACATCATTTGCGCTGACATGTACCACCACCTCTGGCTCTTCACCCTCGTCCTTGAGGATTTCCTGCACTCTGTTCACGATGTCTTACACCCTGGCACTAGGAAGGCAATACACCATCCTTAAATCCCGTCTGCTGCTACAAAAATCCCGGTCAGTTCCTCTCATGATGGAGTCCCCTATTACCACGGCTCTGTGCAATGTCCGACTCTTCCGCTCTGCCTCTGCGCCAACTTTGGATTAACAGACCTGGCTGCCTTGCGAACTGGCAGTGTCATCAGTCTCTACTGTTTCCAAAAACTTCAACTTGTTCCTGACAGGTACTTCTCCCGGGGTTCTCTTGCACCTGTCTCCTCTCTGACTTCCTCATCGTCTGCTCTCTTCTGCTCTCTTCTGGCATGATTGGTGTAATAACCTCACTGAAGGTCTTGTCCGGAAAGATCATGCTTCTCTCGGATGAGCCTAAGGTCCTCGAGTTCTTTCATCAGCGCTGCAATATGCTCGGGCAATAGTTGAATGTGCACACACTTTCCACACATATATGAGCCAGACACACCAGAGTCGTCGACCTCCCACATCAAGCACGTAGCGCATGTAGCTGGGCAGTCATGTCTTCACCCTCTTCAACTGTGGCGTAATCACTTCACTCAACCTCCTTGTCAAAGACTCCTGAGCTAAAGCCTCACTCTTCGATCCAAACTTCCTTAGACCCTCTTTTTGTGGCAATCTGTGGACTCTTAATTTAGGTTAGAGGAGGAGGGAGGGAGGGAGACCCTACTTTGTAGGACCTGGGGTTTAGAACACACCTACTGTAATAGCAATCACTTACCTTCCCGACTGGCTTTGAGTTCCGCCTGAACTTCCGCCCAGCTCCCGCCGCTCTCTGCTGCGAAACGTTTGCTCCTCATGTCTTTTTAAAATCTCTATCTTTTCACCTTAAAAATATACTTCCTCCTTGTCTTGAAATCTCCCGTCCGAAGAATAAGACAGATACCATTAACTCTTTCTCTACCCACTCATTATCTAATAAACTTATATAACATCACCTCTCAACCACCTATGCTCCAGTGAAAAATGTCCTAGCCTATCCAGCCTTCCTTTATATCTCAAAATTTCCATAGCCAGCAGCATCCTTGTAAGTCCCTTCAGAATCCTCTTCAGCTTAATAATATCCTTTCTAAAACTGAACTGAACACATTATTCCAGAAGAGGCCTCACCAATGTCCTGTACTTTGCCTTTGCCTCAACATGATTTCCCAGCTCCTTTACTCAAAGGACTGAGCAATGAATGCAAGCATGCCAAAAGCCTTTTTAGCCACCCTGTTTATATGTGATGCAAAGTTCAAATAATTATGTAGCTGCGCTCCTAGGTCCTTCTGTTCTACAACAGTACCCAAGGCTCTACCATTAATTGTATATGCCCAACCCTTGTCTGTTGTACCAAGTACCTCCCATTTGTCCAGCTTGAATTTGCCATCTGCTTTATTTCACCCATTTGATCCCTTTGTAATTGTAGAGAACATTGTTCACTGTCTACAATCCCGATGTCACCTGCAAACTTACTAACCATGCCTTCCATATTCACATCCAAATCATTTATATAAATGACAACACAAAAGAGGACTCAGAACCAATCCCTGTGGAACATTGCTGGTCACAGGCCTCCAGT
Organism: Hemiscyllium ocellatum; assembly: GCF_020745735.1. Classification (NCBI taxonomy): domain Eukaryota; kingdom Metazoa; phylum Chordata; class Chondrichthyes; order Orectolobiformes; family Hemiscylliidae; genus Hemiscyllium; species Hemiscyllium ocellatum. The sequence continues at coordinate 50,668,542 of NC_083423.1, forward strand.
CCGAAAAGCAACCATCCACCATTACTCTGTCTCCTGCTGATAAGCCAATTCTGTATCCAATTGGCAAGCTCACCTTCAATCCCATGTGATCTAACTTTACTAATTAGTCTAGCGTGTGGAATCCTGTTGAAGTAAACAACGTCGGCTGCTCTGCCCTCATCAATCTTATTGGTAACTTCCTCAAAAAACTCAATCAAGTTTGTGAGACACAATTTTCCTTGCACAAAATCATGCTAACTATCCTTAATCAATGTTTTCCTCTCTACATGACCATAAATCCTATCTTTTATAATCACCTCCAACAATTTACTCACAACCAAAGTCAGACTCACAGGTCTATAGTTCCCCGGTTGCTCATTACAATCTTTCTTGAATAAAGTGTGTCAAGAAAAGTTTGACATCTCCTCTTTGTATATATTTTTCAAATTATTTATGGAGCATGGACATTGCTGACTAGGCCATCATTTATTGCCCTTGCCTAATTGTCTAGAGCATATGGTGTCAACCACGTTGTTGTGGGTTTAGAGCCACCTTTAGGCAAGACCAGCAGATCTCCTTCATAAAACAACGTTAGGGAACCAACTGGATTTTTACAATGACCAACTGTGATGACATGAAACTGAGTTTTCCCAGTCACTCTATTATATAGCCATTGGTGAGGAAGTAGAGATCAGCAGTGAGGAACGTTTCAACATCAAGAGCAAATGGTCCCATCTTCCAACCAAGTGTTGAATGATAAGATGAGACTCACAAAGGGGTGGCAAAAGACCAATTTGTGTTCATCAATATCCTTACTATCATGTCATCTCACCTCACTGATGTGCAGTTTCCCATTCCCCCAGCCACCAGGTAGTCAATTACCAACACGGATGAGAGACCAGCTCACCACTTGTTCCTTCGTGACTCCATTTTGGACATCAGTCACTAACAACTTAGACTTTGATCCATTAGCAGTGCTCATGTGTACCACTGATCACCAGGACCTCCAGATGCCCATTGGCAGTGTAGGGTGCCAACTTCCCCTCTGTCCAACATGTTTTAGAGCAGTTGACAAGGACTATACAAGGCATCTACAAAATGACAGCTCTTAATAAGGAGCCTGGTTTGGATTGAAAGATGGCACCAATGCCAGGAACTCTGAGAAATCCCAGCAGTGGCCAATACTACCACCTGTGGGGAAGGGGAGACTATGATGAGCAGGCCATTGTATGGGCAAGGTGCATAGGTAACAAGGGCAGTTTGGGAAGACTGCGCAAGAAACCCAGTAGGGCTCCATGAAACTCAACGTGACTGACCTTTAGCTGATCTCGGGTCAAATCAGCCCACCCTCTAAATCTAGATTTTTGGACATTGAATTTGGTCACCATCAGCAAAGGTAGGTTTTAAACACATATCTCCAGAGCATTAATTTGAATTACGAGACCACCAACATTTCTCAATCCTCTTACTATCTCGTTCTTTCTTCCAAATGGATAATTAGTATTTCAACACTTACAGCAGCCAATTGTATGGTCAAATTGCTGGAATTCCATGCCTAACAACACCAGGAGAGTTCCTTCATCACACAGGCTGTAGCAGTTCAAGAAGAAGGCCTACCACCACCTCCTTAAAGATAATGAGGAAAGACAACGCCCATAGTCTAGAAGCATCCTTATCTGGAACACGTGAAACTGTCCTGTCAAATGGCAATAGTAGCACTTTAACAACTGAGGTAGTCAGTGCTGTTTCCTAGGGGACCTTCCAATGCAAGTCCCATCAGGGCTCAGAACCTTACAGTTAACATGCAAATTGTTTGACCTTAGAAGATTTCAGAATGTCACCATAACTAAAATACTGAGACCACACTATTTGCTCCGTGAAAGTAGACCTGTCGATCTTACACAGTTGAGTCTAGCGTCAAGAGTGTGGTTCTGGAAAAGCACAGCAGGTCAGGCAGCATCCGAGGAGTAGGAGAATCGATGTTTGGGCCAGAAACCCTTCATCAGGGATGACCATCAGGAATCTCATTCTTGATGAAGAACTGATGCCCGAAACATGGATTCTCCTGCTCCTTGGATGCTGCCAGACTACTGTGCTTTTCCAGCACCTCACTCTCGACTCTGATCTCCAGCATCTACAATCCCCCCTTTCACCCAGTTGAATCTATCCTGTTTGAGGTTCCTCCCGAGTTCTACTGGTTCATGAAATGTTATGTTTAAGAGCATTCCTCACAGAAAGTGATAAAAATGGATTTTCACTTTGATCATCTGATTTTTACTACCTGGGACTTTTCACAGAGTGAAATGATTTTAAAAAGAGAAAAAACATTGAATCAAGATGGCCACAGTGATCACCTGACCACTGGTTGAGCCATTTCATGAAATCGTCAAGAAAGAAAATCAAGTCTGAATTGAAATGAACTTGTCATCAAAATGGCTGCAGCCGGGTCACTCAGGTCTGTATCTCCTGTTTGATTATCACTGGAAATTTCACTTGCTGGGATGAAAAACGCATGTGTACATTATTCATCTTGAAGAAGAAAACTGAAGCCAGATGTAATGAACCACACTTCAGGCAAAAGCTTTTGGGCAGAGGATAGAGAAGAAAATTGTTTCCAAACCACAGATTTTGAAGATCCTTTATTTCCTTGTCTTCTCTTAGCCTATTGAAGCACAATGCCCAGTGAAAAGTGTATCAATAATAAATTATATTTACTAAAAATTCAACAGCATCTATGCATTTCGCTGAGGATACAATTAACCAAATACCTAATACTTCAAGCCCTCTAAGGGCATATTAAACTGCATATTTTGTATCAAATGCTCGCTAAACTTTAAACTTGTGTGTGTATTTGAAGTAATGTTTAAATATTTTTCCTCAGAGTTACAAGTCAACCTTGTAATTGACTTGCTAGTGTTAAACATTTGAACTCTATTTTTATTGAGGTGTAATATAGTTCCGTGCTAAAAGAAAGGTCTTTCTTACAGCCAATCAAGGGGTTGAAAAAGAGACACACCAATGGAATTTGCCTACATTTAATTTGAAATAGAAAGGAAATAAATTAGCTTAGCCTCACCGTTGACATTTTGGAAGAACTGGTTATTGTTTTGCCTGGTGCTGTTCCAAAAGACGATCAAGTAGAAATATTTGGGATTATGCGCGGCGTGATTTGATTGAACCGAAGGGTCTCTTGCCATTCTGAATGACTCTCTGACTTTGATTCCCTTTGCACCATTTGAGGAGGCATTGGGCACAGGCCAAATTCTTACTCAGAGTCACTGAGAGGAAAATTGAGGAACTCGATTACCAGTGTAGGAGGTATAGGAGGGATGGCCCATTCATCTCAACTCCAAGGTTCTCTCTGCTCAAGCATTAAAGAAAAAGCTAAGCATTCACCCTGCAAGCCAACAATCAGGCACAATAAAAAGCTGAAAAATAACCAAATGGAGATAATGAAATGCACACCGCTATTAACTCACAACATCCCCTTTATTTGTATGTGGAAGTCTGCTAGGAATATTACTTGCATTGCACTGTGTTACTAAAGGGCACTGCCAATAATGAAGTTGTAGCTTGCAGCCTGATTTCTTTTAGCAATGATTGAAATAAGCTTCAAGTATGTACCTTCTTCCAAATAGAAACATCATACTGCAGGCTGCATCTGCATGTATAGAGCTATCTATAGAAATGTAAATGTGTAGTCAAATTAATGTGTTTAACAGTGCCACAGTGAGTGCTTGATGCTGCTGTCAGACAAAGTAAAATGATACAAGGACATCAAGTGATTCTATTAATGTTAGTGTAATGCTCATGTTCAAATGCCAGGTATTGATAAAATGCTCAAACAAGATGAAGCTAAACCAAAATCATAAATGCAATTTGACATCACTCCAGGGATGTGGATAATAATTCAATGACCTGCCAGATTTTAATACTTGCTGGCATTCAGAAATAAAAACGCTTGTTTTTTATTCAAACCTCCCTAGCATGGTGGGGGACAGCAATGTGTGTGGGAGGCAACTCACATTGAAAAATGTTCCCTCTTTCATTGAAGTTGGCACCTCAACAAGAAAGGAGCATTACTGCTTTGTGTGACTGCAGACATTCATCATGAATGTGCATCCTTTTTCTCCCAGACAGCCTGACAATTACACCAAAGGATAGTCGATGGGTTGGTGCCTGGTGGCTTGGCTTTTTAATAGCTGGGATGCTATCCATTCTTGCTGCAATACCAATATGCTTCTTTCCAAAAAGCATGCCGAGAGAGGGAGAAGGGAAGACAAAACACAACAGGTCCCCTGAATGGTCTGGAGAAGGAGACCATAGAATGTCTGACCATCCATCTCAACAGTCATCCACGTTTTCCGCACTGGCAAAAGGCAAGTTGCAGATTATTCGTGGAATAAAACAGCAAGATTAAAGGCTGGTTCAGATCTTATGCAGCTGATGTCTATTTTTGACGAGATGTGCTGGTGAATTGTTCTAACATTGTAACATTCAATCCCACCGTTGAAGTCAAACACTGTTGTTGCATTCTCCAGAATAATATCAGCGATTATGTTTCGAAAGATCTTACAAGATGCCTTCTGGATGCTTTCCCTTTTTCCCTCCCAACCACCTATGTTGAAGCAAATAGTATGTTAAAACATGCTTCCTAAAGTGTGACAGCTTAAATGTAGATCAATACACAACATTGCAAGCAATGTGTGTTGCCAACAAATTTTACTTTAATACATTATAGACAATATTCTCTGCTTAGAAAGATGAAATATATATATAAAAGAAATACCGCCATTGGAAGCAAACCAGAAAAGGTTCACAAGTGTGATTCCAGGTACAGAAATATTTTCTTATCAGGAGAGGTTGAGTAGATTGGGCCAGTACTCACTGAAGTTTAGAAGAATGAGAGGTGACTTTATTGAAACAAATAAGATCTGAATACATATGAAATAATGCACATGGACATGACAGACAAGGCAAGAGAACATATCATGAACAGTAGGATTGGGAAGCATTTGGGATCAGAGAGACTTTGGTGTGGATGTCCACTGGTTCCTTATGGTAGCTGAACAGCTGGATACAGTGGTTAAGGAGGCATATGGAATACTTGCCTTTATTAGCCAAGACATAGAGTTTAAGAGAAGGCAGACAATGGTATAACATTGGCTAGTATTGTGTTCTGCATTCCAAGAGAGACATGAGAGCACTGGAGAGGGTGCAAAGATTTACCAGGATGTTGCCTGGACTGGAGTGTTTTCATTATGAAGAGAGATTAGACAGACTGGAGTTGTTTCTCGCTTGGCACAGAGGAGACTGAAGGAGGATATCAGTGAGATGTAAAAACTTTCAAGGGACATAGATAGGATAGACAGAAGAAACTTTTCCCTTTGATAGCAGGATCATTGACCAGGGGCATAGATTTAGTATAAGGTCCTTCAGATTTAGAGCAGATGTGAGAATTTTGTTTTGCCCAGAGAAAGGTGGGAATCTGGAACTCACAGCCTGGAAGGATGACATAGGCAGAAGCCCTCAATCCTCAGTATGTTTAAGAAGTCTTTAGATGCTTCCTTGTGATGCCGAGGCATACAAGATTATAGGCTATGTGCTGGAAAATGAGATTAAAATATTTAGATTGTTCTTTTTAACAAACTTTGACTCAATCGGTCAAAAGGCCCTTTTGCATGCTGTAGTTCTCAATGACTCTCTGAGGATGATCAGCTCAGCCAAGTTCTAGTTGACTGGCAGAAAACAATCTGTTGGGCTGAATAGTCGACTTCTGCTTCTATGTCTTATGGTCTTCGAGACTTACTTCAAAAAACAAAAGGATTTTTTTTCCTTGCATAGGAACACAGATTAGAATAGTGCAATACAAAAGACAAACTCCCTTTCCAGTTAAAGTGGTAGTATTCTCTGTCTTACTGCATGCCATTTAAAGTTATCACTGAATTGTTTTACCTGTTAGTTTCCATTATTCACTTCTTCTCCAAAGGAAGAAATGCCTTGTTTGTATGGCACTTGCAAAGCAAAAAAATAACCACAGTTTTCATACTAAAATGTGAAACATGTTTTTGGTCTTCCAGGTTTCTTGCCATCTGTGAAACGCCTGTGTTGCAACCCAATTTATGTATTGCTTCTAATGCAAGGCACCTTACTAATGAACAACATGATCGGAACATTAACATTCAAACCCAAGTTTATGGAGCAACAATATGGCCAGACAACATCAAGAGCCAATCTTTTACTGGGTTTGTATTTTGTTTTGATTGATATATACGGAACTGTAACAGCATAGAAGAAGGCCATTCAGCCCATCATGTCTGGTAGCAGCTCTCTGAATGATCAATTCACTGAGTGGCATTCTGTTCTCTTGTTCCAGTAGCCCAGCCCATTATTCTTTATGAATGGTTGTCTAATTCCCTTTTGAATTGAACTTCCTCCACCACACTCCTGGGCATAATTGATGGCATGATGATGTCAATTAAAGAAATATTCATTTCAAACAAAAAGTTGATCTTTTGAGAGCCTGCTAAGACCAAGTCATTACATCCTTGAGCATCAGCCAGGGAGGAAGGTGCTATTTGGATTGGATGAGCAGGCCTGAGGGCTTGACTCCTGTTCCTGGCGTCTCTTTGAATCTAGCAAAATCCTCCAGAATTTACTTCAGCAGTGTGCAGGAACCAGGCAACTCCTGTTTCTGGTCTGCAATTCTCACAAGCACATCTTTTTTTTTAGCTGCTTCCTGCCCAAGTGAAAATCCACCCCCTGCAATTGGATCAGGACTTGGGCACAAGTTGTGTGGGAATTATTTTGTGATAGTACCACTTGAGAATTTAATGGGCCGAAAACAAGATGTCAGCGTGAATAGAGAGAAAGAAAATGTATTTTACAGTCCTTCTCCTCATGATGTCTCATAGGGCTTTACAGTCAACGAAGTGCATTTGACAACATTGAGAACATGGTATCATTTGGACAGCCAGACCCCATAAATGTAATGAATAATTTGGTTTCATGATGTTGATTGAGAAATAAATGCGGTCCCAGGTACCAAGGAGATGCCTGTTCTTCTGGAAAACAACACTTTGAGCTTCTTCAAATTTTCTTCAGGTAGCTAATAAGACCTCAGTTTGACACATCATTCAACAACTGGCACCTCTGATAGATTATTTTCTTAATTCTTTGATGGCAATGCCAGCATTTCTTGTCCAGCCCGAACTGGCTTTGAACTGAAGGCTTGCTAGGCCATTTCAGAGGGCAGTTAAGAGTCAACCACACTGCTGTGGGTCTGGAGTCATGTGTAAATCAGACTGCATAAGGCTGGCTGCTTTCCCTCCCGAAAGGGCATTATGAAGCATTTGGGGTTGGCTGATGGTTGTATGCCCACCATCACTGAGACAAACCCTTTCAGATCCTTTAATTAATTACTCTAAATCCCACCAAATACTGTGGTGAGATTTGACTCCTTGTCCCCATCACATCTCCTGTGTTTCTAGATTACCACTCACGTGGAATTAACGCATCATTTAGATCATCAGCTGGAGTGGTCTTCGAACCTACAACTTCCTGATTCCGAGAGTGTTGCTATGCTGAAATGCTACCATTGAACTGTAACTAACTGTGATCACCCCCGCCTGCTTGCCAATCTGCTCCTCAGTTATGCAAAACCCTCATGGGAGGAGTGCAGACTCTCGATATCATAGCACTTGTCCATTGATGAGTAAAGCCTTATTCATATCCATTATTAAACTGCCACATCAAACTATGGGGTATGACTCACAACAGTACAATCAGAGATTTTAAAAAAAATTGCCATTGCTATCATTCAAATTTACCCCAAACTACATAGATTCTACATCAATTTGTTCAGCAATTAATAAAAGGTTGTCCTCCAATATTGAATATTTGGTCAAACATGCAAGACTATGTTGTACCTGTACAGTCAAGTGAACCTTTATGACATAGAGTCATACAGCACAGAAACAAACCCTTCAGTCCAACCAGTCCATGTTGAACATAATCCCAAACACATCTCGTCCCACCTGCCTGCTCCTGGCCCATATCCCTCCAAACCTTTCATTAACCATCCAAATGTCTTTTAAATGTTGTAATTGTACCTGCATCCACCATTTCCTCAGGCATGGAAACATTATTGAGTGCAGCACGTTTTTTTGGAGTTATGGGAAAAAACATTCTTTGGTAAACTCCTATCTGGGAATAGGGATTGGGCCTGGTTTTAAATTGTTGGTGTATTTGGAACAATCTGATAGATAAGAATGCTCTCTCAGTCTTGATATTACCCTCACAGATCAGGAATTGAGGGCAGCATGATGGCTCAGTGGTTGGCACTGCTGCCTCACAGCACCAGAGACCCAGTTCAATTCCACCCTTGGGCAGTTGTCTGAGTGGAGTTTGTGCATTCTCCTCATGTCTGTGTGGGTTTTCTTCCACGGTATAAGATGTGCAGGTTAGGTGGATAGGCTATGCTAAATTGTCCAAGGAGGTGCAGGCTAAGTGGATTGGTCTTTGTCGATGCAGGGTTACAGGTGTAGGGTTGGGTGGGATGCTCTTCAGAGGGTCAATGGGCCGAGAGGTCTGCTTCCCCATTGTAGAGGTCCTGTGGCCTTTACAGCGTCTCCACTCACTGATAATGCAGAGACCATAGATAGATCGTTCTCAAAGGTTAGACTCAACACATTCAAAACCAAAGAGTATGTGAAGAAAACAGAAGCCAATACAACTTGGCAACTTTAGCCTTTAGAAATATATCTATACCCTTTTTAAAAAATATATTCAGTGACTTGTCGCCCCCAAACCCCTGCACAGCTCTCATTGAAAAAGAGTTCCATAGATATTGACATATGGTGTTGTGAGAAATGCCATAAACCTTGAGTGATTGAGTATCAAGTGGACAAAGATTCTAACAGTATGCCAGGGCTGTAAAGACTGTGGTCCGAAAAGTAGTGGGAACGCAACTACTGGATGAGTAAACAGAAAATTTCTGTTGAAGTGGGCATCTCAACAAAAAGGAGCTCAAAGGAATAATGCAGGTGGCAGATCAATTCGGGTCTTAATGTTCACAACACAGAAATTATCAACAGAAACTCATGGATAGTTATAATTAAGCAAATGGCATACAATATGTAAAGGATCATTAGCGTGCTGCCATCCCAGATGAGACAATCAGTGGCTATTAGCTTCTGTACTCATTAACCCCTCCAATTACTTCACTTGGTGGAAAATGATCAGCAAGCTAGAGCATTAAAAAACACTAGTAAACCTCCCCCTCCCCCCCACTCCCCCAGTTGCTATCTGCTATCCCATCTGAACATCTTAATTACTGACGCTGGGCAGGGGATCAGGCCATACGAAACCAAACCTCAAGGTAAGCGAAAGCACAACTGTGTGAAAGAAAGTCTGCTGATTGGAATAATAAGGTGCTAACTTTGAGCATCTTTGTCCAGGGCTTGTCAATATTCCTCCCATGGCGATTGGAATTTTCTGCGGTGGGCTGGTGATGAAGAGATTCAAGTTAAATGTGATTGGAGCGGCGAAGTTCTGCATTGGGACAGCTGTTGCTTCATGGATGCTTCTTGTCTTATATTTTACAATGGGCTGTCAGAAGACACCAGTAGCAGGTTTGACAGCCTCCTATGTCGGGTAAGTATTCTTCCAGGAAAATAATCAAAGCAATAGCAAAGCAGTTGCAGTGTGTCTGTGTGCACATGTATTTGCACCTCATGGCTTGTCACATAGATGGGTATTCAAAGCTATCCATTAATGGCATTATTTATGTATATATATTCATCTTTAACTATGGTGGTGGATCAAGGCAAGACATCGCTAAGGTTGAACAAAGCAGGAAGAATTTTTTTGGCAGAGCAAACTTGATGGGTTGAAGATCCTCTTCTGTACTGTATAATTTTAGGATTCTAGCATGGCACTATATTTGCTTTAAGAAAATAAATTAGACAGAGTCTTGCATTTATTTGCATGATTACTCACCTCGTCATTCCAAAGCAGCTTACATCCAACATGGTCTTCTGCAGCAGAAGCCCCTGTGTCTCCTTGACAAGGTGATACCAGAGTTACCCTACCCAGTGTCTCTCTGCGTGTAGCCATCACCTTCCTGTAACTTACACACCGTATCAGTGTCTAACCTGCTGTGTCAAATTGAATAAGAGTGATTATCCATCATCTCTGGTCTTCACCCTATTCCTCCAATAGAATCATAGCATCCCTACAGTGGAAGCAGACCATTCAGCCCATCAAAACAACCCCAATCCTCCGAGCAGCATCCCACTTAGACCCACCCCCCAAACTTTCCCTGTAACCCTGCATTTCTTATGGCTGGCCCACCTGGCCTGCACATTGCAGGACACTATGGGCAACTTAGCATGGCCAATCAACCTAATGTGCACACCGTTGGACCATGGGAGAACACCAGAGCAGCCAGAGTAAACCCACGCAATTGCCCAAGGCTGGAATTGAACCTGAGTCCCTGGCATTGTGAGGCAGCAGCACTGACCACTGAGCCACAAAGCTGCCCTGGTTTGATGTCACTTTAGAAAAGTGGTACATAGTGCAGCACTCTCTGAGTACTGCCCAAGTGTGCAGGGTTCTAGTCCATGGAAACGGATTTGAATTCAAACTCATGAAACTCTGGCTCATTGGTGACCGGCACTGAGCCGAAGCTGACCTAGATGAAAGCTGTAAATTGTGAGAAAGAAGAAAAATGTCCCAAAGGTTTTAAGCACTTGGAAAATGTGAATGGTAAAGTGTCTTCATGATAATCCTGTGGGGATGCAACAAGAACAAGAAGGTGCAGATGTTAACAGATAAATAGGAGAAAGAGAAGACACTTGGCAGATAACATGAATGGTATATTGGCTGGAGATGAAATAAGACAGATTCTGACACACAGAGGAACAGAGGGGTTGCAGATCAATATGAAGGAAGGATAAGCCTTAAAGTATCTCACACAGGAATGCAATGGAGTTACATGAATATAGTGCTCAGATAAAGGAGCAACAGTGAAGCCCAGGCCAGATTTGTACTTCAGAGTCAAGATTAAAGTGGTGCTGGAAAAGCACAGCTGGTCAGGCAGCATCTGAGGAGCAGGAAAATCGACGTTTCAGGCAAAAGCCCTTCATCAGGAACTGTGCCAAGGGTTTCCTGATGAAGGGCTTTTGCCCAAAATGTTGATTTTCCCGCTCCTCGGATGCTGACTGACCTGCTGTGCTTTTCCAGCACCACTCTAATCTTGACTCTAATCTCCAGCATCTGCAGTACCCACTTCCACCACCAGATTTGAACTTCATATGGGTTGAAACGATGGACCTGACTTAATTTCTAGAACTTTATTTGATATATCAGATTTTATAACTCTTGTGTTGTGGAAATTGTTTTGCAAGTACCTCTTGCATGTGGAATTTTCATTCTTAGTGTATTACTAAGTACTTCTAGGAGAAAGTGAGGACTGCAGATGCTGGAGATCAGAGCTGAAAATGTGTTGCTGGAAAAGCGCAGCAGGTCAGGCAGCATCTAAGGAACAGGAGAATCGACATTTCAGGCATGAGCCCTTCTTCAGGAAATGAGGAAAGTGTGCCAAGCAGGCTAAAATAAAAGGTAGGGAGGAGGGACTTGAGGGAGGGGCGTTGGAAATGCGATAAGTGGAAGGAGGTTAAGGTGAGGGTGGTAAGGTGAGGGTGATAGGCCGGAGTGGGGATGGGGGCGGAGAGGTCAGGAAGAAGATTGCAGGTTAGGAAGGTGGTGCTGAGTTCGAGGGTTGGGACTGAGACAAGGTGGGGGGAGGGTAAATGAGGAAACTGGAGAAATCTGAGTTCATCCCTTGTGGTTGGAGGGTTCCTAGGCGGAAGATGAGACGCTCTTCCTCCAGGCGTCATGTTGCTATGGTCTGGTGATGGAGGTGTCCAAGGACCTGCATGTCCTTGGTGGAGTGGGAAGGGGAGTTAAAGTGTTGAGCCAAGGGGTGGTTGGGTTGGTTGGTCCGGGTATCCCAGAGGTGTTCTTTGAAACGTTCCGCAAGTATGCGGCCTGTCTCCCCAATATAGAGGAGGCCACATCGGGTGCAGCGGATGCAGTAAATGATGTGTGTGGAGGTGCAGATGAATTTGTGACAGATATGGAAGGATCCCTTGGGGCCTTGGAGGGAAGTTAGGGGGGAAGCGTGGGCGCAAGTTTTGCATTTCTTGCGGTTGCAGGGGAAGGTGCCGGCAGTGGAGGTTGGGTTGGTGGGGGGTGTGGACCTGACGAGGGAGTCGTGGAGGGAGTGGTCTTTCTGGAATGCTGATAGGGGAGGGGAAGGAAATATATCCTTGGTGGTGGGGTCTGTTTGGAGGTGGCGGAAATGACGAGGGATGATACGATGTATTTGGAGGTTGGTGGGGTGGTAGGTGAGGACCAGTGGGGTTCTATCCTGGTGGCGATTGGAGGGGCAGGGCTCAAGGGCGGAGGAGCGGGAAGTGGAGGAGATGTGGTGGAGAGCATCGTCAATCATGTCTGGGGGGAAATTGTGGTCTTTGAAGAAGGAGGCCATCAGGGTTGTTCGGTGTTGGAACTGGTCCTCCTAGGAGCAGATGTGGCGGAGACGAAGGAATTGGGAATATGGGATGGCATTTTTCCAGGGGGCAGGGTGGGAGGAGGTGTAGTCCAGGTAGCTGTGGGAGTCAGTTGGTTTATAGTAAATGTCCGTGTTGATTGGGTCACCCGAGATAGAAATGGAGAGGTCTAGGAAGGGGAGGGAGGAGTCTGAGACAGTCCAGGTAAATTTGAGGTCGGGGTGGAAGGTGTTGGTAAAGTGGATGAACAGTTCAACCTCCTCGTGGGAGCATGAGATAGCGCCGATACAGTCATCGATGTAACGGAGGAAAAGGTGGGGGGTGGTGCCAGTGTAGCTGCAGAAGATGGACTGTTCCACATATTCTACGAAGAGGCAGGCATAGCTGGGGCCCATGCGGGAGCCCATGGCAACTCCTTTAGTTTAGAGGAAGTGGGAGGATTGGAAAGAGAAGTTGTTCAGAGTGAGGACCAGTTCAGTCAGTCGAAGGAGGGTGTCAGTGGAAGGGTACTGGTTGGTACGGCGGAAAAGGAAGAAGCGGAGGGCTTTGAGTCCTTTGTGATGGGGGATGGAGGTGTACAGGGACTGGATGTCTATGGTGAAGATAAGGCGTTGGGAACTGGGGAAGCGAAAATCATGGAGGAAGTGGAGGGCGTGGGTGGTGTCCCGAATGTAGGTGGGGAGTTTTTGGACTAAGGGCGACAGGACCGTGTCGAGGTATGCAGAGATGAGTTCGGTGGGGCATGAGCAGGCTGAGTCAATGGGTCGGCCGGGGCAGTCAGGTTTGTGGATTTTGGGCAGGAGGTAGAAACGGGCGGTGCGGTGTTGTGGGACTATGAGATTGGAGGCGGTGGATGGGAGATCCCCTGAGGTGATGAGGTTATGGATGGTCTGGAAGATGATGGTTTGGTGGTGGGAGGTGGGGTCATAGTCAAGGGGGCAGTAGGAGGAGGTGTCTGCGAGCTGGTGTTTAGCCTCAGCATGTAAAGGTCAGTGCGCCAAACTACTACCGCGCTTCCCTTGTCTGCCAGTTTGATAGTGAGGTTGGGGTTGGAACGGAGGGAGTGGAGGGCTGCACGTTCCGAGGGTGAGAGGTTGGAGTGGGTGAGAGGGGTGGAGAGGTTGAGGCGGTTAATGTCGCGGTGGCAGTTGGCTATGAAGAGATCGAGGGCAGGTAAGAGGCCTGCACAGGGTGTCAAGGTGGATGGGGTGTATTGGAGGTGGGAGAAGGGATCGTCAGAGGGTGAGGGAGAATCCTGGTTGAAGAAGTAGGCGCAGAGGCGAAGGCGGCAGAAGAATTGTTCGATGTCTCGCCACGTATTGAACTCGTTAATCCAAGAGCGTACAGGGATGAAGGTGAGGCCTCTGCCGAGGACTGATCTTTCATCCTCAGAGAGGGGGAGGTCTGGAGGGATGGTGAAGACACGGCAGGGCTGGGAGCTAGGGCCTGGTGTGGGGCTGGAGCTGGGAGTGGGGACGGGGTTAGGTGTGGGGGCGGGAATCGGGGCGGGGTGGAGTTCGGCGTGCGGACGGAGATCAGCGTGGGGGCGGGGTTATGCGTGGTGATGGAGCTCGGCATGGAGGCAGAGACGCATGCGGCGTGGTCGTTGTGCAGGTGAGTGGTGTCACTGGGGGCGGAAGTGGCTCACCATGTTTGCTGAATCAATCTGTTATGAATTTGGACCATGGTACTGATGGAATCTCATAAGGGTATAATGTTTCTGTGTGCTGCTGTGGCTGGTGGCTCTGACTTGCCTTGCGTACCCTCACTGTCGTCTCAACATCATTCTTGATCCCTGGCCAATACACAGCATCCTAGTTCAGGCATTTTGTTCGTTCTACGCCCCTATACCTCTGATGTCACTGTGACATTCTATGCTGGTAAAAAGTTTCAGGTGTAAACACCTTTTTCCCTTTTAAAGTTATATCTCTCGAGATACCTAGTTTATCTCTGTGTGGCAAAATGCAATTGAGAGTGTCTGGCGCTCACTGTAATGTGTCAGGCCATCCTTTTATGATAACGTTCCATCATGCATTCAGTCATGAACCATTAGCTTGTTTCTTCCTCAAATTGGCTTCATTGATGCTGGATCAAAATCCATCAAATCAACATTAAGCCCAACTTCCACCTCAATACTCATGCCCTCTACTTGTAAATCCAGTAGAATGTCTGCATTCTTATTCAGGTTGGGTAATCTGCCCAGTGTGCCCAATGTAGTTACTTTGGCAGGTGTCAAAGTCAGACCCTTATTCTACCAAAGATAGTGCAGTGGTAGACTTGCACCAAGTCATTTCTGATGGTTAGTGATTGGTTTTGAAAGTGAATTGCTTCCCAGACAAGAGTGTATGGAACTCTATGATATTGATTTCCACAGCAAGTATTCCAAACTCTATGTCAAAATAATTGGACTGAGTTTTGGATACAAATGCATTTGGTTTGCCACCTTGCATAATGCATATTCCTGGCTGTTTCTGAGATGCTGGTAATACTGTAGGACGCTTATAATGCTTGTTTGAGTGATTTGATTATGTGTTGATAGTCCTGCTGCCATACACATTCGGATGTCATTTATTAAGATCTCCCTTTGTTAAATAATGATGCTTTGTCAGAAACAATTCGCAGGTATTGTGCTATAGCTGAAAATGTCTAAAATATCTCTGAAAGGTTGTTTTTATCTTGGGGAGTATGCACGTGTTATGGATCATCAGATTTGCCTGGCTCAGGACAAATCTCATTATCATGATGGCTAAAGCTGAAATAGTCAATCTGACCTACACTCACCTGGTACTTTTTGCTATTGAAGATGTGACCTCGTGACAAGTTTCTTCCATCAGTGAATGTAAACCCTTTACCAGATTATAATCAGGACAGCAGGACTGAGAAACATGGCAAACAGGTTCCCGGAAAGGATACCCAGACTTGAGCCCTCGTCAGTTGGTCACATAGCTATGAAGAGGTAGCAGTGGCCAGGGTTGTGCCTGGGATGGGAGCAGGAGGGAGATGCAAGGAGAATCAGAGTTGGAAAAGTGCAGAAGCACCAACAGAAATTGCTGAAAAAACTCAGCAGGTCTGACAGCATCAGCCTCAGAACTCCTAGGAAGTGTAACTAGACCTGAAACGTTAGCTCTGACTTCACTCCACAGGTGCTGCCAGACCTGTTGAGCTCTTCCAGCAATTTCCGTTTTTGTTCCTGATTTCCAGCATCTGCTGATCTTTCGGTTTTTACTTGGAAGAGAGAGTGTTCACCGAGAATTGTATTGCTGACAAAGGCTGCAGAAATAGGAAGACATTGTTATCCAAGGGACAGTGCCTGATTGGAAATTTAGCAGAAGAATGAAAGATTTAATATAGAGGCGTTGTCTGACTGGGGTGTAATGTAGACCAGTGTGCGTGGAATTGGGGGAAGGAGTGCTGGCTGAATAGGAGTTGGCTGAAAATGTCTTGCTGGAAAAGCGCAGCAGGTCAGGCAGCATCCAAGAAAAAGGAGATTCGACGTTTCGGGCATAAGCCCTTCTTTAGGAATAGGATTTGGTGCAAGTTAGAATTTGGGCTGCAAAACTTTATAAGAACTTTAGTTAATGGAAGGTGGGTGATGGGAGGATGGCCAGGAAAGAATTGTAACAATCAAGTCATTGGAAAGAACAGACAACTTAACATTTCAGGTCTCATCACCTTGTCAGAACTGCTCAAATGTAGATGTCTAATTTGATTTCCATCATCTGATCATATTTCATGTCATGACTAATGTTCTTCAATTTCTATGCACTTCTGGCATGCAACAAGGCAACATTAGCACTAAGATCTGCATCATCTTTAAATTGCCAACAGGTTAATGGTCCACCCACTGTGACATTTAAACATGTGCTGCATTGCATTCTTTAATAACATTTTGAATAATTATGGTGAAGCTTTTCACTATATTTATAAATGACAGAGATGAAGGAATAGAGAACCATGTTTTTAAGTTTACTGATGAAACCAAGTGAAGCAACACAGGAAGTATAATGGTGGGTGCAGAAAGTTGCAAGGAGACAACGAGAGATTAAATGAATGCGGGCAGAATCTGAGAGAGTGTGTGTGGCAGTTGGAGATCAATGCAGAAAAGGTTCGGGTCATTTTGGACTTCAGCAAGATAGATCACAGCGCTTACAAATTGGTAAGAAGTGAGGAACTGTGAAGGAGCAGAAAGATGCAAGGTTGCTAATCACTGAAACTTAGTGGACAGATGCAAAAATGCAATTCAAAAGGCCGATGGAAAGTTGATCTTTATTTCAAAGGGGCTGGAATTTAAGGAGATGTTAGCAATGACACAGTTATATAGAGCTCTATTTATACCTAATTAGGTTTAGTTCTGTTTACCTGCGTCTCAAGAAGGATAAATTAGCCTTTGATAGAGTGCAACACAAATTCAGCAAAATGATACTGGGTCTAAAAAGTTTAATGTTTGAGGATAGGTTATATAAATCAGGTTTGCATTCCCTTGGGTATAGAGTATTAAGAACTGATACAAATGTGAGGTGATGCATTTCGGCAAGACTAATTCTAGAGCGAATTATACAATGAACGGAAGAGCCTTGAGAAAAGTTGCTGGGCAGAGAGATCTGGGAGTGCAGGTCCATTGTACCCTGAAGGTTGCTGCACAGGTGGATAGAGTGGTCAAGAAGGCATATGGTATGCTTGCCTTCATTGGACGGGGTATTGAGTATAAGAGCTGGCAAGTCACGTTAACATTGTATAAGACATTGGATCGGCTGCATTTAGAATATTGTGTACAGTTCTGGTTGCCACATTACCAAAAGGATGTGGACGCATTGGAGAGGGTGCAGAGAAGGTTTACAAGGATGCTGCCTGGTATGGAAGGTGCTAGCTATGAAGAAAGTTTGAGTAGGTTAGGTTTATTTTCATTAGAAAAAAGGACATTGAGGGGAGACCTGATTGAGGTTTATAAAATCATGAAGGGTATAGACAGGGTGAATGGAGATAAGCTTTATCCCAGGGTGAAGGATTCAATAACGAGAGGTCACGCTTTCAAGGTGAGAGGTGGAAAGTTTAAGGTGGACACACGCAGCAAATACTTCACACAGAGGGTGGTGGGCGTTTGGAACCCATTGCCAGCAGAGGTGGTAGAGGCAGGCACGGTAGATTTATTTAAGATGCGTCTGCATAAATACATGAGTAGGTGGGGAGCAGCGGGATACAGATGCTTTGGAATTGACCAACAGGTTTAGACGGTACATTTGGATCAGCTCAGGCTTGGAGGGCCGAAGGGCCTGTTCCTGGGCTGTAAATTTACTTTGTTCTTTGTTCTTGATTTAAAGTGTTTAATATTATTAAGCAATTTCATAGGGTACATATGGTGAAACCAATTCTTTTGGTAGATGAGTGCAGTATCAGGGGACTGAACATTAAAGTCAGAGCTAGACCATCCAGGGATGATGTTAGGAAATGCTTTACAAGTGCTTTACAATACAAACAGTTTGAATGAGCAGATTTCTTTCAACTAACTATTGGTAAAATCGAGCCATTGTCTTCTGCTGCTGTCAGAAAGTTCAGTTGCTAGCTTCCACCACTCTGCTCGATGCTGAGCCAGACTCTTTGCAATCCTAGTGTCCTTCTAAATGCTAGAGTGAGCTTCCAAAATCATACTGAAAATGTGTTGCTGGTTAAAGCACAGCAGGTCAGACAGCATCCAAGGAACAGGAAATTCGACGTTTCAGGCCAGAGCCCTTCATCAGGAATGAGGAGAGGGTGCCAGGCAGGCTAAGATAAAAGGTAGGGAGGAGAGACTTGGGGGAGGGGCGATGGAGATGTGATAGGTGGAAGGAGGTCAAGGTGAGGGTGATAGGCCGGAGTGGGGTGGGGGCGGAGAGGTCAGGAAGAGGATTGCAGGTTAGGAGGGCGGTGCTGAGTTCAAGACAATTGACTGAGACAAGGGGGGGGAGGGAAATGAGGAAACTGGAGAAATCTGAGTTCATCCCTTGTGGTTGGAGGGTTCCCAGGCGGAAGATGAGGCGCTTTTCCTCCAACCGTCATGTTGTTATGTTCTGGCGATGGAGGAGTCCAAGGACCTGCATGTCTTCGGTGGAGTGGGAGGGAGAGTTAAAGTGTTGAGCCACGGGATGGTTGGGTTGGTTGGTCCGGGCGTCCCAGAGGTGTTCCCTGAAGCGTTCTGCAAGTAGGCGGCCCGTCTCCCCAATATAGAGGAGGCCACATCGGGTGCAGCGGATGCAATAGATGATGTGTGTGGAGGTGCAGGTGAATTTGTGGCGGATATGGAAGGATCATACACACATTATCAGTCAGGCTATCTGTTTCCAATTTCATAACTTTATCCCAGTCTCAATTCATCTGTTGAGACTCTCACCTGTGCCTTTATTGCCTCTAGATTTGACAATTCTAATACAATTCTTTTCAATATCTTCCACCCTCCATACATTTGTGATGATCCAATATTGGTTCCTGCACCAGCTGAGGTTATTATGAAGGTCCCACCTTCTCACCCTTGCTCCTCACCTGAGGCATGGTGACCTTCAGGTTAAACTCACCATCTGTCATCTCTCTCTCTTGAGAGAGCAGCCCTTTGATCCTCTGGAACTATTGTAACTTTGCCTAATGCTCATAGTCTAACACGTCCATGTTCCGATCACTCATCATCTCTGTGCTCACTGATTTACATCAAGATCTGACTAAGCAATGTCTTGATGACAAAATTCTCATCCTCATTTTTAGATCCTTCTGTGATCTTGGTTTTGACTAACTCAATAACATGTCCCAGCTCTTTGACCCTCGAAATTACTTCAAATCCCTCCACCACTGGTGACAGTGCCTTCAGCTGTTCAGCTTCAAGTTCTGGAATTTCCTGGCTTAACTTCACAGCCTCTCTCTCTCTCTCTTGCTCCTGCATATTTCACTCCTTAATCCTGTGGCCAAGATTCATTTAGTTGTCATCCTTCATATGACCTATATGGCTCAACATCAAATTTCGATAACAGTGATGTGAATCATTTTGGAATTATGTTTACCTTGAAGGTGATACCTAAATGCAAATTTTTGCCATTTTTGATATTCACGCAAGGGTAGTGGAGATCTGGAACACTGTACCCACCAAAGCAACAAGGTGACTCAGTGGTTAGCACTGCAGCCACACAGGGACCAGCATTAGAGTCCATGGGTGACCATTCTCCCCTTGTCTGCATGAGTTTCCTCCAGATGATCTGGTTTCCTCCCACAGTCCAAAAAGTGCAGGTTAGATGGATTGGCCATGGTAAATTATCCCATAGTGTCCAGGGATGCAGGCTAGGTGGGTTAGACATGGGAAATGCAGGGTTATAGGGATAGAGTGTGCTGGGTGAGATGCTCTTGCGAGAGTCAGTGTGGATTTGATGAACCGAATGGCCGAATTCCATTCTGTACAGATTCTAGGATTCTATGAAACCTTGGTTTGATTTATTGTCATCACATGTACCTAGAGAGAGAGAAAAGTTTTGTTTTGCATGTGGTACAGGCAGATCATACAATACAAAGTGCATTAGGGTAATAGAACAGAGCAACAAATACAACGTTACAGCTACAGAGAAAGTGCACAGAGAATGAGATCAACATAAAATTTAAAATTTGAGAGGTCTTTTCAGAAGTCTAATAACAGAGGGGAAGAAACTATTCTTGTACCTATTCATGTGTACATAAACTGGGATCCCAGGTTCAATTCCAGCCTCAGGGTGACTGTCTGTGTGGAGTTTGCACATTCTCTCCATGTCTGCGTGGGTTTCCTCCTGGTGCCCCAGTCCAAAGATGTGTAGATAAGGTGAATTTGCCATGCTAAATTGTCCTATTGTGTTACGTGCATTAGTCAGAGGGAAATGGGTCTGGGTAGGTTACTCCTCGGAGGGTTGGTGTGGACTGATTGGGCCAAAGGGTCTGTTTCCACACTGTAGGGAATCTAATCTAATTTAATCTAATCTGCCTGATGGAAAATGATGGAAGAGATTATAACTGGGTGGGAGGATTATGTTGATTGTTTTTCCAAGGCAGTGGCAAGTAAAGATAGAAGGAGAAAGTGAGGACTGCAGATGCTGGAGATCAGAGTCAAAAAGTGTGGCTGTGGAAAAGCACAGCAGGTCAGGCAGCATCCGAGGAGCAAAAGAGTATAAGCTTTGAGTATAACGTTTTGAGTATAAGCTCTTCATCAGGAATGTGTGTCTGGGGCGTGCCCAAGGGAGTTGAGAGGTAAATGGGAGAGGAGTGCTGGGGGAATGCGATACATAGATGAAGGTGGAGGATGCTGAGTCAGAGTGGAGGTTGGAGTGGATTAGTGGGAATGAAGATGGATAGGTAGGACAGTTCAAGAGGGAAGTGCCGAGTTGGAATGTTGGGTCTGGGATGAGATAGGGGGAGGGGGATGAGGAAACTTGTGATGTCAACGTTGATCCAGTGTGGTTGGAGTGTCCCAAGGCGGAAGATCAGTCATCCTTCCTCCAGCCGTCGGGTGGCTTGGATTTAGTGGTGGAGGAAGACCTGGACTTATTGTCGTTGGCGGAATGGGAGGGGATGTTGAAGTGGTTGGAGGGTTGGATCTGGGATAAGGAAGTATCGATAGAGTTGATGGATGGAAGGCTGGTTTCCTTACTGGGCTGGACTGTGTTCACAGTTCTGTAGTTTTTTGCAATCTTGGGCAGAGCAGTTGGCAAACCACATTGTGATGCACCTAGATAGAATGCTTTCTATGGTGCACCTGTAAAAATTGGAAGAGTCCTTTTGGACATGCCGAATTTCCTTAGTGTCCTGAGGATATAGAGACATTGTGCAAACTTGACCATTGCATCGACGTGGGTGGACCAGGAGAGATTGTTGGTGGTCATCACTCCTTAGTAAGTAAGATATTTCCAAACTGCATCTGGTTGATCTTGTGATCCTGGAGTATTAAGGTCTACAAACCTGAGTTTGGTGAATGGAGGGAAGATACAGATCCGCCATGACAAGATCAAATGCTGCCATGTTACCGATATCTGAAATGGCACCCACCCCAGCTGCCGCCCTACACTACCTGAGAGGGCATCTTAACCCCTATCCATCTATCCACCCTCCCAGCACCTTATGTCCTTACTGATTGACAATGTGGTTGTCAGGATTGTTAAATCTCAGAACACAGTAACTGACTGCTCGGACTACAGGCTCAAGGAAGTGAATGCCTGACCCTGCTGTCCCTGTCAAGGTTTGAAGCCTTGGTTGATTTCATTTATTTCACTCTCAGTGACTGAGTTTGAATAATATTTTCTCCTTCAGGGTTAGAGTCATCGTTGACACTTAGCATCCTTCTGCTATTGTATTTCAGAGTCATGGAGAGATGGGACAATGAGCACAGTTTATTCTCCCAGTGTAACACTGACTGCATGTGCTCAAGCTCAGAGTGGGAACCTGTCTGTGCTGGAAATGGACTAACTTACGTTTCTCCTTGTCTTGCTGGTTGCAACTCATCGAGTGGGACTGGACTAAAGATGGTAAGAAATTAATTTATCCACTTGATAAGACTAAACATAGGTTCATCCTAAGAGCTGATTGCTTTCATAATGTTTGGAACTGAACCCAATATGGAAATGCTTAGATTTAATTTTCAGAAATAAAGAGATTTTCCTAATCATTTCAAGTCTTCAATTTTGATATATTATGGAAAAGTAAAGATGAATGAATATTATATACCAAACAAATTGTGAAGTTGCCACTGGATCATCATCTCCTATGTGTCTACATGTCCACAACAAGGCCACATGTAAGTGAGGAGTAGGATGATGGCCATTGATGCTGATGATTAGGCTGATGGCTGTGACCTCGGGAGGATGACTATGTCCTTCTTTATGGTCATTTAAGCGGGCATTGGATAGGCATTTGGAAGTTATTGGGCTAGTATAGGTTAGGTAGGATTCGGTCGGCGCAACATCGAGGGCCGAAGGGCCTGTACTGCGCTGTATCCTTCTATGTTCTATGTTCTATGTGGAAAGGCATTGGTAGAGGACAACAGAATGCGAAGATCAATCGACTATGAAGAGAGCTGGGAGGAAACAGAGGGCAGGGAGTCATGCATTGGCCCAGTTCCACTTCCCTCCTCTCTGCGATGAATGCAGCCAAGACAATTATTCCAGAGTGAAGTTCATGAGCCATGTCAGGCCATGCTCAATGCAAAGTTGGCAACTATAGATGTCCTATATGTTGACTTCTGTAAAATAAAAGGCTGCTACCACAGCATTAACATTTGAGAAAGGTAAAACCAAATATGCTTGCTGATCAAAGTGAATCCCCAGGTTTTCCAAGTCATGAATCCCCAGCTTTAATAAGATAAACGTTTTCCTAAGATAAACTCTGAGGAGTGATCTTCTATTTAACTCATGTAGCAGGCTTTCTGAATTGAAAGATAGTAAGAATGAGGTCAAGTAGGTTATTCCTTGTGAAGGTACATGCTAGTCTAGCTGTTGCAGAAAAAAAATCAATTAATTACCAGTCCAAAGTAAAATTGACTTCCAGATGCCAATTCATATTCTGATAAACCTCCTGAAAGTTGCCAATTTTGAAGCAGGAAAGATTTCTACTCAAAGCCATACTAGCTGTTGTAATAAATAACCCAGACCATGAAGGAAATAGACTGTTAAGACATCTTGATCAAAGAAGTATTGTGAATTCAAATATCAAAACGGAGCCTTAATTCTTATTGCTGGTCTGCACTTTTTTCCCAGACATCTCATGACTGTGAGCCTTTTCTACACAGGAATTCCACAACTGCAGGTGTGTTTCCCATTTGACAGCTCCCAATTCTTCTGTAGTACTGGGACAGTGCCCAAAAACTGAAGATTGCAACAAAGTCTTTCCATATTACTTAGCAGTAACCATTCTCGAATCGTTCACCCTTTCATTTGGAGGCATGGCCGAGTTTGAGGTACTAATCAGGTAAAACTTTTCTTGGATAAGTGTTTGGGGTTTAAATTGTGGAGCAAATAGAGTCATAAAGAACCACGTAGCCAAGATATCGTAACATGCTTTATAGCCATTAAAATGCTTTTGTAGTCACTGTTGTTGTGGAGGGAACACAGCAACCAAACTATACACAATAAGATCCCATGATCATAATGAGCCAACATCCAAATACTCTGATTTGCAGTGATAGGAATTTAAAAAACTGTTCTAGAGAGCAGCACACCCTTGATTTCTTGGGGTTTCTCTCAGAGGTGAGAGATGAAAAACTGAGGCTTTGTCTTTTACTGAAATGCAAAATAGATGCAAAATAAGCTTCAGCTGTCCCTTCCATCTATCGGGACAACATAATTTATTAGCAAATATTCACTCACTCTGAAAACTACTAATTGAATTTAAGTGAATTACTTTATCCAATCTCGTGAAAGGTCGCAATGAAACTCAGCCACAACATGAAATAATCGAAACATTTGCCTTAAAATGGACTGAATCTGAAAAACAACATACAATGCACATATGCCTTCTGCATATAAAAGAGATGTGGAAAGATAAGAGTTGCAATTGCACTTAGAAATATGAAGAGAAAATGTTAAGGATGATTTTCCAAACTCTCCTATAAACGTGCAGTTGATTCGATTGGATTGAGAAGTATAAAGGTTCTTGATAGTTGATACCTGTGTACTTAAAGCAGTCCCACAGCTTAGGCTCACTAGCTGCTGAAGATGGTAAAGACTGATTCCCTGAAGAGATCCTTAGGGAAATCTAGGTCATTTTGATAGTGTGTTAGCTCCAGTGCATATCTAAAATTCTGGGCACTTTGTATCATAACATTGAAAGATGGTAACTTTAAGATACAGAGCTTTCCAAAATTGATTTATAGATAAGAAAATGAAAAACAGATGCAAGTCAGGACATCAGTAGCTGAGAGTGGGGTGGGGAGTGGCGGGAGGTAAAGGTTTGATTGAAGAGATGAGTTTTGTTGGATTTTAACATGTCTGCATTCTTCAGTATAATTACCATGCTGTCATAGGTGAGAATCATCATAGCGTTCAAGAAGTATTTAGCTGAATACTTGAAAGGCTATGCAATGCTCTATGGAGCATGCAATGGTATGAGCTAATTGCTGGGAAGTGGGATTAGCGTAGATAGGTGCTTGATGACTAGTATGGGTATGATGGGCCAAAGAATGTCTTTCCATGCTGTACTCCATGACTCTCTGACTATAATTCAGAATGCACTTGTTCACATACACACTCCCACATCAAGCAACAACCCGATAGCTGTGTAAAATTCCCATGTTTCTTGTTGCATTCTTATGTTGAAGCCAATTCAAAATAAGGCTGTTTTTACATGTCGAAGCAGCTTTAGAAGCGGATGAGATACATTCTTAATGCATATTAATAACTGCTTATACAATTACTAGAAAGGTATCACTGAGTTTTTTTTGATGTTTGAGAATTGCTGGGGTAATGTTATATTATGTTCTAAAATTCAATAGGAGTCAGAATCATCTCATTTTACTTGAATATTGTCCATTATCATGCGTCAGTCAAAGTAAATTATCAGAATCCATATTCTACTTCATCAAAGTGATACTACACCCAGTTAGCATTTTGAGAGATATTATATTCATAATGGCTCGCCCTTTAGCTGCAAAATGGATCCTTACGCAAATGAAGGAATTATATTTTGTTCATGTAAATTGTTATAGTAGCAATTATATAATTTATAGAATTAAAATTGTTGAGGCAACAAAGTCTAAGTAAAGCTGATTTAATTACATGTTGGATCATCCATGATATAATTGTAATTATATTAATTGAATGACTAATGATTCTGCACTTACCTGAGTTAGACTGTCAAGATGATTTAGTATTACAGAGCATAAATACTAATTTAGAAAGTGTTTGCATTGTAATTATGATAATTGACGGGTGTAGCATAATTTAAGAACTTTGAAGTGTGGTATTTGCAGATGCCTAACCCTGGCTTTTTTTTTCATTCATTCATGGGATGTGGGTGTTGTCGGCCGAGCTAGAATTTAATGTCCATCCCTAATTGACCTTGGGGTTATGAGTAATTATAAATGAAAATTCAAATCTGAACATCAGATACATTAACATATTAAATGCATGCGTGTGACTGTGTCTGTGTCTGAGTGCGTCTGTGCATGAGCGTGCATGCATCTGTGTGTCTGTGTGTGTGGATGTGGATGACTGTGTGTGCATGGGGGGGGTCAGGGCGGTGTGTGTGTGAATGTGTGTAAGTGTGTGTTTGAGACTGTGTGAGTATGTGTGTGTATCTGTGTGTGTGAGACTACATGAATGTGTGTCTGGGTCTGAGTCTATGATTATGTGTGCGTGTATGTTTGTGTGTGTGTGTGTGTGTGTGCATGTGGCTGTGTGTGTGTGTGTCTGTGTATATGTGCATGTGTGTCTGTGTTTGTGTGTGTGTGCGCACGTGCATGTGTCTGTGCATGCTTGCCTGTGCATCTGTGTGCATGTATATGTATCTGTGTGTGTGTGTGTCTGTATATATGTGTATGTGTGTGTGCGCGCGTGTGTGTGTGCACGAGTGCCTACACGTGTATGTGTCTGTGTGCATATATGTGTGTCTATGCATGTGTGTAGATTGCTGAGAAATGGACCCAGAAGGAAAAATAATTCTATCCATTCTACCTTTGACGATAATTCTCTCAAATAGCTTTTGAAAATATGGACTTAAATTCAACAGGTAGGTGTGCACATTTGCAAAGTGACACTTGCGTAATGATCTTTACAGAGATTTAACTTGTTCTCTGCCTGTTTTCTAGAATTCTGGTAAAAAGTATGTTTTTCCTCTGTGGTGCATTGATAAGAAAGATGTTTTGATCAGAACTCCCCAAACTCTGTTGAAATGAAAACATGTAGTGTGTAATTATAAAAGGAAGCTTGTAGTTCTATAGCATGCTAGGAATCCCATTGCGCTTTACAGTCAACGAAGTACTTTTGGCATAAACGCAGCAGCTAATTTGGACACAATGCAGTTCATAATGATAAACATTAACTGGCCATTTGATTTGGGGGTGCTTTAAATGATAAATATTTTCCAGGTACCCTGGAGAGTTCCCTACTCTTCAAATATTTTTCAGATGGTATCAAAATCATTTACATCCTTCTGAGAGCTCAGGAACAGCACTGATTTCACATCTCATTCAAAAGACAGCACAACTGATAACAATAACATAGAGCTCCCTCTGTACTGCGCTGGAGAGCCCGCCTAGAT
Organism: Hemiscyllium ocellatum; assembly: GCF_020745735.1. Taxonomy (NCBI): domain Eukaryota; kingdom Metazoa; phylum Chordata; class Chondrichthyes; order Orectolobiformes; family Hemiscylliidae; genus Hemiscyllium; species Hemiscyllium ocellatum. Next base: position 50,695,319 of record NC_083423.1, read on the forward strand.
TTTGCATTCGCAACCTTCAGACTCAGAGGTAGAAACTCTGAACTAATGAGTTTTATTGCAAATTAGAAATTAACACATTCCAAAATATTTAGTAATCTGTTAAGCTAATGGACTGATTCATTGCAGCAAGAGTAACAAGAGGTGTAAAAACACCAGCTGTGAAGATAAAAGGGAGAGCCCAGGGACACTTAGTGGATAGCACTGCTACCTCACAGCTCCAAGGACCCAGGTTCAAGTTCAGCCTTGGGTGACTATCTGTATAGAGTTTGCACATTCTCCCCGTGTTGTGTGGGTTTCCTCCGGGTGCTCCAGTTTCCCCCCACAATCCAAAGATGCGCAGGTTAGGTGAATTGGCAATGCTAAATTGTCCATAGGGTTCAGGAATTGTAGGTTAGGCGTATTAGTCAGAGTTAAATATAGGATAGTAGGGGAATGGGTCTAGGTGGGTTGGTGTGGACCTGTTGGGCTGAAGGGCCTGTTTCCACACTGTAGGGATTCTATTCTCTCTCTAAAAAAACATTTTGTTGTTACCAAGATTCAAGAAGTTGCTTTTGTGGCCAGAGAGACACTCAGTTCCATCCAAACAGATCATCCAGCCCAAATAATTTATACTAGCATCATTCTCCATGCAAGCCTCCTCCCCTTGTTACGCCATCTATCCTATCCAAAATGAGTAAGATTTCTGGAGAGTTTGGGCAGTGTTTCATTGTCCACATGCCAATTTAACTGGTCTGTTGCTCCCACCAGGTCCATTGATACAGAGATGAAACCCCTGGCAATAGGCATTTACAGCCTGATGATAAGAATGTTCGGTGAGTTTTGTCAGTTTCGCTGAATTTTGAATTACTCATGCTAATTATTCTTCAATTATTACTGCATTCATTGACCTGTGCTGGTCCCATTCAAGCAAGATATGATCTTAAAATTTCATCCTGGTTTTTAAATCGTCCCTTGACTTAACTCTTTATCACATCCCTGTAATGACCTCTACCCCCACAACCCTTAGAGACATCTGTGCTCTTTCAATTCTGAACAACCTTAATTCTAACTGCTGTGTCATTGTTGGTGGCACCTTTACTGGGCAGTCCTTACACTCTGGAATATCTTTCCAACACCTTTTTGCTTCTCTACCTCACTTCTCTCCTTTAAGACATGACTTGAAACCTACCATTGTTTTGGTCATCTGACCTAATAGCTCCTTATGTGGTTTGGTGTGATACTCTGTTTTATAACAGATCTATGAAGTACATTAAGGTGCTAAATAAATAAATGCTGTTGTTGTTGTGAAAATGAGCTTTCAATTTGAACTCTTCATATCTGATGGGTTAGGCCAAAGTCAGGGCTGTACAATTTCACACAAAGTGCAACAAAAAATCTAAAATATTTTCTGGCATTGCAGGGACTAGGGAGATCAACTTCTTCACCCAGAGAGTAGTGGATATATGGAATGCTCTGCCCCAGAAGGCAGTGGAGGCCAAGTCCCTGGATACTTTTAAGAAAGAGATAGATAAACCTCTTAGAGATAGTGGAATCAAGGGTCATGGGGATAAAGCAGGAACAGGATACTGATTGTGGATGATCAACCAGGGTCATATTGAATGGTGGTGCTGGCTTGAAGGGCCTGAATGGCCTACTCCTGCACCTATTGTCTATTGTCTATTTATTTCCATAAGCATTAGGATACAATTGTTTTTTGTTTCTTCTGCTTTCATGAGAAATAATGAGCAGAGGAAATAGTCACCTACATGTATAATGTTTAGTGGCCATTATGAAAGACTATGTGAGCTTCAGATGCTTCAGTCATCTGAGCAGACCTTGACGGGAGGGTGTATGAAATATTCTCAACTCTGGCACATTTGCTATTCTGTATGCAGAATAAAATGCCCCTAGAGACAATTTGTGAATTATTGAAGTTCATGGTCAGAAAAGAGATAAAGGGGAAACACCTTTAAGTTAGTTTAGCTAAATACTTGTCCTCCTACCTGAGGTGGAAATATGGACCATTAACTTTTAACTCATGTGTTTTATGCGTTTTATCATAAGAACAACAAGTCTGCTGGCCTTTATAAACGTGTAAACAAGGAACAAGTGTAGACCACTTGGCCTTTCGGGCCTGCTTCATAATTCAATCAGAATACCGCTGATCGGATTTTAACCTCACCTCTGCATTCCTCATAGCGCCAAAAATCTTTGTCCCTGTTGTATCGAGAATCTATCTTCCTCTGTCTACAAAATAGTTGAAGACTCTGCCTTTTGAGGAAGGGAGTTTCAAGAACTGTCAACCCTCTGAGAGAGAGGAGATTCCTCAGTTCTGTCAGGGCAGCATGGTGGCTGAGTGGTGCCTCACGGTACCATGGACCTGCATTCAATTCCATCTATGGGTCACTGTCTCTGTGGAGTTTGCACATTCTCCCCGTGTCTGTGCAGATTGCCTCCGGGTGCTCTGATTCTCTCCTACAGTCCAAAGATATGCAGGTTAGGTGGATTGGCCACGCTAAATTGCCCATATTATCCAGGGATATGTAGGTTAGGTGGATTAGCCATTGGGAAAGCAAGTTACAGGAATAGGTTGGGATACTCTTCGGAGGGTCAGTGTGGACTTGTTGGGCTGAATGGCCTGTTTCCACACTGTGGGGATTCTAAATGGCCTTCCTTTATTTTTAGACTATGGCTCCAAGTTCTAAATTATTCGACAAGATGAAACATCTGTGCATTGCAGATGTTTTAAGTTAATCTCAAATACAGCCCATTCACCCAACAGCTCATTTCTCACTAAACAGTATTCGCTTCCAATCAGGCAACACCTTCATTTTAAAATTCTCAATGTTACTTTCAATGTAATGGCCTCCCCATTCGAGACCTGTGTGAGCTCCTCCACCCATGCAGCACTTTGAACAATGTAAGCTTCTGCAATTCTGACTTTTTTTTTGCATCTTCTACTTCCACCATGTAACAACCTACAGGGCCTGAAAAACATGTTATGTTCCAATGTGGCTGTTTTCCTTCCTACACCTGTCAGCTGTCACTTGCTCTGATCTCTGAAATTCCACTTCCAGCTCCAGCCTCTCATTTAAGAAAATTATTAAAACTTAACTAGGAGTAAATTACTACAGATACTGGAATCTGAACCAAAAACAACAAATGCTAGAGGCAGCATCCATGGAGAGAGGGCACGAGGAATGCCCACCCTGAAGAAGTTTTACTCTTCCATCCAACAGGAATTCTGCTTATCTCTTCCACCATGGACATCTTTGTTGTTTTCCATTTCATGGCTGCTGTTCGACAAGGTGTTTGAACTAGCAATATCCTTTCTCCCCCAGCACTTCACCCCTCTACTATTGCATAAATACTGCCCCCTACACACTTCACTTCACCTCTGACAAAGAGTCATGTAGACTCGAATCATTAGCTTGCTTTCTCTCCATGGATGCTGCCTGATCCGCTGTGATCTTCAGCATTTGTTGTTTTCAATTAAAACTTAACTGTTTAGCTTGGGATATCCTTATGAATAGCTCTGACTGTGTTTAAGTTATGGTCTGCTAACTCACCATAACATCATAAGTTATAGGGGCATGAGTGGGTAATTTGGTCCATTGAACATACTTTGCCAGTTGACAAGATTATGTTGATCTGATTGTGTCCTTTTCTCAACTTCCTTGGCATTTCCCTATAACAGTTAACTCTCTTGTCAATCAAAGTCTCTCTACCTTATGTACTCAATGCCTCCATTGATCTCTGTGGAATAGAATTCCAAACATAAGCAATTCTCGAAGAGCAGAAGCTGCTTCTCATTTTTGCCTTACATGGGAGCTTCCTTATTTTGAAACTGTGCCTCCTGGTTCTAGAATTGCCAACAAAATGAAACATCTTCCCAGCATTTACTCTGTCAAGCTCCCTCAGGATGTCATTGTGTTTAAATGTCACCATCTCTCATTCTTTTTTCTAAATTCCAATGTGTATAAGCCCAATCTGCTCAAGCTTTGTTCTTAAAGCAATCCCTTCATCTCAGACATCAGCCTAGTCAACCTACACTGAACAATTTCCAATGCAAGTACACTCCTGTTAGAGTAAAAAGATCAAAACATAGCATATAATACAATAGCTGTGGTCTCAGCAATGTTCTGTAGCAGTAGCAAACCCTCCGGTTTTATTGTTTGTTTGCTCTATGCCTTCCCAACACTCTCTGGTTTTCATGACTGGCATCACTGCCCTGCCGTAGTGCCCTGTCCTTTCCCATTAACACTCCAAATCTCTCCTCAAGTGAACCCTGTCCCCACCCCATCACTATTCAGTTTAATTCCTTCCATTGCCCTAGGTTATACAATTTGCCGATAAATTGAAGCCAGCATACTTCAGGTAATGACTGTTCCAGTGCTAGAGTTCTCTCTTTTCGCCAAACTGGTACAAGTGCCTCATAAATCAAAACCCATTTCTCTGACACCAGTCTTTGAACCATTCCTTTGATTGTCTGAACTGATTTGCCTTCTGCCGATTTGCTCATGGCTCAGAGATTATTACCTTTGTGTTTCTGCTTTCTAATTTAGCCTCCAGTTGCTCACCTCCATCAATAGAGCCTCTTTCTTAGCCCTACTTACGTCACATGTTCAGATGTACCATGACAACTGAAGACTTTTCTTTTAAGTTTCTCCCAGCAATGGGGAACTGTCCTTAATCCTGACACAGGCAGCAACACAGCCTTTGGAACTCACCCTCTCAGTTACAGGGAATCCTCTAATTGCCAGACAGCGTACGTTTAAGGTGAGGAGTAATTGGTTTAGTGGAAATTTTTGCTCACACAAAAGGTTGTAGATACATAGAAGGTGCTGCCTGAGAGGATGGTGGAGGCAGGTACTCTTGTAACATTTAAGAAATGTTTGGATGAGTGCTTAAAATGCCAGAGCATTGTTGACTATGGACCAAGTTCAGGTAAATGGGATTAGTTTAGTTTGGTGTTTGTTGGTCAGCGTAGACATGATGGGCAGAAGGACCTGTATCAATACTCTATGACTCTATGACTCTATATGCTGTCCTTTATTGCAGCTACGTTGACACCACTTGAATGGCTCTTGCTCAATGTTGCAATGATCAGTTTGCTCATCCTCTCTGCAGTCCCTGCTCTCAACCAGACAAGTTGCAAGAATGCATGAACCTGATGGACTGTTGCCTGGGTTAATGCTATGTTCTGGATACCATGCCAGCTTCACTCATAGCCAAACCCTCCTGTTCCTGACATGAAGAAAATCTGAAATACCTTGCATAACGAATGTGACTGCCTCATGAAACAATGTCATTGTACCTCCCTCCCTGTTGCACAGCGGTGTCTGAAGCTCAGATATTCAGCTCAACAATATTGGAATGAATTTCCTCATTGGACAGACACTTGCTGTAACCGCAGTTAGTGTGGATCACTTTGGCGTCCAACAGCTCCCACATGCTACAGAAGCAAGATATCACCATCCATGCCCTTATAACAATGATTATATCTTCCCAGGACTTCTTTAAAACTACTGCACTTAGAAGGATAAAACCTTAAAGATTCACTAACCAATCACTAATTTCTCAAATCAAAACCTTGAACACTCTCCAATTTTGGGAAATTGATAAAAATACATCAATAGCGACACATCCTTCTCCCGCTTCACAGAACTCCCACTTGCACCAAATCTCGAAGTCAATTCTTAGACCTTATCACACCCTTCTGATATATTTTACTGATATTGAAGGTGCTGTATAAATGTGACGTGTTGTTATTGTTCAAAATGTTATTTGCAAAGTCTTTCCAACACTGTGTCCTTTTCCTTCTATTCCAGCTGGAATTCCAGCTCCTATTTACTTTGGAGCTCTGATAGACACAACATGCCTGAAGTGGGGAACCAACAGTTGTGGGAGGCGAGGGGCTTGCAGGCTGTATGACACGGATGCTTTCAGGTTTGTTGCTATTTCCGAATGGGCTGTTGGACTAAACATAATGGTGGTACTGTGACCAATTGGTATGCTGTTCCCTAGGTAACCAGTGCAGCCACAATCCATTTAAACTAAACCTCGTGAGAATCTACTGACAGCAGCACAATATGATGAAACTTCTGCAATACCCCTGATCATTGTGGTATCCGTCTTCACTCTGAGAGCAGTGGTTGAGTTCATCTGGCCATCATGTGAACCCCTGCCATTCTTCAAGTGAAATTAGGTGCGCAGCTGAAAGATCAAATAGGAGAAAGTGAGGTCTGCAGATGCTGGAGATCAGAGCTGAAAAATGTGTTGCTGGAAAAGCGCAGCAGGTCAGGCAGCATCAAAGGAGCAGGAGAATTGACGTTTCGGGCATAAGCCCTTCTTCAGGAATAAGGAGGGCTTATGCCCGAAACATCGATTCTCCTGCTCCTTGGATGCTGCCTGACCTGCTGCGCTTTTCCAGCAACACATTTTTCAGCACAGCTGAAAGATGCCCACTCCCAACTTTTTCGGATAACTCTTCCTGAGTCCACTAGGTGACTCGCGACTCGATAAACACATGCACAATTTTGGAGAGCTCGGCACTTTTTGCACTGGGACTTCTCACTTTCTCAGTTTCTGTCGGATCCAGCATGAAATTGGAGGTGACCAGCAGATGAAGTAAGCTGGTTAGAGGGTCGTGCAGTTAGAGTTGACCAGTGTGAGTGGTTTTGTGTCAGCACCCCCAAACCCCGACTCCTGGTTATTGTCATGGTAAAATTCTTTTCTCTCAATGGATAGGGGCATTTCAGTAGGAAGAGGGGGCATTGGGTGGAAGTGGGGAGGGTGGACACCCAATCCTTGAGCGTCAGAGTTCCATTGCAAGGCTGGTGGATGTTTGAGATCAGCCGGATGTGCCTACAAGCCTCACATTAGTGTAGGCTCCTCCTACAAGGCTCGGTATATCCTGTCAGAATCAGGGCTGAACAGTAACTGCCTTGACCAGGTACATGAAGGTATTTTGGGGGCAATTTACAGTTTTCATTGTGACACTTTCGAGCTGTGCTGCCCAGGCCTTTGTGCTCGTGACATCTTGGTATAATCCGTAAATCTTTGAATCAATTTCCACATTGTTTTGCTTAGATCAAAGGTAAATTGTCAATTGACTGCAGCTCCACTCTCTACTTATTTGAGCTCTCTTTTATTGATTGGGTGAGGGAGCCATTCTCTCTGTGCCCGGGTAATTTGGTCTTCGCGCGCATGATTTTAACATTCAAGTCACATAAGGGATAGACGATGACCATCTCTAACAAGAGGGAACCCAACCAACTGATCAGCGGCAGTACCATCTCAGAATCTGGTACCATCAACAGCCTGGGGATTATCATTGACCAGAAACTTAAGTGGACCTCACCTATAAATACAGCAGCTGCAGGAGCAGGTCAAAAGGTGGGAATTCTGTGGTGACCCACTCAACTCTTGACTCACTAAAGCCTGTCCACCATTTCTACAATCACAAATCGGGAGTATGATGGAACATTGTCCCCTTGCCAGGATGAGTGCAGCTCCAGCAATACTCAAGGAGACCAACATCATCCAGGACTCCATAACCAATTTGATTAACACCCCATTCACCATTTTAGGCATTTGCTCCAGCCACACTCAGCATACAATAGCAGCGGTGTGCATAATCTAGAAGACGCGCAGCAGCACCTCACCAAGTCTTCTTCAACACCATCCAGACCTATAACCTCTACCTCCTAGAAGGCCCAAAGCGGCAGATGCATGGGAATGCCACCACCAACAGTACGTTCCCCTCCAAGCCACATGCCACCCTGAGCTGGAACTATATTGCCTTTCTTTCAGTGTCACTGAGTCAAAATCTCTTACTACTATCACTGCATATGTCGTTACACCAGTGGATCAAGAAGGTGACTCATCATTGCTTTTAACCTATTTCCAACTGAATTCAGGACAATTGTGGCCCAGAAGTAGACAAGGCGCATCCCCCAAAATGCTCTGATTGTATTTCCAGAGGATCTTTTGATTAGGCTGTGAGGCAGCCCAGAATAATTGATCAGAATGTGCTATCTCTATAGGACATTGCTATCATTTCTCACCTTAAAATGTTCATTTGATTTATTTTAGATTGATTGATTGATTCATTGCTATCATGTGTATTGAGATACAGTGAAAAGTGTTGTTTTACAAGCTATACAGGCAGGTCATACCATATACAGTGGAAGAAAAAATGCAGAATACAGCCTTACAGAAGCAGAGAAGTTGCAGAGAGAGAGAGATCAATATTAAGATTTGAAAGGTCCGTTCAAAGGTCTGATAACAGCGAGGAAGAAGCTGTTCTTGAATCTGTTCACACGTGTATTCAAACTTTTATCTCTTCTATCCAATGGAAGATGGTGGAAGAGGGTATAATTGTGGTGGGAGGAGTCTCTGTTTATGTTGCTTGCTTTCCTGAGGCAGTTCTGAAAATGTGTTGCTGGAAAAGCGCAGCAGGTCAGGCAGCATCCAAGGAACAGGAGACTCGACGCCCCGGGCATAAGCCCTTCATTAAGAATCTTGAATCAGGAATCCAGTTGAAGGGCTTATGCTCGGGGTATCGAGTCTCCTGTTCCTTGGATGCTGCCTGACCTGCTGCGCTTTTCCAGCAACACATTTTCAGCTCTGATCTCCAGCATCTGTAGACCTCACTTTCTCCTTCCTGAGGCAGTGAGTAGTCCAAATGGAGTCAGTGGGTGGGAGGCTGGTTTGCGTGACGGTCTGGATTGTGTTCACAACTATCTGTAGTTCCGTACAGTCTTGAGAAGAGCATTTACTACGAAATACCATTTTTAAATTCTCTCTGATGTCCTTCCATATTTGTCCTTCCAGGTATGTCTACCTCGGAATGCCTGCCGGGATTGGAGTGGCCTGTTTTGCTCTATTTATTCCGTTTTTTATGCAAGTGAAGAAGCGTTTTGCAATAAAAGATGAAAAAGCATTTGACAATGTATGTACAGAACTGGACATCATTAATGAAGATAATGACCGCACTGGCTGTGACCTCTCGATGAATGCAGTCAATCCTGATCCATGAGTTCACTAAGGAGACATCTGGGCTGTATGGAGAAAAAGAAGGCTTGAAAAGTTCCATGTCTGTTTTACGTGAGGAGTGATATTTATATGTTAGCACTCCCAGAAAGTGCTGAAAATCAATAGATGGTTGTCCTGATTTTCTCACACTCCTGTTGTGCCAAACTCTATATTGGGTCTATTTAACTATAAAATTGAGTTGTTCCAAATAGTTATGTGTGAGAAATGTTTCAGTTACTCTGTAAAATTCTGACTTGGAAACAGCATCTTTAAAACTACATTTGTTGCCATTGACAGTTCGTGGACAATCTCCTTCACTGGTACAGTAAATGGACACATCCTCTGATTGGCTGGCATACTGGATCAGCACACCATCACCTGACTGGCTGACTCAATCAGCGCACCATCTGATTGGCTCTCAGACTTGATCAACACACCCTCAGATTAACTAGCACACCGAGTTAATGTACTCATTTATAGAGTTAGTTAACACAAGGAAAAAGTGAGGGCTGCAGATGCTGGAGATCAGAGTCAAGAGTGTGGCACTGGAAAAGCACAGCAGATCAGGCAGCATCCAAGGAACAGGAGAATCAATGTTTCGGGCATCAGAAAGAGCTTATACCTGAAACGTCGATTCTCCTGCTCCTAGTATGCTGCCTGACCTGCTGCGTATTTCCAGCGCCACACTCTCGAGTTGGTTAACACACTTTGGCAAACTTAGTGAGTTGAGACATCATCTATCCAATTGTCTCTTCCCCTCAAAATGCCCAGATTGATAGGTAATTTGGGTTGAATTTGTGCTATGGGATGGCACTTATGTGTGAGCTATTTCCAGCTTATATTTTAACATGTAAAATTGAATAAATTAATAGATTGTTTAAAATGCATCAGACCATATAGAGAGTAGAAAGACAGAAGGTGAAATTCTGGAAGTCTTAATTCTATATGAGAATAAGTAGTGTGACACACTGTCAACTTGGTGCATGATCATTGTATGGAAGGGACCGCAGTAGAACCACAGAGAAAGGAAGTGTAAAATTAACTATATTCTGCTATATACATAGGGCTAGATTTTCCAGGGGCCTCAATCCTACACCCCGTGTAGTGAGGTCAATTGTGGGCTGACTGATGCAACAAAAATGGCTGCCCCTCAGTGATAGTACATTGGGGCAGCTTACATGAGGTAATTATGGGATTCCCATCCCTCAGGTAATGGAAGGCCTGTCCTCAAGAGATGCCAGGCATTATGGCTAACCACCAGCTGAGTAGTCCAATCAATGCCAAAGCTTGACTGGTGTATAATCAGCTCAGAGGAAAAGATGCACAGTGACGACGGGGGGGGGGGGGGGGGGGGGGGGGGCGGGGAAGGGGAGTACTTTTCGGGAGAGAACAGGGACCATTTACAAGGGTGGTTTTAGGAATGAGAAACTCCAGATCCAAGGATAGATTGCAGAACTTGGGACTGTACTCCCAAGTAAAAGAGGAGACTCGATGGAGGTTTTCAAAATCATGAGCGGGCCGAACAGAGTAGACAGGGAGAAGCTGTTGGCACTTGTAATAATTAAAAGGAGTGAAAAGACACAGACTTAAAGTGATGTGCAAAACAAGACAACAGTGATGTGAGTGAAAACTTGTTTTACTCAGCACATAGTTAAATTATGGAATGCACAGCCTGGAAAGGTCATTGATGACTATTTGGATAAAAATGGATATGCATAAAAGGCAAGAGATTGTGCTAATGAACAGAACCACTGCAGACATGATGGGCTGAGTGGCCTCCTCCTGCACTGTAATAATTCGATGGCTCTATGATGTAGGGGCATGTCTGAGCAATATGGGGATTGGAGACTTCAGGATAGGCAGGAAATCATTTAGGAGGGTTTCTTCCAATGGGCATAGAGCAGTCCCAATCCCAAGGGAGAGGAGCTGTGCCCAATTCTCATCTGCCTTTTCACCTGAAGGAGGGAGTATGGGGGAAATGGGATGTGAGGTTGTGAACTGCTTTCTTCATTTCTAACTCCCCACCTGCACATATTATTGTGTGGCAGGGGCCTAAACCCTCAACCAGACCCTAAACCAGCTATTGGTTGTCATTAAAGGCCTCAACAGGCCTGAGGACAGCTGAGTTGACTGATGGCTTCGCTGCTTACTATACTACAAAGAAGTGGGAGTGTCAGGAAAGGGCTGGGAGAGCCCTCCAACTCCATCACTGAGATGGTGGGGTGGGGAGGGGTGCTACAAAACTCCCACCTTAGAGCAGGTTGTGTGAGTGAAATATAAACAAAGCAGAATTCAATCAATCAGCACATCAGCAACCGAATAGATTATTAACTAAAGCCAGTAAGGCATGAGTAGAAGGGTTAGCGTCACTGGGCTCTGAATCCTAAAACTATGACAGTTCAAAGGGCTTTCATGGATACAGAATCCAAAAAATCACAGAAGTTTCCTTGGATCAACAGAAAGTTAGTCCTTATAAGGACTCTCAGAAACAAAATTAGCATGTCTAATCGATCTCAAACAGCACAAAGAATTCCTGGTCTTCAAAGCACTGGATGTTAGAAATAGTTACTTCTTATTGATGACAATGAGATGGAGTTCAGACTTGAGGCAGCAGGAGGCCAATGCCAACAGAGTCTCCATTAGGAATATCATAGACTGAATCGTATTGGTGGCTGCCTGAGCTGTAAGTGTTGGAATTCACTCCCAACATTCCCTCAGCTCTCTCCCTTTCTCTCTTCTAAAACTTTCCTTAAAGCCCACTTTTAATCTGTCCGAGTAACTCCTTATGCAGCAAGGTGTCAATTTGAAAACAGGTGTGAAGCATCTTGGGATATTTTGCTACATTAATTGCTCTGGTTGTTTGTGGTGTAGTGATAGTGTCTCTACCCCTAACTGAGACATGCGGGTTCAAGGCCAGGGGTATGTCATAGCAACATTGATCAGGTAGATTAGAACAATAGGTTAAACTTAAATAAAATTAGCTACTGGAGCAATGCAAATTGGTGTACAAAGAAAATGACAGGATGCAATTTTGTTTAACACACTATTTTTTACTCCCTTCAACTGGTTGTCCTGAAGATTAATCTTCACCATGAGGGAATGGCTCTTTGTAAGCCTTAACCCAGGCCCTCAGATCTACATTAAAAAGGGTTTCACAAAGCAGGAATGGCAGCATTCATGAGAACCAGTAATTTACTCATAATCAACATGAATGAAAAGATTGGTCTTTGCAATGCAAATATGAAGCTTCGGTGTTTGGGAATTCCTTTATGTGTGTATCACTCAATGTAAGGTCTGCTTGCCTGCAAACTGCACAGTTTAATGAAATTGGATGGACTCATTTTAGTCTCTGAACCTCATTTGCAATGCTACAATTCCATAACTCCTGTTCCTGATAGCTACGGCTCATGCCATACACTGCCTGCCTCTCTGAAATGAATATGATTGTCACATTCAGAATACTCGTGCAGATATCTCCAGTCAGGAGTGGGTATGGTTCTGGTTATTCCAGGAGAGGGTACTTTGCTGAGCTTGGGGAAGTGACATAGTGAGATATAACTGGCTGAGAATTGCTTGCGGAAGTACCTGAAATGGAAAAGAATATAGTGGTCTGTCAATTGAAACATTAAAATTTCTTTTGTGGTATGTAAAAGTCACATTTTCTGGTAAAATAGACAGATGCAAAGATAATCACCATGTTGAATCAGTCAAAATTTTACACATTTTGAAAATAATGGACTATGGGTTTGAATTTTTGGACTGAAAATACCAAAAGAATTATTAATGGAAACTGAACAATTTACAAATTCGCAGTTGTTACGAACTCTGAAGAGGTGACTATAAATCAAAATCAAGCAGTTTACTTAAATGACCGTCAGCTGAATAAAGCACTAACAAGATTCCATTTTTGTAGTCATATCTTTAACGCGAATTGGAACTAACTCAAATTAATAGGAATTTCCAAGGGTAAAGGTTAATTTTACTTTAATTAGAGTCATGGAGTTGTACAGTATGGAAACAGACCCTTCAGTCCAACTCATCCATGCTGACCAGATATTTTAAGCTGATCTAGTTCCATTTGTCAGCATTTGGCCCATATCCTCTAAACCCTTCCTATTCATATATCCATCCAGATGCCTTTTAAATATTGTAATTGTACCCCCTCCACCACTTTCTCTGGCAGTTCATTCCATACATGCACCACCCTCTGCGTGAAACTGTTGCCCCTTCGGTCCCTCTCACCTTAAATCTATGCCCTCTAGGTTTGGACTCCTCCACCTTGAAAAAAGACCTTGGTTGTTCACCCAACCACGACTCTCATGCTTTTATAAAATTCTATACGTTCACCCCAAAACCTTCAATGCTCCAGGGAAAATAGCTCCAGCCTATTCAGTCTTGTCCTACAGTTCAAACTTTCCAATCCCAGCAACATCCTTGTAAAACTTTTCTGCATCCTTTCAAATTTCACAGCATCTTTCCTATAGCAGGGAGACCAGAATTGAATGCAGTATGACAGAAGTCGGATTTAGATCAGAGTGGTGCTGGAAAAGCATAGCAGGTCAGGCAGCATCCTGCTCCTCGGATGCTGCCTGACCTGCTGTGCTTTTCCAGTACCACTCTGATCTAAAACTCTGGTTTCCAGCATCTGCAGTCCTCACTTTTGCCTAGTATTGCAGAAATAGCCTAACCAATGTCCTGTACAGCGACAACTTGACATCCCAACTCCTCTGCTGAATGCATTGACCAGTAAAGGCAAATGTACCAAATGCTTTCTTACTATCCTGTTTACCTTCAAGAATCTATGAAGCTGCACCCCAAGATCCCTATGTTTGGCAATTCTCCCCAGGACATTACCATTAAGTGTGTAAGTCCTGCTTTGATTTGCCTTTCCAAATGCATTTTACCTTTATCTAAATTAAACACTATCTGCCACCCCTCAGCCCACTGGCCCATCTGAGCAAGGTTCTGTTGTACTCTGAGGTAACCTTCTTGGCTGTCCACTGCACCTCCAATTTTGGTGTCATCTGCAAATGTAATAACCAATCCTCCTATATTCACATCCAAATAATTTATGTAAATCACAAAAAGCAGTGGACCTAGCACCAATCCTTGAGGCACACTGTTGATCACAAGCATCCAGTCCGTAAAACAACCGTCCACCATCACCCTCTGTTTCCTACCTTCAGACCTATTTTGTATCCACATAGCTAGCTCTCATTGGCTCCCATTGTTCTAACCTTCCTAACCAGTCAACCATGTGGAATCTTTTTAAACGTCTACTAAAATCCATATCGACAATATCCACCACTCTGCCTTCATCAATCTTCTTTGTCACTTCTTCAAAAACACTCAATCAAGTTAGTGAGATACAATTTCCTGCACGCAAAGCCGTATTGACTATCCCTAATCAGTCAGTGCTTTTCCAAATGCATATAGATCCTTTCCCTCAGGATTCCCTTCAACAACTTGCCCATCACTGATGTCAGGCTCACTGGTCTCTACTTCCTGGCTTTTCCTTGCCACCTTTCTTAAATAGTGGCACCATATTAGCCAATCTCCAAACTTCTGGCATCTCACCTGTGACTATCAATGATACAAACATCTCAGCAAGGGGCCCAGCAATCACTTCCCTATCGTCCCTCAGAATTCTGGGTTCTGGGGATTTATCCACCTTTATGAGTTTTAGTTCGTCCAGCAGCTCCTCATCTCCTCAACACTTTTCATGTATGCATTTCTCCAAGGTCGCTAGCGTCCATATCCTTTTCCCAGTAAGTACTGATGCAAAATATTTGCTTAGTTTCCCACCCTACTGTTCCTCACATGGATGGCCTTGTTAATCTTTAAGAGCCCGACTCTCTCCCTTGTTACTCTTTAGTCCTTAATGTATTTGTAGAATCTCTTTGGATTGTCCTTAACCTTTTTTGCCAACTATCTCATGTCATTTTTCACCATCCTGATTTCCCTCTTGAGTAAGCTCCAATTGCTCTTGTACTCCTCAAAGGATTCACTTGACCACATCTGTCCATACCTGCCATAAGTAAGTAAAAAATGAGGTCTGCAGATGCTGGAGATCACAGCTGCAAATGTGTTGCTGGTCAAAGCACAGCAGGCCAGGCAGCATCCAAGGAATAGAGAATTCGACGTTTCGAGCATAAGCCCTTCATCAGGAATAAGAGAGAGAGAGCCAAGCAGGCTAAGATAAAAGGTAGGGAGGAGGGACTAGGGGGAGGGGCGATGGAGGTGGGATAGGTGGAAGGAGGTCAAGGTGAGGGTGATAGGCCGGAGTGGGGTGGGGGCGGAGAGGTCAGGAAGAGGATTGCAGATTAGGAGGGCGGTGCTGAGTTAGAGGAAACCGACTGAGACAAGGTGGGGGGAGGGGAGATGAGGAAACTGGAGAAATCTGAATTCATACCTTGTGGTTGGAGGGTTCCCAGGCGGAAGATGAGGCGCTCCTCCTCCAGCCGTCGTGTAGTTGTGTTCTGCCGGTGGAAGAGTCCAAGGACCTGCATGTCCTCGGTGGAGTGGGAGGGAGAGTTAAAGTGTTGAGCCACGGGGTGATTGGGTTGGTTGGTTCGGGCGGCCCGGAGGTGTTCTCTGAAGCGTTCAGCAAGTAAGCGGCCCGTCTCCCCAATATAGAGGAGGCCACATCGGGTGCAGCGGATGCAATAGATGATGTGTGTGGAGGTACAGGTGAACTTGTGGCGGATATGGAAGGATCCCTTGGGTCCTTGGAGGGAAGTGAGTGTGGAGGTGTGGGCGCAAGTTTTACATTTCCTGCGGTTGCAGGGGAAGGTGCCGGGGGTGGAGGTTGGGTTGGTGGGGGGTGTGGATCTGACGAGGGAGTCACGAAGGGAGTGGTCCTTGCGGAACGCTGATAGGGGAGGGGAGGGAAATATATCCTTGGTGGTGGGGTCCGTTTGGAGGTGGCGGAAATGGCGGCGGATGATACGTTGTATGCGGAGGTTGGTGGGGTGGTAGGTGAGAACCAGTGGGGTTCTGTCTTGGTGGCGGTTGGAGGAGCGGGGCTCAAGGGCAGAGGAGTGGGAAGTGGAGGAGATGCGGTGGAGGGCATCGTCGATCACGTCTGGGGGAAATCTGCGGTCCTTCAAGAAGGAGGCCATCTGGGCTGTGCGGTGTTGGAATTGGTCCTCCTGGGAACAGATGCGGCGGAGACGAAGGAATTGGGAATATGGGATGGCGTTTTTACAGGGGGCAGGGTGAGAGGAGGTGTAGTCCAGGTAGCTGTGGGAGTCAGTCGGTTTATAATAGATGTCTGTGTTGAGTCGGTCGCCCGAGATAGAAATGGAAAGGTCTAGGAAGGTCTGTGTTGAGTCGGTCGCCCGAGATATCTGTGTTGAGTCGGTCGCCCGAGATATCTGTGTTGAGTCGGTCGCCCGAGATATACCTGCCATATGCCTCCTTCCTTTTCTTGACCAGACTTTCAATTTCTCTCATCATCCAGCAGCCTTGCCTTTCACACTAATAGGCACATACTGCCTCTATTTGAAGCACCCACAGCACTCTCCATGCAGGTACAGTGCTATATAGTTACACAGTTCTACAATACACTGGTCATCTCTCACGTAGGCTAGGTCAGCTGTTCTACTCAATAACAGCTTCCACCTTCAAGTTCTGCAGGTATAATTAATATCGTGAGGCACACTTCTGTGAAGGTGAAAGTGAGGACTGCAGATGCTGGAGATCAGAGTCTAGATCAGAGTGGTGCTGGAAAAGCACAGCAAGTCAGGCAGCATTTGAGGAGCAAGAAGATCGATGTTTCGGGCAAAAGCCCTTCATCATCTAATCTTAACACTTCTGCGAACCTTCTCTCCCTTTGGCCATGACATTCATGAACTGCAGTTTTCCAAATTTCCTCTTCAAATGACCAACTAATAAAATATTGCTTTTGGTAGGAAATCCAAGCAGAGGCAATGTTATCATGAGTCGTTTTCTGAAGGGGTGCAGGGGCATAGTGGTGAGTGGAGTGGTGTTGTGCCATTGTGTCATTGAAGGTGACTGAACAGGTTGAGAAAGGCATATACACGGTGTCCTGAATTGATATGTAGAGGCAAAGAGGCTGTAACAACCGGCCTGGGGTTGAGTGGGGATGTTGGGGTGGGGGGGGGGCTCCAATTGCTATGATGCCATGAAGGGAGGAACTGATTCTGCTTCATTATTCAACCATTCGCCCATGTGGGTCAGAACAAGGTAACCTCAAATAAAGGATAACCTTCCCTCATAGCTGGATTTCCCAATTTCGATGCATTTATGTTTTAAATGGAGCCACCTAAATCAGGCTTTTACTTTTAAAAATGAGTAAATTTTAGTTACCAAACTCTATTTTTGTCTGGATTCGTACTTAGTCAGGGCAGTCAGAGGTAAAAATGCAACACTTGTTTGAAGGTGCAATGGAACTTCTAATCTCCGTTTCATGCTTGTGTCACATTCAGTTATCGTGTATTGCATGTAGTATTTGCATTCTTTCATTGAAAAGCCCCTCTTAGTCACAGTTTTGTAGTCCTCTAATCAGTTTCAAAACAGAGCATGATTATTAGCAACTGGACAACAATCAAAGTGCTTTTACAGTACCTAATTACATAAATAATATGGAGTATGGCTTGAAAAAAAAGGCAAGTAATAATATAGAGCTGGGCTATGCTTAAATTCAAGTGTATACTTCATGTCTGTATAATGAGTTATCAATACATTGGATATAACCTTTACGTTAGAGCCCATCCAAAAACAGTAATGCAACATGGCTGATGATTAATAGTATCCTAAAGGTTGGCAAGTGCAAAATATTGAGTGAACATAATTGATACATTCTTGTCTTTAATGGTAAAAAATATTTAATAAGAGGCGTGTTCCAGACTCATTTGCTGATCACATCAGAGAACAACTATTTTTATGACATTGCTTCCATCATCATGGTATAACGTATACATTTCAGCATCAGCTAAAACATGGACTGAGTACACAACAATAGGGCTACAACATTCCACTCATGGAATTCAACTTCCTTCCTGTCATTCTATTGTTTATGGTAATTTCGAAAGCAGCAGCTGGTATAGTGTTTCACAAACTTCACAAACTTTTAAAGGGTGTCCCTTAACTTCGGATTGATACCTTAGAAATTGGATTTATTTTCTTTTAATTGCTGACAGAACTTTTACACCGTCTTTAGTGATAAGGTCATTGTAATGATGTAGCAGGACCATGGATGAGAATGGGGTGGCACGGTGGCACAGTGGTTAGCACTGCTGCCTCACAGCGCCGGAGACCCGGGTTCAATTGCCGACTCAGGCGACTGACTGTGTGGAGTTTGCACATTCTCCCTGTGTCTGCGTGGGTTTCCTCCAGGTGCTCCGGTTTCCTCCAAAGATGTGCAGGTCAGGTGAATTGGCCATTCCAAATTGCCCATAGTGTTAGGTAAAGGGGTAATGTAGGGGTATGGGTGGGTTGCGCTTCGGCGGGTTGGTGTGGACTTGTTGTGCTGAAGGGCCTGTTTCCACACTGTAAGTAATCTAATCTAATCTAACGGTTGCCATCATCTGGGGGGACACAGATTATCACTTATTAAGGAGCAGCTGACTGTAGGGGGAGGCGCGGTGGGCTGGGGGTTTTGGCAGAGAGGCAGAGAGTGGAGCAGAAAGTCAGCATGGAGAGTTGGTACTCTGTGATAAATTTACACTAAGTCTGTTGAATCCAATAATAAAATTGCACAGGACATTGCATTGGTCTGACTTGACTTAATTTATTTTTTTATTTATCCACGAGATGATGGCATTGCCAGCTCAGCCAGCATTTATTACCCATCCTGGAGGGCAGTTAAGGATTAACCACATTGCTGTGGGTCTGGAGTCACATGTAGTCCAGACTAGGTATGGATGGCAATTTCCTTCCCTAAAGGAGATTGGTGAACCAGATGGGCTTTTCCAACATTCGACAATAGATTCATGCTGCTGTGCAGAGGAACCTCGGTGTCCTTGTGTATGAATCACAGAAGGTTAGGAGAAAGTAAAGACTGCAGATGCAGGGGAGTCAGAGTCGTAAAGTGTGGTGCTGGAAAAGCACAGCAGGTCAGGCAGCATCCAAGGGGCAGGAGTGTCGATGTTTCGGGCATAAGAATTGAACCTACCCTGCTGGCATCACATCAGATTGCTAACCAGCAATTCAATCCACTGAGCATCACAGAAGGCTGGTCTGCAAGTGCAACAGTGCAGGGAAGGCCTTTTGTCTTTCATTGCTAAAGATATTGCATTTAAAAGCAGGGCGATCATGTTTCAGCTTTATAGGGTGCTGGTGAGGCCACAGCTGGAGCACTGTGTGCAGTTTTGGTCTTGTTGCTTGAGAAAGGATGTACTGGCACTAGAAAGGGGTGCACAGGAGGTTCACTCGATTGATTCCGGAATTGAGGGGGTTGGTTTATCAGGAGAGATTGAGTAGACTGGGATTATATTCATTGGAATTTAGAAGAATGAGGGGGGATCTTATAGAAACATATAAATCATGAAGGGAATAGGTAAGATAGAGAGGACATTGTCACTGGCTGGCATAGCCTCCAAATTAGGGGGTGCAGATTTCAGACTGATTTGAGAAGGAACATTTTCACCCAGAGGATTGTAAATCTATGGAAATCCCTGCCCAGTGTCATTGATGAGGATTCCTCATGAAATGTTTTTAAAGCTAAGATAGATAATTTTTTGGAACTGTTAAAGGAATTAAGCGTTCTGGTGAACGGGCAAGTAAGTGGAGCTGAGGCCATGAAAAGATCAGCCATGATCTTATTGAATGGCGGAGTGGGCTTGAAGGGCCAGATGACCTGCTCCGAGTTCTTACGTTCTTATGTGATCATTGGACTTTTAGTTCTGGATTTTTTATTGAATCCAAATCGCACCATCTGTCGTGATTTGAACTCAGGTCGCCAGAAAATTCCCTGAGTTACAGGATGAACAAACTAGTGACAATACCCCCAGGCCATTGCATTTGAATTAGACTGCAGAGTGCAGAGTGGATGGTACAAGGCCACTCTATCCAAAGACAATGGCACAGAAAAACATTCTTCACTCAATAACTAGTAAATCGGTCCAATCGAAATCCAGGTGTTTGTTTTTTTTTTGCACATACTATGTTTCTCAGATTGCTTCTTTCAACAGATCTTGTAAAATAATTATCTTTGAAAATGAAAAACTAGTGACTAACAACAGATGAGATGTGCTAAGAAGTACTTAACTCACCGCAGAACACTAACATTGCCACAAAACAGAAACAAAAACACATTATCTTCAGAGAAAAAAATGTCAAAATGAAAAGGTGGGATAACTTGATGACATTTATTCATCATCTCACACTGAGCTGAATGTCAATCAGAAACACAACTTAAAAATACTACACGTACACAGATCTGTCATCAGCTTCAGACAGAAAAACAACAAAAAATCCTCAAGCGCGAGAAACCTGACGTTAAGATGGAAATTCAAAGCTAGTCATTCAGCAACTGCTCAAAACAATGTTGTTGTATTGACACCAAATCAGGAAATGATACTTCACAGAAGAAGGCCATTTGGACCATTGGTAGAATCATCAAGTCAATCTCAGTCCACTGCCTCACTATTTATTTCCTTCAGGTATTTATTTGATTTTATTTTAAACGTTACCATTAAATTTTCTTCTTGCACCTTTAATGCATACCAGTTGACAACAATCTACTGTTTATATATTTTCATATCACCTCTGTTATTTAGTAGAGAGCGCAGGAGATCAGAGTCAAAAGGTGTGGTGCTGGAAAAGCACAGGCAGTCAGGCAGCATCCAAAACATCAACTCTCCTGCTCATCAGATGCTGTGCTTTTCCAGCACCACACTTTTTAACTCCTCTGTTATTTGCCAATCTAGTTAAGTGTGTGTCCAAAGTTACAGATCTTCTTCCAACTTAAACAGCTGTTATTTACTCACTCTATCAAAGCCATTCAAATTTTGAACAGCTCTATCAAATCTCTTCCTAATCTTTTCTGCATTAAGGACCTCAGGGTCTCCTGAATCAACTCAACCAAAATCCTTTATCCTTGGTATCAGTCAACTAAGCATCTTCTGTATTTCATGTAATTTAATTTTTATGAATTTCTAAGGTCCTCCTAGTCAATATGTCAGTAGAGATATGCTCAGATTATCGTCACTATATCGTAACATGTGACCAAAGGGTATAATAGAGTCAGACTCCATCTGACCTCAGATTACTTTCAGCATGACAGGAAGAATGCTCCTCTAGACTAACATTAAACCTTGGAGGTCTGTGTGAGAAAAAACATTAGCAGGCCACATGAGATAATATAAACATTGCCGCATCAAATAAAGCATATTGTTGGAGGATGCAAACTCAACCTGTGCCATGGACACAACACTTCAGCTGAGGGATATCTCGTGTTTTAAGAATACCTAAAATATCTGCTTTTGTATCCTGTTCCATCTTAATATAGCTAAGAATCCCACGCTGTTTAGTTTTTAATGATCATCACAACTCGTGCTGGCGTTTTTAAAGATATGCCCCGGGTCTCTCTATTCCTATAAAATTGTACCATATTGTCCTTCTTCATTCTTCCTACTATAATTTTTCTCTCCCCACTTCTTTGTATTAAGGTTGCTGGCTATGGATACTAGCACCTGAATAGTTTAAGTCTGCACCTCCTCTTCTGTTTTAATGGAGGTGATATGCATTGGTTTAATTGGCACTGGGGGAGAAGTAAAAGGTACCTGTTATTGGAATGACTGAGTGGCTCACACTATTTATGTTTAACCACACAATCCACGTGAACCCACTGAAGCATGTTGATTGCATTTTGGCTTGTAACTGCATCAGAACTGGGAACTGAGAAACAAGGAGAGGGATGCAAATGCAACAAAAAAAAAAGAAGGGAGAGGAAAGAGAGATACTATGCAATTGGCACAGATTAACTGGTCCACAAGCTCACCAATAGAGAACTCTCTAGAAACACTTTTTGTTTCTAGTGTTGCCTCATCTCCATTCCCTATGGTACTGAAAAATGAACTCTGCTCTAATTTAATCTCTCCAGATTTCCAGTCCATCACAGATTCTCCTATTTTGTGGTCTTCACAACCATCCCAATTGTAATCTACTGCATCTCTATTTGCAGAATACGCCCATAATGTGAAGTTAAAGGAAGTAAATCAGCTTTTCTATTTCCTCAGCAGTTGCAAGTTAGTAAGTGTGAATAATTATACATAGGGTTTTTAAGTCATTGAAAATGCAACATAAAAATTAAAACTGAAAAATGTCAACAGTAACCAGGAATATGTTGATCCTCAAACACATAATTCATGTTGTTAATGTCAAGTTGATCTCATGTAAACAAGTACTAGTTTCAATTACATTATTCACTTCAAATAAATGATTCTTCTTGAACACAAACATACATAAATATTGCCTCACTGATTTGTGTGTCCTTCACTCTTTCTATCACACATTGTGGATAACACAGCTACCTACGGCCTCAAAGTGAACATCACCACAGAAGATCTACAAACACCGTGGACCATTTTCAAGTGACAATGTGACTGGCCATTTCTCTTTACCCAAGCCAACCAATTGTCATTACACCTCTATGCTCCCCAAAAAACTCTATTCTGTCAAAGGAAGGATTTTTCCTTAACAGTATGAGTTAGACCTGAGCACCAGGAGCATCTAGGATGCCAGGGGCCATAACAGGGGAGGGCCATCACACAGTTGGGTGCCAAGCCTTTCACTCTCACTTACCTGACATCCTCTTGCATAACACTTCTCAAAACTATATGCCTTCCAGCACCATTCATTCCCCTCTCTCCTCCGTCACCTCACATTCCTCTGTGAGTCATCAACATCCATTCTCACTGCCGTTCAATTTACCCTGTCACACCTTTGCCTCGCAGTCACCCTCCACACAAGATAGGACTGACAATCATAATATTTTTATTTCTCTTTGATGCAGAAGGAAGCACTTAACTTGTTGACTGGCAGGCAGCAGGAACGCCATTGGGGTTAGAGGGTGTGGGTTTGGAAGGTGGGATGGGGAACAATACTCTGGTATCGGACATCTTATCAGTGACTAGCAATATGGACATAGCTGGTCTACTGAGATGGAAGCCTTGTTCCAGGAGACTACAGAAGTCAGAAATGGCCTCCCACTACAGCATAAGCCTCCTGATGTGTTGCTGTCCCCCTGTCACGTAGGATGGGAGTATTTGTGGAGCCTCCTCCTGTTGATTGTCCAGCAACATCAAGGTAGATGATTGTAGGATTCCAGAGCTGAGGTCTGTTTAGTTGTTAATGGGATTGCTTAGCTATGTGTATCACTTGCTTATGCTGTTCGGGATGCATGTAGTCGTGTTTTGTAGCTTCATCAGAATGACACCTCATTTTTAGGCATGTCTAATGTCTTCCTGCACTCTCCATTGACACAGGGTTGATTCCTTGGTTTGATTGTAATTCTAGATTAGAGATGTGCTGGGCATGAGGCTGGAGAATAATTATGCTGCTGGTGTTGGCCCACAGCACCTCATGCATGCCCTGTCTTGCGTTGCCAGATTTGTTTGAAGTCTGTCCCATTTAGGATGGTGGAAGGGCCACCTAACACAATGTGAAAGTGAGACTTCACCTCCAAAAAGACTGTTCAATGGTCATTCTTACAGATACTGCCATGGGCAGATGTACCTGTGGCAGGCAGGTTGGTAAGGATGAGGTCAATTTTATTTTTCCCTCTTGTTGGTCCCCTCACCATCTGCTGCAGATACAGGTCTTAGGATTTAGGACTTGACCAGCTTGGTTAGTAGTGACGATGTCGAACCACTCTTGGCCCCACCCAGAGTATATTCTATGCCCTAGCTACCCTCGTTTGTAACACTCTTTAAGCACCTGATAGGTGCAAATCAAACGGCATTCAAGAAACTCAGCATCACTCAACAAAAAGCAGCGCACTTGACTGGCACCAACAGTAATGTTCAAACCATTGACTTGTATTGTCTAGAAGAACAAAGGTAGCAGAGCAACATCACTGCTTGCAGGTTATCCTCCAAATTACTCACTATCCTGTCTTGTAAATACATTGCTATTCCTTCGACATTACTGTGTCAAAATCTTGGAATTTCCTACGTAATAGCACAATGGATACATGCACAGCACATAGACTCACGCCAATTCACCACCATCTTCTCACGGCCAGTAATTGCCAACGATGCCCACATCTCATAAACCAATCAGAAAATCTTAGCATGCCTCAATAAAGTCCACTCAGCTTCGTAACTTCCCTTCAAATCTAGATTTTGACCCTCAGATGGAAGGAAGCTGGTAGGGACTTACCATCCAATTGATGTGGCTAAAAGGTTTCCCTTTCACCAATGTATCCATTATGAGTGGTACAAAGTCTATATTTAAATACCCTACATATCTTCTTTTTAACACAAGCAATAGGAACTGTGATACAAAATACATGTGTAGACAGAGGCTGTCGTTATCTGAATATAGGCGTGTAACCTTTTTGTAACTAAATTATAAGAGAGGAAATTGCAATAAGAAATGTAACTGCTACATTTATAAATATATTTTAAAACTGAACATTCTGATTCTGAAACTCCGTGTTAGTCACATACAGAAGGGATGGAAAAGTGTCTGTGTGAGGTCCTGGTTTAAATTACATACCAGTTGCAGCATAACTCTACTTGTAATAAGTACTTCAATTAACATAGGCAAGTTGGTGACAGTAATATAATTATATTATCAACTGAAAGCAGTTGTTTAATATAACAGGAACAATTATTATTACTATCATTCATATGGCATGGAATTATTCTGTCATACTCCTCTTAAGGTTGCTATATTTAACTGCTTGGGTATTTTCCAGATGACTAATGTGTTTAAATTGCAAAGAACATGGAATGCCAATTAACTTCAGTGTTTAATCAAATGTGTGCAAGCTATGACATTGTAGAAAGGCCAGAATTTGTATGCTTATAAAACTGTATGATCTCTAATGTGCATACATTTTACATTTAGCAAAAATTGCCAGATGATATTTTCTTTCAATATAATTTCTCATCTTTGTTATAATACCACACTGGGGTCAAAAGTGATTGAGGAGAGATGGGGCCATAGCTGAGACAGTACAGCCATGCCAGGCTATCATGGAATGGATTCTGATGAGGATGCACAAAACAATGATTTCATTCTGCCAAGCTCAACAAATCTAATCCTGTTGCCTCACCCACTGCTCTGTTCTGTTACCCTGGGTGTTGATTGCCAATTGTATAACTTGTAGGGCTTAAAGTTCCTGATAGAATGACCAAAGGTTTGAAAGGGCAGAAATTCCATGCATCAGTACTCTTAAGTGCTGAAAGCATTCTTAACCTTAATGTTGGGATCATAACATTAGAAAAACATGTTCCTCCACAATTTGGCACAAATGTTCACATTGACAGTTCAGAGTTTTGAAATTGTCCCTTACCAATTCTGTCAAATGCTTTGCCCCTTGGTTTAATGTTACTACATTAAATTAATTCCATGAATTCAAGTTTGGATGATAATCCACACTCAAGGATAAATGGGGCTTCAGTAGATGCTTGATTTTATCTTCGATATAATTAATTTATTGATGGATAAATTCCCAATCTTTCAAATCACAAGTCAATTTTTTTATCTTTTTCACCAATATTTTTGATTGAAGACTTTCTTCATCCTTTTGGAATGTAACTGTTCCTCCATTCCTAGAGAGACGTACTTTCCGTGAAAGAGGTAATTGGGGAAGGTGTAGTCGGATAATTAGGCTGATCATTTTGAAATCTTTCAAAGCAGTATAACAACTGTGTCTGAATATAGATATTCCCACCATCATTATCTTAAGAATGACTGAAATTATAAGATTATTATGTAGATGTGCTCTCCAAGATAATGTGAAAAAAACATTGAAATATTTGAAGGGAAGGCAGTCAGCAATTTTTGAGATTTGCAAAGGAAATTAGTGCAATGAGTACATATATACATTGATAGAATATCCTGGAAGGTCATCCAGTTCATTCATTTTCAATTAGACTTATTAGATAGTTCTAAACACTGTTGGTTCTCCAGTCCTTACAGAATCTTGAATGTGTAATATCATGAGACATAAGAGACTTAGGGGAATATATAGTATTAAGAGTTATGTCTGATTGTATGATATGGCAGTGATACAGTATTATCATCAAAGAAAGTGCTGAAATGTCACATGATCTTTGTCTTAGAGACCTCATGGCAAAGTGAAACTACTGTAAACATAGTCTTTGAATAAAAGTTAATGCTTTCTTTACCTCAGAGACTCCGTAAATATCAGTTAGCAGTAGAAGGTCAAGATTATTAGAGGAAGTGATAGTTGGTGTCAAGTTAGAGATACGGGTGCTGTCATTCAGATTGTTGGTGGTGTCAACCTAAAGAGATTTCATTCCTCAGCGTGTAAGTTAATCTGCATCCTCAACTTGCTGAGTAACCTCAGCATAGAGCAGTCAGCTATTCTTCAGTTAGTTCAGCAAGGTGCCTGACCACAAAGCTGTGGGGATGCATTAAAAGCAAAGACAGGAATGGCTGGGCTGGAAAAACTCAGCAGGTCTGGCAGCACCAATGGAGAGAAAGCAGAGTTAAAGTTTCGTAAGCAGTGATGCTTCTTCGGAACACCAGTCTGATCTCAAATGACAGTTCAGAAACAATTGTTGGAATCTGAAATGAAAACGGAAAAAAGCAAGAACTGCTCAACAGCTCTAAGAGTCTCGAGAGAGAGAGAGAGCGAAACAGAGTTCATATTTCAGATTAGAGATTTTTAAAAATTCATTCATGGACCATCCCCAGTTGCCCAGATGGCAGTAAAGAGTCAACCGCATTGCTGTCCATCTGGAGTAACATGTAGGCCAGACCAGGTGAGGATGACAGATTTCCTTCCCAGAATGGCATAAGTGAATCAAATAGGTTGTTCCTGATAATCGATAATGGTTTCATAGTCATCAGTAGACCCTTAATTCCAGATCCTTTATTGAGCTCAAATTCCATCATCTGCCATGGCAGGACTTGAACCCAGTTCCTTGGAATATTAGCTGAGTTCCTAGATGAACAATCCAGTGCAAATACCTCAAGGCCATTGTCACCCTGTTACTGCTGCTGAGAGTTCATTATCCTGAAATGTGTATTTCTCTCTCCTCAATAATTGCCGACATAACTTCCTTAAGGCATTCTTTGACAGACTCAAAGATTACTTGTGGCTTTGCTGCCTTTGTTGCATTGAGATTGAGAAAATTTGCAAGACTGGAGAGACGAGAAGCTTCAGATTGACATCTGATGCAGCATATTGACATCAAGAAGGGTGCTCATCTCAGTATCTGGAATTTATCCAAGCCCTCTAAAGATGATGTGTTGCTAGAAAAGCGCAGCAGGTCAGGCAGCATCCAAGGAGCAGGAGAATTGACGTTTCGGGCATCAGCCCTTCTTCAGGAATGAGAAATTTTGCCAAACAGGCTAAGATAAAAGGTAGGGAGGAGGGACTTGGGGGAGGGACGTTGGAAATGCAATAGGTGGAAAAAAGTTAAGGTGAGGGTGATAAGGTGAGGTTGATAGGCCGGAGTGGGGGTTGGCGCGGAGAGGTCAGTAAGAAGATTGCAGGTTAGGAAGGTGGTGTTGAGTTCGAGGGTTGGGACTGAGACAAGGCGGGGGGGAGGGGAAATGAGGAAACTAGAGATATCTGAGTTCATCCCTTGTGGTTGGAGGGTTCCTAGGCGAAAGATGAGGCGCTTTTCCTCCAGCCGTCGTGTTGCTATGGTCTGACGATGGAAGAGTCCAAGGACCTGCATGTCCTTGATGGAGTGGAAGGAGGAGTTGAAGTGTTGAGAAGAGCTTCTGAGCAGGGGAGATGACCTGGGGTGTGCAGTGAGAGAGGGGCTCACTGAAATCCTTGTAGTGGGAGGAAGAGAGCCTCTTACAAGGATGCCTTCCTTGAAGAAGCTCTCTTCCTCCCACTACAAGGATTTTAGTGAGTCACTCTCTCACTGCACACCCCAGGTCATCTTCCCTGCCCAGAAGCTCTTCTCAACACTTTAACTCTCCCTCCCACTCCACCAAGGACATGCAGGTCCTTGGACTCCTCCATCATCAGACCATAGCAACACGACGGCTGGAGGAAGAGCATCTCATCTTCCGCCTAGGAACCCTCCAACCACAAGGGATGAACTCAGATTTCTCCAGTCTCCTCATTTCTCCTCCCCCCCGCCTTGTCTCAGTCCCAACCCTCGAACTCAGCACCGCCCTCCTAACCTGCAATCTTCTTCCTGACCTCTCCACGCCCACCCCCACTCCGGCCTATCACCCTCACCTTAACCTCCTTCCACCTATCACATTTCCAACGCCCCTCCCCCAAGTCCCTCCTCCCTACCTTTTATCTTAGCCTGCTTGGCACACTTTCCTCATTCCTGAAGAAGGGCTCATGCCCGAAACGTCGATTCTCCTGCTCCTTGGATGCTGCCTGACCTGCTGCGCTTTTCCAGCAACACATTTTCGGCTCTAATCTCCAGCATCTGCAGTCCTCACTTTCTCGTCAAAAGATGATAGAGTGAATAAGTAGTTTGCTTTGGAAAGAGGCTGGACAGCATTGCAAACAGCACTTCAATTGAGAGACCTACTCATGCAAAGGACAGATCACTCTCTATACCTTACTGAATTAATTATCTTAATGTCAAGTGGCAAGCACACTAGCTCCCTTCCTACCAGTTTAAATGTGAACAAATCAGGTTTCAACAATATATTCAAGACAACGTTTGGTGGCACAGTGATTATGTCCCTACCTCTGGATCAAAGTCCTACACCAGAACCTTTTGGTCATGGTAGGTGTGTTCACACTGTGGCCAACCAGATTAATGGTTAACCTGCAAGTCCTCGCAATGTGGCAGATGGTAAGAGAGGCACAATCTCCTGGTCAGCCACTGTGCAGAAGGGAAAGGCAAACCACTGCAGGGATTGGCCCAAATAAACATTAATAGGCCAGATCAATTACATTAATTGATTGCCCATCTTTAGTCACTGCATGGAAGGGTTGCTGCTGTATCTACAGCCAAGCGAGTGCCTTGACAATGGGATTGTAGTGGGTACCCATGTGGACATATCTTCCAGGCATTTCGCCAGCTCCCCACCTTCTACCCCACCACCAGGCGACTGGTAAAATTTCAGCCAAATTTCATGATAGTGACCTTACATCAGAATTGAAAGTACATAGAGTTGTAACAGTGTATGAACATTGTAGGGAAAGACTGCAAGGGGAGGAATGAAGGCAGAGAAAAGTCAATGATAAAATGCAAGGCAGGAAACATAAAATGGCAAACAGGAAGAAAGTGCAGGGCAAAAAGAGATCGTAATTGACAGCATTGAGAATGAAACAATGACAGCGTCAACCATTTTGTTTTGAATTTCTTCTTCTTTTCTCACTAAGACAGGCCTTTCAATTTGTTTCTTTTCGTCCTCATTTTCTCTGCCTTGTTTAAAAACTCTGAAACAAAAACAGAAATTACTGGAAAAGCTCCACAGGTCTGGCAGCATCTGCGGAGAGAAATCAGAGTTAACGTGATACTTCGTATGACTTCTGAGCTCTGATGGAGGGTCACTCAAACGGCACAGTGGGCGTGCACAGTGGCGCAGTGGTTAGCACTGCTCCCTCACAGTGCCAGAGACCCGGGTCCAATTCCCGACTCAGGCGACTGACTGTGTGGAGTTTGTACATTCCCCCCGTGTCTGCGTGGGTTTGCTCCGTTTTCCTCCCACAGTCCAAAGATGTGCAGGTTAGATGAATTGGCCATGCTAAATTGCCCGTGGTGTTAGGTAAAGGGGAATGGGTGGGTTGTGCTTTGGTGGGTCGGTGTGGACTTGTTGGGCCGAACTGTAAGTAATCTAAACCTGAAACGTTCACTCTGCTTTCTCTCCACAGATGCTGCCAGACCTGCTGAGTTTTTCCCAGCAATTTCTTTTTTTGTTTCTGATGTACAGCATCTGTAGTTCTTTTCATTTAAAAATTCTTATGTCTCTAAGCATCCCCAATTCTGAAAAAAAGAGTTATTGATCTAAAATATTAATTCTGTTGCTCTCTCTTTAGATGCTGGGCATTTCCAAATGTTTTCATTTGGATTGATATATAACTGCCTTTGCAATCCCACACCCTATTCCTGGAATAATGCTGATGGATTTGGGAAAGAGGTTTTAGGAGCATGCTCCATGGTCTAGAATATTGACATTTCAGAGCTGAATGGGAAACGTTGACTGAGCGATGGTACAGTGAAGCACCAAAGACCAGGGGGGAAAATAAAGCTTGCGTGCTTGCCACTACAGCATTGTTAACATGGCACTGAACAAAACCACAGAGTGGTTGTCAGGTTTCTACTGACTGTGTTCCCATCACCTTCTCAATGAGACCTTGCATTAATTTTCACTCTTCATAGTTTTCTGTTGTTGACTGCAGGGTGATAGTGAAGCATCTCCATGGTCTTTGGAGTCAGGACAAAGGGCAACTTGAAAGGCCTCTCAGGACAACTGGAGAAAACAATGGGTTCTCACTGCAGTGGAACAGAAAGGACAGCAACTGAGCCACTTGTCTGAAGTACTCCTGAAAAAACACAAAGACTTGTTTGGCTGATTCAGAAGAGTTGGCCTCTTAGCTGATGTGGCACCGCCCATGAAAGTGGCTGTTGGTAATAAGCTGCAGGATTGCAAAGTGACTGATGTCTTTTACAGATTGCTCTATTTTGGACTGACGCAGTGGCAATACCTATCTGTAGGCGCTGATGTTGATGAGTTGACGCCTGGCTTGTGCCCGGGGCATTGACCCAATTGCCTGCATTTATGTCTGGGGAGGAATTGATCAAAGTGAGTATTCCTATCCCTGGAATATCTCCACAGCAAGCTGACGTCAAAAAACAACATTGAGAGGTGCAGGGCTTTATAAGAGCCGAGAGCGGCTCGTCAGCAATAAGAAACAAAGACAAAAGAGGCAAAAAGCAACACACTGTCGAGGGAGAACAGCCATCTGCAGGACTGTCTGAATCCCCGGTGATCCCATTAGCAGGGATAGAATAGCCGAAGCACTTGAACTATTTCAAGTAAGTTTCCAACTTTCTAATCGAAATTGTTCCCTATTTCAACCTCAACTCGAGCCCTTAATCTGGATGTTTTCTCTCCTTAAGGAGGGTTGAATGAATATAATTTTCCATCACTTTTCCTTTTAACTGTGAAGAGGTGACCCTGCCTTTACATTACAAAGTGACAATAATTAGTTTAAGTTCACCTGTAAATGTCCTTGAATTTGTTTACCGGAAAGTTAGTTTTAATTATAATGGTTGGTTTTGTGTTCAATGGGATGTTTTCTGTTTTGCAAATCTGACCATTATTGTGGGCTCAGGGGGATTGTTTTGCATTCGGAGCAACTGATGCAAAAAGGCAAGAAAGGGAGGGGAGTGGGGTCAGAGTGGGTGCTGAACCCCCTGGTTCATCGGTGTCTCGGTAACTTCGAACCGTCACGGAACCGTTGCAGCAGATTGAAGTGTGAAAAAGGTACAAGTTTGTCTTTGTGTTTGTTTGCAGGTACCAAGCAGTCATGCCCTGTCTGAAACTCTGCACCTTCCTGCTTATAGCCACGCTGTCCCTGAGCGCTTTGGACGGATTCCAAGCTGCCCCGAGTAGGTCTGTGTGAGAACCAGCTTCCTTCTAAAACCTTCTTTGCCAGTTCCGTTTTTTGTTTTTGTCTGCTGAGTGAAGTTTTGATTGGTGATGTTCCATTGGAACCGCTACACTGTACTTCGTAATGTGCGACTGATTGCCTCAAATTTCTCTTGTAATCCATAAATTTGAGGTTGATCATTTTCTCGTTAGTAATTCAACTTACCAAGAAAATAAAGAGGATGTAGGAATTTGACAGCGAGGAAACTTTATTCACTGAAACCACTCGAGATCAAAAGTTTTGGAAAGCATGGTGTTATAGGTTTTTTTTTGTTCGGACATGCTGTTACACATCTCTGGAGCAACTCAGACCTCCTGGTTCAGAGGTAGGGACACTACCACTGTGCCACAAGAGACCAGCATGGTGTTATAATGTTGATACGGTACAGCTGTTTATATGTTATCTTTTAACTGTTGCAGTACAGACTCCAACGCTCTTTCACTATATAGTATGAGACCAACAACAAGATCCTTTGTAGAGCATATGAATTTGTCATTAGGAAGAATTGGTGCAATTTGTTTTGTTGTAACCTTTGAGTACAGGGACAGTTTTAAATCCTTTCAGCATCTGCCTCATTATTAATTATGAGAAAGTGAGGACTGCAGATATTGGAGATCAGAGGAGAGTGTGGTGCTGGAAAAGCACAGCAGGTCAGGAGCAGGAAAATTCTCCTGCTGCTCAGATGCTGCCTGACCTATTGTGCTTTTCCAGCACCACACTCTCAACCCATTGTTAATTATGCCAGTCTGGCTCAATTTGGAGAGTAGTAAATTAGTTTTAATGTTTACTCCAGCCAGTTCAGTCCCTAACCTAGGCTGACACTCCTGTACACGAATTGAGGGAGTGCTTGACAACTCATTGGAGCCCATTTGGTCCATTCTTCAAATGAGCGACTCACCTGGAGTCACTACCCCAGTAGCCTTCTCCTTGTAATGCTGCACTTTCCTGATCATTGTCTATCTCTCCTTTTGAAAGGATCAATTAAAGTACAAAAGGAGACATAAGGACACATGGTCAGACGCTTGCTTAGAGAAGTAGTTTTTAAGGGTCATCTTAGGGGGAGAAAGGGAGGCAGAAAGGAGAGACATTCCAGAACTCACAGGCATAGCAGCAAAAATCATTGGTATCAATGGTGATGACATTCAAATCAGAGAAGTGCAAAATGCAAGAAATAAAGGGACAAGAGAAGATAAGTAAAGTTTGTAGAATTTTATAGGAATAGACCACATTAATCCATTATCTGAATAAATAGCCCCTGGGTCTTGATTACACATTGAAGTGGTTGGAGCTTAGGCGATGCAACACATCTGCAGTTTTGTTTTTCTTTAGTTACGTGTGCTCACTCAATTCACTGATTAGATGGGAAATCAGACTGGGCAGCACTGAAAGAAAAAAAAAATGCGTTTTTATAGCACCGATCAGTACTTCAAGGCAAACAAAGTGTTCAAAAATTAAACAGCCCGTTTACAACCAGAAAATGTCCTACATTCGGCAATGAAATAGCTGATCAGGTAACCTACTATAGTTCATTATCACATTTGGATAGAGTGCACACTGGTGAAGTGCCATGAGATATTGTGGTATGTTAAAGGTGCTCATATAAATGCATGCTGTTCTAATGCTATTGCACAGCCTTATTCAATTTAAGCATTTGTCCAAAGAAATGAAACAGGGACAATTTTAAATCCTTGCAGAGTCTGCCTCCTTGTTAATTAGGAGAAAGTGAGGACTGCAGATGCTGGAGATCAAAGTCAAGAGTGTGGTGCTGGAAAAGCACAGCAGGTTAGGGAGCATCCGAGGAGCAGGACAATTCTCCTACTGCTCGGATGCTGCCTGATCTGCTGTGCCTTTCCAGCACCACACTCCCGACTCATTGTTAATTATGCCAGTCTCGCTCAATTTGGAGAGTAGTAAAGTAGTTTTAATGTTTACTCCAGCCAGTTCAGTCCCTAACCTAGGCTGGCACTCCTGTGGACGAATTGAGGGAGTGGTTGACACCTCATTGGAGCCCATTTGGTCCATTCTTCAGATGAGCAACTCACCCAGTGTCACTACCTGAAAGTACAGGATATACCTTAAGTTCATGCACATTATTGAAAAACCAGGTCCTAGCACAGGCCATACTTGTAGGTAACGCATAAGAACTCAAACATCACTGAATATGTGCATCTAAGTAGCAGAAATCGCCAGTGACAGAAGTTGGATGGGTCAATAGGTCGGTCATCATTGAATTTAATTGAGTAATTCTTTGAGGAGTCAAGGATAAATTTGTGGTGAGTCAGAATGGGGAAATTAGGAGATTACTTTGCAACCTGTCTACTTTTTTCTGCTCTGCAATTGCACTTAACAGGATGAAGTGTCTTCTAAAAATGTTTGAGCTGATGAAAAGATATTGAATATGCTGTTGCAAATTTTTGAGTTCCATTCAACGGTAATGAGAAACTTTCTTAATTTAGTCCAGTGTGTGATCACAATGCTTTGTGTGGTGCTGAACAATCTGGTGAAAAAAAAATTGACATTGGTGTGTCACACTGTTCAAGTAAGAACAACTATTAAGCCGATAATGCTTTTAACACAGTGGAATATCACAAGGCACTTTGCAGGAGCTTAGTTAGGGAAAAATTGACCCTGACTCAAAGAAGGTGATGTTAGAATAGGTGATCAAATGCTATTGGCAGCACATTAAGAGAGGGGAAAGAGACTTCACAACGGGCTAGAAATGGATGAACACTGAGTTCTCAGAGGAGCCTTAGAGCTGAAACAAAAGTTACAGAGAAATCTGGAGTGGTGTAGTCATGAAAGGATTTGAACATGACCAAGGTAAGAAATTCAAAACTTGAGGTGTCAGTGGACTGAGAACACAAAGGTGATGGTTAGCAGGGCTGGCTGCAGTGTAGAGGATGGGCTGCTGAGTTATGGTTGAGTTAAACTTTATGATGAGTGGAAGCCAGGCAAGAGAATACTGGATGTAATAAAATAAACCAAAGGACTTGTTAATGCTTTTTCTGACCATTATTATTGTTTCTCACTAAACCAGATACCCTGCACTTTCTAGAAGCCAAGGTGCTGTGTCCCCTGAGTTTGGCTCCTGGTTGGTTCCAGCAGTGAAGAAGAGGACATTCATGGGCTTATCAGCAGCTTTACCTGAGGAAGATCTTCTCAATGCAAAAAGGTACGAATGAGCACACATCACCTGAATTAGCTCAAATAGCTGGCTTGATTCCACCATGTAATATTCTGACCACATGATATAATATGGAAAAAGCTGTTTGTTTTGAAAATCCAAGATGGCGAACAGAACATGCAAATCACTTAACATTAGAGAGAAGACAGCTTAATATTTTAGTTGTACACCCATTATCATAACTGAAGACGATGGAAGGTATAAAAACATTTTAGTAAGTTTAAAAACAAAGAGAGGGGAGAGAATGTTAACAGTATACTGAACACAATTCTGGTCTCCCTGTTACATGAAGGTGAAGAAGCATTGAGGTACAGGAAAGATGATATCAGAACTAAAAAAAACCTAGAACTTCCTGGAACAAGGAGTCTCAAATGAAGCTTAAAAACTGAATAGAAAAGTTGATTGAAGGGCTCATGCCCGAAACATCGATTCTCCTGCTCCTCAGATGCTGCCTGGCCTGCTGTGCTTTTCCAGCACCAAACTCTCAACTCTGACCTCCAGCATCTGCAGTCCTCACTTTCTCCCAGTTGATTGAATAACTTGCTACTGTGCTTTACTTTCAATGGAGAGAATACTGATTTATAAAGTCAAAGCAATTGAGGAAGCCAATATCGTGTTCAATCATTATTGTATTTGATCAATTCTCAGAGGGATTGGTTAGCTTTGATGACTGAACAGCTAAACATAGAAACATGGGAGGAGGAGTAGACCATTCAACCCCTTAAGTCTGCTTTACCATCCATTGTGATTATGACCAATTATCAAGCTCAATACACTATCCTAACCTCCTCCATATTCCATATCCAACAAGAGCAATATCTACCTCTTTCTTAAAAGCACAATGTTTTGTCATCAACTGCTTTCTGTGATAGTGAATTCCATAGGATCAACATTCGCTGGTTGAAGAAACATCTCCTTATCTCAGTCCTAAAAGATTAACACTTTATCCTCAAACTATGCAAAGTGACACCAACAGTGTAAGCTCAGTTTCTGTACTGGTCTGGTTAATACGAAGTGCCTCAACTCAACCTGAGGTATGGTGACTGTCAGCTTAAACTCACCACTAGCTATCTCTGTTCAATAGTAAAACAGCACCTGGGCTGTAGTGATATTCACTTAAGCACTAAATTTATTTCTGACCAGAAAGCAGTGTATCACATGTCTGCCATTTAAATTTGAGAGATAAAGTGTTTCCATTCTTGAAAATGAAACAGGAACATTTATGTATTTCTGCCTCATCTATTAGAGCTCCTATTTTCTGGTTTTCATCATCTAATATTAATATTAATTATCTTTCCAAGGTTACAACGCAAATTCCAAACCTTATTCACAAACAATGATCACACACATGAGGATAATGCTGCCAATGTTGGAAATCTGAAATAAGAGCAGAGAATGGTGAAAATACTTAGCAGGTTGGGCAATTTCTGAAGAGAAAGAAACACAGTTAGCATTTCAGGTTAATGACTTTTTGTCAGCACACAATAATCAGTTCAGATCTTTAAATTCTACTCCATGAATGTAGTGCAAATCCACATAAAAACAACTTAAAATTTATGGTGAAGGAACTGAATGCTGATGACTAACAAGATATTAATAGAGATTTATTATAACATTGATTCAGTCATTTGCTTATGATATAACACTGAGTACAGTGGGGACAGCAGATTTGTATTTTTAGCTTGGTGCTGCATTTTAATGATACTTGAGACAAATTAAGGGACACTGAAGGCATTGACTCTTAGATGTTCATTTCAATGAATGATGATGGTGGTGCATTCCAGTTCACTGAGGGAGTCTACGTTGCTGTGGCAACATGCCCATGCATTGTTGTAGTCCAGAGCTAGGGATAGTAATTTGTATAGGCTTTAAGTTTCTTCCATCACATGACTGACCAGGAACCTCTGTCACTCTCACCTCCTGCTATTAGCACTTGTTGGAAGGACTTGCAGGGTTGACACTCAACCTGTTTGGCAACATTCTGAATGTACCTTCCTTACTCCTCAAGTCCTGGGGGCAGAATGGAATCCATACCCTGTAGCTCAGAGGTGGGAAGGCTAACCATTGCACTGCAATACTTCATTTTACAGAATATTGGATCACTTTAAAAGTCAACTTCTAACTTAAAGCTGTTTTAGTCCTTTCAAATTGTACTACTGACGTGAGAAATGTGCACGGGCTGGACATTCCTTGGAAAGGCAGTCTTACACGCCAACCCCTCCATTTTTCACAAAATAAGGGAGCTGCACATTTCTAAGAGGAGACTCCACTCAGATCTTCCTCAGAACAGTGAAGCCATCAGTTCTTTTGTCGCAGAGAACTCATTGGAAGGCACATCACAGCAGTCATCTTCGGTATTCTGCAATTTAAAGGTCCTGACAACCATGTTGACAGCCACTGTCAAATCACTAAGTACATCTGAGGGTAGGATACCCAATAGGCAGGGTACCTGGCATCTAGGGTGCCAGTTGGATAGCGTGCTATCTGAGTCAGGGGTAGGGGTCCAGGTGGGTAAGCTGCCAAGTGGAAAGGGGTCCGGGTGCCAAGACAGTAGGACGCAAAGTAGCAAGGTAAGTCTTTAGGGTTGGCTTGGTGGATGGGAGATACTGGATCCAGCCAGCTTCAGGATCAGTGGTGGGTAGGGTGACATCAGGTCACATACAGCAGGAGTGGTAAAGGTGGTCAGGTTGGGTCCGGTCCGGTCCAGTCCAGCAGGCAGGGATTTGGTGGGAGAAAGTCAGGGTCTGGTGGGTGAGGGAGGTGTATTTGGGAGTCTGCGAGGTAAGTATGGGGTCTGTTGGGATAGCTAGTTCTTCAGGGTCAAACTCATAATGTCGAACTTTTCTTGTGTAAAGTTTGTTTAAGTTTAACCGAACCCTCCAAAGTCTCTGGTTTAAATGGAGACTCTTGGAGGGTTCCAGCAGAGTCTTCAGTTTCCTGGGAAATTCTTTCAGGGTTATGCGATAGTGGGGACTCTGCAAGGTCCCCATACATAATACTTATTTACACTGGAATAATGAGTATCCAGGCAGTGGAAAATCCTGGCCATGATTTACTTTGTCTAGCACTAGTCATCGTATCATCCGATCATGAATGATGATTCCCAGTCTCACTTCCAGGATAGGATTTGAACTTTATACTTTAGGGAGGTGATGTGCGAAAGCATATAAGAAATGTGCTATCGTGGTACAGGGCAGGGTCTGGCAATCATGGTGACTATCATATTGCTTTATTGCAAGAAATATTCCATTTCCAAGATTGTCTTTACTGGGAATCAGTAAAATCAGGGAAGTAAAATATTTCTGAGGAGGTCGATTGTAAAAAGAAACTGTAATCTACTGATGATATGAGGCATTCAATGTATGGTTCATTACCAACAATGTTAAAAGAATTGTGAAGCCAGATCAAGAATGCATGCTAAAAGGGGTCATACCAAACTGTGGTGCTCTGTTGGACCACAGTCTGTAGTCATCACAGAGAAGAGGCATTGGATTGATCCCTCATTTCAAAGCCTGATTGATGCATTCAGATGTATAATATAAAAAGCAAATATCTAATTGGCGACTGTATTGTACTGTGAAGATGTACAGAAAAGCTAAATTCAATTCAGATAATTATTTAAAACTACATTGTAAAAGAAAACAAAGGCAGAAGGAGCTGCAGATTCAGGTTAACAAAAGACATATTTGGGATTTACCTTGGGAAGTTCATAACACAATAGTACTGGATACTCTCAGATAGATTACAAGAAGCAGAAAAGACTGGATATGCTTAAGAAGCAATGTCAAAAAGAGGGACACTTGCACCTTTCAAATTAACTGAAATGAAATGAAATGAAGGGCCTTTAATGCATAATTATCTTGTGATTTGATCATCAAAGGAATATCAGACTGTGATATAGATAACTTGGTGGAAAATGTGTTCATGTCTCAGAGCTGCTAATGACTGAAGCCTCTGTCAATTTTGAGTCCAATTATAAATGAATTTTTCGACAAAAAGGACAGTGTCTCATGTGGCAGCAGGGGACTGATCATTTTAACCCATTTTTGGGCACCTCACAGAGGACAATGTCATGGGATTTGTAGGAAATGCAACAGACTAGATTTTCAGCTGAAGGTACGTGTAGTAGTATTTGTGACAATGGAAACAATAGTGATTCAAACATTAGTTTTGAAATACCAGCTCGTATTTTAGCATCTAAATCAGTAGGAATAAATTTTATTCTAGAACATCCAAACCAGATCTAACTGCATTATACTAATTCTTTTACAACGCTCTTATGTTGCCATAAGTGGACTAACCTAAGCATCAGGCACTGGTTTCCAGGACAGAAACTAAGTGGAAATAATCTCAGCTAATATTGTCTTGGAAGACCTGCAGGATTCATTCTAGATTCCTAATATCTTTCATCCTGTATTATTCTCAACAATGTTTCCCCAATGCAACTGTGGTGGTATTTTGTATTACAGCGTGACTTGCCTATTTGATTTATAGTTTCATAGTGCAGAACTACTCGTGTTGCTGGTTGGTTGGTTATCTTTCCAAAACATTTTCCCTCATAAAAGATCTGTACGCAGGATCAGGAAAGTTGTCTGTATCACAAAACTAAATCAAGAAACATTTTTACTGCTGAATGGATGTTACAAGTCTAGAATTCTTTCCCCAGAAAGTTGGGGTAACT
Source organism: Hemiscyllium ocellatum (assembly GCF_020745735.1). Classification (NCBI taxonomy): domain Eukaryota; kingdom Metazoa; phylum Chordata; class Chondrichthyes; order Orectolobiformes; family Hemiscylliidae; genus Hemiscyllium; species Hemiscyllium ocellatum. Next base: position 50,734,955 of record NC_083423.1, read on the forward strand.
GGAGCTTTCACTTAGATTTGTGGGGATCTTTTGTTGTTTGGTCAGGGTTTTAGAGGGAATGGTACAAAGACAAGGAAATAGATGTACAGATCAACGCATGAGTAAACTGAATGACCAAACAGGTTAGAGGTACTGAATGACCTACTCTTTATTCCCAAAAGTTCAGGTTAAACCAACACCAGTCAATTCTCTAAAGAGAGAGAAGCCTATGGTTTGCTCGGGCTATGGTGACTACTTAAATTACGCAACAGCTTCAGAATTACAATGAGATTTTTCTCATAGGATTTCTTGAAGAAGCTAAATCTTTTATCTTGCTCCTTTATCCCACAAAATGTGGCAGCCCTAACTGAGTTCCTTTGCTTATTCTCTTTTCTCTTGCAGTATACGTGTGATGAAGAGGAGGTGCAACACTGCCACTTGTGTGACGCAACGTCTGGCAGACTTCTTGAGTCGATCCAACAACAACTTGGGTGCCTTCTACTTGCCAACAAATGTGGGATCCAACACGTATGGCAAGAGAGATGCAGTGGGGCTGTACAGCAGAGAACTCTACAGTTATCTCCAACGCTAGAGCTCAGAGCAGTCCAGGGCTTTTTTTTCTTAAAATTAGAAGATTATTCCTGTAGCTCCAACATCAGTAGAGGATCATAATGCTGTTTTAGAAGTTTTAAGCAGTGATACCCTGTTTCACTGTTCCAGCTGTGGAACAACAGTATGGATTTCAGGTTCATTGCTATATGTATGAAGTTTCCTGCATGTTTTTAATTTGAAGAAACCTGCTGGTACTACATGAATTAATTGTAATAACTAAGTTATTTTGAATCGATTAAAGACGAGTATTGAGAATTTTTTTTAAAAGCAGGACAATATTTGAATTTCTGTGGAGATTCCATTGTGAGAAAAAGCATCTCATATATGTTTTCTGATAAATGAGGTGTCTGATGTGCAGAAATCAATTGTTAGGCTCAGGAATCAGCAAAATGAACTACTCCAATACATACAGATTCCATTCATTTAACTGGTGTGACATGTGCTCTCTCTGTCTGATAGCACCCTACTTATGCAGGAACAAGGGACCTTGGAACAGGCGTTGATCATTTGCTCTTTCAAACGTGCTCTGCCATTTAAGAGCATGGCGGACTTGGCTGTGGTCTGCCCTACTTTCCTGTTTGCCCCCCATAATGCTTAACTCCCTTGTCTGTCAAAAATCCATCAATCTAAGCACTGAAGAAATTCAGTGACTCTGCCCTCCACTGCATGGGAATGAGTACTCCACAGAGTAAAGACTCACAGAGAGAAAGCAATTGTCTTCATCTGCATCTGAAAAGCTCACCTCTTAATCTTAAACTGTGCCCTCTATGTCTAGACCTCCCCAGTATCTACCCTGTCAAGTCTTCCAAAGATCATAATTTAAAAAATCAAAGAACTGCAGATGCAATTGTGAGTGGGAGCTGCATTGACTGGAACAAGGAATGTTCCACATAATGGAGTCATGTCATCACATGGGATTAAGAGTCTAAATCTGGAATTAACAGTCAAAATGATGACCCTGCATCCATTGCTGATTGTCAGAAAAAAGCATCTGGTTTACTAATGTCCTTCGGGGAAGGGAATCTGGTATCCTATCTGGTCTAGACATGCAGGAGGCTGGGAGAACACAGCAAGCAAGGCAGCATCAGGAGGTGGAGAAAACAACGTTTCAGGTGTGGGTGGGGGATGAATGTAAAGAGAGCTACAGATAAAGGGGGTGGAAGGGGCAGGGTGGTGAGGTGGGGAAAGGTGAATGCTGGTAGAGGGTACGACCTGGTTGGTCGATGGGAGGAATGAATCCAGTTGGTGACTGGACAGAAGGGTCAATGAGAGGAATGGAAGGGAGGGGGAGGGGCTGGGAAGGGTGTTGGGGGATGGGAAGGGAGGTTATTTGAAATTGGAGAGCAGAGTGTTGAGTCCTCCAGGCTGTAGACTGCCCAGGTGGACAATGAGATGTTGTTCCATTAATTTGCAGTCTGATTCATTGTGGCAATGGAGGAGGCCAAGGGTGGTCATGTCAGAAAGGGAATGAGAAAGGGAATTGAAATGGGTGGTGACTGGGAGGTCCGGTTGGCCCCTCCAGGCCCAGCTGAAATGCTCGGTGAAACATTCCCTTAGTTTACATTTGGTCTCCCTGATGTAGAGACACAACATCAGGAGCACCGGATATAGTAAACTGGGTTGGAGGAGAGGCAGGTGAACCTCTGTCTCACCTGAAAGGACTGTTTGGGCCCTGGATGGAGGTGAGGAGGGAAGTGTGGCAGCAGGTTTTGCGTCTTTTCTGGTTGCAGGGGAAGATACCTGGGGGTTCGGAAGGGTTGGTGTGGACAGTGGTGCAAACCAAGGACTCTCGAAGGGAACAGTCCTTGCGGAAGGCAGAGACGGGTGGGGAGGGGAAGATGTTTTTAGTGGTGCAGTCTAGTTGGAGTTGAAGGAAGTGTTTAAGAATGATGCATTGGATCTAGAGACTGGTGGGGTGATAGGTGAGGACAAGGAGGACACTGTCTTTATTGCGTTTATGGGGGCTGGATTTAGAGCAGTGGAATGGGGAATGGAGGTGGTGCAGTGAAGGGCTAACTGGATGATAAAGGGAGGAAAAGCACGTTGTTGGAAATAAGTGGACCTCTGGGATGCACACGAGTGGAATGTCTCCTTGTTCAAGCAGATGCAGCGGAGGCAGAGGAATTGGAAGAATGGGATGGAGTTCTTGCATGATACTGGGTGGGAGGAGGTGTAGCCCAGGGAGTTATGGGAGTCTGTGGGTTTATAGTAAATGTCCATGTGGTACTGTCACCAATGTAAATGGAGAAGTCAAGAAAAGGGAGGGAGGTGTCTGAAATGGACCAAGCTAATTTGACCTCCCAGTCACTGCCCATTTTAATTCCCCATCCCACTCACTTTCCAACATGACCATCCTTGGCATCCTACATTGCCACAATGAGTCAGACCGCAAATTGGAGGAACAACATCTCGTCTTCTGCCTGGGCAGCCTACAGCCAGGAGGACTCAACATTGAGTTCTTCAATTTTAAATAACCTCCCTTCCCATCCCCTTACTCCCTTCCAAGCCCCATCCCCTCCCTTCTACCCCTTCCAGCCACCTACCAGATTCATTCCTCCCATCCAACAACCAGGTCGTACACGCTACCTGTGTTCAACTATCCCCACTTCACCACCCTGCCCTCAACCTCAATCCCTTTATCTGCAGCTCCCCCGCAGTCCTGAAGAATGGTTACACTAGAAACGTTGACTTCTCTACCTCCTGATGCCACCTGGCTTGCTGTGTTCTTCCAGCCTCCTGCTTGTCTGCATTGGATTCCAGCATCTGCAGGTTTATTTTGTCTCTAAATCTTATCTGGTCTGGCCTACATGTGACTCCACACTACAGCAGTATAATCTACTCTTAACTGCCCTCTGAGCAATGGGGATGGGTAATAAATGGTGCCCTAGCTAGCAATACCCTCATTTCATGAATGAATGGAAACAAATGGGCTGCTACCACAAAATAAAACCATTGTCAGCCCCTAACGATGTCCATTAGCAACTATTCATTTCCCAGGCTGATCTTGATCCACTCTTTCATCTACCCATCTATTTCTCTGTCTCTCTGGGCTTTTTACTCCATCTCCACCAATTGTTTACTCTTTCCCCCTTCCCCCACCCCTTCTCCAGTGTCTACAGTAAACCCACCTTTTCCTAACTACCATCAGTTCAGCAGAAGGGTCACTGAACCCGAGAGGTTAACTCTGCTTTCTCTGCTCAGATGCTGCCAGACCTGCTGAGTTTTTCCTGAAGATCTTGTATGCTTCAGTCAGGTCACTTTTCATTCTTCTAATCTCCCTCGGGTATACGTCCAACTTTTCTTCATCAGATTAACTGTTCATTGCAGGAATGTGTCGAGTTCTCTGAACTGAATATATAAGCAGGGAAACTAGACATAGTTTGATAAGAAGTGAGGTCCAGTGTGACTATTATGGAGTAGTCCTGGCTTGTAACCAGATAAAGTCAGCACCATGCATTGGCAAGTTACGTGTTATTTGTCTAACCAGGAGCAAACTAATCATTAGGACATTTGTTTGTAAGGCTGCATGTGCCAATTGAGATGCATGAAAATCATGAGGTAAATAGCCAAGATCTTTTTCTCTGGGAAGGGGAATCCAAAACTTGAGGGCATAAGTTTAAGGTGAGAGGGGAAAGGTTTTAAAGGACCTAAGGAGCACACAGCAGGTGGTGCATGTATGGACCGAGCTGCCAGAGGAAATGGTAGAGACAGATACATTTACAACATTTAACAGGCATTTGGACAAGTATATGAATAGGAAGGGTTTAGAGGGATATGAGCCAAATGCAGGCGATTGGGATGAGTTCAATTTAGGATACCTGGGTTGGCATGGACAAGTTGGACCAAAGGAATTGCTTCTCTGCTGTGTGACTCTATGATTCTAAGTACCTCAGCAACCTCCTGCCATGGCCTGTATACTCTGACAGTGAGTTACGCCAGTTCGTTATTTATCAAGCTGACAGAGTTATTTGAGCAAGAATGAGAAGAGCTGACATGATGGTCTGTTTCTGCAATCTATAGTCTATGTGGAAGCATCCTATGATACTTGCAGATCTCATGTTTTGAATGATCAAATTAGCCACTGTGGTTTGCTTAGTTCTAAGCTCCAGAGGTGTCAATTTATAGACAACACAAGCCCAGAGACAGTCTGCTTACTTCCTGTGTAAGGGCTATTATCATCGGGGGCAAGCGCAGGTTTAAACTCTCACAGGGTTTATAGCAGAACCCAGGAATTTTTCTTCAACATGAACCTTGCATTTCACTACATTCATAATCCCAACATAAACTGTTTGATCCTCTGTGACAGGGGCCGAATTAACACAAATTTAGTAAATTTAGTACAAACACACATACATACGTGATTATCTAGACTCTGATACCACCTCCTGAGGGTCTGGCTCCAATACCTAACGTATATCTATCAGTTATTCAGAAGGGTCTGCTTCCAGAGACATAGAGTAGAGCTTGGTAACAACATATTTCTCTCAGCCTAATGCCACACATCAAGTTTACTCATCACTAAATGCTTGATCTGATTCCTCAGGTAAGGGGCTTCGGCAAGGAGAATGATCTACTATGGCTCCTCATTTCAATTGGTATGGGTAAATCAGTTTGGGTCGGTTCCCTGTGACCATTTCACTTTCTCCACAGCTTGGTGTTGGGTCCCGAAACCTGGAAGAAAACTTTCCATTTCCTGGAAGAAAAGTCCTGAAGGAGAACAGCTTAGAAATGCATCTTAATTGTGTGAAGCTTTGCATACTTTGATAACTAGCGATGATGCAATTGGAAATATGAAAGGCTAGAATACCTTCCTAATGCTGTCTTGAACTAAAGTTGGCATCATCAGAGGACTCAGGTTTATATGTATGAAAGGCTGAAACAGACTTCCTTTTATCTTCTACCCAATAACTTCAAAACTCCTTCTGAAACAGACCCTTTGGTCCAAATCATCGACACCAACCAGCTATCCTAGACTGAACTAGCTCCATTTGCCAGCATTTGTCCCATATTTCTCCAAACCCTTCCTATTTACATACCCATCCAGATGCTTTTAAATGTTGTAACTGTACCAGCCTCAACCACTACCTCTGACAGATTCTAGATCAGAGTGGTGCTGGAAAAGCGCAGCAGTTCAGGCAGCACCCGAGGTGCAGGAAAATCAATGTTTCGGGCAAAATCTCTTCATCAGGAACAGAGTGGTTTTACCTACTTCCTCTGACAGTTCATTCCATACACGCACCATCTTCCATGTGAAAAATTTGCCCCTCAGGTCCCTTTTAAATCTTTCATCTCACCTTAAACCTTTGCCCTCTAGTTTTGGACTCCCATACTCTGGGGAGAAAGATCATGGCTAATCACCTTATCTATGCCCCTCATGGTTTTGTAAACCTCTATAATGTCACCCCTCAGCCTCCACACTCCAGAGAACAAAGCCCCAACCTCTCTCAATAGCTTAAGCCCTCCAGTCCTGGCAACATCCTGTTTTCTGTTCTTACTAAGTTTAACAACATCCTTCCTATAATAGTGTGACCAGAATTATACACAGTATTCTAAAAGTGGCCTCACCAATATCCTGTACAAGCACAATGTGTTACTTAGGTTCTTAATACAGGTGAAGGGCCATTCATGATCGTTAAAGTTACTGTGCATTTGGGAAAAATGTTGACACATTAATTGGAACTGTCAAACTTATCACCTGTCAAATCATTGCAATTTCCTGACCATGCATTTTTGAGGAAACTATCTGGAGTGTGAAAAATATTAATTATCAACTCTATTCTGTTCTCATAAACTAGAAGGCTAACTGATTTCAAAACATATTCTTATCGTAATGGGTGCTCATCAGTTCACAGTTTGATTGGCAAATCTAAATGTTAATAATATTTTTGATACAAACCAAAAGAACTGCAGATGCTGTAAATCAGAAACAAAAACAGAAATTACTGGAAAAATTCAGCAGGTCTGGCACCATCTGTAGAGACAAATCAGAGTTAACGTTTCAGGTCCAGTGACCCTTCCTCAGAACAGAATAATAACCTTGAAGTGAGACTGTGAATAAAATGCATGTTTTTTTATATACATATAAAGGATTAAGTGATTGAATGAAAATAAATCTGATAAATGTATTTTTATCATTAAGAGTCATTCTTAAATAGTGACTTCTTAATGACAGAAGAAATTGATCTATTTTTTTCCCCAAGCATAGATCATACTCATATAGATATTGGGTAAGAGACCTGGAAGATATAAGGGAAAATTCTAGTGGATGAGCACATGGGTTACCAATAATTTGGCATAGGGGCTATAAAGGACCATGGAAATGGTGGAGTGACATAGATTGCACAGAGGATGTTAGACACCGTGGGATGTAGGAAAGAGCTGTAAATTACTTAGAGGGTAGGAGGTGCCATAGGATGGATGGAGGGTATAGATTTGCATGAATGGTATTGGGCCATGGAGTTGTTTAAAAGGTCATAACTCACCATGGGGTTGGCATAGATGGGACTTGGAGAGTGTTGGGGGTGGTGAAGAGATATGAGAGGTGAGTTTTTTTTTGTTTTAATCTTTTTCAAAAGACAAGACAGATTGCCAATGAGCCTTCAAAGTCCAATCCACACCTGTCTGCCCCTGTGCCTACCTCCAAACCTTTTCAAGGGTGACGGCCAAGTTCCTGCGAACACACAGCCTTCCTTCCCAATGAACATCTGACCACCATTGTCCTCTGTCAGCTTTGCATGTTTTTTCTAACTTTGCATTCCTGTCTCGGAAGCCTTTGTGCAACTTACAATATGGGCAACAGAGTTCTGAATGCACTTTAACTTACAAAGGGTGGAATAAGGGTGTCTTCGTGACCTGATTTGGCATCTGTTTCCTCACACCATCGTGCCTTTTAGTGAACATATGTCATGCAAACTTGGCACTGGGCATGTGCTGCCGATTATTGTTGGATCCATCGGTCATCATCCCCTGTTTATGAAATAAGGCAAGAGGCACTCAGGGGAGCATTGACAAGTGTCTGTATTTGTTTACCAACAAGGAATTCTACAATGATTCCAACTTATTCCATTCAAACTATACAGCTCAGTTGGTTGGCCATTAATCTGTGTTGCAGAGTTGGATGACCCTCTCCCACCAAAAGATTGTGTTTCTGCTGGTGCTCTTTAAGGTCATAGAGTCATAGAGTCATACAATTGTACAACATGGAAACAGATCCTTCTGTCCAACCAGTCCATGCCGACCAGATATCCCAACGCAATCTAGTCCCACCTGCCAGCACCTGGCACATATCCCTCCAAACCCTTCCTATTCATATACCCATCCAAATGCCTCTTAAATGTTGCAATTGTACCAGCCTTCACCACTTCCTCTGGCAGCTCATTCCATACCCGTACCACCCTCTGTGTGAAAAAGTCGCCCCATCGGTCTCTTTTATATCTTTCCCCTCTCACCCTAAACCCATGCCTTCTAGTTCTGGACTCCCCAACCCCAGGGAAAAGACTTTGTCTATTTATCCTATCCATGCACCTCATAATTTTGTAAACCTCGATAACGTCACCCCTCAGCTTCCGACGCTCCAGGAGAAACAGCCCCAGCCTGTTCAGCGTCTAGCTCAAATCCTCCAACCCTGGCAACATCCTTGTAAAGTGTGAAAAGTGAGGTCTGCAGATGCTGGAGATCAGAGCTGAAAATGTGTTGCTGGTTAAAGCGCAGCAGGTCAGGCAGCATCCAAGGAACAGGAAATTCGACGTTTCGGGCTAAAGCCCTTAGGGCTTTATAACACCTTTCCGATAGGAAGAAGACCAGAATTGCATGCAATATTTCAACAATGGCCTAACCAATGTCCTGTATAGCCGCTAACATGACCTCCCGACTCCTGTACTCAATACTCTGACCAATGAAAGATAGCATACCAAACACCTTCTTCACTATTCTATCTACCTGCCACTCCACTTTCAAGGAGCTATGAACCTGCACTCTAAGGTCTCTTTCTTCAGCAACACTCTTTACTATTAAGTGTATAAGTCCTGCTAAGACTTGCTTTCCCAAAATGCAGCACCTCGCATTTGTCTGAATTAATCTCCATCTGCCACTTCTCAACCCATTGGCTCATCTTGTCAAGATCCCATTGTAATCTGAGGTAACCCTCTTCACTGACCACTACACCTCCAATTTTGGCATCATCTACAAACTTGCTATCTGTACCTCTTATGCTCGCATCCAAATCATTACCTGGACCTTTGTCAGAATCTTGACGTTGTTACAGATGGTGATGAAGGAAAGATGAAGGACTTTGCACACTGGTAGACATGTGATCATTGGACCTATGGTGTTCAAAATACGAATCACCCAGGGTGGACGGATTGAGTTTGTGTAGCAACACTTAAGTGTAAAGAATACCAAGAATGGAAGTTATTGTTTGTGGTGAGTTCAGTAGTAGTTGTTCAAATCAAATGCATTTCAGTGTGCAAAATGAAAGGCTGTTTGCACCTACACTGGTATCCAATTGTGCACCGTAAGTTGTGTTCTGTCTGCATCCGTGGGCTTGTAGCTTGGATGGTGCCAAAACATGCTTTGATGTTCACCGTGTGAAATATTCGTTCACTTTAAGCGTCATTTCTGACCATGTGTCTTGGCTAGACACATCATGAATCTTGATGTAGTTTGGTATGTGCTCTTGATGGTTTGGAATGCTGTGGCTGTCTGGCTTTTTGATACAGCATTGCATGGCTTTTGCTTTCTGCATTGGCACTTCCAGTGTCCCTGGTGCCACATTTATTGCATACCGTCTTAAAAGCTCAGCACTTTCTAGTTACATATATGAGGTGCTTCCCAGACTTTCCTGTAGTGAATACTGTGCCAATGATGGATGGATGCCATATAATCTGTACATGGTGTCTATTCATTAGGATGCTGTTATCTGCATGAACAATTTATTTCCTCAAAGCTGTCTGCAAACTCAGCTCTCACATGTGTGTGTGTGTGTGTGTATATTTTAACCAGCAAGTGATTCAAGTTAAAAATAAACAATGCTAAAGCTTAGTTTTAAATAGGATAAAGGTTAAGTTGGTTAAAGGTTGAAATTATGATATAGTTATTCAAGTAATAGTCATGAAGTTATCTACCAAAATACACACACAAAAGTTTAAAAGCAGATGAGGAGAAACATTACTTACAAAGATGAAAATGAGACGAGTTGCTTGGCCATTTACTTGGTGATATTTCTCGTCCTGAAGTAAAGGTGGTAAAACTTAAGATAATTTCAGTAGCAGTGACAATTTCTGTGGTTGCACACTCATTCTTATTCCTTGGTCATCGTGCAGTTACATCACTTGTGGATCGTCTGGATTATTTCAAGTAAACAACTGTTTATATTTGAATATTTTGCTCTTGAATATTTTGCTCTTTATTCTCACTACATTAAGACACCCCTTTCATGGCGTCTCTCAGAGTTCCTCCTGGGGGCTCTGTAAACAATGGCTGTTCGCAACCAGTCTTTATGCAGTTTAAAACTTAAAATGGCTGCCATGTAATTCTACTCTGACATGATTATCAGGTTAACAGCCCCAGTCAGGGCACCCATGTTCTATGAGGTCCACTTGGTTGACCTTGTTACAATCATTTCACTGTTCCTGCACTCTCTCATTCTCTTATACAAAATATATGTATGAAGCTACTATTCCTGTTCTCCCCTGCCATTGGAACGCAATGTGGAGGATTAAAGCAAGACTCAAGAAAAGATTAATGCAGCAAAGCAAAGTAAAACACAGGTTTTAATCTAAGGTTATTCAACTCGATGTTGAGTCCTGGATGTCCTAGAGTGCAGAATCTTAGCAATTTTGTTTTTACTTCAAATTGCTAGCATCTGCGGTATTTTGCTTTTTATTTCCTGAAATGCTTAATGATTTCCTCATTGTTGGTAATTTTGATAATTCTACAATGAAAATATCTTGCGTCATTTAGCATGCAATTAGAGGCTGGTCCAAGACTTGTTTCATATGAAAGATGTCTGTCAGTTGATGCTTTGTAAACCTGCTACAGCATTAAAATAATGTGGTGCTATATGGTGCAAAATCCATTTGGTGTATTCTTTTTATGAGCTCTCTCGTTAACAAGAACATGTCAAAGCACCATTGTTGCATCCAAAAATAATACAATACTCATCTCAAGTACTTCTGTGGAATAATCTTTCAAGTATTTGTAAACACTATTGATTGTTCTTTTACACAGTAAAGTGGTATTACAAAGATACTGAATGATGCCAACCATGAGAAACGGTTAACAAGCCAATATTGTTGTTTCTATTCATTCTTAAAACTCTGTTTTACAACACTGTTGAGATTCTACTTAAAGACAAAATGAGACAGTTAAATTACAAACATTAAAAGCTGGCAACATTTCAAGTTCTAAATATGCGTTTGTTGGAAATACTGAAGTTTCTGAAAAAGTTCTTCAACATTGGCCATCCCTTTGTATCAAATTATTGGTCCTGTCCCGAATACATGATTGAACCAGAAAGATTGAAAAAGTGTGCTGAAAACGTGTTGCTGGAAAAGCGCAGCAGGTCAGGCAGCATTCAAGGAGCAGGAGATTCGATGTTTCGGGCATAAGTCCTTCATCAGGAATGAGGAAAGTGTGTCCAGCAGGCTAAGATAAAAGGTAGGGAGGAGGGACTTGTGGGAGGGGCGATAGAGATGTGATAGGTGGAAGGAGGTCAAGGTGAGGGTGATAGGCCGGAGTGGGGTGGGGGCGGAGAGGTCGGGAAGAAGATTGCAGGTTAGGAAGGCAGTGCTGAGTTCGAGGGATTCAACTGAGACAAGGTGGGGGGAGGGGAAATGAGGAAACTGGAGAATTCTGAGTTCATCCCTTGTGGTTGGAGGGTTCCCAGGCGGAAGATGAGGCGCTCTTCCTCCAACCGTCGTGTTGTTATGGTCTGGCGATGGAGGAGTCCAAGGACCTGCATGTCCTTGGTGGAGTGGGAGGGAGAGTTAAGTGTTGAGCCACGGGGTGGTTGGGTTGATTGGTCCGGGTGTCCCAGAGGTGTTCCCTGAAACGTTCCGCAAGTAGGCGGCCTGTCTCCCCAATATAGAGGAGGCCACATCGGGTGCAGCGGATGCAATAGATGATGTGTGTGGAGGTGCAGGTGAATTTGTGGCGGATATGGAAAGATCCCTTGGGGGCCTTGGAGAGAAGTAAGGGAGGAGGCGTGGGCGCAAGTTTTGCATTTCTTGCGGTTGCAGGGGAAGGTGTCGGGAGTGGAGGTTGGGTTGGTGGGGGGTGTGGACCTGACGAGGGAGTCACGGAGGGAGTGGTCTTTTCGGAACGCTAATAGGGGAGGGGAGGGAAATATATCCCTGGTGGTGGGGTCCGTTTGGAGGTGGTGGAAATGACGGTGGATGATACGCTGTATATGGAGGTTGGTGGGGTGGTAGGTGAGAACCAGTGGCGGTTGGAGGGGCGGGGCTCAAGAGCGGAGGAGCGGGAAGTGGAGGAGATGCGGTGGAGGGCATCGTCGATCACGTCTGGGGGAATCTGCGGTCCTTGAAGAAGGAGGCCATCTGGGCTGTGCGGTGTTGGAACTGGCCCTCCTGGGAGCAGATGCGGTGGAGACGAAGGAATTGGGAATATGGGATGGCGTTTTTACAGGGGGCAGGGTGGGAGGAGGTGTAGTCTAGGTAGCTGTGGGAGTCAGTCGGTTTATAGTAGATGTCCGTGTTGATTCGGTCGCCCGAGATAGAAATGGAAAGGTCTAGGAAGGGGAGGGAGGAGTCTGAGATGGTCCAGGTGAATTTGAGGTCAGGATGGAAGGTGTTGGTAAAGTGGATGAACTGCTCAACCTCCTCGTGGGAGCACGAGGCAGCGCCGATACAGTCATCGATGTAGCGGGGGAAAAGGTGGGGGGTGGTGCCAGTGTAGTTGCGGAAGATGGATTGTTCCACATATCAAACGAAGAGGCAGGCATAGCTGGGGCCCATGCGGGTGCCCATGGCAACTCCTTTGGTTTGGAGGAAGTGGGAGGATTGGAAAGAGAAGTTGTTCAGGGTGAGGACCTCACCCTGACTGAACTAGTCCTCACCCTGAACAACTTCTCTTTCCAATCCTCCCACTTCCTCCAAACCAAAGGAGTTGCCATGGGCACCCGCATGGGCCCCAGCTATGCCTGCCTCTTCGTAGGATATGTGGAACAATCCATCTTCACAACTACACTGGCACCACCCCCCACCTTTTCCTCCGTTACATCGATGACTGTATCAGCGCTGCCTCGTGCTCCCACGAGGAGGTTGAGCAGTTCATCCACTTTACCAACACCTTCCACCCAGACCTCAAATTCACCTGGACTGTCTCAGACTCCTCCCTCCCCTTCCTAGACCTTTCCATTTCTATCTCGGGCGATCGAATGAACACGGACATCTACTATAAACTGACTGACTCCCACAGCTACCTGACTACACATCCTCCCACCCTGCCCCCTGTAAAAACGCCATCCCATATTCCCAATTCCTTCGTCTCCGCCGCATCTGCTCCCAGGAGGACCAGTTCCAATACCGTACAGCCCAGATGGCTTCCTTCTTCAAGGACCGCAGATTCCCCCCAGGCGTGATCGACGATGACCTCCACCGCATCTACTCCACTTCCCGCTCCTCTGCCCTTGAGCCCCGCCCCTCCAACCGCCACCAGGATAGAACCCCACTGGTTCTCACTTACCACCCCACCAACCTCCGTATACAGCGTATCATCCACCGTCATTTCCACCACCTCCAAACGGACCCCACCACCAGGGATATATTTCCCTCCCCTCCCCTATTAGCGTTCTGAAAAGACCACTCCTTCTGTGACTCCCTCGTCAGGTCCACACCCCCCACCAACCCAACCTCCACTCCTGGCAGCTTCCCCTGCAACCGCAAGAAATGCAAAACTTGCGCCCACACCTCCTCCCTTACTTCTCTCCAAGGCTCCCAAAGGATCCTTCCATATCCGCCACAAATTCACCTGCACCTCCACACACATCATCTATTGCATCCGCTGCATCCAATGTGGCCTCCTCTACATTGGGGAGACAGGCCACCTACTTGCAGAACATTTCAGAGAACACCTCTGGGACACCCGGACCAACCAAGCCAACCACCCCATGGCTCAACACTTAACTCTCCCTCCCACTCCACCAAGGACATGCAGGTCCTTGGACTCCTCCATCGCCAGATCATAACAACACGACGGTTGGAGGAAGAGCGCCTCATCTTCCGCCTGGGAACCCTCCAACCACAAGGGATGAACTCAGAATTCTCCAGTTTCCTCATTTCCCCTCCCCCCACCTTGTCTCAGTCGAATCCCTCGAACTCAGCACCGCCTTCCTAACCTGCAATCTTCTTCCTGACCTCTCCGCCCCCACCCCACTCCGGCCTATCACCCTCACCTTGACCTCCTTCCACCTGTCACATCTCCATCGCCCCTCCCCAAGTCCCTCCTCCCTACCTTTTATCTTAGCCTGCTTGACACACTTTCCTCATTCCTGATGAAGGGCTTATGCCCGAAACATCGACTCTCCTGCCCCTTGGATGCTGCCTGACCTGCTGCGCTTTTCCAGCAACACATTTTCAGCTCTGATACTCCAGCATCTGCAGTCCTCACTTTCTCCTCGAAGATTGAAAAAGTGTGTCGGCCACAAATCGGATGTGATATCTTCTTCCTGATAGAACCATTCAAGATCCATTTGTTTCAAAATTGCTTTCTGCTGCAGAAATTAAAAGTTGCTAAAAAGAGATTAAAAAGTGAAAGCTTTTTGTCTTGCTTCCATCAAAAGTGCAGTGAGGATTTGCTGTCTCACATTCTTAGTCTTGAGCCCCCAGTCTAGATGAGTGCAAAGCAAAAAGCTTTGACTTTGCTCTGCTTTCCAGTGGTATGATAAGCATATTGACAAAACCATTCATTCATATTGTTCATCTGGAACTCAATTGGACATTAAAATAGTTGAGAAAACATAATTAATTCATCCAATTTGACATTAGTTTAATATTCTAGCTGATCTCCCCAGAACTACAGAGAGGGAGAGGGAAGGAGTGCATTTTAACTGGGACAGTGCAGTGTCAATGAGAATGGTTAAGTTTGAAACTGATGCCAGCCTACCAAATGCTCCACCCCTAACTTGATGTCTGCTTGTTTCAGGACAGGAAGAGGTCACTTGCAATGGCCAGATAGGGGTATTTTGTCAGGCGCAAGATCTTGATTATCATTTTGAGGCAGAGTTGGAACCATTGATGACTACTCAATATATGTCTCTGAGAAACACTGTTCTTTCTTTTCCTGGAATATTGCCTGACAAAAATACTCTGTTTACTGCAGGAACATGTGCCATCCACCTGCGCCTCCACCACCAAACCTCGCCCCCCCCCCCCACTGCTATCCCACCACTAACCGTGGCCTGAAGCACCCAACAATATCCTCCAACCTTCCACTGTCTGCAATTCCCAAACCCACCTATCATTTCCCTCTACCCCAACTCTGCACTGCTGTGTTAGATAGCTCCCTGTCAGAGTTGAAATATTTTCCACTCTCCGCTGTGGAGAATTTAGAATCTGTGCCTCTCCTGTGAGGAGAATACTATTGTTTTTTTTCTGTACAGGGTTGGTAATGGATTGATGTAATAGCTAAAATGGATGCCAATTTATAAACATCATTTATTCTACAGGATAACTCAATTTCTATTATTTCTCTGAAAATGCATCATTCATAACATGTGTTTATGACTAATAACACTTTTCAAAATGAGAGCAACTTGACATAGATCAGTAAGTACTTCAAAACCTGTAGCTTACAGGCTTACCAAACTCTTTTTAAAAGGACACATTGAGACAAACATCATCGCTTGATCTTCATTGTATTTGGAAACCATCTTGGACAACACAGCATGTTATGGCGTGAGATAAGATTAGGGTGAGGAGCTGGCTAGATCATTGGCCAAACGGGGAGTATGTAGATTAGATTAATGCTGAAAATGTGTTGCTGGTTAAAGCGCAGCAGATCAGGCAGCATCCAAGGAACAGGAAATTCGACGTTTCGGGCATAAGCCCTTCATCAGGAACCCAGCATTTGCTGACCTCACTTTTTCCTCAAAGATTAGATTAATGCCATTGATGTTGAAATTGATCCTCAAGAGTCGTTGGGTTGCAGTGATTGTGTTATTTCTGACCCAGGAGACCAACTCCAGAGGTGTGTAACAACATAGAATAGAATAGAATAACAATTTATTGTCATGTGTACTTTTACAAAGCAACTCAAAGGTTCCATAAGTTGACATATCACGGCTCCTAAGTTAATAATAGAAGTCATAAATCAGAAGGAAAACATTAAAAGTTCATCACACATTAATTAACAGCTCCTGGGTTTGGGGTACGTTGGAACACTAGGTTGAAACTGACACATGGGGCCATGCGAGGTTGCAATGCCAGGCCAAGACCACCCCGCTAGGCCGAAATGAGACCTCTACACCAGGACTGGGCCTCCACACTCGGCCATTGAAAGATCCGGAAGCTGACTCCGAAGCAAGGATGAGACCTCCATTCTGGGACTAGACCTTCACGCTGGGCTGCTGGAATACCTGGAAGCCATCAAAGAAGACCTCCATCATGGGACGAAACCTCCACACTGAGTCAAGATGGCCCTCCTGGTCAAGAGCGGTACACCAATAGATGACCACTTCAGGTGTCTACCACACCATGAGACCACTACACCAGGAGACAATCACACCAGGAGACCACAACACTGAGAGACCATCATACCAGGAGACTACCACTCCAGGAGACCATTATGCTGGGAGATGACCACACTGAGTCCACACACCAGAAGACCAGTGCAGCAAGAGACCACTACACCAGGAGACCACTACACTGGGAGATCACCATACTAGAAGTCCACCACACTGGAAGAGCACCACACTGGGAGCCCACCACACCGGGAGACCAGCCCACCAGGCACAAGCCTATACCATCATTCCATGTCGTTGGAAGCTACCTTGTCACTAGGCCTGGGCCATGAGAAGGCGCCTTCTACCGAAGTTGTTAAAAGGTGTGGTACTATAACATATGGAAACGTTAAAATAAAGCATAAAAAGAAGAGGAAAATAAACCAGATGGACTAGACAATCTCCTGACTCTTGGGTTGAACATTTTGCTCTTTCTTGAATATATTCAGTGACTTGGGCCTCTACAGCCTTCTATTGAGAATTCCATAGGTTCAACATGCTTTGAGTGGAAGAAATCTTTCCTCATCTCAGTTCTAAATGGTCTGCCCTGTATCCAGACACTCTGACCCTTGGTTCTAGATGCTCTAACCAGGGAAAACAGTCCAGCTTGTCAATGGTACACACTGCTGCTACCAAGCATCAGTGGTTGAGGGAGTGACTGTTTGAGGATGTGGTGTCAATCAAACAGTCTGCTTGTCCTCGACAGTGTCAAACTTCTAGAGTGTTGTTGCAGCTGTGCCCCTCCAGGCAAATCTGAAACATTCCATCACATTCCTGACTTGAGTCTTGTAGGTAGTTTTGAGAGTGTGTTCTTCAGTATCTGCAGACCTCAGTGTCTCCTTTTTGTAGGTGGTGGGCTGGCTTTAGGGAATCAGGAGGTGAGTTACTCCTGCAGGAGTCCTAGCCATTGACCTGCTCTTGAGGCTGAAGTACTTTTGTAGCTGGTCCACTTCAGGTTCTGATCAATGGGGTTCAGCGATAGTTATGCCATTGAATGTCAAGGGGTACACATTTGATTCTCTCACTTTCTGTCACTTGAGGAAAAAGTACTACTGAAACAGGATACAGAGCTGGGCTGATAAGTGGCAGATTGAGTTCAACCTGGAAAAGTGTGAAGTGATTCATTTTGGAAGGTCAAATGCGAATGCACAATACTGGGTTAAAGGCAGGATTCTTGGCAGCGTGGAGGAACACAGGGATCTTAGGGTCCATGTCCATAGATCCTTCAAAGTTGCCATCCAAGTTGATAAGGTTGTTAAGATGGAATATGGTGTGTTGGCTTTCATTCGCAGTGGGATTGAATTTAAGAGCCGTGAGGTTATGCTGCAGGTCTGTCGAGCCCGATTAGACCATACTTGGAACATGGTGTTCAGTTCTGGTCACCTCATTATAGGAAGGATGTGGAAGCTTTAGAGATGGTGCAGAGAAGATTTACCAGGATGCTTCCTGGACGGGAGGGCATGTCTGATGAAGAAAGGTTTGAGAGAGCTAGGGCTTTTCTCATTGGAGCAAAGAAGGATGAGAGGTGACTTGATAGAGGTGTACAAGATGATGAGAGGCATAGATAGACTGAATAGTCAGACATTTTTTTTCCCAGGGCAGAAATGGCTATCACAAGGGGATATAATTTTAAGGTGATTGGAGGAAGATTTAGGGGAGATGTCAGAGGTAGGTTCTTTACACAGAGTGTGGTGGGTGCGTGGAATGCACTGCCAGCAATGGTAGTAGAGTCAGAGACATTAGGGACATTTAAGTGATTCTTGGTTAGGCATAATAGATGATAGTAAAATGAAGGGTATGTAGATTAGTTTGATCTTAGAGTAGGATAAAAGGTCAGCACAACATCAAGAGCTGAAGGGCCTGGACTGTGCTGTACTGCTCTATGTTCTATGTTACAATGAGGTCAAAGACTGTTAAGTTCCCTGGACCTAGTGGGTAGCATCCTATCATTATAAAGAAAGTAGCTATAGAGATATTGGATGCACTGATAGTAATCTTCGAAGGATTGTTCAATTTGGGAAAAATCCCAAAGATTGGAAAACATCTGATGAAACACCATTTTCAAAGACTGCAACCCCCCACCCCAGACCAATCTAAGCAGCAGAATCTCATCTCAGGAGGTAGAGGATGGACTGCATTGTATCTATGCTTGGCCTCAGTCAGTAAGTTGCTTAACGAAGTCATCAGCCATGGCTGCAGAGGATAGGCTTTGTTTCCATCTTTGTACGCCATCTGGCTCTTGAAATAGGGACATGAGAATTCTCAAGGATATACGCATCATATATACTCCCCGGATACGTAGTGCAAACATTTACAGTCTTTAATCGATTACCACAGATGACTTGTGTTTTGAATGAATAAAACCCTTTTCTTTTTATGTAGTTCACCATGTTATGCTATGACACTCTCCACCCTGTATGTGTGTGACCTATAATGTCCCAAGACATCTCGAGTCTGCAGTGACACCTCAGTCATTTGGAGGAAGTAGCATCAAGCACATTGGACCTGGACCTCCTGCACATCCTGCTCATCCTGAGAGGCCCTTCAGTGGTGACCTGTCCATATGGAGGCAGTTTGGCAGTCTCCGGATGTTGCTGCTGACCCTGGGGCACATCTGATCCTCCTCCATTTCTCTGCACCTTTGTCGTCCAGCAGCCACAGCAACAATGACCATTGCTGTGACTGATTACATTATTGTAGCTTACAATGAACGTCAGAAGAGAATGTCAGAAACAAAAAGCACCTTAGTAAAGTGAGCAGTCAATACTTGCATTATCAGAAATGACCTTCTCCTCCATATGGTGGGATATAGAAGACTTGACATAGAGGACTGTGGAAGGTCTGTACGTGGATCTGTGACATATAGGTGAATCTATGCAGCATAGGCCATGTTGGACATACAGTAGAAAATTGCAAGCCCAGGAGGATTACTGAAACATTGCTCCCTCTCCACCACCGCACCCACATTCCCCAAGAAATTCCCCATCACATATAGGAGCATGTTAGCAAATCCTTGCAGTTCAATGTGAGAGGAAATCAGTTTCACACCTTTGGAGATGTTGGATTCCCTTTGTAATTTGTGCCTCACAGATGCTACTTTTAAGATTGCCTGTGATTACTTCTGCTTCACAAGATTACCATAATCAGTCCAAAATAACCAATGGCATGGGTCAAGATTGCTTGTGGCTGGGATTTGTATCCCACACTGTTAGATACAGCATGGATTGCACATGCGGGGCAGTTTGATTACAGATGCTGTACTGTGTAAGTGTCTGATTGATGCAATTTCCCCTTGAAGGGCCTCACATCACTCACAAGTAGAGACTGAATGTTTAAATTGACAGAATTCCTTACTCGGTAAAAACAATGACTGCACATGCTGGAAACCAGATTTTGGATTAGTGGTGCTGGAAGAGCGCAGCAGTTCAGGCAGCATCCGAGGAGTAGCAAAATCGACATTTCGGGCAAAAGCCCTTCATCAGAATTCCTTACTCTACCTATTTTGGGCATGGTGACAGCCATTTCTTGTTTCCATTGCACATTTGCAATTCAGGTAAGGGTGGAAGGTAATAGAGGTCATGATTCAGAGCGTGAGTCACTGACTGGTAATCCAAAAGCCCCCTCCCTCTCTCCCACTGCCCCACCCCAAGTCTATATGTACTTTCTTCCTTGCAGTCCTGTCAACCCTATTGGTTCCACACATTCCCACTCAACTATTTTACAGCTACACATCCATCCCCTTGACTGATAATTGCTGGCAACTGTGACAAACTGCCTGGCCAGGAGTGGCAGATAGAGTTTAATTTAGATAAATGTGAGGTGATGCATTTTGGAAAGGCAAATCAGAGCAGGAGTTACACTCTTAATGGTAAAGTCCTAAGGAATGTTGCTAAACAAAGTAACCTTGGAGTGCAGGTTCAGAGTTCCTTGAAAGTACAGTCGGAGATAGACACGATATTGAAGAAGGCGTTTGTACGCTTTCCTTTATTGGTCAAAGCATTGAATATAGGAGTTGGGAGGTCATGTTGCGGCTGTACAGGACATTGTTTAGGCCACTTTTGGAATATTATGTACAATTGTGGTCTCCTTCCTATCAGAAGGATGTTGTGAAACTTGCAAAGATCCAAAAAAGATCTAGGATTGGAGGATTTGAGCTACTGGGAGAGCCTGAACAGGCTGATGCTGTTTTCCCTGGAGTGTCAGAGGCTGAGATGTGACCTTATAGAGGTTTATAAAATCACAAGAAGCATGGATAGGGTAAATAGACAAGGTATGAACATCAGGGTGGCAGAGTCCAAAACTCGAGGTTTAAGATGAGAGAGGAAAGATTTAAAAGGGACCTGTGAGGCAACTTTTTCAAGCAAAGGATGGTTTGTGTATGTAATGAGCTGCCAGAGGAAGGCATCTTTTAAAAGGATGGGTATATGAATATGATGGATTTAGAGGAATACAGGTCAAATGCTGGCAAATGGGACTAGATTAATTTAGGATGTATGGACGAGATGGACCTGTTTTGAGCTGAACATCTCTATGACTCTATAAGTGCATAGAGGACAAGTGAAGAGCCCTGAGATGCATCCTACTCTGATGTGCAAGATGGTGCCTATTGGTGCAAATTGGACTGGCAGCAGCATTCAAATGCAAGGTATCAGTGAGCCTGAAGGTGCAGCATTGTGGTTGTGAACTGTAGCATAAGTGAGATGGGGATGTGCCATGATGATGGCGAGGCTAGTGCATTTCTGATACCAAACCCGAAGGACAAGAAGGGAGTGCAGGATGTTGTCACTCACGTAGTGTGTCCTGTGATGTTGGGGAGTGTTGGCCAAGGTGGAGGTCCAGAGGTGCTAACTAGCCACTTGGACTTGCATGTCAGAACTTGTTGCTGTCTGAATTTTTCTCATATCAGCCATAAGGAGAGTAGAAAATTGCATATGTATGAGGAAAGAATATCATTTTATTGCAAATCAGCAGCTCGCTGCTCTGTAGTGAGATTCTTATCTCACTGTTAAATCTTGGGCAGAAAATCAGACATTTCTCATGCCAAGTATCTCATTTTTCTGATTTTGCCATATTTTCCCAACTGACTCACCATTGCTCATGTTGCTCAGGGGTTAGCAAATTCTGCCATCTCTATTGTACTGCTCATCTCTCTCCTATCCAGAAAAGCAACAGCTATACCTTAAGCAGTTGCTGTTACCCGAATTCATGGTCAGAAATAACTCCCATAAGAGTTAGCTCCCATAAAGTGATTTAGTTTTGATGGTTGGGTACACTGAATGAATGGTTAATGTATCCAATATGTTTACTCCAATAAAATGTGCCTTTCTCTGAAGGTAGCTCCACATGTGAGGATCTGCTTTCTGATGACTGGAATGAAATGCTCATTCATCTGGGGCTTTTCATTATATTAAGAGGAGCTGATGCAGAAGGCTTTCATACAGCTTGCTATCTATTTTCAGATATGCTTCCTGGCACAGTTCAGCTTGCTCCCAGACTGAACCATAGTATTTTTGGCCAGTGAATACGCAATGTTAAATTCTTCTTTTTTTTTGTGAATTGGATCATTTCTCGTGGTGAAGTAAGTCATATTTGTAAACCTCCGGATCATAAATTTGGATTACCAGACTTTCAATAGGACCCATTTACTGGTTTGAAAGCCTCAAGATGATCATTTAACTTGAGCTCGGTAGAAGTTTAAATTCCCATTTTGGTGAGGGTAATGACTGCAGTCTCTTTCACTCAAATTCAGCTATTTCTGTAAAAACTTCTTCATTGAGGGCCCCAAAGTCAGCTATCCAGCCACTCAACTCTCATAGCTGTGTTCTGCATCAACAGAGCAAGCCTTCATTCTCTCTAAAGTTATGCTGTGCTTAAGTGCCTATTTGTCGCCAATTTTAAGAACAGAATTCCTTTCTGCATCTTCAATCCGTGTGTTATGTTGCTCGGTATGAGCCTAGGTAATTGAAGTGACCTCCATTATCCTGTCATCAGTCTAAACTATTGATTTAGCGATAACACCCCTTTGGAGAATTCTCTAAGTCCAATTTTAAATGGGGTCCTGGTCACGTTGTCCTTAGAATCAACGCAATAGCCTTCAATCATAGCAGTCTTCATTTGTGAACCTTTATATCTAGCCAATCAAACTGTTATCATCATCCTCATCAGTGTGTCTCTCTTGCAATAAACTCTGAATAAATTAATCCAATAGTAAAACTCACCCAAAATGATTATTTCAAAAGTTAAAAGCAAAGTGCAAATAGTTTGACAGAAACCTGGTTCAAATGTTGGCATGATCATTTTGGAGTAAAAAGTGAGGTCTGCAGATGCTGGAGATCAGAGCTGAAAATGTGTTGCTGGTTAAAGCACAGCAGGTTAGGCAGCATCCAAGGAACAGGAAATTCGACGTTTCGGGCCAGAGCCCTTCACCATGATCATTTTAGACCAATTTTCTGTTGATATTTAATTGTGAGCTGCTAAGAACTATTTCCTACAGTTTCCTAGAATATAACCTGACAGAGAGAGGAAGAAATTTGTCTTGCAGGAAGGAAGTTAACACAAAATGGACAGTGTTTCTCCTCCCTGTATTCACTCACATAGAGTTCTATGGAACTAAATATGAGGCCTGGATGGAAGACACCAAGGTAGAAGTTTTGAAACAAAAACAAAAACTACTGGACAAACCCAGTAGGTCAGGCAGCATCTGAACAGAGAAGGCAGGGTTAATGTTTCAAGTCCAGTGACCCTTCTTCAGAACTGATAGTAGCTAGGAATCGGTGGTATTTACGCTGATGACAGGGAGTGGCCATAAAACCAGAAGACATAGGATCAAAATTAGGCCATTCAGCCCATTGAATCTTCTCCACCATTCAATCATGGCTGATTAGTTTCTCAAACCTATTCTCCTGCTTTCTTCATGTAACGCTTGATCCCCTCAATAATCAAGAAGCTACTGCAACCTTCTGCAGAGATAAGTTCCACAGATTAACTACCCTCTGGCTGAAGAAATTCCTCCTCATGTCGGTTTTAAAGGGTCGCACCTTCACTCTGAAGCTGTGCTCCCAGGTCTTTGTTCTCACCTACTAGTAGAAACATCTTCTCCATGTCCACTCAATCCAGCCTCTTCAGTGATGACAAATTTCAGTCAGATCCCTCCAACCGCTTCCCCCCCCCCCATCCTTCTGATCTCCATCAAGTACAAGTATAGAGTCCTCAACTGCTCCTCATCCCTTCACCCCTGGACATTCTTGTAAACCTCCTTCAGACCCCTCCAATGCCAGCACATCCTTCCTTAGGTACTTCACCCAAAACTGTCACAATATTCCAAATGCAGTCTGACCAGAGCCCTATACAGTCTCAGCAGTACATCTCTGCTCTTGTATTCTAGTTGAAAATGTGTTGCTGGTTAAAGCACAGCAGGTTAGGCAGCATCCAAAGAACATGTAGGCTCAGATAAAAGGTAGGGAGGAGGGACTTGGGGGAGGGGCGATGGGGATGTGATAGGTGGAAGGATTTCTCCAGTTTTCTCATTCCCCCCCCCATCCCCCCACCTTGTCTCAGTCGGTTCCCTCAACTCAGCACCGCCCTCCTAACCTGCAATCTTCTTCCTGACCTCTCCGCCCCCACCCCACTCCGGCCTATCACCCTCACCTTGAGCTCCTTCCACCTATCACATCCCCATCGCCCCTTTCTGATGAAGGGCTCTGGCCCGAAACGTTGAATTTCCTGTTCCTTGGATGCTGCCTAACCTGCTGTGCTTTAACCAGCAACACATTTTCAACTGTGATCTCCAGCATCTGCAGACCTCACTTTTTACTCTTGTATTCTAGCCCTCAGGAAACGAATGCTCACATTACGTTTGCCTTCCCAGATGCCAACTGAAACTGCATGTTAACCTTAAGAGAATCCTGAACTGAGACTCCCAAGACCCTTTGTGCTTCAGATTTCCGAAGTCTTTCCTCATTTAGTCTATCCCTCTATTCTTTCTTCCAAAGTACAAACCTCATAGTTTCCCACATTATACTCCATCTGCCCCATCTTTGCCCATTCTCATGGCAAGTCCAAGTCCTTCTACAGCCTCCTCACCTCCTCAACACTGCCTGTCCCTCTGCCTCTCTGTGTGAACTGGAAACCTAGCAACAACGCCGTCAGCTCTTTCATCCAAATGGTTAATAGAAACGTGAATAATTGTTGTCCCAACACTGACCCCTGTGGAACTCCACTAGTCACTTGCTCCCTTCTAGGAAAAGACCCCTTTATCGCCACTCTCTGCCTTCTGCCAGTCAGCCAATCCATGCCAATACCTTGCCCCTGCCTCCACAGTCTCTCATCTTATTTAGCAGTGTCCTGTGCTACAAAGTGTCAAAGGCCTTCTGGAAATCCAAAATGATCACATCCACTAACTCTCCTTTATCTAACTTGCTCATTATCTCCTCAAAGGATTTAAACAGATTTGTTAGACATGACCTCCCCTTGACAAAGTTGTGCTAACTCAGCCCTATTTAACCATGCACCTCTAAGTACTCCACAATCTCATCCTTAACAATGGACTCTGAAATCTTACCAATGACTGAGGTCAAGCTAACTGGCTTATATTTTCCCGTGTTCTGCCTTCCTTCCTTCTTAAACAGGCGTGTTACTTTTACCATTTTCCAGTCCTCGGATACAAAGATTATTACCTTTTTAGTTCTGCTTTTTAATTGATCCCTCAGCTGCTCATTTTCCCTCAGCAGAAGGTCTTTCCTCTTTCTATCTATATCGTTGGTACCTAAGTGGATCATTACAACATTTCCCCCAATCTCCGCCCCCCCCCACCCACTCCAAGTCCCCCAGCAGACCAGATGAACTTGGGCACCAGGCAACACAGTCTTTGGGTCTCTCAGAGACCACAGAGGCCAATGTCCATTCCCCTAACTGTACTACCTCAATTACTACTTAGAGTCATAGAGTCATAGAGATGTACAGCATGGAAACAGATCCTTCGGTCCAACCCGTCCATGCCGACCAGATATCCCAACCTAATCTAGTCCCACCTGCCAGCACCTGGCCCATATCCGTCCAAACTCTTCCTATTCATATACCCATCCAAATGCCTCTTAAATGTTGCAATTGTACCAGCCTCCACCATATCCTCTGGCAGCTCATTCCATACATGTGTCACCCTCTGCGTGAAAGAATTGCCTCTTAGGTCTCTTTTATATCTTTCCCCTCTCACCCTAAACCTATGCCCTCTAGTTCTGGACTCCCCGACCCCAGGAAAAAGATTTTGTCTATTTATCCTATCCATGCCCGTCATAATTTTGTAAACCTCTATAAAGTCATCCCTCAGCCTCTGACGCTCCAGGGAAAACAACCCCAGCCTGTTCAGCCTCTCCCTGTAGCTTAGATCCTCCAACCCTGGCAGCATCCTTGTAAATCTTTTCTGAACCCTTTCAAGTTTCACAACGTCTTTCCTATAGGAAGGAGACCAGAATTGCACGCAATATTCCAACAGTGGCCTACTAATGTCCTGTACAGTCTCAACATGACCTCCCAACTCCTGTACTCAATACTCTGACCAATAAAGGAAAGCATACCAATCGCCTTCCTCACTATCCTGTCTACCTGCGACTCCACTTTCAAGGATCTATGAACCTGCACTCCAAGCTCTTCTTGTTCAGCAACACTCCCCAGGACCTTACCATTAAGTGTATAAGTCCTCCTAAGATTTGCTTTCCCAAAATGCAGCACCTCGCATTTATCTGAATTAAACTCCATCTGCCACTTCTCAGCCCATTGGCCCATCTGGTCCAGATCCTGTTGTAATCTGAGGTAACCCTCTTTGCTGTCCATTACACCTCCAATTTTGGTGTCATCTGCAAACTTAATAACTGTACCTCTTATGCTCACATCCAAATCCTTTCTCTCCCCTGTTGAATGGCTCCCAGCACCACGCTGATCTGGTCAGTTTATTCATCCTCCACTGCTCTTAACCACACAGGAAGCAAGAATCTCAAACCTGTTAGACAAGTTCATGGCTCCTTCAGCACTACCTCCTGGATCCCTTTACCTGTCTCGCTGGTGGTTTTAAAAAGAGTGAGCAAATCAGTGGAAATGGAGCCCCAAGAAAGAAAGTGAGTCAGACAAAGGGATTAGATTAGATTACTTACAGTGTGGAAACAGGCCCTTCGGCCCAACAAGTCTACACTGACCCGCCGAAGCGCAACCCACCCATACCCCTACATTTACCCCTTTACCTAACATTACGGGCAATTTATCCTGGCCAATTCACCTGACCTGCACATCTTTGGACTGTGGGAAGAAACCGGAGCACCCGGAGGAAACCCACGCAGACACGGGGAGAATGTGCAAACTCCACATAGACAGTCGCCCGAGTCGGGAATTGAACCCGGGTCTCCGGCGCTGTGAGGCAGCAGTGCTAACCACTGTGCCACCGTGCCGCCCAAAACGATGGTTGATAATACGCCAGGCAAGGAGAAAAGCTGATAATGACGACCGTGAGTAGGTGAAACTGGGTTGGCTGGACTGAAAGCAGCTCATCTCATGGCAGAGTCAAGAGTGTGGTGCTGGAAAAGCATAACATGTCAGGCAGCATCCGAGGAGCAGCAGAATCGACATTTCAGACATACGCTGTTCATCACAACGATTAGCCCTTCAAACATCGATTCTCCTGCTCCTCGGATGCTGGGATGCAGGGTGGGTAAAGGCCATGGAGAAAGGTTGTCAGGCTCAAAAAGTATTGAACTCAGAAATGGGTCCTGAAGGTTGCAGGGTCCCCAAACAGCAGAAGAGATGTTGTTCTTCCAGATAAGCGCTATGTCTCATTGGAACACCGCAGCAGACCCTAGACAGAAATGTTGGCCTGGGAACACAGTGGTATGTTGAACTGGCAGGGAAATGGAAGCTGGAGAGCACATAGGAGTTTCACATTGCGATCACCCAGTCTGCGTTTTGTCTCCCCAGTATAGATGAGCTACTATTAGTTTGGAAGAAGGGTCACTGGACTCAAAGTGTTAACTTTGTCTTCTCCCATAGATACTGTCATACATGCTGAGTTTCTCCAGCAATTTCTGATTTCGTTTCAGATCTTCAGCATTCCTAGTTCTTTCTTTCAGTTTTGTTTTATTTCAGAGAGAAATGTTTTTCACAACTAGTGGTTAGGATCTGGAATCCATGGCCTTTACCATAGGATTGGAAGCAAGGCCATTCCACCCAACAAGTCCATTTAGCCATTTAATCATTGCTGATGGGCATTTCAATGCCACTTACCCACATTCTCCCCATAGCTCTTAATTCCTTGCAAGATCAAGAGCTTATCAACCTCTGTCTTGAAGACACTCAACGTCCTGCCTCCACTGTGCTTTGTGGCAATGAATTCTACAGGCCCACCACTCTCTGGCTCAAGAAATGTCCATTCTAAATTAACCCCCTCTAATTTTAAGGCTGTGCCACAGGTCCTAGTTTCCTCACTTAACAGAAACAACTTCCCAGCGTTCACCCTTTCTAAGCCATGTATTATCTTGTAAGTTTCTATT
Organism: Hemiscyllium ocellatum; assembly: GCF_020745735.1. Lineage (NCBI taxonomy): Eukaryota > Metazoa > Chordata > Chondrichthyes > Orectolobiformes > Hemiscylliidae > Hemiscyllium > Hemiscyllium ocellatum. The sequence continues at coordinate 50,762,813 of NC_083423.1, forward strand.
AGATCTCCCCTCAACCTTCTAAACCCTAATGAATACAATCTCAGGATCCTCAGCCGTTCATCGTATGTTAGGCCTACCATTCCAGGGATCATCCGTGTGAATCTCCGTTGGACACGCTCCAGTGTCAGTATGTCCTTCCTGAGGTGTGGGGCCCAAAATTGGACACAGTATTCTAAATGGGGCCTAACTGGAGCTTTATAAAATCTCAGAAGCACATTGCTGCTTTTATATTCCAACCCTCTTGAGATAGATGATAACATTACATTTGCTTTCTTCATCACATCCTCAACCTGCAAATCAACCTTTAGAGAATCCTAAACTAGGACTCCCAGATCTGTTTGTACTTTGATTTTATTAATTTTCTCACCGTTTAAAAAATAGTGCATGCCTGTATTTTTTTTCTAAAGTGCAGGACGTCGCTCTTGCTCACGTTGAATTTCATCAGCCATTTCCTGGACCACTCTCCTAAACTGTCTAAATCTTTCTGCAGCCTCCCCACCTCCTCAGTACTACCTGCCTGTCCACCTAACTTTGTATCATTGGCAAACTTCACCAGAATGCCCCCAGTCCCTTCATCCAGATCATTTATATATAAAGTGAACAGCTGCGGCCCCAAAACTGAACCCTGCGGGACACCACTTGTTACCAGCTGCAATTCTGAAAAAGAAGTTTATAGAGGTTTATAAAATCATGAGGGGCATATATAAGGTGAATGGCAAAGGTCTTTGCCCTCGAGGGGTGAGTTCAAAAGGTGAGAGGAGAAAGTTTTAAGAGGGACCTGAGCAGCAACTTCTTTTACATTAGAGAGTGGTTGTGTGTCCAATGAACTTCCAGAGGAAGTGGTGGATGCGAGTACAGTTACAACATTTAAAAGACATTTAGATGAGTACATGAATGAGAAATGTTTGGAGGGATATGGGCCAAACGCAGGCAGGTGGAATAATTTCGTTTGGGATTATGGCCACATGGACTGGTTGGATCAAAGGGTCTATTTCCCTTTGCTGTATAGCTCAATGAATAAAACAGCTATGTTTTTATGACAATTGATGGCAGTCTCATGGTTGCCTTTCCTGATAGTAACTTTCAATTCCAGATTTTTAAAATGAATTGAATTGAAATTCCCAGCAAGTTCTGAGAAGATTTGTAGCTCAGGTTGATGTTGTGGACTTAGGTTTGCTCACTGACCTGCAAGGTCCATTTCTAGACGTTTCATCATATTTTCCTGTGGAAATGACATCGCCAACCCAAAGAAATCCAAACATATAAATAGAAAGCAGGAATTATCAGCAGTACTTTGCTGAGGCCCACTGAAGATGTTACCTCGTAGGGTGATGAAACTTCTGGAATTGAACCTTCCACCTCAGCGAGCAAACCTACATCCAGAATTGTACTTCCACCATGTCCCCAGTGTAGTAACATTGGACCTTTGAGTCCTGTGCCTTTACCTTTAAACCACCATCTTTCCCTACATCTCCATGGTGTACTGATTTCGGTTTTGCTTTTTCACTGCTGTGTAGCCCAAAGGGAGAGGAGTCCATGACCTACTTCAGCAATGCCTACCCCTCCTACTGAGGCTGCCAATGCTCCAGAGCTGCCAACTCTGTGATTGCCCTGGCATGGAGACCCTTTCCTGCCATTCTTAATAGGGCAGTGAGTGGGAAGACAGCCAATTCGAAGATTGTGCCCTGAAAGGGGGTGTCAGCACTCTTGATCCCAGCAAGCGTGGCCTTGGGACCCTCATTTGGAGCTGACATCCAAGTCTGGAAGCCTGCAGCAAAATGCCACTCTGTGATTCAATGGTAAGAATAGAGACAGTTTTTAGTAAACTGCTGGAATTTCTAATAATGCATGACATTATGAATAAATGCTCAAAATTGAATTCATCAGGATGAGAGGGATTGGTGGAGCAAAGGGATAAATGTGGATACAGATCATTAAATGTGACAGTGAAAATAAATTACGGATATCACAAAAGACAAATTGAATTCTTGCTTATGGTCCAAAAAACATTGAGTCATCTGCATCTTCCACTCACATCAAATAGATGACATGGAAAAAGGTGTTCAATCTGCCCAGATCAGGCAAGTAAGGTAGGCCTCAAGTACACAAGCAGACTCTTAAAAGAAGGAAAAGCGAGGAGTTAAGAAGCTGTTAACAAAAATAAAAGCACATGGAATTAGAAACAACATTTCTAGGGGTAGGGAAATAGTTTGGAGACAAAAGGCAGAAGGTTTGGCAATGGAGAAGTCTTCAAACTGGTAGGTAATGACAGGTATCCCGCACAGATCAAGGCCTGAGATTCTCATTGTGAATCATAGAATCACTACAGTTGGAAGTAGACCATTCAGCCCAACAAGCATCCCAGCCCTACTCTATCCCTGTATTCCTCATGGCTAACTCACCTGTCCTACAACAACCCTGGACACTATGGGCAATTTAGCATGGCCAATCCACCCAACTTGCACATCTTTGGACTATGGAAGGAAACTGGAGCACTTGGAGGAAACCCATATAGTAAGGGGAGAACACGCAAACTCCACACAGTCAGTCACCCGAGGCGAAAATCAAACCAGGCTTCCTTGCACCATGAGGCAGTAGTGCTAACTATTGAGCCACTGTGCCACTCTACTTATAAGGAATACTTATGAGGCCGTGTTCAGATTTGCCAGTGAATTTATTAGGTGCCACAGTAAATAATGTAAACTGAGCAAAAGCTTGCAAAAGGCCATTGATCAATGAAGTGTGTTGGACACTTTGATCAGTTTATATATGAAAAACACTTTACCCAAATGCTCCTGTTGGTGAGATGGACAAAGGGATACAGAATTCGGTTTGTGCTTCAACTCGATTTTATTAATAAAAATATTTCTTATTAAAAACACTATGTGAACATTTCCCAAATTCCTATAATATTCACTCTCTGTCTACCTCTATCCATCTGAGAAAGGATATTACCTGCAACGATCCACATGTTTGAGCTGGGCCATTGAAATCTCCTTCCTCTCCGACAAAGGGCAGGCTCTTTTCTACAAAGGTTGGTCTCACAGGTCATGGTTGATTAAACTTCTGTTCTATGGTTTAAATTCTATAGATTCTGTCTCCGCTGCTCCTGTAGTAGTCCAGTGAATCTGTTCAGAAGACTTTTCCTGATTGTGTGCCACGTGTTAATAAAATCTTGGGATATGTTTAGTGATATTCAGGACACATGAGCAATAAGAACTTATTGGGATGGCCATCCACCTTGTCATCTACCAGGGGCCATCCTACACTGTCTCATCTGGCATTGCCCACCCACTGAGGAGAGGCTTGACTCCATCTCAATTTGGGAAATGTATTCAAAGAATTAAACGGTGGGATTTTTCCTCCGAAATTTGGCTGCAAGATCATGCCTAGCAAATTAACTGCTGCTTGCCTCTCCAGCTCTCCAAGTGGCACGGACCTGGGTCTTCACTTGGCTCCCTGTGGTGGTATGAACTACCTGTGTACCCTGCAGTCCCCTGAGAAGTGGCATACATGCTGATCCCTATCTCTCACCGCGGGATGGGCATACGGAGGTGGATGGCTCCAATAATAATTCCCCTTTGTTTCGGTCACCCCATTCATTCCTCCAGTGGGACTGGGGTTTGGGGCTTCTACTGGCTGCATTGCTCCCTTCCCTGATTTGAGGTGTTCTGATTGATTCATCTCTTTCTCTCCAAGCCCAGGTCATCTTCCTTATTGCCTATTGCTCTGTGCTGGTGTTGGCTGTGGGATGAAATGTTTTGCAGGCTTTCCTCACTGTCTTATTCGAGTGCAATTTGCTCTGCTTTGTCGTGTCAGTGCAGTCTGCTCCAAGTTACCAAAGACCCCTGTGAACTGTGTCCTCGCAAATGCAGATGGGTGATCTCCCTTTCACCATCTACACTTACTTAATCCCTCCATGTGGGTTCCCTTATTATATCTTACAATTGATGTTTCCATGAGCTGCTTTGGTACTGAGGCCCCTGGAACCAAAGAAAGCCAAAGGAGTGAAGGTATGGATCTGCAAGATCTGACTGGATGTTGAAACAGGTTTGAATGGCCCAGCCCTGTTTTGAATGTTAAAATGGAATAAAACCTAAATCAAGCTGCTGTTGGAAACTTATCCACTGTTTAAAATTCTTTTCCACTGAGGAGTTGAAATAAATGAGAAAAAGAACACAGTAAATAGTAAAGGTCATTCTAGTTATGCAGAATTTCAAGGCAACCTGAAAAACTGTACTTTTTCAACTGAACCTATAAATTTTTGAGGATGACATGATAGAAGTCCTTAAGTATGTAGAGTTTGCATGTTCTCCTGCGTCCAATTGGATTTCCTCCTGGTCTGATGAAGGGCTTATGCTCGAAACGTCAAATTCCCTATTCCTGAGATGCTGCCTGGCCTGCTGTGCTTTGACCAGCAACACATTTTCAGCTCCAGTTTCTTCCCACAGTCCAAAGATGTGCAGGTTTCCAAGGTTAGGCTAGAGGTGTTATTTCTGAGTGAGATGCTCTTTTGAGGATCAGTGTAGACTTGATGGACAGAATGGTCTACTGCCACACTGTAGGGACTCTGTGATTGTGTTAGAATGGCATAAATGCTAATGCTTCACAGGCATTTGTCACTGGTGGCATTATCATCTAGGCTAGTAATCTAGGAACTCCATGTCATGGGGAATTAGGGGTTCAAATCCCACCATGGTAGATGTTCAAATTTTTTTTTTAATGAAATTGCAAAAGCTAGCCTCACATTGACTTGTAGCCACTTTCAATTGTAAAAATCCATCTGGTTCACTCATGTCCCTTAGGGAAAGAAACTGGGCATCCTTACCTGATCTGGTCTATATGTGACTTCACACCCACAGCAATGTTGCTGACTCTTAACTGCCAATAAGGATGGGTAATAAATGCTGGCCTAGCCAGTGACCTCCACATCCCTTGAAGGGATAAAAAAATTGGGAGAGTGCAGTGTAAAATCCTCACAAAAAGAATTAGAGGAAATATTTATCTACAAGATAGGTGAGTTTAAAACATCACAAGATACAGCCTATAAATTAATTCAGGGAGGAATTAGAATAACTGCAAATGTTGTAAGAAGTGAGCAGAAGGAAATGAATAGAAGAAGTAGATAAAGTGAAGAAAAGCACCAATGCAGATTTTGTGGCTGTTTCTATGTTCCAATGATTCTAATTAGCTAACAGATAATCTTGTTAAATCCTTCAGGAAATCAATAAAACTGTCTCAATATTTATTTCACCTTGAAAATGAACATATATTTATATTTGTATTGCCCTCTGGGCATCAATATATTATTCACACAGCTGGGTGTTGAGATTAACAGCAAAGACTGGTGACAATAACATCTAGGGCTGAGTCTTCCATTTTTCTTTGGCCAAGCTGAATTTGCATTGCGTTATTTGGAGGGTCAATCACCATGAGGCCTAGCATGATTTCTTGCCTGATTAATGACCTACCTATTTCTATGGCAACCCTCACATCTGACACTAGCCCCATCTAACCAAATACCATTCCCAGAACAACTAACCACTCAGTGGGTAACTGCTGAAAGACCAGCATCCCTTCCACCAGCTCCATCTCGAAAAGGCCACTGTGGACATCAGCAACCTAGTCCTGTCCTTACCAGCAATGTAATGGCTGCTTGGCTGACTCATGTATTAGATTTTGGAATTTCAATTCATATAGTGTGGAAACAGGCCCATCGGCCCAAAAAGTTCACACCAAATCCTCCAAAGAGTAACCCATCCAGACCCATTCCCTTACCATATATTTATTTCTGATTAATGCATCTAACCTATCCATCGCTGAATACTTTAGTGTGGCCAATTGACCTAACCTGCACATCTTTGAACTGTGGGAGAAAATCCACTTCGACACATGGAGAATATGCAAACTTCACACATCTTAAGGACCTATAACATGTCATCCTCAAACGTTTATAGGAGAAAACATGCAAACTCCACGCAGAGTGTCATCCAAGGCTGGTCCCTGACACTGTGAGGCAGCAGTGTTAACCACTGAGCCACCATGCCACCCATACAGTTCAAATGTCTCAACTTAGCTGCTGTTTAACCAACAGATCACATTATTTATCTGCCCTTATATCCCATCTAAACACCCTCTTTAGATCAGGTAGGTAAAAACAAGGACTGCAGATGCTAGAAACCAGAGTATAGATTAGAGTAGTGCTGGAAATGCACAGCAGATCAGGCAGCATCCGAGGAGCAGGAAAATCGACATTTCAGGCAAAAGCCCTTCATCAGGAATAGAGGCAGGGTGTCTGCAGAGTGGAGAGATAAATGGGAGGGGGATGGGGATGGGGAGAAAGTAGCATAGAGTGCAATAGGTGATGGGGGTGGGGAAGGAGGTGATAGGTCAGAGAGGAGGGTGGGGGAAGGTAGCAAAGTGTACAATGGGTGAATAGGGGTGGGGATGAAGGTGATAGGTCAGAGAGGAGGGTGGAGTGGATAGATGGAAAGGAAGATTGGCAGGTAGGACAGGTCATGGGGACGGTGCTGAACTGGAAGGTTGGAACTGGGGTGAGGTGGGGGAAAGGGAAATGAGGAAACTGGTGAAGTCTACTTTCTCCACACCCCCACCCCTTTCTCATTTATCTCTCCACTCTGCAGGCACCCTGCCTCTATTCCTGACGAAGGGTTTTTGCCCGAAACGTCCATTTTCCTGCTCTTGGATGCTGCTTGACCTGCTGTGCTTTTCCAGTACCACTCTAATCTAAACCCTCTTTAGATCATCAATGCAAACCAAACTATTGTGACTGACAACAATTCTGTAGTCCATCTGCAGCAGCCGTCTCTCATCTACCTGAACTGGGTGTCATTCAGAACCTGCTTGGCTTGCAATGCCTGATCCAGCTGACCTCTGTCAAATACAAGGAGAGCCTCCTCATTCCCAAAGTCACTGTCCTCTCACGGAATAATATCCCATTCCCCCAGCTCCTCAGCAACTATTACTTCCTCTCTTTGGCTGTTCCTCATCGAATTCCCACAGTGTTGAAACAGGCCTTTCGGCCCAACAAGTCCACACCAACCCTCCGAAGAGCAACCCACCCAGATCCACTCCTGCATCCCATATTTTCCCTGACTAATGCAGCTAACCTACACATCCCTGAATACTATGGAGCAATTTAGCATGGCTAATTCACTTAACCTACATATCTTTGGACTGTGGGAGGAAACCAGATCCCCCAGAGGAAACCCACGCAGACACAGGGAGACTGTGCAAACTCCACACAAACAGTCGCCTGAGGCTGGATTCAAACCCGTGTCCCTGGTGCTGTGAGGCAGCAGTGCTAACCACTGAGCCACTGTGCCACCTATTCCACCCCACGCCCATAGCCAATAACACTGGAGCATTCACAGCAATGAAAATAGAAGAGCAGCTGCCTCCCAGCTAAATGCTACCACCAAAATAATCTCAATAAATCAACATCTGGTAATATTACCTCAGGTTGCGGCTAGCCTCTCAACGTGACTCACTCGAAATAGATGCAATGTGTCGGTGGGGGGGGGGGTAGGTGGACACAACGTTTATTAGAATTGTGGGTGTCTAAAGTAAATTGCAACACAAGCCTTCTGTTATATTTGAAAATGAAGGTGCTTTGGTTACAGGCTTCAGCAAAAAAATAAAACTGCTAAAACCTTTTTGAAAAGTACAGGATATGCAGGTATATGCCAATAGCAAAAGAACTGCCTTATAAATTCACATTGTGTTTCAATTACGTTCTGAGAGGCCTCTGGTGGAATTGAAGTAGTAACTTTGTTCTACCATTTGTCCATATACCTCTGGGTATTCACGCCACCCTATACACCGACCTATCACAATTACCCCCCACCTGCATCCATTCCCCCCCCTCCTATTTATCTCTCATCCCCTTTCCTCCTCCACATTCCTGATGAAGGGCTTATGCCCAAAATGTCGACTCTCCTGCTCCTCGGATGCTGCCTGACCCCTGTGCTTTTCCAGCACCCCCCTTTTCAATTCCTACCTCTGGGGATTATCATTGTTAGGAACGTACCTCAATTGTTTCACTGTTTCATTGACAAAATTAATTTGTGGCTCTAACCAAGGTGTGCAGGAAGAAATACTGAGCAAACACAAAGTTCTGCGGGAGGGTCACTCGGCCCCAAAACGTTAACTTTGATTTCTCTCCGCAGATACTCCCAAACCTACTGAGTTTCTCCAGCAATTTCTGTTTATCTTTGTCTCAGGTCTCCAGCATGCACAGCTCTTTGTTTTACACCTTTGCCTAAAAATTGTGAGATCATGTCTTCACTCACTTCAATATTGACATCAGGACCCATAACATAAACATAGGTTGCTCATTTTTATCTCTTCCAAATGTCCGTTGCACTCCAGGTTTACTGAAGATTGGAAAATCAGCTCGGTGAATCTGAAAGCAAGATTAGTGAAGCTATCCCTCTATTAACCCTGCTTTCTATTTCATGTGCCATGTTAATGGAGACTCTCATAAATATTTAAAATAGAGCTTTCAACAGAAATTCATCTAAAACAGCTGAAATGATTGATTTGAGAAAAGCAGCCCCATTGAACTTTCCAGAATAAGGGTAGCTTGTTATTTCCTGATTTGTAAGGAATCATTGATGAACAAATGTGGCCATCTCACTGTGAATATAAACACGCATTTGTATTTGTTCACCACTTCCTTCTATCCTGATGAACTCACTATAAATTACAGTGATGCTGTCGTGAAGATTTCAAAACTGGACACTCCTTCCGATTTTCTGTTAAAATGAGACAATTAATCTCAATGCACTAATGTTTGAGCCTTTGCAGACTGACTTTAATTCACTTAAATGTTTTCCATTGCTGTTACTCTTTAACTCTTTGAGGACTTTGCTGCAGTAGTTTAGAGTCATCCCTTCACTCAGATAAACATGAGATTGACTCCTGGGATAAGAGTGCTGTCCTGCAATCAGACTTGAGCAAGTGGATTCTTACACTCTCCAGAGTTGAGAAGAATGAAACTTGATCTCATGGAAAGGGGACTTGATGTCCTTGTTGCTAAGAGGTTGTGTCCGCCAGTTAGTGCTCCTGGGATTAGGAGAACTGAATCAGGCCCAATCTTTTAATACAAGGATGAGGAGAAATGTCTCTCCTCAGAGGCTTATGAATCTTTGGAATTGGCATTCTCTGTTGTTGAGTACATTCAAAACTCTAGCGAAATCAAAGGGTATTGAGGTCAGGCAGCAATGTGCAATTAAAATCAAAGCTCAGCCTTGATTTTGTATTAAAATGGAATTGGACGGAGGAGCTCCTATGTCTCATGCATTTATAATTTTAAAGTGTACATAGTTCACCAGCACCAATCAACCACACCGCCCCGTGGCCCAACGTTTCAACTCCCTCTCCCACTCTGCCGAGGAAATGGAGGTCCTGGGCCTCCTTCACCGCCGCTCCCTCACCACCAGATGCCTGGAGGAAGAACGCCTCATCTTCCACCTTGGAACACTTCAACCCTAGGACATCAATGTGGACTTCAACAGTTTCCTCATTTCCCCTTCCCCCACCTCACCCTAGTTCCAAACTTCCAGCTCAGCACTCTCCCCATGACTTGTCCTACCTGCCTACCCTCTTTTCCACCGATCCACTCCACCCTCCCCCGACCTATCACCTTCATCCCCTCCCCCACTCACCTATTGTACTCTATGCTACTTTCTCACCACCACCCCCCCCCCCCCCCCCCCCCCCCCCAACCCCCACACCCCTCCCCCAGCTTATCTCTCCACGCTTCAGGCTCTCTGCCTTTATTCCTGATGAAGGGCTTTTGCCCGAAATGTCGATTTTACTGCTCCTCGGATGCTGCCTGAACTGCTGTGCTCTTCCAACACCACTAATCCACAGTTCATCACCAGCAGAGGCCATTTACAGGGATTTCAGCTTTTGTGGAGAGAGAGATAGAAAGAGACACAGAGACAGAGTTCATGTTTCAGAGCGATCGGTTCGCTCAGTTGATTGGATGGTTGGTTTGTGATGTAGAGTGATGCCAACAGCAGAGGTTATCATAACCTCACCCTTTGCCTGAGGTATGGTGACCTTCAGGTTAAATTCACCACCCGTTGTCCCTTTCTAATGAGGGAATGGGACTGTAACATCTCCTCATACATCAGTCTTATTTATGGGACATTGTCAGCAAATTAGCTGTTGTGTTGTCTGAAAAATGACTTTAAATACACTGCAAAATAATTTGCTATTGGGAAGTAAGTGTGACTGTATTTGATATTAAGGCACCATTTGATCAAGTGTAGCATCATGGAACCTTAGCAAATCTGCAGTCGATGGGAACTGGAGGGAAACACTATGCATTTTGGCACCATACCTGGAACTAAAATGGTTTATAGTTCATGGAGGTCAATCACCTTGGTCTCAGGACATCTCTGCAGAAATTCCTCAGGGTCGTGTCCTGAAGTCCAACCAGCTTCAGCTGCTTCATTAATGACAGTCCTCAAGCATAAGATCAGTAGTGAGAAAGTTTGCCGATGATTGCACTATTCACGACTCTTCAGAAACTGACAGTTTTTGTCCAAATGCTGCAAGACCTGAACAGCATTCAGGATGAGTGGTGAAAAATATTCATGTCATAGGCTCCGACTGTCTCTAACAAGAGCAAGAGCCCTTTGGTCTTCAATGACATCACCATCACTGAATATCAACATCTTTACCAGTCACTCCCTGCATCACTGATACACGTTAGCAACAGTGTGTGCTATATACAGGACACAGGGTAATACCTCACCAAGTCCCTGTGGGCAGCATCGTCCGAACCTGATCACTACCTGATCCTCCACCTGAAAGGCTGAGGCAGAAAATGCATGGGAACATCACCAAGAGTAAGTTCACATTCAAGCCATACCATCCTATAGTTGCTGCTCACTCACTGTTGCTGGGTCAAAATCCTAGAACCCTCTCCCTAATAGCACAGTGAGTTTAGCCATGGGTACAGCAGTTCAAGAAGGCAGCTCACCTCCACATTCTCCAGATGGACAGTAATGCTGACTTCGCCAGATATGCTGACATTCAGTCATCAAATAAGGAAAAACTTCACTGGAAAGAAATTTGAGATCACTTGAAAATGTGAAGGGTATATTATTACTGCAAGTTATTTCCTTTGGTGGGTCTACTTAAAAAAAAAAGACCTGTCCAAGGACTAGTCCATAAACAATACAGATGATGAGCAAGCTTGGTGCTAATAGTGGGCCACTTGCAACAGAAGGGTGAGGTTCAAATAAACTTCTAGAGATGTGAGCCCGAGTATGGGCTAGTCTTCCAGGAGAACACTGAGGAAATACTGCACTGCCAGAAGTACTATCATTTGGATCCAGTGATAAACTGCCAGCTCTCAGGTATATATAAAATATCCCATCGCGTTCTTACAAAAGCAGGAGCATTTTCCCTGTTTTCTTAGTCAATATTCATACAATCCTTACAGTGCAGAAAGATGCCATTCAGCCCATTGAGTCTGCACTGACCCTCCGAACAGCATACCACCCATACCCAATTCCCCTACCCAATCCCATAATCCTGCATTTCCCATGGCTAATCCACCTAGCCTGCAGATCCTTGGACGTGATGAGTAATTTCCTATGGCCAATCCACCTAACCTGCACATCTTTGGACTGTGGGAGGAAACCGGAGCACCCAGAGGAAACTCACACAAGCAGGGGGAGTATGTGCAAACTCAGTACAGACATTCTAAATTGATCTCTTGCCCAACACTAAAAAGAAACAGAATATCTGCTCATAACTATCATTTTGATGTAGTGATAAACTGCCTGCTCTCAGGTATATCTGAAGTATCCCACAACATTCTTACAATTTGTGGGACCTTGTTGTTTATGTACGGGGAGGGGTATTGCATTTCCCATGTTGCAATGGTGAGTACACTTCCAAAGTACTTCATTGATCTAAGTATTTTGATACCAAAGGCATGAATGTCCTACATAAATGTAGATTGTTGTTAAAGGGGAAATTTTGCCTCATGACTGAAAGTATGTATTTGGAAGTGACAGCAATGAGCATAGGCTAAAGAGCAATAAAGTAAACCAAAGCAGGTTTATAAAGTGTATTCCTTTATGTTATATTTCCAAGTAAGATCCATTCAGTCATGTATTATTCCCCTACAGCTGTTAGCTGGGGTGCAAGACCTTCAAATGGCCAGTTCAATAAAAACTATAACGTTGCTTAAAGGAGATACGTTCATGCTTTGACTGAGTCATAGAGTCATCGAGATCCACAGTATAGAAAAAGGCCCTTTGGCCTATTGCATCAAAAACAACCACCTCAGTGTTCTAATCCCATTTTCCACCACCTGACTCATAATATTGTATGCCTTGGCTTTGTAAGTGATCAAAGAAGTAATCATTCATAGGTGTCTTGTGGGTTTCTGCTTCTACCATCCTTACAGACAGCGAGTTCCAGATTCCAATCAACCTCTGGGTAAAAAAGTTGCACCTCACGTCTCCTCTAAATCTCTGGCCCTTGCCTTAAATCTATGCCTCCCTGTCATTGATCCCACCCATCAAGGTGAAATATTTCTTCACATCTACCCCAGTCATTGAATCCCCAGCAAGGCAAAACACTTCTTCACACCTACCCGAATCTGTGCCCCTCATGATTTTATATATCTCAATCATGTCCCCTCTTAATCTTCTTTGCTCTTAGGAAAACAACCCCAGTTTGTGCAATCTCTCTTCGTAACTGAACACCTCCCCAGTGTTATCCTATAATATGGATGCCAGAACTGCACACAATACGCTAGCTGTGGCCTAGCCAATGTTTTACTGAGTTCCAGCATAACTTCCCTGCTCTTAAACTCTCTGCTTTGGCTAATATGCCCTATTCAGCACTTTATCCACCTGATATTTTAAGAGATTGTCATACATGCAAACCGAGATCACTCTGATCCTTGGTGTTTCCCAAAGTTCTACTGTTCATTATGTAGTCCTGATTAGATTAGGGCAAAGCAAGAATGAACAAATATGTTTGAAATTGGCTTTAGAAGCAGAGATAATTAAGTAGTGGTAATTTCACTGGACTGAAAATCCAGAAGCCTAAGCTAATATTCTGGACTCACAGGTTCAAATCCTGCCCCTAAATCTAATGGAATTTACAATCAATTAATAAATATAGAATTGTAAAGCAACTGCCTGTAATGGCAACCATGAAACCATTGTCATAAAAACTCATTTGGTTCACTACCATTTTGTAGGGAAAGAAACAGGCCATCCTTACCTGGTTTGGCCTACATCCAACTCCAGACCCACAGCAATGTTAACTCTGAAAAGGCCCACAAGCTTCTCATCTGTATCCAGTAGCTGCAAAACCAAGAAGTGATCAAACTGGATTGAAAGCAGATTGACCTAACATTGGAACCAACAGTGACACACACAAACCTGTTCACCTTGCAAAGTCCTCCTCGCTAACAGCCAAGGGCCTGTGCTAAAATTTGAAGAGCTGTCCCACAGGTTAGTCAATCAACAGCCTGCCACATTCAAACTTGCTATATCACAGCAGGCAGAGAACTTCCCAGACACCATCATCACCATTCCTGGGTATGTTCTTTCACATCAGAAAGACACAACTATCAAAGATGGTGACACAGTGGTATATAATTAGGAGGGAGTTGCACTTGGAGTTCTCATTTGATACTCTGAACCTAACGTAGTCTCATGGCATCAGGTCAAACATGGGGGAGGAAACCTACTGCCAATTACCACATATTGAGCCCCCTCAGCTGATCAATCAATGCTCTTCCATGTTGAACACTAGTTGGAAGAAACACTGAGGGTGATAAGGATATAGAATTTACCCAATGTGGGGGATTTTAATTTCTATCACCAAGACTGATTCATGTGCACCCTATTGTCCAAGCTGGCCCAGCCATGAAGGATATCACTATTAAACTGGGTTTACAGCAGAGGGTAAGGAAAGCAATAAGAAGGCAAACCTACTTGACTTCATCTTCACTATACGAGTTGTTTCAGAAGCATCTGTCCATGACAGTTTTAGCAGCACCACAAAATACTTATAGAGACAAAGTCCAGTTTTCCTGTTGTCTTGTATGGCACTACCTCCATGCTAAATGGGATATGTTTTGAACAATTCTATCAAAACTAGACATCCATGAGGCACTATAGCCGTCAGCAACAGCAGAATTATATTCAACCATCTACAAAGTCACAATTCAGCAGAGTGGTGGAATTGTCTCCTCTTGCCTGGGTGTGTGCAGCCCCAACAACATTCATGAAGATCAACACCATCCAGGACATAGCAAAACACTTGATTAGCACCCTTTCTACCACATTTAACAATTACTCTCTCAACACTGATGCATTGTGGCAACAGAATGCACTATTACAAGATGCACTGCAGTAACTCACCAAGGTTCCTTTGATGGCACTTTACAAACCTGTAGTTCCAAAACAATGTCATACTCACTGCTGCCATCATGTTGTGTGTTAAAACCCCGCCACTGCTCATCATGTTATATGAGCTATCTGGACACTTAAAGATAGATTTTCTGCTGCCACCAACCTCCTTTATGATTGTAGTCTACTGGGGCTGCTTTGTCTCATGGATAGAAGAAAACCATAATGTAGTCTCACAAAAGCAGATTCTTAAACTCTTGTAGTGTATTGCATACTAGCAACCAAGTATACTCTTCATAGAATCCCTACAGTAAGGAAACAGGCTATTAGGCCCAACAAATCCACATCAACCCTCCAAAACGTATCCCACCCAGGTCCATTCACCTACCCTATTGCTCTACATTTATCCCTGTCTATTGCTCTTAACCCACGTATCCCTGAACACTATGGGCAATTTAGCATGGCCAATTCACCTAAGCTGCACATTTTTGGATTATGGGAGGAAACTGGAGCACCCAGAGGAAACCCACACAGAGAATGTGCAAACTCCACACAGACAGTTGCCCGAGGCTGGAATCAAAGCTGGGTCCCTGGTGCTGTGAGGCAGCAGTGCTAATCACTGAGCCACTGTGCAGGTCTTTGTTATTAAAACTATGAGGAGACCTCAACAGTAGATCTGTCTGCTTCAAGATCCAGAGATGGTCTCCTCACACCCAACTCGTTATCACAGCATATCATATTTGGTAGAGCTTAATGCATTCTTCAGTATTAACTCTTTCAGAACAAACATCTTAAATATACCACCTCTGATCTTATTGCTCGCCTTTAATAAGATTTACAAATTACTGCATAGCATTACCTTAATCATTATGTTAACTCCCCTAATGTATCTAACTTCACAAACTCAGACCACCTGAAGAATTCATACTTCTTCCAGACTATATTCTCTTTAAATTGACAGGTCCTTGGCTTAAAGGTTGTTGGCTTTGATACTGTTCTTGACTGTGTGAGGTTGAAGTAACTCCAAGTTAGCTGTTATCCTGTCACAAAGTCACCCTTTATTTACATGTGCACAGTATGTAGACTCCTACCAGCCAGCTCAATGCCAGTCCTTAGAATGAGGAGACTTTCTGCATCTCCTGTTTATATCTGTTAGCCAGGGCTCCCTGACTGCCCAGATTAACAACCCCAAGCAAGTATCTCATAGTCAATGAGATCCACTTGGCCCTTGTCCTGAACACTACAAAGGCCTGTAACTCAGCTTAAAGTGGAAAACCTCTTATCTCTTGGAGTCCTTCGCATTGGACTTTGTTCCTGGCAAACCAGGTCTTTGATCAAATCCAGCACCTGATGGATCTGTGATCTCCTGACTTTCATCACAGAGCAACCTCTCCTGCTGAAAAAGGCATTATCCCACAATACCATCTAGGGGACTTTTAAACCTTCTGAATATCCCTTTTTGAAAGATGGCTCTCTGTCAAACCGATATTTTCTTCCTGGGTGTAAAGAATTCTTCATCCAGGCAATTTATTTTTGAAGTTATCTTGAATTCCTGGGTCAGTAATTTCTTCCTGACTGTGTCCTAACTCTGTTGCAATGAATTATCCCACCTCAGTGATGACTTTCAAGGAGTTATATAAATTCCATCTTCAAGTTGAAGATCTGCTGGCCAATTTGTTGATTGGGTTGGATGCTTATATTGATCCACTTATGGTTGCTTTTCTTGTTCACTAATATGTTCACACCTTCATTCATGCTGTTTGGGGATTGTGGCTTCCATAGCATGGTCTCTTTCAGTAGACTGAAATAATTCTTCCTTGGAAACTGAAGAACTGAAATGTTCAACTAAAACTTGGACATTCACAGCTTTTGACATCACATTCAAATCTGCCACAGCGATATGTTCACCAGGTCACGTTGCTGTTTGATCAACTTCAGTTAAAGATTCACCATCGAACTCAAATGGGTCATACTGCTCATTATCTTTCTCATCACCTCATTCTCCAGGCAAAATTTGTTGATTTGGTCATCTGACCTTCCTTCAATCTTCATAGCAGTGAAAAACATTTCCATCAACCTTGAATTGTCATACTTCCAGTTGACAGTCTGAAACAATTTTCTAATGCTTAATGTAAGCAATGTCAATGTAATTTGTCTTCATTTTGGGTTTGGCATGAGTCTAGGAAGCCCTTTGAAATCTTTCTCCAGTTGTCCTTTGATCAGCTGTTCAATACCTAACATTTCCTTGGCCTGTCATTCCATAACTGGTGTCTCCTTGAACAGCTGTGGTGTCACTAACCTTTCCTTGACCAGTTCCCTGTTGATTGAGTAAGTTTAAAGTCAAGGTACACCTTAATGCTCATGGGTGGGAATTCTTGCTTTCAACACATATACAGATTTTCTACTCTCTAACAGTTTATAAAGCTGCTCTCATTCAATGAGTTTGAATGTACTAACCTGTCTGGATTGTGATCTTTGATGTTTTTTTCTAGCTATACAAGTGGCTTCCCACATTGTCATTTTTGAACTTTTCTAAGAGTGCTTGAATCATTAGTGATAGTTATATAATATTTGTGACAGACACAACCTTTGTCTTGATGCACATGTAGAGAAAGCCTCTACCACCTATGGCCGATTTGCAAACCATGGATTGGATAATACCAATCTGACCCTAGTTTTTAGAGTCTGCATTGTCAGTAGCTTACTGTATGGCTGCAAAAATAGATGACCTACAAACAAAAGAAGCTCAAAAATTTCCGACTTTGCTACGTGTGGCATATTGTGCACATATCCTATCAAGTTGAAATCACAAGTCTGCTCTCCAAGGCAGCTCTCCCAAGTGAATTGACCTTAACTGAGGCTGTTCATCCACCAGCCTTTTAGTCAAAACAGGAAATATTAGTGAGAAACCTGTTTGGGTTTCAGTATCAGTAAGAAGTTTTGGAAGATAAATAATGAAAAGAATGTTTTCACTAGTTTTGTGTAAATTGGTATCAAGGGAATTTGAATTGAGACCGCCTTTGGGGAACAGGAAGTCATTTAGTAATTGAAAAACTACTTAACAGGAAGAATATATAAAGATAACAGGAAAGGACAGAGAAATAAGGTGAAAGTGGATTACTGAGAGGTCTCATGACACAAGTGGACTTCAGCTGCATTATAACCTATATGATTCAAAGGCCTCTCTAGATTTAAAAGCTTATTTTTTAAAAACACCTTATGCAATAGAACTGGGTGCATCCGGGATTTGTTATGCATGTATTTTGAAGTCTCTATATTCATATCTTACTGTTCTCATCCTCAACAATTTGTGCACAATATAAACTGTCTTGGAGATAAAATCAACAGTGAAACCATCCTCAACTTTGAGCTCAGATACTCGTTCAAACCAAAAAAAAGGCCATTCTTATTAGGTTCCACTTAACACGACTTACAGGCTTTAACAGCCTCTGAGTGATGACTCATCTGCCCTCCCAAAGTAGTGGCAAAGATCACTTGCAGCATATTAGCTGAAAGGATTCTAATATAATTACAGCTATTTATGTCCACAATTTTGGAAAGCAGAATATTGGCACTTGTTTTTGTGTCATCAACGGCAGTTTTCTAGCAGAATTGCTAGCAATCATCATTATGTTATTGTGAGAGAGTACATTAAAGTTATTGATTTCCTAAAAGAATTTTTTAGAGAACAGTTGAATATATTTTTACAGTTAGGTGTGTATGATACTGTTTCAGCTGTTATCTCAGAAGTTGTCTTTGCTGGCGGAGATGGCACCTTGGGTGAATGTTTTGTTAAAATTCATGAAATCTAGAATATCAGCCCCAGCCAGTGAGAAAGAGGAAGTGAATACAAAAAGAGATTGTAATTGTCTTCATAGAATCGACAATGTAGTTCTAATCTGTCTGGTTCTGTATGAGATGAACGAATGAAGTAAATATGTTGCCTCTTGTGTTAAATTGCTCCTTGAACAACAATGGAAGGTGAATCAGATCAATGCTAATCTGTCCTACCTTCTATGCCCCAGCTATTGCCCAACTCCTCTGTAACGTCTACCTCTTCAGTGGTTGATTACTACAGTCAACAGAGAGAAAGGTTGCAGGTCACCTCATGTTGAAGGGTCTTTAAACCTTTTGAGCTGACCTTAAACAGGCTTGCTTGCCAAGAGCATCTGGACCTACAGGCATTAAAGCTGTAGTGGTAGTGCCACTACCTCTGAACCAGGAGGCCCGTGTTCAAGTCCTACTTTCTCCACAGGTGTGTAATAGCATCTCTGAGCTATCAGTTAGGAAAGTATCTAGAATAAACAATGCAGACCCACAAGCAGGAGTAATCAGCAATTAAAATCCATGGAAGATGCATTGTATCAGTAAGTTTAAGAAGGATTGTTATGGATGTTCTTTAGGAATTTAATAAAATTTAACAAATTTGAATTTTATGAATCTGACCTCCCTACAAGCCTGCTTTTATCATACTGTTAATTGTGCATTTAGAGGACATAGTCCAGGTCCTTGGCTTCAAATTATTCCATATGGAAATCCTGCCAATGTTGACACATACTCCTTGTCCATATATTTACAAAAGATGCAGTGCATCACAATTTGTGATCAATGATCAGATCACCTTAAGTAATGAAATTTTTGTTAATATTTCTAGTTATTTGGCTACAGATTGTCAGAAACATTTTATACTAATTGATCAACAGTCAAAAAAAAACAGCACTTCTATTTAGCATCTCAGTAGGTTAGCATAAGTTTAACATGATTAACCTCATGATTATAAGAAAAACATAGGAAGCTTATATGATACCAAATTACATGTGCACTAATGCCACATGCTTTTTATTTTGTCAATTACAAACATCAGGATCACCCCCAACCAACAAGTTTAGTACATAAGAACTTGGTACTTATTTAATAGGACCAGATTCATGATGTAAATGAGAGGGAACATAATCATTAATTTAACATTTCCTTTTGTGTTGTTGAAGGTGGGGAAAGAGGAGGGGGACGGGGTGGCAGGAGGGTGGTACTGGAAATAATAAGCCTTCATTGTTGCAAACCTGAATGTTTCCCTCGAGGAAAACAGGAAATCAAAGCAATAAATATAAAAGCAGTAAAATGTGGCTTCACAAAATAAATCAGTTGTGAACCAAATTGCACATTTGGCCCCCAACCTCAATAAGGTCAGTGAGATGCTGCTGTCCATGATCACGCCCACGCAAGATATAGAAAGGGTGACAAATCAAAGCCAATGAGTGGCAACAATGAAATGTCAAGAGTTCCATCATGTAAATTTCACCCAAGGAACCAATTTAGACTTTGTAGAAAGGAGCAGCTAACATGAGGTGACGTGAGTATGTTCACATAATGATGTCGCCAAATAGATCTGCCATGCATGACGATAAGTGCCGATGTCACTGTACAATTGGAATACAAGATACAGTTTAAGAATTTGACAAATGAGGTAAAGTTTGCCATAATAAATCAAATTATTTGCATTTAGAAAACATACAACTCTTCATTTCTGAACCCCAGGAAATGATTTTGGTGCATTTAAAATGTAACCTCTTTAAGTGAATTCTGCAGTTAAAAATTCTCTTTAAAGTTCTCGATTCAATTATTTTTTTGTTTATTTTCATAGAATACAAAATTTTTTGAAGCACTGAATAAATTTGAAAACTTTCCCAGTTTGAAAAGCAGTTAAAGAATCTTTGACATCTTACTGTTTGAGAGAGGAAATGAATCGGGAACATTGCTGTGTCCTAAAAATGTTGATGTCAAATATACTCACCATGTAGAATGGAAAATGTTTGTAACATGTTGCATTTAAAGCAGTGGTGGAAACAATTCATTGCTATAACAATTTAATTATCCACTCATTCAATTCTCCTTTAATCAAAATGAAAGATATTATTTCATAAAATAAATCAAACAGAAAGTGGTAGAGTAGGTTGTGCAAATGTGATGCTTGGAACAGAATCTTATTTTCTAAAAAGGCAACCAATTAGACCCTTGCCCTATAACTCGGTTACCATAATTTTTTACACTATAAACCCATACTATGCAGAAGTATAGATCTATGCACATAGATACAAACCAGGACATTTCATTTCTTGTGTTAAATGACGTTATCAGTCTCTTCAGTCACATCCACCTATCTGATTTCATTCCATTACTGCACTGTTATTACAGTTTGGGCATCCATTAGTAGACCCCAGTGTCGGACAAACTAAAAAAAACTTCTTCACAGACTTACATCTTTGGTGCAATGAAATATAGACATCAGTCTTGCTTGAATAACAAACGCACAAGAGACTGGCAACATTGTATAGAAATGGGTTAGACTATTGCTTTGCAGTCTATGCTCCATTGAAGTGGATGTTTCATTTTCTATATTTATAATTTTCACATCAATGAGTGACGCAAGTACCATGCATTTTCACCTTTTATTTAAACAAGGTAATCAGTGCTGATGTTTTGCATCACAATGAAAGTGATATGGTAAACATACAGAAATACCTGCCTCCTTTGTTAAATATTTGAAAGTTTTGTATTCTACACTGTAACTTTAGGCAATAAGATAATTATTGAATAATAAATTTAAAGCAGTAATTAAAATAAGTGATACCTTTCTAAATCTTCTTCCCACCTTTCCTCTTAATTCTATTTTCCTCCCATGCCCATAACAATGATGCAAATTTCAGATTTGAAGCAGCTCTACATAGTGTAGAATACAGTGTGCCTGAAATGTCAAGTGCAAATGATGCTCAGTTTTCTGATGGAATGTAATTAGGCACATCGAAGGAAGTTATTCATGGTGGGAGAGGGAAATTGTACACAAGTCAAATTTAAAGGGACAACTAAAGATGAATTTTGCAATCATGGAACAAAACATCAGAGAGATTTTATTCTTAAGGAGAACATTAACCCAGCATTTGAGATGGAAGAAGTTGAATATTAACAAAACATAGTTGAAAATGAAAGACAGCGGAAGGACATGCGCAGGATGACTCTGGAGACAAGTAAAAGTATTGTTCAGCATCCAAGCTTATTTCACAGGAGTCTGACTGTTTAAGGTGATTTTGAGGACAGCTTCCTGCATTAACCCCTTAAATCAACATTAAAATAGGTGGTGAGGAGGTACAGTCAAGTTTCAGGTCATTGAAATACTGGCACACTTCACATCTCAATCAATCCAGACTAATAGAAAACAGGTCCTCAAGGCCTTTTGTAGGTATATATGCCAGAATCTGTGCATGTAGGTGGTGCCATTCCATCTATTGTAGCTAATCAGTCAACATTCACTTCCGATTACTTTAACTTGCTTTCTTTTATGCAAAGGACACGATGTACTGCAATTGGAATGCCCCTGTGTGTCATTAAAATAATGGATGGTCAGAAATCAAATTAACATAACTAAGGCACCCAGGGTTATGTGTCCGCTAACTCAAGATCTTTTGAGGACAAAGTCCTTCACCTGCAATGTTTGCCAATGTGAACATGAGAATGAGAACAACAAAGCTATTCTTTCACTGGACTGTAAGGTGAAACCATTCCCTATAGTTAGGGCACAGGTCTCAAGGTGTCCCCTCACTCAAAATAGTCATTCATTGTGTGTGACCCCGGCAGTGGATACAGACAGGCAGGTTTCGGTAACCATTGAGATCGCTAGAGTGCAGCCCAGTTCTTTCCTGACCTTGAGCCAGTCCTGCACAAATGCCACACATGAAGTCATGGGTGCTGTCATTAATCTTGAAGCCTGCTACCAAGCTGCTATAGCCACTGGTCATCGTGGCAACTCACACCAGCAAACAGGAGGTGTTACCATTCCTCTCTTTCACCAGCCAATGACTCCCAGATGTGATCGTCAGAAAGGACTTTCATGTCACATTTGCAAGCATTCTTGAAGCAGATACTCAGGCACCCTATTGGCAACTTGGCTCCAGCAATCATGATACAGAAGGCCCCTGGCTACGAGACTGTCTCCACCCTGTGGCCAGGTCTAAGCCTCTGAAGTAGCTTCTGTATGATTACTGTCAATTCATTTGGGAGATCCGCCTTGGAAAACAGATTTGTTATTTTGCCTTGCTGTGATAGTGCGCAGTGTGCCACAGGTAGCCAAGTTGGAAATTGTTGAGCTTCTTTTGCTGGTAGCTGTAAGTCATCCATTTTTGAAACTTAATAGCAAGTTGCTGACAATACAGGCCCTATAAACCATCATCTTATTCATAAAGCAGTCATTGTTTTTACCTCGTTGATTTTAACCCTACTGCGAATCCTCTTGCAAGGATGCCTGCCTTGAAGAAGTTTTCCTCCTCCCTCTACAAGAATCTCAGGGAGTCCCTCTCCCACTGCAACTCCCAGGTCATTTCCTCCCTGACCTATCACCTTCATCTCCTCCCCCGCTCACCCATTGTACTCTATGCTACTCTCTCCCCACCCCCACCTCCCTCTAGCTTATCTCTCCATGCTTCCAGCTCACTGCCTTTATTCCTGATGAAGGGCTTTTGCCCGAAACGTCGATTTCACTGCTCATTGGATGTTGCCTGAACTGCTGTGCTCTTCCAGCACCACTGATCCAGAATCTGATTTCCAGCATCTGCAGTCATTGTTTTTACCTAACAAATTAGTGTTATCCAATCCATGGTTTGCAAATCAGCTATGGATGGTAGCTGCTTTCCCTGTATATGTATCAAGACATAGATTATGTTTGTTATAAATATCACATGACTATTATCAATGATATGGGTATCCTCAGAAAAGTTCAAAAATGACAATGTGCAAAGTCACCTGTATAGGCAGAAAAAACATCAAGGGAGAGACTGAACAGACTGGGGCTGTTTTCCCTGGAGCGTCGGAGGCTGAGGGGTGATCTTATACTGGATCAGTGGTGCTGGAAGAGCACAGCAGTTCATGCAGCATCCATAGAGGTTTACAAAATTATGAGGGGCATGGATAGAGTAAATGACAAAGTCTTTTCCCTGGAGGCGGGGATTTCAAAACTAGAGGTCATAGGTTTAGGGTGAGAAGGGAAAGATATAAAAGAGACCTATGGGGCAACTTTTTCACGCAGAGGGTGGTATATGTATGGAATGAGCTGTCAGAGGAAGTGGTGGAAGCTGGTACAATTGCAATATTTAAGAGGCATTTGGATGGGTGTATGAATAGGAAGGGTTGGAGGGATATGGGCTGGGTGCTAGCAGATGGGACTAGATTGGGTTGGGATATCTGGTCGGCATGGACGGAAGGGTCTGTTTCCATGCTGTACATCTCTATGACTCTATGACTCTATCACAGTTCAAACAGATTAATACACTAAGACTCATAGACTCACACAGGCATAGAGATGTACAGCATTGATTAAAATCAATTATATAAACTTTATATAATTCGAGAGTTCGGTTGCCACAAGTGCTTCTGAGAGAATGGAAAGTATTTTTCCTGTAGTGATGGCATTACTGAAGTTCTGGGGTTAAAGCAGCGGTTTTACTGGAACTCAGGAAAGTAGTTTACGTATTTAAATGCCTGCTTCAAAAGAATAGCGGGGAAAACATCACTAATTCTATAAAGATAAGTAACCCTCTGAAAAATATCCAAGGGTTCCTCTTGTGACATTTGATTGCGTAGATGATCTGACGTGTGGGAAGTTCTACCTAGGTTTTTCATGTAATTAATTCAACTTTTTAATGCAGTAAAATGATTACCATTGCTTTAGCCTGTATTTAGAATCAATTCATACACTGTAGAGAGAATGCAACTGTGCTTCTGCAATTTCTCATTGTGAAGATTCAACTCCATCCAAGTCCTCATCTTCTCTAATAGTCCTAGTATGTTAAGGTGCAGGAATGCTAGATGGACTACCAGTTGTGGTAATGCTACAGGAGTCTTGAGTCATGTAGATTTTGTAACTCCATCCTGCTGACTGCTCCTTGTCTGACCCACATGACCCTGCTGAAAGAAAAGAACTTTTGTAGAGAAGTCTCCTACATATGCCTGAAGTCGATGCTATTCTGGCACCACACCGCCCAATCAGCCATTGTACCATCAGTATTGTAAATTCCTGAAACATGTGCTCATGTGCTCTGTGTTGTTTACCTCACATACAGCCAGCAAGGAGCAGTAAATAGGACTTCAATGAGCAACTGCTGTGCAATTATACCAAGTACAAGGGACACAAATTGTAAGTAGGACTTCTGGAATACTTAGTGGATTCCAGTACATGCAGAGAGCATTGCAACAGGTGACCTTCTCACATAAAGGCAGTAGGGTCTGCAGGATGAAAAATGTGATAGATGTAGAAGATAGAGCGGGTGCATTCTGTAGGCTATGTCCTGTGGTAAGTTAAAGCTGGAGTCCTCCGCCATTGCTGACAGCCTTGCAGGCCAGCAAATGCATATAGCATCTGATTGTTGTCATCTATCAATGCACTCCCGCTCAGTTAACCAGTCCTTCATCTGAGTTCCAGCAACTGCTCATCTATCACATTGACAAGCTTAAAATGAACCTTTCTACCTTGGCCTGGCTAAAGCACTGTGGCCTCTTAGAATAAAGAACATCACAGTGCAGTACAGGCCCTTTGGCCCTCAATGTTGTGCCAACCTGTGGAACCAATCTGAAGCCCATCAAACCTACACTATCCTATTCTCGTCCATATGCCTATCCAATGACCATTTAAATCCCCTTAAAGTCTTCTACTGTTGCAGGCAGTGCGTTCCACGCCCCTACTACTCTCTGAGTAAAGAAACTACCTTTGACATCGGTCCTTTATCTATCACCCCTCAATTTAAAGCTATGTCTCTTCATGCTAGCCATTGCCATCCAAGGAAAAAGCCTCTCACTGTCCAACCTATCTAACCCTCTGACTTTCTTACATGTCTCAATTAAGTCACCTCTCAATCTTCTCTCTAACAAAAACTGCCTCAAGCCCCTCAGCTTTTCCTCATAAGATCTTCCCTCCATACCAGGTAACATCCTAGTAAATTTCCTCTGAATCTTTTCCCAAGCTTCCACACCCTTTCTATAATGCGGTGACCAGAACTGTATGCTATACTCCAAATGTGGCCACACCAGAGTTTTGTACAGCTGCAGCACGACCTCATGGTTCCGAAACTCAATCCCCCTACCAATAAAAACTAACACACTGTATGCCTTCTTAACAACCCTATCAACCTGGGTGGCAACTTTTAAGGATCTACGTACATGGACATCATGTATACTGCTCATCTACACTTCCAAGAATCTTACCATTAGCCCGGTACTCTGTATTCCGATTACTCCTTCCAAAGTGAATCACCTCATACTTTTCCACATTAAACTCCATTCGCCACCTCTCATCCCAACTCTACAGCTTATCTATGTCACTGTGTAATCTACAATATCCTTCGGCACTATCCATAGCTCTACCAACCTTAGTGTCATCTGCACATTTACTAACCCATCCTTATATACCCTCATCCAAGTATTTAGAAAGATGACAAACAGCAGTGGACCCAAAACAGATCCTTGACGTACATCACTAGTAACTGAACTCCACGATGAATATTTCCTATTAACCACCAGCTTCTTTCAGCTAGCCAAATTCTGATCAAACCATTAAATCACCCTCAATCCCATGCCTCCTTATTTTGTGCAATAGCCTACCGTGGAGAACCTTAAAGCCTCTTGACTCACTGCTGATCCTAACTTGATACTGTCAGAAGTCACATGACACCAGGTTATAGTCCATCAGGTTTATTATAAATCACAAGCTTTCGGAGTGCTGCTCTCTCATCAGGCGAAGTGACTATGAGTATCCAAACATTTGGCAGGCCCTCCTTATCAGTGTTTCCTTGTTGTTCTTCCCTCTTGGCATGGCCAGACAGACATCAGCTCTCACTCTCGGTAAGCGGGCAATCAGAAAACAAAACCAACAGTAAAGTAGTGGCTCATTAATTCAGAAGCAAAAAATCCATGGTCATGTTTTCTGCAGCTTGCTCATCATGTCAGACAAACGAATGAAGGGGTGTTGGGAATTGGGTATAAGGCAGGTGATGGTATCATTTTCGATGCTTGTGCCACGTGCAAGAGTGAAGGAATAATACCAGGGATTGTGTGGCACAATCTTTACTAATGAATGAAGAGTGGGTGGTGTTGAAGGCCACAAGAGCTAGTGTATATGACTGGCTAACATTTAGGCAGGAGTCCTCAGTGCCTGGGAGAGCAGCTCCCATACTCTTAGAGGTGTGCTTCATTGGTTAGCATGAGAGCCTGGTGTTGTGGTGTTTGAAGGACATTGATCACTCTTGTGAGGTAGTGAACATCTTGCAGCCCTGCTGCCGTATCCTTGGGTCAACAACTTGCATTCTTTCCTGAGGGCAATTGTTGGAGGGTCCTGTGCCCTCCCCATTAACCCCTGTGGAACCCAGCCTTCTCTCATCATGTTTACCTCCACCGCTAGTGCAGTGTGCAAGGCATTGTGCCCTTGCATTCAGTTTACCTTATTTTCAATTCCAGCAACATCAGTCAGTACTGCTGCCCTTTAAGTAAACTGGCTGCACTACATGGTCTGTACTCAATATTGCCAACACCTAACCCTGTCCCAAATCAAAACCCTTTCCCCAAGAGTCTGTCTCAATCTCATCTCTCCATGTCCAACCTTTTGTCTCATTCAAGCACCTGCAAGACAGATGCAATGTGCCTTAATTAAGGCTGACAAATGCTGCAAAACAGAATTACCAGGGAGGTTTTGGAGTCGCATCACAAATATATTGGTTTGTGAATTGAGGTAATCTGTGGGTGGATTGCTTCAGTGTTCATGATGAAAATGGCCAATTCCGCTTATTGAACATGACGTGATGTGACACAAGATTATTCGGTCCTGGTTTCTTTCACAGTTTGCACTGCATCCAGTGATGGCAGCTGATGAGATTGAAAGGTTCTTTGTCTTTTCTCTGGTTAATGTGGTGATAGTACAATCACTATAGTAGCCCATACAGTCAGACAATTCTTGCTGTAATATCAGGCAAAGTTTGTAAAATCAAAGGGTAATACACATAAGTCTGCAAAACCATTCATAAAATATAATATTTTAAAATAACAGGTAGTCAATACTTAACACTTTACGCATTGCACAGTCAACAATAAAGTGTTCATGGGCAACCTCTTTGCCAAGAGTGTGGGACAAGCAGTGCTAGAGACAAAAAGTATAGATGCATTTAAGGAAATTTAAGGAAAGCTAGATAAACATATAGAGTCATAGGGATGTACAGCATGGAATCAAACCCTTCGGTCCAACCCGTCCATGCCGACCAGATATACCAACCCAATCTAGTCCCACCTGCCAGCACCTGGCCCATATCCCTCCAAACCCTTCCTATTCATATACCCATCCAAATGCCTCTTAAATGTTGCAATTGTACCAGCCTCCACCACATCCTCTGGCAGCTCATGGAAGGATGCAGAGTGAGAGGGAAGAAGTTAACAGGATACCTCAGTGGAACATAAAAGCTGGCACAAATTTATTGAGCAAAATGATGCTGCAAATTCTATGAAATAAGCTATTCTCAAAAAAGTAAAAAGAAAGGGTCCTTATGGCACAGTGGCAGTGTCCCTACCTCTTAGCCAGGAGACTTCTGTTCAATTCCCACCTGCTCCAGAGGAATGAAATAACATCTCTGAGCAGGTTGATAGAGTCACACAAATGTACAGCATGGAAACAGATCCGTTAGTCCAACTTGTCCATGCCGACCAGATATCCTAACCCAATCTAGTCCCACCTGCCAGCACCTGGCCCATATCCCTCCAAACCCTTCCTATTCATATATCCATCCAAATGCCATTTAAATGTTGCAATTGTACCAGCCTCCACCATTTTCTCTGGCAGCACATTCCATACACGTACCACCCTCTGCGTGAAAATGTTGCCCTAGGTCTCTTTTATATCTTGCCCCTCTCACCCTAAGCTTATGCCCTCTAGTAATGGACTCCCCCACTCCAAGGAAAAGACTTTGTCTATTTATCCTATTCCTGTCCCCCATGATTTTGTATACCTCTATAAGGTCACCCCTCAGCCTCTCAAGCTTCAGGGAAAACAGCCCCAGCCTGTTCAGTCTCTCCCTATAGCTCAAATCCTCCGACCCTGGCAACATCCTTGTAAATCTTTTCTGAACCCTTTCAAGTTTCACAACATCTTTCTGAATGGAAGGAGACCAGAATTGCACGCAGTAGTTCAACAGTGGCCTAACCAATGTCCTATACGGCCGCAACGTGACCTCCCAACTCCTGTACTCAATACTCTGACCAATGAAAGAAAGCATACGAAACACCTTCTTCACTATCCTATCTACCTGCAACTCCACTTTCAAGGAGCAATGAAATTGCACTCCAAGGTCTCTGTATAGAATATAGAATATAGAGAAATACAGCGCGGTACAGGCCCTTTGGCCCTCGATGTTGCACCGACCCAAGCCCACCTAATCTACACTAGCCCACTATCCTCCATATGCCTATCCAATGCCCGTTTAAATGTCCATAAAGAGGGAGAGTCCACCACTGCTACTGGCAGGGTATTCCATGAACTCATGACTCGCAGAGTAAAGAATCTACCCCTAACATCTGTCCTATATCTACCACCCCTTAATTTAAAGCTATGTCCCCTCGTAATAGCTGACTCCATACGTGGAAAAAGGTTCCTATGGTCAACCCTATCTAAACCCCTAATCATCTTGTACACCTCTATCAAGTCACCCCTAAACCTTCTTTTCTCCAATGAAAACAGCCCCAAGTGCCTCAGCCTTTCCTCATATGATCTTCCTACCATACCAGGCAACGTCCTGGTAAACCTCCTCTGCACCCGTTCCAGTGCCTCCACATCCTTCCTATAGTATGGCGACCAAAACTGCACACAATACTCCAGATGTGGCCGCACCAGAGTCTTATACAACTGCAACATGACCTCAGGACTCCGGAACTCAATTCCTCTTCTAATAAAAGCCAGTACGCCATATGCCTTCTTCACAGCACTATTTACCTGGGTGGCAACTTTCAGAGATCTGTGTACATGGACACCAAGTTCCCTCTGCTCATCCACACTACTAAGTATCCTACTATTAGTCCAGTACCCCATCTTCTTGTTACTCTTACCAAAGTGAATCACTTCACACTTACCTGCATTGAACTCCATTTGCCACCTTTCTGCCCAGCTCTGCAGCTTATCTATATCCTGCTGTAACCTGCCACATCCTTCCTCACTGTCAACACCTCCACCGACTTTTGTATCATCCGCAAACTTGCTCACCCAACCTTCTAGCCCCTCCTCCAGGTCATTTATAAAAATGACAAACAGCAATGGTCCCAAAACAGATCCTTGTGGAACACCGCTAGAAACTGCACTCCAAGATGAACCTTTACCATCAACTACTACCCTCTGTCTTCTTCCAGCCAGCCAATTCCTAATCCAAACCTCCAACCCCCCCTCAAAGCCATACCTCTTTATTTTTTGCAGTAGCCTACCATGGGGAACCTTATCAAATGCCTTACTAACATCCATATACACCACATATACCGCTTTACCCTCGTCCACCTTCTTAGTCACCTTCTCAAAGAATTCAATAAGGTTTGTGAGGCACAACCTCCCCTTCACAAAACCATGCTGACTATCCTTGATCACATTATTCCTATCCAGATGTTCATAAATTCTATCCCTTACAATTCTCTCTAAGACTTTGCCCACAACAGAAGTGAGACTCACCGGCCTATAGTTACTACGGTTATCCCTACTCCCCTTCTTGAACAAGGGAACCACATTTGCTATCCTCCAGTCTTCTGGCACTATTTCTGTAGACAACGAGGACATAAAAATCAAGGCCAATGGTTCTGCAATCTCCTCCCCTGTTTCCCAGAGAATCCTAGGATAAATGCCATCAGACCCAGGGGACTTATCTATTTTCACCCTTTCCAGAATTTCCAACACCTCTTCCCTACATACCTCAAAGCCATCCAATCTAATTAATTGTGACTCAATATTCCCATCAGCAACAATGTCCTGTCCCTGAGTGAAAACTGACGAAAAGTATTCATTCAGTGTCTCCCCAATCTCTTCAGCCTCCACACGCAACTTCCCACTACTATCCTTGACTGGACCTATTCCTACCCTCGTCATTCTTTTATTCCTGACATACCTATAGAAAGCCTTTGGGTTTTCCCTAATCATACCAACCAAGGACTTTTCATGTCCCCTCCTTGCTGCTCTTAGCTCTTTGTTCAGCAACACTCCCTAGGACCTTACCATTAAATGTGTAAGTCCTGTTAAGATTTGCTTTCCCAAAATGCAACACCTCGCATTTATCTGAATTAAACTCCATCTGCCACTTCTCAGCCTATTGGCCCATCTGATCAAGATCCCATTGCAATCTGAAGTAATCTTCTTTGCTGTCCACTACACCTCCAATTTTGTGTCATTTTCAAACTTACTAACTATACTTCTTATGCTCACATCCAAATCATTTATATAAATGATGGAAAGTAGTGGACCCAGCACCATTCCTTATGGCACCCCACTGGTCACAGGCCTCCAGTCTGAAAAATAACCCTCCACCACCATCCTCTGTCTTCTACCTTTGAACCAGTTCCATATCCAAATGGCTAGTTTTCCCTGTATTCTTTGAGATCTAACCTTGCTAACCAGTCTCCCATGGGGAATCTTGTCGAACGCCTTACTGAATCACGTCGACCACTCTGCTCTCATCAATCCTCTTTATTACTTCTTCAAAAAAACTCAATCAAGTTTGTGAGACATGATTTCCCACGCACAAAGCCATGTTGACTATCCTTAATCAGTCCTTGCTTTTCCAAATACATGTACATCCTGACCCTCAGGATTCCCTCCAACAACTTGCCTACCACTGACATCAGGCTCACTGGTCTATAGTTCCCTGGCTTGTCCTTACTGCCCTTCTTAAACAATGACATCCAGTTAACCAACCTCCAGTCTTCTGGCACCTTACCAGTTACTATCGATGATACGAATATCTCAGCAAGAGGCCCAGCAATCACTTCTCTAGCTTCCCACAGAGTTCTAGAATATATCTGATCAGGTCCTGGGGATTTATCCATTTTTATGCATTTCAAGACATCCAGCACATCTTCCTCTGTAATATGAACATTTTTCAAGATATCACCCTCTATTTCCCAACATTCTATATCTTCCATGTTCTTTCCAGTAAACATTTATGCAAAATACTCATTTAGTATCTATCCCATTTTCTGCAGCTCCACACAAAAGTAGTGTTGCTGATATTTGAGGAGCCCTCTTCTCTCTCTAGTTACGCTTTTGTCTTTAACATAATTGTAAAAACCCTTTGGATTCTCCTTAATTCTATTTGCCAAAGCTATCTCATGTCCCCTTTTTGCCCTCCTGATTTCCCTCTTAAGTAAACTCCTACTACCTTTATACTCTTCTAAGGATTCACTCGATCTATCCTGTCTATGCCTGACACGTGCTTCCTTCTTTTTCTTAACCAAACCCTCAATTTCTTTAGTCATCCAGCATTCCCTATACCTACCAGCCTTCCCTTTCACACTAACAGGAATATATTGTCTCTGGACTCTCGCTATCTCATTTCTGAAGACTTCATGTTTTCCAGCCGTCCCTTTGCCTGTGAAGATTTGCTCCCAATCAGCTTTTGAAAGTTCTTGCTTAATACCGTCAAAATTGGCCTTCCTTCAATTTAGAACTTTAGCTTTTAGGTCTGCACTATCTTTTTCCATCACTGTTTTAAAATTAATAAAATTGTTGTTGCTGGCCCCAAAGTGCTCCCCCACTGACACCTCAGTCACCTGCCCTGCCTTATTTCCCAAGAGTAGGTCAAGTTTTGCACCTTCTCTAGTAGGTGCATCTACACACTGAATCAGAAATTTTCTAGTACATACTTAACAAATTCCTCTCCATCTAAACTCTTAATGCTATGGCAGTCCCAGTCTATGTTTGGAAAGCTGAAATCCCCTACCATAACCACCCTATTATTCTTACAGATAACTGAGATCTTCTTACAAATTTGTTTCTCAATTTCCCTCTGTTAGGGGGGTCTATAGTACAATCCCAGTAAGGTGATCATCCCTTTCTTATTTCTCAGTTCCACCCAAATAACATCCCTGGATGTATTTCCAGAAATACCCTCCCTCAGCACAGCTATAATGCTATCCGTTATCAAAAATGTCACTCCCCTCCTCTCTTGTCTCCCTTTCTTTCTTTCCTGTAGCATTTGTATCCTGGAACATTAAACTGCCAGTCCTGCCCTTCCCTGAGCCATGTTTCTGTAATTGCTATGATATCCCAGTCCCATGTGCTTAACCATGCCCTGAGTTCATCTACCTTCCCTGTTAGGCCCCTTGCATTGAAATAAATGCAGTTTAATTGATCAGTCCTACCTTGTTCTCTGCTATGTCCCTGCCTGCCCTGACTGTTTGACTCGCTTCTGTTCTCAACTGTACCAGTCTCAGATTGACCTCTTTTCTCACTATCTTTCTGGGTTCACATGGAGAGTCCTTGACTTTAGTACAGCATGTTTTAATTAGATTCCCTACAACATGGAAAGAGGCTCTTCGGGCCAACAAGTCCACACCGACCCTCCGAAGAGTAACCCACCCAGACCCATTCCCCTGCCCTCTATATACTCCTGCCTAATGCACCTCACACTATGAGCAATTTAGAAAGGCCAATTCACCTACCTACACATCTTTGGACTGTGGGAGGAAACTGGATCACCCGGAGAAAGCCCACACAGACACGGGGAGAATGTGCAAACTCCACACAGACAGTTGCCTGAGGTGGGAATTGAACCCAGGCCCCTGACGCTGGTGAGGCAGCAGTGCTAACCACTGAGCCACCGTGCCACCCAGGGTCTCAGGGTCAGCTCTCAAAGTGCCAGAATATCTGACACTGCTCTTTTTAGATGTCAACCAGGGGTCCATATTTGGACCAAATTAACAGCCCCAGTCAGGGAACTCATATCCTGAGGTCCTGCTGGCTGAACTCATTACAATTCCTACATTCTGGAGTGATGTAAGTTCGCAACGCACTGTCAGAACTTTACAGCTATCACTCAAACTCTCACTCCCATCACACAATTTGCCGTTGTCCTCATGGATGCATATATGATGAACTATAATACATGAGAAAAGCTGATCAGCCCCCAATATAATAAAACAAAGAACTGCAGATGCTGGAAATCTGAAACATAAACCAAAAGTGCTGGAGAAACTCGAAAGGTTTGGCAGTATTTGTAGAGAGAGGGAAAAAATTCGAAGCCAGTGATCCTTCATCAGAACTGAACGCAGATGGGAAATGATGGATTTATGCTGGTAACGAGGATTGGCAGGGGGGTGGGGCGAACAAAGATGAAGGAATGATGGAGGTAGTGCTCAGAAAGAGAGAGAGTAAAGGAGAAATAAACAAAGGGATCGTTGGTGGTAAGCCAAGAAGTAGAGAAATGGTGAATGCGTGTGAATATGAACTGTGAAAAGTTGAAAGTGTGCTGATTTTACTGAGAACAACCATAGAACAGGATCTGTGGATCTGGGGGTGGATATCAAACACGGAAGAAGGAGTTTACATTCCTATGCTTAGAATTTATCGATGTTTGGAGAACATATTTTTTATTGCTATTATATGCATCAGATAACTTTTCTATCAAAACAAAAAAATGTGACATATAGTAAACTCCAGAGCACAGGGAAGGATGCAAAGCACAACAGGAAGTTTCTCACTGGTTCTGCTGAACATAATTGTTTGCACTACCTCAAAATTTATCTAATGCTGTGTTGCCATTCTCAGTTGTCTGGCTGTATCTGTAAAGAGTCTATGACTGGACGATGGAGTGAAGGCTATGCTGCCATATTTAGAAGGTATCCAGACAGGCATTCATTCCCTGAAAACCAGAAATATTTCTTGGACTTTCACTTGTTCCACACGATATGCCTGATGAAGGAGCAGCACTCCGAAAGCTGGTGATTTCAAACAAACCTGTTGGACTATAACCTAGTGTTGTGTCGCTTCTGACTTTGTCCACCCCAGTCCTATACCAGCACCTCCACCACAAGATATGCCATGATCCTCCTTCAGGTGGTAGGCTTTGCAAATGGCAGCCAAGCTCCTGTTGTACACACCCACAATGTGCACTTTTCCTTTAGCAGGTATCGTTACCTGATGCAGCAATACATATCGGATCTTCCATAAATTAGGAAACTGAAATATGGGTAACATGGTATGGCAAGATCTAACCATTGTTCATTACAACTCAATAATATAAAACAAATATTACATTTACAAATAGATCTGGATCTGGGCGAATATTATGCTATGTGGTTACATGGCTTGTTGCAAGAGACCTGAATTAAGGTGGAATCTGAGATGTTCAAATCCTCAGGTTGTGGGTTTTGATACAGTGAAGATATTATGAGCAAGTCTCTCAAAGGTGCACTGGCATGCCAACATTGAGAAATAACACAACACCATCTGGATGGGTATATGAAATAGGAAGGGTTTAAAGGGAGGGATATGGGCCAAGTGCTGGCAAATGGGACTAGATTAATTTAGGATATGTGGTCGGCATGTTGGAACAAAGGGTCTGTTTCTGTGCTGTATATCTCTATGACTCTATGAACCTATGACACCAGACTTTGATGCCACTTTAGGAGACAATTATGCAGAGAAAACCCGTTTAGACTATATAGAGCCAGGACAAGTAACATACTATGAGCTGTCCCAAGACCCAACTCCTTCACCATATTGAGAAAGTAACAAAGAGGATTGATGAGGACAGAGAGGTAGATGTGATCTATATGGACTTCAGTAAGGTGTTAGACAAGGATCCCCATGGGAGACTGGTTAGCAAGGTTAGATCTCATGGAATACAGGGAGAACTAGCCATTTGGATACAGAGCTGGCTCAAAGGTAGAAGACAGAGGGTGGTGATGGAGGGTTGTTTTTCAGACTGGAGGCCTGTGACCAGTGAAGTCCCACAAGGATCGGTGCTGGGCCCTCTACTTTTTGTCATTTACGTAAATGATTTGGATGTGAGCATAAGAGGTACAGTTAGTAAGTTTGCAGATGACACCAAAATTGGAGGTGTTGTGGACAGTGAAAAGGGTTACCTCAGATTACAACAGGATTTTGACTCGATGGGCCAATAGACTGAGAAGTGGCAGATGGAATTTAATTCAGATAAATGTGAGGTGCTGCATTTTGGGAAAGCAAGTCTTAGCAGGGCTTATACACTTAATGGTAAGGTCCTAGGGACTGTTCCTGAACAAAGAGACCTTGAAAGTGGAGTCGCAGGTAGATAGGGTGGTGAAAAAGGCATTTGGTATGCTTTCCTTTATTGGTCAGAGTATTGAGTACAGGAGTTGGGAGGCCATGTTGCGACTGTACAGGACATTGGTTAGGCCACTGTTGGAATATTGCGCGTAATTCAGGTCTCCTTCCTATCGGAAAGATGTTGTGAAACTTGAAAGGATTCACAAAAGACTTACAAGGATGTTGCCAGGGTTGGAGGATTTGAGCTATAGAGAGAGGCTGAACAGGCTGGGGCTGTTTTCCCTGGAGCGTCGGAGGCTGAGGGGTGACCTTATAGAGGTTTATAAAATCATTTTAGGCATGGATAGGGTAAATAGACAAATTATCTTCCCTGGGCTGGTGGAGTCCAGAACTAGAGAGCATAGATTTAGGATGAGGGGGGAAGATATAAAAGAGACCTACAGGACAACTTTTTCACACAGAGGGTGGTACGTGTATGGAATGAGCTGCCACAGGAAGTGGTGGAAGCTGGTACAATTGCAACATTTAAGAGGCATCTGGATGGGTATATGAATAGGAAGGGTTTGGAGGGATATGGGCCAGGTACTGGCAGATGGGACTAGATGGGGTTGGGATATCTGGTCGGCATGGACGGGTTGGACCGAAGTGTCTGTTTCTATGATGTACATCTCTTTGACTCTATGACTATTTTCTCAGGCACAGCAAGTTTCTATAAACAGCAACGTGATAAGACAGAAGGATCTGTCCCACTGATCTGTGATGGGAGTATACATATTGGGCAGTACATAAGGAAGGTTACTTTCATTCTTCTTCAAAATGCTACCTTGGGAACTTTTACATTAAGTTTTACAACTGCACGTCAATAAGTTGCCTTTTTTCAATGCGATACTCATATACTGATTGCATTTTTAAGTTGCAAATAGAATGTTGGACATCGAAATGTTTGACCCTTCTCAAGAGCACTCAGGGATTAGTACTAGTCTAGTTAGTGATGGTCTCACAGAATTTAGAGTGCAGCATCTCTCTTTGCCTGTAAGAAGGAGGTGGGGCAGGCACAGCTCGTGTGTGTAATGAGGGAGGGAGTTCCAGGGTTTTGCCACAATGAACAACTATGTGACGGCTTGAAGAGGAACTTGCAGAGGGTGCTGTTCCCCTGCATCCATTGCTCTTGTCCTACAGTTTGCAGATTTGGAAGGTGCTGCAGAAGTAGCTTTGTAGATTTGTTGCAACTAGTGTACAACACTCACTGCTGCCACTGTGCACCAATCGTGGAGGGAATAAATGTGTCAGTGTCAGTGAGTGCAGTGCCTAGTAGGTAGGTGCCTCATACTAGATAGCGTCGATCTTAGATTGTTGGAGCTGCACTCATCAGGCAAATGGCAAGTATAGAAGAATTTCGGCCAAATGCTGACAAATAGGACTACAGGAAGGGATGTGTGCTTAGAGAGGATAAGGTGGACTGAAGGGTCAGTTTCTGTGCTGACTATGACTCCTGGCTTGCTCTTTGTAGATGGTGGACAGGCTTTGGGGAAGTAAGAAGTGAGTTACCCATTGCAGAATTCCCAGCCTCCAATCTGCTCTTGTAGCCACAACATTTACATGTCTTCTCTAGTTAAGTTTCGTTTCAATGACAACTCCTACTGAAGATTTTGCAATGTTGAAATCAAGAGGAGAAGGTTAAATTATTTCCCACTGGAGATAGTAATAGTCTGGTATTTTGGTACTGTGAATGTTGCTTGTTACATATCACTCTAAGCTTGAATGCTGTCTGGGTCTTGCTGCTTCAGTTTCTAAGAATGGCAAACAGCACTGGGCATTGTGAAATCACCAGCAAATGTCCACATTTATGATTGAGGGAACGTCAATCACGATGAAGCAGCTTTTGATGGCTAGGCTTAGAGTACTGCCCAAGGGAACTCCTGCAGAAATATCATGAGAGTGAAATGATTGTTCGCTGATAGCCACAACTATTTTCATTTGTACTAGATATTATTAGTGGAAAGTTTTCTCCCCATGTTTCCATTGATTCTAAATTTTCCACGGCTCCTTGACGTCACACTCCATCAATTGCTGCTTTGAAATCAAGGGCAGTTATTCTCACCTAACCTCTGGAATTCTGCTGTTTTCTCCATGTTTGAGCCAAGGTGGGGCTGATGAGATCAGGAGCTGAGTGACACAGAAAGAGGCTATTCGACCCATTGGGTCTGTATCGACCCTCTGAACAGCATCGCACCCAGACCCACTCTTGTCACACAATAAATGAGCTGAGGTAGTAGCTTTATTTTTAAGATCCTTGGGGAGAGGTATAGATTGAGGAAAATGAAGTGAATGCGCAGAGATTTGGGAAAGGGGAACCTTGCCAGCTGAGCAAGAAACTTACACACAGAGACACAAGTGACTCTTTACTGAGGTTTGAGTATATGCAAGGATGTTACTGGGGTAGAAGGGATGATATTTTTCTTCCGTTTTTTTGTAATGGGATCATTCCAATAGTGCCGGTCCAGGATAATATGTCATTCTTTTACGTAATAACCTTTTGTGTTATCTTGTTGAATGTACAATGGCAGCCTCTTGCAATTGTGACTGATTACCTAAGCAAACAAAAAGGAGAAATAAAATTGATGATCTCTCAAACAGGTTTCACTGTGGGAATGACTTGTGCAGCATTATGATCACCTGGGTGATAACAGAGGCAGGCATCGATCCTGTTCTGAGGACAGCAATAACAGAGACAGCACCTAACCCTCATCCTCAATTTCAACCTTGTTGGTACAAAACACAAGACACTTGTGAAGAGCATAAGATAGGGTTTTTTTTCCATTTTTGACATCAATAGCACAAATTTGTTGGGCTAAATACAAAGTAGAAAATGGTAAATGCCTGAAACTTGTAAAAGTCACGTTTATCGAGTTATTTCTGTAGGCTAATTAAATCAACAGCTATTGGCATTATATAAAATTAAATCATTAATTATCATTATTAAGAAAATGGCCCAAATGTTAACCCAAGTGCATAGAGTCATAGAGCTGTACAGCACAGAAACAGACTCTTTAATATCCTCAATTAATCTAATACCTTTGGCAGCATCTGGCCAATATACCATCAAACCCTTCCTTTTCATATACCCATCCAGATGTCTTTTAAATATTGTAACTGTACCAGCCTCCACCACTTCCTCTGGCAGCTCATTCCATACACACACCACCCTCTGCATGAAAACATTGCCCCTTAGGTCCATTTTAAAGCTTTCGCCTCTTATCTTAAACCTATGGCCTCTAGTTCTGGACACCTCCACCTCAGGGAAAAGACCTTGACTAATCACCCTACCCATGCCCCTCTTGATTTTATAAACTTCGGTACTGTCACCCCTCAGCCTCCGACATTCCAGAGAAAATAACCCCATCCTATTTAGCCTTTCCCTACAGCTCAAACCCTCCAATCCTGACAACATCTTTGTAGACCTTTTCTGAACCCTTTCAAGTTTCACAACATCCTTTCTATAGCAGGGAGACCAGAATTGCATGCAGTGGCATTTTCTTTAAAGATTAAGAATATGTAAGGGAGCGATACTGTGTTTAAACAAGCTAAGCTAGTTCAAATAATCTATGATCGCTCTTCTGCAATTAAGCAATTCTAAAAGGAATGGGTGATATTTTAGGGTTGGCTACTCATCAGCTATCTGAGAATCTGTATTTGAATCCACCCCACATTTGGATTGAAAGACCTCTTTGTCTATTTGAGCAGGAAAGAGCTCTGCTTTAAAGTAAATTATGAGCTGAGGACAAAAGCTTAAACTAGCAAAAGGGAAATGTAAAATAAAGTAAGGGGTTGCTTCACACTGAATGAACAATATAGATGAGCAGCGGAGGTAGAACAGATGACACCTGGAGAGAGACCAATATTCTCACAGCAAGGTGTGTCACAGGAACCTATTTCATGGCTGCTGAAGACAGATTATATTGCACGGCTAAAAAAGGAGAAATTATGAATGTAAAATGTCCATGAGTCAGCTTTGTTGCCACGTTTCATGGCATAGCTGACTGTTATTATCAGCATGTGACAGCACACCATCACGTGGTAGCCATTTTAGAATTAGAATTAGGTTTTATTGTCATGTATACTCAAGCACAATAGCACAAAGTAATATTGAAAGGTGTACAATATTACCACACACGTCACCATGTTAGGTATAAAGTACTTACTCTCAAACTTTAGGTACTAAAGTAGATTAGGTACAAAAATAGAGAAATAAAGAGGAAGACTAAATGTTCTACATTACATTCTTCACGGTATTAATTAGGAAAATAAAGTTCAAAGATTGTGGTGATGATGCTCCTTCAACAACGTTATGTTGTCCTTGTTTATTTTTCAGGAGGTCATAATGACACAGACTCTGAAATGTCTGGGGTTGATCTACTTAAGAATGCTTTCACGTTTTTGAAAAAAAACACTTGTACAATGAAAGGGGAGTGGCCAGTTGTCCCAGCTCCGCTTTGCTCTCGTTTGCTTTGTTTTAGTAGTCTAGTAAAGCAGGCAGTTAATTTGGAAGCTGCTGGACTCAAAGATGCAGGTCCATGCTGATCCTCTCTCTCTGACATCTCTCCTTGTAAGACCCTGTGTTTGATTTTACCTTTTTTTCAAAGGGTGTTTATGGAGATTGTTGCAAGTATTTGGAACAGCATCATTAAGTTGAGATAATCTGTTGGGTTTTCAGATAGGTTAAGTTATTCTAAATTCTGTTCTCTTTTGTTTGTGTTTCATTCAGTAATCTTGTAAATAAACTCTGTTTTGTTTAAAACTAAGTGATTTGACCAGCTGCATCTCTCCTGGAATATCCACCATACGCCTGCTTAAAACAACTAGCAAAGTTAGAGTCTGGGTTACTTTCTTGAAATGTTTTGAGGGGGTCTGGTTTGGTCCATAACAATATAAACATTTCAGTCCTTCTATAGCCTGCAGTCATTCCACATTGAGCTTTTCCACAGTTGGCCTTTCTCCCCCACGCTCTTGGCTCACAAACCGCTGACTACCATCTAGGACAGGCTGATTGCCTACTGACTGCCAGCCACCCTGCTCCATGCACCCCATTTCGCTGGCCGCACCACTCCACTCGGGGCCCAATGACCACTGGCCATCCCACACTTAAAATGTGTCCTTGCAGCAAATAGCATCTTGTGGCACAGTGGATTACACTCATGGCTCAGAAGCGTCAGAAGCATACTCCAGCAGATACACGTGAGATAGCCCTGGCAGATAAAGATAGGGATAATCCAAAGGGATTCTGCAAGTACATTTGTTATAGACCAGGCTAGAACCCCTCAAAACATTTCAAGCAGGTAGCCCAGACCCTAATGTTTCTAGGCAGATGTAAGGCAGATACTCCAGGAGTGATGCAGCTGGCCAAACCACTCAGTTTAAACCAAAACAGCTTTTATTTACAAGGCAAAAGTGAGGACTTCAGATGCTGGAAACCAAAGTTTAGACCCTCTATTCCTGATGAAGGGTTTTTGCCCTGAACATCGATTTTCCTGCTCCTCAGATGCTCTATTCCCGATGAAGGGCTTTTGCCCAAAACGTCAATTTTTCTGCTCCTCGGATGCTGCCTGACCTGCTGTACTTTTCCAGCACCACTCTGATCCAAAGCTTTTATTTACTACCGAATGAAACACAAGCAAAAGAAAACAATTCAGAATAATGTTGGGGATAATCTGCTATCGGGGTACCTACATTGGGGCTAGGGAGGGGAGCACCATTATTAAAGCAGACACTGTCAGATACCAGCTAAAACACAGCCATGTAAAGTAAACCCAGCCACTGCAGGACTGTCTGCCTGGGGCCACATTCCTTGGGGATTAGAACATGTCCGTCAGTTTCAGATCATCCTGTTACACTCTCATTGTTAATAAAGGAAACCGGTAACTATCGGATAGTGTAAATCGCACCGATACTACACTTGATTGATAAAGTACTTGCTAATGCCTCCGCTGACATCAAACTCATTCGGGTCCTGTGTTAAATGATAATACCTGTATATTCAACTATGGAGAACTATTGTGAACGCCCAGACAGCCAGACGCATAGCAATGAGGAAACCCTTCCAAACAATAAACTTTTAAATTACAAGATCGGAAACTGTTGAACCCAGGATGTCTACCCATTGTTCAGCACAGCAGGAGCTGGACAGGTATCTCGGGGCAGCCAATAGAGACACTAATCCCTTCACAGACAGGTGAACCGACCAATGAGAGAACCAAATGAGGGGAACCTGACCGGGAACTCGAGGAAGCGCGAAGTATAACTGCTCCAGGACCGTAGAGGAAGACAGAACGCCTTCTCCAACGAATTGCATGCTTTTGAATTCGTTGTATAGTTTGCCAGTCTTGATTCTGTAATAAACGGTGTTTTTGCTCCAAACTCTAGCCGGTTTGATCTCTCCTTCCAAAGAACACGTGGAGACGAGACTCTACGGGTCCGTCCCAACAATAACAACTATTTGAAAATCCGACCGACACAATATCCCCCACAACTTAACAAACAGCTGTTCCAATTTCATGCAACATCCCACATCATACCCCTTGGCTAAAAGGTAAATTCAAACGCAAGAGAGAGAAATTGCAGAGAGGATCAGCCAGGGATCGTCGGCTGAAACATGGAACCTCTTTTTTTCCCAGCAGCTTCTTGGGGTCCCCAGCCAAAACTAAACCAAACCAGAAAAATTCCTGAATTGGGAGAGCTGGCCACTCCCCTTTCATTGTACAAATGTTTTTAAAAAACACTAAAAGCCCTTGTCCCTGATTGTTGCCTTAGGCAGTTTCTGTCAGCCACAAAGTGGCCTAAACATAGACAAATTGGTACCTCTGCCTTTTACAACGTCTTTTGAAAAAAACAAGGACAATATAACCTTGTTAATGGAGCAACAGCATCACACATTAAGAGAAAAATAACAAGTGGAGAGAATAGAGTCCCTTAAAGATCAATGAGGTCATTTATATGTTGAAACTCCGAAGCTGGGAGAGATACTAAATTAAGATTATGTGTCAATTTTTACTGGACAGAAGAAGTGGAGGTGATAGAGCTTGTGGAAATAAATATTGATGTTTTAAAAACAGTTCACATTACAAAAGAGGAAGTACTGGAGGTATTAGAAATGTAAAGGTGGATAAATCTCAGAGAAGTAATTCTTCGAAATTTACATCACAGGTCGATAA
The DNA here is from genome assembly GCF_020745735.1 of Hemiscyllium ocellatum. Lineage (NCBI taxonomy): Eukaryota > Metazoa > Chordata > Chondrichthyes > Orectolobiformes > Hemiscylliidae > Hemiscyllium > Hemiscyllium ocellatum. The sequence continues at coordinate 50,805,733 of NC_083423.1, forward strand.
AGTGGTTAAGATGGTAGTTAGCATGCTTGCCTTCATTGCTCAGACCTTTAAGTATAGGAGTTGGGTTTGTCATGTTGAGGTTGTACAGGACATTGGTGAGGCCTCTTCTGGAGTATTGTGCGCATTTCTGGTCACCCTATTAAAGGAACAGTATTATTAAAATGGAGAGGGTTCAGAAAAGATTTACCAAAATGTTTCAGGGAATGGAGGAGTTTGAGTTATAAAAATCAACAATATGCTTGGACTTTGTCCATTGGAGCATAGGAGGTTGAGGGGTGACCTTATTGAGGATTATATGATGTGGAGGTGCTGGTGTTGAACTGAGGTGGACAAAATCAGAAGTCACAATACACCAGCTTATTGGTCCAACAGGTTTATTTCAAATCTCAAGCTTTTGGAGTGCTGCTCCTTCATCACTTCATCTGATGTTATTGAGGATCATAAAATCAGGAGGGGCATAGATAAGGGGAATAGCAGGTATCTTTTCCTTAGGGCGGGGGAGTTCAAAACTAGGGGATATATTTTTAAGGTGAGAGTTCAAAATTTGGGGATATATTTTTAAGGTGAGAGGAGAATTTTTAAAAAGAATATGAGGGGCAACGTTTTTACACCGAGAGTGGTTTGTGTGTGGAATGAACTGCCAGAGGAAGTGGTGGATGCAGGTACAGTCACGACCTTTAAAAGACATTTGTATAAGTACATGAATAGGAAAGGTTTGGGATATATGCCAAACGCGGGCAAGTGAGACTAGTTTAGTTTGGAAATATGGTCGTTGTGGACTATTTGGACGGAAGGGTCTGCTTCAAAACTGGATGACTCTATAACTTGATTGGCGTGGTGCCATGAAAGAGGTAAAAACAATGACTGCAGATGCTGGAAACCAGATTCTGGATCAGTGGTGCTGGAAGAGCACAGCAGTTCAGGCAGCATCCAAAGCGCTGCACTTTGAATGCTGCCTGAACTGTGGTGCCAGGAAAGGTAATTTCAACAGCAATGAGCTGAGGCAGGGCAATGTTGAGTTGTTTGATGTGGTCTTAGATGTGGCACAAATATGAAGTTGGAAACTCCATATACTTCATTGCACAGAAATGTTACAGCACATGAAGGCCACTTGTCCTATCACGTTTGTAACAGCCCCAGTGAAAATGTGCCTCACGGACAGCAAAACTCAAATGATCTGACAACGTATTTGCTTTTAGGGACAGGTTTCTTAAAGTAAAAAATGAGGTCTGCAGATGCTGGAGATCACAGCTGCAAATGTGTTGCTGGTCAAAGCACAGCAGGTTAGGCAGCATCTCAGGAATAGAGAATTCGACGTTTCGAGCATAAGCCCTAAGCCAATTGTAATAAGTTCATCTCAGAGCTTGTTTTTAGGCAATTCGAAGGTGAAAGTTGTAGGACAATTAAGGAGCACCTAGGTACTGCATCATGAGAACTCGGGACAAGATGTCCCATTGCAATGAATGAACACTCAGCGAATGAATTACTGCTGAAGTTACACCCAGTGGCTGCATGTGGCGCTCTCACGGCTCCTGGGGACCTCGAACCACGTGGATCTAGGCTGGCAGGTAGCGCATGCGCGGAGCGGCTGCTTCCCCCTGACGTTATTTCCGGGTTTCGGTCGGAGAGTGGGTCGCAGTGCTGCCATGGCGACGGTGCCTGAACCTGCTCGAGCTCGGTTTATCATCGTGGGGGGAGGGGTGGCGGGGGTCACCTGCACTGAACACGTAAGTAAGGACGGGGGCGGGGGGGTTTGTTGTCGAGGAGACAGCAAGTGAGTGGGGGTGGGGGGGTTTGAGGTGGGGTGGGGTACAGGTGGGTGGGGAGCTTGAGGTGGGATGGGGGTACAAGTGGGGAGCTTGAGGTGAGGTGAGGTGGGTGGGGGTGTGTTTGAGGTGGGGTGGGGGTACAGGTGGGTGGGGGTGTGTTTGAGGTGGGGTGGGGGTACAGGTGGGTGGGGGTGTGTTTGAGGTGGGGTGGGGGTACAGGTGGGTGGGGTCGGGGTAGACTTTGAGTGACACTTTGGGACCAACAATCATAATGCTATTACTTTTAAAATAGTTATGGAAAGGGATAAGTCTTCCATAAAAGTTAAAATTCTCAATTGGACTAAGGTAAACTTTAAGGATATGAAACAAAAACTTTCAAGAGTTGATTGGAGTAGACTGTTTGCAGGTAAAGGAATAAATGACATGGGAGGCCATCAAACGTGTGATAACAAGAGTTCAGAAACATTACGTTCCTGTTAGAGTGAAAGGTAAGGCTGGTAAGATTAGGGAGGACAGAGTTAAAAATCAGGCAGAACTGCAGAATCAGGTATTGCTGGAGAGTCATGTGTGGTACTGGGAAAGCACAGTAGGTCAGGCAGCTTCCGAGGGGCAGGACAATCGAAGTTTTGGGCAAACGCCCTTCAACAGGAATGAGGAATAGTTCAACAGGTTTATTTGGAAGCACTATCTTTCGAAACACTGCTGCTTCATCAGGTGGTTGAGGAACAGAATCTGCTCCACACGATCTTGCTCCACAACCACCTGAAGAAGAAATAGTGGTTCAAAAGCTAGTACTTCCAAATAAACCTGTTGGACTTTAACCTGGTGTTGTGAGATTTGTAACTTTGAGATAGTGAGGACTGCAGATGCTGGAGATCAGAGTTGAGAGTGTGGTGATGGAAAAGCACAGCCGGTCAGGAGAATCGACGTTTTGGGCTTGAGACCTTCATCGGGATTGAGGCTTGTGGGCCAAGGGTGCTGAGAGATAAACTGGAGAGGGTTGGGGCTGGGGGTAAGGTATCAGAGATTGTGATTAAGTAGATGAAGATGATAAGTCAGAGAGGAGGGTGGAGCAGATAGGTGGGAAGAAGGATTGACAGGTAGGAATTGTAAAGAGGGCGGTACTGAGTTGGAAGGGTGGATCTGGGATAAGGTGGAGGGAGGGGAAATGAGGGAATTGGTGAAATTCACATTAATCCTTATGTGGTTGGTGGGTCCCAAGGCAGAAGATGAGGCGTTCTTCCTCCAGGCGGCAGATGGTAAGTGTTTGGCGATGGAGATGACCCAGGACCTGCATGTGCTTGTGGGATGGGGAGTTAGTGTTCGGCCATGGGGTGGTGGGGTTGCTTCGTGCGTGTGTCCTGGAGATGTTCCCTGAAGCGTTCCGCTAGTAGACGTCCTGCCTCCCCAGTGTAGAGGAGACCGCATCAGGAGCAATGGATAAGTAATTCACGTGTTTGGAAGTGGATGTAAATCTCTGACTGATGTGGAAGGCTCCTTTGGGGCCTTGGACGCAGTTGAGGGGGGAGGTGTGGGTGCAGGTTTTGCAATTCTTGTGGTGTCATGGGAAGGTGCCAGGAGGGGAGGGTGGGTTGCTGGGGAGTTCCTGTCCACCCCAGTCCAACGCCAGCATCTCCAAATCAAGATTAGGGAGCAATAGATGTATAAAGATATTGAAGTTCTACTCAAGAATATAAAAGAATCATTGATATAGACAGTTGAGATTAACTGAATTTTAAGGAAATCAGGAAGGTAAAGAGGGGGTATGCAATATCCTTGGCAGATAAGGTTAAAGATAACCCAAAGAGATTCTGCAAATACTTTAAGAGCAAGAGAGCCACTACAGAGAGAATAAGACCCTTTAAAGATCAACAATGTTGTCTTTTGAGTTGAATCTCAGATGGGAGAGATATTAAATCAATAATTTGCATTGGTTTTTACCATTGAGGAAGGAATGGAATGGAGACTAGAGGCTCAGAAGTAAATATTGATGTTTTGAAAGCAGTTCACATTATAGAAGAGGAAGTGCAGGGGGTCTTAGAAAGCACGAAGGCGGATAAATCTTCAGGAACTGATCAAGTATATCCCAGGAAGTTGAGAGGAAATTGCGGGGCACTTATAAACAATATTTGTACATCCACAAACTTGGTAAGGACTGGACAGTGGCTGATTTTAAAAAAAAACGAAAGAACTGTGGATGCTGTAATTAAAAACAAAAACAGAAATTACAGGAAAAGCTCAGCATCCGTGGAAAGAAATCAGAGTTAAAGTTTCATGTCCGGTGACATTTCCTCAGAACCGGTGCTAGATAGGAAAATATCAGCTTTTACAATACTGTATATAGAAAATAGGGTAGGGGAGGGGATATAGAGTAAATTATAGTTGGGGATAGAGCCCAAAGAGAGACAAAGGAGTCTGGCTCGGAATGTGAATAGCTGTTAATGGAGACTGTTAGCGGCTAACAGGAGGTAGTGTGTAATGGCAGACAATGTGATAACAAGGCCTGGTGTGTGGGGCTGGGGCATGGTAGAGTTCAGGCCCTAAAATTATTGAATTGTATTGAGTCTGGAGGACTGCAGGGTTCCCAAGCAGAAAATGAGGTGCTGTTCTTTCAGCTTGCACTAAGCTTCGCTGGAACACTGCAGCAAGCCTGAGACAGATGTTTGCCAGGGTGGTGTGTTAAAGTGGCAGGTAACTGGAAGCTGAGGCTATATTTTGCAGGCAGAACGTAGATGTTCTATGAAGCAGTCACCAATATAGAGGAGACCACGGTGTGAGCCGCGGATGCATTAGATTGTGTGAAGTGCAAGTAAAGTGCTGCTTAATCTGAAAGGTATGTGTGGGCCCTTGGATGCTGAGGAAGGAGGAGATAAATGGGCATGTGTTACACCATTGGTGGTTGCAGGAGAGAATGGTCTAGGGCTGTGGGGGAGCGCAGTGTTGGGAGTGAAGGAAGAGTGGACCAGGATGTCCTGGAGTGAACGGTCCCTGCGGAAAGCAGACGATGGAGGAGTGTCTGGTGGTCGCATCTTGCTGGAAGTGGCAGAAATGGCGGCTGATGATCTTCTGGATGTAGATGCTGGTGGGATGGTCGATAAGAACTAAGGGAACCCTATCGCTGTTGCGGGAGGGAAAAGAAGGGGTGAGGCGAGAAGTGCAGAGGATGAGTTGGACCTGGTTGAAGGCCCTGTCAACAAATGCTGAGAAATGGTGTTGATGAAGAAAGTAGATATTTCGGAAGCTCCCTTGTCGAAGTTGGCCTTGTTGGAACATATGCAACGGAGAATGAGGAACTGGGAGAATGGAATAGAGTCCTTACAGGAAGTGGGGTGCGAGGATATATAGAACAGATAGATGTGGGTCTGGTATGTTTATATTAGGTATTGGCAGCCAGTCTATCCCCAGAAATGGAATCAAATGTCGAGGAAGGAAAAGAAGGGAAGAGTCCGAAGGTGGAAGTGAGGGTGAGGTGGAAATTGGAAGTGAAATTGATGAATTTTTCCAATTCCAGGTGAGAGGGAAACAGCACCGATAATATCTCACTATATTGGAAAAAGAGTTGAGTGGGGGCCAGAATAAGAATGGAACAAGGAATGTTCCACATATCCCACAAAGGGCCCGTGTGGGTTCCCATGGGCACCACCTGACCTGAAGAAAATGAGAGCAGTTGCTCAGGATGAGGATGAGCTTGGCCAAGCCAAGGAAGGTGGGTGGGGATGGTTCAGACCTCCGCTCCAGGAAGAAGCGGAGAGCCTTGAGACCGTCCTGGTTGGCTGGAACCTTGCAAACCGGAAATTCCGAAACCGGTGTGAAGTGTCAAAGGTATCACAAATATGTGGGCAGAGACTGGACCAGGGGCAAAAGACAGAGTCAAGATAGGAAGAGATAAGTTATGAGGCAGGAGTAGATTAAAACAATAGGTCTGTCTGGGCAATCCTGTTTGTGAATTTTCAGAAGGAGGTAGAAGCAAACTGTCTGGGATTGAGGGACTATCAGCTTGGAGGCAGTGGAGGGGACGATCACCAGGTGATATGAGGTTAGTAACTGTAGTTGATACACTGGCCTGAAGTGCCATGGTGGGGTCATATTAACAAAATGCAGGGTTGGATCTAAGCACAAAGAATGCAGTCAGTTCAGAGGGAAATAGGTTGGACTCGGTGAGGGGGCAGAGCAGTTGAAGCAATCAGTGTCTTGTCAACAGTTCTCAATGAACAGATTGAGTGAGTACAGATAAAAAGCCATAGGGAGGGGTCTAGGTGGAGGGAGAATGGAGCTGGCCGAATGGGTCTGTGGGATGGGGAGAGGACTCTTGTCCAAAGAAATGATCACGGAGGTGAAGATGACGGAAGACGTGTTTGATGTCATGTCATGCTCAAAATTCATTAAGGTCGAGAAACAGAGGGATAAAGCTGAGACCTTTGCTGAGAGCAGAAGGTTAAGAGGGATGGTGAACATCTGACAGGAGGTAGGGTTGGGAGAAGGGATGGAGTCAGAGGGAAGGGGAGAGCAGAAAGGTTACCTGACAGCCATGGTTATTTCATTCGTTGAGAGGGTGGCTAATGTTTGCCATTGTTTAAGAAAGCTGTAAGGAGAAGCCTGGAAACTAGAGACCCGAAAGTCTTGACATTGGTGGTGAGTAAGTTATTGAAAATTATTCTGAAAGGTAAAATTTGCACACATTTGGAAAGGCAAGGAATGATTAGGGAGAGCAAGTGTGGTTTCGTGCAAGGGAAATCACATCTCTCAAACTTGATTGAGTTTTTTTTTGAGGAAGTAACCAAAACGATTGAGGACAGAACGGTAGACGTTGTTTCCATGGACTTTAGTAATGCCTTTCACACGGTTCTACAGAGGAACCTCGATTATCCAAAGGACATGAGCGGGGAGTATTTTGTTTGGTTAACTGAATTCCAGATAACGTAGTTTAACCAAGCATCGGGACCATGCAATCTTGCCAGATAATCAGAAATTCAAATAATTGAATGCCGAATAATCAGGGATCCTCTGTTCATGGTGGACCCATTAGAGCCCGTGAGATTATGGGTGAGCTTGCCAGTTGGATACAAAATTGGCTTGATGATAGGAGGCAGAGGCTGGTGATGGAGGATTGTGTCTCTCAGTGCCGTTTGGAATGTCTTGATGCTGCACGCTCTCTACTGCTGTGCCTTCACCAGCTGCCTGGATATGCCTTGGTGTAATATTTTACCCTCCATCGACAAAGATCCGCAGTGGAGGGCCCTCAGCGAAGGAGTCCTCCCTTATACCGGGGTTCTGGGGTGGAGGGCGCTGTATGCAGCAGTCCTGTGCAACCAACAACTGAGCAAGTTTACCAGACCATGTGCACGTTCTGTGATCTGGAGGAGATGGTTTTTTAGATTCAGATTAGATTCCCTATAGTGTGGAAACAGGCCCTTCGGCCCAACCATCCATACCAACCCTCTGAAGAGTAACCCACCCAGACTCATTTCCCTCTGACTAATGCAACTAACACTATGGATAATTTAGCATGGCCAGTTCACCTGACCTGCACATCTTTGTGACTGTGGGAGGAAACCGGAGCACCTAGAGGAAACCCACGCAGACACAGGGAGAATGTCTTCTGCTTGTATGCCGAATACGTTCATCTGCAGCCCATTCTTAGATTTTTTTTTTGAAGGGGCAGCTGTTCAAATTTTGGTTGCACTTCAGTCCCATCCTCCTGATGTATGATCACCTCATGTGGGAATTGGCAGACAAGTCTGCGTGCGTTCTCATGGCTTTGCTCCTGGGCCTGGCCTGGATGACCATTGACCGGTCCAGGCAGTGGGTCGAAGGGGGGGGGGGGGGGGCTCATTCCTGACTGTCTGCCCTTTCACTATTATGTCCACACTAGGGTGTCCCTGGAGAGGGGGCAGGCAGTGCTCACGTGCACAGTTGACAATTTTCAAGATCACTGGGCGCTGTTGGGGCTAGAGTGCACTATTTACCTGGAAAATAATATTTTGATTTAGTTAATTGTCTTTGTAGTATAAGTTTTCATTTTGCTTTTTGGGTTTGCATTTAGTTTTATTTGGTGTCCCGGGAAGAGGCCTGTTTTATTTTTCCCTTTGTTCTGATCTTGGCCCACTTGGAAGAGCCAAGGAAGCTTCTATTTTAGCCCTGTACTGTCCCTGTCTCAGGTGTGCTTGATGGAGGTTGGTGTGAGGAGAATTTTATCTTTCGTTGAAATGAACAGGGGAATTTCCTCTGGATTGTTGTTCCTATCCCAGGAGTGTTTAGTGTGGATGGAGCTGAGGAGATTTATTCATTTAGTTGATTATTTGTTTGTTTCATTACTTGTATTTTTTTATTTTGCTTCTTAATTTTTATTTTGTCCCTGTGTGGTCCCTGCCCAAAACATGTTGATGGGAACAGAGTCATTGTAGAGCCATTTTTTGCTTTTCTGTAATATAGACTTCACTTTTGTTAAACAAAGTCAAAGCAGCTCTATTTTCTGTTTCCAAAGAGCAGAGTGTGCTTTGCTCTGTGTTTTACTCTGTGCTGTCCCCATCCTGGAAGTGTCAGATGGGGCCAGTGTTGGCGTAGCTTTTGCGTGTATTTTCTGTTTACCCTTTAAGTTTAGGGGAGTGGAGAATTGTTTTGCCAAAACGGCCATTAACAGGTCCAACCATCAGGCTAGCCGAGGCCTTTTGTGACCAGTGTATGCCGCGGGGACTGGAAGGCATTGTAAACCTGAACGATAACATTTTGATTTAGTAAATCTTTCTGTTTCAGTAGTATAAGTTTCACAGAACAATACAGCGCAGAACAGGCCGTTCGGTCCTCGATGTCACACCGACCTGTGAACTAATCTAAGCCCATCCCGTCGTCATCCATGTGCTTATACAAGGATTGTTTAAATTTCCCCAATGTGGCTGAGTTAACTACATTGGCAGGCAGGACATTCCATGTCCTTACCACACTGAATAAAAAAACCTACCTCTGACATCTGTCTTAAATCTATCACACCTGAATTTGTAGCCATGCCACAAGCTGACGGCGTCATCCTCAGAAAAAGACTTCCACTGTCTACCCTTTCTAAGCCTCTGATCGTCTTCCATTTTGCTTTTTGGGTTGTTACCCCAGGAAGAGGGCTGTCTTATTTTCCCTTGGTTTCAATTTTTGACCGCCTGTAAAAGCCATGGGGTTGTTGTTTTATCAAGAAATATTTATTCCACATTTTGACCCTTGTCCGTACCCAGAGAGTGGTGGATGGGGGCAGAGAAAAGCCATTTTTTTTTTTGTTCTGCTTTTCCCAATGTCAATGGCATTTCAATTTGGTTCAAAAGTCAATATTTTTACTTCTCTGCTTTTAAAAAGGAGAGTGAGCTTTGCCCCAGGCTTAACCCAGTGCTGTTCTCATCCCAAGAAAGTCTGGTGGGGTGATGTCTGGGGAGGGGGGACCTTTTTGGATTAAAGAGTGGAGGGTTATTTTTCAGACTGGAGGCCTGTGACCAGTGGTGTTTGGGACTGGGTCCATTTTTGTTTTATATATATAAATGATTTGGATGAGAATATAGGAAGCATGATTAGTAAGTTTGTGGATGACATCAAAATTGGTGAAGGTATCTAAGATGAGAAAGAGATCTTGGTTATTTGGGTCAATGGGCTGAGGTGCTGCAGATGGAGTTTAATTTGGATAAATGTGAGGTATTGCATTTTGGTAAACCAAACAGGGGCAGCATGATATTAATGATAGGGCCCTGGGTAGTGTTGAAGAAGAGAGACTTAGGGGTTCAGGTACATAATTGTTTGAAATTTACATCACAGGTAGACAGGGTGGTTAAAAAGACATTTAGCACGTTTGCCTTCAGTGCTCAGACTGTTGTGCATATGACATTGGTGAGGCCTCTTGTGGAGTACTGCGTGCAGTTCTAATTGCCCTGTTATTGGAAAGATATTATTAAACTGGAGAGGATACAGTTACGATTTACCAGGATGGTGCTGAGAATGGAGGGTTTGAGATGTAAAAGTAGACTTAAGGATGGAACTTTTTCACTAGAGTGTCGGAATTTGAGGGTTGACATTTGAGGGTTTATAAAATTGTGAGCGGCATAGTTAAGGTGAATAGCAAGGGTCTTTGGGGAGTTCAAAACTAGGGGACTTATTTTTAAGGTGAGAGGAGAAAGATTTAAAAAGAACATGAGGGGCAACTTTGTTGTACTGAGTGGTTTGTGTGTGCAGTGAATTGCCAGAGGAAGTGGTGCAAGTATGGTTATTCAAATGTTTCTTAAATATTATAAATTCATGAATAGGAAAGGTTTGGAGGGGTATGGGCCAAGCGCAGGAAGGTGGAACTAGTTTAGTTTGGGAACGTGTTCAGCGAGGACTGGTTGGACTGAAGGGTCTGTTTCTATCGTGTCATTCCATACTATCAGACACAGGGACACAATGAGGGTACAAGGTGGGTGAGTATGGAGGACTGGGGTGTGAGGGTGGAGGGAAAATAGGTGAGTTGTTGGGGTGGGCGAGGGAGGACAGGCAGGTGAGATGTGGCGGGGGGGGGGAAGAGGACGGGGGAGGCGCGATGGGGCGGGGGGGGAAAGAGGACGGGGGAGGCGCGATGGGGCGGGGGGGTTGGGAGAGGACGGGGGCGGCGCGATGGGGCGGGGGGGTTGGGAGAGGACGGGGGAGGCACGGGGACCGGCAGGTGTGCTGGGAGTGAGGCATGTGTGGGGTAAGTTGGGGGTGCAAGGTGCTCAGATGTAGGTCTGAGAGGAGGGAGGGAGATGGAAGTGGGTGAGGAAACAAGAAGCAGGTGTGTGGGAGATCTGGATGTGGCAGCGGGCATTGTGTCACGGGTGTCGGTTTAATGGCAGTGGGTGAAGGGGGAGAGAGGGGTAAAAACTGGTCGGAAGTGGCCACGTGCCGGTTAGCCAGTAGCATGGAACTGGGGAGATGAGTGCCAAGTGGGAAAGGGCGGTACTGGTTGAGCAGAAGAGAGACACTCAAGTCAGGGTGTCAGGAGACAGGTCGCAGCAAGGCAGGTGGGTAGGGGCTGAAATAGGTATGCCACAGCCTGGGGAAGCAATTACTGTAACAGGACGGTAGGTGAGATGGCAGGATACAGGTGAGGCAGGCGTGTGAATCAGGCTGAGACAGATGAGTGGGACGCAGCATTCGTGGAATCAGCTGAGCAGGTAAAGACAATGAGTGGAGAGAGAGAGAGAGAGCCAGGCAAGTGGTTGTGAGTGAGTGAGTGTGTGTGTGTAGAGGATGGAAGAATGGTCAAGCTACCAGCAAGGCAGGGTGCTAAGCTCTGGACAAGAACCAGACACAACACCCAGAATCCTGAACCAGCACGGAGAGCCCCATCAACAAGTCCCCTTTATCTATGCCTGCCTGGGACATCGTGTTAATGTCAACAATTTCACCTTTAAACAAATATAAAGAAAATTCTGATTGGGAATCTCAACATCTTCAAGGGATCCAATTTGGAGTGTCGATGCTGACAGGTTGTGTTTTAATTATCTATTTGTAATGTTAATATGTAGATAGCATTTATGTTTATTGGACTTAAGCTGCACTTTTCTGGATAGTTTTTAACAGTTCTCAATAGATAGATATTTTCATTTTATTTTGATAGCTTGCTGGCCAGTTTCCAGAAGATGACATCCTTCTAATTACAGCATCACCTCTCATAAAGGCAGTGATGAACTTCAAACAGGTGTGCATAGTTTAGTGACCGAGAATATTAGCATTGCCTTTGTTTCTTTATCCATTCACTAACAGTGTGGATTACAAATTTGGCATTTTTTTTCTCTGAAGGTTTCCAAGACATTAGAAGAGTTTGAGGTTGAAGAAAAACCTTCTCATATACTGGAAGAGCACTATCCCAATGTTAAAGTGATACAGTCTGCAGTTCGAAGACTGGATGCAGCAAATCATGTAAGAAAGTATTTCTTTAAAGATAGTTCATGCTTATTGAATGCTAAGATTCTTTGCAGTTGGATCCATGTGAATTATTCTAAAATATCATCAAATATATTTTGGAAAATATTGTTAAGTTTCAACATTTTTTCATTTTGTAGACCACAGCTTTCCTTTTATTTTTCACCATGTTATTTTATCGACAGATTGTCTGTTTGTTCAAATCTATTTCTGTGTTGCCAGAAAAATGCACCAAAATTGCCTACACATGAGTTATCAAGTTCAGAGCAGGTATACACCATTTGGCGCTCGAGTCTGCTCCACTATTCATTAAGATTGTGGTTATCTCTTTACTCTGCATTCCTACATATCCCTGATACATTTCACCCTTAGTTATTAAGAATATATCCATCTCCATCTTAAAAATATTCACCGACTCTGCTTTCTTCAGCTTTTGAGGAAGATAATTCCAAAAACTTAACCTCTGAGGGAAAAAAAATTCTCTTTATCTCCATTATAAGTGGGTGACTCCTTATTTTTAATACTGGTGACTTCCAGTCCTAATGCCTTTGGGAATTCAAGAGTACTGCATCTACTGGTTCTCATTATCTCGTTAAACCCTCAAAAACCTCTAATATTGCTCAGAATTTTGAATACTGTTCAGCAAACTTCGTTTTAACTGGCACTTTATAAACCGGCACACACAATAAACCAGCAAAATTATAGTTTTTAAAATTTGTTTACCTGAATATAAATATACTTGTTCAACTGAATGGCCGCATGAAATAACAACAGTTGATTCAATGTCAAATCGCTTTCTCCTCAAATACCGCAATATCCACATAGTCTGTTGAGGGTGTGAGTGAGAACGCTGTCTACTAGTTAGTTTTATTTAAGGCAAAGTTGCATTATTATTTCTGACTTATGCTGTAAATAAAATATAACAGTGAAGTGTATATCGCTGCATTATATTTCTGTTGGTGTGTGTTTTTTACATTGATTATCTGGAATATTTGATCAGTTGACACACTCCTGGTCCCATGGTACCAGTTAATAAAATGTTTGTTGTTGAAATTAAATCAAGATCCTGAAGAGGATATAGGCAAGGACTACCAGAATAATAGCTAGAATGAGTGACTTTGGTTTTGTGGAGTGATTGATAAACTGACTCTTTTGCTTCCTGCAGAGAAAGTTGGGAGATTTAATACAGCTAATCAAATTTGAGGGAGTTTGACCAGTCAAATACAGAAATATTGTTTGCCCTGGCAATGAGGAGTCATAAATTTTAAATGATTGGCAGCAGTACTGGAGGTAAATTCTGAAATTTATTCCGATTTAAGATCTCTGATGTACTACTTAAAATGATGGCGGAGGTAAATTCCTTCAGAACTTCCTGAAGAAAGTGTGATTGAAGAGAATTATGTGTTATAAGATGAAGTTGGGAGTGGGTCTAAATTAGACAGCTGTTTAATGAACTATCACAGATGACCAACTGAATGGTTTCCTTTTGGTCTGTAAGATTTTATGATTGTCACTACTTTGTTTGACATTTTGTTAACTTACACTCAGAAACTGCACACAGAAGAAGGCACCGAGTACATTTATGAGAAGCTCTGCATATGTGCTGGAGCAAAGCCGAAACTGATAGTCCAGCACAATCCGTTTGTATTAGGAATTCGGGATACAGACAGTGCAAAGGTAATAACCAATTTTGAATGAAGCCAGTACTGTATTCAAACTTGTGAGTGAAGCTTTGAGTTCGGATATCTTGAGCTGCTTTTTCACTATGATCTGAACTCTGAAATGTATTATGACCCTGATGTACACTCTAAGATGTGATAATTTACTTGCAGGTTTGTAGCCATTATGTAGTCATTGTAGGCATTTTCTGACTATTGCTTTCGACAATGTCCACCACAGACACAATAACTGTAATTTGTATAACACTTTTCAATGTCGCAAAGCATTCCATGGCACTGCAGAAGATTGTAACTGAATAATTGACACCAAAGCAAAGAAAGTAACATTGGGACGTGTGACCAAAAGTTTGATCGATTCTGTTTCAGCTATGTCTAAAGAAGAGGATAAGGTAGAGACGCAAAAAAGATTCAGGGAAGGAATTCCAGAGATTGGGGTATAATCATCTGAAGGGGCTGCGGTGGATAGTAGGTAGTGCTATAATTTAATTATCTGATTTGGATCATGTGACGTGAGTTCAGCAGCAGAAACATTCATTTTATGGAAAGTTAGAGCAGCCTTTTTTTAACTTTGTGTACTTGGTTTGAGCTGATGTATCTCATAAGTAAAGTTGAAGTTGGTGTTGGCATTTAAACTTCTAAGTCTAAATACTGAGCTCCAACTTTGCCAGGAAGCCATTGCAGGGTCATAGGGTTGGAAGAGGAGCAGCTGGAATGGAATATTGAATTTAAATCGCTGGAAATTGGACTGTATAAGACTCCAGGCAATTCTATTGGGAGCTATTGTGAATGTTAGTCCCTGTATACTATAAAATGCCTTATATTCACAAGGAAGAAGGTAGATCTAGCCTTCTGAGCATGCAAAGAATATGGTGTCTAGGTCAATGGAAGAGCCCCGAGCTGTTGTCCAAGCCTGCATTCTTTCCATGGACAGTCCAGCAAACGTAAGACAAATCGGTACAATGTAGGTTCTCTTAGTGCAATTATCAGATTGTGCTACCAGTTCCTTTCTTGCTTGCTATTCCAGCTCAGTGTGATTATTCCTTTACTTAATTGTAGGTTCATAACAACACCTTTAAAATAAACTGATCCTAGTCTGAGCCTGAATATTCTTGGTAAGAGCAAGGATGCATATTACTATTCCGTCAGGAATTTCAATCTAATGAATTAATAGCAGTAGTATGAGTTTAATGAATTTATTTTGTTACAATAATGGGGTTTATATGAAAAATGTTTGGGATTGTGCTTTGAAACATAGTTTAAATGGAACACTAGTTCTGAATTCTGTTCGGCAAGCTCGGTTTAGTCAAAGGAGTAAAGTTCTGGCAAACAAGGACAAAAGGCAAAGGCATCTGTGTTAACCATGAATAAAGTCATTGGCCCTAAATTTTTTGAGGCACAACAAAGAGGAAAGAGTAGCAGTTGATATGGTCAACAGGAGAAGAGGCTGCAGGTTCTTTGCTACTTACCAGAGCTGTTGAGAGGCTTAAAGATGGTGGTTTCTAGTTCAAGCGAAGAATTTCTCAGCCATCTAAGGAATAGTAATTAATAAACATAATTTTGCTGGACTGTCCATGGAAATACCTTGAAAATTAAAGAAAAATCTGTTACAATATTTTGCACAGTTTTATAAGACACATACCGTTGACAGTAAAGGACTCAAACTGCTGCTTGCAAGAGCACAAGCTATTTTCACAAGTATGTAATCTCTTCGTTGAAAAGTGATCCAAAGGAAGTTTGCTTAGGCATCAGTAAAGGGAGACACTTTATTATACGTGAACAGGCCAATTTTAGGAGTCTGAGGGAGTCCAGGTAAATTTAGAAAGTATAGAAATACTGAAGGTGCAAAGTGATGGTAAGGATGATATCAAGTACCAGGGCAGACAGGTTAGAAGACTCCAGTATTGAACAAAATTGGACTATCTAGTCTAGAAAGGTAAAGCTGAGAGGAAATCTGACAAGAGGTGTTTTAGGATTCTGAAAGGGGTTAGTAAACTAGGTATAGAGAAGAGGTGTTTCCAGTTACGGGGTAGGTCCACAATTAGGGTCGTAAGTGTAAAGTGTTTATTGAATCCGATGAAGAATTTGGAGAAACGTCTTTACTCGGAGAATGTGAAACTATGTAGTTGAGAATAATGGTAACTATGTATTTAAACAGAAGTTCAATGTATATGAGAGTAAAAGAAATAGAAGGGCAAGCAGAGATGATAGATGGAAGGAGACTCATGTAGAATATAATTATTAGCACTGATAAATTAGTCTGAATTACCTTTTCAGTTGCTGGAAGTTCTGTATATCCTACTCATAATTGTTAGCCCTACAAAAAATGTTCGTCATCATTGCCAAGGTGTGTTTATGCAAAATCTCATCAGATAAAATTGAGTACCAAAAATTCTACATCAGGAGGCTGTTAACCCCGTCGTAGTTTCAAGTGTGCTTCGTGCTGCTCTCAAATTGCTTAGTCTTATGAATTCGATGACTCAATCTTATACTTTCTTTTGCAGTTCCCCAACCAAATCCAATACATCTGTGCATTTTACAGTTGCAACAGCAACTTCCTTTAATCTAGTGATTTCCATAGAAAAGAAGTCCTTAAAAAGCCATAGGAAGAATTATTTACATGGGTGACTCTGAGGATATTGTAGGTAACATATAGGGAGAGAAATGTGATGGTGATGTTCTAGTAGTGTTTGAATTGTTAAAAGCAAAGCACAAGGAGAAATCTGTTTGAGGGAGAAAGGCATTGGAGGAAGTTTATGTGGTCAAATGTAGAGAGGATGAGAAGAGAGAATGCACCATATGGTCATAGTCACAGATGATGTCATTTGTGATTTTGGGAAGGACTATATTCATGCTGTGACAAAACTAGAAATGCAATTTGAGAGCTTCACACAGGAGTTACTGGGGGGGGAATAGGATTGGATTTAAAGATCGCCACAAATCTAAAGACTTTGGAAATAGTAGAACAGATTATAAAGACTTTTTTTTTGAAAAGGGGGATGATTTTCTAATAATGGGAAACAGTACTTGAGGCGAAGCTATGATTCGCATTGTCAGCACACAACACAAGATAAAATAGGGCCAGAGTCTAAAACCTGTTGAAGGCCCTGCTTTTAAATGAAGCTCTAATGTTGTAATTTATTAATTGGATTCAGACAATGGAATGGAGAATGATAACTATTAGTTTAACAAATCATAAAGCCTAAAGGGGAAAATAGATAAGGACACGGAGTGCTGCAGTATGGCAGTGCTTCATATTACTTGCAGTTTTTTTTTGTCTTTTCAGGAATTTCAAAATCGTTTGGCTAAAGCTAAAAGGATTACTGTTATAGGGAATGGCGGTATAGCACTTGAATTGGTGTAAGTATGCCTTTTAGTGAAGTGTTTGATAAAATACTCACATTTGGTTTATCAGATTTAAGTATTAGAATATTGGCATTGGAAAGCATAATCTCAGGGCTGAGGATATGCTGGTTACAAAAAAGTCTCTTCACCTCAAACTCAATGTAAAAAGGTTGCTGAGTCTGTTGGTAATTACCTTATGCGAAATGAGTTTGGGTTTTTACAAGTGGGCTTCAGGTAGTCAGCCATAATTAGCAATCTCGTGTGTGTAGTCCACAGTGGGGTTAATGTGAGAGTTGAAGATAGGCCACAATATTTCAATAAGGGGGTTTTTGTTAGGTTTGGTCTGAGGCCTGTTGTTTGTGTAGATTAAGGCGATCTTTGCTATGTTGCACATGTTCTGAGGGTATTTGATATTGACCTGAAGGAACCTCAATGAGAAACATTGCATTTTTCTGAAACTCTTCTGAATTTTTAAAAATGCCTTGATTAAAATACTATATTTTGTTATAAATTGGGATGTGATTCTCTTGTTCAGTTGTTTCATTAACCAGAAGTGTTGGAGTCTAAATGATATTCCAGTGGCATCAATAGATGGTAATTGTTTCCTAAATTAACAACAAGTAAAATTTGGGGTTAAGGTCATATTTGTCATTTATTAATAAAACAGCTGAATAGGTACCCTCGACTTCACCAATTGCCTTCCAAGTCCCATTCAGACACTCAACAAATGTCATGATCCAAAATGTGTCTAGGTGTTCTTTCATAATTGCCAACGTTGCAGCGTTACTCATTATTTTAAGAAGCTGCAGGAAAGAGATGTTATTTATTTGGCAAAGGTATCCAGGAAGGAGGAATAAGTGCTATATGAAGTTGTCCCTCCTACTCTTTAAATTACAGCGGCGTATTGGACTGAGGAGTACAATGGCAACTTGTCACATCACAAATCTACACTTTGTGGATGTGGATGAAGGGAAATTAGATCAGAAGAGACATTCAAAAACTGAAAGAAGTTAGTTGCATTAAATAGACAGAATGATAAAAAATTCAATTTAATGCAAATATTGGCCAACAAATAAAATAAACTTCTGGATAGTATAGGAGAGTTGCTAAAACCTAGGAATTAATAAGTTAAAAATTGGATGCCAGGGTTGGTCCTTAATCTTGCAATCTCACTTCCATTATGAGAGTAGATTAAGAAGCTGACCATTTCAAGCAAATGCAGGCAGTACTTACCTGTTATTTAGCAGTCGTTGGACCTGCTCTGCACCTTAAATGCTAGCCAGTGAATATACCATGTTTAACAAAATCACCTATTAAGAGGCTAGACTTGAGTTTGTAACAGTAATATTTTCATTGAGTGCCTGAAATATTCTAAAATTGTCATGCCTTTGTATTTCTAGCTATGAAGTTGAAGGATGTGAAGTGATTTGGGCAATAAAAGATAAAGCTATTGGAAATACTTTCTTTGATGCAGGAGCAGCTGAATTTTTGATTCCCCAGCTTAAAGCCGATAAGCCCGAGGCTCTTCTCCCTTGTAAAAGGACAAAATACACAGCAGAAGGTAATTGCAGAGATGCAGCTTTTATAATCCATTTTATAGTGAATGATGTGCTGATAACTTTAGACCAATTGTGCCATTATTGTTAAAGCTGCATTATCATTACTTATATCTAATTTTAGAATATTTGCCTTTCACTTAACATCTTATGCAATAAAGTGGACCTGAACTACACTGAAATTTCACTTATTCTTACAGTTTAAGATGATCATTTTCAATGTTTTATTATATTAATTACAGCACCGTAGGGCATTGATGGATGACAGTCATGTCAAGTTTGAGTGTTCCCTTACTGGAATTATATTCCTCTATTGTTTCAAATCTTTTTAAGTACGGCCAGGTTTCTTGAAACTGAACTTCTTAAAAAAAAATGATGTCAGGAGCTGTTGGATCTCTTGTAACCCCATAAAATTTGACAAATATCACCATTTGGTGAGACTGTTTTTCTTCCCCAAAGTGAACCACTGAAACTGCGAATATCTAAAGTAGTTCCTGAATTAAATTAAAATTGATATGATCAATGTGGCAAATGGTCTAGATGAAAATCAACTTATTTTATTGTTTTGAATGCAGGTTTGGATCAGGAAAGGAAAACTCTTTCTGAAGATGGAGCACATGGTAGTGCATTGGGACCAGACTGGCATGAGGGCATGAAGTTGAAAGGCACAAAACCAGTAATAATCTTTTTTGACACCGGTTCACATGTGTATTGTAGCACTTTGATTTTTCTTGTATCATCAGCTTTTTATTCAAAACCTGTGCAGTATCTGCAGTAAAGTCTCAGCTAACTTTCATATAATACGGAGCAAGTGCTGCATTGTTTAATTATCTTTGGATGAGTGATAAACTAGATCACGTCGTGGTGCCTTTTTGAAAATAACCGGGCTGTTTTTGATATTCTCCTGGCCAGTGTTTATCCCTGAATCAATATCATTGAAAAGAATTTTACAGTTCTCATCACAGCACTATTTGTGGACGTTTGTATCAAATTGATTAGCGTGCTTCCTACACTATAACTGTGTAGTGCCGCCCTGTCAAGGCACTTAAGTGGATATAAAACCATTGGGATGTCTGAAGATTGTGAAACGTGCTGTACTTGAATTTGTTTCTTTCTTTCAGATTTCCCACAGAGTCCATGTTGAATACCAGTGTGAGGTTGATCAGATTTACCTGCAAGATGAGTTTACAGCATCACAGAAAACATCATTGGCATTCCCTGAAAATGGATCAGAAGAAAGAAAAACAGATGATGGTATTTAGGAATTAAGGTTTCTTTGGTTTGCTCTAATCCAAGATTTCTTTTGTTGCATCATCTGACTGTAAAGTAACATTGGCTACAGCAACAACAATTCTGGATCAATGGTGCTGGAAGAGCACAGCAGTTCAGGCAGCATCCAAAGTGCAGCGAAATTAAAGTTTCGGGCAAAAGCCCTTCATCAGGAGTAAAGGCAGTGAGCCTGAAGCGTGGAGAGATAAGCTAGAGGAGGGTGGGGAGAAAGTAGCATAGAGTACAATGGGTGAGTGGGGGAGGGGATGAAGGTGATAGGTCAGGGAGGAGTGGGTGGAGTGGATAGGTGGAAAAGGAGCTAGGCAGGTCGGCAACGTAGAACAGTTGATCTTCCGTAATTACACCGGCACCACTCCCCACCTCTTCCTCCGCAACATTGATGACTGCATTGGCGCCACCTCGTGCTCCTGCGAAGAGGTTGAGCAATTATCAACTTCACCAACACATTCCACCCTGACCTTAAATTTACCTGGACCATCTCTGACACCTCCCTCCCTTTCCTGGACCCCTTCATCTCCATTAATGACGACCAACTTGACACTGACATTTTTTACAAACCCACCAACTCCCACAGCTACCTGGATTACACCTCTTCCCACCATACCTCTTGCAAAAATGCCATCCTGTATTCCCAATTCCTCCGCCTCCGCCATATCTGCTCCCAGGAGGACCAGTTCCACCATAGAACACACCAGATGGCCGCCTCCTTTATAGACCGCAATTTCCCTTCCCACGTGGTTAAAAGATGCCCTCCAACGCATCTCGTCCACATCCTGCACCTCTGCCCTCAGACCCCATCCCTCCAACCGTAACAAGGACAGAACGTCCCTGGTGCTCACCTTCAACCCTACAAATCTTCACATAAACCAAATCATCCGCCGACATTTCAGCCACCTCCAAAAAGACCCCACCACCAGGAATATATTTCCCTCCCCACCCCTTTCCATCTTCCGTAAAGACCGTTCCCTCCGTGACTACCTGGTCAGGCCCATGCCCCCCTACAACTCACCCTCCCATCCTGGCACTTTCCCCTGCCACTGCAGGAACTGTAAAACCTGTGCCCACACCACCTCCCTCACCTCTAACCAAGGCCCTAAAGGAGCCTTCCACATCCATCAAAGTTTTACCTGCACATCCACTAATATCATTTATTGTATCCGTTGCTCCCGATGCGGTCTCATCTACATAGGGGAGACTGGGCGCCTCCTAGCAGAGCGCTTTAGGGAATATCTCTGGGACACCCGCACCAATCAACCACACCGCCCTGTGGCCCAACATTTCAGTTCCCCCTCCCACTCTGCCGAGGACATGGAGGTCCTGGCCTCCTTCACCGCCGCTCCCTCCCCACCAGACGCCTGGAGGAAGAACGCCTCATCTTCCGCCTCGGAACACTTCAACCCCAGGGCATCAATGTGGACTTCAACAGTGTCCTCATTTCCCCTTCCCCCACCTCAACCTAGTTCCAAACTTCCAGCTCAGCACTGTCCCCATGACTTGTCCGACCTGCCTATATCCTTTTCCACCTATCCACTCCACCCGCTCCTCCCTGACCTATCACCTTCATCCCCTCCCCCACTCACCCATTGTACTCTATGCTACTTTCTCCCCACCCCCACCCTCCTCTAGCTTATCTCTCCACGCTTCAGGCTCACTGCCTTTATTCCTGATGAAGGGCTTTTGCCCGAAACGTCGATTTCGCTGCACTTTGGATGCTGCCTGAACGGCTGATCCAGCACCACTGATCCAGAATCTGTTTCCAGCATCTGCAGTCATTGTTTTTACCTACAGCAACAACAACTTCTATCTGTAATGCTCTTTATGAAATAAAAGATTCCACAGTGCCCCACAGATGTATTATAAGACAAAAGTTGACATTAAGTCACTTAAGGTGATATAGTGGCAGGAAACGCAAGCCTGGCCAAAAAGATTACAAGGAGCATCTTAAACAAAGCAAAGTGATATAGAGAGGTGAGAGCGGGAATTCCAGAGGTTAGGGCGAGGCACTTAAAGTCCTCGCTAGTGGTGAAGCGAGTAAGATCCGAAATATGCGAGTCCAGAGTTAGAGGAATGCAGATTCTTGGGATAGTTGTGGGCTGGAGGAAATTACTGAGATGGGGCAGGGTGAGAGGGAAAGGATTTTAAAGTTGAGACTTTGCTTGACCAGGGGTCAGTGAGCATAGAGGCCATGAGTGAGTAGGACTTGGTGCAAGTAAGGGCACAGACAACAGAATGTTGGATGACCTGAAGTTTGTAACAGATTAAAATAAATAGAAAGCAATATAAGAGTGTTATGGAATAGTCAAATCTAGAGTTGATTAAAAGGGATGAGGATTTCAGCAACAGATGAACTGAGGTAGGAGACAAATTTCATGTTATGAGGGGGGGAGGATTACATGAACTTATTTAACTGTGAGCAGTGCACAATCATATATCTGCTCAATCACTGTGACCCCTACATTGTGAGCAGTCTGGATGAATGAATGAAGCATGATGAACAATGTCCAGTAGTTTTATTCAAGGTTCATTGTTCTGATTTTCCAGTCGTTAGTTAAAGAAAGGAAGATATAGTTAATACTGAAGTATACATTTATCTGCTCTTTATAATGTGTGATTGTAAAGATATTTCCAACATAAAAACCACAGCATGGTCTACTGAATGACAGCTGCTGCAATCTATGGAAGGACTTGAATTTTAATATAGCTCAGAGTTAATGATGCTGTCTTGCAGAATAATCACAGTTCAAAATTTTGATAAATTTACAATTCTTGTCTTGGGAGCCAGTATGATAAATCCTAGCAGACTGCAAAATGGCACAAACAAGATTCTTTATATTGATTATCGATTGGTATATTTGATATATTTGATAAAGTAGTATGAACTACCTGTGATTAACATACAGCTATAAATATTGAAGTGGTGAAAATAGTAAATGAGTTATTAATTGAATATTTCGCATCAGTTTTTAATGTGGAGAAAGAAATAGAGGCTAGAGAACTCGGGCAAATAAATATTGATGTTTTGAAAATAGTTCACGTTACAGAAGAGGAAGTGGTGGAAGTCTTGGAAAATATGAAGTTAATAAATCGCCGTGACTTAATCTAGTGTATCCCAGGATTTTGTGGGAGGTTAGGGAGGAAATTGCAGAGATATTTCTATAATCTATAAATATGGGTGAGGTGCTGACTGGCCAACATTGTGCCTTTGTTTAAGAAGGAATGAAAGGAGAGGCCTGGGAGCTGTAGACCTGAGAGTCTGGCATTGTTGGAATGTGATTCTGAAAGCTAGGATTTATATGCATTTGGAAAGGCGAGGAATGATTAAGGATAGTCAGCATGATTTTGTGTGAAGGAAATCATGTCTCATAAATTAGTGTTTTGAGGAAGTAACCAAAGAGATTGAAGAGGGCAGATCGGTAGACGCTGTTTACTCTGGCTTTAGTAAAGCCTTTAAGAAGTTTCCACATGGTAGACTAATTAGTAAAGTTAGATCATGAGATTCAGAGTGAGCTTGCCAATTGGACGCAAAGTTGGCAGGTGACAGTGATGGAGGGTTGATTTTTGGCTTGGAGGTCAGTGATCAGTGCTGGGTCCACTTTTGTTTTTCATTTTATATAAATGATTTACATTAGATTGTAGAAAGCATGGTTGGTAAGTTTGCGGAAGATACCAAGATTGGTACTATAGTGAACAGTGAAAATGATTATATCGGATTACAAAGAGATCTTGATCAATGGGCTGAACAGTGGCAGATACAATTTAATTTGGATAAATGTGAAGTATTGAATTTTGGTCAAACAAACAAAGGCAAGACTTATGCAATTAGAAGTAGGGCCTTAGGTAGTGTTGTAGAATGAAGAGACCTAAGGGGTTCAGGTAGATAATTCTTTGAAGTTTGCATCACATTAACCACAGTGGTTAAGAAAGTGTTTAGCATGTTTCCCTTCTTTGCTCAGATGTTTGCGTATAGGATTGGAATGTCATGTCGAAGTTATGCAGGGTGTTGGTGAGACCTTTTCTACAATACTTCATCCAATTCTGGTCTCTGTTATAGGAAGGATATTGTTAAGCTGGAGAGTGTTCAGAATAGATTTACCAGGATGCTATTGAGAATGGAGGGTTTGAGTTATAGGGATGGGCTGGATAGGCTGGGACTTTTTTCATTAGAGTGTAGGAGTTTGAGAAATGACCTTAGAGGTCTAAAAAAATCAAGGGAGATTGACATGGTGAATGGCATTTGTTTTTTCCCTGGCTGGGGGATTTTAAGATTAGGGAACATATTTTTAAGGTGAGAGGAAAAAGATTTTAAAAACACACGAGGGGTAACTATTTTACATGGTGATTCATGTGTGAAATGCAGGTACAGTTATAATGTTTAAAAGACATGTCGATAAGTACTTAAATAAGAAATGTTTGGAGGGATATGGGGCCAAGCGCAAGCAGGTGGGGCTAGTTTATTTTGGGATAATGGTCAGCATGAATTGGTTGGACCGAAGGGTCTGTTTCCATGCTGTATGACTGAGTATGCAACTGTATTTGGTCTTCACTTCACAATGCCTGAGGCATTCCATTGGCACAAAAATTAAATGAAGAACTTCCATCTGGATCCAAGTACTTTAACTACACTGTACTAAGCAAGAAACAAAGTGAATGTGTAATGTAACAATGGATACTACAGATTGGCCATTCTTTCTTCATGGAGCTACAAACAATAGTGCATTAGTACAATCTTCTTGTTCTACCAGCATGTACATTAGAATTCAGCCCAAACTGGCCAAAGTTCCTTTTGTTTCCTGCTTATAATGGTCTTGAGCAACATATGTTTGAATGGAAACAATCCAGTCATCCTATTCAAACTAGTACAGAAAACTGTGTAAAGAATCTTGCAGAGAGATGTATCATTATGTGCAATTATTGCTGGGTATTCCGTTGCTGAAACAATGAACATGTCTTACTGGAATTTACTTTTCCATTCTTTTCAGAATCTTGGCCTGTTTATGTACAGTTGACAAATGGGAAGATCTATGGTTCTGATTTAATTGTGAGTGCAACTGGAGTAATACCAAATGTTGAACCATTCATCTCAGACAATCCTGTAAGTATTGTATGTAATCATTTTCAGCCAGTTGACTCCCCCACTTGAAATCAGGATAGTCCTTGACTAAGAGTAGAAGGTGCTTTTCCAGCCAAATGCTGTGTTTGTAAGGAGTGAGTCAGAACCACGAATCAATTGCTGGAACAGGTGTAGCAATTTTTGTCCTACTTGGCTTATCTGATCAGTATTTTTGTTTGTTCCTTCACCAGATGTGTATATTGCCGGCTGGGCTGGCATGTATTGCTGTTCCTAATTGCAGTTTAAAAGATGGTAATGAACTGCTTTCCTGATCTGGTGCAACTTATATGATGTTGGAGCACTCAATCTCATTGACAAAGGAGTTCCAGAATTTTTAATAGGACACCTAAACATGCAAACTCTTCTAACCACAACCTAAACATCATCTTGGACCAGTTTATAATAAAATTAGTTCTGTACCCTAAGCTCCATTCATTAAACTCAGAGCACAATCAGGAGTTATTGCTTCAAGGTCTACTTACACTCAATTTGGAGGAATTCAGTCTAGTGATTGATCTACAGTTTAAACCTGAAACTAAAACACTTTCCAATCTTTCCAGTAGGTAAACCTTCATTGAGATATCAAACCATAACATATCAAATAACAGTTAGGAATGAAAGGCACCAATCGTTAAACTTTAGCAAATCAAAATGGACAGCCTGGAACAACAGATTTAAAAATGTAAAACAAATGTTAACACATGTAAAACAAAGCATTCAAATATTTTTGACAATTTGTGTCAACTGAAAATTGAATTCAATAAAAATATTAAGAGTTAATGATGATTGTCGGACAAACCCATCTGGTTCACTAAAGTCTTTTAGAGAAGGTAACTGCCATCTTTACCCAGTCTGGTCTTCATGTGACTCTGGACCCACAGCAATGTGGTTGACTCTTAACTGCTTTCTGGGCAATTAGAGATGAGTCATAAATGCTGGCCTGGTCAGTCATGCCCTCATCCCATGAATGATTTTTTTTTAAAAGGCCAGATTGGAAAGGCTGGAATCTATCTCTGTCCCCTTGAACAATAAAAGTTGTTCAATATGGCTTGAGACTTGAGACATGAGTGCTTAGTGTCGGAAGTGCAGATTTAGTATGCTCTTCTTGACTTACACCTACTTTCCTTTTAGCTTTACCTTGATTCATAAAATGCCTTTGATAAATAGATTAATAAATAATTTGAATTTGCTCGAATATTTCAGCAACTTGGACTATGCAGTGATTCAGTGTGGGTTCTGTTTGTAGTCGAAGAAATTCCCAGTCCAGTCCATTGCAGTGGAGAAAAAATTTGAGATTGTGTCGCTTACACACCACCTTGTGGATGTTCAGAGTAGAACTGCCAGGCAGATTGTCTTACACTATCCTAATATTCCACATGCTTTTGGCAGGAAAATGTTATTGTCCCCTTAAGAAATGTTCAGGCATGTTGGTTTCAAAAGTTTCCTTCCTCAATATATGCTCTGCCAGAGACAGGTCCAGAACTCATGAAATAAAAACAGAAGGTGCTGGAGAAACTCAGCAGCAGTCATATCGGACTATAATGTAAACTGTTTCTCTTCACAGATGTTGCCCAACCAGAGTTTTTTCCAGTATTTTCTGCTTTTATTTCAGATCTGCATACTCTATTTTTATTTTGTTTCCTTAAACTCATTGTCTGCTAATGCACGTCTCCCCTAGAAACTGGATTTAATGTATGTAATCAATGTAGGAAACTAGGAAGTTAGTACAAGAAGGTTACGTTACTTCATTACCATTGATGTCACCTCAGAAATACTTATTTCTTGGTAAATAAAACTTGTATCTTTATATTACTACTTTTGGGAGTTGATTTGACCTCCACAAATTAATTGCTACATTTCCCTAAATTAAAGCTGTAACTGCACTGCAGCATGCTTCATTAACTATAAACTGCTTTGAGACATTCTGTGATGTTAAGTTTGGACTGCAAAGTGAAATGGGCTGTTCTTAACAAAGATTGTTGAAGGGCTTGATGCACCTTTTTGAAGCCAAGTTACCTGACATTCATTGTAAGCAGCTTTCCCTTTAATTTTCTTACTGGCTATGTGGCGCTCTGAGACCCATGCATGGCGGTGACGTCCAAAACTACAATGCCACGATAGGCATGTTGACGCAAATTGCTGTGCACGGAATGCAGCCATGCAACTTGGTGGCAACGTTGATTATTGGTGCTGTTCACACTGCTGTTCAAAGAGTGGGGCGTTGGGCTGCAGACTGCAATGGTGTGTTCAAAGTAAACTTCAGCCAGCAATGTAGCTGATTGTCCTGTATAATGGTGAAAAGTTATTGATTGCAAAGATCTTCTGCCTATTAACAGCTATGTGTTTGGCTGTTAGGTGGCTAATGGGTATGAACAAAGAAAATTACAGCACAGGTCTTTAGGCCCTCTAACCCTGCGCTGATCCAGATCCTGTATCTAAACCTGTCACCTATTTTCCAAGCATCTGTATCCCTCTGTTGTCTGCCCATTCATGTATCTGTCTAGGTATATACTAAATGATGCTCTCGTGTCCACCTCTACCACCTCCGCTAGCAATGCGTTCCAAGCACACACCACCCTCTGTGTAAAGAACTTTACACGCATATCTCCCTTAAACTTTTCCCCTCTTACCTTGAACTCATGAACCCTAGTAATTGAGTCCCCCACTCGGGGGGGGGGGGGGGGGGGGGAGCTTCTTGCTATCCACCCTGTCTATACCCCTCATGATTTTGTCGACCTCAGTCAGGTGCCTCTTCAACCTTCATCTTTCTAACAAAGCTAATTCTAATCTACTCAACCTCTCTTCATAGTTAGTACCCTCCATACCAGGCAATATCCTGGTGAACCACATCCTTTTGGTAGTGTGGCAACTGTATGATTGTTTGGTCAGAAGCTAATGGACCTTCAGAAAGGAAAGTGTTGTCCTCTTTCTCTGCAGTAAATAAATACCTCAAGTCTGATGAAAGCAGTTTATTTCCCCTTCTCAGTTGCTATAAGCTGTGGGTTTTAACCAATAAGTCAGAGACTTTATATGTGGGCATCAATGTGCAACTCCTGCATGCAAGCAATAATACCTGAAGAAGGAAGATTTCAGAACAACAAGTCATGACAAGTTAAGAAGGTCATCTCCATGAATCTTGTGGCCAGGGATGATTGAACTATCTTCCCAGTCCTTCTCTTAATCTATAACACCATTTTTTTTTTGTCTGCCTGTATGTGTGTGTGTGTGTGTGTGTGTGTGTGTAAAAAAAAAAGTTGCATAAGAGGGTTAGAGATGTAATTGTCAGTCGTTTGTCAACGGTTTAAAGTCATTTACTTGTAACTATTTATTTGTACTATTTAAGTCCAGAAACCAGTCCGTGCTTTGTTAACCTGGGTCTAAAAGGCCAGGTTGGGAGAATTGTGTGTACTTTTATTACATGTTTAACTTGTGACAGTTCTGAGAATAGCAGATTTCCACTGTGCTATCTCCGAAATCATAACATTGTGAAAGGTGTTAATACAAATGCAAGTTCTCCATTTAAGGAATTAAAGTTTAATTAGATTATAATCGATGCAAAGTTAATTAGTAGCACTTTTTAATGGACAAGCGAATAAATATTTGAAAAATTCCAAATATAGGGTTGTGGGGAGAGAGCAGGAAAGTGGACTTAATTGAATATTTCTGTAACGAGGAGTGAGTGCAACAGGATCAAATGCTAACTAGTTTTGTAAACCGCTATGGTGCTAAAGAGCAAATAACAACATGAAGAGGAAATTCTTAAATTGAGCTTTTCATTCAAAACAATTATCAGCAGTCATTTATTGACAAGTTCTAATAAATAATCAACAGATATGATTTTTTTTCATAGTTTGATGTGGCAGAAGATGGGGGTCTTAAAGTAAATGAGCTGATGAATACCTCAATCCCAGATATCTTTGCTGCAGGCGATGTCTGTACTGTATCTTGGGAGCCTCGTCCACTTTGGCAACAGGTACGGGGGACACACACCATCTGTCACTGAGAATTTTTCATTCACCTTAGAAAATGCAATTTGCCTGAATAATTACAGATTTTCAAAATTCATCTACACAACCTAACAGATGCGTCTGTGGACCCAGGCTAGACAGATGGGATATTATGCAGCAAAGTGCATTGCAGCGGAAATCTCAGGGGAACCGATCGAATTGGATTTCTGCTTTGAATCATTTGCCCACGTCACCAAATTCTTCAATTATAAGGTAATCATGAAATTAGTTGTGACAAAATGGGTAGGATTTCATCGAAGCTGTACCTAGTTCTTTTGTTTAAAACCCATGCAGTTGTACTAATGATAAGACAATATTCCACATGTGCTGCTTTCTAAAGAGGTTTACCAGTTTCTACACAATTGGCTTTTTAAAGTAAATGACTGTGCTGATGTAATACTTTACTAGAGGATGTCAGTTGACCGTAATGCTTTTCTTATCTTGCAGGTGGTATTGCTCGGGAAGTTCAATGGTCAGGGTCTGGGGCCTGATCACGAGCTGTTGCTGCGTTGCACCAGTGGCCAGGAGTATGTGAAAACAGTGATGCACAATGGAAGGATGAAGGGAGCTGTGCTTATCGGTGAAACTGACTTAGAAGAGACCTTTGAAAACCTCATTTTAAATCAGATGGATCTTACTGCATACGGAGAGGATTTACTCAACCCAAATATTGACATTGAAGATTATTTTGATTGAGAGGAGCAAATCTGTAACACGTCATTTGCATTTTAATATGCAGGTTCTACAATTGTGCCCTGATGGACAAAAGTAAAATACTCCAATGGTTATTCAAAACTCCATGGGCTTAATGGATGAGATGCAGGGGATTCCCAAACTGTCCTAGCTTATCTTCCTCCCTAAACCAGAATCAACAACCAGATTAGATGGTTGGAGCAAATGACTGCAGATGTTGGCATTATAGCAGATCAGGCAGCATCCATGGAGAGACAGTGTTTAGAGTCTAGATGAGCCATGATTTCCAGCACTTTTTGTGTTCAGATTAGATGGCTGCTTGGGGAGGAGGATGTGTATAAATTGGCTGTCATGTTTGTCGACATAAAGAAGCAGCAATATTTAAAGTCATTCATTGACTCGAGCATTTTAGATATCTTGAGGATTTGCAGGATGCATATTCTATTCTAAGAGTAACAAATGTATTAAGTTGAATTTATATAGAATTGTCTAAAATTATTTCAATCTTTCTCTGGCTTCTCCAAACAAATTGAGTTCTTGGAGCAAAAGGAAGTGCTCTGAAATATGTTTAGTGATTGATTGAGAATGGCCTCATATGAATAATTACATTGTAAAGACAACACCTTGTAACTATTTTTAATAGCATCATGACTGCAGTAGCAATTTGTATGATGTATTTAATATAGTAAAATATCCAACGCTCTTTGCAAGATTATCAAACTGAATTTGATTTTAATACTGGGCATTTATGTTGCACAAGTGAAACTTGTAATTTATTTTGTCTATGATCAAAATTTTTAAGAAGCCATTTATCCCTTTTTGTTTGGTAAATATATTTATTAGCAATTTTTTAAACTTTGTGAAGTTATTAAAATTATTGAAAAAAAATCAGTCACCAATATCAGTATAATAAAAATTTTAAAATCGCAAATTACAATACAACTACTATCTACTCTATAATACAAAGCAACACCAAAAAAAAGCAAAAACAAAAACCTCAAAATATACCCGACTCAGGCGACTGACTGTGTGGAGTTTGCACGTTCTCCCCGTGTCTGCGTGGGTTTCCTCCGGGTGCTCCGGTTTCCTCCCACAGTCCAAAGATGTGCGGGTTAGGTGAATTGGACAAGCTAAATTGCCCGTAGTGTTAGGTAAGGGGTAATGTAGGGGTATGGGTGGGTTACGCTTCGGCGGGTCGGTGTGGACTTGTTGGGCCGAAGGGCCTGTTTCCACACTGTAAATCTAATCTAATATAACAGCTCTGCTCGGCGCAAGGCTCCCATACAAAGGAACGGGAGCATTGTATACATACCCGTATTAGCTCAGGAGACCCCCTCCAGGGTCCAAGGCTTGACCAGTCTAATCATCCTCGTTAAACAAATGCCCTAGTTAAGATAACTGATAAATCTATATCCAAATAACCCATTTGCCATTTCTTATAAAAATTGTCTGTTGTGTGGTGCTCATGTTGTGAAAAAGTCCAAGGGAATGTGCTCCATAATTAATTTCTGCCATCCTGGCGGGTTTTCAGACACCCAATTCATCAGAATATTCTTCCATGCACAGTGTGCAAGAATATTAAATAGTTCTTTCCCATCCCACATCTAAAGAGGGTAAACGCAGTAGACCTAAGAGGGGAGATATCGAGTCTACTTTGACTTCAGTCCTCAATCCCCTCCCTATCTCTCCCTCCACAGCCCTCCAATAAACACAGAGCCTGTGGCATGTCCAGAAGCAATGGGTAAGAGTACCTACGCTTATTTTACATTTGGGGCACACTGAAGATTTTAAACTTCGCCAGACAGTCTGGTGCCAGATGAGCCCTGTGCAGAACTTTTAACTGCGTAGCGCATGTCCTGTTACATATTGAGATTTTTGAGTCTTCTCCCATATGTTCTCCCATGTTTCAGAAGAGATCTCCACTCCTACCTCTTGCTCCCAGACCTCACATAACCGGTTAATATCCTGCCAGGCCCTGTCACCCAGCAGGAGATAGAGGGCACTAACTGAAAGGATGCTTGTGGAGTGTAGCAACAACCTCTCTGTATCAGGCTAATAGGGCTTAGTGAGAAGCATAGTCATCTTCTGGATGAAATCCCTAACCTGAAAAAAAAACGGAAAAGGTCTCTGCTGGGCCACCTGTACTTGCAGCTCAGTTGCTCAAAAGACATCATAAGCTCCCCCTCAAATAAGTCTCCCAAACTAGAAACTCCTCTCGTTGCCCATAGTTTGAACCCTGCGTCCATCATCCCTAGTTGGAACACTGGCATGCCAACTATAGGTGTAAGTGGTGAAGTCGTGGTGAAGTCTTGGATAAGCAACCCTCACTCTGACACATAGCCCTCCGTGCCTTGACTGTACTAATGACATGGGGTTCCGGCAATGGTCCATAACTGCCCTCATATTATCCATGAACAACCGGTTAATAAGAGGGCACTTTGCTTGGAAGGCCTCAATATCCAGCCATATTGAGTTTGGATCGTTACCCAATTGCAGACAAAGGACAGCAGGGAACTCAGTTGATACCTCCTGATGTCTGGGGAATCAACTCCTCCCCCTTGTTGAGGCAACTGCAATTTAGGAAGTTTGATGAGGGACCGCCCACGATGCCAGACAAAGGAACCAAACCACCCCATAAGCTTCCGCAGCATTGACCTGGGAAACATTATAGGGAGCATACACATGGGATAAAGCAAACGAGGAAGAACATTCATCTTAATGAGAGATATTCGGCCCAGCCATGAAATTGGAAGAGCCTCCCATCTCTGGGGATCTCGCCTAATATTGTCGAGCAAAGTTAGTCCGAAATAACAGATCAAACTTGGGTGTAATAAAAACGCCTAGCTACCAGAACCCTGCCCGTGACCACTTAAAAGGGAACTTAGAGCCACCTTCAACTCCTGGCACATCCTAAAGATTCCCCAAAGGCATAGCCTCCAATTTTGCAAAGTTTATGTTATATCCTGAAATAGCCCCAAATGATTTGATACATTGTAGCAAATGGAGTATTGAGGTGATCGGGTTCAATAAAAACAGAAGGACAAGATCCACGGACGATGTAATCTTGTGTGCCCTCGATCCCACTTCTGGAGCGGTTATATGGATGTTCTGACGAATAGCCTCTGCCAGCAGCTCTATCACCAACGTTAACAACAATGGTGAGAGGGGGCAGCCTTGCCGACTACCCCTACCAATCCTAAAATTCCCAGACATCATCCCATTGGTGATGACCGTGGCCAGAGGGTGGCAACATAAAACCTCCACCCACCTAGCAAAGACTCCACCCAACCCGAACCTGAAGATGTAAAAAAGATACGGCCATTCCACCCGGTCAAATACTTTCTCTGCATCTAAGGAAATCACCAACCCCTGAATCGATCGTTGCTGACAAACTTGGACCACATTCAGCAACCTCCTAATATTATTAGAGGACCTACAGCCCCTTAAAAAGCCTGTCTGGTCCTCTTTAATAATATGGGGCAACACCCTTTCCAATCTCAGCACCAGGATCTTGGACAGAATCTTGAAGTCTGAAGTTAATAGAGAGATGGGCCTGTATGAGGCACAATCCTCAGAAACCTTCCCCTTCTTAAGAATTAAGGAAATATTAGCTTCTCTCAAAGATGGTGGTAGGCATTCATGCATATAGCAGTGATTGTATATATCCAACATCAGCCCTGACAGAATCCCTATAAACTCCTTATAAAACTCACCTGGGAGACCATCAGGGCCAGGCGCTTTCCCATTCTGAAGTTGCCTAGCTGCCTCCTGTATTTCCTGAACTGTCAAGGGGGCATTAAGGAGAGAGGCCTGTTCCAAGGTTACCCCTGGGAGGTCCAGGTTCTTAAAAAAGGTCTCCATTTTAGCCCTCCTATCTTCGCAATCTTCAGACTGATACAATTCAGAGTAAAACCTCCAAAAAACCTCATTAATCTCTTTAGCATCGTATGTAAGGACCCCGACACTGTCTCTGATTGCAGTAATGGATTGGGGAGCACGCTTTTTCCTAGTCAGGTACGCTAAATACTTCCCTAGCCTATCCCCATATTCGAACAGCCTCTGTCTAGCAAAAGCAAGTTCTTCCTTTGCGTTTTGTGTCAGTGTTGAATTCAAGGCAGCCCAAAGGGTTATGATCTGCTGTAGCTTAGTCACCAAAGGCCGCGCAAATTGTGCCGCAAACCTAGCCCTTCACTCTTGGCCTTAACCTCCAAATATACTGCCGTATGACCAGATATAGCTATATTCCCAATTTTACAACCCATAATCAAATCCAGAAGGGCCGAGGGAGCCAGAAAAAGGTCGATCCTCATGTGATATTTATGTGGGTTTGAAAAAAAGGTGAAGTCCCTGCTGGTAGGGTGAAGACATCTCCAAATATCCACCAGCCCCAACTCCTCACGTAAGTCAACCACCTGCTTGGCCTGCGAAGAAATAGTTGGGGCCCACAAGGCATCCTGTCCACGGCCGGATCCAAAAGGCAATTAAAATCCCCCTCCCCCCCTATAATAATGTGCCGTGTTCCAAAAGCACTCAACTTAGAGAAAGCACTAATCAAAAATTTGAGGGATGCGCCAGAGGACAGTCGATGTTTAAAATGCCATATTGTTCCTCATGTATCAGGGCTTTAAGTATCACAAACCGTCCCTGCTCATCTATCACCTGCTCTATTAATGTGAACGGAAGATTTTTCTGGATAAGTACCGCCACTACCCTACTTTTAGTAGTAAAGGATGAAAAGAATACCCGGTCATAACCCCCTATTGTAATTTCAGGTGTTCCCCATCATCAAGATGGGTTTCCTGCAACAAAGCAATATCAACCCTTTCCCTCTTAAGACTATAAAGCACTTTTTTTCCTTTTAATAGGCGAATGACTTCTCTTAATGTTCCAGGTGCACCATTTAATAAGAAACTTAGCCATATCCCCTTTCAGACACCCTTGAACCCCTCGGAGGGAGAACCCTGCTTACAAAGCGCCGAGCATAAGTAAATAAAGACTCAAGGAATTGAAAAACTATATATACAAAAACTACTCTATCATAACTATAAACAACTATTAGTACCAAAAAACTACAAAGAAAACCAACGACAGAATCTTGAATGGAAGACTCTTCCCCCTGCCCATAGGAGCCACTCACCCTACCCATCCCCTCCTTCACAGCTCAGTCAAACCTGGATTGTGCCCCAGCCTTAGGCCAAAAAAAAAACAAGGAGATGATCCTTAAATCAAAAGACAAAGTCAGGATGAGCACTCCACCCATCCCTGGCTTCATGTCACCCCGACTTGTGACTAAAAGAGAAGCAGAACAAACAAAAAAAAGGGAGAGAGACAACAAAGAACATCCACAAAATTTCCCATCAGAAAATCCAGTTATTAAAAAAAATAGGAACAACTTATTCCAAAATCTTTTCCCCCCTTTCCAAAAAGGAAATTAGGGAGAAAGAAAGGAATAAAAAAAAAGGAAGGGAAAACATGGGGAAAATTAGAAAAGAGAACAAACATTAACCATATTCTTCAGGCCAATCCGTCTATTTTAAAAAGTGTTCACAAAGTTTTTAGCCTTATCCGAAGAGTCAAATGTATAAACTGAGTCCTCATGACTGAAACAAAATACTGCGGGGTATCTCATGGAGTACTGGATGCCCAGGGTCCTCAGCCTCTTTTTAGCTTCATCGAAGGACTTCCTCTACAGCTGCTTAAAAATCCTGGAAAAACATGATTTTTGACCCTTTGTTCAGCAGCGCCTGCGGACCTTTTCCCAGGGATATGGAAGTTTCGATGACTTGTTGCTTGTCCTTATATGAGTGGAAGTGCACTAGGACTGGGTGGGAATGCTGCACCGGCCCTGACCTGTGCACTGTAACCCGTTATGCCCTTTCAATCTGAAGCCTGCTGGACTCGATGTGAAGGCCCACAAACTTCAGCAGCCAGTTTTCAAAGAAACTGACTGGCTGCTCACTTTCCTCACCTTCAGGGAGCCCGACAATTCAGAGATTTATCCTCTGACCTCGATATGATTTTGCAAGGCCCACACCTCTTGCTCCAGCACCTGGATCCGACTGGATGAGCACGCCACTGCAGCTTCTGAGGCCTTAGTTTTACCCTCCACCTCCTCCAGCCTCTCCCCGAGGCCCTGGATCTCCTGCTCATGCTTCTGCAGCATGGATGCAATAGGTTGGACCTGAGCATGAATCTCCCCACGGATCTCCTCAACCGCAGCCGCAACTTTCAAGGTAAGTCTCTCCATCGCTGCAGCCAATTTCTGTGAGTCTATCAGGTCTCCTGGGTGGGTGGGGGGAGGTGTCAGGAGAGGCTGCTGCTGCTGCAGTCTCTGGTGTTACAGGTGCTGCAGGGGAGTGTCCTCCCTGCTGCTGTTTGCGCGCTTCTTTTCCCGTTGGCATCCTTCCCATTCCCAAATATTAACAAATATGTGTTCTGTAAGGTTTTAAACTAATATTTCCACCACATAAGTTGGCCAGGGATGGCAAAAAACACCAGTATGTTTTGGCTGTTAGGCAGTGCTGTCCACAGCAGTCCTACAGAATTGCCGCCATCTTGCCAAGTCCCATTTATCCCCTTTTAATGCTGCCATTGTACTTAAAGCTGCTCCATATATATGTTTTCAAATTGAGAGATGTATGTAAATATCTAGTTGTACAAAGTAACATGGCCATTGAAGCCAATGATCATGTGTTCCTTTGACATTACATGAAATGACAGTCATTAGTCCAGTCCCTCTACTGGATATTGCCACAAGATTGCATATTATCATCGCACATCACATTACCAGCATTATTTCAAAATCAGACTTCCTCATCCATTGGTGTAAAGTGTTTTCTGGTAATAGTGTTTTCAGTCCAAGTGTCCCAGAGTACCCTGACCATTTCACTGATTATGGTTTCAAGAATATTGTAACTCTAGATTTGAATGAAGCTGTAGGATCATTGCTGTGGAATCTTGCTTATCTTGTCAGCCTTTTGTAATGTGTCCCTCTGCTGGTTGCCTGGGAACCATTCATTCTGAAGGTGTTCTCAGCAACTTCACAAGTAATGCACATTTTTTAGTTCAGATATTAATTAACAGCATGTTAATAGACACATTTATTCCCAATTTTTGAGGAGCAGTCAATAAAGTTAGTCTCTCACTAACTTTAAAAACTGTCCCTTGTGTAACTGCAGAGAATCAGGAAACAGTGATAGAACATTTGAATTATTTAAATCCTGTTGAGATTTTTTTTTGAGCAGAATGTGTGTTCTTTGCTTTACTGAACATTTTACCCTTCACAGCATCAAGGCCTGCTGTTCAGTATTGCCAGCAGTGGAAAGACAAATAGAATTAAGTTGTAAAGCCTCAAAGATCAATAGCGTATAAATCCAGGAGGTGCTCACAATTTCTAATTCTAAAATGTGATGTTTAAATAGTTTAACCTTCCCTAGTGTTAACTTGATTACAGAGGTGGCACTCTGCCTTTGACTTGGAAAGTTGTCGTTCAAGCCCCTCCCAAATATAAACATATAATCCAGTTCATACATACACACACTACTGACTGAGAGAGTACTGCATTATATGGTCCCAAGAGGTTGCGTTTGCGGTTCTGAAATAAAATCTCATATGCAGTTTTTTCCATTTCGACATCCTGACCATTATTCCTCCTTTGGCTAACATAATAAACCGGTAATTCACTCATTTGAGTGTGACTCAGATTTTTCCCTCCGAAATAACAGTCTGTCTAATTACTATTTTACCCTCCTACTCATCACAAATTAATTCAAATACATGCAACAACTTTTTTATTCAGCAACTCTCTGGTCCCAAGCTATATATCCCTACATCTCTACAATTGGTCTGGAACTGCCTCCATAGACTGTGAGCAATCATTAGTACGAGTGTTTTATCTTTTGAAAAACATTGTCCCTGTTTATTGGCACGCTGTGTATACAGAATAAATGTGGGGCAGTATCTCATTGTTTTCTCTCTCTATGTCCAAAGAACAAAGAAAATTTTACAGCCCTTCGGCCTCCAAGCCTGAACTGATCCAAATCCACTGTCTAAAGCTATCGCTCAATTCCTAAGCATCTATAGCCCTCTGCTCCCCACCTACTCATGCATCTGTCCAGACGCACCTTAAATGAACCTACTGTGCCTGCCTCTACTACCTCTGCTGACAATTCATTCCAGGCATCTACCGCCCTCTGTGTGAAGTACTTGCCATGTATATCCCCCTTAAACTTTTCACCTCTCAACTTGAACATGTGGCCTCTCGTTATTGAATCCTTCACCTTGGGAAAAAGCTTATCTCTGTCTACCCTGTCTATATCCTTCATAATTTTGTTGATCTCAATCAGGCCCCCCCCTCAATCTCCTTTTTTCTAATGGAAACAATCCTAACCTACTCAACCTCTCTTCATAGCTAGCACTTTCCATACCAGGCAACATCCTTGTAAACTTTCTCTGCACCCTCTCCAAAGCGTCCACATCCTTTTGGTAATGTGGCGACCAGAACTGTACACAGTATTCCAAATGTGGCCGAATCAAAGTCTTGTACAATTTTAACATGACTTGCCAGCTCCTATACTCAATACCCCGTCTGTTGAAGGCAAGCATACCATATACCTTCTTGACGTTCTATCCACCAGTGCAGCCACCTTCAGGGTGCAATGACTTGAACACCCAGATCTCTTTGTTCATCAACTTTATCCAAGGCTCTTCCGTTTACAGTATAGTTTGCTCTAGAATTAGACTTCCCAAAATGCATCACAAAATGCCTGGATTGAACGCCATCTGCCATCCAACTCTCCAATCTATCGATATTCTCCTGTATTTGGCAGTCTCCTATGCTTTCTGCTACTTCACCAATCTTTGTGTTGTCTGCAAACCTAATTGATCAAACCAACAATGCTCTCTTCCAGATCTACCCTGCATGAAACCATGTTGCCTATCACTGATAAGCTCATTTGTTTCCAAATATAAATAGATTTTATCCCTCGGTACTTTCTCCAGCAACTTTCCCATCACTGACGTCAGGCTCAGTGGTCTATAGTTACCTGGAATATTCCTACTACCCTCCTTGTATGAGGGATAACACGAGCAACCCTCCAGTCCTCAGTGTTTAAGGATGTTACATAGATGTCTGTCGGGGCCCCAGCTATTTCCTCTCTCACCTCTCTCAGAAACCTGGGATTGATCCCATCCGGTCCTGGGGATTTGTCCACCTTAATATCCTTTAGCCTACCCAACACATCTTCTTTCCTTACGTCAACGTGATCCAGAGTAAACAAACTTGTATCTCTGATCTCAGCATTCATCACCTCCAGTTCCTAAGTGAACACTGATGCAAAGGGAGAATCTCACCCATCTTCTCAGTTTCGACACACAGCCTTCGTTCCTTATCCTTTAGTGGACCAACCCTTTCTCTAGTTACTCTCTTCTTGTGTAAGGATAAAAGGCCTTAGGATGCTCGCTAAAGATGTTTAATGACCCCTTTTAGCCTGCTTGATTCCTCGTTTAAGCTTGGTCCTACTCTCCTGATATTCCTCCCAGGCCCATTCTGTCCTCAGCTGCCTGGACCTTATGTATGCTTCGCTTTTCCTCTTGGCTAGTCACACGGTTTCTCCTGTCATCTATTGTTCACGAATTTGCCTTTCCTATCCCTTTTTTTTCAAAGGAATATGCCTATCCTGCCTTAGCTTCAACCAAAGCCACCCACATATCAAATGTGGACTTCCCTTCAAATAGCTGTGTCCAATCCACATTTCCCAGCTCCTTCATAATTTTGATACAGTTGTCCTTGGCCCAGTTTATTACTCATCCCTTAGGACCACTCATCTTTGTCTATAAGTGTTCTAAAACTTACAGAATTGTGCTCACTATTCCCAAAGAAATCTCCCACTGCAATGTCTACCACCTGGCCTGGCTCATTCCCCAACACCAGGTCCAATACGGCCCCATCCCTTGTCGGACTATTGACATCCCGTTCTAGAAAACTCTCCTGGACGCTCCTTACAAATTCTGCCCCATCCAGACCTCTGACCTCATAAATCAATGTGTGCAAATATTTATTTATCAATTCGATAAACAATTTTGCATTTCAAAAATCTTTTGCATTGTGTACTTGGTGCAATTTTTGCTGGTAAAGTTCTTTTTGCACATTGATATTTAAATTAGCAATGTGGACCTGTCATGATGTAGATAACCACCTTGGATGTGTGTATGTAGAGTCATTATTAGCTGAATGATCTATTGATAGCATTTCATTATAAACTAGGATATATGCTTATTGGAAATATTTTTGAACATTTTTCTTTATTGAAGACCTTTTTTGGTGTTAAGATGAGAAAGTAAGTATTGTGTTTTCTACAAGTTGATTGTTGTGTGAGGTCATAAACTCTGCTTTATAATAGGAAATACAGAAAGTATTCAACAGCTCAGACAGCAGCTATGGCAACAAAAGCAGGGATCCAAAGCTCCTGAGGAGCAGCAATCACTGTTGAATTGCTGCTCAGCTTCTATCTGTGCATTAATTGAGCTTTGCAGTCTTGGTCAGACCTTGAGATTCCAGCCTCTTCATAAGTGGGGAGTGATCTTCCATTAGACTCCATTGTACTGGATTGTCAAGGGCAGACAAACCACACTCCCTTATTATAACATATGCTGCAGTGTTCTGGTTAGTGCTCACATTCACATAAAAGCTTTGAAATGTTGAAAACAACATTTTAATGTTAATAAATGAGTGCTGGGTGAGGTAACTAGGTAAAAGGGTAGGTCAGCTGCTGAATAGTATGGGCAATCGAGCTGAACAGAAGCTTTGTGTGTTGCAGGAAGAGAGTACAGGGTATTTTGAGGAGGAGTTGGGGTTTAGATGAAGAACTGGGGTGTTGAGTCTTGGCCTAACATTTCTCAGTTAACAGGTAATTAAGTCAGTCGAAGAGTGCAGTGCTGGAAAAGCACAGCAAGTCAGGCAGCATCTGAGAATCTGAAACTTTTAGTATGACCAAGGAGCTGTGGAATTACTTGTTGAAAGTTCAACCATCCTACTGACTGTGGAGTTAATGTGTTGGAACCTTCCAAGGAATGTGTACGGTATCTCTGATCTTCTGTCCAGTCTCAGACCATTCAGAGTTCAGATTTCAGCTCTGTGGCCTTTTTAGAAATTGATAATGTTCAGGATGAAACCAAGCAAAGGTTCTGTACAAGGTCTAAAGGCAGAAGGGGTGTGGGGAGAACACAGTTCAGTGGAAGGACAGAATGCATGAGCAAATAAATTTTAGATTAGATTACTTTAGATTAGATTCCCTACAGTATGGAAACAGGCCCTTCGGCCCAACAAGACCACACCGACTGTCTGAAGAGTAACCCACCCAGATCTATTCCCCTCCCCTATAATGATAAAAGAAATTATGGTGAAAGATAATAATAACTGATAATGGGCAAAATCATTATTGACAGCATTAGAACTGTTACCAGAGTGTAAAGTACCGAATTGAAAGATCG
The DNA here is from genome assembly GCF_020745735.1 of Hemiscyllium ocellatum. Classification (NCBI taxonomy): domain Eukaryota; kingdom Metazoa; phylum Chordata; class Chondrichthyes; order Orectolobiformes; family Hemiscylliidae; genus Hemiscyllium; species Hemiscyllium ocellatum. The sequence continues at coordinate 50,846,578 of NC_083423.1, forward strand.
GGTGCTGTTTCTCAAATTTCCATTGAGCTGAAATAAAAACAGTGAAAGGTGGTACTCCTCAACAGACCTGACTGTACCAGTGGACCAAGGAATAGTGAGAGCCGAAACAATCAACGAGCTTTCACCTGGATCTGGAAACTTGTTTTTATTTCAGATTTACAGCATTGGCAGTATTTTGCTTCGGTTTAGTAGTTAATTCACTGCCACTTCCAGGAATTTTTTTTTTATTTTCTATTTCATGTTTAATGAAGCATCTCCCCTCAATTATATCACCAAATTTTTAGCTATATATGAACATGTGATTGAGGAGCGGAAGAGGCCATTTAGCCCCTTGAGCCTGTTCTGGTAATCAGTATGATCATGTACCCCTGTATCTTGTCCAAATTTAATTACCGTACCTTCTCTCCCTCACCTCAACATTTAAATTGTAAAGGAGATGAGGCTATAAGCACAGACTCCTGCAGGATTCTTAAATTCTGTCATTCAAAAAAGACCCATTTATGTATGCTGCATTTTCTACCTGCCAGCTAATGGTTTATCCATGCTTTAATATTACATCCCATGTGCTTGTACTTTTTGTGTGGTGCCTTGTCAGATTCCTTCTGGAAATCCAAGTACAGTATGTCAATCTCCTCCCTTATCATTAACACATTACTCCTTTGAAGAAATTCAGAAGATTATTTAAGCATGAACTGCCCTTCATAATCCACGCTGATTCTTGCAGATTGCCTTTAATTTTTCAAGGTTCCCAGTTGTGACCACCTTAATGATCAAATCCATAATAAGGATATAAGATACAGAGTAGAATTAGGCCATTCAGCCCATCAAGTTTGCTCTACCATTCAATCATGGCTATATGTTTCTCCCTGAAACCCTAATTCCCTTACCATTCAAGAACCCACCTATAGCCCTCTGCAGCAAAGTGTTCCACTGATTAACTACCCTCCGGATGAAGAAATCCCTCTTCATCTCAGTTCTAAAGGGTGGCCCATTCACTCTGAGGATCTGCCCTTGAGTAATGGTGTCTCCTACTAGTGGAAGCACGTCCACCCTATCCAGACTTTTCAGTATTCTGTAAGTTTCAATCAGATGCATCCTTTTAAACTCTAGGGCGGCACTGTGGCTCAGTGGTTAGCAATGCAGCCTCACAATGCCAGCGACCTGAGTTCAATTCCAGCCTCAGCCGACTGTGTGGAGTTTGTATGTTCTCCCCGTGTCTGTGCAGGTTTCCTCTGGGTGCTCTGGTTTCCTCCCACATTCCAAAACGTGCAGGCCAGGTGAATTGGCCGTGCTAAATTAACCATAGTGTTAGGTACATTAGTCAGGGTTAAAAGTAGGGAAATGAGTCTGGGTGGGTTGTTCTTCAGAGGGTTGGGTCGAAAGGCCTGTTTCCACGCTGTAAGGAATCTAATCTTTTAAAAAAACTCCATTGACTATGGACACTGAAACCTCAACTCTCCTTATATGACAAGTCCTTCATCCCCGGGATCATCCTCTGGAACTCCTCCAATACCAGCACATCCTTCTATCTATACAGGGCCCAAAACTGCTCACAATATTTCAAATGTGGTCTGACCAGAGCCTTATAGTCTCATCTGTACATCCTTGCTCTTGTATTCTAGCCCTCAGGGAAATGAATGCTCACATTGCAATTGATTTCCTAGCTGCCAACTGAACCTACATGTTAACGATTAGAGAATTCTGAACTGGGACTCTCAAGCCCCTTTGTGCTTCAGATTTCAGAAGATATTCCCAAGAGAAATTAGTCTGCATCTCTATTCTTCCTATCAAAGTGCATCATCACCTACACTTTCCCACATTGCATTCCATCCGCCTGTTCTTTGCCCACATTCATGGCATGTCCAAATCCTTCTCCAGCCTCCCCATTTCTTCAGCACTACCTGTCTTCACACCTTCCCCATGACAGACTTCAAGCCAACTGGCCTACAGTTTCCTGTTTTCTCCTCCTTTCGTGAATTGTGTAGCCTGATGGAATCTTTCCAGAATATTGTAAATTTCAGAAAATTAAAACCAATGCATCTCCTACCTCAGACTTCATCCCAGGGCCTTAAAGGAAATGACTGTCAGGACAGTGTACAACTCCATCAATCTGCTCGGTATTGTTTCCATGGTGATTGTATTCACTTTGCTCTTCCCTTCCACCTTCTCACTTATGGCTATTAATAACATGTTTTTTGTACTATCGTAGCTGTGATGGGAAGAAAATATTGGAAATCAAGCCCCACTACACCAGGAGCGATCACAAATATATAAGTGACCATATTAATCACTAAGATTATTAATTTGCCTGACATTGACTACAATGATAAAAGAATTTCATTAAACATGAAAGTAAAGGCCATTGTAAACAAACATTGCTTAATAAGTGACAAAATAATTAGATTAGATTCCCTGCAGTGTGGAAACAGGCCCTTCGTCCCAACCAGCCCACACCGACCCTCCAAAGATTAACCCACCCAAACTCATTTCCCTCTGACTAATGCACCCAACACTATGGGCAATTTAGCATGGCCAATTCACCTAACCTGCACATCTTTGGATTGTGGGAGGAAACCAGAGCACCCGGAGGAAACCCACGTAGACACGGGGAGAATGTGCAAATGGATTAATTACTAATATGTATGCCCCCTTTAAATCCCAACACATGTATAGTTGTTCTCAAATAGATCAGACAAGACAAAGAGTTTGCCAGAAATATCATGGGTGGAAAATTGGCAAGAAGGATCAAGATTCCAAACCACACAGGTAGAATGAAGTGACATTCAGCTCTTTTGGTTTCTGGTGGTATTATGTTGATGTCAATTGTGGCAATCCTTAATTCAATTAAATCTTGGGGTTTGCTTCGTTAGAAGTTCTTTTTGTTGTTTTTTTTCCCAGTGAGGAACAGAGACTGCTGTTAGCTTGCAGGTTTTATAGAAGGGTGAGAACAACTGTCCCTTCCCTGTTCTGTGACAAACTACAATTTAACTGCACAATCTGTTGCTCGGCAGCCATTTTTAACTCAAACATACTGCATGTCAACATGTCTCATAAATGTACCCAACCTAGTTTCTCCCAAAATACACGACTTTGTGAAATCAATAATGGACATCACACATTTCACTTTTGACATCTGAGTCAAAAAATATTAGTACAGCAGTGTCCTCATTTCAATTCTTTTTCCAGTTTATGTTCCAGATAAAATATTTTTATTTATGGTATTCTCTATAATAAAAACAGAAAAAGAATAATTTAATGTGCCATTTCCTTAGTATTTACTGTTAAGTCCCTATTCTCATTCTCTGGAGGATCAACACACCTTATCTACTCTTTTTGCTTTTAAATACTTCTGGAACTCTTGTTTTACTTTTTAAAACGTATCGAGCTAGCTCTCTGTCATTCTCTAATTTCTGTCTCTTTATCAATCTTTTTCATCATCCCCTTGAAACAAAGTATATTCCTACTATAAAGAAACATTCTATCTATGCTGAAATATCCCATTAACTCTCTGGCACTCCTCTATTGATTGATCTCCTTACCTATATCCCAGATAAATTCACTGGCCTCTGCTTTCATGCACACGTTGATACAATTATTTAAGCTTAAAAGAATAGTCTTACACTAACTGTCATCACTTGGAAGAAAAAGTGTAAAATCCATTCATATTGCGGTTGTTGCTGCCCAGATACCTTTATTCTGAGGTCATTAATTAATCTTGCCTCACTACACAGTCCAAAGTTTAATATAACCTGCTCTCTGGTTAGTTCCACAATGTTCTGTTCTAAGAAACAATTTCAAAACAAAATTCTATGATCTCCTCCTACAGGCTACCAATTCTGATCTGATTTTTCCAGATTAAATGTAGATGTGAATCACCATGATTATTTATGTCTCTTCATTGCAAGGATCCAATATTTCTCTGTGCATCCTACATTGTGGTTACTGTTGGTCCTGTGACCACTCCGTCAGTGACCTCTTTTCCCTATTATTCCTCAGCTCCACTCAAACCAACTCTCAATTCTGATGTCCTGAATCAAGGTAATTTCTTTCTATTGTGACAATGCTATCCTTGATTAATAGTGCTACCCCTCCACCTTTACCTAGCTTCCAAAGAAGATCACTCTTTCCTCAATATTCAGAACCCTATCCTTGTTGGTTGCAGCCACATCTCGAATAGCTAATAGATCATAATTATTTACTGCAATATATATTAACAATCTGTTTATTTTGGTATGAATGGAATGCTGTGTGTTTGGATACAGAGACATTAGTGGGTTTTTTTGTTTTTTTTTAACATCTAATATAGATTGTTGGTGTATTCATAATGTGGAGGGGCCGGTGTTGCACTGTGGTGGCAAATTTAAAAATCACATAACAGCAGGTTATAGTCCAACAGGTTTATTTGGAAGCACTAAGTTTTGGACCACTGCTCCTTCATTAGGTAGCTGTGGAGCAGGACCATAAGACAAACAATTTATAAGCAAAAGATTACAGTGTCATCCAACTGAATGATATATTGAACAAAGAGCAATCTAGGTTTGTTCGACCTATTATTTCATTTCCCATTTCACTATTTTGTTCTCCTGCTTTGACTCTACCCATTGATTTGTTTTTTTTAACTACCCTCCCTCCTTATACTTGATCAAAGCCTATTACATTTTCCCAGTTCTGAAGAAAGGTTACAGATATGGTTAGCACTGCTGCCTTACAGCACCAAGAACGTAGGTTCAATTCCAGCCTTGGGTGACACTCTGCCTACAGTTTGCAGGTTCTCCCCATGTATGTGTGGGTTTCCTCAGAGTGTTCCGGTTTTCTCCCACAGTTCAAAGAGGCGCAGGTTCGGTGAATTAGCCATGGGAAATGCGCCCGGTACTGTCTAGGGATGTGTAGGCTATATAGGTTAGCCATGAGAAATGCAGGGTTACAGCGATAGGATGGGGGGGGGGGGGGGGGGGGGGGTCTGAGTTGGATGCACTTTGAAGGGTCAGCGCAAACTCAATGCGCCAAATGACCTCTATCAGCTCTGTAGGGATCCTATGATTCTAAATGAACTGTTTTTCTGTCTGCACAGATGCTAACAGACTGTGTATTTTCAGGTTTTCTACATCTGCAGTATTTTCCTTTATTCCATGAGCTTCATTGAAACACAAAGAGACAGAACAACTGGAAACCCCCTAAATGAAACTAAATTGTGAGGTGTCAGACTAAACAATTAAAGGAATTGGAGATACTGGCCAATGGGAATGGAGGAAGTGAAGAGATAGTGTTACATCTTCAGTGCTCACAAGGTTACATTTTCAGTGCTCATTTTAAGTGCGAGCAACAGCGGAGGTAGGACGAACTCGGAAGACTGCGGGTAAGATAAGGCAGTTTTATTAAAATTACTTACCGGTAGCGGGCAGCGGTGTTTTTCTCTTTCACTGAAGGAGCAGGAGCAGCGGAGGAAGTGACGTGGACCAGAGGGACAGCCGGGAAGGAAAGCAGTGACCATATATATCAGCAAGGCGGCTAAACCCAAGACTCTACTACTGTAGTGTCTCCCACTCGCCCTCCTCCTCTAACCTAGTTAATAAGTAGGAAGAACGGGAGCGACGACCAGGGGACTGCCGGTAGTATATCTGGGCAGTGGCTGAACCCGAGACACAACATGTGTTGTGTCTCCCACCCATCCCACCACCAGCTCCTCTAACCAAAAATAGGACTCTGGTTTGTTAAGGTAAGGATTTTCTATTTCTATATCAGTGAATTGTTAAAAACTTACTTTTTATGGTTTATCTATTAATTGGTTTTTAGAAAAACACTATAGCAGAGAGGCATCAGAAAGTATTTTAACTCAAACCTATACAAAGTAATAAAGTAATTAACTAAGCAGAGATGGCTGGGCAGGTGCTGTGCTGTAGCTGTATGGTGTGGGAGCTGGCTGATCCCATTGTGAATGGCAGTGACCACATCTGCAGCAAGTGTTGGTTGCTGGAAGAACTCCGGCTCAGAGTTGATGATCTGGAATCTGAGCTTCAAACACTGCCGCACATCCGGGAAGGGGAAGTGTTACCTGGACACTTTGTTTCAGGAGGCAGTCACACCTGGGAGATTAAGTGATTCACATTCAGTTTGTGATCAGGGACATCAGAGTGTGACTGTAAGTGAGGCAGGCAGGGGGAACTTGAGTTCAGGAGTGCAGGAGCCTCAGCCCTTGACCTTGTCCAACAGTTATGAGAGTCTTGCTCCCTATACGGATGAGGAAAAGGGCTCTGGATAGGATGAGCCAGCTGACCATGGCACCATGGTACAAAAGGCCATTCAAGAGGGGGGAGAAAAAGACAAGTGGTTGTTATTGGGGATTCTATAATTAGGGGGACAGATAGTATCCTTTGCAAGCCGGATCTGGAGTCTCGCATGGTGTGTTGCCTGCCCGGTGTCAGGGTACGGGACATCTCCGACCGGCTTGAAAGGATATTGGAGCGGGAGGGGGAGGATCCAGTTGTTGTGATCCACTTTAGGACTAACAACATAGACAAAGCTAGGGTGGAGGAGCTGTTTGGGGATTATCAAGCACTAGGAAGGAAATTGAAGCACAGGTCCTCAAGGGTCATAATCTCCGGATTACTGCCCGAGCCACGTGCCAATTGGCATAGGGATACGAAAATTTGGGAAGTAAGCACGTGGCTAAGGGATTGGTGTGGGAAAGAGGGATTCGGGGTGATCTGTACCATTGGGATAGTCTCCACCTGAATTGATCTGGTACCAATGTTCTAGCGAAGAGGATAACTTAGGACATCTTATGATTTCCAATATCTCTAATGATAAGAAACTTAGCATTAAGGCACTCGTAGCATTCATAACAAAGCAGATGAACTAACGGCACAGATCATCGTGAATGATTATGATGTGGTAGGCATCACAGAGACATGGTTGCAGGGTTCAGGGCTGGCAGTTAAACATCCAAGGATTTACAACTTATCGAAAAGACAGGGAGGTGGGCAGAGGGGGTGTGGTGGCCTTGTTAGTTAAGAACAAAATTAAATCTATGGCACTGAATGACATAGGGTCGGATGATGTGGAGTCTGTGTGGGTGGAATTGAGGAACCACAATGGCAAAAAAAAACCATAATGGGAGTTATGTACAGACCTCCTAACAGTGGTCAGGACCAGGGGCGCAACATGTACCAGGAAATAGAGAAGGCATGTCAGAAAGGCAAGGTCACGGTGATCATGGGGGACTTCAATATGCAGGTGGACTGGGTAAATAATGTTGCCAGTGGATCCAAAGAAAGGGAATTCATGGAATGCTTACAGGATGGCTTTCTGGAACAGCTTGTCATGGAGCCCACAAGGGAGCAGGCTATTCTGGACCTAGTGCTATGTAATGAACCAGACTTTATAAAAGATCTTAAAGTAAGGGAACACTTAGGAAGCAGCAATCATAATATGGTAGGGTTCAGTCTGCAGTTTGAAAGAGAGAAGGCAAAATCAGATGTAATGGTGTTACAGTTAAACAAAGGTAATTATGAAGGCATGAGCGAGGAACTGACGAAAATCGACTGGAAGCAGAGCCTAGCAGGGAAGACAGTAGAGCAAAAATGGCAGGAGTTTGTGGGTATAATTGACGACACAGTACAGAGGTTCATCCCCAAGAAAAGAGTGATTATCCGGGGAGGGATTAGACAGCCATGGCTGACAAAGGAAGTCAGGAAATGTATCAAAAATAAAAGAGAGATCCTGTAAAGAGGCCAAAAGCACTGGGAAATCAAAAGATTGGGAAGGCTACAAAAACAAACAGAGGATAACAAAGAGAGAAATAAGGAAGGAGAGGATCAAATATGAAGGTAGGCTAGCCAGTAATATTAGAAATGATAGTAAAAGTTTATTTCAATACATAAGAAACAAACGACAGGCAAAAGTAGACATTGGACCACTTCAAACTGATGCTGGAAGGCTAGTGATGGGAGACAAGGAAATAACTGGAGAACTTAATAAGTACTTTGCGTCAGTCTTCACAGTGGAAGACATGAGTAATATCCCAACAATTGCAGGGAGTCAGGGGGCTGAGTTGAGTATGGTTGCCATTATAAAAGAGATAGTGCTAGAAAAGCTAAAAGGACTTAAAATTGACAAATCTCCTGGCCCCAATGGGCTACATCCTAGAGTTCTGAGACAGGTGGCTGAGGAAATAGCAGAGGCATTGGTTGAGATCTTTCACAAGTCACTGGAGTCAGGGAAAGTCCTGGATGATTGGAAGACCACTGTTGTAACCCCATTGTTCAAGAAAGGATCAAGACAAAAGCTGGAAAATAATAGGCCAATTATCCTAACCTTGGTTGTTGGTAAAATTCTAGAATCCATCGTTAAGGATGAGGTTTCTAAATTCTTGGAATAGCGGGTCGGATTAGAACAAGTCAACATGGATTTAGTAAGGGGAGGTTGTGCCTGACAAACCTGCTAGAATTCTTTGAAGAGATGACAAGTAGGTTAAACCTTAAACCAGGGAAACCCAGTGGATGTGGTCTATGTAGACTTCCAAAAGGTCTTTGATAAGGTGCCACACGGGAGGCTGCTGAGTAAGGTGAGGGCCCATGGTGTTTCAGGTAAGCTACTGGCATGGATTGAGGATTGGCTGTCTGACAGAAGGCAGAGAGTTGGGAAAGAGGTCCTTTTTCGGAATGGCAGCCGGTGACAAGGGATGTCCCACAGGGTTCAGTGTTGAGGCCGCAGCTGTTCACGTTATATATGAGCTGGATGAAGGGATTGGGGGCATTCTAGCAAAGTTTGCCGATGATACAAAGATAGGTGGACAGGCAGGTAGTACTGAGGAAGTGGGGAGGCTACAGAAGGATCTAGACAGTTTGGGAGAGTGGTCCAGGAAATGGCTGATGAAGTTCAATGTGAGCAAATGCGAGGTCTTGCACTTTGGAAAAAAAGAATACAAGCATGGACTACTTTCTAAACAGTGAGAAAATTCATAAAGCCAAAGTACAAAAGGATCTGGGAGTGCTAGTTGAGGATTTTCTAAAGGTAAACATGCAGGTTGAGTCCATGATTAAGAAAGCGAATGCAATGTTGTCATTTATCTCAAGAGGGTTGGAATATAAAAGCAGTGATGTGCTACTGAGACTTTATAAAGCTCTGGTTAGGCCCCATTTGGAATACTGTGTCCAGTTTTGGGCCCCACACCTCAGGAAGGACATACTGGCACTGGAGTGTGTCCAGCGGAGATTCACACAGATGATCCCTGGAATGGTAGGTCTAATATACGAGGAACGGCTGAGGATCCTGGGATTGTACTCATTGGAGTTTAGAAGGTTAAGGGGAGATCTAATAGAAACTTACAAGATAATACATGGCTTGGAAAGGGTGGATGCTAAGAAATCGTTTCCTTTAGGTGAGGAGACTAGGACCCGTGGACACAGCCTTAGAATTAGAGGGAGTCGATTCAGAACAGGAATGCGGAGACATTACTTCAGCCAAAGAGTGGTGGGCCTGTGGAATTCATTGCCGCGGAGTGCAGTGAAGGCTGGGACGCTAAATGTCTTCAAGGCAGAGATTGATAGATTCTTGATGTCACAAGGAATTAAGGGCTACGGGGAGAATGCGGGTAAGTGGAGTTGAAATGCCCATCAGCCATGATTGAATAGCGGAGTGGACTCGATGGGCCGAATGGCCTTACTTCCACTCCTATGTCTTATGGTCTTAAGGCTGGAACAATGGTTTGGATGTTGATGTCAATGGAGAAATGGAACCCGATTGATTTTCTTTGTGTAGGGACCAGTTCCATTCGATATTAGGAGCAAGTGAAAAATTTGTTTAAGGTGCACAATGATCTATTGAAAGGGAGGTTGGAAGGTGCATGGAGAGGACAAGAGGAACCCTATTATAATTCACTATTTTGTCATCTAAACATCCCTCTAGTTCCTTCTTCTCAGAATTCACTGTTTGGCAAAACTTTTGGTTTCTTCCTAAAACTGCCCTATGCTTCACAGGTCTGTTTTATTAAATACTCAAGTTAAACTTTCAACCAATACAGAAAATGGAAGGGAAGCTAACAATTCTTTACAGCCTTCAGATAAACTGATAATAGCGATGGGTTCGTAATAAGGGGTGGGAGCAAGTGCTGCAGGCAATAGCAGGAGATTACAGTGATCCAAACTAACTGACCCTAGTACAGTAATGGCTCCTGTCAGATAGTTTCCAAAATGGACATCCTGCTGCTGGAATTGGGCGCAAGATGTATTTGGCATACTTGTTACTCCAGGGAACTTCAACACAAACGTTCCAGGAGGCAGGAACCCAGCTCAAAAACTCTGTTTCTGAAGACCCAGAAACAGATGCAAGAGGATATTAATGATGATGATATTTTATTGCAAGGCAAATGCTGTAGGTTTGGATTTTTGTAGTGGTCGTTACCAATAAGTAATGTGAGCATTTCATGATGATGAATGTCAGCCCAATGCTGAAACGATTGTCAAGGCATATAAAAAATAGCAACCAGTGTGTCGGAATTGGATATTCAGAATTTTGTGCCCCTTTCTGAATGGTCACTGAATTTTCAGGGCTGCAACCTGTTATGAACAAATGTCTGATCCAGATTATAAGATACCCTTGTTACTTTCTATTAAGATGTAAAACCGAGGCAATCAGTGGATTGAAAACCAGGGACAAATATCTGCCCATATTTATCTTTGCACTAATTTAAATTTTTCAGTTGCATGCTCCGAATCACTCTGACACAGGTAAACTTCAGCATAGTATTGTGAACGTGGAAATTTTATTTCAACAAAGCATGGGACAGCACATCATATGAAAGAAAGCAATAACTTGAAATACATTATAGATAAAATGCAGAAATATGGAAATAAAAACAGTGGTGTACTTGAATAAATGCTGATGGAATGATTGGTTTACCAAAATTGACAATATTGAACAAACAGGTATCATAATTGTGCCAAACATCAGTAATGCTCCAGATTCCGAGTCACAGCAAGAGCTGCCTTCTATTTATGCTGATGCAATTATCACTGACACTGTGCTACTCGACTATGGGTTCTCTACCGGTTATTACTGATGGTCAACAGGAGTGAAAACTCGACCCAAACTCATGATTGTGTTAAGAAATAGGTACTTGAAGTACTCAATAAGTCATGTGAATAGTACAGACAGACAAGGCTTTTGCCATTTTGGCTTTGTACTGTTCAGCAGAATTATCTGAGGAGCACCCACACAAAATGCCACAATCTGTTCCACATATTGACAGTCTCATTGTTTCCTTTCGAATTAAAGTATACTTCATTTATAGACAACTCTGGAAATAAACTTCATAAAGTTAATTAAGATATTTTTACAGTTTTATAATTTTACTAAATCTTCAGAAATCAAAAAGCTGTTTTAACCAATGATGGTGTAAATTTTCTCTCAATTGGTAAACTCTTTATCTAATTATGTAAATGATCACAAAGTGAATACCGTTCCATGGGTGCTGTGATGTGGTGGCCATGACAGATCAGATATGCTGTGGGATGGTGGACACCAATGTCGTGGTGCAATTCCCAGCTGGGGCCATTTTTGTTATTTTTGATCCCTTCTGTGTGCCTCAGTGTATATACAACTGCTCCCAATCTCAAAGTATAGGACAGAGGTAGGCGTGGAGAGTTCTTAATACCAACATATTCCCACACCCTTTGTCAATGCAATCTCAAGATTGGTGCATTAATTTGAACCAAAGGCAATTTTTTTTTTTCTGTCTTTGCTCTCCAGCAATAAGCAGTATTAAATTTCCAAAGGCAGCCTGATATAGTGAAGATTGAGCAAGCCGTTATCAGGTGGACCTTGCACTCTATGGTGCAGCACTTTACAGCTCCAACATCCTACACCCATCTCAACCCAATTCTGGTTTACACCACGACTTATATTGTAGCAGCGGTACACTCTTCCATCTGAGGCAGAAGGTCATGCATTCAAGTGTCTAATTAAGGTAATGATTTCAGTGCAGTGTTATGACAGCACTGTTTTTTGGATGAGATGTTAGAAAGAAACTGTCTCCTCTCCAGGCGGAGGTTAAAGATCCCACAGCAGTTGTGAGAGAGTCAGGAGCTCTTCCTTTTCAAAATTTCAGTCATTACCACATTACTACGTGGAAATTGGTTACTGCATTTCATAAGTACTTAACTGGCTGAGAAGCAATTTGAGACATCCTGATGTCAAAAGCCCCTATAGAAATGCCAGTTCATTCAACCATGGTGCACAGTGCAACGGCACTGCATGATTAGTGGCATTGTCTAAAAAGAAAATGTGAAAAATCTACAATTCCACAAACAATTTAGACACAAAATTGGTACAGCTTTGCCCTAGGCAAAATTAAATCATTAACATATAAAAGTGATGCAATATTTTATTGCACTTATTTACAAAAACTACAAAACATTATCTTGACCAGTTTTATCAATGTATAAGGTGCTCCACTTTCAGCAGCTTGTAACTATAGTCATGTGATCAGAGAGAAATAGATTTGTCATTCAGGTGAAATTTTCATTTTAGCCTAGATGATAGAACATTGCAGTGAAGAGTGAAAATGGTGTGTGCATCAATTTAGGAAATATGACGCTAAATTGTTTTTGGCGAGACTCCTTTGCCATTATGATTATCGCCTGTCTTTCAATTTTTTGAAATTGTAAACATTTGTTTCCACATTGATTTGTTCAAGTCCCTAGCCACCCATTCTCACCATTCTATTGCTTACCTCAATAACTGCAAAAACGCATAGCTTTTTTAAAAAAATCATGCTTAAAATGTGCAAAATTTGTAATATTGCTGATTACTGCAAGCAATACTCCACATTTTGTGGAGCTGTTAGTTCTGAAACAGATTTTTAGCTGGAGCATATAATGACGTTTGTGATTACAAATCATACTTCTGCAGCATTAGGGCTCCGCTTAACCCTTTCTTTTCCCCCTCAGCTGAGGAGTTTTGGCAAGCTTGTTTTTGCTGAAAGCTTTCTAATTGTCAGTATCTCTCTTCTCTCCACATTCTGTTCCAAACTGAAAAACTATTAATTCACCTCATTAGTGGAACAGTCTCCTCCTGAGGATAAAGCAAAACAAAAAGTCTCGTTACTGTGCAGTTCTTACAAATACTAGCCTTAGTTTATTTTCTGGGGTTAGGAACAAAAGAGAGTGATTAACAGATACAGTATTCCGCCCAAGGATGAATAAGATGGCACAAGTATAACTATCTTTTTCTGACCTATGAGATCACTGCTTACTGCCTGAATAAGCATTCATTCAACTAGCATCGACAGTGAGGAAAGTAATGTTTTCACCCTATTTGTTAGTCTGTCTGTATTTCAAAAACCAATGTACAGATTACAACAAATAACTTGCTGCAGAGGATGGATATGACCCAAGGAAGAACTGATTAGTTTTTGGCAAAACTATGGATACAGATCCTGGACTTCTTGCAAAGATCCAACAATATTGGGAACATTCAATCCATTCTAAAAGAATCACCCAATCAGATGCTTTGTTGAAATTTGTCACAACTATCAAAATATGTAGAGTTTTCATAGCAGGGTTATTAAATATTAATTAGCCCTGGTGAAATACAAGCTCTTAAATAAGAATATATTTTGAGTTTTGTAGTTACAGAGGAAAAGCTTCAAGGGAGTGCTATGGAACAAAATAATCTGAGCAAGGCGGAGGTATGCATTGGACTGAGTGTCCTCTTCACTTCTTTGTTATTGCAACTCCCTGACATATCATACTGAACTACATTTGGGAGGGGAGGGGAGGCCTTAGGATGAGCATTTGAGAAATTAACTTACTTTGCGTTCTATTCCTCCAAATCTTCAAGAAAGTATTCACAAGATCACACCAGGTCACAGTAAGAGTGGTGTATTGCTGTTTTGAGTTCACTTATGAGATAGGGCATTGATACAAAATTATAGCTTTCCCTCATGACCTTGACAGCATTAAAAATGTTAAGTTTTAAAGATTTAATGTAGCATAGGATCTGTTAACCAAACAATGGATGAGGTGAAATGTTGGAAAAGCATGGAGTCAACTATTTCTTACTGTTCGAGTGGAGGCGAATCAGTCCAGGATGAATGGGTTATCTTCTGGCACCTTGCTTTTCTTGTTCGGGGTTATTTTGCCTGCAGTAGAAGTCTGTTTACGCTTATTCCCAGTCTCTTTCTGCTGAGCACTTGTGACTTTTTCTGGCACTTCCTCAGCAGAAGAATCCAACTACAGATGAAGACGAGTGTTAGGTCTTTTTAAAATCAAACATTAAGCAAACTAGTACAATTTTCATTTACAAAAGCAGAAATCGCTGGAAAAGTGCAGCAGGTCTGGCAGCATCTGTGCAGAGAAATCAGAGTTAACGTTTGCTGTCCAGTGACCCTCAGGATATTAACTCTGATTTCTCTCCTCAGATGCTGCCAGACCTGCTGAGCTTTTCCAGCTATTTATCTTATTGTTTCTGATTTCCAGCATCTGCCATTCTTGCAGTTTTTATTCAGTACATTTTTCTTTATTTCTATTGACATGAACCCAAGTTTCTCTCCAAAATTATGTACAAAATGCCTGATCACTGAATCAATTAAACAGCAATACCAAGTGTCCAAAACCAGCACCTCCACATCATAACTGATAACTGGACATTGAGAATTTAAGAGACTGCTCCTTAGATTTTAAATGTACAGCAAACGTAAAGTTTGCACATCATCCCTTCAATTAGAGGCCTTTTATGGGTACATCAGGAGTGTTATAGAGAACCCATTACTTGTGTCGATGGTGCAGCAGCAACATGTATCACCTAGGACAAAACAGTAGAGCTGACTGGCATCCATGCCTTGAATTCAACACCCATCATTGCCCCATCCAATACCATTAGGTTACTGCACATACAATCTATAGGATTTTTTTCTTTAATTATTTATACATCCATTGTGAGCCTGGTCAGTTGGGCCATGATTTGTTGCCATAAATAACAAGTCTTGAGAAGGTTGTGGTGAGCTGCCTTCTCAAGAAGCTGCAGTCCAATTTACATCTTGCCATAGTGGCAAATCCAGAACACTTCATTTCCCTATGCCACTGATAAGGCAGAAATATCACAGGAAATACAACCTCCCCATACCTGATTAGGGATGTATTATCAACCCTTTATAGTCACGGGAGGGACTTGTGTATTACAATTTGGTTACATCATCAGCACAGGTGCTACAGTGTACATCCCACCAACCTTTCAGGGTATCTCAGGATGGTTTAAAACAAAAAAAAAGCCTTGGCAGTATCGACATACAGACAACATTTTTCCCCCTCTTTCTCTATCGTGATCACTCTTTCCCATCCCTGGGCCATTTAGTTTTATATTAATTCTTACAATAGTACCTTGTTACTTCTCAATTTCATACGCATTGAAATGACATGCTTCTTATTGTTCAGCAGGTTTGCCCTGGGCGCTTCCTTCAAGTATGCAATTGTGGCGAACGCAGTAAAGCTGAAGTCTTCTCTGTAAGTCAAACAACAACTCAATTATACTGAACTGGAGCACTGAATTACAATTAATTTCAGGTAATCTTAAATGGGTGATTTCAGAAAATAAATCCACTGAAGATGCTTAGAAATTTAAGCATATTTATGGAACATGTCATTTGATCCCCTGCTACTATGTACAGCAGTAAACTGTCCAACTCCATTTCCATCTCCAGGTCATATATTTTGCTTTACTCTCATTTTCCAATATCTCATTTAAATAAGTTACAATTCCTGACAGGACAGCCAATGATAAAGCATTCTACACATTAATACAGTACTCTAACTGCTCAAGGCCAATTTTTTTCCCTCAGCTTTCATCTGTGGAAACAATCATTCATCATTTCACCTCTCAAAACTGTTCATAATTTTCGGGGCCTTCTAGATCTCTCACTTGCCCTTTTCTGTTTCAGTAACAAGACTGCAGTTTTTGCTTCATACCTATAGTCTCACTCTTGTAAATCTTCATTGTTGTCAGTGCATGGCTCTACAGAATCACTTTTTGAGAAAACTTACCAAGGGATCATGGTACTTACTTCAAGTATTGTTCCAGAAGAAGGTGGACAATTAGTTCTTCCATTTCACTCCTGGAGAGATTTGGAGGGCTTACAGAAGCCACCCGGAGTTTGGAAGGACCTTTTCCATTCCAGGCTTCAATTAATTTCAGTGGGGTGAGCTTTTCACCGAGCTGTTCAGCTTGTTTCAGGATTTTGATCAGGTCCGCACAGTAACTTGTGACATCAACCTTTTCATATGCTGCAAGGGAAAACAAAAAGTGCATCACAGCATCAGAAGTGCTTTTCATTCTACACAGAAAATAGGAGCAAGTCGGGCTTTTTGCCTATTGTGCCAGCACTGCCATTCATTACGATCAAAGCTAATCATCCAAATCAATAGCCTGTTCCTGTTTTCTCCCCCATATCCAGCAATCCCTTTAGCCCCAGTGCTACATCCAACGCATTCTTGAAATCACGCACTCTGTAGGACTCAATTGCTTTCTGTGGTAGCGAATTCCACAGGTTCACTCCTCTCTATGTGGAGAAATGTTAGCTCGGTTTGTCCCTTTTGAGTGTTTCTAGCATTTTCAGTTTGAAATACCTCTTCCATGGCTGGTTACAGTTACAGGATGCTGGTTAAATATAGCCAAGTGCCACATGTTTCAATAATACAAGTATGCGCAAGGGTGAGTAGCAATCCTGTCTGCTAGCTATCTGACCCTACTGAGTTTTCCTTATTACATGTGTATGTGTCATTTTTAGCAGTCGCGATTATTGTTGTGTGAAACACAATCACTGACTGGCAACTGAAAATCACTGAGAACAATAGAAATGAGAAACTTAGGTTCTGAGTATAGAACAGAATAGCTCTATACTAATTACTTCATTTATATTTTATAAATAATGACTAAAGCACTGTGATATGCCAATGTTTATATAGTTTATTTAAAAATACATTTTTGGTGTGTGACGAACACCCAAATTACTAATGCTTCAGTTTTGCTTTTAATTAAGTGATCTTGAATCCCTGACAATATTTTCTCAGGTCATATTGCCCATGTCACAGGAAATTTTCAGAATTATTTTCTGAACTCAATGCTTGCAACTTCATTCCATTTCTCTGAACAAGAATTGTGTTTTGGTAATACTATGGAATCTACACAATAGTGCACAATTATTTCTGCAGTGTTTCAGAATAACAGTGGCTCAGTGGTTAGCAACGCTGCCTCACAGCACCAGGATTGGGTGACTATCTGTGTGGAGTTTGCACATTCTCCCAGCGTCTGTGTGGGTTTCCTCCGGGTGCTCCGGTTTCCTCCCACAGTCCAAAGATGTGCAGGTCAGGTGAATTGGCCATGCTAAATTGCCCATACTGTGAGGTGCATTAGTCAGAGGGAAATGGGTCTGGATGGATTACTCTTCGGAGGGTCAGTGTGGACTGGTTGGGCCGAAGGGCCTGTTTCCATACTGTAGGGAGTCTAGTCTAATCTATATAGTAAATGTTTATTTTTGGTCATATGAACAAATTGGGTGTCCCTAACGAAATAAGTGAGTTGTACAGCATGTGTTTCCTACAGTTCAACTCGTCCATGCCAAATAAATATCCTAAAATATCCTAAATCTAGTCTGATTTGCCAGAATTTGGCCCAAATCCCTCTAAAACCTTCCTATTAAAAGGCATCTGCATGAGTCTTGAAATGTTGTACTTGTACCAGTCTCCACCACTTTCTCTGGTAGCTTATTTCATACATGCACCACCCTCTGTGAAAACGTTGCCCCTTAGGTCTCTGGGTAATCCAAGATGGAGTATGGAAAAAAATTGCGGCTGTGCTGCTTCTTTTTGAAGCATTTTCCGTGTTGGGAGCTGACTTCCTTGAACGTTTGGAGCAGTAATTACTGTTTTATAAGCTGTGCATTGTTTTGGAACTTTGAAAAAAAGGTCAAAACAACAGCACTTTTGAAAAAAGGAGGAGAGGGACAAAAAAAAAGAGAAGTAAACCTGCACACCTGTGTGACGCAGCGGTGAACTTTCACTGCTGACTGCCTCAGCTATTTAGTTTCAAGTATCATGGATATCGGAGTTTGTTTTAAAAGAAAATAAATTTAGAAAGGAAATATATCAACAAAACAAATGAAGACCTGAAAACTCAGAAAAGTACTTTACATGTTTCACTGTTGCAGTTGTCACACATTTTGTTGCACTTTGTCGAATCCCAAACTTCATCAAAATACTGTGCTATCTGCACACGTCTACACCTGGAAATAAAGCGCAATGACAGATTACTATAAAGTTCCAAGTTTTGATTCTGTACAATCATGTGAAATTTAAATAGGTTCCAATGAGAATTTGCGCAGCAATGTGAATGTAACCTGCATCAGATTACACCAGCATCAGTGTTACTGTAGCGTGCAAGAATACTGTCACAACAGTGTCAACATTTCAGCTACTGGTTTTCAAATTCCATCATCTGATTTTAGTACTTGGGAGATTCATAGACTAAAGTATTTTAAAAAGGAAAGAACTGACTTAAAGTAGCCACGGCAACCAGCTGACTACACAATTAGTCAAGCTTCATGAAACCAGCATTTAAAAAAAATGCATCTGAACTGAGATTAATATTTTTTATTAACGGTTACTGAAACAAGTTCACCCAGTCTGGCGTGAAGAAATCCTCATTTTCCAATGTAATTTATACCTGTCGGACAGATCTCACATATTGGAGATGAAGGTCATCAGCTGAAGTTGTCAAGCCTGGAAGCAATTAACTCTGATATTAAAATGAACCAGGAAGCTGCTCTGGCAATGCAGGGAAACTGGGTTTGTGACTGGAATCAGCTGGTGAAACTGCTGTTTCTCTCTGACTCAGTCTCCCAGTAAAAAGTGAGGTCTGCAGATGCTGGAGATCAGAGCTGAAAATGTGTGGTGGTTAAACTTCCTGATGAAGGGCTCTGGCCCGAAACGTCGAATTTCCTGTTCCTTGGATGCTGCCTAACCTGTTGTGCTTTAACCAGCAACACATTTTCAGCGCCGACTCAGTCTCCCAACAAATCATAGAATCCCTACAGTGCAGAAGCAGGACATTTAGCCCATAGTGTCCATACCAACCCTTTGAAAAGCATCCACCTAGACCCATCCCCCACTACCCCTTCCCTACATTTTCCCATGGCCAAACCACCTAGCCTGCATATTGCTGGATACTATGGGCAATTTAGCATGACCAATTCACCTAACATGCATACGTCTGGACCGTGGGAGGAAACTGGAGCACCCGGAGGAAACCCACACAGAAACACAGAGAATGTGCAAACTCCACACAGTCACCCAAGGCTGAAATTGAACTCAGGTCCCTGGTACTGTGAGGCAACAGTGCTAAAAACTGAGCCACCATGTCACCCTGAAAAGAGTCCCTTATCCCCACAAGGAAGAGAGCCTGGTCACACACCTCTGAATCATAAAAAAAATCAAAATATCAAGAACATAAAGGACAACTGAATAACCTGCGACTGCTGATAATACAAGACACCAATTAAACAACTGTGATATCAGATTAAAACCCATTCAAGGGCATCCTAGAGGGGAACTGGCAGAATTTGTACTTTGTTTTCTAGATGGCAATTTTTTCAGAGGCTTCAAAGCCAACACATTAGGGATTTGGATTTCAACAAGGATCTTCCAAATGAGGATTCAACACCCGAGTTTTAAGACAAGTTGAAAATATATTCTTAAAAAAAACAAACAAGAATCAACAGAACTGTTCATTGACGACAGTCTAAAAGCACCTTTGTGAATCCTGACAGTACGCCACCATCTCATACAGTTTCTGCTGTCCTACATTCTCCATAACCACCATTGTGCTTTGCCTGAAGATATCCATAAATCCATAATACAAAATACAATCAGCTTTAAGGTCATCTCGACCTAGAAAACACAAGAGGAGAAAGGAGATTATAATGAATCCTTTTGATCAAAAGATGTCTTCAGCTCATTAGCTCAATTAACTGCATAAAATGCTGCCTAGATTGAAATGTAATCTGGTCTATGTTAGTTAATCCCAGCCAGGGAACAGCAAGATCATCATGGTCTATCTCAGGGGAACAGCAAACAACATTCACATGTAGCATTTTCAGAGGAGAATCTCAACAATACTGATATCTGGCAGCTTGTCCAAAGGTAGCAGAGAAGTCAGACGAAACTAAGTCACCAAGTGCACAAAAGGAAAAAAAAACAGGACTCAGGGCTGGAAAATGCTTCCACAGGTGCAGTTCACAATATGTAAAATGCATGAACATGTTATACCTCCCCAATCTGGCAAACTCAGGCTGGCTCAGAGAATTGCTTTTTAAGTCACTAATTCCTTTACTCCCACCTCCTTCCACTATCATGTAAGCACTGACTTGTACAAAGGTCTTTCCTTTGTGCATACGTATGACATTAATTCTCAATGGCCATG
Organism: Hemiscyllium ocellatum; assembly: GCF_020745735.1. Classification (NCBI taxonomy): domain Eukaryota; kingdom Metazoa; phylum Chordata; class Chondrichthyes; order Orectolobiformes; family Hemiscylliidae; genus Hemiscyllium; species Hemiscyllium ocellatum. Next base: position 50,867,047 of record NC_083423.1, read on the forward strand.
GTGTTATCAAACATGACTGGTGTCTACTCTCTTCACCTGCCCTAGTGAGCCCATCTTGAGGTCTGGTCTGACTAATGTGCTTTGGTCTTTCCTCAATGAGTCACTCTTGGTATCACGACAGATATGACCTTGTGCTCAAAAATAATCAGTGCTGGGAACTCTTTCTTACTGCACTTTAAACTGTCTATTCAACTCTTAAATGTTGACAATTGTCTTTACAGCAGTTAAATGGAGAACTCTGCTTGGTCTGCTTTAAGCTGCCATTTACAGAAGTGCTGAGCACTCTGCTTGCCACACTGTAAAATGGGTCTTTTTTGGAAAACCAGAAGTACTATGGATGTCAGTTCACAGATTGCCAGGACCAGAGGGTGCCAGATTGTACAACACAACCAATATTGGGGATCAATTTGCTTGCTGTTCATGATGCATTATAACACAAAAAAGAAAGTAACCAGTTTACTATAAAACAAATTGCAATTTATTTAGTAACTGCGTCTTCTAGTTATTAGTACTCGCATTTAGAATCTCATCTTGATCACCGTTTAACCAGATACAATAACTGATTGAAGCTATTTGAAGGCCCAACTTTGGCTCAACCAACAGAACCTTTGAAACCAGTATCTGCTGACTTTCCTGGAATACTCAATGCAATTCAAACATTGTAAGCAGCAACTTTGTAATTCCGATCCCTTGCAATATAAATGGGCAGCAACATTTGCCCAGTGTTAGCAGCTGCTGATAATAATGTATGTAATTGCAACTGTATTTGATTATGAATTTATATTTAATCTATAATTTAAATAACAAAGGAACTCATTACAAGGAAATCAAACATGTAATTTTGAAGATGATCATGGGCGAAAGAACATTCATTTGTTCATATTTTACATTTATCATATTGTTAATTCCAAAGGCATTAGTTACTTCAGTTGTATGCTATACAGTGCCTTTAAACTACTGAGTTTGTGGACATATTATAGTCCTTTCCACAATCTAACCCAGATTACTAAAATCTTTAGTTGACAAGAGGGCAAATGTTTTTGGATTAACATCCGAAAGTAAATGGGAAAATCAGAGGACTTATTTTTCGCAAAAGGAGGTTATTAGAACATTAAATGATTTTGGGAAAAAAAAGTATATCATTCAAATGGCAATTGGATAAATATTTGAAAAGCGAGGACATATGTTATAGAACAGGGAGAGAAAGCAAGAGCTAAAAATAGTCTTTGTTAGTGATAAGTTTTATGTTTCCATGAAAGATACTTAAAAGTGAACACAATGGATAATTTCACTGTTATTTTTGGTTGCTTTGTGATTGTCCTAAATTCACAAGTCTTTTGATACTTCACCTGCCCGTCCACTCTCTTGGTAGTAATTCTCCATTGATTTGCTGAGAGTCTGATGGATCACGAATCGCACATCAGCTTTATCAATACCCATGCCAAATGCCACTGTTGCCACAACAATCTGAAAAACGAAACATTTGACAATCAGAACCAGCCCATTCAACAATGCATCATTGTACTTTGTAATTCAAGAGAGTTGGCTTCCCTCTTCCCTATCCTGCAAAAATCACTGAGGGTAAGCACTTGAATTCAAAACTGCAGACAAATTCTGTTATTTGCATTTACCTGTACATCATGCTTAATAGAAATAGGGATGCCATTTTCACCAATATAAAATACCAGAAAAGCACTGGTCCATAATCATTCAATTCCCTCCCACAACAGGTTGCATCATGGACAACACATGGAATTAAATACTGCTGTTAAATAGAATTACGAGGTACATTTTTAGTACAGGTCATTGTTATATGTACAGAAAGGATTGTCTGCAGATTAATGATGCTTGCATTGGAATACAACAAATGGATGTTTGTTGCAATTTCATTTAGCATTGTCGCTGAAATAAAGTTAAGCCTTTGGAAGAGAAGAGGAAATGAATCCTTTAATATACAATCAGAGTCTGGACAATGTCCTAAGCAGGGTCGGGTAGAATATTTTCTCCAAGTAGGTTCTATGCTTTTCTTGGGCACGTAGAGGGAGATTACAAAACTTCAGGTGAACTTTGGTGTACCTGTATGATTGTATTTAGAATACTGAAATTATATTGGATATGTTAGAGCTTTTTTGATATTTTCTCTGTAAACCAGATGGTAAATAGATATAGAGGAATAACTACAATATTTATGCTACTTGAGTCTTTTCTATAGATTATGTGCCATGATAGAAGGGATTATTTTCACATTCACTACTTCGACAGTAATCTGGACAATCTGAGACTATCCACATATTGTAGAACTCACCCTTTATTTAAAAATACAGTTGAACAGATAATCGGACTGGCTATCAGCTGTTCTGCATGTATACTGCCTAAGCACTGAACATGGAAATTACTCCAATTAACTTACCGATGTGTCACTTACTGCATCTCTCTCTTGCTAGCAGAAAAATGCACAAAAACGTATCTCTATTCAATGACTGTTACTGGAAAGTGTTTTACTTTTAAACATGCCATGGGAAGAGTCCAGTGCAGGTTTGCGCATGTGAGCACCTTTGTACAGAGCAACACTTAGGCTTAAACTGCAACACAGAGTTAGGAATGTCCCTACTTTAACCAATAGCTAAAGGCTGTGCGTTCCCATTAATGGAAGGAGGATTCATACACGTAACTAACCAAGGTGACAGTGATTGATAGCAGCAACTACAGAGGTTTGGGAAAAGTTTTCAGCGGGCAGTGCAAATTAAGTTTGCACACAAGTTCATTCTCTCAGTCAGGGCTCAGTAGTAGCACTTGTTCTCCCAAATCAGACATTTAGATGTTAACTGACACTGCACTGTTGCTCTGCCACCTTTCAGATGAGATATAAAACTAAGGTTCTTAAAATGGAGAGGGTTTACCTAGAGGTTGCTGGGTATGAAAGTTTTGAATTAACAAAGGCTGGATAGGCAGAGACTTTTTTTCCCACTGGAGTACAGGAGGTTGAGAGCTGACCTTACTGAAGTTTATAAAATCATAAGGGGTATGATAGGTTTAATGGTAGGTAGGAGACTTCTAAACTAGAGGGCGTTACTTTTAAGGTGAAAGGAGAGACGTTTAGAAAAGATATGAGGGGCAATTGTTTTTTTTAGTATGGAATGAACTTCCTGAGGAAGTGTGGATTTGGGCACTCTTACAGCATTTAAAAGAGATTTAAGTATATGAATAGGAATGATTTGTAGGAGTACGGGCCAGGAGCAGGCAACTAAGATGAATGCGAAATACTTTGTAGTGCTATGTCAAAGAGGAGGCATGTTTATCAGCATCTTGGGCAGTATTTATCGTGAAACCAAAATTACAAAGCAAAACAGCCCAAAGGATTAAGCCATTGTATTAGTTTGTGGGACCTTGTTGAGCGCAGATTGGATGCCACATTTCCTACATTATGAATGACTACACATCAAAAGTACTTGATTGGCTATGAAGCGCTCGAGTAGTCCTGTGTTCATGAACAGTGTTAGTCGTTCTTTTATTTCAGTAAAGAACCATAATTTAAAAAATGAAGATCATGAAAAGCTGTTCTCCATCACACTAATTTTACCTGACCTTTATTTTGTTTAAAGTCCAGTCCTTATGAACTTTAGTCTTCGCAGCAGCCTCCATGTTGGCATGGTAACACCCAGCTGCAATGCCGAGTTTTTGCAGACTGCTGGTGACCTGCTCAGTATCTTTCTGAGAAAGGCAATAGATTATTCCTGGTGGAAAAAAAGATTCAGAGAATCAAAATCACAATGCAAACTGCACTACACACTAATTGTAACACACTTTAATTGTGCAATATTAGATACAATAATACAGAGACCATAAAATGGATGAAATGGTTTTTATAATTTGATATATCACATTTCTGCAAGATAGCCAGAAAAACACAAACATAATTCTCAGTGCGTCTAATGTTAATGAGATTCATTATAAATCATTATTGTTGTTGGAAAACTTGGGTTCTAAAAGTAGAGGAAAACGGATTTTGGTTTTCAGTTCTGTGAATCATAATTCCGTAAGTTTTAAGATAATTATGGAAAAGGGTGACTGATCCTTGGGTGGAAGTGCTAAATTGGCCAAGGCTAACCCCATATCTGATATCTGTGAGTCTTTTAAAAGCCAACTGACCAGAGTTCAAGACAAGCATGCTCCTGTGAGGATGAAAGACAAGGATAGCAAGATTCAGCAAGCTTGGATGATGGGAGATGTTCTAAGTTTAGTTAGTAAGTTTAGTTTAGATAAAGGAAGCATATATAAGGTTTAGGAAACTGAAATCTAAGAAAGCCGTCGAGGAATATAAAAAGCATAAAAAAACTTAAACAAGAATGACGAGGGCTGGAAGGAGGCGTGAAATGTCCTTAGCTGATAGAATTAAAGGAAAATCCCAAGGCATGTTAGGAGTAAAGGGTAACTAGGGAAAGGGCAGGTCCATTCAAGAACAAAAGGAGAGAATTTATGCATGGAACCAGAAGAAATGGGTGAGATCCTCAATGAATATTTTGTATCAGTATTCACCAAGGAGAAAGATGATGACGATGGAAAGATTAGAGCGGGGGTTGCCAATAATTTGGGGCATTTTGATATTAAAGAGGTGATGATGCTGGGTGCCTTGAAAAATATTAAGGTGGATAAGTCCCCAGTGCCTGATGGAATTTATCCCTGATACCGAAGGAGGCAAGGGAGGAAACTGCTGGAGCGTTGACAGAGATCTTTGTATCCTCTTAAGGCACAGGTGAGGTCTCGGAACACCAGAGAATAGGCAATGTTTTTTCTTTGTTTAATAAGGGCAATGGGGATGATTTAGAAAATTATAGGCCAGCGATGCTTACATCAGCGGCAGGGAAATTACTGAAGAAGATTCTTAGAGACAGGATTTAGTTATACGTGGAGAAGAATGAACATATTAGTGATAGCATGGCTTTATCAGGGAGGTCTTGTCTCATAAACCTGATTGAATTTTTTGAGGAAGGAAGTGATGAAGATGATTGATGAGGGTAAGGCAGTGGATGCTGTCTACATTGACTTACTAAAGCATTTGACAAGGACCTCATGGTAAGCTTATCCAAAAGGTCGAGTCACATGAAATGCATGGTGATTTGGGAAGTTGGATACAAAATTGGCTTGGCCATAAAAAGACAGAAGGTAGTTGTGGAGAGGTGTTTTTCTGACTGGAGGTCTGTGACCAATGGTGTCACACAAGGAATCAGTGTTGGGAACACTGTTGTTTATAATAGATATAAATGATTTGGATGAAAATGTCAGGGGTCTGATTAGCAAGTTTGTACATGACATGAAAATTGATGGCATTGTGGATAGTGAGGAAAAATATCAAAGGATGCAGCAGGATATTGATTTGAGGGAAATTTGGCGGAGAAATGGCAGATGCACTTTAATTCTGACAAGTGTAAGGTGATTCATTTTGAGAGGTCAAATGCAAGAGGAAAGTATAATGTAAATGGCAGGACTCTTAGAAGCACTAATATACAGAGTGATCTTAGTGTCCAAAGCCATAGCACCCTTAGAGTAGCAACAAGAGTAGATAAACTGCAAAAGAAGGCATACAACATGCTTGCCTTCAGCAGTCAGGGCACTGAGTAGAAAGATTTGTAAGTCTTGTTGAAATGTATAGGACTTTGGTCAGGCCACACTTGGGAGTACGGTGTGCAATTCTGATCGCCACACTTTCGGAAGGATGAGGAGTTTTGGATAGAGTGCAGAAGAGGTTTACCATGCTGTGGTCTGGATTGGAATATATTAGCTACAAGGAGAAGTTAGACAAACTTGGGTTGTTTTCACGAGAGTGTCAGAGGCTGAGGGAAGACCTGATAGATGTACATTAAATGATGGGATGGATAGTCAGAGTCTCTTTCCCAGATTGGCAATGTCAAATGCTGGAGGGCAAAAGTTTAAGGTGATGGGGACAAGTTTAAAAAGGAAATGTGCAAAAGTATTTTTTACACAGAGAGTAGTAGGCCCATGGAAAGTGCTGCTGGGGAGGTAGGAAAAGCAGAGAGGATAGCAAAGTTTAAGAAGCATTTACACAGACACATGAACAGGCAGGCAATGGAGAGATATGAACCATGTGCACATAGATGGGATTAGGTTAGGAGAGAATCATGGTCAGCACAGACATGGTGGGCTGAAAGGCCTGTTCCCATGCTGCACTTTGGGTGGTCTAAGATCTGACCAGGTTTCTACCAACACCTCCACCTCCCTCCCCACCCTCCGCTAAGCAAAAGAAAACTTGTAGTCTACCAATCAAAATTTCCCTTTGAGACTAGACTTGTCCAGCATTACCATTGTCACACAAATCAATATCAGTGTTAAAGGATACAAGTATGGTTCTGTTAGATTGAAATTGACAGGAAACTTAAAATCACCATCCTTACAGGTAAAAAGGTACAGTTACAACATTTAAAAGGCATTTGGATAGGTGCCTGAGTAGGAAAAGACTTAGAGCGTCATGGGCCAAACACAGGCAAGTGGGAGTAGTTTAGTTTGGGAACCAGTCAGCATGGATGAGTTGGACCGAAAGGTCTGTTTCAATGCTGTATGATTTTATGACCTATAAGCAAGATTACAGAGAGGAAAGATGAAGGTGTTTTGAAATGGAGCTCATTTCCCAAATCTACTCCAGAATTGCCCACATCAGCATCTTCGAAGGGGACCTACTTACTGCCTTTTACTGTTCCATATAGACAATATCCCAAACAGTACTCTCACTGAGTATGTGCTGACCTACCACCAGGACAGACATACCAAAAGTGGCAACCCAGTATTATGGAGTCAGGGGAATACTGTTCTCACTGCTCATTGACTCCAAACCCCACGAAGTCTAATCATATCAGATCATAGGAAAGGTAATCTCCTGCTGATTACCTTCCATTGACAAAACTTCAGCTGATTAGTCTGTACTCCTCCATGTTGAACACCGCTTGGAAGCACAGAGTGGGAAGGGCACTGAATGCACGTTTGGTGGGGTCTTCAATATTCATCACCTCGAGTGGCTCAGCAGCACTACTCCTGACAGAGCTGGCCAAGTTCTAAAAGATATAGCTGCTAGACTGGTCTGTAGAATGTAGAAAGTGACGACTGCAGATGCTGGAGATCAGAGCTGAAAATGTGTTGCTGGAAAAGCGCAGCAGGTCAGGCAGCATCCAAGGAGCAGGAGAATCGACGTTTTGGGCACAAACCCTTCCTGAAGAAGGGCTCATGCCCGAAACGTCGATTCTCCTGCTCCTTGGGTGCTGCCTGACCTGCTGCGCTTTTCCAGCTACACATTTTCAGCTCTGGGTCTGTAGAATGTCATCCTCAGCAGTTCACCAGTCACAAATGCATTTGTCCATATCAGTACTAGGAGCACTAACCAGTGCTTGGGTAGACAAACTTCTGTCTTCACATTAGGGATACCCTACATCACGTTATGTAACACTACAACCTTCATAGAATAAGATAGACTGAACAGATCCAACAACTCAAACTGAGTGCTGTGGGCTACCTGCAGAGCTGTATTCAGCCATAATCTCTAACTGTATGCCCAGGCACATCACTATTTTACCTTTACATTAAGTTAGGGGATGATACCTGATTCAATAGAGACTGCAAGAGGGCATACCAGGAACAGCACCAGGCATACCTAAATATGAAGTGTCAACCTGATAAGCTGTAACACAGGATTATCTGTATTAACAAAAGCAGTAAGCAATGCATCAAAATGATTCAACCGATTAGATCAAAGATTCTACTGTCCAACAACATCTAGCTTTGAATGGGATGGACAAATTAAACAATTAGCAGGAAGGGAAGGCGATGCACTTCCCAAGCACATCAGCACAAAAGACAAGTATTGAAGCATTTGCAACTTTCAGTCCAAAATATCAAGAAGTTGCTGCATCTTAACCTCCTTTTGGAGTTCCCCAAATTCCAGGTTTCAGTCAATTCATTCACTCCATGTGACATCAAGAAACAGCTGAAGGTACCATATAGTACAGAGGCTAAGAGGCCGAACAACATTCTGGTTACAATACTGAAGACCTGTGTTCCAAATGTAGTCAAGTTCCTAGCCAAGATATTCCAGTAAAATGCCAGCATCCACTCAGCAAAATGGAAAATTGTCCAGGCATGTCCTGTCCATAAAAGACAGGATAAACCCCAACCCAACCAGTTACTGTCCAAGTCTACGGTTTATGATCAGCAAAGTGCCAGAAAGAATCAAAAACAACACAATTAAACAGAATATTTTGTTGCTCATTCTCCGGTTTTTGATATTTGCTCTTATGACTCTCAAAACAATGTGAACCTTCTTAGGAAACGGCACAGCAGAAAATATAAAGCTTAGTTTGTCTCTGATGCAAATTATAGGTTAAAAAGAGGTTAAAATCCCAACAACTGGGACAAATGGAAATAGATTTATCAACTCTGAAATGATCAAAGTGTTAATAAGACAAAGTTATCAAGCAAAGAAATGTAAAGGAATGGAAAACGATGGACAATTCCCTTCACAAGTGTGTGCATCTTCCCACATCAACAAGCAAATACAAATTTAAAAAAAAACAATGAGATGGCAACATTTTTTGTTCCAACTCCATTGATGGAGACTTGACAGGAGATTATAGCTAGAAGGTTTTCATGATTGAAATTCAATGTGAAAAAAAAATACCAGATTTCCCTTTGTAACGTCCATTGATCATTCGGACTATATCTTCAATGCAGGCTTCAAAACTTGCTGGCTTTTGACGAATCTGTGAAATTAGAAGAAAACACAAGTGCAAATACTGAAAGAACAGCTAGCAGGTCCATTCGTAAGTCAAGTTTCCTCATTTGACAAACTTTTTAACATCTGGAACAACTTCTATTCACATAACTCCTTTAATGCAAGTTGGTATCCAGAATTGTTCCATAGAGGTATTACAAAACAAAGCATAATACCAAGCAATCTGAGGAGATACTGTATTAAGTCAGATATCCAAAAGCTTGGTCAAAGTTGCATCATATACACGCTGTATAAAAAACAAACTTTCTAGACCAAATTTACTCAACAAAAAGTTAGGGGTTGATCTTTGATTGGTAAAGTTTTCAAGGGGCTTACTTACAGCTATAAGGTAGTGGGGGAGCCATCATTAAGAAATACCGAAAAACTGATAAACTCTCTCGTCATTTGGTCCGATGTCAACAAACAGTCCCAAATCACAGAATTTAACTATGCTTATCCCGGTCCTTCACATACCAGATAATAACCCATCTCAGTGAAGATTCATTATCCAGTTCCGTGGATGCTAAACTGGTCATGGAGCACCAAGCTTTCAGGAATTGGCATTTAGTTCCAGACTGATCAGCTTTGACATGCTCAGCAGATGCCACCCAAACATAACAGCCCATCAACATGGTGTTCCCACAAAACTCCAAATTGGCATTGAACTTCAGCCCACTCTCATATGGTCTATTTGGGATGTGCTTCCACTTTAGGGAGCTTCCCCAAACCAGGAGAGCATGTAGCAGCCTGAGCAGAACCTGCACTTTCAATGCTGCTCAGTGTCAAGGGAAGGGCTGCTCTATTGGCAGGGGTCATGCCGACAGTTGCAAAGCTTTGACCTCAACCTTGTGCAGCATTTGCAAGTAATGAATAAATGAATTGAGATGTATTCAAAATGAATGACACTTTGGCCAAAAGTCAAGGGCTTTTTTTTAAAACCATAGATTATTTGATTATTTAGGTTTAAAGAATAATCTGAAGGAAGAAAGTAGAGAGGTGGGGAGATTTAGAGAAGGTATTCCAGAGCTTGGGAATCAGGCAACTAAAAAGGTGACCAGCAAATGGGAAAGGGATTAAAATCACAGATATGCAGGAGTTCAGAATTACAGGAGTACAGAGATCTCAGAGGACTGTAGGTCTAGAAGAAATTAATTAGATAGGAAAGAGCAGAGCCATCAAGTTATTTGAAAACGAGGATGAGAATTGAGAATTGAGAAAGGAGAATTGAGGACTGCAGATGCAGGAGTCAAAAAGTGTGGCACTGGAAAAGTACAGCAGGTCAGGCAGCATCCAAAGAGCAGGAGAGTCGACGTTTCGGGCATGAGCCCTTCATCACAAATGTCAAGACATTCCTGAAACCAGAGCCAATGTAGGGCAACAAGCAGAAAGAGTATAAGTGAATACAACTGGCACAAGGTACAGCAGCAAAGATTTGGATGAGCTCAAACTTAAGGTTTGTACAATGTAGGAGACATATCAGGAATGCATTGGAAAACTTGAAGTAACAAAAACAGGGATGGAGGTAGGAGAAGCACTCTGTTCAAAATACAGCAGATCACAATTTTCTGACAGTAGATCTCAGAGCACTATGCACCTCCACCTTCAACAATTATAGTTATCTACTGGATTGCTTTCCACCATCCACTTCTCGGAAAGCTACAGCTCAGCCAAAACTCTATTCCAAATTTCCCATCACTCCTGTCCTTGCTGGCTTTCAGTGTGGCAAGGTTTCCAACTTCAAAATTCTCAAACTTGTGTTCAAATATCAATATGGCTTGACCCCACTTTAATTGCTCCTGCCACACTACTCTTCTTGTACTTTGCATTCTTTGAACTCTGCCTCTTTGCACCCACCATTCATGGGTGCAACAAATGGTGGTCAAGCTGCTTGGGCGCCAAATCCTGGACCTCCATCCATAAAGCTCCCTTCTCCTCGAAGACATTCTGTACTGTTTACATGACTAGATGTTACATTTTATTTGACAAACAACACGGCATTTCACAGCATTGTTAACCAAATGAAATGTCCTATACAAATGCGAATTGGGTCATATTGTACTTATAGCCAGGAAGACATCACTGCTAAATTGGTTTGGACTCAAAATGCCAATAACAGCACTTGTTTATTCCTCATTTGACCAGGAAGTATTAAAGGAAAAATATACAGAGGAACCTTGATTATCTGAACGAGATGGGTGGGCAGTATTTCATTCAGATAATTGATTATTCGGGTGACTAATCCAATGCCCGTCTTCTGGGACTCCAAGTTTTGTGAAGTTTCTTTTTTCCTCGCTCTGCCTGCCTTGCTCCCTCTCTCTGCCTCTCAGGATTTGTTTCCGAGAAGACACACACACTTGTCTGTAAGGGAGCTGCAGCATTGCTGAAGCCTCTCCCTGCCATTGCTTCACTTCAGTGGGATTGACAGAGCAAGCATTTGCCGAGTCCGCTCCCCGTTCAGGAGACGAGGCAGCAGCACAGTGGGTCAGTAAACTACCCAGTAAACATGTGTCAGGGTAGTGTGAATCAGGAGGAGATTTGTGTTAAATCCATCTTCCTACTTCCTCAGAGAAAGCTGCCAGTTTTCACATCTGCCAATTGCAAAGAGAGAGAGTACGAGATACACAAGTATTTTCATCTTCCATTCAGGCATCTTATTCATGAATATAATTTAAAATTAACAGGGTCAATTTGTGTCATCTCATTCTTTTAATCCTTAGCAAATATTGGGGACAAATAAAAATCCATGGAAAACATCAATTAAATGGTGTGGCCAAGAACCTGTGGAAACCCTGGACAAAATCACTGGTCGTCATCTGGTCTACAATTGAGTCTTATTAACACAGCACTGCTCATTACAAGCTCAACTCAACTGTTACAGGCATGATGGCCCACCAACTGATTGTAACAAACTATCCTCCAAATTACTGCCAGAAATTCATGTATCCCCACATTGGATTTGATGCATTGTGATTTGCAAAAGCTACCCTGGAGAAGCACAAGGCTGTCTTGGGCTACAGTGTAAATAAGAATGAACTAAAGTTTGAGCTTGCACCCAATGACAGAGCAGATTTGATGAGCTGAACAGCCTAATCCTGCTCCTATGTAAGACAGCATTTATTTCTCTGGTGCTGGGCATCAGCATTTCAGTGAAATAAATTAGAGGTACAAGTGTATCTCATGAAGAGATCAGTGACCAGAATCAAAGGTCTCGGGAAATCAGTTAGGCTGCAGAAATTTCAATTTCTAAGCAAATCTCTGCTGCTGCTTTGAACCATTAGTCCCAAGCTGCAGGATCTGTTTCAAACTCTCATTCCCACTGTGCAAGTGTCAGCTTAGAATCACCAATCACACTCTTCAGGATTCCTAAACGCTCCCTTAAGCATAGAGTAACCCTCAGTGAACTCACTTCCTCTCAGTACAGTTGAGGGTGATGCATTTTAAGTCAGATTCTGAAAGAAATATTCACTAAACTGTCACTTACAAAATATGGCAATTGACTAAGGAAGAACAAGGCCTAGAATTACTTACATTGCCTCCTTGTGAGGTATCAATCACCACATCTCCCTCACTGCTAACAATCCTCTGCTATGGTAAAGTGAGACCACACTGAGATGCTCCTGAGATGCTCTAATTAGAGCTCTAGCTGAGGTGGAACAACTCTGATCTACAGCAAGACCCACAATGCTTAAAATATGGGTAAGAGAAAAAGAGAAGGCAGTAAAGCTACAAACATTTGAGAATGTGAAGACATATATGAGGAACCCACTATTAAAGCTTACGCGCATTAATTTTGAGTGGCCTCTGAAAGAGTGAGATTCTCTGTGCTTGTCAAAACCACGTCTACCCAGCTCAGATGGAAAACAAACAAATAATACAACACACAGGTGGGGGCAGTCAATCAATAAGAAAGGTTCCTGGGCTGAAGGCAACTTTACTGTAATATTTCAGATCATGAAGGCAATCAATAAACTGTATCCAGTATGTTTAATATAGAAAATAAAAACATTTGGTAAAACACAATTTCATCACACTAAAATATGGATGGGAAACATATGGATTAGCAAAGTAAGACAGGTACTACACAAAGGGGATACACAGGAATTTTCAGAGAAGTGATAGATTAGATTAGATTAAATTCCTTGTAGTGCGGAAACAGGCCCTTCGGCCCAACAAGTCCACATCGACCCTCTGAAGAGTAACCCACCCAGACCTATTCACCTACTCCCTACTAATGTGCCTATCATTGTGGGCAATTTAGCATGGTCAAATCACCTGACCCACACATCTTTGGATTGTGGGAGGAAACCGGAGCACCCAGAGGAAACCCACACAGACAGTCACCCAAGGCTGGAATCGAACCCGGGTCGCTGGCGCTGTGATGCAGCAGTGCTAACCATGGAGCCTCTGTGCCACCCTGGGATTAATATGGGACAATTAAAGTGCAGAGGCAAAGTGGGTTAAAAAAAAAATCTATCACCAACCAAAGCCCAGTTTGATGGAAGGAGACAGAGGTCAGTAATATTCTACATGCCCAAGGGAATCGGTAACAATAGGGTGGAGAGAAATGTAGTTAGCGTCAGAAGTCTAGTGATACATCATAAATAAGTTTTAATCTCTTGGAGTTTAAATGATTGGTTTTAACAATCCAAAAGATTCTCTGAAATTGGCCAATCTTTCTCTCCATCCTTTGTCTCCCTCCCTCCCATCATTTTAGGATATGGGGATGACAGACATTTTGAATGACCTTTCAGTTCACATATTTAAGCGTGTTTGAGAAAGACTCTGATCAAGAGAGAGCAAGTGTGAAGATTTTTGGCATTTGGATTTTGAAGTGGTGTGTACAAAGACAATGCCTTTGATTTTTCCATTCTCTCCCAACCCACTTTAAGCTTGTTACATTGATGCCGTAATTGTAAAATGGCTTTTACTGCCAGCTACAACATAAGAAATTAATCACCCTCCAGTTCTGAAGAATAATAAACATTGTTGTGGTATCATGTGTTGAATTTGAATGCATTTGACTATGTGCGTAAATTCAAGTAAAACCAACATATTTTACTGAAACTGTAAAACAAATGAGCAAGTTCTTCAATGTTTCAGTGTATGTTAGGTACCTCATAAAACAGATTGGGTCTGTTGAAGGAAGCTGTAAACATGAGGCATTTGGGAACGCACAGGATTTTTTTCACATCTTCCAAGATATTGCTTGTTGCAGTTGCTGTCAATCCAATTAACGGAGTCTTTGGGAACTGACGTTTCAGGATACCAAGGCTCTTGTAGTCTAGAGGTAACAAAGTTTAATGTTTATTTCTAAAAGCAATACCAGAAATTAAGTCTCCTCACCTTTAAGTTTTTCCCATAAATAGTCACTGTGGGAATTTACACCAAAAAGACACTTTGTAATTTGTCTAATCAATACGTTTTAGTCGCTTGAATCTTCTGATCTGAAACAGGGGTACTACCAATATCAGATAAAACATTGCCTATTTATCTTTAAGAAGGTTTTTACTTGAACTTCTGGGCTCAGAACCTTTCTAGCCAAAGCAGCACAGTGCACTGAAAGCAAACAGAACATAGACCAATACAGCACAGAACTGGCCTTCGGCCCACGATGTTGTGCCGAACATCTCTCCTAGCTTAAGCACCTATCTATGTACCTATCCAATTGTCGCTTAAAGGTCACCGATGATTCTGACTCTGCCACTCCCACAGGCAGCGCATTCCATGCCCCCACCACTCTCTGGGTAAAGAACCTACCCCTGACATCCCCCCATATCTTCCACCCTTCACCTTAAATTTATGTCCCCTTGTAACACTCTGTTGTATCTGGAGAAAAAGTCTCTGACTGTCTACTCTATCTATTCTCCTGATCATCTTACAAACCTCTATCAAGTCACCCCTCATCCTTCTCCGTTCCAATGGGAAAAGGCCTAGCACTCGCAACCTATCCTCGTACGACCTATTCTCCATTCCAAGCAACATCCTGGTAAATCTCCTGGAAACAACCCCAAGCAGCAAATTCCCACAGAGTCAACTGCACTGGGACTTCCACATGGACCTAATACATGTCCTGTCCTTACTGCTGTAACAACTATCATTCTATTAGGAGACCTGGCCTCAAGGGGTTTGGACTGGATGTCTAGGCCAGCATTTAGTGTCTCTCTATACATTGCTCTAGAGAATTTGGTAGCGGTGAGCAGTCTTCTTGAACCAGTGTAGTCAATTTGGTGTACCAAATGTTAGAAGAGAGGGAGTTCCAGGCTTTTGACCCAGCAACAGTGAAGGAATGGTGAAATATTTCCAAATCAGCACAGTGAGGAGCTTGGACAGGAACTTGCGGATGATGGTATTTCTTATTTACTCCTGTCCTGTCCTGTCCTGCCCTTCTAGATGGTAGTGGCTGTGGCTTTGGAAGGTATTGTTGAAGGTACCTTGCTGACTTTCTGCAATACATCTTACTGCTCCTGTATATTGGTGTTGGAAGAGAGAGAATGTTGAACATGAAGAATGGGGTGCTAATCAAACAGGTGCTTTTTTTTAAGTTTAGAACATTGCTGGAGTTCCACTCATCCAACCACGTTGCAAATGTTCTATCATATTCCAGATTTACACCTCCTGGAGTGCAACAGGAGTTTTGGAGGAGGTCGGCTGTCAGTTATTTAATGCAGGACTCCTAGCCTCTGATTTACTTCTGTAACCACATTATTTGTATGACTAGTCCAGTTCAGTTTCTGACCAATGGTAAGATGTTGATAGCGGGGGATTCAGTGATGGTAATGCCTTTGAATGTCAAGGGCCAATGGTTACATTCTCCCTTTTTGGAAGTGATCATTGCATGGAATTTTTATGATGTGAATGTCATTCACCACTTATCAGCCCCAGACTATTGTCCAGGTCTTGCTACATTTGGACATAAATCACTTCAGTATCTGAGGAGTTGTAAATGGTGCAGAACATTCTGCAGTGAACATCCCTATTTCTGACCATATGATTGAAGGAGGTGCTGAGGCAACTGAACATGGCTGTGCCTCAAATATACTACTCTGAGGAACCCCTGCAGCGATGTCCTGCAGCTGAGATGACTGACCTCCAACGACCACAGCAATCTTCCTCTGCACAAGATAAGACTCCAAACAGCATCGTCTTCCCATTGATTCCCACTGACTCTAATTTGCCTCCTTGATAACACACTTGCTCAAACGTGGTGTCAGTGGGTGTAAGTTTCCACTGCTAGAATTCCATTATTTTGTCCATGTTTGAACCAAGGCTATAATTAGCAGTCCTAGCAGAAACCTAACTAAGCATCAGTGATCAGGTTATTGCTAAGCAACTGCTGCTTAATAGCACAGTTGATGACCACAGCAACCAGTTTACTGATAATATAGAGTAGATTGTTGCAGTAGTAAGTTGCTAAATTTGAATTGTTCTGCTTTTTGCAGACAGGACACACATAGGCAATTTTCCATATTGTCGAGTCAATACCTGTTTGGTTCAGATTACCGGGGGACAACAAGTTCATGAGCTCAAGTCTTCAGTACTAATGCCAGAATACTGTCAGCTCTCATTGCCTGTGCAGTATCTAGTGCCTTCTGCAACTTCTTGATATCATGTGAAGTAAAATGAATGAGCTGAAGACATTGTGACACTGAGATTGCCAGAGGAGGTCAAGATCAATCATCTATTTGGTACTTCAGGTTGATATTCAGATGTTACAAAAGCTTCAGCCTTGCCTTTTCCACTGATGTGCTAATTATTAAAGATGATGTAACTCTGGACCCTCATCTTTCAGTGAAATGTTTAATCATCCACTGCCATTTACGATTGGATATGGCAGAACCGCAAAGCTTAGATCGGATTCATTGGTTATGGAATTGCTTAGCCCTGTCTTTCATTTGCTGCCGATGCAACCCATTTTCACATGTGGCTGGCGCAATCCTGGCATGCCCTGCTGCACTCTTTATAGAAGGGGGGTTGATCCCAGTTATGCTGGAATGGGAGATATGCCAGCCCAGGAGGTTGCAGATTGAAAGTTCTGCTGCTGGTATCCAATAGCACATCATGGATATCTAGTCTTGAGTTCCTAAATCTGTTTGAAGTGCATATGGACAGTGGTATCCGCAGCAGACAGATTGGTGAGAATAAGGCCAAGTATGGGGTTCCCTCTTGTCGGGTCACTGCTGCGTACTCAGTCAAGCAATTATGCTCTTTAAGTCAGGACTGGCTTGGTCTGTTGTGCTGCTCCCAAGCCACTCCTGGAGAAGCACACTGAAGTCCCTTACCCAAAGTAAAATCTGCACCTTTGTCACCCTCCATGCTTTCCCCAGTTGTTGTTCAGGATGGTTGCAAGGGCAATACAACGTAATCAGATTTCCTTGCCCATGTTTGGTCTGATGCCAGGAAAATTCATGCAATCTGGAGTCAGTTTGAGTACCCTCAGTGTCAGAAGATAGATTATTATCCAAATGGTGACAGACTGGGAAAGGGGGAGGTGCAATGAGACCTGGGTGTCCTTGTACACCAGTTGCTGAAAACAAGCATGCAGGTGCAGCTGGTGGTGAAAAAGGTCAATGGCATGTTGCCTTCATGGAGAGAGGGGATTCAAGGAGCAGGGATATTTTGATGCCCTCTGGGCAATTAGGGATGGACAATAAATGCAAGTTTAGCTACATCCATGAATGAATAAAACAAAAATACGGAGCTTTGGTGAGACCACACCTGGAGTACTGCACACAGTTCTAATCTCCTTACTGGAGGAAAAATGTTCTGGCTACGGAAGGGGTGCAATAAAGTTTACCAGACTGGTCCTTGGGATTGGCAGGACTGATGTATGAAGAGACACCGAATCAGTTTGGAATAATATCCATTGGTATTTAGAAGAATGAGGGGAGATTTCATATAAACTCATCAAATTCGAACAGGATAAATGTAGGAATGATATGCCTGATGACTGGGGAGTCCAGGCCAGGGGTCACACCTTAAGGATACAGGGTAGGGCATTTAGGAATAAGAGGAGTAGAAACTTCTTCAGCCAAAGAGTAGTGAACCTGTGGAGTTCTCTGCCATGAAAAATGGCTGAATCCAAAGCACAATGTTTTTAAGAACCTCTTTTAACATGAGGGTACAGTACATGATGTGAGCAAATATACTAAGTAAAGTCTAAGGCTGTGGACAACAATCGGTTTCTCACTAAAGGTTCATCTTGAAGGGGTCAACAGCCATAAATGTTGCTGCGAAAAAGTATCTGCATCTTGTCATTCAATCATACCGACTGTCTGATCATGGGCTTGAAAAATGTGTTGCTGTAAAAGCACAGCAGGTCAGGCAGCATCCAAGGAGCAGGAGAATCGACGTTTCGGGCATAAGACTTTCTTCAGGAATGAGGAGGGTGTGCCAAGCAGGCTAAGATAAAAGGTAGGGAGGAGGGGCGTTGGGAATGCGATAGGTGGGAGGAGGTTAAGGTGACGGTGATCGGTCGGAGAAGGGGTGGGGGTGGAGAGGTCAGGAAGAAGATTGCAGGTCAAGAAGGCGGTGCTGAGTCCGAGGGTTGGGACTGAGATAAGGTGGGGGGAGGGGAAATGAGGAAGCTGGAGAAATCTGCATTTGTCCCTTGTGGATGGAGGGTTCCTAGGCGGAAGATGAGGAGCTCTTCCTCCAGGCATCGTGTTGCCATGGTCTGGCGATGGAGGAGGCCAAGGACCTGCATGTCCTTGGTGGAGTGGGAGGGGGAGTTGAAGTGTTCAACCACAGGGCAGTTGGGTTGGTTGGTGCGGTTGTCTCAGAGGCATTCTCTGAAACGTTCCGCAAGTAGTCGGCCTGTCTCCCCAATGTAGAGGAGGACACATCGGGTGCAGTAAAGTGTGTGTGTGTGTGTGTGTGTGAGAGAGAATTTGTGACGGACATGGAAGGATCCCTTGGGGCCTTGGAGGGAGGTGTGGGAGCAAATTTTGCATTTCTTGCGGTTACAGGGGAAGGTGCGGAGATTGGGTCGGTGGGGGGTGTGGATCTGAAAGGGAGTTGCGGAGGGAGTAGTCTTTCCGGAATGCTGATAGGGGAGGGGAGGGAAATATATCCTTGGTGGTGGGATCTGTTTGGAGGTGGCGGAAATGACGAAGGATGATACGATGTAACTGGAGGTTGGTGAGGTGGTAGGTGAGGACCAGTGGGGTTCTGTCCTGGTGGCAATTGGAGGGGCGGGGTTCAAGGGCGGAGGAGCGGGAAGTGGAGGAGATACGGTGGAGAGTATCGTCAACCACGTCTGAGGGTAAATTGCGGTCTTTGAAGGAGGCGGCCATCATGGGCTTGACAAATATTCTAATTTACAGTACAAGATGACCATGGCTTGTGGCTTGGTAGGTCTGGTATCAGGTTTTCTTGCTTATCTTCTTTACAGAGACAGCATTCTCTGTGCCCAGGTGGGCCTGCAAAACAGACTATATGGCGCTTGCCTCCAAGCTCAAGGCCAATTGCAATTATCAACTGGTCGAGAGTTGGATAAATTAGCATTTTTATTTGGTCGGAAAGGTTTTCGCTGATTTAGTTTATTTGGCTTGTCTGTTTCTTTCCTATATATATATATAATATGTGTGTGTGAATAAATAAATAAATAAATAAAATATATAGATGAGAGTTACCCTAAAAGAGGTAACGATTTTGGGGTAACCTAGTCATACCAATACTGGTCCATCAAAACTGGCCCAGCAACTGTTTGTGAGGCAGTTGTTAATTTGTCAGTAGTAATAGAAACTTGACAAAATTGAAGTTACTATTAACAATTTCAAACAAGTGAGAATTGCATTGTAAAAAGGAAAATCAAAACGTTTAGAACAAGTGGACAATCTGATATTGTTCATTTAAAATCATCCTTCAACGGTCAAAATTACCTTCCCATAATTGGAGCAGTTTAGCCTTAAAAGTTTGATATGTATATAGATTAAACTGTTTCAATTTTACTGTACACTATTTAAACCATATAGGAGTAGTTGGTAGAAGACTAATTGGGCCATGTCTTCAAATGCCAGGTTGAGGGAAGGCTGCATTATTATAGGTTCCACCTCTTGAATAGGATATTAAAACTATCTTCTGTCCAGGTGATTGTTCCTTCCTCAAATTAGCTAACAAAACTCTTTCCTAAAAAGTACAGGTTAACCAATCATTCAGCTCATTTGCTTTGTGTAACGCCTTGCTATGCTCAAATTGGCTGCGACATTTATCTATGTATTAACAGTGACTACGCTTCACTATCTAACACTGTAACAAAATGTTATATAAATACAAGTTCCTTCCTTATGTGGAATACGGAGTTATGTGCTGCTGCCTAAATTCAATATGTATTGTCTCATTTATTGATATATACCCCATTATGGAAAGTACAAAGCTGCAGATGTATTCCTTTGGGACTCTGACAAACATCAGAACATACAAAGGTGACAGGCAAGCAAAGTCCATCAAGCCTACTCTGCACGTATTGTAGCGTCATGGCTAAATACAGCCTCTCCAATAAACCCCACCCATCCAACATCCTCAGAGGCAATGCCAAAGCTTAGGAGAGATACTCCAGCAAATTCTTCTCCAAACCTCCCTTACCCTCCCTGCTATTAATCAAAAGTAATGAAAACGACATGACTCAAGAGTTATCTATAAAGACACTCACGTTCTACATAACATAATCTCTGCCCCAGTGATGAAACTGCTCTCCACCTTCTTGAAGGCAATGTGGAAAACCAACAACCAGACAACAGTTGGCAATAAATTCTGGCTACTCACTACTCTGTGAAAAGAAACTGCCTATATCCAATCTATTTGCTTTCTTAAATAGTTTAAATTCACAATCCCAGTCCTCCCCCAACCTGTTCAAGTGGAATAATTTAAGTGACATATACTCCCACATTTTGCACACATACATACACATGAATGTATATACTATATGTAGGGTACCTTCCAATTTGAAAACATTAGTACTCACCAGGTCTGAAATCATGACCCCATTGACTGCAACAATGAACCTCATCTACAGCAATACGCGTCAGGCATCCTGCATTGTATGCCTTTTCCAGCTTGGACATGAAGACTTTACTTTTAGCAATCTTCTCTGGAGTCACATACAGAAGCTTCAGCTTGGAAGACTTGTTCAGCATTTCATCATGGACCCACTTTATATGTTCCTATAAAAAGAGATATTTACTCTGAAAAGTCTACTGTACAACAGAAGCCAAATGTCACTTCAGGTGGAGGTGGGTAAGGGGAAGAAGCAGGGGGCAAGGAGAAGATGGTAATAAACCTTGTTTCCAAATTATAGAAAATAGTAAGCCAAATATATCTTCAGAAGCGGTTAGCAATCACAACTCGAAGATCGACATAAATTCCACAACACAATTGCTGCCTATATGTTCCCATTTTAGGGCACTCAAAGTCTGTGTTGTTGTTGAACTGGAATGAAAGTCAATAATCAATTATAGCAGGAGTAAACTGAAGTACTGCCAAAAAAAAAACATTTTGTTGAAGGACTCATCAGGATAATTCATAGGAACAACAAATGTAAAGAGAAAAATCAATATTTATACTGTGTAACACTGAATAATTATACTCAATAATTATAGTTATTTACAAGTAAATTGGTATACTTGCAAATTGTCCCAATGACAAAAGGTTCTGTCTAAATCTGTCCTTTTTCAGCAATAACCAATGGAACTCATTACTGCTTTGTGGCAGGAAGCAGAGGGCGATGATTAAAGGATATTTTTGAGTCTGGAAGTCTATATCTAGTGATGTACAACAGCATTTGGTGCTCGGTCCCATGCTGTTTGTAGTGTTCATTAATGATCTAGACATGAATGTAGAAAATATGATAGTCAGTTCAAAGATAACATGAAATTGGTAGTGTGGTAAACCGTGAAGAGAAAAGGCTCAGACTATAGGACAATATAGACAGGTTTGTCAAAACATCTGAATGGAGGAAAATAGAATTTAATACATTTTGGGAGGACTAATAATGTAGGAAAGTATATATTGAAGGGTAAGATTCTAACAAACACAAGAGGATCAGAGGAACCTTGGTGTGTTTGCTCATAATCCTTGAAGGCAGCAGGACGGGTAGATATGGTGGTTACACAGAAATATTGGATACTTTCCTTTATTAGTCAAGGCACTGAATACAAGAACGAGTATATTATAGTGGAGTTGTATTTAGTTAGGCCACAGCTGGAATATTCTCTGCAGTTCTGGTCACCATACTGTAGGAAGGAAGTGATTGCACTGGAGACGGTGCAGAAGAGATTCACCAGGATGTTGCCTGGGCTGGAGAAATTTAGATAAGAAGACTATTCAGTCTAGACAGGCTAGGATTTATTTTCGTTTTAATCCTCCCGTAGCCTTCTCTGCTGTAAGGTTCTGAAGAGCACAGACATGGTAGGTAAATAGAAAACTTTCCTCTTCGTAGGACAGTTAATAACCAGAAGGCACAATTTTAAGGGAAGGTTCAGGAGGTTTAGATGCGATTGGAGGAAAAAATTCTTTACAACCAGAAGGTTGCGGCTATTTCGAACTCACTGCCTATAAGGGTGATAGAGGTGGAGACCCTCAAGACATTTAAGAACTACTTAAATGTAAGCTAGAAACACCATAGCATAGAAGGCTATGGGCCATGTGCTGGAAAACTGGATTAAAATGGACGAATGTATGATGAGCTGCATGGACATGATGGGCCAAAGAGCCTCTTTCTGTAATGTTAAACCACTGTGACTCTATGACACATTACTAGTGAAGATCAAATCGTAAACTGCAGGGTTCATCTAAAAGTGTAACATCAGTGAACCATTCTGAAACATCTTACAGATTACACCAAGAAGATCATACAAAATTGGTGCAATTATATGTTAGATAAGTACAGAAAAAAAAGGTTGTGTTTACAATTCACAAGACACTTGTAATATTGAAAACAAGTAGCACATTGTACACGACATTGTTATGAATCTGACACACAATTAGAGTCATACAGCACACAGAAACAGGCCCTTCGGTCCAACTCGGCTATGCCAATCATGCTTCCCAAACTAAATTAGTCCCACTTGCCTCCATTTGGCTCATATTCCCCCAGATATTTCCTATTCATATACTTATCCAAATGTCTTCTAAAACTTGGAACATTTATCACTTCCTCTGGCCACTCCCTGCGTGAAAAGATTGTCCTTCAAGTCCGTTTTAAATTAGATTAGATTAGATTAGATTACTTACAGTGTGGAAACAGGCTCTTCGGCCCAACAAGTCCACACCGACCCGCCGAAGCGCAACCCACCCATACCCCTACATTTACCCCTTATCTAACACTATGGGCAGTTCACCTGGCCCGCATATCTTTGTGATTGTGGGAGGAAACCGGAGCACCCGGAGGAAACCCACGCAGACACGGGGAGAATGTGCAAACTCCACACAGTCAGTCGCCTGAGGTGGGAATTGAACCCGGGTCTCTGGCGCTATGAGGCAGCAGTGCTAACAACTGTGCCACCGTGCCGCCCACAAATCTTTCTCGTCTCACCTTAAAAAATATGCCCCCTAGTTTTGAACTCCCCCATTCTGGAAAAAAGATGATTTTATAAACTTTGCAAGGTCAGCCAGTGAAAAACATGCCCGCCTATCCAGCTTATCCTTATATCTCAAACCCTTCAGTGCCAGCAAAATCCAGGCAAAGCTTCTCTGAATTCACTCCAATTTAATAATATCCTTCCTATAGCAGGGCAACTAGAATTACACACAGTACTTCAAAAGTGGCCTCACCAACATCCTTTACAACCTCAACATGATGTCCCAACTCCCATACTCAATGGTCTAAGCATGAAGGCAAACATACTAAATGCCTTAACTACCCAGTCTATATGTGTGATGCAACTTCCGAATAACTATATACCTGATTCTCTAGGTGTCTCTGACAATCTTATCCAGGTCCCTACTATTAACTGCATAAGTCCTGCCCCTGTTTGTTTTACCAAAATGCAATACTTCACATTTATCCAAATTGAACTCCATCTGCCATTCCTCAGCCTGCTGGCCCAATTGATCAAGATCACTTTGTAATCTTTGGTAACCGTCTTCACTTTCAAATATTCCACCAACTTTGGTGTCATCCACAAACTTACGAACCATGCCTCCTAAATTCTCATCCAAATCACTTATATAAACAATGAACAAAAAAGTGGACCCAGCACCAACCCCTGCAGAAAACCACTAGTCACAGTCTTTCAGTCCAAATGAACAACTATGTGACATGCACAATTGAACTAAACAGCTAGATGCATAGGTGCTGAGTACATTTTTCTCTTTCTAAACTTTGTTTGAAAAGCTGAAAAATGCTGAATTTAGCAACAGTATTTGGCCATTCAGCCTCTAGAGCCTATTTCAACATGCAGTTAAATCTGTTCTTCAACTCTACGGTTGCCCAATTTGGCCTCAAAGTCCCCATTTAGCAAGCATTCTCTCAAACTCAACTTCAGTCTTTTTAAACAGGAAACAGATTTAGGACTTCAATCACCCTTTGTGGGAAGAACTGCTTCCTGTTATTACCTTTAAATTCTACAATTTGAAAATCTAAGACTGTTCTCATTCTGAGGAAAAAAAATGTTTGCATCTACTTAACCTTTCAAATAATTAAAACATTTTAGAAGTTTCAATCAGATCACCCTCAATCTTCTATACTCACAAGATTTCAAGAGAGTTTCATGCCTTCATGATTTGATCCTTTTAGCCAGGTATCATTCTCCAAAACATTGTTTGGGGTTGAAGTCCACCTGAAGAAGTCAGTCAGTATAGCTCTAATCCAGTTCCAGTTAACTTTATTGGCCATATCAAACAAAACAATACTAATATTTATATATTTTACAAAGTCAAAATACATATGTCTATCTCTGGATGTAAAAGATTATAAGGCTGGATTTGAAGAAATGCAGTGGGCCATTCCAATCTCGTCAATAACAATGAAACACAGTAATCAGTGGTGCACTAAACGTGCCAGCCAGTTGTCATACTTACACTTGTCCAGAGACTTATGGGTTTATGCATGGTAAGTTGCTGTTACTCAATTTCCAAAAACTGCACTGTCTCTAGGGAAAATCTCAGAACTATGTGAGCAGGGCAAGCAAATGTTTCTCTCCTTAATCAAGCAGACAGACAAACTGTACATGAGAAGTGCCAAGTCTAAATAATTAACTGTGAGAATTTGTAATTCAATGTGAAATCCAGTGCAAAAAAAATGAAAAGATTAAAATAAGAGAAATAAAATAAGTAGAAAGGAAAAGTAAAACCTTGTAAATTTAACTTTTACTAAGTCATACTGTCATAGAAATATACAGCCAAAAAATAGATCCTTTGGTCCAACTTGTCCATGCCGACTAGATATCCGAAATTAACCTAGTTCCACTTGCCAGCACTTGGCCCATGTCCCTCTAAACCCTTCCAATGTATATACCCATCTAGATGCCTTTTAAGTGTTGT
This sequence comes from Hemiscyllium ocellatum, assembly GCF_020745735.1. NCBI lineage: Eukaryota > Metazoa > Chordata > Chondrichthyes > Orectolobiformes > Hemiscylliidae > Hemiscyllium > Hemiscyllium ocellatum. The sequence goes on from NC_083423.1 coordinate 50,892,299, forward strand.
AATTGTACAAGCCTGCACTACTTCCTCTGGCAGCTCATTCCATACACGCACCACCCTCTGCGTGAAAAAATTGCCCCTTAGGTTCCTTTTAAATCTTTCCCCTCTCACCCTAAACCTCTGCCTTATAGTTCTGGACTCCTCCACCCCAGGAGAAAGACCTTGTCTATTCAATAATTAAAATCTGAAGATAGAGACTCTGCCTAAGTATTTTGTTCTTACCTTAGTACTATTGGAATTCAGCATTGTCGATGCAATACCTAATTGTTCGAGGACCATTAGTTGATCTTCCATCAATGAAATTAAGGGACAGATTACCAGAGTGAATCCTAATCAAACAAAAGAGCAATTAATTGCAAAACATCAGCTTTCTTCCACCCTCAACATTTTGTAGACATTACAATGAAAAGAAATTGAACCAAGAATGTGCCTTAACTATGAATAGTGTCATTTAGAGCAAGAAGTGATAACTCATCCATAATTACATATGTAAAGGACAAAAATCACTACCATCACAAAGATTAATCATTATACTTTTGAAATTAGATTAACTTTCTTCATGCTGCAGATCCAGCTGTTAAAGATTTGGGAGCCTCCTGCAGCTATAAAAGATCAAATCCTAGAATCCCTACAGTGTGGAAACAGACCATTTGGTCCAACAAGTCCACATCAACCCTCTGAAGAGTTCTTCTTTCCTGAAGGGCTCATGCCCGAAACGTTGATTCTCCTGCTCCTTGGATGCTGCCTGACCTGCTGCGCTTTTCCAGCAACACATTTTCACCTCCGAAGAGTAACCCAACAAGATCCATTCCCCATACCTATTACTCTACATTTACCACTGACTCATGCACCTAACCTACACAACCTACCATGGGCAATTTAGCATGGCCAATTCACCTAATTTGCACATTGTTTGGATTTTGGGAGGAAACCAGAGCACCCGGAGAAAACCCACGCAGACACAGGGAGAATATGCAAACTTCACACAGACAGTTGCCGGAGGCTAGAATTGAACCCGGGTCCCTGGCACGGTGAGGTAGTAGTGCTAACCACTGAGCCACTGTGCCACCCCTTAAGATGCTAATTTAATCCAAGTATTTTCCTTATAACATTCCCAAGCCAGTTTCTCTAAAGTGAGCAGCAATTATCACTTTAACACAATTGGTCTGAACCAGGAAAAAGCAAAGAAAAACTAGATTTAAAACAATTCACATGACAAAGCTCTTGAAATGTTTCTTCAAAGCTCAAAGAGTGGCGAAGAGTATAACTGATAATGTTATAAATGAATTTGGAGCTACATAAAATACTTAATTACTGGGATAGGTGACATCAGCAATTTGCAGTACGTACCACTGGAGCAGACAGCTGGCAGCTCATAGCACAAGCTCTTCCCACCACCTGTCGGCATTATCAGAAAGATATCCTTCTCCGACATTGTAACATTGATGGCCTGAAGTTGCAATGGTCGGAAGGTTTGCAGTTTAAATACACTCTTCAAAGTCTCATCCACCTTCTGTGACCATGGAAAATCTGGTCAGGAATGAAAGGTAAACCATACCTGTTAGCTACATTTGCCAAACAAACTACTGAGCACGCATCAATGTTAATCTATAAATAATAAACATCCAATTCAGGAATTACATATCAATAAAATTTCCAACCTAACCAATAATCAGATATCTTTGCACTATAATCTCTATAGAGAATATTTTTGAACATGTGCTAGCATTTCTTCAGCTATTTGCTATTAATTTGAAGCTAGCTTATCCAAGTTAGTAACATTATTAGTTTTAACTTACATGTTTGAGATTTCAAGTCCTCAGATGAGAATGGTGCTTCACTGGTGCAATACACGTGCAAGCCAGGACAGTCAACAGTGAAGTGTATATGATATTGGTTTTCTTTAAAAAGTTTTGCTTTCCTTGTGGTTAAATAAGGAGAAGGGCTGAACTGCTTCGTAAACTGCCAGAAGCCATCTCCTTGGCTCATTTACAGCAGGCCATTCCACTAGTTTTACCATGATGACATGCAAGTGTGGGAGAGGCAATCCTGGGAAATTATAACGTAGCCCAGGGATTAAAAAAGTGTCTGGTCATGATTTTCTAGATATCATCATATCATAGAATCTTTACAGCATGGAAGCAGGCCAAATGTTGACGAATGAGACTAGATTAATTTAGATGAATCTGATCAGCATGGATGAATTGGACCAAACGGCCCGTTTCCATGCTGTACAACTCTATGACTCTATATCAAGGTGTGTGGGTTAGGTTTGATAGACCAGTTGGCATTTTCTTGCTCTCCAAATTCTTGGAATTTGTATGCTGTGTTTCTAACTTCCTTACGTCTCTTCTCATTATTCTGGTGCCTTCCTGAGACTCCATCCCCTTCGTTTATGCTTATGCCCGAAACGTCAAATTTCCTGTTCCTTGGATGCTGCCTGGCCTGCTGTGCTTTTTCAGCAACACATTTTCAGCTCTCATCTCCAGCATCTGCAGACCTCACTTTCTCCTTCGTTTATAATGACTGGTAAAGCAGTTACAATCTTTCATGAAACCAAATATTTCATGGTATTGAATTAATTCCTCAGATCACCACACCTCAACTATTCTTGAGCCTAAATATTCAAACCTTTCTTTACAATGAAACAAATTCAGCTGAGTGCTGAATTTCAGAGGTTGGTTAAAAATGGGCTAGCAGTTGCAACTGAGGTGATCTTAAAACAAACTGAATATTTGGAGAATCGATACCACTCCCTCCTCTAAGTCAGAAGATTGTGGGTTCAAGGGCCATGTCTAAGACCTCAATTATATAATTGGGTCTAGCACACTACTTTAGAACTTCCAGATGCCAATCTTTCAGTAGACATTACACAGACTCAATCTACTCATTCAGCTGAACAGAAAAGATCCCGTGTCACTATTCAAAGATGTTACTGTTAATATTTATATTTCAAACAATTACATTTAGATTATTCAATAATTAAGTATGCTTACACAGGAGGTATGGCACAGAAATAAATTATTAAGCCCAATCACTACATTCCAGTATTTATGCCACACTAGAGCCTTCCCCCATCTTCCTTTATTTAACCCTACTGTTATTTCTGTCTCCCTCATATGCTTATTTAGGTTCCCTTCAAAAAAACATCTATGCTATTCACTTCAACCACTCCCTGTGGTAGTGACCTTCACATTCTTTGGTGAAGCAGTTTCTTCCACCTTCCCTATTGGATTTCTTGGTGACTACTTTATATCAAATCATGCTCAACTTACACTGCTCCCCACAAGAGAAAGCATTCTCTCTGCACCCATTCTATCAAAAATTAAATGTATTACATTACCCCTCAGCTATCTTACGTTTAAGAGCAAAAAGACACAGTCTGTCTATTCTTTCCTGACATGTATACCCAAGCATTTCTAGAATCAGCCTTCTAAAATTTTTCAGAAACTCCTTCAATACCTCTGTACTCAGTTGTCTAATACGCTAATCAAAACTGCATGCAATAACCTAAATGGGTTACACCCACTGTCTCATTGCTTTGGGAGAGTTTGCTGTGTGCAGATGGATTGCAGAATTTGACACAATACAGCAACGACCACACTGAAGTACATTAGCTGTGGGATGCTTTGGGATGTCCTTAGGGCTTGAAAAAATGCCATATGAAGTGTATCCTTCTTTGCTTAAAATTCTTTAAACAGAAGTGGATCCGATCTGATTTGAATAGATTTCACTGACCTCTCTTGTTCCAGTCCTCCACAGACATGGCAAGTGTTGCACTTGATCCAGCCCCGTCATCCGCAGACAACGATTCTATCTTCTTCTTTAGTACCTGCTCCTTTTCAACCAGTAACTGCTGCCTCTCCAGAAGTTCCTGAATCTGGAGCCCTAAGGCTTGAATCTCACTGGAAACGGATGCCAACTGCTCCTCCAGATCTACATCAAATGCAATTTTTAATCAAGATTCTGATGGATTCTGCTAATATCATTAAAACCAAATGCAAATGACAAGTGTTTACATAAATTTGAAAAGGGATATAAATAAATAAATAAATATTATTGATGCTGTTTTAAATTTTGAAATATAATTTTACAGTGATGTTTCTGCAATGGGACGTGCTGTTGTACATACACAAATCTAACAAGACTTTAATTAATAAACCAGGAAACACTGGTTCAGGTCAATCTAACAGCGAGCTAAACAACTAATTCACAAGCAGCCAGTTTTCCAGGCCTTTGCTCCAGTGAGAATCTTAGGGACACACAGCAGTGTGGACCCAGGATTGCTGTAGTTCCCTGGAGGCGTCCCATACAGTCTAGTACTACAAGGGCAGGTCTGAGATGTTCCTATCCTTCCCAGCAGCTAGGTAACAAAACAAGAGTGCACCTACACTAGCTGAGCGTGGTGGGCAACCTCCCATATATTGGAGAATAATCATGTTAAGATGACCAAAAGCCAAATGATTTCCCTCTTTCCCTTCAAAGTGAATGCCAGGAATAAGTTGATTTTGGAGGCAATGCTGCAAAGCTGGCAGCCAGGCCTGTAACTCCGCTCTCAATTTTGCCCCTTTTAGCCAGCTTAGAGGACTGGAAGGGGACAGCCAGAGGTAACACCATGCCAGGGAAATATGCCCAGTGCACCAAATGCAGCAATAACTTATTCTGGACAGCTGCAACAGTTTTCAAGTGCACTTAGAGTTAAGGGAGGGTTGGAAGGTCAGCCCCCAGGATTTGAACTGCCAACCTGCATGTCTGTATAATCTGTAAATAAACACCTTGCATCCCCTTCCTTTAAAATAAATTAATTCACTGTCAAATAGATTTGTGTCATGATCCGATTCCAAAATAAACAATGATCCAGATAATCCACTGGATTAACATATCCACATTTATCAAGACACAATCCTCTTGAAATGATATTTCCCACTGTAGGACGAAATGTACTTGCATATCTTTACAACTGTTCCATTATTTCGAAGTCAATAAAGTTATATCACTTCAAAATGATAGGATTTATCCTAGAATTCTCTGGGAAGCCAGGGAGGAGATTGCCAAGCCTTTGGCTTTGATCTTTATGTTGTCATTGTCTACAGGAATAGTGCCAGAAGACTGGAGGATAGCAAATGTTGTTCCCTTGTTCAAGAAGGAGAATAGAAACAACCCTGCTAATGATAGACTAGTGAGCCTTAGTTCAGTTGTGGGCAAAGGATTATAAGAGATAGGATTTATAATCATCTGGAAAGGAATAAGTTGATTAGGGATAGTCAACACGATTTTGTGAAAGGTAGGCCGTGCCTCATAAACCTTATTGAGTTCTTTGAGAAGGTGACCAAACAGGTGGATGAGGATAAAGCAGTTGATGTGGTGTATATGGATTTCAGTAAGGCATTTGATAAGGTTCCCTACAGTAGGTTACTGCACAAGATAGGGAGGCATGGGATTAAGAGTGATTCAGCAGGTTGGATCAGAAATTGGCTCGCTGAAAGAAGACAGAGGGTGGTGGTTGATGGGAAATATTCACCCTGGTGTTCAGTTACTAGTGGGGTACCGCAAGGATCTGTTTTGGGTCCACTCTGTTTGTCATTTTTATAAATGACCTGGATGAGGACATAAAAGGATGGGTCAGTAAATTTGTGGATGAAACTAAGGTCGGTAGAGTTGTAGATAGTGACAAAGGATGTTGTAGATTACAGAGGGACATAGATAAGCTGCAGAGCTGGGCGGAAAAGTGTGAGGTGATTCACTTTGGAAGGAGTAACAGGAATGCAGAGGACTGGGCTAATGGTAAGATTCTTGGTGGTGTAGATGAGCAGAAGGCACTCTGTGTCCAAGTACACAGATCCTTGAATGTTGTCACTCAGGTTGATAGGGTTGTTAAGAAGGCATACGGTGTGTTAGCTTTTATTGGTAGAGGGATTGAGTTTCAGAACCATGAGCTGTACAAAATTCTGGTGTGACTGCACTTGGAGTATTGTATACAGTTCTGGTCACTGCATTATAGGAAGGATGTGAAGCTTTGGAAAAGGTTCAGAGGAGATTTACTATGATGTTGCCTGGTACAGAGGGAAAGTCTTACGAGGAAAGGCTGAGGGACTTGAGGCTGTTTTCGTTACAGAGAAGAAGGTTGAGAGGTGACTTAATTGAGACATACAAGATAATCAGAGAGTTAGATAGGGTGGACAGGGAGAGCATTTTTCCTTGGATGGCGATGAGGGGACATAATTTAAAATTGAGGGGGTGATAGATATAGGACAGATGTCAGAGGTAGCTTCATTACTCAGAATAGTAAGTGCATGGAATGCACTGTCTGCAACAGTAGTAGACTTACCAACTACAAGGGCATTTAAATGGTCGTTGGATAGGCAAAAGAGTGAGAATGTAATAGTGTAGGTTAGATGGGCTTCAGATTGGTCTCACAAGTCAGTGCAAAATCGAGGGTTGAAGCACCTGTACTGCGCTGTAATGTTCTATGAGGTCAGTTCACTCATAATGTTGACTTTTTTCTTTAAGGTGGAGTCTGCCAGAGGCAAAAGGAGGTTTTAAAACTGGACTTGTACAGATTGAGATCTGGAAAACCTCTCCTCTGCTTTTACTACTTGAAAAGCACAAAAAGGCTCCTTCTTGCTGATGGCACAACTAAGATCGAAGATTTGAAATCAAAAAACTTCATTTTATGGCTCCAGCAATCATAATTTGTGGCACCTACATATTGATTCATGGCACCACTGAAACCTAGCAATTTCCTATCGGGGGCTAAGCATCCAGCAGATGAGAAACTTATGCCTTCAACTCTATAATATGTTTGAATACACCTTGTTCTGGTCAGATAAGAATCTTTTCTCGGCAGGGACTCAAAATTGGAAAATTCAGCAACCTTAGAATCCCAACGCTGAGGTTCAACTAATGGGATTAGAGAATACAGCATTGCTTTACTTCCAACTCTGCACTAATATTTTGCAAAATACAGCACTTGTGCATACAGTGCTGTGAATAAACTCTTTACTTTGGTCAGTCTCAACTTTCTGCAATGTCAATTCCTCTTCATAAAAATAAATCTGAGTTGACGTGTTCACCATCAAACTGACTTGCTGGTGTAGGAAATGGCTTTTCAAACTAAAATTCAACACTGAAGAAACTGAATTCAAGCCTGGAATATAGGACATGAACATCAAACACATCACAGGACAACACTCACCTGAAACCTCCTCCATTCTTGAAATAGTAACCACGCCTCAGAAATATTGGTGCACTTTAAAAACCTATAAGAAAATATGCAACCAAGTGAATTCTTAGAGCACAAAATACATAGCAATTGTAAGAAAACCAGACTTTTCACAGATATTTATGAAAGACTCACCTTAAAAGAGTCTGTAAGGTATTCATCTCAAATACTAAATCTGACAAATACACTGTGACAGCCTAGCTTCCCAACTATCAAATGTAGGTAGCATGTTGTTGTGCAGACTAATGAAGATTACAAACTGCAGCCTGAGTGGTTACGTCAGAGCTGTGGCACATTTTATAATTCCACTTTATTTGCACTGCCACTTCCTTTGCCTGCCCGATTTCTGGATCTTGCATAAGGCAGTTCAGAGATCCTTGTAGCTACATAAATCCTCAATTGCCCTTCTCTGTTAGTAATTGCAGACTAAGATTGAGGCAAATTAGTAGCAACTTGAAATTACACTTCATATAATGACCCATGCCACTCCAAGCAGGGTACAAGTCTAATTTGTCCAGAACTAGTAAAATCTTGGAGAGTGCCTAGTTGCATTGTATGTGTACTGGGGATGGGGTGGGTTTGAGGCGAAGAGAAAGGAGTTAACTCACAGAAATAACCAACCAATGCCAGAGCACAATTTGGAGCTTGATATATATTTAAATTTAGAGACTTATAGGATTCAGTATTTAACAAGTAGGACACAAAAATTGATCCTCCAATTACAAACATTTTTGAATTGTCGTCACAAACTTCAAATGAATTTTAGCCATTGTTCATTCACTAATCAGCCATAAAAGGCCAGGGCTTATAACAGTTAAGAGCTTTGCTGCAGAATGAGTCAACCTTCCCAGAATATCCAGTTAACAGGAAACTTCCTTAGGAATTCTCAGCACATGAATGCTTACATTTGTTCCAGCTTTAAGCTAAATTTGGATAGATTATCTTCACAGCCAAAGACACTCAATAAATATATCAATGGAACAAAGCCAAGGACATTTTAGCATCCTATAATCATTTGGTACAATGAGGAGTTTTTTTAAATTAAGCATAGCAATCACGTGACTCAAAGCCAGACATGATGCGAGGAGAACCCTACTGGTGGAAAGTTTTAGAAATCAGTGATTCAGTCACCTGTTCTACCAACACATACATATAAGCAGCAGAAATAGGCTGTTCAGCTCATCGAGTATACTCGGTCATTCAACATCATGCTGGATTTGACTGTAACCTTAAATTCATGCTCCTGTCTGCCCCAAAGTTTTTCATCCTCACGCTTAGTCTATCCACCTCCGCTTTAAAATCACTTAAGGTGGAGTCAGTCAATATGGAGCCCAATATGACCCCTCTTATAAATAAATGCTTGTAACTCTCCTAACAATTTCATGAGATGCATCAGTATAAAAATCATAGAAATTTACAGAATTTTTGCAGCCTAATCTTACTTTTCAGTTCATGGTCTGTTGCCTTGTAGGTTACAGTGCTTCAACTGGAAATCCAAATCATTACCAACATACTGGGGATTACCAGTGATCAGAAACTGAACTTAAGCAGCCATATAAATACTGCAGTTGCAGAAGCAGGTCAGAGGCTAGGAATTGTGTGATGTGTAATTCACCTCCTGCCTTCCCAATGCATATCCACTCAAGAAGCTTGACCACCTTCCCCCCCCCCCCCCCCATCATCCAGATCATTGCAGCTTTATTAATTGGCACCCCATCCAGAAATTTCAACATTTATTTATTTCTCAGTATCAGTGTGTACCCATTTACAAGATGCATTGCAGTAACTCACCAAGGCTCCATCGCTTGCACCTTCCAAACCTGTGATCTCTACCATGTAGAAAGACAAAGGCTATAGATACATGGGAAGATTGCCACCTGCAGGTTCCCTCCAACCTAACACTCTCTCCTTCTGTCAGCAAAACAGAGGAACTGTACAAGAACTTCAGGAAGTGGTGTGGAGGAAAAGCCCATCTGTATCAATGGTTTTTGCAAGGTTTGTGAAGGTTTGTAGCTGAGGTTGAGGTTTTGGGCGCAGGTTTGCTCATTGAGCTGTAGGTTTGATACCAAATCTACAGCTCAGTGAGCAAACCTACACCCTAACCACCACCACCCCCCCCCCCCCCCCCCCCCCCAACCCCCGTATCAATGGTGTTGTGGTGGAGTTGGTCGAAAGGAGTAAATATCACCAATGTTCTATCCTGGTCCATCCATGTCGATGCTATACTCAAGACAGCACACTAATTCCTCTACTTCCTCAGAAGGCTAAGGAAATTCGCATGTCTGCAATGACTCCTACTGATTATTATAGTTGCACCCAAAGAAAGGATCCTATCCCAATGCATCACAGTTTGGTATGGCAACTGATCTGCCCAAGACCTCAAGAAATTACAGAGAGTTATGAATGTAGCCCAGTCCATCCCAAAAACCAGCCTTCCTTCCATTGACTGCATCTACGCTTTCCTCTGCCTCGGGAAAGCAGACAACATTAAAGTCCCCTCCCACTCCCTTCCATCGAACGGAAGATACAAAAGTTTGAAAACACGTATCAACAGACTCATGAACAGCCTCTTCCCAATTGTTATCAACTTCTGATTGATCTTTGTCTGCATGTACTTTGTAGCTATAACACTATATTCTGCATTCTGTTCTATTACCCTGATGTACTTAAGTAAGGTATGATATGTCCGGTTAGCATGCAAACAATACTTTTCACTGTAACTCAGTACACGTGACAATAATAAATCAAGTCAAATCAAATCAAAAGTTGTACAACATTCTGACTTGGAAACGTTATTGCAGCTCCTCCATGGTCACTCAGTAAAATGCTGGAACATCTTTTCCAAGAACACTGTAGGTGTCCCTATGATACATGGATTGTAGCAGCTCAAAGAGGCAGCTCACAACTACCTTCTCAAGTCCAATTAGAGATGGCCAATAAGTTTACCCACCTAGTGATGCTGATATTCCACGGATAAATAAAAATTATGAGTCTTTCCCTCAATCACCTAAAAAGCTCCTATCTCCTTGCTCTAAATTGACAGCTGGATAACTGGTAAAAAATGAGGTCTGCAGATGCTGGAGATCACAGCTGAAAATGTGTTGCTGGTCAAAGCACAGCAGGCCAGGCAGCATCTCAGGAATAGAGAACTCCTGAGATGCTGCCTGGCCTGCTGTGCTTTGACCAGCAACACATTTTCAGCTGGATAACTGGGTCTTCCTGTTCACACTTCCATCATGGCACCCAACTCTTGTGCAATAAAAGACAAGGGAACTCTTTGACTGTGGAACCAGGAGTAGTGTGTGATGACAACAGTGAATGAAAGGGGGAGGTTGCGTGAACAATATTACCACCTCTCCGTTGGCCGAGACTCAGATGTCATAGATGTACAGTACAGAAACAGGCCCTTCAGTTCAACTTTATGCTGACCAGATATCCTCAATTAATCTCTTCCCATTTGCCAGCATTTGGCCCATATCCCTTTAAACCCTTCTTTTTTCATATGGCTATCCAGATGTCTTTCAAATACTGGAAGTGATCCAGCCTCCACATACCCTCTGGCAGCTCGTTCCATTCCCTGCATGGAAAAACATTGTCCCTTAGGTCCCTTTAAAATCTTATCCATCTCACCTTAAACTTATGTCCTCTAGTTTTGGACTCCCCTACCTGAGGGCAAAGACCTTGATAAATCACCCTATCCAAGCCAGTCATGATTTTATAAACTTCTGTAACATCATGCCTCATTTTCTGACATTCCTGGAAAATAGCCCCAGTCTATTTAACCTCTCCCTATAGCTCAAACCTTCCAGCACTGGCAACATCCTTGTAAATTTTTTCTGAACCATTTCAAGCTTCACAACATCTTTCCTGTAGCAGGGAGACGAGAATTGAACACTCTATTCCAAACATTGTCTAATTTTGCAATACTCATTTACAATAGCAACAGAAACTGATGGAGAAACATTAGCAGATATGGCAGCATCATGGAGAGAGAATCTGAGTTAATGTTGAGTCCAGCATGATTCTTCTCCAAAGAAAAGGAGTCATAGGGACCAGAAATATTAAGCAATTTTCTCTCCATAGAATCCGCCAGACCTGCTGAGATCTCCAGTACTTTCTGTTTTTATTCCAGATTTCCAGGATCTGCAGTATTAAACTGTTATGAAGTCAAAGCATGCACTGTACCTTTGAGAGAGAGTGAATGCTGTTCTGAACTGAGAGATTACAAGCACCCGTGTATATGACTAGCTGGCAGTTCCACAGTATACTGGAAAATTGAAAATATGTCACGTTTGACTGTGAAATGGATACCTGAGTTTTGGTTGCTGTTTAAATTCAAGTTGTTGTCAACAATAATCAGTTTGAATTATGCCCCACGATACTAAAACCCAATCAAGTTTGAGTTTATTGTTTTGCCAACATCGAGACAATCCAATGTTGGGGATATAAAAATGCAGACATTTTGAAAATTGGAGAGAGAGCTACTGCCAATGAGACACATCCAAGAAATTAGGGAACACTCTCTATCAAAGGTACTTTTTCATATAAAACATACTCGCATTAAAAAGAAAGACAACGACTCAGGGAATTCAGCAGCTGGAAGAGTGAAGTCACAGAAGATGACAGCAGCTGTATGGCTTTCAAATTCAGTTGATGTAAGCTTAATAAGTGTCTTATTGGAACAGTATATTGTTATACTGTCGGACACGTTACTCACCATCTAACACTCTTGATCACCTGGAAAGACTTATGATCAGATACTCCATTCACACCAATTGTACGATCTTTTGATCTCTCTGCCTACACACTGTGTGCTCTTCTCTCCCTTTGCACCTAATTTTGGTGGGTGGGGTGTGCGCGCGCGCGCGCTTCCAAAAGCTTGTGATTTCAAATAAACATGCTGTCATGTGCCTCCTAGTTTTGGCCAGTCCAGCACCATCACCTCCACATCATCTGGTGGGCTGCACGGTGGCACAGTGGTTAGCACTGCTGCCTCACAGCACCTGAGACCCGGGTTCAATTCCCGACTCAGGTGACTGACTGTGTGGAGTTTGCACGTTCTCCCCGTGTCTGCGTGGGTTTCCTCTGGGTGCTCCGGTTTCCTCCCACAGTCCAAAGATGTGCGGGTCAGGTGAATTGGCCATGCTAAATTGCCCGTAGTGTTAGGTAAGGGGTAAATGTAGGGGTATGGGTGGGTTTCGCTTCGGCGGGTCGGTGTGGACTTGTTGGGCCGAAGGGCCTGTTTCCACACTGTAAGTCTAATCTAATCTCAAGTTTTCCAGGGAACTGCACTCAGTGACTGGCTCTGGCCTGTCCATCATCAGTGGTGCTCACCACAATGCTGCCCTGCCCTTCAGAAGCTCCATTGTCTAACTGTAACTGAACGTGGTGGACAGCAAGGTGGCACAGTGGTTAGCGCTGCTGCCTCAGCGCCAGAGACCCGGGTTCAATTCCCTGAGGCGACTGTGTGGAGTTTGCACATTCTCCCCGTGTCTGCGTGGGTTTCCTCTGGGTGCTCTGGTTTCCTCCCACAGTCCGAAGATGTGCGGTCAGGTGAATTGGCCATGCTAAATTGCCCGTAGTGTTAGGTAAGGGGTAAATGTAGGTTACGCTTCGGCGGGTTGGTGTGGTCTTGTTGGGCCGAAGGGCCTGTTTCCACACTGTAAGTAATCTAATCTTAAAAAAACTGTGGCCTCATCCTATTCTCCAGAGACACATCAATTTAACTGGATCCATCAATCACTTACAGATGCAGGGATCAACCTGACTCCCACTGCCCATTTGCCAATCAGCATCCGGGTCTCTCGCTATTGGTCAACAGGCAGCCAATCACACTCAGAGCGCCTTTCCATGATGTCATGCGCCGACAAGAGCTACGTTCCGTTTTTATTTGAAATTCATACTCCCGCTTGCTCTATCAACGCAGCTCCGCCATCACCGACAGCAACGAGCACAGCGCGGGCCGGGTTATTATTGCGGTGACATTACCGGCCGCCTGAGTCTCTACACATGGTATTCATACCGGAGATGAAAGTGACTGCGGCTGCTCCTGGTCCGGCTCCCGCGACTGACGCACCCACAGTGAGGAGGCGGGACATCCTCCTGTCGATCATGAGAACGGCTCACCTCCTTCTCCAATCAGAGGCGGGAACATCACGCATCCGTTCCAGAGGCGCGGCGCAGAGCCAATAGAAACGCGGTCCGTCCCCCGACACTCAAATGGCATCCCGACTGTCCCCCAATCAAAGACAACAATCAGCCGACCTCACGTGGCCCCGCCCCTTCTCCAATCAGAGGCGGTCCTCCCCTGTCAATCCCAATACGAAACGCTGTCAATCATGCCCCTTTCCCCCTACCCCGTTCCACCTCGAGAGTCGAAGCCACAGTGAAGAGGCGGGGCCTGTCCTGCAGTTCGGGCTAGCCCCGCCCAAAAGGATTGTGCACTCCCGTCAGTCACATCCCGACCCCACCCCTTGAGGGGCGGGGAAGACCTTTGTCAATCATTGATTGCCGCCAATGTTGTCCCGCCCTCGGAAGTGATGTCACCTCGGTTTCTAGGGGGCGTTGTTTTTGTGCGAGGGACGTGTGACGGAGGTGCGTCGCTTCCGGCAGACGTGGCGGCTGATGTGGATCTGGAGAGGCCGATGAGAATCAGCCGCCGTCAACATGATTTCCCTCACGGACTCGCAGAGTAAGTGACCCTGCCCCGGAGTGGGGTGGGCCCTGGGCAGGTCGGAGCCGCCGTGGGACCGAGCTGTAAGGGGGAGGCCCTTTGGAGGATCCCCGGTGCCTGCGGCCTGGGCTCGGGCCCAGCCCGGCTCCAGGAAACAGCTGCATCCAGCTCGGCGCCGGGCACTTTGATGGCCTTGTTAAAGCAGGAGGCTGTCTCCGTGTGAGCACCGGGGGCTACTCCTAGGAGAGCTCTGGGTTTTCCAGTGACTGCCCTGTAATACTGTGGTCACCACTGAAAGAAATCCATCCCCATAGCAGGGTTTCATTAACGGAGTCCATGTGATGACCACGTCTGGTGTTCAAATCAGTCAGTCACACAGTGCCAGTACGTTGCAGATCGCCTGGGGAAACCTCTGCTGCTCTCTGAATTAATTATTGTCAATGTCCTGATGTACAACGGGCTGGGGAAACCATATACCAGTAAAAACCTACTCCTGGGAATCAAGAAAAATCTTAATATCAAATCTGTCGTGTTACTGTTTTGTTGGATTTCGGATTTTTTTTTAAAAAGTTATTCCTTTGAGCTGTATAATGTGAGAAGATGCATTGCATTGAGACTTTATGCTTTTCAAAAATTACTTGAATGGACAGTTGCAATAGATTGTTAAATTGCTTGATTAATGCATGGTTTTGAGCAAAATAAACAGCTTTGAAATACGTTTCAGGTATAATTGCAATGCAATAAAACTACTAATAATGGTTAGTCTACAGACTGTTACTGAATGGTATGGTGGCTCAGTGGTTAGTGCTGCTGCCTCTTAACACCAGGGACCTGGGTTCCATTCCACCTTTGGGCAACAGTCTTCATGGTGTTTGTGTGTTCTCCCTGTATCTGTGTGAGTTTCTGCTGGGTGCTCTACTTTCCTTTTGCGGTCCAAAGCTGTGCAAGTTGGGTGGATTGGCCATGTTATGTGCAGTCAGAGATATGCAGCATGGACACAGAGCATTTGGTCCACCTTGTCCATGCTAACCTGGTATCCTATGTAAATCTAGACTTGTTTACCAGCATTTTGCCCATATCTCTCTTAACCCCCTTCTATTCATATACCCATCCAGATGGCCTTTTAAATGTAATTGTAGCAGCTTCCACCACTTCCTCTGGCAGCTCATTCCACACATGCACCACTCTGTGTGAAAATGTTGCCCCTCAGGTTCCTTTTTTATATCTTTCACCTTAAACCCATGCCTTCTAGTTTTGGGAAAAGGCCAAAAGTCTGATAGTGTTCAGGGCTGTGCAGGTTAATAAGTTAGCCATGGGAATGCAGGTTTACAGGGATAGGATAAGGGAATGGATCTGGGTGGGATACCCTTCAAAGGATTGGTGTGGATTTGTTGGCCTGAATGGCCTAGTTCCATACTGTAAGGATTCTATTCTATTCTAAAACTACTCCTACCTGGAAGATGAAAACTCTAAATGACAAAAAACCTTGCATTTATAAAGCACTTTTTGCTACCTAGGACATTCCAAAATGCTTCACTGTCAGCTTACTACTTTTCTAAAATGTTGTTGTGATGTTGTATACTTAAAACATGCAGCATTCTGTCTACCCTGAAGTAATGTTTTATAACAAAGTGTGCTATATATTTCCTTAAGCACTATGGAAATTCAACATAATACTTTGTTTAATCAAGCTTAACACCAGACTAGGATTGCATCTTCTTAAATTCAAAGTCTGAATAATCTGGAAGAATTAAGAAATCTCTTAGTACATTGCGCTAAGTGTCAGATTAGAGCTGAAGTTATATGAAAACTTGGACATGGTTCATCTGAAAACACTTAACTTTGAGAAATTGACCATATATCTCCAGCCTCACACCCATGATGGTTGAAATAATCTAATCAGGAAGTAAAAATATTCTCTTGGAGGTTACCTACCAAAAATATATGCAAGTCTCAGAATTGCAGTATCCTTTTACTGCTATGCTTCAAATTTCCTCTAATTTTTCAGTTGCAATGAAAAAGTAAACAAAATATGTTATTGTACTTGATAATTGTCATGGACAGTGCCCAACCATGGCCTTTTGATGCATGTCAAAGTTGCTGGATAGTTTAATGAAGCTTTTGGTCCTCTGTAATTTTCATTCTGACTAGAAGCTTCTTTTTATGGATATAAATGTTTGGCTACATGATATGAAAATGGTAATATAACTTGAGCCTTCATCTCACACTGAGTGTAATATGTTAAGGGATGTGACAGTCTTGCCAGCTGGCATTTCAAGCTGTTTGGTGTGTATTGAGGATAAAGAAAATACTTCTCCTATGCAAAAAAAATCTATATCTTAATTGTTTTGCAAATGTTACTTTTATTGTAGTATTACCAGAAAAAAAACCTCTTAGTGCAGAATTTGATTTACCTGCCTTGTGGGCTGACAATATTGTCAGTGTAATGAAATTCTTCATGTTTATGGCACGTTATCCATTAAATTACGCTCACTTACTTCAATATTACTGCTATTTCCAAATATGTAACGTGAGTTTCTCTGCTTGTCTGTACCATTCACTTGGGAAGTTGCCAAGAAGATGCTGTATGTTTTAATTTGAATGAGGTCTGACTGTTCAATGTTTTGGAAAATTGAGTGACATGTGGCCAATATTGAGTGTTACTGCCAACACATTATGTTAAGGCTGAGAAATGTTCAGATGCTTTGGTAGAGATGGGCTTGTTTTTTTTTTGTTGTTTGAGATGCAAGTAAACATTTATTGCCTGCCTCTAGTTTTCCTTTCAGAAGGTAGCACTGAGCTGTCTTGAGCAGCTGCAGTTTGTCTGGTAAAATCACTACCACAGTATGTTTAGGGAATTTTTGAGCCAGTGACAAGTCAGGAAAGTGAATGGCCAGGAAGGAAAGACTGTGTTATTGTTCTTTGTGCCTACTGCCTATCTTGTTCTAGGTGATTTGCTGTCATAGTTCCTCAGTTGCCTACATCTAAGCAACTTTGATTCACCTATCAAACAGTTGGCTGCATTGTTGTATGAGGGTGGAAAGGGTTTGGGAAATCGCCAGGTGAGTTACATGCTGCAGAGTACCCAGCCTGTAACCCCCTTGTTCATTGCTGTATTCACGTGACTGGTCAAAGGTGATTTCCCCCAAGATATTGATGGTCTCAGATGTAACAGTAGCAATGTCATAGACAGTTAGGTGGTGGTTAGATTCTCTCCTTTTTTAAATCAGAAATTGCAACCCATAGGATACATTGTCAAATGTCACTATTATCACTTAATAGTGAAGCATGAAAGTGTCCATATCTTGTGTGTGGGTTTAGCCTCATTAAATGTCAGCTAAAAGAATTGCATAAAACTTTTATAACCATACATTACAACAGTGATGACAGTTCAAAACTACTTCATTGGATGTCCTCAGATTATGAAAGATATTCTACACTCAATTCGTCTTCTGATTTTTTTGTTACATTTTAGAGCTTGAGATAAGAATTAAATTGCACATTTTATTTTGAAATTTGGTAGTTACATAATGTATATTTCAAAGGTTAGCAATATATATCATGTTATTCTCCTATGATAGTATTTGTCTCTCAGTTCAGATGGTGGAATCTGATTGTAACAAATCTGTACTCTTTGTTTTGCAGAAATTGGAATGGGATTAACAGGTTTTGGTGTGTTTTTCCTGTTCTTTGGTATGATTCTCTTCTTTGACAAGGCACTTCTTGCGATAGGAAATGTAAGTTTAAATTAGCAAACTTCTATGCTTCTCTAAAGCCTCATTTATCCCTGCCTTGACAACCTAATTATTTTGATGTATAGACATAGCTTACTATTCAGATGATAAGCATTTTACATCTTTTAAAATAAAGTGGACCATTTTTTATTAGTGCTCATGCCTGTTGCTTGTTCTTCCAAAAGAACTTCTGTTCTTTTATGATGGCTGATAGATGGCAGGAAAGCCATTTGCAAGAGTTTCAATTCCTGTCTTTATAAATGCATAAGCTAATTATATGGAGGAACACAAGGACAGGAACATGGAGGGGGGGGGTTGGAGAGAGGAGGGAGGAAAGTGTGTTATGGGCTGCTGCTTAACTAGGCAAGTATAGAACCTTGACAGTGAAACTGACACTTTCTAGTAGAATGCAATGAGCTGCTTGTGTGTTGTCTTGAACATTACTTGTAATGTCCCCCATTCCTGCCACTACCTGTATTTCATAGTCTTTGTTGCATGATCCCTGTTCTTTTGGCTTGCTCTTATTCTGCACAAAACCTGTCTTAATGCATAGCCTAAGTGGGAAGGAGAAAATGCAATTGGAACTGCTGGATATATTTTTAAGTTCACGTAATACAATAAGTTTAAGGAGCCACTAATTCATTGAAATCCTACTGACAGTGCTCTAAGTGATGCCTGTTTTGTAAATGTTCAACTAAACCTTTTGAAAACCAGGGAATTACAGAACAGTGAGCTCCACATCACAGATCGGGAAAACTATTGGAGAAAATAATGAAGGTGAAAATTAATCTCCACTTGGAGAGGCAAGGTTTAATCAGATACAGGCTTTGTCAGAGGAGGGCAAAAGTGAGGACTGGATGCTGGAAACCAGCATTTAGATCAGAGTGGTGCTGGAAAAGCACAGCAGGTCAGGCAGCATTCGAGAAGCAGGAAAATTAATGTTTTGGACAAAAGCCCTTCATCAGGCTGTATTCCTGATGAAGGGCTTTTGCCTGAAACATCGATTTCCCTGCTCTTCGAATGCTGCCTGACCTGCTGTGCTTTTCCAGCACCACTCTGATGTAAACTTTGTCAGAGGGAGGTTCTATCTAACAAAGTTGAATTTTCTGAGGTGACCAGGTGTGTAGATGAGGATAGTGCTGTTGCAATAGTTTATATGGATTTCAGCAAAGCTTTTGACAAGTTCTCAGACGAGAAACTGATTCAGAAGGTAAAGCACATGGGATCCTGGGAAATTGGATCCAACATTGGTTTAGTGGTGGTAGGTTTTTGTACAACCAGAGGATGGTATCCTATGTCATACCACAGGGATCATTGCTGGGTCCCTTTTATTATTTATGATACATACAAATAATATGGATGTGAATGTCGGGGAGAGGGTGATAAGTAAGTTTGCTGATGACACAAAGATTTGCCGGGAGGTTGATAGTGAGGCAGAAGGTCTTGGCTAACAGCAACATGTAGAAGAATTGGTCAGATGGGCAGATCAGTGGCAGATGGAATTTAACCTTGATAAGCGCGAAATGATGCAGTTTGGAGGAAATAACGAGGCAATGGAATAGTCTTCAGAATTATATGATCTAAGATATTTGCCCATAAGTGAGTTGCTTTCCTTTAGAAGTTTTAAAATAGTCTAGTTGCTAAGAAATCTTCAAGTATGCCTAAGTTGCAGAACATTCATCTAATATCCTATTTAACATTGCAAGAATGATTATGCTTAGGGTAAATATATATTCCACTTGATAGAGCTTGCAGTTGGTAAGAAATAGACGTTAGGTCGATTCAGAATACAAATTTAGAACATGGGTTTCTAAACTGCATACAAGGTATTATACATGTACGGTTTTTTAGTTACTTCAGATCAGTCCTTTAAGCAACCTTATTCTTTCTTTTTCCAGATTTTATTTGTGGCAGGCTTGTCTTTTGTAATCGGCTTAGAAAGGACTTTCAGGTTCTTCTTCCAGAAACACAAAATGAAAGCTACAGGCTTCTTTCTGGGTGGTATTTTCGTTGTGCTGATTGGCTGGCCAGTAATAGGCATGGTTCTTGAAATTTATGGATTCTTCCTTTTATTCAGGTAAGGGAAATGTGAACTCTTACTGAGTTTATTCACCATGTGACTGTCCATGAAACTGTTCTCACGTTATGAATAGTTATTTTATTTTGAATAATTTAATACTTAAAAAAATAATCTTCTAGTTCCAACAATAATTGGATGAACATTTAAAAGACTGGAAATTAGCATTTGAAGACTTGGGAGTTAGAATTCTTTGTTCAATTTAAATGACGTTGTTCAGCCAGGACTCCAATGCTAACCGCTTTTGTTTTGTTGCTTAGCAATAACTGTTATCTGGTCTTAGTATCTTTAAAGCAACCAATGTATTTTTTCAGATGTGTTCTTTCATAGGATCTGGATATCGCTGAATGAGTCAGCATTATTTATCCATCTTTCATTGTCCTTGCGAAAGTGTTGTTAACTGCTTTCTTTGAAAGTCTTATGAGGAAAGGCTGAGAGACTTGAACCTGTTCTCATTGGAAAGGAGAAGGCTATGAGGGGATTTGGTAAAGACATACAAGATGATCAGAGGGTTACATAGGGTAGACAGTGAAAGTCTTTTTCCTAGGATGATGACGTCAGCGTGTATGAGGGGGCATAACTACAAATTGGTAGATTTAAGACAGATGTCAGATGCAAGTTCTTTACGCAGAGAGTGGTAAGGGCATGGAATGCCCTACCTGCTAACGTAGTCAACTCAGCCACATTAGGGAGATTTAATCAATCCTTGGGTAAGCACATGGATGATTTGGGGATAGGGTAGGGCGACGAGCTGAAAATAGTTCACAAGTCGATGCAACATCGAGGGCCGAAGGGCCTGTTCTGCGATGTATTGTTCTATGTTCTAACCACAGGAATCCCTGAGAAGTAGGTACGTACAGTGCTGTTAGGAAGTTAGTTCCAGCATTTTGACTCAGCGACAGAGAAAGAATAACAGTATATTTCCAAGTCAGTATGGTGTGTTGCTTGGACAGGAACTTGCAGTTGACGTCCCCATTCATCTGCTTACCTTGCTCTTTAGATTTAGAAAGTGCTGTTAAAAGAGCTTTTGTGAATTTCTGGAGTGCTTTTAAATAACGCCCTCTGCTGCCACTGTGTGTTGACTGTAGATGGAGTGAATTATTGAAGGTGATGGATGAAGCGCCAATCAATTGGGATGCTTTTTCAAGCTTCCTGAGTGTTGTTAGAACTACACTCCTCCAACAAGTGTGAAGTAATCTATCACACCCATGACACATCCCTTGTAGATGGTGGACAGACTTTGGGGAGTCAAGCAGTGATTTATTTGCTGCAGGATTCCCAGCATCTGACCTACTCTTTGTCCATAATATTTATATGGATTATTAAGTTCAATTAATTGTCAATAATAGCCTCTAAGATGTTGATTTCACTCATGGTAAGGCCATTGAATGTCATAGGAGGTGGCTAGATTCTTTGGGAATGGGCATTGCCTGACAATTGTGTGGTGTGAATATTACTTAACATATATCAGCCCAAGCCAGGGTATTATCTAAATCTTGTTGCACATGGAGATAGATGGCTTAAGTATCTGAGAAGTTGTGACTTACGCTAAGTGTTGTGCAGTCATCAATGAACTTCCCCATTTCTGAACTTTTGATGGAGGGAAGGTAATTGTAGTAGCTGAAGATAGTTGGGCCTAGGATTCGAACTTGAGAAATCACTGTTATCCTGGGACGGAGGTGATTAAGTTTCAACAGCTGCTTGCATCACCTTTTGTGCAAGGTATGACTTCAAACAAAGGCGAGTCTTCCCCTGATTCCTGATAACTCAAATTGTCCTTGATGTCATGCGCAGTCAAATGGTGCCTTGAAGTCAAGGGTAGTCATTCTCATTTCATCCATGGAGTTTAGCTTTTTGTCCATGTTTGGACCAAACCTGTACTGAGATCAGGAACTGAGTGGCCCTGGTGGAACCCAAACTGAGTATCAGTGTATAGGTTATTGCTAAGAAAGTGCTGTTTAATTGTATTTAACACCTTCTTCCATCACTTTGCTAATTTGGACTGATGAGGCAGTGATTGGCCAGATTGGAGTTATCCTGTCTTCTGCATACAGGATGTGCATGGGAAACTTTCTGCATTGCTGAATAATTGCTAATATTACAAATGTACTGGAACAGCTTGGTTAGTGGCACACCTAATTCTGGAACACAGACCTTCAGCACAATTACTACTATATTGTCAGGGCCCATTTCCTTGGCAGCATCTGGTTTTTTTTCCCTTAATACCCAAAGTTACATTTTTTAAAATTCTGTTTCTTTCCCTTTTTCTCTGCTAGGGGTTTCTTCCCGGTGGTGGTCGGCTTTATTAGACGAGTACCTATATTAGGCTCTATTCTGAATTTACCTGGAATAAGCTCTGTAAGTATTTGTGGTGTTCAGTGCATGTTAAACTACAGTCGTATCATTTTAAAGACCTTTTGTTAAAATTCAGAACTCTTAGTGGTGTGTTTAACAGATGGCTGTTCCAAAGACTACAGTCAGTAACTGGCGATGAATTACACAACCTATTGCTTAGTGAAACCATATGAAGTGGACTCTTAACTGCAAGGCAATAACTTAAAACAAACATAAATTGAATAAATATTATGTTATATTATTAAATATGTATAAAGTTGGAATTTACGAAGGATTTTACTGTATTCTAAGATTGGGATCTAAGATGTAAAAGTGTGTTGGTACATTTGAAAATAAGAGTCAGGGGAAGATGGCCCACAAGCTTATCCCATACTGTGATAGAGCAATCAATATCTTCACCATCAAATTCCTCCATCAACAATCATATCATTACTACAATAACAAACAAGAGATTTATTTTTTTAAAACACAAATGAAATGGGAACTATGTTGAGGAAATTATTGTTGTATACCTTTTCATCTACAACAAAAATCTCTAATCTAAATTTTATAACTAAGTGCATTTTGACATGAGTCTATTGACTCATGTCTACCCTTTGAAAGTCAAATGTATCACCCTCCATAAGAGGGACTGAAAACTTGGCCAAAAAGAACGAGTAAAGATTTAGCATGAACAAGGTCTTAAAATAAAAATATAGTGCTGTATTTTTTTTCTTTCAGTCAACCTAGTAACACATCTACATGTTTCACTTGCTTTTCTTGGGTAGTGGCATACATCAACATGTCCTTCTAAAGGTATCCCAAATAAAACTAGTTCTTTTGATGTGAGGTATCAAAGATTTAGGACCGATGTAGCAAAAGGTTTTGAGGTTTACAAAGTGTTGTAAATATGCGGAACAAAGACACCTAAATAGAGTAGTGGATGTGAGATTCTTTGCAATAGTTTGAGAAAAATTTCACCCTCCAGAAATCTCTGTGGTCAAGTACTCTGTTTCACACAGAAAGAATGATAACATAGCTGAGTTACTGAGAACTACCCATCCATAAAACTACATTATAACTTAGTTGTATCTTTGAAGGTTGTGGTGTTTTTTTTCCCTTCTGGTATGGTTAAGTATTGTTGTCAACAATTGAATCTTTTACCTTAACTATGGCATCATTCTCAGGTAAATTTTGTGTATAAGTGGTTAATGGTGAAAGCAATTAAGAAAATGAGTATTTTAATATTTGTGGTTACTTTTTCAATAGGAATCTCTTTCAGTTTGAGAGAATTAAATAGGTTTCATTTTTGAGTTATGTGAAATTAGATTATGGCTAGTATTGATCGGTTTGTTCCAGTGTTAATTGACCTTCAAGCTCTATAATGGTGTTAGTAGGAGATAGAATTGTCATTTGAGGAAGCTGCTACAATCTTTGAAAGAAATTGTTTTTCATAGGTAGTAGATGAGCTGAACTTTCTGATGTAGGTTGGAGTGCACAATTGTGATAAAAATGGAGGTTCCACAGCTGTCATCTATTTATCAAGAAAACTAGTATGTGACTTTGGTGCAGAATTTCAAATAGTCATCTTAATCTCTGGGATTTGGCTACAAACAGGTGGATTTGTTATTAGTGCTGTGGAAACGTTTAAAGTTGATTCTGCATGAATGCTTGAAGAGATAGCACTTTAAACTTGTGGGTCCAGATCAGCTTTGTATTTTTGCTTTTGGCAATGCAATTATATAATTTATAATAGAATTACATAATATGCCCTATCCAAAGAATTACCTAAATAACTGTGAGCTGCAAGTTAGTTAGAATTGACACAATGAGCCACAGTTTTTGGCAGTATTTATTTTGATATGCTGGTAACCTCTATAAAAGATTTGAGCATCCTTTACATCATTGATCCGAGTAGCTGGTCTTATTATTTTAGATAGGGGATTGAAGAATTTATGGCTGCAAATTCATATTGAAGAGTTTTCAGATTTATAAAGTGAATTGTTCTAATGGAATATTGCTTTTCCACTTCTCTAAGTGTGTTTGACTCGTATCAGTAAATATTAAGGAACACCAGTCCTTCAAACGAAGAATTACATACACCTGGTAATGTCTAAACGTGAAAAATGTCCAAAAATTGAAATATTTCTTATGCATCAATAGTACCCGGCTTTGTGTGTTGTGCATCAGCTAGTACTTATCATTAAGCTGCTTATTTAGTTGCGCACAGAGTTCTGTATTAACTATTACTTGGATGATAGTCATATTTTCAGGCATGTTAAGGATAAGATACATTAACTAAAATACAACTTCATTTTATTTTCTTTAAAGTGTAGTGGGCCCTCTCCGACTAATAGGAGTGCCCATAGACTCTAATTCGAGAGTAGGTCTTGTTTGCTTCTACAACTCTGTTCCACACATGTGCTATATAATGGCAGACAGTTGGGCAAATTCACAAGAACAGAGAGACTGCCTGGACAGTGACTGCACAATGAGGAATTATTGAAAAAGCAAATTTTAAAGCGTGCCAATTACTCCAGATCAGCATCAGGGCTGGGACAGGGGGAGATATTTGAATGAAATCGAAGATGAACTTCAGTTCAACAATAAGGAAGACATGCCTAAGCTAGGTAATGATGATTCATTTATGTTTAATATGCCTTAGGATTGACATGCAAAAAGACAGAAGCAATGCAATTAAGCATTCTGAGCAGTTCACTTTGAAAGGAATTAGTGTTTTCATTCTTTACTATGCATTAGAGATCACAAGTTAATTTGGTAAGTCAAGAAAGCCCTCAGAACTTTGACCTGCGTTCATCCTCGGGTTCAGCAGTTCCAGTTTGAATGTCATTGCTGTGCATCATCTAGTGCCTAGAGACAGATTAAAATATGAATCAAAGCAGAGATCCCATAGTGAATCAATTCCCAGTGGTTTTGAGGCGAAATTCAGAATGTAACGAGATGATTGATGGGGAAAATACAAATGAAACATTAGTGTCGTCAACGGAGTACTGAGAGCGTACCTTTTTGGAGCAGAGTAGAAAGTGCATTTGGTCTGCATCTTGCCCATGTCATTCATGACTTTACATTACAAAACAAAACTTGCACTTTCTGCTACTGGGGATTGTTACTTTCCTGACCAAAGAGAAGCATTTTGTTAAACTAATAGCATTAGAGCAGATTTTCTGTGTTTCTCCCACAACAATTACCCCATTCTTTAATAATTGAGTAAACTTTGTAGTACGCCTTTGCTTGTGGGTTTTCCTCCTGAATTTTCCAGCTCGTCTGATTTTCATGTTCTGTGTACATGTTTAATTATATGTATTTAAGCCATCCTGAAGTTGTACCTTGTGTGGATTACTTTTACATTTTACTTTCTTCTATGCAAAATACAAATATAGTTTACAGGAGATAAATGTGCCAGAATGTGTTTACATAATAAAGCCATCAAAGCTTTTGAATAATTAGTGTGTTTAATGAAAGTACATGTCTAAAAATGCAAATACAAGGTGCAACAACAAAATTCCAGAAATACCCTGCAAGTTGGTCAGCTTCAATAAAAAGAGCATAGAGTCATAGAGATGTACAGCATGGAAACAAACCCTTTGCTCCAACTCATCAATGCCAACCGGATACCCTAAATTGATCTAATCCTTTTTGGCATATATCTCGCTCAACCCTTCCTAAACACATACCCATCCAGATACCTTTTAAATGTTGTAATTGGACCAGCCTCCTTCTCCTCCAACTCATTCCATACATGCGCCAACCTCTTCGTGAAAAAGTTGTCCCTTAGGTCCCTTTTTAAATCTTCCACCTCTCACCTT
Organism: Hemiscyllium ocellatum; assembly: GCF_020745735.1. Classification (NCBI taxonomy): domain Eukaryota; kingdom Metazoa; phylum Chordata; class Chondrichthyes; order Orectolobiformes; family Hemiscylliidae; genus Hemiscyllium; species Hemiscyllium ocellatum. The sequence goes on from NC_083423.1 coordinate 50,918,163, forward strand.
AATCTCTGTCTCCTATCTTCCCATTTGGTTCTGAAGGATTCCTGTCCAAAATATAAACTGCCTTTTCCCTTCAGAGGCTTTTGTATGTCCACTGTTCCCAACATTGCTTGTAATCATTTTTGTAGTGACTGACACACATTGGGAAATAGAATTAGATTTTATTGTCACGTGTACTCAAGTCCAGGGATACAAAATGTACAGTGCACAAAGTCACCATTCCTGGCACCATCTTAGGCACAGAGGTAATTAGGTAGGAAATCTAAGGTAAATCTGCCATGGTTTTACTGTGGACGTTCAGCTACTTATTGGCAGACTGGTGCATTTGAGAAAACTTCTACTTGATCTTAAAAGATGTTTTGAATTGTAACAAATTATAATTTAGTTTATTTGATAGCACTGTTGCTTTGTGCCAGAAGTTGTGTACTTAAATACCATAACATGATTTTCGAATGGGTTAGATATTCAAGTGCAATGTTGTATTAAGTGAATGTTGAATTAAAACTACCGAATGTCTGAAGATAATTAAAGTAAGATTGTATCTTCTATTGTAGCATATTTAAAGATCTGTGATGCTGTTTGAGATTGAAATATTGGTTAGATTACAATCAAAAATACCAGAAATGGATAATTGATCATTCATCTTGTTATTTCCAATATCTTGCTGTGTGTGATTGACTGCTGAATTTGACAACAGAACAGCAACACTGACCATACTTCAAATATAATTTGTTGTTTGTGAAGTGTTTTAGAATGTGGTGAAGGTGTGAACTTTTACGCAGTTGCTAATCTTTTCCTTGTACTGCAGTGTTCTCATCTGCCTTTATGATATTCAGCATTCTGCATTTTAATAACTTTCCATTCATACAAATGAGGGGAAAATGAGTTGTGAATGATCACCAAGTGGAAATACAGTAACCAGCTCTGCATTATGATAGTCAAATGCTGCAGTAGGTTGAAATGGTATCGGTTAAAGTAGAAGAATTAATCACTGCAAAAAACATTTTTTAAATAAGAGTGACCTTTCTAATTGGAGTAATCCAAACCACACAGCCTTTGACTGATCAGTAACATATTGACCTTATCAGAATTTCTGCTATGTAGTCAGACAAAGTGTTTTACACTGAAATCCAATTTATATTGACTTGATTGTGTTCTACCATTGCGTGGTAATCCACATTATCTTCCCTACACCTTTGTAAAAAGCCCTTCTAAAATGATAGTTTCTGGAGGTCCACATTTAAAATCTCAAACTCTCAGTTCACAGCTCCTTTTATGTTTAAACCATCCACTGCTATGCATTCTGTTAATTTTTGCCTTTTGTTGAAATGAACCTGCAAGAAAATGTGTTTACATAATCAAGCCATCTAACACTTTTGAATAATGAATTTACTGGTGCTATGCGACTTGTTAATAATTGTTCCGTTAAATATCTTTAAAGCTGACGATATCATAAAGGAGGCTGAACATGAAGTACGTATCTTGTTATATTTTCATAATGGTCTTGTTTGCGTAACCTGGAGGAAAGACTGCTACCTAAAACAGTATAGTTTAGCTTTCTTTTTAAGTAGTGATATGTTGTGATCTTAAAAATGTAAATGTGTTGCTGGTCAAAGCACAGCAGGTTAGGCAGCATCTCAGGAATAGAGAATTCGACGTTTCGAGCATAAGCCCTTCATCAAGGGCTTATGCTCGAAACGTCGAATTCTCTATTCCTGAGATGCTGCCTAACCTGCTGTGCTTTGACCAGCAACACATTTGCAGCTGTGATCTCCAGCATGTGCAGACCTCATTTTTTACATATCTTAAAAATGTAGGCAAGATAAGAAGTGGTACATGGAGCAATGACCTAGGTCCTTTGCCTCTAGTTGGAACTGCCTCACAATAGGTAGTTTATAACAGAATTGCAAAGAAGCTTTGTCTGCAGTCTGCCATCTATTGAAATTAATAATAGAAAATAGCCATTGGCACACCCACAATTTTCCAACAAGCTACATGCTGGATTAACCCCTCCGAGCCCCAAAAAAAGCAGAGACTGGTCAAAAATTTAGGTCCTGGTTCATTAAAGTATGGATTTTTAAGGTGAAAATACCATGACCTTGATTTTCATTGGACTGGATGATATATCCCATGTACTCTTCTTTGGGATTTGTTTCTGAAATAGTTTTTTTTTAAATCCAATTGTAAGAGCTGGTCTCAAAGTCTTTACTGTTTCTAACTGAAATGAATTTGCTTTCCCAATCTATGCCTGGTTTCAGCTGTGATAACAGTATTGGAGTACTTTAGCTTTTAGATTTTAGTGCAGAAGGGTTAGTAACAAATTTAAATACCAATGATGTTCATTTTTAATGCTTAGTGCAAGTATTAGTACCACTGCCAGTTTCTTCTAATAAGCAATTCAGCACTTAACCTATTAATTTGAAATGTATGGGCTGAGATGCTTGACCGAAGTATCCTTGAGTCATACATCTATCTTGATCTGGAAAATAGGCTCGAAACCTTAGGGATGTTGTTTACTCTAAGCTGTTGGGAATTGCACTGTAATTCCCCTTTCTATCTTCCCCTACTATAGATTAGATCTGAAAGCTTACTGTGCAGAAAATAATGAATAAAGGTCTGTCCTGTTGTTCTAATCAAGCTTGTGACAGTCTTTTTATCTTTGTTGCTGTTACATTGGATTATGGATTTCTGTACTTTTACATTTTTAATTTAAAATCTGAAGACTAACTACTTGAAAGCAATTGAGAAAAATTGGTGGGGATTCATCAAAGAATTCAACTAGCTTCTACTTTTGTAAGATTTATTATCATGTGGGAGGTTAAGTACAATTCAGTAAAGGAGGAGACCAATGTTTACAAAGTGAAAGATACTAACCATAGAGATGAATTGCTTGAGAGGTGTACTATGGCTGTCTAAGATATTAAGAATGAGAATAATGAGAATAGCATGAAAACAAAAGGGAACCATCTGGAAATAATCAGGTCAGGCAGCATCGATGGATAGAAGAACAGAATTAACGTGTCAGATTAATCTGACATACTAAAAATGCAGGAAAGTGAAATCAGTCACTCCTTCAAAACTTTTAAATTACTTAATATTAACAGTTCAAATAAGGCTCAAGGATATGTTTTGGATTTAACCTGCTATTGAGATCATTACATGCAAAGAGCTCCCATTTGGAAAGTGAGTTAATTGTATTCATTTGATATTAGACAGCGCAACAATGAGAGCTTTGGATATGCATTTTAATTGTCACTGATTTAAGCCAACTGTCACAAAGTCTTTAAATATTAAACCAAATAAATTTTCAGCTCTTGGTTGTATTTTAGCTAATTACAGTTTCCTTTTGTTTTTGCAGTTTGTAGATAAAGCTGGCGAGAGCAACAGCATGGTATAACAGAGACTGGATGGACAACTGCTACAGAAACATACTGTATAATATATTTATAAGGTTTACCTAAGGAAAACATTTCTAAATTTATATTTTACTGAGTTACCTGTGTAGGAACAAATAAAACTTGATAACATTCTTTGTACCAAAATATTTTGTCAGAGAGGAAAGGTGGTCTTGGCATTGAATTCTACTCTCTCTCAACCTTTCCTCCCCTCCCAGTTGTTCTAAATGACTTTTCACGTGGAATGCTTGGCGCCACAGCCTCCAGCAGAGAGGGCATGGTCAGCTGGACTGTGGACTGAACCACTACCACCGTCAATGCTGCTCATTGATCAGCAGGGAAGAAGTGAGCCTTAAACTTGCTGAGTTGGACTGGATAAGACCAACTGAAAAGAAATGTCTTTATTTAAATCTTGTTTGACAATGGCAAGCAATTTTTGAAATATTAGAAGGACTCTGACTCACCTGGCCATTTTTTTGGTTTCTTTGTCAAGTAATACAACACTTGAGTGGGCAGACCTTATCCTGTTTATCACTTAAAGATACACATGTGGCTGATCTTGATCTTTTAGATAAAAGTAAACAGTTTTCATTCCCAATTGTCTTATCCTCAATCGTCTGTCTCTCTCTGCAGTTATGTTTGATCACTTCGCCGTCTTTTGTGTTATACTTATATCTTTTTATGTGAAAGATCAGGTTAATGATGAGTTTTTATCTTTTGAGACTGCCTCACTTGGCAGGGATTTTGTGCAAACTAACATGTCTGATGTATTATGTACCTTTAGCAGATGGTGATTACAGTTATTAAAGCAGATTTTTTTTAAGAAAGTGTCTTTTCAAACATGAGCATTTTTCTTGGTGTTAAACTAATGTAAATAAATGTTTGAAGCAAATTATTATCACTTTTTTTTAACAAAATGTTTCCTTAATATGACCTCACTTGTGACTGTGAGTTGCTAAAACTGAATACCAGTATGTTTTGCTTATTCATGTAGGTTTGTGTAAACCCTGTACTTATCTGCCAATGGGAGGAAAGTTTTTTTTTAATAAGTTCTAAAAATAACACTGTCTTCAAATGGCTTAGGTATTGTCCTTGACAAAAAAAGAAATTATTTAATGGAAATTAAACTTTGTGATCTTTTTAGAGACAGAGATTAGTATCATCCAAACTGGTTATCAGAACTTCTGAAATATTGGAAAGTCTAATGTTAAAAATTATATTGAATCTTTGTCATAAGAATGCCTGTTGCCCCCCTAATTTCTAAAATGAGACAGTATGGAAACACCAGAGTTGCTGGTCTAATGTTCATAATCTAAAGTAGAATTTATGCATATGCTTTCATGAGGAACTGCCTAAGGTGCTAATTTGACCTGAATGCAGCCAAGATAGTGTACTTCATGGGGGGGAAAAAAAATCATTTTTTCTTTATTCTTTTAAGAAGAATTCAGGTTGATTATGATTCTGTACAATATACCAAAAAAGTACTGCAATTTATAGTACTCATTTCAGCCCAACGTTCATGGAATATATTGGCAATGTTTAGGGCAGCTGCTGAACATGTTAAGAATTCCATTTTTTTTTGTACCCTGCTGCTGGTCTTGAGAGCAGAAGTAACAACATTGTGCATCCTTTGTGACTGTGCCCAGACTTAGAAGTTCTGTCATTTTTCTAAATTGCGGAAAGAAAATTTTTAAAAAATTATGGGTTTCCATTATTTTCTCTTGTACTGAAAAGTTTGCATCTATCTATTATACCAATCCTTCCAAACATATACTTCCCACTGAACAATAATTTTTTTTGCATTGATTTTTAATAGATTGTTGATCAGAAGTCAGGAAACGTTAGTATGAATATTGTTTCCCATTTTATGACTCTGCAAGTCTTGCTGCTGTGTCACTGTGTTTAAAGAAATCTTCAACTCGGAAGACAAAAGTTATCCTGACTTATATGCACTGTTAAATTTAATGTCACCAGGTTTCTGGAAACATAACTCTCAGAGCCAGCTCATCATCCAAATTCATTTTAAAAATCATTTAGAGTCATAGAGAAAAACAGCACGAAGACAGACCCTTCAGTCCAACTCGTCCGTGCCAACCAGATATTCTACATAAATCTGGTCCCATTTGCCAGCATTTGGCCATATCCCTCTAAACTCTTATCTATTCATGTACCCATCCAGATACCTTTTAAATGTTACATTTGTACCAGCCTCCTCCATTCCTCTGGCAGCTCATTCTATATATGTACCACTCTCTGCATGAAAAGTTGTCCCTTAGATCCCTTTTAAATCTTCCCCCTCACACCTTAAACCTATGGCCTCTGGGTTTTGACCCCCCCCCCCCCCCCCCCAATCCTTGGGAAAATCCATGGCCCTCATGATTTTGTACACCTATACAAGGTCATTCTTCAGCCTCTGACACTCCAGAGAAAATAGCCCCAGGCTACTGTCTGTAGGTCAAACACTCTAACCCTGACAATTTTCTTGTAAATCTTTTCTGAACCCTTTCTAGTTTCACAACGTTCTCCCTATAGTAGGGAGGCCAGAATTGCACACTGTATTCCAAAAATGGCCTAAACAATGCCCTGTACAGCAGCAGCATGACCTTCCAATTCTCATATTCAATGCACTGACCAATAAGGCAAGCATCACAAATGCCTTCTTCACTACCCTATCTACCTGCAACTTGAGAATCAAGCATTCTTGTCTCAGCAAGCCTTGAGGAAGGTGGATACTTGTGTAAATTTGTGTTGCAAATTTGTATAGATTTTCGAAGGTCTTGAATAGAACTGTGCTGAACTGTTTTGCCATGTTAACTAGAATAAATATTGACAAAGGTATGAGTCTGCAATATTTTAATACCAGGTGAAAATATTTAATTATGAAGTGGTATTCTGAAAATACTTGAGTCCAATTTATGTAGCTGGCCTATGGAGTTTGTCACCTAAAGATGGGATTGATCACTAACGAGATATTGTAACTATAATACAGCTTGACAAATTGCTGAACACGTACGGAGAAAAAAAGTGTTGCAATATAACCATTTAAGAAATCCGTTTAACCCCAAGCCACTGCTCTTCATCTGTTAATTAGGTCTGGATTTAAAGCAAGCATGATAATTTTTGAATACGAGCAATACAATTTTTCCGGTTGATGATTAGATTCTGTAGAAGTCTGTTGTGTGATTTGGATTTTTTTGTAGTACAATTCCTAGGCCTGTCATCTTGTTGTCTACTTGTACTATAAAACAGCAACTTGCTCCATGGTGGGACTGTCAAAGTAGGCAATTGCAAGTGGTGTTAGGACCATCGGCCACAGTCATGATGCTGAAGAGGATGTTATTGGATGTTTTTGGAAGTTAGGAGATGGAAAGTGTATTAGAACCGTTTAACAAGAACTCCTATGTATGGGAGACTGATGTCTGAATGCTGAACTATTGATTTGAGAGAGATGTGAGTACGGTAAGTCAAGTTGAGAAGGAGGAGAATGCAAACCGGAACACCGATTTGCAGCAGGCTGCATAGGAGACACCTTTAAGTGTGAGTAAGGATTTGGCAATCTCTGGGGTGCCGTGAGGCAGTGGAGGTTGGCAAGGACAGTTTAATGAACTTTAGTACAGGACTTGTTTACAGGATAGGATGAAATTGGTGGAGTAATAAAGGTGGAGGCCTTTGAGAACTTAAACCATAGGAAAGGATAAAGACTGAGATTCAGCAAGCGTGAAGTTAGGACAGAGGGACGTGAGGTTGCAGAGGATATCTCAGGTCAGATGTTGAGTTTATGCACTATTCAATCTAAATTCAGAATACATGCACAAATTATGGAACTCTAATTCAATTTGACCAGACTGAAGCAGAAGGCTTTTATCTTGCCATTGTTTGATCTGTAGAAAATACATAACTGAGACAAAAATGTAGGATTACATTTTAAGGTTATGGCAGAGGTAGAAAGTTGACTGATTAACTCCAGCTACCTGACCCATAGACTCTCGAAGTCTCATCCTAAGTATCTCTGCCTCTCTACCTCTTCTTGAAGATCAGTCCATGTCTTTGACCAAGCATTTGGTCACATGTCCTAAGAGTTCTGTAGTTCCGTTCCAAATGTTGTGCTTTAGGCAATTTTTTTCTTGTTAGAAGTGCTATGTAAATGTCATTGTTGTATGCAGACATGCCAACTTGGAAAATTGGCAAATGCTGACAGAACAAACAAGGCAGCCACCGGTGAAGCGTCAGGGATCTATGTAGATAAATCAGAGCGAAAATATAGATGACCTCGGCTGATCATCATTTCAGATTTAATAATATCACCATTTCATTCCCTTGACTTCTACATGGAATAAACTGATTGCTTCAAAATAATAGCAGTGATGAATTTCGATGTAAATCATTTTTTTCGGCCAATTAGCAACATTTGAAATTTGGAAATAAAAGTAGGTTGGTAAATGTGAGCTGAACTACATCGCTTGGATTTGTGAACCAAAAGTTTTGATAATAGTCTGACAACATACACAAACGTCTGCATTGCCAGTCTCTGCCCTGACCCAACTGCAGCCTAGGGGCAGATGTGTGATGATCTACATTGAAAGTATGCTGATTTTAACAGGTATTACTCCTGGATATATTTTGGAGTGATTAAAGGAGTTTGTATGACTGAAATAATTGTATGATGGATTACTGATGAAGGGTCATCCACATGCTTTAGCCTGTTTATTTTTCACACTGAACATGTTGCTGTATTTTTCAGTAGTTTTCTGATGTGAGGCTAATAATTATTGATTATAGCATACATCACATGCACCTCTTATATTCCTCCATTATTTTAATGAGGTTAGTCTATTTGAAATGAAACCGAGGATATGTCAGTAGATATCATTAGTAATTTCTGTCTATGATTCCTCTGACTGGAAATAAACATTTGAATTGAATTCTTAATGTGTGAAATCTTGATTTGCAAGAATAAATGGGGGCTGCATTTTAATGGTCTTTAAATACCAGATTGGAGATAAAGTTCTTAGAATCCTACAGCGTGGGAGCAAGCCATTCAGCCCATTGAGTTCACACTGACCCTCTGAAGAGTATCCCACCGAGACCCCCACCCAATCCCCGTAACCCTCCATTTTCCATGGCTAGCCCATCTAGCCTGCAGATCCCTGCAGACTATTGGCAATTTAGTACGGCCAATCCACCTAACTTGCACAACTTCAGACTATGGGAGGAAACTCTCACTGACAGGAAGAACGTGCAAACTCTACCCTGACAGCCACCCGAAGGTGGAACTGAACCCCTAGTGCTGTCAGCACCGTGCCATCCCACCTCTTCGTATGATAATGTAGTGGTTGTTTTACATGCATTTCATAGGAGTTCACATCTCAGTGACCATTTGAAAATTTAAATTCTGTTTTTAGATTAAAAAGTCATAAAAGCTGTAAAATTGAATACCAGCTGTTTTACTATTGTAAAAATCCTAGCTACCCTATTAATTCATTCAGGGTAGGAAATCTGTCATTCCTTTCCCTATCTGGCCTCTGTCTCTTGTCCAACACTCTAATCTATTTAACTTTGCGCTGTTCTCCAAAGTGGCCTAGCAATTTAGAATGGGCAGGAGATGCTGAGGATACATTTTCACAAAAACTATGACCCTGTCTTTCCCCATCATTGTTTATAGCTTTACTAAAGATTGTGGTTCTCTCCCTCATGAAAGGATGGTAACAAAAGGATTATGAGAACACGGCTACAATAAATGATATTAGTGGATGTGCAGGTAAAACCCTCCAACGCATCTCGTCCCACAATTTCCCTTCCCACGTGGTTAAAGATGCCCTCCAAGCATCTTGTCCACATCCCGCACCTCCGCCCTCAGACCACACCCTTCCAACCATAACAAGGGCAGAACGCCCCTGGTGCTCACCTTCGACCCTACCAACTTCGCATAAACCAAATAATCCGCCGACATTTCCGCCACCTCCAAAAAGACCCCACCACCAGGGATATATTTCCCTTTCCACCTTCCGCAAAGACCGTTCCCTCCGTGACTACCTGGTCAGGTCCATGCTCCCCTACGACCCACCCTCCTATCCTGGCACTTTCCCCTGCCACCACAGGAACTGTAAAACCTGTGCCCATACCTCATCCCTCACTTCTATCCAAGGCCCTAAAGGAGCCTTCCACTTCCATCAAAGTTTTACCTGCACATCCACTAATATCATTTATTGTATCCGTTGCTCCCGATGCAGTCTCCTCCTCTACAGTGGGGAGACTGGGCGCCTCCTAGCAGAGCGCTTTAGGGAACATCTCCGAGATACCCGCACCAATCAATCACACCACCCCGTGGCCCAACATTTCAACTCCCCTTCCCACTCTGCCGAGGACATGGAGGTCCTGGGCCTCCTTCACCGCCGCTCCCTCACCACCAGATGCCTGGAGGAAGAACGCCTCATCTTCTGCCTCGGAACACTTCAACCCCAGGGCATCAATGTGGACTTCAACAGCTTCCTCATTTCCTTTTTCCCCACCTCATCCTAGTTTCAAACTTCCAGTTCAGCACTCTCCCCATGACTTGTCCGAACTGCCTATCTTCTTTTCCACCTATCCACTTCGCCCTCTCCTCCCTGACCTATCACCTTCATCTCCTCCATCTCCTCCCCCACTCACCCATTGTACTCTATGCTGCTCTCTCCCCTCCCCACCCACCCCCCTCTAGCTTATCTCTCCATGCTTCCAGCTCACTACCTTTATTCCTGATGAAGGGCTTTTGCCCGAAACATCGATTTCGCTGCTCGTTGGATGCTGCCTGAACTGCTGTGCTCTTCCAGCCCCACTGATCCAGAATCTGGTTTCCAGCATCTGCAGTCATTGTTTTTACCTTGTACTAACCAGTGGCAGGAATGGTGGTGTCATAAAAACTCCTACTCTGAAGGCCCACGTTAACTAGCTGGTGGTGTGGGTTCAAATGGCAGCTGGTGAAATTTAAAAATGAATATATCTGCAATATAAATATAGTAACAGCAATGGTGTCCATGAAATATCATCAATTATTGTAGAGGCCCAGCTGGTTCATGCGTATTTTAGGGAAGAAAATCTGATGTTACCTCATCTGCTCTACATGTGGCTCCAAACCCACTACAGTAGCCAAGCTACTAGATCATATCAAGGCCAACAATTTATAATCCCATGAAATCAAATAAGGATTGATTTGTATTTTAATCCTGTTAATCTCCCATTTAAAGCAATAGTCTAAATTATTGCTGGAAAACAAAATTTAGAAAAACCAAATATAGCTAAATTCACATCAATCTGAGTCAGAAGGGAAAACTGCAAGGACTAATCTCTGATTTCTTTGTTGAAATTATGTCTGAAGTGGACTGTGGTAAACCTTCACCAGTTTTTCCAGACCTCTAGCAGGCATTTGACAAACTGACAGAAAAAGTTATTGTTTAAACTCAAAAAAAATTCTACTCTCCTTCCTATTGGAAAGATGTTGTGAAACGTGAAAGAGTTCAGAAAAGACTGGCAAGGATGTTGTCAGGGTTAAAGGATTTGAGCTATCAGGAGATGTTGAATAGGCTAGGACTGTTTTCCCTGGAGCGTCAGAGGCTGAGGGGTGACCTTATAGAGGTTTATAAGATCATGAGGGGCATTGATAGGATAAATAGACAAAGTCTTTTTCCCTGGAGTGGGTAAGTATAGTATAAGAGGGCATAGGTTTAGGGTGAGAGGGGAAAGATGTAAAAGAGACCTAAGGGGCAACTTTTTCATGCAGAGCATGGTACATGTATGGCCAGAGGATGTGGTGGAGGCTGGTACAATTGCAGCATTTAAAAGGCATCTGGGTGGGTATATTAATAGGAAGAGTTTGGAGAGATATGGGCCAGGTGCTGACAGGTGGAACTAGCTTAGGTTGGGATATCTGGTCGGCATGGACGGGTTGAACTTGAAGGGTCTGTTTCCATGCTGGATGTTTCTATGACTCTGTGACTCTACATAATGGGACCTGGGTCTTCTCATGGGCTGATCATTGAAAGCAGGCAGAGGTGCAGCAAACAGTTAGCAAGACAAATAGTGTGTTGGCCTTCATTGCAGAATAGTCTTACCATATCTGTACAGGGCCTTGTTTTTTTTAGTACCAAGTTTGGTCTTCTACCAAAGAGGGAAGAAAGCATGGCATTAAAGAACTCCAGTAAAGGTTTCCCAGAATGATCCCTGTGATGGTGTATGAGAAGGGATTGGATTGACTGGGTCTGGATTTACTGGCACTTAGAAGAATGAGTGGACCTCATTGAAACATATGGCTGAACATATTGAGGTAGTAATAAGGTTTCCTCTGCCCAGGGGTTCCAATCGCTTATGGTTTCAGGATTCTTTGTATGTCATTTCTGATTGAGATGGGGAGAAATGTCTTCAGAGTGGTGAATGTGTGAAATTTTCTATCCAAGGCCAAGTCACTGGATATATTTAAGAAAGAAATAAGCTTTGTTTTAAAGATGTGGGCGTACTGTACCTTTAAGAGAGTTAAAAGCTAGCAGTGACAGCACCAGGTGTTCTCATTAAGATACAATGTAATATGTACTCCAGCTATTTGGGTAGTTAGTTGCCTGGAAACAACAAAATAGATTTGAATTAAGCCAATCAGTTTAAATTACACCCCAAAAAATGTCAAACTCCAGTCCAGTTTGAATTTAGTATACTGACAATCTTAAAAGCCATTGACACAATTCGATGCTTTGGGAGGTATAAGACTGAGGAAAATTGAACAGTTGGGAGGAGAACTGCCAAGCTACCAGCATGTAAGGACTGCCTGAAAAGTAGCTCTCAGAAAGGTACCTTTATTGATCAGTAATCTCTGAAGCAGAATCCCTAAGTAGAAGAAAAGAAGACAGGAATACCGAGAAAACTAAAAGCTGCCTGGTTTTAAGATAAAAAGTTTTGTCTCGTGAATCTTAATTGGGTGTTTCATTGGACTAGTATTATACAGGGGAAAATAAAACATAGGTTAGAGGAAGGAGTTGTAAATGGTTGTTAGTTAGTTATTCTCTGTTATACTTAAAGAAATAAAGTTGTTAATTTTTACTTTAAATAGTTCTTGAACTTTTGAATTTTCACAGATTACTGCATAGGATAAATCTTTTCTGTGTTGCTGGTTTTAAATAAGCAGGAGGGTTTACTGTACATTGTAACAGTTTCTAGGGGCTAAAGGTGGCAAAGGAAATGGGGACAGAGAAGGAGTATGATGTTGAGATAGCGAATCAGCCATGATCATGTTGAAATATGAAATGGGCTCGATGGGCTGAATGCAAATGTGTTGCTGGTCAAAGCACAGCAGGTTAGGCAGCATCTCAGGAATAGAGAATTCGACGTTTCGAGCATAAGCCCTTCATCAGGAACAAGAGAGAGAGAGCCAAGCCGGCTGAGATAAAAGGTAGGGAGGAGGGACTAGGGGGAGGGGCGATGGAGGTGGGATAGGTGGAAGGAGGTCAAGGTGAGGGTGATAGGCCGGAGTGGGGTGGGGGCGGAGAGGTCAGGAAGAGGATTGGACTCCTCCACCGGCAAGCCGCCCGAACCAACCAACCCAATCACCCCGTGGCTCAACACTTTAACTCCCCCTCCCACTCCACCGAGGACATGCAGGTCCTTGGACTCCTCCACCGGCAAGTCCACCCCTCTCACCCACTCCAACCTCTCACCCTCAGAACGTGCAGCCCTCCACTCCCTCCGCTCCAATCCCAACCTCACCATCAAACCCGCAGACAAGGGAGGCGCGGTGGTAGTTTGGCGCACTGACCTGTACACCGCTGAAGCCAAACGCCAGCTCGCGGACGCCTCCTCTTATCGCCCCCTTGACCACGACCCCACCTCCCACCACCAAACCATCATCTCACAGACCATCCAGGACCTCATCACCTCAGGGGATCTCCCATCCACCGCCTCCAACCTCATAGTCCCACAACCCCGCACCGCCCGTTTCTACCTCCTGCCCAAAATCCACAAACCTGCCTGCCCCGGCCGACCCATTGTCTCAGCCTGCTCCTGCCCCACCGAACTCATCTCCCAATACCTCGACACGGTCCTGTCCCCTTTAGTCCAAGAACTCCCCACCTACGTTCGGGACACCACCCACGCCCTCCACCTCCTCCAGGATTTTCGCTTCCCCGGTCCCCAACGCCTTATTTTCACTATGGACATCCAGTCCCTGTACACCTCCATCCCCCATCACGAAGGACTCAAAGCCCTCCGCTTCTTCCTTTCCCGCCGCACTAACCAGTACCCTTCCACTGACACCCTCCTTCGACTGACTGAACTGGTCCTCACCCTGAATAACTTCTCTTTTCAATCCTCCCACTTCCTCCAAACTAAAGGAGTTGCCATGGGCACCCGCATGGGCCCCAGCTATGCCTGCCTCTTTGTAGGATATGTGGAACAGTCCATCTTCCGCAACTACACTGGCACCACCCCCCACCTTTTCCTCCGCTACATCGATGACTGTATCGGCGCTGCCTCGTGCTCCCACGAGGAGGTTGAACAGTTCATCAACTTTACTAACACCTTCCATCCCGACCTGAAATTCACCTGGACTGTCTCAGACTCCTCCCTCCCCTTCCTAGACCTTTCCATTTCTATCTCGGGCGACCGACTCAACACAGACATCTATTATAAACCGACTGACTCCCACAGCTACCTGGACTACACCTCCTCCCACCCTGCCCCCTGTAAAAACGCCATCCCATATTCCCAATTCCTTCGTCTCCGCCGCATCTGCTCCCAGGAGGACCAATTCCAACACCGCACAACCCAGATGGCCTCCTTCTTCAAGGACCGCAGATTCCCCCCAGACGTGATCGACGATGCCCTCCACCGCATCTCCTCCACTTCCCGCTCCTCCGCCCTTGAGCCCCGCTCCTCCAACCGCCACCAAGACAGAACCCCACTGGTTCTCACCTACCACCCCACCAACCTGCGCATACAACGTATTATCCGCCGCCATTTCCGCCACCTCCAAACGGACCCCACCACCAAGGATATATTTCCCTCCCCTCCCCTATCAGCGTTCCGCAAGGACCACTCCCTTCGTGACTCCCTTGTCAGATCCACACCCCCCACCAACCCAACCTCCACCCCCGGCACCTTCCCCTGCAACCGCAGGAAATGTAAAACTTGCGCCCACACCTCCACACTCACTTCCCTCCAAGGCCCCAAGGGATCCTTCCATATCCGCCACAAGTTCACCTGTACCTCCACACACATCATCTATTGCATCCGCTGCACCCGATGTGGCCTCCTCTATATTGGTGAGACAGGCCGCTTACTTGCGGAACGCTTCAGAGAACACCTCTGGGCCGCCCGAACCAACCAACCCAATCACCCCGTGGCTCAACACTTTAACTCCCCCTCCCACTCCACCGAGGACATGCAGGTCCTTGGACTCCTCCACCGGCAGAACACAACTACACGACGGCTGGAGGAGGAGCGCCTCATCTTCCGCCTGGGAACCCTCCAACCACAAGGTATGAATTCAGATTTCTCCAGCTTCCTCATTTCCCCTCCCCCCACCTTGTCTCAGTCGGTTCCCTCAACTCAGCACCGCCCTCCTAACCTGCAATCCTCTTCCTGACCTCTCCGCCCCCACCCCACTCCGGCCTATCACCCTCACCTTGACCTCCTTCCACCTATCCCACCTCCATCGCCCCTCCCCCTAGTCCCTCCTCCCTACCTTTTATCTCAGCCGGCTTGGCTCTCTCTCTCTTGTTCCTGATGAAGGGCTTATGCTCGAAACGTCGAATTCTCTATTCCTGAGATGCTGCCTAACCTGCTGTGCTTTGACCAGCAACACATTTGCAGCTGTGATCTCCAGCATCTGCAGACCTCATTTTTTACTCGATGGGCTGAATGGCCTAATTATAGTCATAAAGATATACAGCACAGAAAAAGACCCTTCGGTCCAACTCAGCCATGCCAACCAGATATCCTAACTTAATCTCATCCCATTTGCCAGCACTTGGCCCATATCCCTCTAACTCAAGATTACAGTGGTGCTGGAAAAGCACAGCAGATCTGGCAGCACCCAAGGAGCAGGAAAATCAACATTTTGGGCAAAAGCCCTTCATCAGGAATGAGACTGGGAGCCTTAGGGGTAGAGAGATAAATGGAAGGGTGTGGAGCTGGGGAGATGCGAGCTGACAGTGCAATAGATGGACGGAGGTGTGGGTGAAGGTGATAGGTCAGAGGGTGGAGTGGATAGGTGGAAAAGAAGATTGGCAGGCAGGACAGGTCATGAGGACTACCAAACCAGCGCCCACACCTCCCTCCTCACCTCTGTCTAAGGCCCCAAAGGAGCCTTCCATATCCATCAAAGTTTCACCTGCACTTCCAAACATGTAATTTATGTATCCATTGCTCCCGATGCAGTCTCCTCTACATTGGGGAGACGGGATACTTCTCGCTGACTAGGTCAGAGAACATCTCCAGGATATCTACACCAATCAACATCACCGAATATTTCAACTCCCCCTCCCACTCTGCCAAGGGCATGCAGGTCCTGGGCCTCCTCCACTGCCACTTCATCACCACCCGATGCCTGGAGGAAAAATGCCTCATCTTCCGCCTCAGGACCCTTCAACCTCAGGGCATCAATGTGGACTTCACCAATTTCCTCATTTACCCTCCCCCCACCTTATCCCAGTTCTAACCTGCAGCTCAGCATCGTCCTCATGACCTGTCCCACCTGTCAATCTTCCTTCCCACCTATCTGCTCCACCCTTCTCCCTGACCTATCACCTTCACCCCACCTCCATCCACTTCTTGCATCTCAGCTACCTTCCCTCCAGGCCCACCCCCCTCCCATTTATCTCTCCACCCCTGAGGCTTCCAGCCTCACTCCTGATGAAGGGCTTTTGCCCGAAACATCAATTTTCCTGCTCCTCTGATACTGCCTGACCTGCTGTGCTTTTCCAGCACCACTCAAATCTTGACTTTAATCTCCAGCATCTGCAGTACCCACTTCTGCCATATCCTCCTAAACCCTTCCTATTCATATACCCATCCAGATACCTTTTAAATGCTGCAATTGTACCAGCCTCCACCACTTCCTCTGGCAGCTCATTTCACCTCACTATTGTAGATTTACAGCAAGGCTACACTTAAAATCTATTCACTTACCTGTCTCTGTGCTGTGATCTCTCTCACACAGGTTCTCCAAGATCAGTTGTGAATTTCACTGTTTGTTAAGTTTTCCTAGATGCACTCCAATATCCAGTGATACATGAATTCAGCAGCAAAGGCAGTAACTGCACAAGTTCACTGCTGTGTCAATTAGTAGTATAGGTTTCTTTCTCTCTCTCTCTCTCCTGCACTAACCATATGCTGCCTATTGTCTGTCCTTCTCCCTTTTAAAAGTGCCTTTGTTTTGACTTTTTTCTCCAAAGTTCCAAAACAATGCAACAGCATATAAATGAGCAATTGCTGCCCCTGGAATTCCAGAAAATCATCTCCAACACCTAAAATACCTCAAAAAAGAAGCAACTCTTAAAGCCAGAATTTTTTTCCCATCCTCCATCTTGAATTGCCTTCTACTCCTAATTCCAACATTCCTAAGTAACCAAAAGTATTGTTATTTACTTTAAAGCTTAGGTATGGACAAAAAATTAGGGCGGCACAGTGGCTCAGTGGTTAGCACTGCTGCCTCACAGCCCCAGGTTCGATTCCAGCCTCGGGCGACTGTCTGTGTGGAGTTTGCGCGTTCTCCCTGTGTCTGCGTGGGTTTCCTCCGGGTGCTCCGGTTTCCTCCCACAGTCCAAAGCTGTGCAGGTCAGGGTGAATTGGCCATGCTAAGTTGCCCATAGTGTTAGGTCCATTAGTCAGAGGGAAATGGGTCTGGGTAGGTTACTCTTCGAAGGGTCAGTGTGGACTGATTGGGCCAAAGGGCCTGTTTCCAAACTGTAGGGAATCTAACCTAATCTAAATAATAGACATATATATATTTTTTCCATGTTGGGATGAGAAGATGTAATACTGAGCGAGGTTCCTCCATGGATTGGTGTTGAGACTACTGCTGTTTCTAATTTATGCCTGAGGCATGGTCTCAGAAGTCCATTAGAAGTTGTTCAAAATTGTGATGGAATTAATTAGAGTTTGTAGGGGTGGGGACTGGGAAAAAGGAGACACCTCAAAATATGTTAGACAAAACGTGTAAGTGGGAAGGCAAATAAAATGAAGTGCAGAAATGTGCACATTGGAAAGAAAATTTTCAGAACAGCTATACTCAAATGGTATTGAAGTAACAAGGAAATGTTGAAAGGCATCCAAGAATTTTAGACTTGATGCTCAATGTCCCCAGCCAATGTACAATAACAGTCAACAGAATTAATGGAACTCTTGTATCATCTATAATTATCTTGTGTTAATCCTTGTAGTCTGTGGAATTACTAGTGGGTTAGACTGAGCAGAATAACATGAATGTGAGATGGTAACATATGAAAGATGATGAATCAAGATGGAAATTGTGATGGTAATTTCCATTCATTGAAACATGGAATGGTCAATGCTAACTTGGCTCAAGAGAAGTGAGATTCTCTGTGAATTAAGAGTTTTGCATTGATGGTGCTGCAGTGAGTGAACTATGTTATTCACAATAAAACTTTATATTTGGGATATTTTAAATTATTTTGTCTTTTGGCACATTACTGACAGTTCCCTTATCTATGTTTTTAAAAAAAGGTCAAAGCAGTTCTGCTGTAGGGAAAAGTTCCATTTATCCTAATAGCAGTTGACATTTTTGATTTCTGAACATTGCAAATACCTCCCTGCTTCCTCAGAATGTGCAATTATAGCCACAATAAAAAAAAGTTATTTGTTTCTCTTCATCAATGGATGTCTTAACCTGTCCTTGTATCTTAGTGGACCAGCATAGTCCTGCATTCAGTAAAGTTCAATTTGCCCTTTATATAAAGATTATTATTTTAAATTCAAAATTTGCCTGGGAATTTGAGTATGATATTGCAAAGAGTTGGTCCTGGCTGACAATATGACCAACTCAATTGTGCTCTGTGGTAAAGGGGTGGTGATCAACTTGGAGAAAGTGAGGACTGCAGATGCTGGAGACCAGAGTTGAAAAATGTGGTGCTGGAAAAACACAGCAGGCCAGGCAGCATCCGAGGAGCAGGAGAATCGACGTTTCGGGCATAAGCCCTTCTTCAGGGAAGAGGTGGTGCTCACTTTATGCTTTACTGACTTTCACTGAGTTTGTCCATGAAAGATTCTTTTGTTTCAGCATCAGTTGTAGTGTGGCACACTTGACAAATAAGTTAGACTCCAAACCAGGAGAATAAAGCAGGAAATTTAAATTTGATTGAATTGGTGTGCAAAGCAGGATTACGATGGCATAATGCAAATGAGATTTGCGGAAAAATGTATCAGAGAAGCTAAGAAAATGTTACTTACTTTAAAAAACTTGATTAATTCTTCTGAAGTATTGCAATTCTATACTTGTAACCATTATTGTCTATGGCTCAAGAGGTTATTCATTTGTAATTGTCACTTATCACATCATTAAAATTTCCATGCCTTAGCCCAAATTTTTCATATTTTGAAGTGTGGAAAGAGTGAACAAATACAACAATTTCATGCTATTTCAGACAAAATCCCACGGCAATTAGAAATAAAAGCAGAGGTGGCCTGTAAATCATTTCAAGCATGTTCCGACATTCAATAAAATCATAGTTGATCCTTGGAATTCAGCACTACTTACCTGTCTGATTCCCACATCTCTATTTCTTTCAAGGCCAAAGTTCTAATGATCCCAATTATGAATGTGTTTGATAACGTGCTTCCTCTAGGGTTGACAATTCCAAAGATTCACAAGCTGCTGAATAAAAATTTATTTTCCTCAACTCAGTCTGAAACAGATGATCCCTTTCTCCAGAACCTGTGTCTGTAGTCAGGGAAACATCCTCTTAACTTTTACCCAGTCAAGCCTTCCGAATCATGATGTTTCAATTAGTTTTCTTCTGAAAGTATATAGATTCATTCTAAAAAAGGCAGGTGGATGAGTGACCTCCAGGAAAAGTAGGAGAGGGAGGCAGGTAGTGCAGGATTCTCCTGTGGTTATCCCCATCTCAAAGAAGTTTTGGAAAGTGTAGGGGGTGGTGCACTGTCGGGGAAATGTAGCATGAACAGCCAAGTTTCTGGTACTGAGACTAGCTCTAATGTAACAAGGGGTATGCCAGGTTCCAAGTGATCGATTGTGATAGGGGACGCTCTAGTTAGAGGCACAGACATACGTTTCTGTGGCTGACAGTGAGAAATCAGAATGGGGTGTTGCCTCCCTGGAGACAGGATCAAAGGTATCTCGGAGGGGGTGCAGAATATTCTCAAAGGGGAGCGAGACCAGCAGGAGGTCACTGTACACATTGGAACTAATGATGACATAGAAAGTGAAAAAGACAAGATTCTGAGGAAAGAATATTGAAAGCTAGGCAGGAATTTAAAAAGTAGGTCCTCGAGGGTGGTAATATTTGGATTACTCTCAGTGCAATGGGATTGTGAGAGTAGGAATAGGAGGATAGAACAGATGAATGTGTGGCTGAGGACCTGGTGCAGGGGAGATGGATTCACATTGTTGGATCATTGGAATGTCTTCGAGAGTAGAAGTGACCTGTATAAGAAGGACAGATTGCATCTGGGGCAAGTGGGGAGAACTCTGTCACACCCCTGATTTGTGCCTTGCAGAGGATGGACAAGCTTTGGGGAGTCAGGAGGTGAGTTCCTCACTGCAGTATTCCTAGCCTCTAAACTGCTCCTCCAGCCATTGTATTTATGTGGCAAATCCAGTTGAGTATTTCTGGTCAATGCAAACCCCCAGAATGTTGATAGCAGGGATTCGGGGACGTTGATCCCATTGAATTTAAAGGGGTGGTGGTTAGGTTTTCTTTTCTTGAAGATGGTCGCTGCCTGGCATTTGTGTGGCATGAAGATTACTTGCCACTTTTAGCCCAAACCTGAATATTGTTCAGGGCTCGTAGAGGAGATAATTGAATTGACCAGTTATAAATAGGAAAAAGGTGTTACTGTATCCTTTCAAGTAAGTGGATTTATTACCCATCCTTAATTGCTTTTTGATAGCACTTAGGAGTCAGTCATGTTGCTGTGGGTCTGAATTCACATATAACCCAGACCAGGTCAGGGCAACAAATTTGCATTAATAATCATTCAGTAGTACAAAACTTGAGTATTTCTGATAAGGACATACTTTATTGAAACTTTTGTATCCTGAAGAATGAACCAGAATTTGGCTGTCATCTATTTTGTGGAGTTGGAACAGACAATGTGATGTCTTTCTGTCTACAAAGAACGTGGCCCAGTGTATTAATATTTGTAAAAATTAAAGGTAAAGTTGTCATGATCCTACTGGACCACAGAACTAATCTCTCATTAAAGAGAAGCAACAAGTGGTAGATTAAACCGAGGGTCACCATCTCAGGCAAGGGGAAAGGTTGAAAAGGAAAGTTCTTCTGATAACATCAGCAGGTACAGGAATTGAACCCACCCTGTTGGCATCATGCTGCATTGATTAATACATGATTTGGAGATGCCAGTGTTGGACTGGGGTGTACAAAGTTAAAAATCAGGTTATAGTCCAACAGGTTTAATTGGAAGCACACTAGCTTTCGGAGCGACGCTCCTTCATCAGGTAATAGTGGAGGGCTCGATCGTAACACAGAATTTATAGCAAAAATTTACAGTGTGATGTAACTAAAATTATACATTGAAAAATTGATTGTCTGTTAAGCCTTTCATCTGTTAGAATACAATGATCGTTTCACTTCTTTCATGTGTAAATCACAAAACCCTTCTTTTTAAAGTTGCATTCTTGGGTTAGCTGCTAACAATGGTGATAGCTAGACAATATGTTGAAGGTGTTGGCCCCCCGTGTTCTCTGTCTAAGACCTGATGTTTAGATTGATTCTAATCTAATAAGTGAGATAACAGTGTTTTACATAAATTCATGCAGTTTTTGAGCTCAGAGTTCTACATGAATGTATGCAGTTTTTGAGCTAAGTGCAATGTAACTCTGCAATAAAAATTCACCCCACAAAATATATGTGTGCATGTGGGTTTTTGTCTGTCTGTGTCTGTCTGTCTGTCTGGGGTGGGGGTTGTGAGTGTGAGGAAGTGTGTGTGTGTGTGTGTGTGTGTGTGTGTGTGTGTGTGTGTGTGTGTGTGTGTGTGTGTGTGTGTGTGTGTGCAGAGTGTCTTAAGTCTGCGAGGGGGTGCATGTGTGAGCGTGGGAGTGTGTGTGTCTATAAGGGTGTGTGTGGGTGTCTGTGTGCACATCTGTGTGTACCTGTGTCCGTGTGTATGTGAGAGAGAGAGTGTGTGTGTGTGTGTGTGTGTGTGTGTGTGTGTGTGTGTGTGTAGTGCAATGGTGATCACCTGTAATGTGACATGAACCCAAGGTCCTGGTTGAGGCCCTCCCTATGGGTACCGAACTTGACTGTCAGCCTCTGCTCGGCTACTTTCCTCTGCTGTCTGTCCTGAAGTCCACCTTGGAGGATGGTCACCCAAAGGGCCGAGGCTGAATATCCTGGACCACCGAAGTGTTCCCCAACTGGGAGGGAACCCTCCTGTCTGTTGATTGTTGTGCGGTGCGCATTCATCCGTTGTCGTAGCCTATGTTCGGTTTCCCCAATGTACCATGTGTCCAGGTATTCTTGCCGCAACGTATAAGATAGACAACGTTGGCTGAGTCACATGAGTACCTGCCATGTACAAGGTGGGAGGTGTTCCCAAGCGTAATAGTGGTATCTATGTCCACAATCTGACATGTCTTGCAGCGTCCACCATGACAGGGTTGTATGGAGTTGTCCTGAGAGCCGGGCAGTTTGCTACAAACAATGATATGTTTGAGGTTTGACTGTTGTTTAAAGGCAAGTAGTGGAGGTGTGGGGAAGGTCTTGGTGAGGTGCTCATCCTCATTGATAATGTGTTGCAGGTCATGAAGAACATGGCGTAATTTTTTAGCCTCTGGGAAGTACTGAACAACAAAGGGTACCCTGTCAGTTGCAGCACGTGTCTGTCTCCTGAGGAGGTCATTACGGTTCCTTGCTGTGGCACGTCGGAACTGGCGGTCGATGAGTTGAGCATCGTACCCCGTTCCTGTGAGGGCATCCTTGAGTACTTCCAGATGTCTGTCACATTCCTCCTCATCTGAGCAGATCCGGTGTATGCGTAGGGCTTGTCCGTAGGGAATGGCTGTTTTAATATGTTTTGGGTGGAAGCTGGAAAAGTGTAGCATTGTGAGGTTGTCTGTGGGTTTGCGGTAGAGCGTGGTGCTGAGATGTCTGATTAATACATGTAGCTTCATTTTAAATCTTAAATTTGTTGTCAGTGTAATTCCTTGCTCCAATTAGAGAATAATGTTAGAGACTATGTTGCAGATTTTGCAAGCACAGGATGCTTGGTACAATCACTACTTTACTTCTGCAAATATCTGAAAGGATATGCTGTTTGCTACAATGTTCAGACCATACCTAGTATAACACTGGCAATGAAATTCATATACCACATTGCTCATTTAGGGGATAAGTAGAGCATCTTTTTAGCTTGACTGCTTTAGAATTGTTGCTTTTCCCTTTGAATTGGTATTCTTCTGAATTGTCCCGATGAGTATGAGATAAAAACATTTTGACAAAATATATATATATTTTTAGCAGTGCTCAAATTTCCATTAGTGAATCAGATATTGCCTGTGATAATTGATGGTAGTTGTGGTCTTTTACTGAATTAGCTTTTCATTCCATATTTTCCTTTTGGTTAATTCATTGAATTCAAATTCCACCAGACTTGAACCTCTCTCCCTACTTCATTAATTAATTGGCTGCAAAGATCTTTGAGACGCCCTGCAGACATGGAAAAGTACTATACATGCAAGTTCTGGGTTACTGAAATATCAGAACCATACACACAGAAGGGAAAAGAAGTAGCTTTAAATGAAGCCACAAATATTGCCGTACAACAACACTCACATTATACAAAGCGAACTTGTTGAATTAAAAGCTATTTGTCACAGGAAGAATTAGGTTAATAGAAATTTGACAGTAAATTGGAAAGTAAATAGATCAGACTATAATATTTTTACAGGGGACAGAATAAATACATAAGGAAGAAGAGTAGCAAACTTAGTAAATGAAACCAGATACTGTTGAAAGTATAGAAGAATAAATTCAAATAAAGTCACTTATTAGAGAACAAAAAATAATAACGAAATATTTTTAATAGTGGGGTTTTGCTACAGATTTCACAAAGGAGAGAAAGTAGATTAAGACTAATTATATTGCTCTCAGAGATTTTGATTACTAACATTGATTGGGAAGGGAGTAAATAGAAAAACTGGAATGGAACGCCTACAATAGGCACAAGGCCCCAAGGGATCCTTCCATATCCGCCACAAATTCACCTGCACCTCCACACACATCATCTATTGCATCCGCTGCACCCGATGTGGCCTCCTCTATAGTGGGGAGACAGGCCGCCTACTTGCGGAATGCTTCAGGGAACACCTCTGGGACGCTCGGACCAACCAACCCAACCACCCCGTGGCTCAACACTTTAACTCCCCCTCCCACTCCACCAAGGACATGCAGGTCCTTGGACTCCTCCATCGCCAGAACATAACAACACGACAGTTGGAGGAAGAGCGCCTCATCTTCCGCCTGGGAACCCTCCAACCACAAGGGATGAACTCAGATTTCTCCAGTTTCCTCATTTCCCCTCCCCCCACCCTGTCTCAGTCGATTCCCTCGAACTCAGCACCGCCCTCCTAACCTGCAATCTTCTTCCTGACCTCTCGCGCCCCCACCCCACTCCGGCCTATCACCATCACCTTGACCTCCTTCCACCTATCACATCTCCATCGCCCCTCCCCCAAGTCCCTCCTCCCTACCTTTTATCTTAGCCTGCTGGACACACTTTCCTCATTCCTGATGAACGGCTTATGCCCGAAACGTCGAATTTCCTGTTCCTTGGATGCTGCCTGACCTGCTGTGCTTTAACCAGCAACACATTTTCAGACAAGATTCTTCCCTCAAGGAGAGTGTTCAATGGTAGAGGATTTGTCCAGTAACATGTAAAGAAACATGATAGATGAGTTACATTTAGGCAAAGCCTCAGGGCTAATGATCACAATATGGTACAGATTGATATTCAAGTAAAAAGGGAAAAGGTTAGCATACAAGCAAGGGACCTCCATTGCAATAGGACAGATTGCAGCAAAATATGAAAAGTAAATTATTTGAAATTAGGTGGAAAGAGAAATGGATGTGCAGGACTACAGCTTTACATGTTTTATAAAGGAAGTGAGATGTTTGCATGTTATTTTAGCAAAGAAGACTACTTCAAGTCTTCAGAATACCATGGATAAGTAAAAAAAATTGAAAATGAAATTGAAAAGGGCATAATGGGCCTATAAGTTCCATAAAAGTTTGAAAGAATACAATAGAACAAAGAAATTGATAGAGAACTAGGGTTTTTACAAGGATAAAAACTCATGAAGATGAATTATAAAATTAAACCTCAACTGAATACCAATCTATACAATAACTGTCAGATGTGCTGATCAAATTAAGGAATTTTTTATTTAAAGTATTATTTTTAAAAAAGTTTACAGTAAGGAAATGTTAATAATTCAAACGAGAAGAACGAAGGTACGGTGTCAGATACATTTTGTTTTTCTGATCTACTATGAAGAAAATGTATTTTCTTTACAGTTTCAAGTACCTTTGTCTTGTTACTCATAGTGATTTTCATTTCTGAACAAACCTTTCTGATCTATTTACTAATTGTCCATATTCTGTTTATTTATATACATAGAAAAACAAAAGGTGCAGAAGATTTGAATGTTCTCTGAGCAGTAAAGTGTTCCAGATTGTTTATATTGCCAACGTAAACTGTCAGATTCTAGGCACATCACAACCATTATCCTTTAGGGATCTGCAAAGGTCAATCCTAATTGTATTAGCTTCAGAAAAATACATTTCTGTCAAAACATGAATTGGCTGCATAGTTTTTTTTAAATCAGCACTGACGACCTTACAAAGTTACGCAAGTACCTCTGTGTCTGATATTTAATGTTATATGATGGATATGTTTGTCAAATATGTGGGCTCATTTACAGGATCAAAATTGCAAGCAGACTGAAGTAGTTCATGCATAGAAAGAATGTTAAATATTCTTTAGTATTGCTTTTAACAAATTGCTGGTTAATAATGGTGAAGTATTAAGTTTTTTTTTATTCAGCTTTGCCAATGGCATTTGTTTTTCATAAAGTGAGGAATAATTTAACCATAATTACCTGGCATAGCTTAGCTCTTTGTGCCGTTCTAGAAAGGAAGGAAAATCTTGAGGTGTTACAGCCAATAAAGTGTTGTACTTTCAAAATACCACCATTACTAGCATGTGTTATTCTAATTTGGGTAGTCCATTGTCACCAATCCTCCTTTTTCTATGTGGAAACTAGGACCTGACTAATTGTCAGTGGTAGAGAATAGACCACTGGTGAGATTAGATGTCGGATCCAATTGTCTTACATAACATTGTTGCATGACAGTAATAGGTACATATTACACTAACATGCTAGGCATAATTATTTAAGGGGGTTGGTTAACTCAGTTAGCTGGATGGCTGGTTTGTGATGAAAAGTAATGCCAACAGCATTGGTGCAATTCCCAATCTGTTGAGGTTCTCAACTTCACTCCTCACCTGAGGCATGGTGAATCGTCAGTTAAGCCACCACCATTCTTTCTAGTGACAAAGCAGTGCTGTACTCTTCTGGTACAATGCAACTTTTATAATTACTCAGGACTCTGAGAAGCTATGCAGAATGTATTTGATCCCTTCAGGTAGTCTTACAGAACTCAACTATGTCTGTATTATGTATCGTCATCAGTTTGGCTAGAGCTCAGTATTATGTGAACATTAGTCCCTAGAGAAACATGACCTTATGTGACAGAAAGGCATTCATTTACATATCACATTTAACACTGAAAAACATCCCAAGGTGCTTTGGGCTAGAATTATTAACAGAATTTAGCAGCATGCCACAATGTAAGGTGACAGCGCAGATGATCAAAAGCTTGGTCAAAGAGATAGGGTTTAAATCTTAAAGGATGAAATGTAAAAATTGGATAAGACGCTTTTGGTGAGGAAATTCCAGAGCTCTGGGGCCTAGGCAACTGAAATAAATGTGCCAATGACACAACATTGAAAGCTGGAATGCGCAATAGACCTGAGTTTGCAAACACCAAGGATCTTGTGGTTTGCAAGTTGGAGGAGGTGATGGATACAAGGTAATGGGGGGATTTCAACTGAGAAATTCATTTCGTCAGGAAGCAGGAAACCTTGCCTACCACCTCCTTGCATTGCCATGGGATCTTTTGAATCTCCCTAATAAGACAAACTCATTGGACACCTCTCCCAAACGATAGCATTTTCAACAGTTCAGCACTGCTTCAGTACTTTTTTTGAATGTCTGTAATGAAGACCAGGAGCCCTGGTCAATTTTCCATAACTGATCAGTGGCCTTGAGGTCAGCTGTCGTGTCCCTAATAACATCAACTAACTCGGTATCTCCCAGAAATCACGCCTATGACTCAGTGATTCACAGGACCATCACAGGAACTCCTGAAGTTTTCTTGTTTGGAATAGTGCAATTTCTGTCCAACCTTTTGACTTCAGAGGATGCAACATAGTTTACCTGTACACCTCAGCCAAGAGCTGCAGAATACATTCAACAGACTCCGATTATCAGAGCACCATCAATCTCAATTCCCCTAGTTAGCAAGTCCAGCTTCCAGTATAACTGGTAATAATATTTTCCCAAAATGCAGCGCCTCGCATTTATCTGAATTAAATTCCAACTGCCACTTCTCAACCCATTGGCCCATCTGGTCCAGATCCTGTTGTAATCTGAGGTAACCCTCTTTGCTGTCCACTACACCTCCAATTTTGGTGTCATCTGCAAACGTATAACTGTACCTTTTATGCTCACATCCAAATCATTTATGTCAATGACAAAAAGTAAAGGACACAGCACCGATCCTTGTGGCACTCCACTGGTCAAAGGCCTCCAGTCTGAAAAACAACCCTCCACCACCACCCTCTGTCTTCTACCTTTGAGCCAGTTCTGTATTCAAATGGCTAGTTCTCCCTGTATTCCGTGAGATCTAACCTTGCTAATCAGTCTCCCATGGGGAACCCTTGTCGAATGCCTTACTGAAGTCCATATAGATCACATCTACCGCTCTGCCCTCATCAATCTTCTTTGTTACTTCTTCAAAAACTCAATCAAGTTTGTGAGACATGATTTCCCATGCACAAAGCCATGTTGACTGTCCCTAATCAATTAAAAGAACTACTTTTAAAGTTAACTGTACCTCTTTCCATTGACCTCGCACAGTAATTTGGTGCTGCAATGTTATTGATGTGTGACTGAAACCAGATGTCAGTGCCTATGCTGCCAATGGGTGTATGTGTAGTGCCATTGACATCATTGCTCACATATCTTCAATCACTGCCCAATCACCACTCTGCTTTCTGCTTGGTTCTTGCCCGCATTTGCTTCCTTCCTGTTTTGTAACCTTAAACCTCGCATCCCTATGTTCTTCCCCCTCACTGAACAATCTCCCATCCAAAGTATAATAGTTTGCTCTAACTACCATCTAAAATTTACTGTCATTGACTTTTATTTGGAACTTCTTTCGTCCGTTTGTTATGTCCTTGCAGCTATTATTTACAGAACGTTTTACAATGTCTTCTATCGAATATAATCTGGAAATCTGACCATCTTCCCCCCACAATCCAAATCAGTTCCGGCAGACACTGGCAAACCACCTATAACCCCTACTCTCTGTTTCACTACTTCTAGCCGTTTTAATCCAAATTTATAACTCCTTGGTTTTCTTCCTGCATGTTTCTTTGTCAAAGTATTTCTGAAATCCATTGTTGGGATTTTCATGGATACTGATAAGTTTTAAAATGCTATAAATTTCCCAGCAATTGACTCAAATAATCTTTGGTAAAAATTTCACATTTTAAGATATTTTCAGTAACAAATAAACTAACAACATTGACTAGACATTACTTAGTAAGCAATGAAGGCAACAAACTACAGAAGAGGCATTTTCCCCATTAACCAATTAAAAGAATCAAAAGAAAAAAGCCCATCTTCCCAACAAGATAACTTCTTCTAATTTTAGGGGGTTCACCATCTCAGTTAATTAATATAGGCAGTCATTAATTTGTAAGTAATTACCTGATAGTTTATTGATTTTGTTAAGAAGTAGCAATTTAGATTTGATGCACTATTTGACCAGACAAAGTATGTAACTGTGACCGTTGAGGATGAGTCACTAATGGGGTTACACAGTGGCTCAGTGGTTAGCACTACTGCCTCACTGTGCTAGGGACCCAGGTTCGATTTCAACCTCAGCTGACTGTCTGTGTGGGTTTCTTCTGGGTGCTCTAGTTTCTTCCCACAGTCTAAAGATGTGTAAGTTAGGTGGAATGGCCATGCTAAATTGTCCATAGAGGTCAAGGAGGTGTAGATTAGGTGCATTTACCGTGGGAAATGCAGAGATGGAATGGGTCTGGATGGGATGTCCTTCAGAAGGTCGGTAAGGATTTGTTGGGCCAAATGGCCTGTTTCCACACTGTAGGGATTCTATGAATCTTCTTTTCTATGGGATACCAGAGGACATGCATGCTGTCAGTACACAATGTTTTGGTCTTGTTAATTTGGTGGCAGGGAGCATCCTGTTGCCTCAGGGAAATGTTAGCGAGCTCTTCCCTTGGTCTTCTTTCACTTCTTCTAGTCTATCTTCCATCTGCCTGGTGAAGACTGCTCATTGAAGGCTGTTGTCTGAGGACTGACCTGATGAGAAAATGCTGCTTACAAGGTCTGCTTGATGAGAATTCCCCAAAAAAGAACTCGCCTTTTTCCCTGATCACATATTGTTGTAACACATTTCTAGCAGCAGGGTATTTTCTCTGGGTCAATTAATTTCCTGAAATCATTTGGCCAATTTCAGTGGGACAACTACACTTGACGTCGGATGACCATTATCTCCTTGCCCACCTCCATTTGAAAAATTCCTTCTAAGAAAAGGATCCTTAATTTTGAAAACAGCACACCAGTAATAGGGTACGTTCAGCACCAGTTAAGCTGCTGACACTAGTTAAATGGTCATTGTGACTTCCACATTTCTTATAATTCTTCCCTTTGTTTTCACATGCTAGAACTTCGGAAAGTATATTACTGCTGTCATAAATGTTCAAAGAAATCTCATGCTACATTGTAAATTCTGGAAAAACTCAGTTTTTAAAGAAGCCTAATATTCAACACTTCTTACGACACTAGGTTGAATTCTTTCTAATGTCCTTTTGAAAATCTCTGCATTCAACTTCCTGAATTATGTTGAACAAACTTCCAGTGGGAAAACATTCTTTTGTGACTATTCGCTCTTTAAGTTCCTACAAGTTTCATCTTTTCCAAGGCAAAGCTCTTTTAAAAATTAAAACTGCTGGTCTCTTCTGCAGAGTATACTCAACTTGAGAAATTAACTTTGTCCCTATCCCTACAGATATTGTCAGACCTGCTGAGTATCTCCAGCATTTTATGTTTTTATTTCAAATTTTCAGTATTTTTTTGTTTTTATTTTAGGAGTCCCATTCTCACTAGTACTCTGTCCATTAGTTAATACACCAGGTCTATCTGTCTGAGGGCCTCTATCCAATGTCTTCTGTATCATGCATCTTTTGCAACTGATACATGAGAAAACACCTGTATGAAAGCAGTTTCTGTACTGCCTGCCTTGCTCCTCAATCAGAATTCTAAGTAACATGACATGATTCATGAGGTTCCAAGAGTGACACTCTGCCAACATCCTCAACCTATGGAAGAATTTCTAACCCAGCCCGCTGACATCCCTATTGATTTGACCTCAGATGATTAATACAAGAAAATTATTTGAAAAATGCCAACCTGTTGTCGGCGTAGTTCATTAATCTGCACTGACGAAGAGGAAAAAACTGAATCAATATAAGACGTGGAGCAACTAATTATGTCTGTCTTCACTTCCAATTTGAATAGTTACTCACATCCAACACAAATACATCCAATGTCCTGAACTTTTACTTAAGTGCAGTCAACTTAACCCTTTAGCGGCTTTGCTGTTTGATGAGTACTTTCATTTTGACAGTCTGCTCATGTGATCCATTCGATAGTCATTCTCAAATACGTTTCTTATGGAGAATAAATGGATCATTGGAAAATATGAGTTATACCCAATCAGTGCACTGTGGTATTAATCATTTTCAATCCGAAATCAAGTCTGAAGATGTAGTCCCATTTTTGAGAATTTTGAACTCTTGAACATAACAACACAACAAAAAAGAGTTAAAGTATATTTTGAAACAATACCATTATTCCGATACAAAAACAAAAAGTGCTGGAGAAACCCAGCAGGTTTGGAGATAATTCTTCAGTTCTGAGGCTCAGTAGCTCGGTATGCAAATAGGTCCAATAAAATTCACCATTGTCCACAAGACTCCAGTCAAGCCAACTTTCTCTCAGTGCTGCCATTGAATAGTTTCATAGTTTGAGTTCTGTGGAATCAGGGCAGTTCATTAAAGCATTATTGTTGTAACAAATGAGAAGAATAACATGTAATAACAATGTATAAAAAGATTACAGCAATAATTATGAGCGAATTCTGGTCTCCCTGGTATAGGAATGATGCTGTGAAGTTGAAAGGAATTCAGGAAAGATTTACAAGGTTGTTGCCAGGGTTGCAGGGTTTGAGCTACAGGAAGAGGCTAAAATTAGGCTGGGGCCATTTTCTCTGGAGCAATGGAGGCTGAGGGGTAACCTTATACATGTTCATCAAATCATGAGGGGCATGGATTGGGTAATTAGACAAAGTCTTTTCCCCAGGTGAGGGGTGTCCAGAATTAGAGGGTATGGGTTTAAGCTGAGAGGGAAATGATTTAAAGAATCCTAAAGGCAATGTTTCATGCAGAGGGTGGTGTGTATATGGAATGAGTGGCCAGTGGAAGTGGTGGAGACTGGTACCACACAACATTTAAAAGACATCTGGATGGGTACATGACTGGGAAGGGTTTAGAGGGATATGGGCCAAATGCAGACAAATGGGACTAGATTAATTTAGAATGGCTGGTCAGCATGGATGAGTTGGACCGAAGGGTCTGTTTTCATGCTGTACAGCTCTATGACTCTAAGACTTTAATCTTCATGTTGATGAGGTAAATCAAACTGGAAAGGGTAGCAGCGTCAACAAATTCATAGAGTTTGGTATCGTTTCCCAGAGCAAAATGTATGGAGCCAACCAAGGAGCAGGTAATTTGGATCTGGTAAGGGGTAATGAGGTAGGTTTAATAAATGACCTCTGAGTAAAAGATCCCTTCAGAAATTGTGATCATAAGTTAATATTCAGTCTGACAGTAATAAATTTAGGTCAGAAACAGTCTCATTTAACTTAAATAAAGGAAATTACAATGAAACGTGACTAGAGTTAGCTAAAGTGAACAAGCTGATAGATTAGTAGGAATGACAGTAGGCAGGTAATAGCAGGCATTTAAGGAAGTAATTTGTGACTGTCAGCAAAGATACATATCAGTAAAGAGGAAAGATTCTAAGAGAGGGATAAATAACCATGGCTAATCAAGGAAGTTACAAAGAGTATTAACCTGAAGAAAAAGCATATATGGAGGCCAAAGTCAATGTTAGCCCAGAAGATTGAGATAAATTCAGAATTCAGCAAAAGGAGGCCAAAAAAAAATATAAAGACAGACAAAACTATTTAGTCGGTTTTGAGAAGATTTGTAGCTCAGGTTGAGGTACTGGATGTAAGCTTGCTTTCTGAGCTGGGAGGTTCATTTTCAGCCATTTCATCACCATACTAGATAACATCATTAGTGAGCCACCAGTGAATGAAACATCTGAAAACAAACCTTCCAGCTCAGCGAGCAAACTTACATCCAGCCAAAACATTAGTGAGGAATATAAAAACTGACAATAATAGCTTTTTTAGATATATAAAAAGGGAGCGAGATCAAAGTGAATAATGGCCCCTTGGAAAATAAATCTGGGGTCCAATTTGACAATGCCGACCAGATATCCTAGATTAATCTAGTCTCATTTGCCAGCATTTGGCTCATATCCCTCTAACCCTTTCCTGGTCATGTACCCATTCAGATGTTTTTGGGTAATAAGGAAATGGTAGAGGAATTGAACAGATATGTTGCATCAGTCTTTATGGTGGAAGATACTTTGAGCATTCCATTAATACTGAAGAGCATTGGGGAGGAATTAAGTACTCACTAAAGAAGTGGTATTAGAAAAAAACTAACTGGCCTAAAGGCAGATGAGTCACCTCACCCTGATCGCTTGCATACTAGGATCCGAACAGAGCCAGCTACAAAGATAAGGGGATGCATTGATTGTACTAGAGAATTGGAAAACTGCCAAGGTGACACCCCTGTTCAGAAAGACAGTATTGTTGGAAAAGTATTGAATTCAATTATTAAGGAAGTAGAACATTTAAAAAATCATAACTAATCAGAGTTAACATGGTTTCATGAAAGGGAAATGGAGTCAGACAAATTTATTAGAGTTTCTCGAGGAAGACTCAACCAGAGTCTACTAAGGGGAACCAGTTGATGTGCTGCATTTGGACTTCAAGAACGTGTTTGACAAGACACCTCACAAAAGGTTCAATCATATGATAAGAGCCCCTGGTGTTAGAGATAGTACATTGGAATGGTTAGAAAATTGTAAAATGGATGGGAAGGAGTTCTTTTTCAGTTTGGCAACCTGTGACCAGAGGAGTTCCACAGGTTTCAGTTCTGGGATCACAACTGTTTACAATGTGTGTTAATGACTTGGATGAAGGGAGTGAATGTACTGTTGCCAAATTTGTAGACAACACAAAAAATAGGTGGAAAGGCAGGTTGCAGGAAGGATGCGAACCATTTACAGAGAATGGATAGGTTAAGTGGGCAAAATGTTGGCAAAGTATAATGTGGGAAAATGCAAAGTTGTTCATTTTGGAAAGTAGAACAAAAGAACAGAATATTACTCAAATGGAGAAAAACTGCAGAAAGTTGCAAAACAAAGGGACTTGGGTGGAATTATGCACAAAACACTAAAAGCTAGCACATGAAATGTTCGCCCTTCTTCCAAAGAGATTGAAGTATAATAGTAGGAAGTCTTACTACAATGTACAAGGTGCTTGTGAGACCACATCTGTGAGCAGTTTTGCTCTCCTTATATCATTTCATTGGAGGCAGTTCAGAGAAGGTGTACTAAGATGATCCCTGGCATGGAGGGATTGTCCTATGAGTAAAAGTTAAACAGGCTGGGATCCTACTCACTGCAGAATGAGAGTCAATTTGATTGAAACCTACAGGATTCTTAAGGGGCTTGGCAGGTTAAAAGATGGGAGGATGTTTCCCCTCATGGGGTTGTCTAGAACCAGAGGGGAAAAAGCGGCATTAATTTAAGACTGAGATAAGGAGGAATTTCTTCTTTCCTAGGGTTGGGAGTCTTTAGAATTCCTTGCCATAGAGAGCTGTGGGGGAGGAGTCCTTGTGTATATTGAAGGCTGAGACAGATTCTTGATCAGTGGGGAATCAAATGTTGGGGGAAGGACAAGAAATTGGCCTGAATGGTGGAGCAGGTTAGGGGGCCATATTTCTTATGGTCTTATGATTCAGCACCATATTTTTTTTATTTGTTTTTCTCTCTCTTTCCAGACGGGCTTCCAGCTCCGATATTGTTGCGGCTGCAGCTGGAGATACCTGGCACTGACAACATACCTCTCTGAACAGTTCGACATGGAAAATATCTTTGAAGTTTGAGGATTGCTGAGCTGACATTGCAGGGCGGGCTCTGACTCTGAGGAGTCTACAGGCTTCCATCCCCCACCACCGCTGTCCTGCAGCTAACTCCGCGGGGGTCCTTCAACTCGTCCAATCACCGAGACTGACATGTGGCCCCTTTGGGACCAGACGTCCCGCCGGAGGGACCTGTCGGAGAGCATTTAAAGAGGCAAAGACTAGCGCATAACGCACACATACACACACTTTGCCTGCAAAGTGGACATTGAGGAACAGGAGATGAAGGTGAGAGAGAGAGAGAGATTTACTATGTTGTCCTTCCTGCTTCACTGTATTGGATTACAGACTGATTTAAACGGTTTGGGAATATCCCATCTCCAGCACGGGCAGATTCTGAAGGGGGTCTGCTCCTTTGGAGAGATCAATGACTTTCTTCAGAATGTGTACCAACAAGCGCCACTCTGGGCTCAGACTTAATTGTAAAAGTTTTTTTTCCCCCAGACAGAGAAAGTGAAAAGGAATGTTTCTTCCTTTTTAGTTGCTTTGAGAATTACTTTTTGACAGAACAGCACTGCAGGAAGTTGCCCGGGACATTCACTGAGCTGTTCCCTCTCTTTCTTGTGCAGGGTCTGGGAGTTGTCACCGTTCACACTCTCCTGATGCTGCTTCTAACTTCATTCCTGGTGCAAGCTAGGGGCGCCCCGCAGGTACACCCCCATTCAGCGGCTCTCTCAACCCTCAGCTCGTTTAACGCGTTCACACTCCGCACTCCACACTCTTTGCAAACAAACACTGACCAGTTGATGCTTCTTGTTTGTGTAGGATCGCTTTCAGAGACGTAACTGGACACCGCAGGCAATGCTGTATTTGAAAGGAGCACGTAAGTGAACCCTGAATTAAACTGGCCTCTTCACAGCGCTGCTCCAAGTTGGATTTTGGATTTGTACAGTATTTATTTCTTAAATACTTGCTTTAACAGGGGTTCAAACATTGACATTTTGCCTAGTCCTCGTTTCTGAATGCAGAAATAAGCTTCGACAGATGCTGCCTGACCTGCTGAGTTTTTCCAGCAGTTCCTGATTTCTATTATCCGTGGGTCTTTCTTTCTAAGGGTCTACTGAACTTGAGGCGTTAACCGGTTTTTCTCGCTCTCTCTCTCTACTGATGCTGGCAGATCCACCGAGTTTCTCCAGCACTTTCTGTTTTCTGTTTGTGATAGGCTAGTAAGGATTGGAACAGTAATATTTTTATGACTGCCCGGAGACTGCAGAGTTCTGTCGCATTAATTATTATAAAATTTATCATATAAATTACGAATATCATGTTTTGGTATAACTATTGCATAACTGTGTGCATTATCATAGTGGGTTAAACCTAATAGTTTTGGTGTTTTTTAAACAATGAAATCTAAATACCGTTGATCCCATAATAGTTGATGGACTGATTGAGCTTTATTAACTTCCTCGCGTTCATATGCGATAAATCCTTCCGATAATAAACCATCTCAGGTCTGTTTAGTTTAGTTTTAAACTGTGGAGGACAAATGGAATGCCCCCTCAACTGACCGAGGTTGAGAAGTAATGAGTCAACTGGGAGGTGGGTTTGGAAAGGCCGGGAAATCGAAAGGGCACAATTTTAAATTCATTTGCGCTGGTCTTGCCTGACTACAACTGCCGAGTGTGTTTGATAATGGGAATTAAAGATTTCCCATTTCCGGTGAGCCAGCCAATATTCCTAAAGTCCGGATGAAGGGTCATCTCGACTCGAAACGTTAGCCTGCTCTCTCCCCACGGCTGCTGCCTGACCTCTTGTGATTTCCAGTACTTTTTGTTTTTGTTTTTTTAGTACAGATTCCAGCATCTGCAGTAAGTTGCTCCTAAAACTCGTGGTTAGCAGAAAAATTCACAAAATGAAAGGCTGCCGGTTTAAACAAAGTCACCCTGGGTAGGATTGTGAGACTTCTACAGAGAAACATGTTTGAAAAAAATAGCATTTCAAATGTCCCTTTACAATTCTCATTACAGAGGGACGTCGGTTCATCGCGGATAATGGTGACGATGGTGGTGACCTCTTTGAAAATATAGATATTGGTAAGAGATAAAATTAGATGCATATTCGGTTAGAAATGTCTTAACATCCTGGTTTAGGGTGAGAGGGGAAAGATATAAGAGAGACCTAAGGGACAACTTTTTCACACAGAGGGTGGTACGGGTATGGAATATGAGCTGCCAGAGGATGTGGTGGAGGCTGGTACAATTTCAACATTTAAGAGGCATTTGGATGGGTATATGAATAGGAAGGGTTTGGAGGGATATGGGCCGGGTGCTGGCAGGTGGGACTAGATTGGGTTGGGATACCTGGTCAGCATGGACAGGTTAGACCGAAGGATCTGTTTCTATGCTGTACATCTCTATGACTCTGACTCTATCCTTGCTGCGCCCCTATACTTGTATAGCTGTGATTCATGTTATTTTTAACCCAGTAATCCATTGTACAGAGATAATCGTTCTATTGTCTGTTGTCAGAAACCAGAAGCCAAAACACCAACCCATTAACTCTATCGGAAGCCACAGCGATGCTCCTGGCTTCCATCAGACAGGCACAGCAAGAAGGTAAGTGTTTTTTTTTAAGGTAGATGATCAAATGTTTATTGTTCACGGGGCATGTAGACTTACAAACCTGCAACATAAATGAGTGGGAAGACCAACGGTCATTCATTTGCTTGTCTCACTGCCTGTGCTCCCCAGCCTGCAGTAATGTTAACCCGTGAACAGTTCAGATTCTGTTTAACCACATTGTGAGGTCACTGCAACAGCTGCAAGGAAATCTATGACTAAAGTGAATCCAGCAGTTTGCTGTTTTCCTGTGTCATTAGCGTGTTCAGTATGAAGGGATAAGGTTTCAGGTCGAAGTTTGCACCAGGGATTCTAGATTATACTGGAAACTTACTGTTCAGTTATGTACCATGTGTCAGAACACACGGAGTGTGGATAGGTCCTTTTCTGATTTTACTTCTGTTGGAAATAGACTACCACAGCCAGACTCATTTAGGGCCAAATGAAGCAACACAGTAAACCCATGATCCCATGGGCACAGTGGCAAAGTGGCACTGCTGCCTCACAGCATCAGAGACCTGGATTCAACTCCCGCCTCAGGCTACTGACTGTGTGGAGTTTGTACATTCGCCCCGTGTCTGCATGGGTTTGCTCCAGTTTCCTCCCACAGTCCAAAAATGTGCAGGTTAGGTGAATTGGCTATACTAAATTGCCTGTAGTGTTGGGTGATGGGGTATATGTAGGACAATGGGTCTGGGTGGGTTGCTCTTTGGAGGGTCGGTGTGGACTTGTTGGCCCGAAGGGCCTGTTTCCACACTAAGTAATCAAATCTAAAAGGAGGAACTGGATAGCTATAATAGGTTCCCAACCTTCTCTATCCTGTACTCCCTTCAAATATATATTCATAGGCAATCAATAGGGGAGGATTTATCCAATGTTGCCCACTTTTAATTGTAATGTGGCAGCATTTACTAAAACATTCATTTCACTACTGCCATGAACCCTCTATCATCCCACCCTCCAAATATGAAAGTAAGAGAATGTTATCAAACTCTTTGACAACAGTAGGCATCACTGCAAAGCTTAATTTTTGTCTTCAGGAACATATTCAGAGAGTTAGAAAATATCAAATTTTCTACTAATATTATTCCCTATCCACTTCCACGAGAGCAAGCCTGGTTATTTATGACACCAACACCAGGGGCCTACAAGTAGCTCATCGCAGACCAGAATTAAACCTGACAGCGTCTTGGTCAGTAAGGCAGGCATGACGCTAGTCAGTACATTCCACTCACTGATGCATTAGGACATTCATACACAGGTATAGAATTAAAAAGACCACATGGTATGATTTGAGAAAGAGCAAGGGAGTGATGCCATGTCAAACCAGCTCACCAAAGCACATTAACTGCTTATGGATCTTATTTGCTGTTTTGTGGGCCCTTGTCACATACTCGTTGGCTGCTACACTTTCCTTTCAAAATAATGGACTTCAACATTCGTTCATGGGTTGTGGGTTGGTTTGGTACAGCGAGGTGCTACATCAGTTCAAGTCAATTTACAGTCATTGCTCATATAGAAAAGTGGAAGCCTGCCTGACCTGAAGGTGGAGGAGCAAGTAGTACAAGTGAAATGCTTAAAAGTCAGTAAGAGGTACCTTTAACCTGTTTGTTGCTTTCTTTACATAAGTTACTTAATAAATTGCAAGATACAGGGATAATGCCAAAGGCGTAAAGATTCTGCAAATGTTATATTTTTACTTATATTTTTCCAATATCTTATGATATCACTGAAGCAGGTGAGACTTGAATCCATGCCTCCTGGCCAGAGGTGGGGCATTACCACTGCACCAAAAGATACCTCTCAGCAAACCTTATTTTTTATTAATTTAACCTATTTCTCTAATCAATCTGTTCAGAGATATTATTACATAGCTCAGGGGCAGGTGGAATATGAACCTGGGGCCCTGGTCCAGGGGCACTGATACTACTACTACACCACAGAGATCCCCTCTGCAGACTTTATACATTTGTTTGAAGAAATAGGTAAGCTTAGCAGTCAATTTAATATCATCAACACAATATCCTTTGGAAAAAAAATCTAGGAGAAATTAACAGACACACACGGATATTAAAACAGCTTTCCACTAGCTTTTTAAAAACAACAATCTAACTTGATTGGAGATTTTTGACAAGGTAATAGAGGAAGGAGGAGAAAGTGAGGACTGCAGATGCTGGAGATCAGAGCTGAAAATGTGTTGCTGGAAAAGCGCAGGTCAGGCAGCATCCAAGGAGCAGGAGAATCGACGTTTCGGGCATGAGTCCTTCTTCAAGAAGGGCTCATGCCCGAAACGTCGATTCTCCTGCTCCTTGGATGCTGCCTGACCTGCTCGCTTT
The DNA here is from genome assembly GCF_020745735.1 of Hemiscyllium ocellatum. NCBI lineage: Eukaryota > Metazoa > Chordata > Chondrichthyes > Orectolobiformes > Hemiscylliidae > Hemiscyllium > Hemiscyllium ocellatum. Next base: position 50,957,400 of record NC_083423.1, read on the forward strand.
TCCAGCAACACATTTTCAGCTCTAATAGAGAAACTAGACAAATGCAATGTTAAAATGGTGTTTGACAAGGAATCACATTAGCCTTTTTAAGAGGTCTTGTGGTGCTTTCAAATTAGAGCTATGCAGGTTTATGTTAGTCGAGGAATTGTCCTGAAGGATCAATGAACCAAAGAATGGTTGTTACTTTCCATTTGCAAAAATAGGTATGTGTACACACGTGGCACCTGTTGTTTCAACTGATCAAAGTGAGGAATAGCCAAAATGTTTTTCATTTTCAGCAATGCTCAAGTTTTGCACTACCAAATGACAATCTGTAGTATGAAAAAACAAATTGGTGGGGTATGGGAAATGAGCCAGCAAAAGGACTAGCTAAATTGCTCATTAGCCAAGACTGTGCAGACTTGAAGGGATGAATGGCCTCTTTCTGTATAATCCTGCTGTACAGCTTAATTTGTGGCCTTCTCCATCCTGGATTTACCTTACCCTACTAAAAATTGGCTTTATCACAACTTGTTTGCTGTACTTAGACAAAGATTTATCGTAATCACAGTAATGTTTTTAATAAGATCCATTTTAATGATAGCCAAATGAATTCTATTACCTAAAGTCTTCATGGTAATGCAGATAGGTACCAAATGTTGTTTGAGTAAGTCGAACAGAAATCAAAAACTCAAAAGATGTTGTTTCTCTTCAACTAGGACAGGGACAAAATGGGAGGATGGACACTTAAATAAATCAGTAGCAGGAATAAGTGAGGTTTTATTGTAGGGTGCAGTTAATATGAGGAATCCTTCAGATACAAGTTGAACCTAAAAATTAGCAAATACCTAATTTGCTCATTCTAATGGATTTGAACAATAACCTCTATGAACTGTCACACACTTTTTGTTTTAATTACAGGTGAGAATGAGGAAAGGGCACAACAGCATTTTTGGCAAGAGAACCCGAATTGGAGAAAATTACTCTTCTAACCTTTTGACATACTTCTACTCACTTGGGTTTTCTCACTTCTACCCACTAGATTTCATCTATGTGCACTGTGACTCTGTACCACTTGGTTACCAAAAATGTCTAAGTTACTGATGCATTGTACATGACAAGGTATAGTTTTCATAACCTCTCTGAAATGTAGAATTGTTTAATGAATTAAAAGTCCTTGAATGTTAATCATTACTGTTGAGAGTTAGGATTTCGAAAATTCCATTTAGCTCAACATTAGCTAAATTTAAATCATACCCAGACTAATTAGGAAGAACAAAAAAATCTTTTCTTCATCGAATGGTCAGCATTTTTGATACTTTTTCAAATTACACAAGTCTTAAAATATGTAGATCACTGTATAATAAATAATCCGGGAACATGCACAAACAGCTATTTTAATGTAGCATACCTATGAAAAGTGAAAGGTAGGAGACTAGCTTTTAGAATTATTTGCTTCTGTGTATATTTACTTCACTTTGGCTTGAGTGCATATTGTACACCCAAGACCACTGTAAAGTTGGTTGGTCAGTCAAGTTCATATCACTCCTGTCAAGATCAGGGTAACCGAAAACCGAAGAAATTGGTTACTGCTGAGACAAAAGAAAACTTGGGTTTGGACAGTGAAAAAAGGAGATAATGACAAGAACAGCTGCCCTTGTTGGAGAGGGATAATGATCATTAGGAGGATGCTTGTGGTGCAGTTGTAATGTCCCTATCTCTGGACCAGGAGACCAGGTTCAAGTCCCTCTTGCTTCAGAAGTGCGTAATAACATCTCTGAACTGGTTGACTCATTTCAACCAGGTATTTTTTTTGTGCTGGCTGACCAGGATACGGAGGAAAACTGCTCTCCTCTTCTTTGGATTTGCCATGCAATCTTTACCATTGGTAAATAAGAATATAAAAACAGAATATTATTCAAATAGAGGGGTCTGGGAGTTGTCCGACATCAATTACAAATGGCTAACACTGGAGATACAGCCAGTAACAAAAGGAGATAGTTCAGAGAAGGTTCACACGACTGATTCCTAGGAATGAAGGGGCTAATTTATTAGGAAAGATAACTCTAATGGATGTAGGCCCAAACTGCTTTAAGAGTAAGAAAGATGTCCTCATTGAAACATAAGAACATAGAATATTACAGTGCAGTACAAGCCCTTCGGCTCTTGATGTTGCACTGACCTGTCATACCAATCTGAAGCCCATCTAACCTACACTATTCCACGTACGTCCATATGCTTGTATTTGACAGGGTATTTGCTGAAAGGATATTTCCCTCACAATGTTCCAAAATGAGGGGGCGGAGTTTCAAAACAAAGGAATTCTTATTTAAGCTGGAGAGAAGGAATTTCCTCTGAAGCCATATTTGCCAACTCTATTCTGCAGAGAGCAGTGGAGGCTGGTTCATTGCATGTGTTCAAGGCTAAGCTAGCCAGGGAAGTCAGGCATTATAGGAACCAACAAAAAGTGGAGTTAATGTCAGATCAGAACCACCATAATCTGGATGGCTGGTGGAGCAGACTCGAGGGCTGGTATAGATTATCCCTGCTCCTGTCACTTATGTCTCACATGTAGCTGCAAAGGGCAGGGTGTTTGGTTCTGCAGTAGTTATCAGTGAGTGCACGCTTGTGTACTTGAAATGGAATTTAAAAACTTAATTTACAGGGGCAAGGGTACTACTCACTGAGCCACAGCTAATGCCTATCATGGGTTACCAAATATCCTCAGGGAAGACTGGGAAAAATATGATTAAAAATACCATCATGAAAAAAATGTCAGCAACTTCAGGATTTCATGACACTTATTGCACAGTGAAGTAACATGGGAATAGATTGACATGAATCAGGTGTAGATGACAATCTAACAAACAATACAAGCCTAGATATTGTGTTTTCAACAGAATATATTAAAAGTAAACCATATGGCTTCTCCACATTCTAGTAATATTTAGTAGTAACTGAGGTATCGATTGGGTATTTCAGTGTTAAAGGCATTAATATTAGATTAACTTAATGTTAAAGGCCAATTGGAAAAGGCATCAAACCTGTTGTTCTCTTTTAATCTAATATCCCAACATCTGGGAAAAAAAATGACCTTTGACACAACCTATCCAATCTGAAAAATCAAAAGAATTCCAAACCACTAGTTTGCTGCCATTTATGCTCTCAAAGTAATTATTATTGGCAGTTAACTGTAACTGAATTAAAAACAGTGAAGATGGTGCTGATGGTACCACAGTTCACTTGGGGAGTTCTACATTGCTGTGGTAACATATACCTTTTGCATGCATGTTGGATTCTAGAGCCATGGATAGTGAGTACAAAGGGTAAAACATTCCTTCCATCAAATGGCTGGCCAGGAATGTTTGTTGTTCTTACTGCCTACCATTAACATTGGAAGATTTTCCAATTGGTAACTTGGATGGAAAGGTTGATTTGTGAACGCACCCTGTCATTCAGTCCTGGGGTTTACACTCAAACCTGCAGCTTCTGATATACAGGCTGAGAAACTATCCATTCTGCTACAAGACCTTTGCTCTTCAGAATCTCTAGGTGAACTTAATTGCAAAACAGCAAAGAGATTAAACTAGTGCATTGGGCGTATTAAATGATGCTTGCAAATTAAATCAACAGCCAGTCACCATGACTACTTCTGTGCTGAAACTTGATTATGCTATATGGATCAATTAATGTTGCAAATATAGAAAGTTCCCATTAAAAGCAATCTGTGAAGACCATCTGTATGTTAATCACATTCATTCCAAAATCACCTTTGGATTTTCATAAATCAGTCAATTCCTAGGAATGGAAAAGTTATATTTGCTCCATTGATTATATGGCTCATTAAGACTTCTATTGTCCTTTGCCCTGACCACAATATAGTATCACATTTGGAATCTAAACTTTGCAATAGGTATCTGGAGCTTCAGACAATAGTTGAGCCTAGGGCTATGACTGTGCTCAAGACATCTGGCCCACTAACTTGCGGCTGATCACATTTCCCTATCTACCCTTCACTAACAAAGTGATTTTCTGCTTTATTCCTGTCTATTATTACAAACCTCTGTTGCAAATTTTGGAAATAACTTTCTTGCCAAGCACGTTCGGTAATAATCAAGCCAAAAAATATGTCTCTGTTCAACGCTGACTCAGGAAGATATAAACCAAGGGTTTACTGGGTCTTTGCTTTTTAAGATGACGACAATGCACAAAACAAAGCTTTCTCACTCTCTTGTGGTCTTGCCACAAAAGTAATCAATTTCTTGCACTATTTCACCTTCACAGTTTCACATCAGACAGCAGTGGAAATCTACTGAATGTCACCTATTTCCCTTCCCAATGCCATTCCACTAACACTCTCCCAGCAAACTCACGGTAGCTGATAACATCAAGTTCCACCCAATGAAGAGGTGCGCATTATGTAAGAGTTCTGAATAATTTTTGACAAAGCAGGTCATAGCTGTTGCATTATTCTTCCAATGAACAGTCTGTAAATGTGGCATTCAGTACTTTTCAGAGATCATGTTTATAGAGAAAATTCTTCACTGAATACGGTCTTATGTCAGACATTGAGCACAAACCTACTGTACATTAGAGCCAAATTGCATGTATCCTGACAGCACACTTCTTTCGAGATAGTCAGGTCATGCCAACCAAAAAGAGGATTTTCATTTGTCCAGTAGTAATTATACTGTGACACTGCAAGGTGATTCATTCTATTAGTTCCAATTTCAGAGGTGGCAATGGACTTCCTCCACTACAACATCCCTCTTCTACAGTCAGTGTTGATTTTTGCTTCTTACAAAAACAGAATCATTGCAGCACAGGCCGCCTTTATTAACCAGTGGTGTCCATGCAAGAGCGACTCCTTGCTTTCTCCATTCAAACAATGACCCAATTCCCCTTTAAAAACCATTACTAAACGTGTTTCCAGCACAATCACAAAATATGCATAACCATCCACTTCTCCAGGAGAGTTCCAGCTTCTCCAATTTATCTTTAACCGAAATAATTATCCTCAAAGCCAATTTTCAAATCTCTCAGCACAATTGAGCTTTGTGGTGACCAATCCACTATGGTTCAGATTGAGTTGGAAGACACTTCTTTCAAATCAGATGACTTTCTTCTTGAAGCTGCTTTAATTGAAATTTCACAAGAGGATATATTATCCTAAAAGCATGCATTTGAAATAAATAGCTGTCATAAACAGATGTACCTCAGTAAAAGCATTAGAACAAACAGCTCATTGGACTGAAATATTTTACTTGGTCTTAAAGAACTAAAGTTACATCATTCAGTTTTGTAATAACACAATCATCTTCCAACAATTTTGCTGCATTTTTCCCTAAACCAAGTGCTATATATTCCACAGTTTTCAAGCTTTAGTTCCCAGTTGGAAAGTGGATCCCTGAGGTTAAAAAAGTGAAACATTTATGTCACTATCTTTGTGGATGGCAGCAACTGCAAAGTTACAAGGTAACTTATTTCAAATTTGATTACCCTCTTTCCTATGCATGGTAGGGTGATGCACACGTACGGTTTCACAGTCCGTACAAAGAAAAATTCAGGGATGAAAAAATATGGCAAAACCAAGAGCACATGGCCTGCCATGAATAATATAACTAGTACTCAAACCAGTGTTTTTACTTATTTAAGCATTCAAAAATAATAGTGTTCCAAGTCACATGATTACAATCTGGCAATATTTTAGGAGGATTACGTGTCAAAAAAAAAACACATGGAGATGCACTCTAAATTCAATGACAAGTTCAAACATCAGCTACTACAGATTCCTTCATGCACTGGGACCAAAACTTAAGAGTTTTTTTTTAAAAAAAGTGTTATCCACTATGCCTTTATTTCTGAAACATTAAATCACCGATATGATACCCAATAAGAATCACGAATTGAATGTGACTCAATTATAAAATGCCATAAATATTCTAATAAAATAACCCTCATTTATAGAAGAGGTCAAGTGCATTACAGAAATCACAAGGGTGGTTGTCTTGTAAGTTTATGACACTCAGACTCAAAATTACTAGAAATAAGTTCATTTGGTTTTCAAACCTTTAGAACTGATCAGATGCACTACAGGAAGAATTGATTAAATCTTTTCAAGGGAATATTTAAGTATCTACCAGGCTATGGAAATTACCTAATATTCATAGGACTCATCTTTTCTTTAGCTACTGGAAATCATTTGCAAGTTTATATAAGCTTCTAATACACATTTGACATTGGAGTATGAGAGATCTTCCTAGTCTCCATCTAACTTGTAACCAGGTCCCCCTGCATTTGCTATCCATGTACATAAGTATTGTAATTATAGATTTTCCAAATGGTAAAGCTAGCTATCTATTCAATTTTGATATTCCAAATCTGACTGGCTCTTTCCTATAGGAACTGGACCAGAGAAAGCTGGAGTTTTAATATTTCTTCGATCCTTTTCTGCTTCTTCATCCTCATCATATCGCTCATCATCATTATCCTCCTCATCACTCTGATGTGGGCTTGAATGCAGTGACACTGAAGGGGATGGGGGCACAGATGCTGGCCTGGGATACTTGAACCCCTCAGTCTATTGTAGAAAAAGAAAATTAATTTGTGAATTAATTTTGATTTTAAAACACGATGTTTGGAAAGCAGGTATTTCTTATAATTCTGCCTTAATACAAACTTTAAGCAGCATGCAACAATACAAAACAAATCAGCTTACCAATGGGGGAATGATTGGGTCCATTTGGAATTTTTCTGGGAAGGCTTTGCTCAGTGCAAGGTGGCGGGCATACATGTAGTACTAAATATGAAAAAAAACAGAATTAAAATTAACCCATATAAAGATCCAGCAAAATGATGGAAACAAATACAAGAGTTGTACATGTTAACTTCACATCTTGGTATGAGCTTTTTTATAGAACTTACAGGAATACCAAATAATACTTTGAAAAAACCCTACTTACAATAAGTGTATTTGGGAATCAGCTATATTTAAATTTTAAAGACTTGGTTTAAAACCATTTTGGAAGGCAAAAATAATTTAATTTCCTACTAAATAAAAGTTGGTTTTCTCTCTTCCCATCACATTAGCTTCTTGAGTCAGGAATTAAACTATCAAACTAATCTCCATTCGAAATTCTTGAAAGGCTACAGTAGCACTCCAACAATATTTTTTTCTCTCTTCCAAAAGGCATCACCAACATCAGTAACTTTCATGATCATGAACCAATGTCCTCTCATCTTCCTGCCTTTCATATCTGAAAGCTGGTTTCAGATGGTTTCCCCAAGTTGGTGGATCTTTAGAATCTTGTCCACTTCACTTAACATCTCTTAACAATTAAAAAAAAACTCAAGCCTTGTGCTGGAACTATTTCCCCTCTGATATCAAGGATCCTTTACACTGCCTTCCTCTATACTGTCTCCAGGGCACGAATGGATGATCAGTACTCTAAGCAGTACTTCAAGCTGTGGCTTGGGGGAAGAAAAAAAATACCATGCAGCTTTAATGCAGTTTTCAGGAAGTGATCTCAAATGGATTTGCCCAGTCAGTGAAATGTTTAAGGCAACAAGTGGAAACTTTTCACAAAAATCAAATGGTGTCTCAAATTGACCCACTCATTGTTTTTAGTAATCACTTAATAGCCACGATGAATGCTCAGTGCTTGTCTGGAGATCTGAACTTATCAAAGAACACACAAACATGATGGAAGAACTTTCAGAAGTGACCACTGAAATTGATGTTAGACAATCCGAATCAAAGCAACTCTGACACAATTAAACAACTAAATAAGTGTTCACTAATTTAAAAAAAGCGCAGAAAACGTGTGTCTGGTCTTTGCTATAAAAACCAAATCCTACCAGGTCTTCCCACAATTTATGAAATACAAGTGTGATGCAATTAACTAACTGACCCCAAAGAAGATTTGGAACAAATAGATTACAGGAGGGAGTTGAGAGTGGGGTGCTGGAAAAGCACAACAGGTCAGGCAGCATCCGAGGAGCAGGAAAATCGATGTTTCAGGTATAAGCCCTTCATCAGGAATGAGGATCGTAGGCCGGATTGATTGAGAGATGAATGGATGGGGAAGGTAGCTGGAAATGTGTTCGGTAGATGAAAATGGAGGAGAAATGCGTTAGGCTGGAGTGAATAGGTGGGAAGGAAGATGGACAGGTTAAGAGGGCAGTGCCAAGTTGGATGCTTGGGACCGGGATAAGGTTATGAGCCAGGCCAATATCTCAAAAACAAAATCAACTATGCAAATAATTGAGAACTAGATGAACTCAATCTGATAAATATGATTGATGGATATCAATACAAAATGTAGAGTGCAGTAGACCTTTCACTTTTATTCCATATCTTAGATGTGCATTTTGCAAAATACAATACTTGATTATATCATGAAATCATATCTGTGCAAACCTTTTATTTTGCCATGTATTTTTATCTTAATGACAACAACAGTTATATACAATAAAAACTGTGTGCCACCACAGTTTAGCAACAAATAACATTTATTGGACCAATTAGTAATGATAAAAAATCCCTTGGGAAGGGGAAAGGAATGTCCAAATCATATTTGCTTTGCTGCCACTGCATGGCATTTGGCCATACAAAGGGACACGTCAACCCACATGTCTTCAAATGCCAAGACCGATCCCATACATGGGAATCTTTTTTGCACTGATCAACTTGTAAAAGAAAGCCCTCTTTTGAAGATCTAAGCTGAAACTTAAATCTAATGTATTCTGTTTCATCTGTGAAATCAACAGTCACCATGAGACAATTACAATTTAAGGTGCACAATATTAGGGATATGTGGAAATCCAATGAATATGCTCCACTTCCATCTAACCTCTCTTCCCTGCAACATAGATGGTCTTCAGTTGCCCTGTATTTCTGACTTTGTCTACTGTTAATTCATATTGATACCCTAGAAACTGACTTGATTTTCTGAAGGAGTCTCTTATACATGCAAATATGTTCAAAATTATGCCCAAGGCTTCTGCTTTCTTTCAGTAACCTAGCTAGCACCTGCTCAGGTAAGGCTTGAGGCTGATCAGGCACATTTAATCCTTTCTGAAGCCATGTTGCCGATTATTCTTATACAGGTAATCACCATTTTGTTCTGGATAATAAATCCCATTCAGTTTGCTATGATGGAGGTCTGGTTAATGTGTCTGCAGTTGTTACCATGACTGTAATCCTTGAGCATGGGAATTACATCAGTTGCTTACAGTCAGTCAGAAACCACCTCACTGTCAACTCTCATACTTCAATGGATTTGCAATTTCTGCTTCACTGATCTCAAAAAAGGTCCAGAGTAGACCTAACATTTCCACAAAGACAGGCCCTTGATCCTTCATGAATTGTCACATAAGTTGCATGTACTTACTCTAGCCAAGTATCTCCAGTCTAGAAGCTCAGAAAGCCTTTCAGTTCGGTTTCTCTGGATAATTCTCTGGCGACGTGACTGCTTGCAGAACCCAAACATGAACTGAGTCAACTGATTGCAAGATTCATCAGGTGATCGGAATCTACGGTCTACTATATAAATCCCTGGTTGCAAAAACAATACCAAAAAAGGTGTAAATAATCTTGCTCAAGTTAATATGGCGTGCCTAATGCAGCATTTCATTTCACTTACCATAGGCTGTTGGATCTGCCACATGCTCCTGCATAAAACAACCAAATCCAGATAGGTTGGTAGTCACGCTGGGAATTCCCATTACTGTGCACTCAGCTATAAAAGTAAACATCATAGTTACAAGGTTGACATATATGGTTTAATACTAGTCAGGTTTTACATTCCACTAATTACTTGCATAGATTTCAGCATTTATTTGCAAGATAAAGATGTACAGGTATATCTGCTAAAGTATTGCCACATATACACTCTCTTCCTTTGTTGCCCTTCTGACTTCATATCTGCTGGTTTCACAACTTCATTACCCCATCACTCCAAATGAACGCAACTCTTTGTTTTAAATGGAAAGGATAACGAGGGAAAGCAGACTGACACAAGCATACGTTGTCCTAAAATTCAATGACAGACTGTGTGCAAAATAAACTAGGTCCCACCACAAGTCAATCTATTGGCTAGAATACAAGGAGTATTCATTGCTCCTTTTTGAATAATGCAATAGAAACGTTAAATATTCACCTGAAATGACCAGAAGAGCTATCAGTAAACTATGAGAGTGTAGTAAACGCTCTGCAGTGGAGTGGATAGATTGGGAACTCAAGTTCCTGACTGACTATTGAAAACACGACCTTCTGATTGACATGACAATAGAATCAACTAAATAGGACAGCACGATTTTTATAAAAAAGTGAAAATAAAGTCAATGCAGATTGACAAAATAACCTGAATATTCACAGTTATCTACCACTTTTAGTGGTGAAGCTAAAAGATATTAAAATGGAGTTGGGTGCCTGGTGAGATGGAGCACAAGTGAATTATTAAAATAACTAGCCCTTTAATTTAATTTTGTTTCTTCAAATGCATTTTAAATAGCTTGATTATGCAATTACTAGAATATCTATATCCTCACATTCCACACAATTTAAATCACGAGTTGTGAAGATTTCTGAAGTGAGGAAAAAAAATAATGGAAGGAACGGGACAATAGCTTTCCTTGTAGCATGATAAAATCATCGTTAAGAGCTGAACTAACCAATCAGGATTGTATCTGGGAAAATTGCATTTTAAAAAATTCCTTACAAAAGATTTGAAAGGGGTGTTTAAGGGACTTTTCGATAAGCACATGAAATTGCAAGGAATGGAGGGGGATGCAGACCAAGGGCAGACAGAAGGAGTTAGTTTAAATTGGCGCAGTATCGTGGGCTACAGGGCCTGTTCCTGCGCTGTACTGTTCTTGGTTCAATTACTGGAAGCACAGGATCAGGAAGTCTATGTGTCACTTATTAATCCATTGTCATATTTACTGGGACCTTCTACACACAGTGGTCCTGCCTCAGTTTTAAATGTTCAACACAAAATGAGATAATATAGTGTAAACAGGACCTCAAAACATTTCAAAGAGGTAACTGATCAGGTCACCTAACACTGCAGTACAAGCAGGCAAGAAAGCGGAACTCACTTTCACCAATAGTCCCTTCTTTTAGATTAGATTAGATTACTTACAGTAGTGGAAACAGGCCCTTCAGCCCAACAAGTCCACACTCACCTGCTGAAGCGCAAACCACCCATACCCCTACATTTACCTAACACTACAGGCAATTTAGCATGGCCAATTCACCTGACCTGCACATCTTTGGACTGTGGGAGGAAACCCACGCAGACACGGGGAGAGTGTGCAAACTCCACACAGTGAGTCGCCTGAGTCAGGAATTCTTGTAGTGACAAAGCACTATAGCTCTCCAGAACAACAGTGCATCCACCACACCACATATCCAACAACTGAATTGCTGGGCAATGAACCCAGAGGTCATGAAAAAAGATGCCAGTTTTGTTTTTCTTTTTCCTCGACATGAAGTCTGCTTCTCCCCTAGTCAAGTAGCCATTTGAATCACTTTCTACCTATATAACTCAGGCAAACCGTCTTTTCCAGCCTTTGAAAAAGAAAACTCTATAGTAGTTTACAAATATATTTTTAAAAAAAAGGGACACCAAGTGAAACGACACTTACCGGGAGTGTATCCCCATGGTTCATAATAAGATGGGAAAACACCAAGATGACAACCTCGAACAAATTCTTCGTAATCCATTGGCAAAAGTGGGCTCGTGGATGACAGAAACTCAGGATGGAAAACAATCTAGGAAATTGTAATGTCAAATATTTTAAAACACCACTGTACTTGGGTTTAAAAAGGTACATTTTTACTTCAGCTTTAGAGTCACTAGGATGCGAATACTGTAACGTTCCACTAGTTAACTCTTGACCTGACTCCAGAAGGAAGCAGTGAAAGACCTTCCGGTTTCTCATCACGTGGGCCTGACCACTCCAGTGGGGTCTGGAGTGAGGGGCCATAGACGAAGGAGCAATTACAGGAGATTTTGAACAGAAAGCAGTAGATATTTCTATATACAAATCTGCAGAATTCATTTCAAGAATTGGCATTTTAAGAAAAAAACAAATCAGACAAAATGGCATTGGTACATGGTCATACAACACTGAAAAAGATCCAACCAGTCTATGCCAAACGTAATCCCAAACTAAACTAGCCCCACCTGCCTGCTCCTGGCTCATATCCCTCCAAACCGTTCCTGTACTTATCCAAACATCTTCTACATGCTGTAAACTACACCCACATCCAGCATTTCCTCAACAAGTTCATTCCACATGCAAACCACCCTATGGGAAAAGAAAATGCCCCTTATATCTTATTTAAAATCTCTCTCTCTCCTCTCACCTTAAAATATGTCCGTAGTCTTGAAATTTCCCATCCTAAGAGACAATTACCATTAACTATCTATACTTGTCATTAGATTATAAACTTCTATAAAGGTCACCTCTGAACCTCCTAGGCTCCAGTGAAAAAGATCCCAACCTTCACTTATAACTCAAAGCTTCTACATCCAGCAACAATCTCTTCCAAATCCTCTTCAGCTTAATAATAACCTTCCTTTAACTGCATGACCAGAACTGGACAGTATTTCAGAAGAAGCCTCAATGTCCTGTACAATCTCGATAGGATTTCCCATGGGAACAAAGTAGCTAAATGTGATTAAGACTTGTGGTCACTTTGATGGCCAGCAAGCCAGTTCTCAAGGTAGACAGGAATGTAGATATGAAGTTACAGTCCAATCAGCTATGGCCTTAATGAATGGCAGAGCAGGTTTGTGTGGTTGAATTAGGAGAAAGTGAGGACTGTGGATCAGAATCGAGAGTGTGGTGCTGGAAAAGCACAGCAGGTCAGGCAGCATCCGAGGAGCAGGAGAATCGACATTTCAGGCGTAAGTCCTTCATCACTCCTAATGAAGGGCATATGCCCGACATCGCGATTCTCCTGCTCCTCGGATGCTGCCTGACCGGCTGTGCTTTTCCAGCACCACACTCTCGACTCTGATCTCCAGCATCTGCAGTCCTTACTTTCTCCTAATTCAACTACTTAAGCCTGCTCTGCCATTCATTAAGGCCATAGCTGGTTGGACTGTAACTTCATATCTACATTCCAGTCTACCTTGAGAACTGGCTTGCTTAACAAGAATTTATTCGCATCTGCCTTCCATTTCGACCACTTTCTCCAGGAGCGAGTGGGGGTGGGCAAGGGTAAGAATGTTCTAAAGACTTATAGCCTCTGAAAATCTTCTTGCCTAATTGGTTCAAAGTGAGTGGACACTGTTTAAAAGAGTTTCCTGTACGGAGGAGGGAGGGCAGGTCTGAAGACCTCCTCATGGGTCTGCTCCTGGGCCTGGCCAAACTGACCATAAACAGGTCCAGGCAGCGGGCCGTGGAGGGGGTCGTTAGGGCCGACTGCCTGCCCCTCTTCTGCGGTTACATTAGGGCCCGGGTGTCCTTGGAGAAAGAGCCTCGGTGTCCACCAACACCCTGGAGTTGTTCAGGGAGAGGTGGGCGCCGCAGGGAGTGGAGTGCATCATTTCCCCTCCAACTCTATTTTGATTTAGCCCCTGCCCTCCCCTTCACTGTTTTGGTCACACAGCATTGCCCTTTGATGTGAAAGGCACTGCTCGTCACTGGCCACTCAGGTGTTTTCCAAAAAAAAAGAAAAATAAAAGAGTTTCCTGTGATGAGAAAACATTCTCTCCACATTTCGCATTGTCCGGACTCCCCAACCAAGTAACCTCTTACTATTTTAAACTCTAGCAGGTATTGGCCTAGTCTGACCAACCCTGTCCTCATGAGGCAATTGGTAAATCTTCTCTGAACGTTTTCCAACCCATGCTGTCTGTCCTTAAATTAACGGAGACCAAAATGTGCACAATACTCCAGAGGTTGCTTCGAATATTTTAAAATTGGTTTGTGTGTTGGTGTTATTGGCTCACCCAGTACTTATTGCTGTTTCCCAATTGCCCAAAAGGAATTTAACACAGTCAGTCAATCACTTTGCTGGGTCCATATTCATACGTAGGCCACACCAGGTAAAGATGACAGATTTTCTTCCTTAAAGTGCATTTGAGAGTCAGATGGGTTTTACAATCAACATGGTCATCATTAAGCCAAATTGTTATTGAATCAAATTTCACCAACTGTTATGGTGGGTTTCAAACTCATAAGCCCAGAACATTAACCTAGGGTTTTGGATTACTACTACAGGGTGAAATTACCTCTTTGCCACCTGCTCTGCTATGGTCTCTATACAGGTTCCCTGTATAATGAAGCATATGCAATGAATAAGATTCTATCAAACAGTGCGTGAGACTTTCCAATATCCCACTATATGTTCAATCAAGCAGCAAAAACCTCAGCTCAATATAGTACGGCTCTGTAGCGTACTTGCTTCACTTTGAGAATTTGCAAGTGAGGTGTTTTGATACAAGGAGAGTAGAGATACTATTCTGGCTTGCTAGAACAGGAGTGGTCCGAGAAGGGGGACTGAGAGCCACTGACACCAGAGAGCCGACAGCTAACATGGGGAGGAGGGGTGGGGGAGAGCGAAATGGGAGCTTACTTTGGTTAGTGAGATTTTAAAGCTTCTCTTTTCTCTAAACAAGGATCAAGACACTGTATTCTATTCTAAAATTCATACTTAACTAGTTAAATTACCAGAAATAACCAAAAGGAAGATTTAATACATTAGACTGACATATGGTGGAGCAGCTTGTATCCCCAGACATCAGAATGGCAAGGCCATCTCTAGCCTGTGGACATCTCCATCCTGAATTGTGACAGGGAGGAATTTTTCAACATAATATAAATTACATCCCAGGGCAAAAAACACAAGCTGAGGAAATGGAATGCTTGCCTGTAGATACGCTACATGTAGGAGAGATCAAGACTGTCCTGCAAACACTGGCCCTAGCCAACAAGTACAGTAAACTCAGTATGTGTCAGGAGAAGGAGGAGGAAGATTGCAGGAAGGGCAGCCACACAGACTATGATACCAGGGAGAGAAGAACAAAACCAAAATGGTTATTGATAGGGGAGTCCATAATTAGGAGGAAGACAGGTAGTCTCCGTTATAGCCAAGGATAAGAATCCTGAAGGGAGTGCTGCCTCTCCAGTGTCAGGGTAAGAGATTTCTTGTGACAGCAAAGTGGAATTTGGAAAGGAAGGAGGTAATGATAAGAAAACAAAAAAAAAAGTGTTAAAAATTAAAGGCAAAAAGGATCTATTAAATGAAGTGTTCAAGAAACAGAAAACAAATTAGCAAAGATATTTTATAGGCACATCAATGTAAGGCATGGCAGCGGTGGTGAGAATAGGACCATTAAAGGGAGAAACAGGATGATAATCACAGGAAACAAAGACCGAAATATTCAATAAATTATTTCACTTCAAGTGTTTATAAGGAAGACAGGAGAGGTCAACATGATGTTGAATGATGAGATTAGCAATTAGGTAAGTGTCTTAACATTTAAAAAAGAGAATGTATTGAATAAACTCAGTGGATAAAGCCCTAGGTTGATGATCACATCCATATATTTTAAAGTGATTGAGGGAAGAGATAGAGGCATTACTATTTATATGTTTGCAATGAATTATTGTAAAGTGTAGAGATATAGCAGATATAAATTCTACATTTAAGAAGAGATAACAGATCATGCTGGGGAAAAATAATGGTACTTTACTAGACAGAACAGTAGAATGTCTAGAAATGAAAAACAAAATAACGACATCAAGGAGGGGAAAACTTGGTTGACGGTCCTTGACTTGAGAAGGTAACAGAGTATACGTAATATTAACACAAGATGTGCTTTTTTTCTGGAATTTCAAATAGCCTTCATAAGAACCTAAAAAGTAAGCTCTGAGAACATGGAGTAAGACGACAAGAGGAAAATGCATTGTTTGCAAAAAAAGCTGCAGATGCTGAAAGTCAGATAACAATTGCTGGAAAAACTCAGCAGGTCTGGCACCATCTTTGGACAGAAAGCAGAATTAACATTTCGGGTCCAGCAAGCATCCTTCAGAAAACCCTTCTGATGAAAGGCTTTTGCCTGAAACGTCAATTTTCCTGCTCCTCGGATATTGCCTGACCTGCTGTGCTTTTCCAGCACTACTAATCTTGACTCTAATCTCGACTCTAATCTCCATTATCTGCAGCACCCAGTTTTGCCTTCTGAAGAAGGGTCACTGAACCCATAATGTTAACTTTGTTTTTCCTCTCTCTCCACATAGATGGTGTTGGACCTGCTGAGTTTTTCCTGCAATTTTTTTTTAAAAAAGATATTTTTATTAGAAATTTAATATTTTGACAGATTTACAAAAATAAACAGAACTTTCAAGCACAAACATTAATATAAAAATAGATCTTAAATATATAATCAAAATTCAAAGGAATAATACTAAAGAAGAAAGAAAAACAATGAAACTCAGTTAACTACTAATCTAATCCACAATTATCCAGAGTGTATAGTTGAGTCACTTACATCCTTCAAACAAGAGAAAATGTTCTCTAATACACTCATAACAGTATAATAAAAAGGAAACTATTTCCAAACAATAAGAACAAAAAAAAATAAAACATGTTTGAATGGAGATCCTCCCCCTTGTTCTCAGGGGGTCTTACTTCCTTTCTAAAGGTCCACCATATCCTCTCCCAAACAGTGTCCCACCCTTGACCCGGGCGCTCCTTAATAAGATTTAGATATAATACCGAGCTAGAGTTAACAGTGAGCGCCCCACCCCCACCCCTCCCCACCCATACCTGAGTATATCTGATAGCATCAATGCCACGTACAAACACACATAACTATAAAATTACAACTCCAACAGATTACAGTTAAGTATAATAACATAAAATAGCAAGGGAAGACAACCCTGCTCCCAGAAGCAAAAGTAAAGTAGAGTAAAGTATCCACTTCTCCCCACGGAGTGTGGAAGAGGCAAGCCAACATAAAAATTGTCTCTTACGATTTATTTAAACGAGTCTAAAAGTTCCTTAGCCTCTTCTGGTGATCTAAAATTATATTCGGATCCTTCGTGGGTAAAGCATAACGTCGCTGGGTAGCGTAAGGTGTATTGAATATTTAAGTTCCTTAGACATTTCTTCACCTCATCAAATGCCTTCCTCCTTCGTGCCAAAGCCGGGGAGAAGTCCTGAAATAACATAATCTTGGATCCTTCATGGATCATGGCTTTAGGATCCTTTCCAAGATTTCTGGAGGCATCCAGGAGTATCTGCCTCTCCCTATAACTCTGCAGCCGGAACAGGACCGGGCGTGGGCGCTGGTTTGGGCCAGATCCGCGTACTACGACCCGGTAGGCCCACTCCACCCTTACCCGGTCAGTTTCAGCCCCCAGGTTTAAAAGCTGGGGCAGCCATCGCTCCAGAAATGCTGCTAACTGTCCCTTCTCTTCTTGTTCAGGGAGGCCCAGAAGACGGATATTCTTTCTCCGATTTCTGTTGTCAATATCATCCATGTAGATTTCAAAGGCCCGGACTCTCTGCTCCAGAGCTGGCACCTGTTCTGCAGCTGTTTGTGCTGCAGCCTCGGAGGTCGTGGCCTTTAGCTCCGCCCCCTTCACTCGGCCCTGTAATTCCTCGAGAGCCTGGCTGTGTTTCTGCAGCTTTTCTTCGAATGCATTCCATCTCTGTCTGGATTCTACAATGAAATTGACGAGTGTCGTTTCCAGCCTGGCAATCATCTCTACAAGGCCTGTTTTTACATCAGCTGCAGCCGGAGGAGGAGAGGAGGGTGGGGGAGGGGTCTTTGTTTTCTGAGAGCTGCGGGATCCCTTTGGTTTACTCATTATCCACTGAATATTAAACTGCTTAAATATAATAGTAAGCAGCTAATTAAGGTTAGAAAATTTTTTTGGGTGGTTTGGTAAGTGTGGTGGAGGTGAGTAACTCACTTTACCCAGGTTTTGGGAAGAGCACTGTAAACTCAGACTTGCTGAGTCGCCGCCATCTTGGATCTCCCCTTTCCTGCAATTTTAAAATCCAACTTCCAGCATCTGCAATTTTTTTTAAAACCCTAAGGGGGTCATTGTTCTTCTCTTTATATATGCACTGATCCATATAAATGAATTTAAATTACGAAGAGCCAGTTTTTTCCTTTGTGTAAATTGCACAGTCACATGAAATTTAAACTTTTCAGCAATATTACAGCTAATTTCAAGCAGCTCAGTGGACAGACAATATAAAGCTATAACTTTCTATTCCCGAATGCAACCATTTAATCGAAATGAAAAGACTACAAAATATTTAATTGCTCCTCTCCTGGAGAGCTATGGCTGGATGAGTGAGAAGCCATCTGTGCCCATTACAATAATTCAGTTCACCTTCATTAAAATAATTACTGATCTATACAATATTATCATTCCACCTCATTAAAGATACCAATCAACTTAGTTTGATTTCAACTTCAGGTTTTCCAAACGTATCATTTCCCTCCACTAGGCACTTCACAGACTGAGTTTTATACCATTAGACATATTGATCCAAAAATTGATCCATATCGAAAACTAGACCGCATAGGTTTTAGGGGGGGGGGGGGGGGGAATTTTAAAAAGAGACCTGAAGGACGTTTTCCAGAGGGTGGTGTGTATATGGAGAGAGTTGCCAGAGAAAGTGTTAGGCACAATTACAACATTGAAACAGACATTTGGAAAGGTTTAGAGTGATGTGGGCCTAATGCAAGCAAATGGTATTAGTTTAGGATATTTAGTCAGTATTTTTGGTGCTCTATGACTCTGAGCTAGTCTCCTACTTCTGAAGTGTTCAAAGTTTGTGCGAAGATTTGTAGCTCGGGTGCTTGTTGTAGTGGTTCTGTTCGCCGAGCTGGAAGTTTTAGTTGCAAACGTTTCGTCCCCTGGCTAGGAGACATCATCGTATAAAATATAAAAAATACCATGCAAGGACTGCACAAAACACTATATAGGACAAACAGGAAGACAGCTAACAATCCGCATACATGAACACCAACTAGCCACGAAACGACACGACCAGCTATCCCTAGTAGCCACACACTCAGACAACAAGCAACATGAATTCGACTGGGAAAACACTACTATCATAGGGCAAGCCAGACAGAACAGCCAGGGAATTCCTAGAGGCATGGCATTCATCCACAAACTCCATCAACAAACACATCGACCTGGACCCAATATACCAACCACTACAGCGGACAGCTGAAACTGACACCCGGAAGCGGCAAGGACAGACCACTATAAATACCGGAAGAAACATCAAAGAAGCGCTTCGCAGGAGGCTCCACAGCACTGATGATGTCGCCTAGCCAGGGGACGAAACGTTTGCAACTAAAACTTCCAGCTCGGCGAACAGAACCACTACAACTTCTGAAATGTAGTTACGTTAATGCATGGTGAAATAGCCGTGTGTGTGTGTGCAGCAAGATCTCACCATCAGCAATGTGATAGTGACAGAAACAAAAACAAAGTGCTGGGAAAACTGGCAGTATCTGTCAGAACTGATGAAGGATCATTGGACTCAAAACATTAACTCCAGAGTGAACGTTCCAAGTCCAGTGATTCTTCATCAGTTGTGAGAGCTGCTGCCAGATCTGCTGAGTTTTTTTCAGCACTTTCGGTCTTTGTCTCAGATTTCCAGCATCCACAGCTTTGCCTTATTTTAGTTATTAACATGGTAATGATGTTGTGTGAGGAATAAATATTTGCCAAATGAGGGAATTTTTAAACAACATTCAGATCACATACAATCCTATGTCCACTCAAGCGGGCAAGTAAATGTCTTCCACATGAAATGTTAAAGTAAAGATATCCTGACCGTGCAGTGATCTCTCAGCATTGCACTGGAGTGTTAGATTAGAGTTTTAAGATGGAATGGAATCTCTACAGTGTGGAGGCTGGCCATCAAGTCCACATCAACCCTCCAAAAAGCATCACACCCAGACCACTACCCTACCCTGTCCCTGTAACCTTGCATTTCCCATGGCTAATGCACCTAGCCTGCACATTCCTGGACACTGCAGGACACTTCAGCACGGCCAATCCACCTAACCTGCATATCTTTGGACTACAGGAGGAAACTGGAGCGGCCAGAGGAAACCCACGCAGACACAAGGAGAATGTGCAAACTCCACACAGACATTCTCCCAAGGAAAGGATCAAACTGGGTCCCTGGTGCTGTAAGGCAGCAGTGCTACATACACTACATTATTTTTGTGCTCCGATATCTGGACTGAGTCCTAAACCACAACGTTCTACCAACTAGTGCACAGCTGACATACCAGGGACAGGGATAAAGTATAGACAGCATATAGAATACATTATTAAAAGTTGCTTGATCTAGGAAGTGGAAAACAAAAAACTATCAAAAGAATAGCAAGTGCAGCCAAGATAAAAGATGATTTTGAATATTCACCAATCAAAACTTCCCACCATTACTGCCACTTAGATTAAAAAATGAAGGTGAGCTTCAACTGAGAACAGGCAACAGGTACTGATTAGTGGAGGACACAATCTTAAAAACATTGCTAAAAAGTAGAGAATTAGGATTCAAGAAATAGAATTGGGGATGGAGTCAAAACTACAAAATTACAGAGTGAAAAGAAGGTGCTAATTGACTATGATGTCATTGGCAAAGAGATGCAGCAGGAATAGTTAACTGTCAATCTTCATTCTCAGACCATACAGGTGAACTCTGACCAAGGTGTTGCCACCAGAATGCAGAGATCAGTAGTCTTCATGACTACCTTTCCTGCAATGAGAAATAAAAAAGGTGCAGGCTATGCATAAGTTAGCTTTACTTACATAAAACAGTCCTGTGTATCAATATTGAACCCAAAATGCATCACCCTACAAAAGCTGACAGAATCTTAAGTGGTCTCTGGTGCAATTCTTACAGCACTGGACATTAAATTATACTGATCAAATTTTAATGATACTTCTTCTGCAATTCTTCCACATCATTTAATAAGTGAGGTCTAATAGCAGAATAGATCTAATGTCAGACTGTGCTAAAAATTACACCGGATATCAATAAGGTTACTAGCCAGGCACATGCATGTGAAAGAAGTTAAAGAACCCAGTTTTAATGTAGGTAAAAAGAATTCTCACATATATTGCAACTTTATCATTGAAAGGAAAAGTCATGATGATTGCCAATCTCTGCAGTAGACGTAGGGGACACCCTTACCACAGTCTGCCTGTTTGATCTGAAAACTGATCGACAGGTGACTGCGCGTGCTGCATCACCACATCATGGATGTCCTTCAATTAGCACCCACTTTCATTCTGAGAAATTTGGTTTCCTTTGCTCTAGTCTATTCCTCGCATCCTAGTCTGTGCAAAGGGTAAATAGCTTCAATTTCTCTTCTTTTAGGGATATTCGAGTCCTGTACAAAAAAAGCAATTCCTTATGGAACAAAATCTGGTGATTCACAATTCCCATAGAATCATCGAGTCCCTAAAGTTTGGAAGCAGGCCATTCAACCCATCAAGTCCACACTGACTTTCTGAAGAGCATCCTAGTGCTCTTCCCTTAGCCTATCCCTGCATTCCCTATGGCCAATCCATCTAACCTGCACACCTTTGGACTCAGTGAAACTGGAGCACCCACAGAAAACTCACACAGATACGGGGAGAATGTGCAAATTTCACACAGACAGATAGTCACCGGAGGCTGGAATCAAACCCAGGTCCCTGGCACTGAGGGGCAGCAGTGCGAACCACTGAGCCACCATGTTGCCCCATCACCTGAGCAAGTCCCTGGTAGGTTGCCTCCTTATTTCATACCATTGAAGTCACCACATACTTAGACTGACCACCAAGGATTAACAGCAAACATGCCATGGACACAAAATCCAGGTTTGGAGGGGCCCCCCCGATGACAAACAATTGGTGGAGGGTAGGGTGAGTGAAGACATCAATCTCCTCACTGCTCCACTTCAAAATAAAAGTCTTAGGACAGCTCAAATCAAGATTTAAAACCATTAAAACATTTTCGTAACATAACCAACCCATGTTCAAGAGCCACCCACTTGAGAGCGTTACCAGAAATATCTGGACTCCTTCACCTCTCAAGTCTAACATGAAGACAATAAGTCAGCAAGGACAGGTTACAAAGTGGGTCCAGCAGCAACCTACATCCCCATAATTACACTTAAACAAAAATGGGCACAAAACAAAATGTCAATGTAAATTGCTGACTAGCAAATTCTGACCATGTTTTTGTCCCACCCGATATCTCTGCATCACTAACCATTGGAAAGGCATTCCAAAATTCAAGAGGGCATTTGATTACATGGGTGTTTTTTTTAGTTCTCTGCTTTGTGATGCACTTAAATTCGCAAATTGTATGACAATGGAAGCTTTTACCCACCACAGTGGTAAATTTATGTAAGAGCTAAGTGACAGCTGTAGAAACCCAAGTGACCCATATTAGAGCATCATGTTAGTTACCGGTTTCATTTGCAAAGTCTATGAATATAAATTCGCGATCGACCCCACCACATGAACCATAGCCTTAGCCATAGCCAATAGCAGTGGATAGGTTGTTTCAAATAAAGATAACAGGAAACGATACCACAAAAGCAAGGCACCTAATTGCCAAGACTGGATCTGTAGTCAATGCATTCTCACCTGTGAACAGAAGGTAAAGTGCATACCTTGACCCGGTCTGCCCGATTGTTGAACAGTCCAATTCGTCTGATCATGTTGAGGATGGGGTCATTACTGTCATCAATCATGTTGTGCGTGGTCACTGGAGGCAGCGTTTGGCGCTGAAGTCAGTTAGAACAAAGCTGTAGTCAGTGACTGGAGTAAACATATGCTAAACAATGGCTCAATACTACATATAGAGGGGTCTTGTGGCACTTTAGTAGTGTCCCTACATATAGGCCAGAAGATCTGAGGTTCAAGTCTCATCAAGCATCACTACATGCCCAAAAAATAGTGATAAGATAATTTAAATGCAGCTTTAGGACAATCACATCTCAAAAGATTGGTTTGTGTGATGGCATGAAGAAAATCAGAACATAAGTTATAAGGCATTAATTCCAATTAGTACCAAACATTTTCTAAACAGCATTACTGCTGGTTTGTATTGAAAACAGATTCAGATATTTGAAGTAAATGTAAGAAGTGATGCAGAACAATCTATGCATTTCATTTCTCCCCTTTTGGAAAATATTCTGTCCCAACACATGCAGGTCAACTGTCTTCTATTTTACTTTAGAGACATGGATTAAAGGGGTGGGCAGATAGGAACTTTCAAAATTTAACCAAATGGCAGAACTGGTTTAAAGGGGCTGAAAGGCCAAAATCCATCTTTATGCAATACACTTCCCAGGTTGAATACCATTTTTGAAGTTTACAGCTAATTAGCATTTTCTATGTGAAAAAGAAGAAATGTTGGTGTTACAATTTTGAAACATTAAAAAGCACGTCTAACTCAAAATTGCCAAATCTAAAATTATATTCAAACACTACCCATATTGTACTCCTTATGCATAGAGAATTTTCTCACAATAGTCTCAAAACAAATTTGAGAAAGACATTTCACTTGAAATCACTAAATTATAAAAACATTTATACAAGAGCTTTCATGAGCCAATAATGTTCCAAAATGCTTGAGCTAATTAATTACTTTACAGCGTCATACTGGGTGAAAAGATTATTCCATTCCAGAGTCTACCTGAGTTGCATAGATGGCTCTTTTCATTATGGTCAAGTCATCACGATCAAAGAACTTGTTCATATCTGGGGTCTCTCCTCTGTAAATACACAGAATAATTCACAAGTGTATTGAATCAAGACAAATGGAATAGATGGAAACATTTTTTGGGTAGTTGATGCAATTTAGTAGCAAGTTACCCAATTCACCCAAATTTATCACAGAGAAGGAGGCCAACTGACCCACGCATTGAGCTTAAACTGCTGGTTTTTCTTTGCAAAATAAGAAAGCACATTTGGTCTGCCTTTTCTCCTATTCTCATTTCCATGGGTTTGGCCATGGACTTCCATTAGACTGGTCCACACATACAAGAAAGTACTGCAGTGGTTTGCCACTATATTCTGTAGGACAGCTGACCAGAAAACTCTTGCACTCTTACCATAAGGAGTATTGGAAGGACTAGCAGGGTGAAAAAAAAATCAATCTCATGGCCACATTTTCAAATGCATCTCCAATTGCCAACAAGTCCTGGCATGGGATTTAAACCAAGGCGTACTGATCTGGAGGTAGAGATCCTACTGATCACAGTAAAAGGATCTCTGACACCCTTCTGTACTTCCTGCACTATTTTTGCGAATCCTTTTAAAGAAATTACTTAATCCTTATAAAAGGTGCAAAGCTTTATTGTGCAACATGCCCTGAAAAAGGTACATTGTCATCTATTAACATATTCAATCCCTATTTTTTCTACAGAGATTTGTGCACATTTGATCTTGTCAAAGAATGCAAATAAATGAGCTAGCATGTGTAGATGAAAGACTGTTCCATACAACTTTTCCCACCTTTACGCTGGTTGTTTGGAACAAATTTAAAAAAAAACAAGCCCTCTTATTGCAGGTGTATTGAAAAGTACAGAGCTCATTGACAATACATCCAGGCAGTTAACTTACTTTAACAATGCTTCATAAAGTCGCTTCCCAAATTTCTCCTTGACCAAGTGGGCAGTATCCCTGTAAGGAATAAAGAGTGAAATGTTTTGCAGCTGAACTCTTCACGGAGTTTACAGTGATACTTAATAAAATGGAGAAGCTAACATTCTTTCATCTGGCTTTGCAAGGGAAATTCATCCCATAATAATATGGAGAAGTAATTATTGTTGGGGAATAGGACTGAAGACAGAATGTGAACAATATTTAAAGTCCAATAATTATTACTTCATGTGTAAAGGCACATGGTACATTTTAAAGCTCAAGTCTGAGGCACTGCCTCATTTAAGAGAAATGAAGATAAATGCCCGAGGTTCAATGGTCAATAAAATTCACGATCAGAGCAAAGAAACATCATATTCGCAAGTATTACTTCCTACAATTAATTATCTAGTTAAAAATCACACTAAATGGAAATAATCACCAAGGATCTGTGATGCACACTAGACAATCTTTAATAATCATCAAATGGAGATTGCACAAACTAGTTTGAAGACTGATCTCAAGATAAATCACTTAAGGACTCCATACTAAAAGATTATGCTTCAAGTTTTCAAACAAAAGTGTCCCATAATAACATAGAAAAGACAGGATTTACCAGAGCTGTTTTCTGACTGCCTGCCCCTTCAATGTTTCAACGTTAAAGTTGTGTGTTTTTGCTGGCATTATGAAGAACACCACTACTGTTACATCACATTTGTGAACCTACGAGAGAGAAAAAGAGAGAAAAAAAAATGTAGTCAAATCAAAAATGAACCCACTCCAATTTCTCCACAGATCAGAAACAAACTTTACAACAAGGTTTTCACAAGATTTGAGTTATGGATCAGCCTTGCATGTTTAAAAGAAATTAAATGAATTTAATACTTTGAGACTATCCTTTGTTGTTTAGTTCGGCAAAGGATATTTTTAATACTTGCTCTTCATGTAAAAAGGCCAGTAACATTGCAGGAAACAACATGAAACCTTTGTTTGTCAAGGCAACTTTAAAAACAAAAATTCATTTGTAAATGCACGTTAATTTGTAAAGCGGGGTTCACCATTTCAAATAGTCTCAAAAGCACTTATTCTCAACAGTGGTGGTTGGGGGCGTTAAAAATCTCTCCTCAAAAATGGGAAAAGTTGTCAAGTGGCACTTCACAGACAGAGCACAAAGTTCACGCTGGTGCAAAGTTTGCAATCTTTTGGATCGGGTCATTAAGCCAAGGTCCCAAGATCCCTTGACACAGTTTTAAAGTACAGCTCCTGTCCTGGTCAATATTTATCTCTTAAAAACATCACTAAACCAGACAGTGATCATTATATCATGGATTTTTGCAAATTGCGGTCACATTTCCTAAAAGTACAAAAGTGACTAAACAAGTCTGGAAAATAAACTGGGATGTGTGATCATTTTCTTTATAGCCAATTAGCTACTTTGGAAATGCAGTCATTGGTTGCCAAACCTACTTACAAACCAAATCTGTCCACAGTTATTGAAAGAAGTGAGCCATTAACTCAGTTTCCTTGTTTTTGGATGACCGCTAGTCTGGGAGTCCTGATTATCTATCCCTATTTAACAACCAATCTCAACTATACCATCTCTGACAATACCTACTCACTACTGACAAGGTATAAATCAGGAGCATGATAGAATAGTCCACTTGTCTTGTACAGCTCCAACAAGACTCAAGTAACCTGACATTATCTAAGACAAAGCAGTCTGCTTGATCACAACTCATTCAGTCCCTTCACCAATGAGGCATCTACAAGGTGCACCACAGTAAGTCACCAAGGCTTCTTTAATAGCACCGTCTAAACTTGCAATCACTAGAAGGACAAGGGTCATTGAGGCATACAACACCAGCACGTATACGTTAACCCTCCAAGTAATACAATTCCCAAATGGGATGATATCACCATCTTTTCACGGTCGTGGGGTCAAAGATCTGAGCGCTCCCCATCTTAACAGCACAACGATTGTCCTTACACCCTCAAGGGCTGCGACAGTTCAACATGACAGGAAAAGACCAATTAATGCTGGCTTAGCCAGCAACGGCCACATCCCATGAACAACTTAATAAAAGCAAAATGCAAATAATCATTTCAGGTGAAATGGCATGACAAACATACTGCACAGAGATATCAGGAGAACATTATATTTCACTCTAAGTGACACCATACCAAGGGTCAGAGGCTGTGGCTGGGTTTCTACAACAGCACAACTGACATAGCAAAGATAGGCAGCAAAAGAAATTCAGCAGATACAAAGGAAGTACTATAGCTGTTAGGAATAGACAGAATTTTTAATCCTCCCTTCTTCCCCCCCCCACCAAACCCCCTCACCGACTACAAACCAATCATTTCTTCTGGTTCACGTTTTCTAACACTGCTGACTAATTCCACAATTTTACAAATCCGATCATGTTTTGATGAACAAATGCTATTTTAATTGTTCTTACTAGTTCTTGCAGTAACCTACAGGTAACTTGGAGATTCTCTACCAATCTTGCCCTCAGCTGCCTATCGGCCCAGTGTTCTGTTAACTCCCCCGTCCCGAGACGCTCCTTTTAATCAGTCCCTTCAAAAAACAAAATAAGAGTAGGTTGGTTAGGCCTGCAAGCCCACTCGGCCATTCAGAGAGATATGGCTGATCATCCAACTCAGTACCCTGTTCTGGCTTTCTCCCCATAACCTTTGATTCCTTTTGCCCCAACTTCTTTGAAAACATTCAATGCTTTGGCCTCAACTGCTTTATGTGGCAGAGAATTCCACAGGCTCACCACTCTATTTGGTGGCTCTCAAAATTTTGCCTGATAATCAAATCTGACATGCACTTTGGGAAGTGTTGGAATGTCAAATGCAAGTTGTCTTCACACAGAAAATAAAATAAATGTAAGTATGAACCCTGAGACCTAAACTATTGTTCACAAAGTTGAACCTTTTATGAATGCATTTTTGCCCAATAACCCTGATTGTGTCTTATTTTCCCCTCATGGATTTCTTCTGTCCAGTTCCAAAAACAGGGCTCCTGGCAGAATGATAGTGTTGCATATCAGTGAGAAAAACCTCACCCCTGGGGAAGTCATGAGAAAGAATTCTGAAAGATGGAACATGTGTGTCTCAAGTACGCACATCGATGAGGGATAACCAGGATAGATTAGTTAAGGAAAGGTGATGTTCGACAAACTTAATTGAACTTGAGTGTTGAGGAGGTCAATTCACTTGATGAGTCCTCCATGGACTTTGACAAGGTCTTTCATGTCAGACAGATCAAGAAAGTTAAGCCAATGGGATCCAAGCCAAAATGGCTCAAGGATCCAAAACTGACAGAAATTGATAGGAAGGAGAAGGCAAGGATAGAAGTATGTTCCTGTCACTGGATATCCGTTTCCACTGGGGTTCAACAAGACTCAGTTTGCTGTTTATGATGTGCATTAAAAATGACTTGGACTTAAACGCTGGGGGTACGATCAAGAAATTCATCAATGTCATGAAAATAGTGCTCAATAGCGAGGTGATTTTCTACAGATTGGTCAATGAGGTGGCAAATGGAATTCAACTTAGAAATAAAAGGCCAGGGTAATTCACTTAAGAGTAAATAAACAAAAGAAATACACTGAATGATGGGCCCTGGAAAGTACTGAATGCCTCAGAGACCTTGTTGTGTATATCTACAGAACGCTGAAGGTAGGACAGGAAGTGAATAAAAGGTGATTAAGATAGAGGTTCGGTCAGGTGGTTGAGGTGTTCAAATGAAGGGCTTTTTACGTATCAATTGCATTGTAGATCAGATGAAATGGATTTTAAGTTTTTATTCCAGGATGTCACACAATGTAGAAACCAAGCTGAAGAGTGATAGAAACCTGAATGATGCTCAGGTTGAAATCAATTTTCTATAATGTCAGAACATTACCTCATTGTCCATTGACTTTCTCTATAAACAAATGATTATTAGAACTTGGATTGCTTTCCTGTTAAATCACAGAGGAAGAGTTTTGCAATATTTAAAAGGAAATTGGATATGTATTTGAAAAAAGGTAGAGATAAGAGCGAGAAAGAGCAGGGACAGAGGATTATAATGAACAGGCGCTCTAAACGAAAACCAGCAGTGCAGGTTTGGCAACATTTCGGAATAACAACTTTCTTTGTACTTAGAATCTATTTCATCTGATCTGGATGAAATACAATTCAATAAAACCACACTACTGAGAGCCAATGAATATAAGTAGTATCCCGCATGCATCTGATACATACAAATCTCTTCATTAGAACACCTCAAGCATCTGACCAAGCTGTTAGCTTTGAACAGAATAAAATGTTTCCATCACAGCCAATTACAAAGTACAACAAATAAAAGTAACTGGTCGAGTATTCGAGAAGACCTATTCCCAGATTAAAACAAGATGCTTTAGCGAAGACTAATGGTGTGTCTTCTGCAAAACTTTCATATTCTTACCCGGAGGAGGAAATTTAGCCTTGACAAAGCTTCTATGAATACATCAGCTCCTTTATTCGTAAATTCATATCTACCAGCAATGAAGAAGAAGAGAGTCTTTTCCAAATTGAAATCCAGGTGGCTGGAATCAAACAGAAATTTAAAAAGGGATGGAATATGCTCGAGTAAATAAACACTGCAATAACTCATCTGTGTATAAGATATGAAATGGACATTTATAGAATTTCAATGGATGCTTTCAGAATTCAGAAAATCTGACAAGTACTAAAAATAGTATGCAAGGAGTGGATATTTTTGCATAACAGCCTGATACTGAATCTCTTTTCAGACTAGATTGCCAACGTTTACAGTGTGCAATCTTACAAATGAAGCAAACAGGACCAATGACGCATTGGTGATAATCATTACATAAAACAGAAGCAACTTCAAAAGGATGTATGGAACAAGCCACTATTAAATGAAGCAAAGAGAAATATTACATTTGTGACATTATAAACGTGGTTGGAAATGAAGACAGACTTTGCTGTATACCAGTTTTCTGCACGTGCAATTTTTTATTTTGTAATGGATTGAACCAGTGCGTAAATTGGTGCATGGAGAAGAAAATTGTGAGATTAGATGATTAGATTCCCTACAGTTTGGGAACAGGCCGTTTGGCCCAACCAGTCCACACCGACCCTCTGAAAAGTAACCCACCCAGACCCATTTCCCACTGACTAATGCACCCAACACTATGGGCAATTTAGCATAGCCAATTTACCTGACCTGCACATCTTTGGATTGTGGGAGGAAACCCACACAGACTTGGGGAGAATGTGCAAACTCCACAAAGACAGTCGCCAGAGGCTGGAATTGAACCCAGGACCCTGGTACTATGAGGCAGCAGTGCTAACCACTGAGCCACCATGTATTAGGTTTTGTCAAGACACAGCTCATCATTAAGGCTCTAACTTCCAGTCGATAAAACTTGCAATGAAATTGTGATTTAACAGCATTTTCCACTGTCCAAAAACTTCTAAGTTTTACCACAACATTTAAAAAGGAGAAAATAAAAAGTCAAAAAGCAATACCCATAGAAGTGGCCCCGAATAAATTCTTGGATGCGTGACTTGTACAAGGCATGCAGATTCTGAAATTCGTGCATGGCAGAGAACTTCTTAATATTTAAGCCATTCGGGGTAATGACATCTAGAGCAAAAAGAAAGATGAAAACTAAGTATGACAGAGATTCACCCACCAGATGTCAGCGTCAGTTTTTTTTTAAAAACCAGCAAACATTTAAAAATGAATCTAAATGAAATGGGACAATATTTTGTCTATACTTGAGGGTTGGGCGAGTGAGGTGGTGTGTTCGAGCAGGGATATACATTGTGTCAAAGACCAGTCTGGCCACTCTGCTATCAATAATTGTGCTTCCTTATACAATGGGCCAAAGTGTTAGAAAACATTCAAGATGATGGAAGTAAATCAACTATCAACATAACTGTCTGGAGTGTGGTCCTCAATTGCTCACAAAGCCCAGAAAGCCTAGCACAATAATGGCCAGTTAACACAAACTAAACAAGTCATTTAAATCAAAGATAACTTGTAGAGCTCTTAATCAGTATTGTTAGTGTTATAAGGAGAGACCTGGACATCTTATTTCAAATGTTAGCGTGCTAAAGCGCACTCCCACAACCCTCAAGTATAGACAAAATATTGTCCCATTTCATTTAGATTCATTTTTAAATGTTTGCTGGTTTTTAAAAAAATAGGGAGGCACTAGGAAACAATATGGGAATAGGAATAGACATACAAGACTCTAATTATGACAGGAGTATAAAGGAAGGCAGTAGTTATGTTCAACAAATAATGCACAAAGAATTCTCAGAATAAAACATGGAACAGGATCCCAGATAATGGTAGAACCACAGTCCTCCAAAATAACTTAAGGACCAGTTGGATGCACTAGTTGGACGTTTGGGTCACTCTGGACAGATGAACTAAGGATGGAACAAATGGCCTTTATCACGTGATTCTTTCAACTCTGAAAGCTCAGAAAGGAATCAAAGCCACTCTGCAATCACTATAGCAATGCTGAGTAGAGACGGAAGTTACTGAGGTTATCACGTGCTCACTGGAAAAGATATTGTTGCCATAAGACCTCAAAGAAGTTTGACTTTGAAAACTCTTATTAAAAACACTGCAGTGAAAAAGCAAAGAATCTGCATGTTCTAAATGTCTGCATCACAAAACTCAAAGCTAGGTGTACCAAGTGGCAGGATAAAATCAGTAATGAAGTCCCTGGTGACAGGACAGGACTTATATACTTAATGGCAAGGTTCTGTGCTGAATAGAGACACCTTGGAGTTGCTCCTTTAGGGTTAGGTTGTCTTTGGTTCCACCCCACAACCCTCCCCCAAGAGGTTGTAAAGACACAGGCTCTGAAATGCCTGGGGTTGAACTACTTCCTGAAGTTTTTTTTGAAAAAGAGATTGTGCAATGAAAAGGGGAGCAGCCAGTTCTCCCAGCTCAGTTTTTCTCTGGTTTGGGTTTGGTTTTAGTCAGTTGTGAAGCTGCTGGACCCAAAGGAGCAGGCCCAGGCTGATCCTGTCTCTCTCTGATATCTCTCCTGTAAGACCCTGGGTTTGATTTCATGAATTGTGGTGGGTGAATGGAATAAGCTGCCAGAGATGGTGGCGGAGGCAGGTACAATTACAACATTTAAAAAGGCATCTGGATGGGTCTCTGAACAGGAAGGGTTTAGAGGGATATGGGGCAAAAACTGGCAAATGGGAGTAGATTAGATTAGGATATCTGGTCAGCATGGACAAGTTAGACCAGAAGGGTCTGTTTCCATGCTGTACATCTCTATGGCAGGCTCCAAAGAGAAGTGATTATGAAGAAATTTGTTCCTTATGCACACAAACAATTTAGGTTCCTAGTTACGATTCCACACCAACCCTACCCCCGCTTCTGTAAAGAGTATGAAAGTACTTAAACATTAATTCTGCTCCAGCTGGGAATGGTGTATTGGGATATATGCCAGTTCTGAAGGAGGGTCACAACGCAAAACATTTCTCCCCATAGACACTGCCAGACCTGCTCAGTTTCTCCTGAAATTTGTTTGTTTCAGATTTCCAGCACCCTCAGTTCTTTGTTTTATTATGAGATACATGCTTGCCAAGGAAGCAGCTGAAAACCTTGATCTTTCAGGGACACTTGATGCTTGATAAAGGGTCAGATTTCCTCGCCTAGAGAAATTGCGCAACTTAAAAATTAAGCATTGTGATTTCTCAATTCAAGTACACTTGCTAGTGGTCAAGTTTGCCAGGAATTTCTACAGCAACATATTTTTCTGTTCATAAACTACAAAATAATAAGTTAGAGTACAAAAACAATTGCTTATTGGAAGTTGATAATGTCTGGCGAAGATGGCTCTATGAGTTTTGATTTCATAATGCAGACTGAGGATGAGCAATCTCTAAAACTGGATTTTTTTTTAAAAAAGGATGCAGAAGACCTTAGCACGTAAGCCTTGCCTGGTTTTCTCTTTATCATGTTCTCTGCCTCGACAGCAGTGATGGCAGAGACAGTCGTAAACACATGAGCGCAGTGGGTACTGGCTCGCTCCAAGCAATAGCGATGGTAAATCTGCCTTTCCCCTGCTTCCTTGTCAACATTGAACTGATCAGAAGAGGAAAAAAAAAGTGGGAGAGTATGAGATATTCAGGAGCTTTCACAGTAAGCAAGAACTCAAGTCTTTGCACTAAAGGGAAACATGATTGAAAGACAAGAAATGCTCAATCTTGTAGGTTAAATACGTGCATTTACAATTCTGTAGCCATTATGCATTGCAATGTGGTTTGACAAACTAACATTTACTTGAAGATCAGATGTCCTAACGAGGGTTTTCCTGATCATAAAAAAGGTCAATGGGATCCAAAAGGCCAACAGCAAAGCACATGTTGAGTTGCAGTTTACTCATTAAACTACAGTGATAGGCAGATCCCTAAAGGCAGAAGCATTTTTATGAATGTCAGGTCCACAGCGTCAAGCCAGAAGATGTTCATTCCAATAAGAGCTACTGACAGAGAAAGAAAAGTTTAAAAACATACTAAAATACCCAATGACACCCTGAACACACTTTTTCTTAAGAAAGAGTCCAGAGGTAAATAAAGTCTTTTTTTCTTCCAACAGCTTGCTTTTTTTTTTAAAAAGAAAAAACAAAA
Organism: Hemiscyllium ocellatum; assembly: GCF_020745735.1. NCBI lineage: Eukaryota > Metazoa > Chordata > Chondrichthyes > Orectolobiformes > Hemiscylliidae > Hemiscyllium > Hemiscyllium ocellatum. Next base: position 50,990,697 of record NC_083423.1, read on the forward strand.
AGGTGGGTGGCACAGTGGTGAGCACTGCTGCCTCACAGCGCCAGAGACCCGGGTTCAATTCCCACCTCAGGCAACTGACTGTGTGTAGTTTGCACATTCTCCCCGTGTCTGCGTGGATTTCCTCCGGGTGTTCCGGTTTCCTCCCACAGTCCAAAAATGTGCAGGTTAGGTGAATTGGCCATGCTAAATTGTCCGTAGTGTTAGGTGAAGGGGTAAATGTAGGCGAATGGGTCTGGGTGGCTTGCGCTTCGGCGGGTTGGTGTGGACTTGTTGGGCCGAAGGGCCTGTTTCCACACTGTATCTAATCTAATCTAATCAGTAATACAAATCCTTTAATGAAAAATAACTTTAAAGAAACAAATTCTGTCACTGAAAAACTCCAAACAGAGCTTCTTGATAACATTAGGCTTCTACAGTTGTACTTCCAAGTCACATGGGTGTTACCTCTTTATAAACGCAGGTTACAAAATCACATTGGTTCTGGAAAAATGCTATTAATTGGCCAGTGGTACTCTTTTCTAAAGATGAGGATGCATTACCCCATTGGATTTCCAATCAGGAGTCAGTTAGTTCAATTGGGTGGATGGCTGGCTTGCAATGCAGAACGACACCAACATCACAAGTTCAATTCTTGCACTGTCTGAAGATCCCACCTTCTTGATCTCCTTCTACTAAGAGTGGAGGCCTATGGCAACTTTACCTCTAGGGTGGTTGTGAATAATTCAGGATGCAGAAGAAAATCATGTGCCCAGATTAACTGGAGGCCATGTTCAATGTATTTGATTTGTAACAGAATGTTATATGTTTAAAAATGCACATGCCTCCCCTCCTGAGAAATCACTCTAACCGTATACCAAATAGTTTAATAATGCAGAACAAATAATCATCCCTAAATCGTACCTGACACAAACTGGCCATCAGGAAACTCAAAGCAAATGTCAATATTTTTCTCCACTCCCAAACATTACGAAGAGCCTCTTTATCTTGCATGTTCCAATATTACTGCATTCCCTATCCCCATACTGACACACTTCCCACAAACCAGGCAGAGACTCAGGAGGGCCAGTCACAACATGCAAAGTTATCCACACTGTTAGCCAGGCTGTCCCAGTCGAACTGCTGGGATCTACCAGCAGCATGGACAATTACCAGGCAATGTCCTGTCTACAACAAAAATCCAACCCTCTAATTAGCACCCTATCTTGATTATCAAAACGATTGAAGATGTCATCAACAGCAATAAGGTGCTCAATGATGTTTAGTTCGGATTCCACCAGGTCCGCTCAACTCCCAAACTAATTAACAACCTTGGACCAAACATGCACAAATAGGATGAGTGACAGCCCTTTAAATCAAGGCATCATTTGACTGTGTGGCATCGGGTCCTAGCAAAACTGGAGTCAACACAAATCCGACAGAAACTCGCCATTGTCTGCAGTCAAACCAAGCACTAGGGGGAGACTGCTGTAGTCACTAGAGGTCAGTCATCTCAGCCCCAGGACACTACTGCAGGAATTCATCAGGGTAGTGTCCAAGTCCCAACCATTTTCACCAGCTTTCTCCACCACTAGGTCAGAAGTACGGATATTTGCTAAGGATTACACATAGATTGCATGAAGCACCCTATGCTCATACATAGTGAGACCAGGGCAATATCAAGGCTTGAGGTCATGTTACATTTGTGACGAGTGAATGCTGGGTAATGACCATCTCTAATAAGGCAGAGTCTAGCCACCTCTGCTTGATGATCAACAGTAATATCATCATAGAATGTCTCCCTCTCAAAATCCTGGGGTCACAATTTATCAATAACGGAACTAGACAAACCATTAAATTACAGTGGCTACAACAGCAAGTCAGAGGAATGCTGTGGAAATCAAAATGATTTCTTACCCTCCCTGTGATTGCCCAGAATCGTAATTGAAGACTTTCCATTTTCCTAACGAACGTAGTTTGAGAAGCTCAACACCATCCAGGACAAAGCAACCCATCCACCACCAACATTCACTCCTACCATTGACACATTATATCCACGGTGAAAGAGTGTTTCCCCATTTTGCTCCTGAATAGCTTAACACCAATTGTAAGATTACATCAGACTTCGAATCACCTCAGAGGAAACTAACTGTGGGGACTATATGAAAGTTCCCTGTATTGACCCTATATTTTCTTACAATATTTTGAACACCTCAATTGCAGCAGGCCTTCCTTTCATACCGAGTTTTCAGATATAAGGCACAACCAAACATGCACTGTGGAAACATTTAACAAATTGCAAATTCAAATTGTGTGCCCTTTCTAATTTTTGACAGTAGTGTTTTTTTTCTCTTCTTCTCAATGAGACATCTTTGGTTAAAAGATTTGGTTTATTATTGTCACATGTACCAATGTATAGTGAAATGTTGTGTTTTGCATGCAGTACAGATAGATCATGCCATACAAAAGTGCATTAGGGTATTAGAACAGAGTGAGGAATACAATGCCATGGCTACAGAGAAGGTGCACAAGGAACAAAATCAACATTAAATTTCAAATTTGTGACGTTCAGTCAGAAGTCTAACAACAACAGGGAAGCAGCTGTTCTTTATTTTACATGTATTTTACCACTTACTCCAAAACAATTAGTCAACCTTTCATGATGCTGCATATGGAAATGTGAGATAACATGTAATCTGCAATCAAAGCAAGTTTATGCTTAATGAATTTTTAACATGTAATTTAAAAGTGTTGCACAGAACTAATGCGTTGCCCAACTGATATGTCAACAAAATCAATGTCAATGAAAACAAATCCTTGCAATAACTCTTACAGCAGCAGTTACACTTTATTTATCCTGTATTCTCATCATTCTTTGGGGAAAAGATATTTCTTCTCCATTCCCCATTTGGCTGCTAGGCAACTAATCTTTTAGTTAGCAGCGTTTTTTTTCCTCGTTCCCACAATCCTGGTATCTATTATCAAAATATTCACTTAAAACAGATTTGACAGAAGAGCACAACTGAAGTATTCAAGGCAGCATTGAATGACTATGTGTTTAAAAATAATGTGTAATGCTACGGGCAAAGAGCAGGAATTGGCACTTGTTAAGTGAGCATCATAACCTCTGGGCAGTGGCCTCCTGTGCCAAAGCAATTCTCTGTTCAACGAACATCATGAGGCAGTTTAGATAAAGTACAGGGGAACCTCGATTATCCAAATATCAATTATCTGAAAACTGGATTATCCGAAGGAGATCTTGAGGTCCTAATGGAAACATTACATCAAAGCTGTGTTTCCAACAGTGATCACATCTTTTGTTTACAGTGATTAAACAGACACCATCTCCAAATGACGGACTGCCTGCCGTCTCTCTCTCTTTCCCACACTTTTCCTGGAGTTCTACGTGGGGGTGTACCCTAACCCCCCCTTCCCTAGATAATCTCTCCAACATTTGCCTGTACAGGGCAAAGGTGGAACCTGTCAAACGTTGCAGTAAAAAGTTGTATGTGTGGTTGTGGCTGTGTGCGCATGCGCACACTATTTGGAGACTTACCCCACAAAGGCAGCAGCAGTGTGTGACCAACTGCCCTGGAAAGGGGAGAGGGTGAGGAGAGGGGGTGGTGTACGGGGTTGGGGGGCAATGTTGCACAGGGTTGGGGCGGGGAAAGGTGTTGCACAGGTATGGGGTCGGGGGGGTGGAGGTGGTGGTATTCAGGGGATTGGGGGCAGGGGGAGTTGTTAGAACATAACAGACATAACAGCGCAGTACAGACCCTTCGGCCCTCAATGTTGCGCCAACCTGTCATACTAATCTGAAGCCCATCTAACCTACACTATTCCATGTGAGTCCATATGCTTGTCCAAAGACTACTTAAAGGTACTTAAAGTTGGCGAATCTACTACCGTTGTAGGCAAAGCATTCCATACCCTTACTACTCTGAGTAATGAAACTACCTCCGACGTCTGTCCTATATCCCTTGTGCTCACCATCACCATACTTGGAAAAAGGCTCTCCCTGTCTACCCTACCTAACCCTCTGATTATCCTATCTGTCTCTATTAAACCACCTCTCGGCCTTATTCTCTCCAACGAAAACAGCCTCAAGTCCCTCAGCCTTTCCTTGCAAGACCTTCCCTCCATACCATGCAGCATCCTAGTAAGTCTCCTCTGCACCCTTTCCGAAGCTTCCACATCCTTCTTATAATGCGGTGTCCAGAACTGTACACAATATTCCAAGTGCGGCTGCACCAGAGTTTTGTACAGCTGTAGCATAACCTCCTGGTTCTGGAACTCGATCCCTCTATTAATAAAAGCTAAAACACTGTATGCTGCAAATGTGTTGCTGGTCCAAGCACAGTAGGCCAGGCAGCATCTCAGGAATAGAGAATTCGACGTATCGAGCATAAGCCCTTCATCAGGAATGAGAGAGAGTAGCCAAGCAGGCTAAGATAAAAGGTTGGGAGGAGGCGATGGAGGTGGGATAGGTGGAAGGAGGTCAAGGTGAGGGTGATAGGCCAGAGTGGGGTGGGGGCGGAGAGGATTGCAGGTTAGGAGGGCGGTGCTGAGTTGAGGGAACCGACTGAGACAAGGTGGGGGGAGGGGAAATGAGGAAACTGGAGAAATCTGAATTCATACCTTGTGGTTGGAGGGTTCCCAGGCGGAAGATGAGGCGCTCCTCCTCCAGCCGTCGTGTTGTTATGTTCTGCCGGTGGAGGAGTCCAAGGACCTGCATGTCCTCGGTGGAGTGGGAGGGAGAGTTAAAGTGTTGAGCCACGGGGTGATTGGGTTGGTTGGTCCAGGCGGCCCGGAGGTGTTCTCTGAAGTGTTCCGCAAGTAAGCGGCCTGTCTCCCCAATATAGAGGAGGCCACATCGGGTGCAGCGGATGCAATAGATGATGTGTGTGGAGGTACAGGTGAACTTGTGTCCAAGAACTCCCCACCTACGTTCGGGACACCACCCACGCACTCCACCTCCTCCAGGATTTTCGCTTCCCCGGTCCCCAACGCCTTATTTTCACTATGGACATCCAGTCCCTGTACACCTCCATCCCCCATCACGAAGGACTCAAAGCCCTCCGCTTCTTCCTTTCCTGCCGCACCAACCAGTACCCTTCCACTGACACCCTCCTTCGACTGACTGAACTGGTCCTCACCCTGAATAACTTCTCTTTTCAATCCTCCCACTTCCTCCAAACTAAAGGAGTTGCCATGGGCACCCGCATGGGCCCCAGCTATGCCTGCCTCTTCGTAGGATATGTGGAACAGTCCATCTTCCGCAACTACACTGGCACCACCCCCCACCTTTTCCTCCGCTACATCGATGACTGTATCGGCGCTGCCTCGTGCTCACACGAGGAGGTTGAACAGTTCATCAACTTTACTAACACCTTCCATCCCGACCTGAAATTCACCTGGACTGTCTCAGACTCCTCCCTCCCCTTCCTAGACCTTTCCATCTCTATCTCGGGCGACCGACTCAACACAGACATCTATTATAAACCGACTGACTCCCACAGCTACCTGGACTACACCTCCTCCCACCTTGCCCCCTGTAAAAACGCCATCCCATATTCCCAATTCCTTCGTCTCCGCCGCATCTGCTCCCAGGAGGACCAGTTCCAACACCGCACAGCCCAGATGGCCTCCTTCTTCAAGGACCGCAGATTCCCCCCAGACATGATCGACGATGCCCTCCACCGCATCTCTCCACTTCCCGCTCCTCCGCCCTTGAGCCCCGCTCCTCCAACCGCCACCAAGACAGAACCCCACAGGTTCTCACCTACCACCCCACCAACCTCCGTATACAACGTATCATCCGCCGCCATTTCCGCCACCTCCAAACGGACCCCACCACCAGGGATATATTTCCCTCCCCTCCCCTATCAGCGTTCCGCAAGGACCACTCCCTTCGTGACTCCCTCGTCAGATCCACACCCCCCACCAACCCAACCTCCACCCCCGGCACCTTCCCCTGCAACCGCAGGAAATGTAAAACTTGTGCCCACACCTCCACACTCACTTCCCTCCTAGGCCCCAAGGGATCCTTCCATATCCGCCACAAGTTCACCTGTACCTCCACACACATCATCTATTGCATCCGCTGCACCCGATGTGGCCTCCTCTATACTGGGGAGACAGGCCGCTTTCTTGCGGAACGCTTCAGAGAACACCTCCGGGCCGCCCGGACCAACCAACCCAATCACCCCGTGGCTCAACACTTTAACTCTCCCTCCCACTCCACCGAGGACATGCAGGTCCTTGGACTCCTCCACCGGCAGAACATAACAACACGACGGCTGGAGGAGGAGCGCCTCATCTTCCGCCTGGGAACCCTCCAACCACAAGGTATGAATTCAGATTTCTCCAGTTTCCTCATTTCCCCTCCCCCCACCTTGTCTCAGTCGGTTCCCTCAACTCAGCACCGCCCTCCTAACCTGCAATCCTCTTCCTGACCTCTCCGCCCCCACCCCACTCTGGCCTATCACCCTCACCTTGACCTCCTTCCACCTATCCCACCTCCATCGCCCCCCCCCTCCCCCAAGTCCCTCCTCCCAACCTTTTATCTTAGCCTGCTTGGCTACTCTCTCTCATTCCTGATGAAGGGCTTATGCTCGAAACGTCGAATTCTCTATTCCTGAGATGCTGCCTGGCCTGCTGTGCTTGGACCAGCAACACATTTGCAGCTGTGATCTCCAGCATCTGCAGACCTCATTTTTTACTAAAACACTGTATGCCTTCTTAACAACCCTGTCAACCTGGGTGGCAACATTCAAGGATCTATGTACCTGGACACCGAGATCTCTCTGCTCATCTCCACTACCAACAATCTTACCATTAGCCCAGTACTTTGCATTCCGGTTACTCCGACCAAAGTGAGTCACCTCACACTTGTCTGCATTAAACTCCACTTACCACCTCTCAGCCTAGCTCTGCAGCTTATTTATGTCTCTCTAACCTACAACATCCTTCGTCACTATCCACAACTCCACCGACCTTAGTGTCGTCTGCAAATTTACTAACCCACCCTTCTACGCCCTCATTACAAAAATGACAAACAGCAGTGGACCCAACACCAACCGTTGTGGTACAGATATGGTAACTGGACTCCAGAATGAACATTTCCCATCAACCGCCACTCTGTCTTCTTTCAGCAAGCCAATTACTGATCCAAACTGCTATATCTCCCACAATCCCATTCCTCCACATTTTGTACAATAGCCTACTGCGGGGAACCTTATCAAACACCTTGCTGAAATCCATATACACCACATCAACTGGTTTACTCTCATCTACCGGTTTAGTCACCTTCTCAAAGGAATCAATGAAGGTTTGTGAGGCACAACCTACCCTTCACAAAACCATGCTGATTATCCCTAATCAAGTTTTCTAGATCTCTTATAACCTTTTCCAACACTTTACTAACAACTAAGGTAAGGCTCACTGGTCTATAATTACCAGGGTTGTCTCTACTCCCCTTCTTGAACAGGGGAAATCACATTTGCTACCCTCCAGTCTTCTGGCACTATTCCTGTAGACAATGATGATATAAAGATCAATACCAAAGGCTTGGCAAACTCCTCCCTGGCTTCCCAGAGGATCCTAGGATAAATCCCATCCGGCCCAGGGGACGTATCTATTTTCACATTCTGTAGGATTTCTAATACCTCTTCCTTGTGAACCTCAATCCCACCTAGTCTAGTAGCCTGTATCTCAGTATTCTCCTCAGCAACATTGTCATTTTCCAGAGTGAATACTGTCGAAAAATATTCATTTAGTGCTTCCCCCATCTCCTCTGACTCCACAAACAATTTCCCACTACTATTCTTGACTGGCCCTAATCTTACTCTCGTCATTCTTTTATTCCTTAAAATACCTGTAGAAAGCCTTAGGGTTTACCCTGATCCTATCCGCCAACAACTTCTCATGTCTCCTCCTGGCTCTTCTGAGCTCTCTCTTTAGGCCTTCCCTGGCTACCTGGTAACCCTCAAGTGCCCTAACTGAGCCTTCACATCTCATCCTAACATAAGCCGCCTTCTTCCTCTTGACCAGAGATTCCACTTTCTTCATAAATCACGGCTCCCGTGCTCTACACCTTCCTCCCTGCCTGCATGCCAGGTACATACTTATCTAGGACACACAGGAGCTTTTTCTTGAATAAGCTCCACATTTCTAATGTGTTCACCCCCTGCAGTTTCCTTCCCCATCCTATGCTCCCTAAATCTTGCCTAATCGCATGTTGCGGGGGGTTGGGGCAGGGACGGGGGCAGGGGGTGTTGCACAGGGTTGGGGGCGGGGCCTCACACACCGTGTGCTGCTGTAATCTCCTGAACAGGGAGCAGACTTTAAAAAAAACTCTTGAGCCCCAGAGGAAAGGCAGTTAAATCAATTAACCAAATAAAATCGATTATCTGAATAAAATAGCGCCTGCCCATCACGTTCGGATAACACAGGTTTCACTGTATTTAGAAAATATATTTCAGATAGCTGTCAAAACAAAAAAAAAACCACAACAACTTTTTTATTAATTTAAGTGGTTAGGATCAGACTTCCAAAAAATGTGGTGGAGGCAGGTTCAATTGGAGGCTTTCAAGCGAGAATTGGATTAATATCTACAAAGGAAGAGTGGTAGGGAGATGGTGGAGGAGGGAAATTAGGTGAATTGCTCAAGGGCTAGCACAGACACAAAAGGGCTGAAAGAACACAGCACAGTAGACCGTTCTGTGATTAGGCTAGTAGATCATCTCAGACAGAGGCAAAATCTAGATTCTATCCTGTTTTATCCTTTTGTCATCATACTAAGCTTATAGCTTTCTTTTTTCTCCAATCGAGTGTTAAGATCAAGTCAAAAGGTACACCAGATGAGGTGCAACCACGGTTTAATGCAAGTTCAGTATAACTTCTTATTTTTCACATCTATTCCTCCAGAAATAACCTCATGCCTGGTTTTGCTATTATGAGCTTAAGGACCAAGTTGCATCTGTGCTCTCAGAATTCTAAACATTACAAACCTAGTTGATCTATATTTTCTAAGCAAAGAGTATCTACTTTCATGTTGTTTACAGAATGTAATACTGGAATTATCTATGTTGAAAATAATTTCCTCGCTCCTGTTTTCAAACTCACTTGCAGCGAAGGTCATAGGTAGCACACATTGCCATATGTACAAAGAGATACAGGTCCCTTTTGTACATTATTTAACATTTCCCATTCACTGCATTTCATGTTCTTCCTTTCTGTTTTCTTATCAAATGAAAAACTTCACATTTAACCACGTTATACTGCATTAGCTATGCATTTGCCTACTCACTCTACTTGTCAACTTGAATGACCCTGAAGCTTAAGATTGAAATCAGCAACTTCTGCAAATCTAAATTAATAAAATGTGAACAGCAGTAACCCCAACAGAGTTATGGAACCCCACTTACTGCAACTCAATAACTCACTCTTTATCTCTACTCCCTGTATTTTGTCTGCCATTTTGCTACTTCTCCCAATTCCCCCTGCCTTGACCTTATTTACTAAACTGATATGTGGTACCTTATCCACAGCCTTTCAGATATTGAGATAGGATTATTTATGACATCTATTCTCCTAGTTACATCAAGAATTGACTGAGGTTGGTCAAAAATTGACATCTGGTGGCCTTCCTCCTACTGTCTCCAAGTCATAATTGTCCAACCCATACAGCTCACTTCTACCTCCTTACCAAAAATCAACAAACAGAACTAACTGGGCAGACCCACTGTTTCTGCTTATTCCTGCTCCACAGAACCCATAGAATCATAGGATCCCTTCAGAGTGAAAACAGACCCTTCAGCCCAACAAATCCACACTGACCCTCTGAAAAGTAACCCACCTAGACCCACTCCCCTACCTTATTACTCTACATTTACTCATGTCCAATGCACCTAACCTACACATCCCTGAACACTACAGACAATTTAGCATGGGCAATTCACTTGACCCGCACATCTTTCGGATTGTAGGAGGAAACCTACGCAGACACAGGGAGACTTTGCAAACTCCACAGACGGTCACCAGAGATTGGAATCAAAGCCAGGTCCCTGGTGCTGTGAGGCTCTTCCTCCCTCAAACCGTTTTTTTCATCCCCTTGTCCAGTTCCAGGCCACTTCCATTCACAATTCCTCTGATGCTTTATGTAAAATTTTAGAATTTCCAGTTTGCGGGCTCCAGCCGCTTCCTCTTTACCACAAATGTGCACCCCCTTTACATGTCCATCCCCCATCAGGATGATCTCAGGGCTCTCTGCTTCTTCCTGGATAAAAGGCCTGAACCACACCAATCCACCACCACCCTCCTTCCGCCTGGCCAAGCTCATCCTCATGCTGATCAACTTCGTTTAAATCCCCTCACTTTCTTCAGGTCAAAGGGGTGGCCATGGGTACCCACTTGGGCTCCAGTCATGCTTGTCTCTTTACGTGGAACATTCCTTGTTCCAGTCCTATCCCAACCCCAACTCTCAACTTTTCCCTCTTTTCAGAATTGGAAAAGGTTATCAAATTTTGCTTCTAATTTCCAATCCGCTCTCACCTTCGCCTGGAGTCCATCTCAGACCCCTCCCTTCCTCGACATCTGTTTCCACTTCTGGGGAGAGGCCGGACACCCAATATCTAGTACAAACCAATTGACTCCCAGTTACCTTGACTATACATCCTCACACCCTGCTTTTGGTAAAAACTCTATTCCATTCCCCCAGTTCTGTCTCATCTGTTCTGCTAACACCAACTCTGACAAGGGAGTCTCCGAAATGTCCACCTTCTTCCTCAACTGAGGATTCCCCAGCACTGTAGTTGACAGAGACCACAGACTTCCACACTTCAGCCCTCACCCTCTCTCTTCCCTCCAATAGTGATAGGCTCCCCCTTGTCCTCCCCAACCCCTCCCAGCATCTGCATCCGGAGAATCGTTACCTGCCATACCCACCAGAAACATATTCCCCTCCCCTCCTTGGTCAGCCTTCCACAAGAATGGAGGACATCATAGCCCTCCACTCCCAACATCCTTACCCCCTTCCCCACCCACAATAGCACCAATCCCTGCAACCACAGAACATGTAACACCTACCTATTTACTTCCTCCTCAGTATCCAAGGGCCCAAACACACTTTCCCAGTGAAGCAGTGCTTTACCTGCACTTCATCCAATCTAGTCTACTACATTCCCTGCTCACAATGTGATTGCCTCTAATTTGGGGAAATGAAGCATAGACAGGGGGACCGCTTTGTGAAACACCTACATTCTGTCAGCAAAAAAGTGACCCTCAGCTTCTAGTTGCCTGTCACTTCAACACTGGTTAGACTTCTCTGATTGCTCCAGCAAAGGTCAGATAAGCTGCAAGAACAGCACCTCATTTTCCACTTAGGAACTCTACAGCTTCTGGACTCAATATCGAGATCAACAATTTTAGGTCTTGAGAATGCTTCCTCTACCCCACACACAAAGCCTTGTTATCACACGGTCTATATTATCTACAACCATTGTTAGCCACTAACAGCCCCAATTAGTAACTATTCTTCCTCCTAGGATGAATGTTAATAATTCCTTTGTCTGTCCAACTGTTCTTCTCTTTGTGGGCTCTAGCCCCATCTATCATTTCTTCACACCACTTCCCCTCAAACCATTTTCTGCATAGAAATCAACATTTTCCTAGCTTCTGTCAGTTCTGAAGTATCGCTGGACCAGAAAGGTTAATTCTGATTTCTCTCTACAGATGCTGCCAGACTTGAGTTTTTCCAGTAATTTGTTTTTGATGGCACTTCACCTTTTTCGCTGATTTTATCTTCTCTCCTTCAATAATGATTATATCATTCATCGTGGCAATGTTACCAGTTATTTCACTGAACATTCATTCAATAAATTATCTTCCTCATGAAATATCAGTATGATGTTAGCTATTCAGCATGTTTATGGCATTCCCCTTCTTGCCCTCTGAATACTTACTCTTTAGCCTCTTGTTCTGCTTTGGCATCTTTCATCCAGACAGCTATTCATTAATTAACTTTCCCACACCACATCCCAATTCCTTGTAAACTATAACGCCTCTAACACTTCCAATTCTTTAAAGAGCCTGGATGCAATTCATCCTGAAGTTATTTAAATAGTTATTCCTTTTTCTAGGAAAAAAAGGAAAGTGCTGTTATCATTTTGACTCATCTTCTGATTTCACAGCAAATTGGTGCCTCTCTAGGTATACAGCAAAACAGCTTTTTAAAATTTCACATCTCAATGGATACTGCCTCAAATGGTATATCCTCTCTATCCCTACCAGTCATGTGAGTTAACACTGACTATGACAACTGGAGTTATACACCCTCTATTTTGTAAAACCTACCTAGCTGCTCGAGGCAGCCTTTGCCCTGGTATGAGTGCTTAATACATCCTTTGAGAGTTTTATTCATGTCTGTATATTATTGGTTAACCCCTCCAATTACACAGCCCCCTTCTCACTACAATATTCTTATTTGGATCTCTGCCCATCCAATTCACAACAAGCTGCTTCCTATGCCATTGGGCTTAGTTGCACATTGCAGCCACTCTCCCTCTAGTCTTTATCCCGTCAGGTACATCATGTGCGTGAGGAGAAGTTAAAGGCAGATGGTCTTGTCCAAGGGTCTGCTTTTCAGCTTCTTAACAACATCCTCTCCTTCCTAGACTCGTGCTTTCCTCAGAGGTGACTTCTAGATAATGCAAACTTCCCCAAAACTCTCCCTATTCCCTTATATTATCTCAAAAGTGCTTCAAACTCGAATCATTCCAGCTCCGTCATTTGAGCTGGAGCACATGACAGAGACATTTCCTAAAGATATGGGAATCTGGGGAGAAATAAAGTCCTGCAGTCTACAAACCACAGTGCCAGCAGATAACTTCCATTATCAGAGCAGGCTTGATGGGCCGAATGGTCTACGTCTGCTCCTATGAATCAAAATTAGATTAGATTAGGTTCCCTACAATGTGGAAACGTGCCCTCCGGCCCAAAAGTCTACACGACCCTCCGAAGAGTAACCCAATCAGACTCATTTGCCTACCCTTCATTTACCCGAACGCACCTAACACTATGGGCAATTTAGCATGGCCAATTCACCTGACTTAGGGTGGAAACCAGAGCACCTGGAGGAAACCAACACAGACACGGGGAGAATGTGCAAACTCCACACAGGCAGTCGCTCAAGGTGGGAATCAAACAAGGGTGCCTGGCGCTGAGAGGTAGCAGTGCGAACCATTGAGCAACCATGCCGCCCCAATTATAGATAACTTCTGAAGAAAACAAGTTGTAAATTTGAGAAAACAATGCATAAAGTAAAACAATGCAGTAAAATCCTCAAGTGAATAAAACTCAAACCTAATTAACAGATATATCTTTCAATTCGGAAGTAATCTGGCAAAATAATTACTGATCCAGTCAGTTAACCAGCTCACCTTATCAAGAAGGTTGTAAAAGTCAACATTGCCAGCACAGAGGTACCTGCCCAGCAACGTGGCGTGAGTAGTGAAGATTGTTGCAATGGGGTACTTTCGGATTCTGCTCAGTATGAGCCCCACTCCAGCCTGCCATTCGTGAAACTGGGCAATGATGTTTGGTTTGCCGTGGAACTGATCAGTAAGCTGGGTAAACAATGGAAATCATCTTAAAAGATGCACATTGACCCCAAATAAGTAACGGGCATTAGATGTAAACACTGGGTGAGAATCAGTAAGCCATCAAACTTGTAGATGCCAAGATTAAATAAAAATCATGCAATCATAATAAAACAAAAACATTAACAGGAGGAATCCCTCTAATTACAAAACCTGAAAGCAGAGATTGTACAGTTAGGGTGGATTCCTACTGATTGAGAAAGACTTTTGTGAACATTTCACATAATATTATAACCTGGCTGGTTACAATATTTCCAAATTTCTAAACTAATGAGGGAATGGGTAAAGTGTATGATTTGGTGTTATTCTAACTTGCTCATGATTCACCATAGCATATTGTCAACTCCTTCCAGAGTGGGAGGCAACACCAGCAAGAATTCAAACTGGAGGTGATTTATTAAGTTCAAAAACAAAAAGAATGCCTGGCTGTCAGATGATATTTATTTAATATGCATTAAATAAAAAGGTACTAGAGCTCCGTTTGCCGAGGTCTAACCCAAGTGGAATTGCAATGAATTTTGAGCTGGTGATTTCATGCAGCCCAGTGGAAATTCTCTTTCATGTCACAAACTACTCATCCTTTTGGCTCCTTGAGACAAAGAGATTTGACCAATATAACCAATAATCCAGGAGAGCACGCTTTGGACACATTCATCAGGGTAGGAGCTAAACCCGCTCCATGGTGCGGAAGGAAGGAATGGGAGAGAAATATTGATGTTGTTATAAAGGTTTGATGTTGTAATATTTTGCACTAATTCACAATATTGCAAGAGTCTCATATGTATGTAACAATTGAAGCATTAAATCAAGTTGCAAAATGGTATTAAGGTCAAATGTACCTCTTTCAAAAACAAGGCAGTTAAGGAACCAAAGATTACAGCATCATTTGATTCACTGTCATAATGAGGTATGCCAATGTGGCAAGTATCCCAAAATTCTCCCTTCCACTTGTCCAGATTCCAGGCTGCGGCGCTAATGTCAAACAACAGCACATATGGATTACCTTCTATTAGCCATCTGCCGAAGCAAACCTGAAAGCAGAGATTGTACAGTTAGGGTGGATTCCTACTGATTGAGAAAGGCTTTTGTAAACATTTCACATAATATTATAACCTGGCTGGTCACAACAGTCTTTTAAATTTCTAAACTAATGAGGGAATGGGTACAGTGTTGGAAAGGGTTATAAAAGAGATCGGATTTATAATCATCCAGAAAGGATTAAATTAATTAGGGATAGTCAACATGATTTTGTGAAGGGTAGGTCACAAACCTGATTAATTTCTTTGAGAAGGTGTTCAAACAGGTGGATGAGGGTAAAGCAGTTGCTGTGGTGTATACGGATTTCAGTAAGACGGTTGATACGGTTCCCATGGTAGGCTATTGCACAAAATACGGAGGCATGGCATGGAGGGTGATTTAGGGTTTTGGATTAGAAATTGGCTAACTGAAAGACAGAGTGGTGTTTGATGGGAAATATTCACACTGGAGTTCAGTTACTAGTCGGGTATTGCAAGGATCTATTTTGGGTCCACTGTTGTTCGTCATTTTTATTAATGAACTGGATGAGGGCATAAAAGGATGGGTTAGTAAATTTGCAGATAACACATCGGTTGGTAGAGTTGTGGATAGCAATGAAGGATGTTGTAGATAACAGAGTGACACAGATAAGCTGCACGGCTGGGCTGAGATATGGCAAATGGAGTTTCGCATAGGAAAGTGAGAGGTGATTCACTTTGGAAGGAATAACAGAATGCAAAGCATTGGGCTGAAGGCAAGATTCTTGGTTGTATAGATGAGCAGAGGGATCTTGGTGTCCAGGTACATAGATCCTTGAAAATTGCCACCCAGATTGATAGGGTTGTTAAGAAGCCACACGGTGTGTTAGCTTTTGTTGGTAGTGGGATTGAGTTTCAGAACCATGAGATCATGTTGCAACTGTACAAAACTCTGGTTATGGCTGCATTTGGAGTACTGCGTACAGTTCTAGTGACTGCATCATAAGAAGGATATGCAAGCTTTGGAAAGGGATCAGAGGAGATTTACAAGGATGTTCCCTGGTATGGAGGGGAAGGCAGAGAAAGTGGAGGCTGTTTTCATTAGAGACATGATGATTGAGAGGTGACTTAATTGAGACATATAAGTTAATCAGAAGGTTATGTAGGGTGGACAGTGAAAGCCTTTTTCCTCAGGTGGCAATGAGGAGACATAGCGTTAAATTGAGGAGTGATAGATATAGGACCGATGTCAGAGGTAGTTTCTTTACTCAGAGTAGTAGGGGCATGGAAAACGATCCCTGCAAGAGTAGTAGACTTGCCAACTTTAAGGGCATTTAAATAGTCATCGAATAGGCATATGGATGATAATGGAATAGTGTAGGTTAGATAGGCTTCGGATTGGTTCCACAGGTTGGCACAACATCGAGGGCTGAAGGGCCTGTTCTACGCTGTGATGTCCTATGAAATGGTACAGTGGCATAGTGATGTTATGGCAATTATCATCACCTCCAGAAGACATTGGCGAGAGAGTGCGAGAGCGAGAGATAGAGATTGAATTTCATTGTGGGCAAATTAAGTTCAATTAGTAGGTTTATCATGAAAAATGTAAATTGTTTTTAAAAAATATCTGCCTCACTAACATGCCATCCTTATATGATCTGGCTGCAAATATACAGCCATGTAATGGATTCTTAACAGCTCTCAAAAATGACAGAGTAAACCTTTCAGTTTCATCAAACTGCTCTAGAAAGTAGAGAGGAGTCACAAAAAAAACTACAATTCAAGAGTCAAATACCTGTTCAGCACCACAATCTAGCTGTGATAAAACTAATGGCATTGGTAGTATATAAATCAATGTTCACATATGGAAGTACTTTAGAGAGGCTAGTCCTTACCTGAAATCCCTGGAATTTCAAAGAATCCATGGCCTTTTTCACAGCTGCGTTGTTTGGCTCACATACTTCCACTTGCGTCTTCACATTATGTTCATAATATGGACCAATCAGCACATAGTTTTCTCCCCATTCATCTGCTGTGACTTTAGCCTTTGTCTGGATTACAGTATAGATACCTCCGACTGAAAGCAAGTGTGACAGGTTTTAATCTCTGTTACAAGCGAATGAATCAACGAGAGCTTTCAATCTATCCAGGTCATAGAATACCTACAGTGCAGAAAAAGGCCATTGGTCTATCAGGTCTATCCAGCCCCTCACTTATCCCTGTAACCCCATATTTACCATAGTTAGCCCACCTAACCTGCACATCCCTGGACACTATGGACCAATCCCATAAATCTTTGGATTGTGGGAGGAAACCAGAGCACCCAGAGGGAAGCCACACAGATGGGAGGAGGAGGAATGCACAAACTCTCTCTGGGCCACACGTCATCAGCTCTAGAGGCTGAATCGAACCCGGGTCCCTGGGTGATGAGAGGCAGCGGTGCTAATCAGTGAGCCATGTACTGGGGTCTTCTTAAAAAAAGTACTGTCTGCTTTGTTCCTTTCTTTTTAAGTAGAAAACTCTTACTTTACCTTTTCCATAGCAGTGGCTCATCTACAAAGTCATTGTTGCTCTCTCCTTCCTGCACACCACCAACCCCCTCCCCCACAGCCCAACCACCTCTGTCCAAGATGTCTATCTGAAATGAACATGACATCACATTCACTCATTCTGGGATCTTGTCATGTTAAAATTGCCTGTTGCCTTTGTGTACACAACATGGTCCATAACTGCCTGGACAATTAAGCCGGGCAGAGAATTAATTAGACGCAATGTAGATACAGGACTTGTTCTTTGTTTGCTTGAGCTACTAACTTCAGAACAGCATAACTGACAATAATGCTCCTTATGCTGGTACGATCAGAATAAAGGTTTGCAATCAGCATTTTAATAAGTCATATCAAAAATGCACCATCACCAAACATACATTGAGAGAGTATGATTCTTGCCATACCCTGAAAGATGCTGCCTAACCTGCTGTGCTTTAACCAGCAACACATTTTCAGCATACCCTGAAATGAAAACAGAACAACACCATAAGGTATAAGAGCAGGAGGTGGTTATTTGGTCCATCAAGTCTACTTAGCCATTCAGCCAGATCATAGCTTATTTGATCATCCTCAACTCCACTTTTCAGCTCATTTCTCCCTCATTCCACCTCCCCGCCAATTCCACTCCATTTCCCCCACTCCCACATGACCCTTACCTTGTATCTTAATCTGTCAATCACAGAATGGACAGCCCTCTACAGTAAATAATTCCACAGGTTCGTGACAAGAAATTCTTCATCCTCTGTCTTAGATTTGTAACCCCTAATGCCGAGATTGCCCTCTGGTCCTAATCTCTCCCACAAAAGGGAAAAACAAACTCTACATATCTACCCTGTCAAGAGCCCGCAAGAATTTTATTTTTCAATTAGGGTCTTTTTCCAATCTTCTAAATTCCAAGTAGTACAGACCCAACTTACTCAAACACTCAAAAGAAAATCCCCCCATAATCAAGATCAACCAGGTAAACTATAGTCTCATATCTCTGTATATAAATAGTGGATCAGATTTTTCTCAGTATTCTACAAGCGGTTTAATTAGTGCTTTGTATAGCATTAGCAAGAAGTTTCTATTTTGGTTCTCCATTACCTGACCTTGAATGCGATCACTGTAAGATTTATGTATGAGAACACTCCAAATTTCTTTGTGCTGCAGAATCTCCAATTCAGTGAGATTGAACTGTTCTATTCATCCTGCTAAAAAAAAGTGTCTGACCTCTCATTTTCCTCACATTATACTCCACCTGCCACATATTTACTCAGTTGCCGAGCAGATCTATTTCCTTCTGTCTCTCTCATTACTTGCTTCGCCATCTATTTTTGGGCAATCTGCAAACTTAGCTCCGGCACATTCACACATATATATTATAAATATTTGTGGTCCCAGCACCAATCCCTGGGGCACTCCACAATTTAAAAGTGGGTACTTCAGGCTGCCAAGCAGTAACCCAACACAGGCTTCTAATAGTTAGCTATAGATTGTTTATATCTCCAATATGGCAATGGACTAAATCATGTGCCCAGTATATTGATGCCATACTCCACCACGAATACTGATACCAAATGCACAATCTTCACCTTTTTCACTGAATTTTCAACTTCACAAACTGACTTATAAGTCACAAATCTTACCTTCAACATCCGCCTGTGATTTTACTCCACCGTTCCTCAGCAATCTCTTTTAAACTTGTGTTAGCACTTATCTGATGAGTGGCAGATGGAGTTTAATATAGATTAATGTGAAGTGTTGCATTTTGGTAAGGCAAATTAGGGCAGGATTTATACATGATTTGGAGGTGCTGGTGTTGGACTGGGGTGTACAAAAAGTTAAAAATCGCTCAACACCAGTTTATAGTCAAACAGGTTTATTTGGAAGCATGAGCTTTCTGAGCGCTGCTTTTTCAATGTGGACTCCAGCAGCAGCAGCACTCCGAAAGCTAGTGCTTCCAAATAAACCTGTTGGACTATAACCTGGTATTGAGAGATTTAGGACTCACACATACAAAGATAGGGTCCTGGGGAGTGTTGCCAGATGAAGAACCTTGGGGTGCAGGTTCACCTCGAAGGTGAAGTTACAGGTAGACAGGGTAGTGAATAAGGTATTGATACAATTGGTTTATTGGCCAGTGCATTGAGTATAGGAGTTGGGATGTCATGCTGAAACTGTGCAGGACATCGGTAAGGCCACTTACAGTCAGATCTACTATAATACGCCTTTCATTATCGCAAATTGACTGTAATGTGATTGGTGAAAGGAGACACTGTTTTACAAGTTCACATTTTAGAAACATGTTGACTATGAACATAAATTTGCTTATTGAGCTGCAAGGTTCGTTTTCAGATGTTTCATCACTATACTAGGTAACATCATCAGTGAGCCGCCGGCACAGCACTGGTGTTATGTCCTGCTTTCTATTTATTATAATTCGTCTCCTTCCTATCGGAAGGATGTTGTGAAACTTGAAAGGGTTCAGAAAAGATTTACAAAGATGTTGCCAGGGTTGGAGGGTTTGAGCTATAGGGAGGCGCTGAACAGGCTGGGACTGTTTTCTCTGGAGCGAAGGCTGATCTCATAGAAGTTTATAAAAGCATGAGGGGCACGGATAGGATAAATGGACAAAGTTTTTTTTCCTCTCAGATGGGGGAGTCCAGAAGTAAAGGGCATAGGTTTAGGGTGAGAGGGGAAAGATATAAAACAGACCTAAGAGGAAACCTTTTCATGGTGAGAGTGTGTGGAATGGGCTGCCAGAGGAAGTGGATGGTACAATTGCAACATTTAAAAGGCATTTGGATGGGTATATGAATAGGAAGGGTTTGGAGGGATATGGACCAGGCATTGGTAGGTGAGACTAGATTGGGCTGGGATATTTGGTTGGCATGGACAGGTTGGACCGAAGGATCCGTTTCCATGCTGTACATCTCTATGACTCTAATGAAGCGGGACGTAACACCATGGTGACAAAACATTTGAAAATGAACCTTCCAGCTCAGTGAGCAAACTTACATCCAGAATCTCAACCTGAGCTACAAATCTTCTATACATCTATAGTGTGTTGACTATAAAGCGATTATATTGCCACACCAAGTGTTATTTGTATAGCACGATTTTTGTATCGTGCAAGGTGGTACAGCAATGCGACTATTGAGTTATAGAAGAAACAACTTATGTTCAATTCTCATCTCCCTGTTAAAAAGATATTACTAAACTTGAAAAGGGTGCAAAAACATTTACAAGGATGCTGTCATGTTTGAGGAATAGGGAGAGGCTGAATAGGTTGGGGCTGATTTCCCTAAATGTCAGAGGCTGAGGGGTGACCTTATGGAAGTTTATAAAATCACGAGGGGCATGGATAGGGTGAATAGCCAAGGTCTTTTCCCTCCAGTGTAAGGGAGTCGAAAAAGTTTAAATAATAGGGCATAGATTTAAAAGGGACCCAGGGCAACTTTTTCCACGCAGAAGATGGTGTATGTATGGCATGTGCTGCCAGAGGAAGTGGTGGAGGCTGGTACAACTACAACATTTAAAAGGCATCTGGATGGGTACATGTCTGGGAAGGGATATGGGCTAAATGCTGGCAAATGGAACTACATTAATTTGGGATATCCTGTCGATATGGACAAGATTCAAGATCCACATTTTTACACTCATTTACACCACCCTGTAAAAATGCTTGTGTACTCAAAGAGAGCTAAAGTATTTTATGGCATGGCAAAATTAGCATTTTTCATTTTCATTACTGATACGGTGAAACAATTCAAAGTTACCAGAGGACAAAAATAAAGTACAAAAAGGTAATTAATACCAATAGCAAATTGAAAATTAGGTTTTGTGACCAGTGGAAACTTCCAGCCTAGAGTATGAATTGGATATTTGCAGCCCGTGTAGTGCTCTCCGTCTACACAAAAGAGATCATATAATGCAGCAAAATTGATCCATTGTATGTTCTTAGAGATCATAAATAAGACCATAAGATTGCAAGAAATAGGAACAGGAGTAGGCTCGAGCCAGTTTTAGCATATTGCACCCATAGGTGTTAGCGAGTGTTGAGAAATATGTAGCTCAGGTGGAGGTTCTGGACGGAGGATTGCTCACTGAGCGGCAAGGTTTGTTTTCAGACAACTTGTCACCATACTAGGCAATATCAGCAGTGAGCCTCTGGATGAAGCCTATACAGGAGTAGGCTGTTAACCCCCTGAAAACTGCTCTGCCACTCTCTAACATTCCTCACATCCACCTTCCAGCCCTTTCCCCATAGCCCTTAATTTCCAATTCATCAAGAATTTCACACAGCCCTGAATATTACACAAGGACACAACCTCCACCACACATGGTCACAAAAAATCCCAAAGACTCCAAGCCACAGAATAAACTCTCCTCAACTCAGTCTTCAATTCTGAGATTATGCCGTCTGGTCCTAGACTCCCCCATGACAGGAAACATCCTCCGAGAGTTTACTCTGCCAAATCTCTTAAGAATCCAATATGTTTCAACAAGATCCAAGTGAATGTTTTCTGAACTGCCCCTAATGGAATATCTTTCCTTAAATAAAATGGGGCCAAAACTACCGATAATACTCCAGATGTAGTCTCACCAGCACCTTATAACTAGTTCTCAGTCCCTACATTTGTAGAAAAAAAAAGTTAAATTTTCCAGTCAGCACTGAATTGCCCATGGTGTTAGGTGCATTAGTTAGAGGGGGGTGGGTTACTCTTCGAAGGGCCTGTTTCCACACTGTAGGGAATCTAGTCTTAAGAGCAATGACTTGGAGTTTCCCCAATGACAGACCAATGCTCCAGTTTGATCTAGAGTGTGGAACACTCCCTGTCCAGGATTTGCTAATGTCACAGTCCAGCGGGTTACCAATTCTGCCTTCAGGCAGTTGCACAAAGGAAACCAAAAGAGCCTTGGTTACACCTTCCTGGGAAGGCAGAAACAAAACTAGCTGTGTCTTCTCTCCCATTAATAGATTCCACTGAAGTGAGTGGAACTGGACTGACACCTCAGATCTTTTCTTCTACTCAGTTAGACTACACTCAATGTATTCCAGTTCTTCAGGCCTGAGTTCCACCTGCCATTGGTGGGTTCAAACTGCTCCATTGGCTCCTGAGACTTATTTCCATTTTCCCATTGAAATACTTAACAATTGCCTGGAAGGTGGGAGCTGCAAAAACACTCAGGAAGCTCAAAATGCCATCTTGGCTAAAGCAGCCTGATCCACCATCTTAAACATTTACTTCCTCCACCACTGGCAGTAGTGTGTATTACTACCTACAAGATGCACTACGGCAATTTGCAAAGGCTTTTTTGATTGCATCTTCCAAGCACACGATCTCTACCACCTAAAAAGGACAAGGGCACTAGAAATGTGGGAATACCACCTCTTGCAATTTTCCCCTCAAGCCATTATCATTCTTACATAAGAGCTATATTGTCTTTTTATTGTCACTGGGCGAATAGCCTACAGCTTTCTTGATAAAACCGCTATTATACTTTTCTACTACAGAATGCAGAAGTTGAAAGTAATAGCTCAGTTTTTAATCAATGGCATTTACGGAGAAGCAATAAAATTATGCTGCTGGAAAAGCGCAGCAGGTGAGGCAGCATCCAAGGAACAGGAGATTCTACGTTTTGCCCTTATGCCTGAAACGTCGAATCTCCTGTTCTTTGGATGCTGCCTGACCTGCTGCGCTTTTCCAGCAACACATTTTCAGCTCTGATCTCCAGCATCTGCAGACCTCACTTTCTCCTCCACAATAAAATTATGGCCTTGCACAACACTCTCACCCAACAAATGAATTAAAACCAAAGAGAAGCACCAGGCTGAGCAGTAGCAATGTTTACTCTATCAACTGCACGTGTTTTGCTGGTGAAATCCCGATTCTTCCCTCACCTAGTTCCTTGCACCAACTGGACTCCTCGATGGACCTCCATTTTCTCTCAAGCTCTTGGGGTGCCATATATTCTGAATAGGAGTCTATTTCTCAACTTACCTCCCAGGTCAAACCCCCCCCATCCCAATTCCTGGTTTCCTCTCTTGAATTAGCACAGCTTTTATTTGTGGTGCCAAACTGCTCCTATTTCTAGTGCAATACAAGCATCGTGCATTGGGTATTGCCAGCAAGTTGGCTCAGAACAAACTCAGTCAATGTATTATCGGAGATCAAGTAAATGTGCTAATGAGAAATCACAAGTAGTGACACTGTCACATGATCTTGCTGTCTCAGCCATGTGCCAGGATTATAAACATAGTAAAATCTCCCTGAATAAAGACAGTGCTATCCTCACGTCAGCAGACCCTCAAGGCCAAGAACCTCTGAACATTCAAAATAGAGGCAAGGGCTTTAAATTTTTGATTTTTAAAAAGAAATTGTCAATTGCAATTCTGAAACAGTAGATAGTCTCAACCCATGTAAAAAAGATCTCAAAGCCTAAATAGGTACATAAATTGTTAACTTATTTTCAGGGTGTAAGGATGGGGCTGACTTGGGATTTTTTGAAGCAATTTTTCAGCCCCCAGAAAGGGCTATAGACTTAAATTGAGCAGGGCATTTAGCAGTAATTCAGGGTGCACTTATCCCACATGGAAGTCTCTCTCTCTCTCCCACAAGGCTGAGAATTTTCAAAACAGATTTTAACAGCTTGCTATTTAATTGCACTTAAAACTGAAACAAATGGGATTGAGGTAGGCATATGATACGACTGAATGGACAGGTTTCACAATAGTCTGTAGGAATTCACTCTGTTCAAATGATTCAATTATTTGCAACACAGTATTTAAACAGAAGATCATTCGTTTTTGTTTGGAAAAAAAAGGGCAAACACATATAGCTCAATCTGCAGGAGAATTAAAAGTCATGGATACTGTTTTAGGCTTTGGGGAACCCTGTTCTACTCTATTCGAAGTTTAAATAAAAGTGAGGGAAAAGGAGGATGTGATTTTGCATGGAACAATTCTGCGTTTTCTAAAATCAAACAGCTGCAGCTCCCTTCCCCTACCCCCCGGCCCCATTCGCAAAGAATGTTAAATGGACAGAAGTTAATGAGCAACTTGGAGAAGGTCAAAAGGTCCAGAGAGCTGATAACACAATGAGGCAGCGAAACTAAAGGTTAACTCAAAGGTTCCCCAAAAAAGACCAAGCTAAAATGGCTCGTTCGGAAATTAAGCAGTTCTTGTAAAATCCGGCATCGAAGTAGCGCCTCAAAGCCACCCAAGAGAGTGGGGAGGGATCGCTTCTGCAGCCGAGACCAGTTACTGACCTTTGTTGGTGACTTCCCACGAAATCTCAAAGAACATCAAATCTTCCACAGGCAAACTTTCATCCTCCCAGAAAGGGAGCCCGCTCAAAGATGTCACCGAGAGTGACCTGAGTAGTGGCATTGTTCTGTTCTGAAGAGAAGCCCCCTTTTCAACAGCCTGCCAGAAAGTTGATCTCTGTTCTTATGGGTTCAGCGCTGGTTCTGATTCAGGTATAAAAAAATACTGCCCCAAGCGTTGGGATTCTCATTGGAAATCTCAGCGCTTGCTCTGAAGCGCCTTAAACCGCACCGTGAGGGTCCCCTCACAGCTCCACACTCATCTCTCCACTTCAGAGAGAGAAAGGGGCTCCTCAGGAAGAAGGAGCACACCCAGTCCCAAAAGATGTGCCTTTACCACGTGAGTCTCCAGTCTCCAGCCCATTTCCCGGAAACAGCTTAATCCTCACCCCCACCCCCCTCTGTCTGTAGACCCACTGCCGTCCTGCACTGATCAATATCATCAACTTTTGTTCCATGCACTTCAATTTTCTGTTCTCTTTTAGAATAATATGTTCACCCACCTTTTCTATACAATGGCCAGAGAATCCTATTGGAGGGTTAGAGATATAGCGGGATTTGGCCAGGAATTTCAACTGACACCGATTTACATTAAATATTTCAGCGTTTCTGTTTGTAAATAAGAAGTCAGATAACGCTTTTCTATTTTAAATAATGTATTTTTTCTGCGTTGCTGTCCTTCGTTTTAAATATTGGCCCAGTGTCTTCAGGACAAGGGTTTACAACAACAACTTGCATTTATCTAGTGCTTTTCATGCATTGAAACGTCCACCAGGTGCTTTACAGGAAGGTTAATGGGGGCTTGCCCTTTCACTGGATTGTCGCCTTGCTGTGCTGGACAGGTTGAGGGCGTCCATTGGTCCTAAGGCAATGTCCTCTGGAGTTCTCAACACCATAAGGCCAGGCATAGCTCAATCCAAGTCCTCAAGGATGATCCAGTGGGAAGATAGTTGAGTGATACCAAGGCTGCAAAAGAGGATGGGAGGCTGCAAGATCAGAGAGATCCCCAATCAGCAAGGTTTCCTTGACACTGGGTTTACCTTCCGCCAAGGGCCACGTGCCTCCTGATGTTAAGAAAGATCCCATCCAAGGCACAGAGGAATTCTACCTTTAGAAAACACCTCCCAAATATGTGGTTGGAGATCTGGCTCCAGGACAAAAATCCACAGAACCAAGCAACCCAGAATTTCCAGGCAGATAATCATACTCATTAGTGAGTGATTGCCAACACGTAGGGTTGGTTAACTCAAGTGGATGGTTTGCAATACAGGGTGATGTGTCAGCAGCATAGGTTCAATTCCCACACTGGCTGTGGTTACTACCAAAGTCCTGCCTTCTCAACCTCTCCCCTTGCTTGAGATATGGTTAGCCTTGTCTCCAGTCCTCCCTCTCTCTAATCCCAAGGGGGTTACGCTGACTTTACAAGCCAACAATGTTTGACATGGAACCAGGTCAGGCCATCTGTAGGGCAAATGATGAAAAGTTTGATCAAAGGGCTAGGTTTGAAACAGTGTCTTTAAGAAGCAGAGAGAGAGAGAGAGAGATTCCCCAAAATTGAAGGAATTCTGAAACAAGGGCAATACAGACTGGCTGCCAATGGTGAAGCAATTAAAATGCTGCATGTGCGACAGGCCAGAATTAGAGGCACGCAGATGGCAATAGGACTGGAGGAGATGACAGAGACGGGAGAGGAGAGTCTAAAAGGGGTTTAGAAACAGGATGAGTATTTTAAAAAGGAGGTGCTGTTGAATTAAGAGCCAAGGTAGGTCAGTGAGCACACAGATATAGGGTAAATATGACCTGGTACTGTTTTGTGGACAGGCAATAGAGATTTAAATGAGCTCAAGTCTACGGAAGATGGAAATCAGGAGGCCAGTTGTTTAACAGACTGAGATCTATATATTGAAGTAGGCACCAAGAGGTCTACAAGGATTTTATTATAAATCTACTGTTTAGCACAAAAACAGTTAACACCTTGCTCTTCAAAACACTTTCCCCATCTAGACATCAACCTCCAATGAGGAAGATCCCATCTCTTTACTGTTTAGTTTTTTAAAAATCCAATCACTAAATCACCATCTTTCGTTTTTGGTAAAACATCAAGCACCTATGCCACCAACTAAAATAAAAAGTTACAAGCACTGCCCTCCAGGGGCAGGAAATAAAACTTTATTTTTAATTTTTGAAGACCCATCATCAGCTCTTTCTTTCTAAATCACCAACTCTTATATTTTCCAATTAACCTGTTCAGAGAGGTTGTTGCACTTCTCTGGAATAAGTGGGACCTGAACCCAGGTTCTCCTGGTACAGGGGTAGGGACATCACCAGTATGCTGCAAGAACCAAAATCAACCTTTTTTTTATTATTCATTATTGTTAGCATACACAACTGAAAGGCTTTATTCCCATCATCACCCGTGTCACTTTACACCATCACTACTAAATCACTCAAGTTTTCCAATTAATCAAATTAAAGACACCAGAGCGGGGAAATGGCTCCAGCGTGGAGCCGGACAACTACCTCAGCCCTGGGATGGTCCAGCAGTTTACCGTCACCACGGGGATGCACGCAGCTACCCCAGAGGAGCAAGACCAGCAGCAAATGGACACTGTTAACCTTGTAAATTGTTAAAATAGGGTTTAAAATTGCCAGCATCAATGTGCGTAGCATCAAATCGGCTACGCGATGTGTTTCAACGATGGCCTTCCTGGCCAGCGTTAAAGCCGACCTCCTGTTTCTGCAGGAGTGTGGAATACCGCACCCCAGCAGCTACAGGAGATGGTCGAGCTTGTGGGCCCATGGGCAGTCAGTTTGGTCGGGGGGCAACGATAGCCGTGCCTCCGGCCTGGGTATCCTGTTGCGAGGAAGCAACTTCACCACCTCTGAGGTTAAGGAGGTGGTGGGTGGGCGCCTCCTTGTCGCCGATGTTATGTACAAGAATGCTCCCCTGAGACTGATCAATGTGTACGCCCCAGTGGGTAAGAGTGAACGGTTGGCCGTCCTGCAGCAGCTTCCACTGTTGCTGGCTACGTCCAGGCCGGTCATTCTGGCCGGAGACTTCAACTGTATCATTGATGCAGATGGATGATCCGGTGGGAGGGACAGTAAACTAGACGCCACGTCCAGAGCCCTGATGGACACGGTAAAAGACGCCAAGCTGCACAACGTCTTCAGCACCCCTGCAGACGGAGCGCAGCGTAGATACATATGGTCACGGGCAGACAGGTCTATCCGCTCAAGGATAGATTACCTGTTTGTGTCCCGAACGCTCTCGGTCAGATCCACCGACGTCAAGCCGGTGTTCTTCTCTGACCACTGCCTCCTGCTGGCCGACTGTCACCTACAGGACGAGCAGGGGGCGGGTAAGGGAACGTGGAAGCTGAACACAAAGCTGTTGACCCCGGGAAACATTGAGGAGCTCAAGAGGGACTACGCAGGTTGGAGAACCGCGAAGCCCCTCTTTGAGTCTCCAGCAGACTGGTGGGAAACAGTTAAAGGGAACATCAAGAGGTTCTTCATCCTTAAAGGTGTTCAGGAGGCGAGAGAGAGGCGGGGAAAACTGTCCCAGCTCCAGAAAAGTATGCAGAACCTGCTCCTGCTGCAGACGATGGGGGTCGATGTCACGGAGGACCTCAAGGAGGTGAAGGGCCAGCAAGCCTCGCTCTTTTCCTCGGAGGCCTCCAAGATAATCTTCCGGTCCAGGATCCGCTCGGTGGAGCAGGACGAGACGTGCTCACGTTTCTTCTTCCAGAAGGTGCACAAAGAGAGCTCTGTGCTCAGCAGCCTGAAGGAAGAAGACAGCTCGATAACGTCATCTCAGGCTGACGTCATGAGGATCAGTAAATCCTTCTATGCCAGTCTGTATGACGCGAAGCCGACCGACAGCGCGGCCTCCCAGTCGTTCCTGTCGTCTATCACGGATGTCTTAGACGACAGAACACGCGAGAGGCTGGACCAGCCGCTATCTCTGGATGAGCTGACCAAGGCCCTCGAGTCCTTTGAAAAGAATAAAACTCCCGGAAGCGACGGCTTACCGGTCGAGCTCTATTCCGCTCTGTGGGACTTGATTGGCCAGGACCTGCTGGAGGTGTATGTCAGTATGCTTCAGGCGGGCACCATGAGCGAATCCATGAGGAAAGGCATCATCACCCTCATCTACAAGCGGAAGGGGGAGAGGGAGGAACTCAAAAATTGGAGACCGATCACACTGTTGAATGCGGATTACAAAATCCTGTCAAAGGTAATCGCCAACCGGGTCAGGTCTGCTCTGGGGTCGGTGATTCACCCTGACCAAACCTGTGCTGTGCCGGGCAGGAAGATCGCTGAGAGTCTCGCACTCCTCAGGGATACGATCGCCTACGTGCAGGACAGAGGGTTGGACACTGCCTGATCAGCCTGGACCAGGAGAAAGCCTTTGACAGGATATCACACAGGTATATGAGAGATGTTCTCTCCAAAATGGGCTTTGGGGAGGGAATCTGCAATTGGATCAGACTGCTCTACACCAACATCGTCAGTGCAGTCTCAATCAATGGGTGGGAATCAGATAGCTTCCCAGTCAGATCTGGAGTCAGGCAGGGCTGCCCTATCTCCTGCCTTGTTTGTGATCTGCATAGAGCCATTTGCCGAGTCCATCAGGAAGGATGCGAGCCTGAGAGGGGTGACTATTCCGGGCAGCGGTGGCCTGCAGGTTAAGGCCTCCCTGTACATGGATGACGTCGCCGTTTTCTGCTCGGATCCGCTGTCCGTGCACAGACTCATGTGCATTTGTGACCAGTTTGAACGGGCCTCGGGGGCCAAGGTAAACCGAGGCAAGAGCGAGGCCATGCTCTTCGGGATCCCCTTCACCGTCAGGACTGACCACCTGAAGGTGCTGGGTATTTGGTTCGGGGGGGCTGGGGCGTGCGCCAGGTCTTGGGAGGAGCGTATCAGTAAAGTGAGGCAGAAACTGGGCAGATGGAGGCTATGGTCACTCTCCATCACGGGAAAAAACCTGGTCATCAGGTGTGAGGCACTGTCATTGCTGTTGTACGTGGCACAGGTCTGGCCTATTCCCAGAACCTGCGCCGCTGCAGTCACCCGGGCCATCTTGCAGTTCATATGGAGTTCAAAGATGGACCGGGTCCGAAGGGACTCGCTATACAAAGATCTGGGCAACGGGGGAAAAAATACACCCAATGCCACCCTCACCCTGATGGCCACCTTTATGTATGGCTGCATCAAGCTGTGCGTGGATCCCCGGTACGCAAACACCAAGTGTCACTACGTACTGAGGTTCTACCTGTCCCCGGTGTTGCGAAGGATGGGCCTGGCCTCGCTGCCGCGGAACGCTCCGAGTAGTTGGACCGTTCCATACCACCTGTCCTTCGTGGAGAAATTTTTGAAGAAAAACACCTTTGACCACAAGTCCATCAGGAAGTGGTCAGCACGTAGCATCCTTGAGACCCTTCGGGAAAAGGAGAGGGTGGATCCTATTGAGCGGTTCCCTGAGCAGACTGTCAAAGCAATTTGGCAGAATGCCTCATCGCCAGAACTTTCCAACAAGCACCAAGACATGGCTTGGCTGGTGGTGAGAAGGGCTCTACCTGTGAGATCATTTATGCACGCCCGGACTCTCAGCTGCATCGCACGCTGCCCTCGAAGCGGCTGCGGGGGGGAAGAGACTGTCACACACCTCCTTCTGGAATGTGCCTACGCAGAGGAAGTCTGGAGAGGAATGCAGTGGTATTTGTCGAGGTTCGTCCCGAGCAGCGCCGTGACGCGGGACTCCGTGCTCTACGGCCTGTTCCCCGGGACGCACACCGAGACGAACATCAACTGCGATCATCAACTCGGTGAAGGACGCTCTCTGGGTGGTCCGAAACCTGTTGATCTTCCAGCTGAAGGAGTTGACCCCAACTGAGTGTTGCAGACTGGCACATTCCAAGGTCCAGGACTACGTGTTGAGGGACGCGCTGAAGCTTGGGGCAGCTGCCGCCAAGGCGCGGTGGGGAAAGACCACTGTTTAACATCTGCCTGTCTAAAGAAGATCAGGGGGCCCTGCAGTCATTTGGGCTCTGCTGACGCCGCAGCTCAATATGTGAGTGAGAAATGCACAGATCTGTATGTAATAATGAAAATTCTGAGCTGTGTATGTAAATGTTGACATATGTATGGAATTACCAAATGTACAGTGTATCAAATATTTTATGAATATTTTATGAATAAAGTATATTTTTGAAATAAAAAAAAAGTAATGACCAGCAAGAGAAAATCACGAACTCTTAAATACAAAGACCAATGAGCATTATCTGTTCCCTATTAACTCTGGAGCAATAACATTTCTGTCTGGGTGTCCTTGGAGAAGGAGTACGTGGTGTCCATTAGTGCTCTCAATGTCTTTAGAGAGAAGAGGGCACAGCAGAGTATACAGTGCTTTATCTCCTCCTCCAACTCCATTTTGATTTAATCCCGCCTCAGGTGACTGACTGTGTGGAGTTTGCACGTTCTCCCTGTGTCTGCGTGGGTTTCCTCCGGGTGCTCCGGTTTCCTCCCACAGTCCAAAGATGTGCGGGTCAGGTGAATTGGCCATGCTAAATTGCCCTAGTGTTAGGTAAGGGGTAAATGTAGGGGTATGGGTGGGTTGCACTTCGGCGGGTCGGTGTGGACTTGTTGGGCCAAAGGGCCTGTTTCCACACTGTAAGTAATCTAATCTAATCTAATCTTGCTGCTCCCCCTCCATTCCCTGCTCCCCCTCCATCTTTGATAGTTTGCGTTGACCATAATGGCCTTTGCTTGTAAATAATCAATTGGATGCCCGACAGTTTTTGCTGCTGGTGGTTACTAGTTAAAAACAAAAGAAAGAAAGAAAGTTACAGTGATTTTGTTGGTGGTAAAGCAGTCAGCTCTCTGTGATCACACTTCTGAAAAAACTAAAGAGGCCTGCATTTCTAATAGTGACACCATCATGCGATCAATGGAATGGTCAGTCTAGAGTATACAGGTGATGTCTCAGCAGCAGATCAGTTAGAATGCCACTCCTTATGTTGACAGACTGCCTGATTGCTATTGGAATGTGCATTGGTGGCCAATATTGAGCCCCTTAGATTAGATTAGATTCCCTACAGTGTGGAAACAGGCCCTTCAGCCCAACAAGTCCACAACTGTTGAATAATTTGGCAATAGTCACTGTCGAGTGACCCAGAAAGGAATTGTCACTTATTGAGGCTGGTTTCAATAGAGAATTTTTATTAAATGGTCTTTAGATTCTGTCAGTGTAGACAAGCAGGAGGCTGGAAGAACACAGCAAGTCAAGCAGCATCAGGAGGTCAACGTTTTGTGTGTAGCCCTTTTTCAAGATTCTGTCAGATTTAGCTTAGTATGTATCAGTCTTCCCTCTGAATTCAATGATTGAGAATTCAATCCCCGGTCCATAGATCTGAGTAGCAATTCCAATAGTATATAAAGGAGAACAGCTGGAGCTGGGTCTGGGTAGTATGTTCTTTAGACGGTTGGTATGGACTGGATGGGCTGAATGGTCTGCTTTCACACTATAGGGGATTCTATGACTCTATAAAAATGAAAGTCATTAATTCAGTGATGATATTCCTGCTTCTGAGTATGTAGTTGCATGACTGAAACCTCATTCCAAACCATCTGGCCAAGTGCAGATTGAAGCTCCGGCATTGAATACAAGCATCCAGTAGGAATACTTGTAGCTGGATGGTGTCGGAGGGCCCCTCTTCATTATATTGCTGGGAGATTGTAAAACCCTTCCCCCTCTCAACTTCTGCATAGCACTGACTGTGTCATCATTGGGTATAAACGTGGTAACAACCACAAAAGGAATGCTCGTCATTATGTGCCACGATGATTAATCAATTTTGATGTCTTCATACTTTGTCCATGAAGAATAGTGTAACAATATAAAAATAATATAATGCAGTGGGCAAAATTCTGCAGCACTAGCTGATGCTTGTTGAAGGTTAAATATCTATTACCTCACTCGGTCTGGCTCCTTGCCTTGGCTCAATACTGCTGCCACATTCCTCACTGCATTCTCTCTCTGACCCTGCCTCACCCTCTTCCCCAGCATACAACTTGCATTCAGGGGTGAGGGAAGAACAAGCCAGACAAGATTGTTTTACACCCAAAACATTAGAATGTGAATTAGTTCAGCAGTAAGTTTTGCAAAGTTCTTGAATGCCAAAAGAATCAATGAAAGCCTTGTATTTGTGTGAATATTGATAAATATTGAATATTCTCTTAAAATTTGTACTTTGTATCCATTGGTGAATATATCCAGCATCTATTTTGAAGAAACAATGATGTGTTATTGCAAGGGCCAACACATATCTTAAAGTACTTAGGAAACATCAATCACTCATCAGACTTGAGTACAGACAGAGAAATCTTATCCACATTAACAGATTGTAAACATGACCTTAGTAATCTGGTTAATTTAGGAGTCAATATCTTGCTGCTTATTGAATGTCTTGTTCTGAGTTACTCTCTACTTCCTATTTTCTAATCAGTTTATCCAGCCTGGCGTTCTAATTCAGATGTTTTGTTTTGTTGTCAATAGCTTTCTGAACAGCAACAAGTCAGTGTTCCACCATCTTTGTTCCGGAAGAATTTAAGGCTGTTTGATAGCAAGGAACTTTCCTTTCTAAACTCAGCATGCTGTTTCTCACAAAATAATTTTTATGTCGTCATTCAAGGGATGTGTGCATTGCTTCAGCATTTACTGCCCGTCCCTAATTGCCTTTAGAATGTTGTATGGAGTTGCCTACTTGAACTACTGCATAGGGAGTAAGCCTCAAATACTGCTGTTAGGAAGGGAGTTTCAGGATTTTTAACCTGGCAACAGTGAAGGAACAGTGATATAATTTCTAGTCTGGATGGTGTGTGTCCTGGAAGGGAACTTGCAGTCATTGATATTCCTCTATATCTACTGCATTTGGCTTTCCAAGTAGAGAGCTTGTGGCTTTGGAAGGTGATGTCGAATGAGTCTTGTGAATTGCCACAAAGTATCTTGTAAGAAGTGTGCACTGTTAAAGAACAGGAGCTTCTCCAAACAGTTCCAAGAACTCTCTCTGAGGGTGAGCTAATGTTAATGGGCTGGAGTTACTGGGGTCAGACCTCACAGCCTTGTTCAAGTCAGGAATTCTTAGTGAAGTAACTCAGTAGAAACATCCATAGCTTAGAGGGAGTGACTTTTTTTTTAGTTCTACTTTGGTTTGGGCAGTTTTGTGAAATTTTTAGATAGCAGTCCATCTAAAAACAGGACAACATAGCAAAATTAGATCACTTTAGAGTGAGGAGATAGTAATAGTCCCAAGCCAGAAGTCGGATTAAACCCTAAAGTGGATACTTTAAGCTAAGTATGTTTAAGCACAGGGATATAATTAAGGTGTTAGGAAATTTTTTTTTCTCTGTTGTGAGACAGTACTAGTGCTTTTGAACACTGTGCAAAGGATGTTTTATTTTAGAATTTGTAAAGGGGTGTTTTAGGATTAATAGCATTATACTTTTACAGTATGTTTACAAAAATCTTTAAATTTGTGTTCCAGGTAAACAGCATGGTTTATTCTATTTTAACTTAATTTCTTTTAGTCAATAAATTTTGTTTTATTGTTAAAATCTACAACACTGCCTGCTTATGTTGCAGGAAAAGACCATATTGTTAAAACCAAAACAAAACAAATATAATGTAACAAGCCATGTTTTAGGCTGAGATCTGCCTGGTCCAGCAATAACATCAGCTGGGATCAAAATACTTTTGAAGTTGACCCAGTTTTATAATGTAGGGAGCTCCGGGCCAACCTATGCACAGCCAAGAACTTACAAACAACAAAGTA
Source organism: Hemiscyllium ocellatum (assembly GCF_020745735.1). Classification (NCBI taxonomy): domain Eukaryota; kingdom Metazoa; phylum Chordata; class Chondrichthyes; order Orectolobiformes; family Hemiscylliidae; genus Hemiscyllium; species Hemiscyllium ocellatum. The sequence continues at coordinate 51,025,025 of NC_083423.1, forward strand.
ATGAAAAGCATCTCATACATTTAAGTGATAATGTTTGAGGGATGAATATTGGTCAAGGCACTGGGATGAGCTCCCCTGCTCGCTATTAAAAATAATGTCATGTGATCTCATGACCACCTGAAAGAGCAGGTAGGGTCTCAGTCTATTGTCTCAGCTGAAAGGTAAAACCTCACAACAATGTAGCACTCCCTTTCTATTGCACTACAGTAGCAGTCTGGGAATGGGCTCATGTCTCTGGCACATGACTTTGGCACAAGTTTCCACCTCCAAAGGCAAATACCACTGAGTAAAGTGTTGGCCCTTTAATACAGGAAGAATGATCATGCAAATTAATGTTAGCCTCCATTGAATTTTACATCGGTATGAGACTAACACTTTCACAATGTGCCAGAGCATTGTTATCTCTTGAATTAGTTATCTCTCAGTCAATAATACGAAACATATGGTCTAGTCATTATCAGCACGCTGTTTATGGGAGTTGTGTGCAAACTGGCTTCTTTTCTCTAGTTTCTCAACATTAATTCTAATTGGTTATGAAGCTCTTGGGGACATTTAGAGATCATGAAAGCTGCTATTTAAATGCAAGTCTTCCCTTTAAGCTCAGACACTGAATGAAGGTGACTTTATAACTGAACCCTATCCTTTTTTAGATGCACACTTTATAATATGACATCAGGTGATGGAAATGGAATCACAAGGAATTTCCCTCTCCCTTCCTTACCCCCAAAAGCAATGAGATCAACTGTAATACATTCCACAATCCCTTACCTCTCCACTACTGTCCCTCTAGCCTGACTGAGATCAGCTCACGAAAATAGACCCATTAGGACACAACCTGCCTCAGTTTTTAAAAAAAATGTTTTTGCTACTTTGAATTTGGAAATGTAGGTTACTACAACAATTGCCAGCTGACCCCTTCTGGTGAAATCTGCCCTCTAATCAAACAGAAGGCATATCTTATACCAGCCACAGTTCACTGAAATAAAAAAAAACTACAGTTCCCTTGCTAGTTAAGTGGAGGAATTATATTTTAAACATCTTTGCCAAAGGACATTGGTCCAGGACAGGTAAGCAGAAAAGTTCTTAATGTGCAAATCTAACTTTGGTGACGATACCAAACAGAATAGTTCACTATTCCACCTTAACTCCAACATCCTTAATACATTTACATCTGACTATACACAGTTTAATTCTTAAACAAAACCAATTTATGTTTGTTCAGGGTGCTTAAAATAAATGAATGGATATATTTAACGTGTAGAATGTAAAAGGCATTCCATTTATGCAAGAGAATATTATTGACCTGGTTTCCATATACATTAATAAGTTTAAAATTAGCTGTGGAATCTTACCATCAAAGGGCCATTGGCATGCTGTCTAAGAGTAGATTGTGAAACATACTTGGGATACGATCTCCAAACATTTATCAGGACCCTTTGCAAACATATCAGTTAGTTATACATCTTGTATTCTAGGTGTAATTCGCACAATAGAAAGTTGGAAAAATGGGATATGATACCATGAAATAAAGTGCTGAGTTATGTCACTTTCACATTCACTTATAACATGCATCCAACTCTGAATCACTTCCTGACTTATCCAGTCTAATACTTGGCCTCAAATCTGAAAATCTCCAGCTTCATTCCTCAACAGGATAGACTGCCTTATTTTATTACTTGTTCTATTCCTTTTTCCTCATAGTTGAGGACATTAGGGAGGAAAGGGAAGTTGGAGGTGAGGGTAGTAGATTGTTAGCCACTCTGACTTTCCCAGCAGTAAAGGTTTGAATTAACGCAATTAAATTATTATTAACGCAGTTTTTCCTGCCACCTTACAAACAATAACCTTCCACACAAAGCGGAGTGTAAATTAGCCTTAGTAAGACCCACTTCAAACATTAAAATGGTGTCCTAAAGCCATTTTGTCTTTGATTAATGCCCTAAATACTTCCACACACTGATGCTAGGCTAATTGCCAGGATTATGCCTCTCCTCAGGTTGATCAAAGGTGCACAATCCATCCACACTTTAGGATCTCCATACTTAGGGAGGGTTGGAAGATTATGGTCAGAGTGTACACTATCTCCACCCTGATTTCCCTCAACAGTTGAGGTATTTCCTTGTGTAGACTGGTTCACGTGGAATAATAAATGTCTGCAAATAAAGGCCAGCAGAGATATTTTAAAGGCAAAACATTCTTGATCTATGTTATTGAGTTCTTGATGAATTAGAAACAGGAACTTGAATTATAGCATTTTGATTTAATAAAACATCCTTACGGACCTCACAGGAACCCTACGAAGCAAAATTCAACACCGAGTTACACAAGGTAATATTAGGGGGGAATGATCAGAAACCTAGTTAAAGGTGTGTTAAAAAGTATCTGTAAGGAGTAAACAGACGTGAATAGGTCTAAAGATGGGATTCCAGAGCTTAGACCCTAAATGGCCAGAGGCCAAACCCATTGATGGTGGAGCAATTCAAATCAGGTCTGTTAAAGAGGCCAGACTTGGATGAGCACAGATATCTTGCAGATTTGGGGACCAGACAATGCCCACTAAAATGGGGGTGGGTGAGGCCATGGATCATATTCAAAACAAGGATGAGAATTTTAAAGTTGAAGAGTTGCTTGATCAGGAGCCCTATTGATCAGTGAACATAGGGGTGGTGAGTGAATAGGTATTGGTGCTAGTAAGGACAAAGGGCAACAGAGTTGTGGAGAGTAAAACGTGGGACAGCAGCAGGAGCGCTTTGAAGTAGTCAGGTCAATGGCTGACAAAGATATGGATAAGAATTTCAACATCATCTAGACTGAGGCGAGGCCAGGTCAGAAAATGCTATGAAGATGGAAAAAGGCAGCCTTAGTGTTACCATACTTCAATTCTGCAGTCTTTAGAAGGTTACTGAGATAAGACCAGGGCTGGGAACAATCTGATTAAGCCCCAAACCAAGATGGAGTCATTGATATGGAACAATTATAAGGAAGGGGGATCGAGGAAGTTTTTAAAAATGAACCAATTTATTTTGGATGCTTGAAAGGATAAAATTATTCCCAATCCAGTTTCTGTTATAATTCCATGTCACATCATTCCTGTATGAGGTATGCTTTGGGACAACCTCTTTGTAATGAGGACCAAAGGCAGTGACTTCAATCTTAGTAGTGCTCAGCTGGATGAAATTGCAGCTCCCTCTATATTGAATAATGGTGAGAGTTGATGACAGACAGTAGTGAGGTGATTACTGTGAACACTGGGCTAAATCTTACTCATGCATTTCAAGGGTATTTCCAGCTCCCATGTTACACCAGATGAAACATTTCAATGAAAACAAATTGGTAATTTACTGAATCTAACAACACAGAAGGAGGCCATTCAGCCCAAAACGGTTTTGTTGACTTTTCAAAAAAGTTATGAACCTAGGCTCTCTGGCTCACTACATCCCCTCAAAACCCTGTACGTTTTTCTGATGTAAGCAAACTGTAGCTTCTCCAATCCAGAAATCCATTGTTTGGAAACACCAGTTATCCAGAAATCCATTGTTTGGAAACACCAGTTATCCAGAAATGTTTCGAGCAAACCAAGCACTTAATGGCATTATTTTTAATACCATGATTTGGGAGCAGAAGAATGGAAAAAAACATATCAGGAGAAACAAAACAATTTTTATTTTTGGTTTTGTAATATTTTATCTTCATACTATGTTTCTGGTAAATATTTATATCTCCAGTGTTTTCCAAATCACACACATGTGGTTAGGCCTCTGATGTCATTCAATGATCCAAAAAAACTCCAAAGCATCCCTCTTACAGGCAGGAATTATGATGGAAAATGGGTGGGAATGATTTTATCCCTGCAAGCATCCAAACCAAACTGGTTCATTATTTTAAGCTTCCTCGGTCTCCCTTCCATTGTATTTGTTTGCGATATGATATTGCGGTTTTTGTTTCAATTTCTTGCCCCTGTGTAAAGGTGTAATTTTGTCTGTACAGTGTGGAAACAAGCCCTTTGGCCCAAAATGTCTACACCGACCCTCCAAAGAGTATCTCACCCAAACCCAATCCCCTACCCTATATTTACCCCTGACTAATGCACCTAACCTGTTACCCATCCCTGAACACTATGGGCAATTTAACATGGCCAATTCACCTAACTGTACATCTTTTGGATTGTGGGAGGAAACCAGAGCACACGGAGGAAACCCACGGAGAACGTGCAAGCTCCACACAGACAGTCACCCAAGGCTAGAATCAAACCTGGGTCCCTGGTGCTGTGACACTGCAGTGCTAACCACTGAGCCACCGTGCCACCCTTGTTGTCTCATCTTCAAAAATAATACATCTGTTGGGAAGCACTAGCCATGAGGCTATGAAAGATTTTTGGTGTATAAATGAAAGAGGCTTTTCTTCTCCTTTCCAGTGAGGTGAGTCTGCTTAATGGAGGCTGTTGTGAGGTGGTGAGGTGGGGCCTTGTGTGTAGGTAAGGCCCCTTGCTGACTGGAGGGGAGGTCTTGAGGTTTGAAGCGCCGCGTGGTCTGGAGATTTGGTCCAATGTGGTCTGGAGGCTAGGCCCAGTGGGATTTGGAGGGTAAGCCCAGTGTGACGTGGAGGCCAGGCCCAGTGTGATGTGGAGGCCAGGCCCAGTGTGGTCTGGAGGCTAGGCCCAGTGTGGTCTCGAGGCTAGGCCCAGTGTGGTCTGGACGCTAGGCCCAGTGGGATCTGCAGGCCAGGCCCAGTGTGATCTGGAGGCTAGGCCCAGTGTGATCTGGAGGGTTGACCTGTGTGATCTGGAGATTTGACCCAGTGTGGTCTGGACGCTAGGCCTAGTGTGATCTGGAGGCTTAGCCCAGTGTGATCTGGAGGCTAGGCCCAGTGTGGTCTGGAGAGTTGACCCAGTGTGGTCTGGAGGTTTGGCCCAGTGTGGTCTGGAGGCCTGGCCCAGTGTGATCTGGAGGCTTGGCCCAGTGTGGTCTGGACGCTAGGTCCAGTGAGATCTGCAGACCAGGCTTAGTATGATCTGGAGGCTAGGCCCAGTGGGATCTGGAGGGTTGGCCTGTGTGATCTGGAGGCTTGACCCAGTGTGATCTGGAGGCTAGGCCCAGTGGGATCTGGAGGGTTGGCCTGTGTGATCTGGAGGCTTGACCCAGTGTGATCTGGAGGCTAGGCTCAGTGTGATCTGGAGGCTAGGCCCAGTGTGATCTGGAGGCTAGGCCCAGTGGGATCTGGAGGTTAGGCCCAGTGGGATCTGGAGGCTAGGCCCAGTAGGATCTGGAGGGTTGGCCCAGTGTGATCTGGAGATTTGACTCAGTGTGGTCTGGAGGCTAGGCCCAGTGTGGTCTGGAGGCTAGGCCCAGTGTGATCTGGAGACTAGGCCCAGTGTGATCTGGAGGGTTGGCCCAGTGTGATCTGGAGGCTAGACCCAGTGTGATCTGGAGGCTAGGTCCAGTGTGATCTGGAGATTTGACCCAGTGTGGTCTGGAGGCTTGACCGAGTTTGATCTGGAGGCTAGGCCCAGTGTGATCTGGAGGGTTGGCCCAGTGTGATCTGGAGGCCTGGCCCATTGTGACCTGGAGGCTAGATCCAGTGTGATCTGGAGGCTAGGCCCAGTGCGATCTGGAGGCTAGGCCCAGTGCGATCTGGAGGCTAGGCCCAGTGTGATCTGGAGGGTTGGCCCAGTGTGATCTGGAGGGTTGGCCCATTGTGACCTGGAGGCTAGACCCAGTGTGATCTGGAGGCCTGGCCCAGTGTGGTCTGGAGGGTTGGCCCAGTGTGGTCTGGAGGGTTGGCCCAGTGTGATCTGGAGGCTAGGTGTTGACATGGACAGGGGTGGATGGACATAAATTGTGTACTTTTAAAAGAAAATTCCTTTTTATTCTTATACTGGACTTTTCTTTTATTTTTCATCAAATACTTAGTATCTGTTTCAGTAAGATGGAACCGTAATGAGGCAGCAACTTGTAAGCCTTTCACTGTATTCCTTTGAGTACATGTGACAATAAAGCTCATTCAATTCCATCCAAATACTTACCCAGGTTGATTTCCCTTGTCCTCTGTTGTATGGCGTCCTGTTCGAGTTTTCTTAATTAGAGCGTTTCGGTTGGAGTTTACCAGACCTCTGGAGACAGAATGGGAACTGAAAAGGCTGGCACAATGTTGCAGGTATGTGATGGGTCATGCCCATTGCTATGCTACCTTCTCAGTGGCAGGACCTGTCAGACACGGCTCAGCTACTCCCAGCGCCATAAGTGGCCAATTAAGAATATGTTGCTGTTCCTGTGGCATTTTATCAGAGATTGGAAGGTGGAGAGTGCCCTCTGTTGGATGGGGAGACCACCAAGCTCTCTGCGACCCACTGAGAGATCCCATAACAGCGATGACTATCAGCTCTCAGTGATCACCCATACTTAGACGGTATGCTATAATAGATGCTGTGTCCCCCAGAACACACATACTTGTTTGTGTCTGACCATCTATGCGTCTTCACCCTTCAAGTATAACCTCATCAATACCCTTCAATATTAATTGCTGGTTGAGAAAATACAAATTCTCTTAATTTTACTATAATGTTGACTTTGGTAATATGAACACTAGGTTCTTACTGAAAACAAGAACTGGATGATTTATTTACAGAGCAAACTAAGTATGTTATAAACTTTATCAGTGCCATTGGTATAGCCTGGGCTTAAGTTGTTTCATTAATGCGCTTCCCAAATGAATTATACAGTTCAACAGTAGGTATTCAAGATGGAGCTAATGCCTCTTTGAAAGAATATCGGGTGGCACAGTCTTTCACTCATTAGCACTACTGCCTCACAGCACCAGGAACCTGGGTACAATCCCGGCCTCAGGGCAACTGTCTGTGTGGAGTTTGCACATTCTCCCCATGTCTGCGTGAGTCTCCTCCAGGTACTTCGGTTTCCTCCCACAGTCCAAAAATGTGCAGGTTAGATGGATTGGCTATGTGTCCAGGGATGTGTTGGTGAGGTGGATTAGCCATGGGAAATATTGGGTTACAGGGATAGGATTGGGGGGGTGGGTCTGGGTGGGATGCTCTTTGGAGGGTCAGTCTCAACTCGATGGGCCTGCTTCCATACAGTAGGGATTCTATGAATCTATGAATATCACGTGGTGACTAGGATATCATTAGTTAACTACCTTCAAGATACATGCTTACTTGATCACAGCCCCAGTGATGCTGCCCAGCTGCTGGTCCTCTGTTTAGCCAGCATCTGTTGAGAGGAACAGGGCCATCTAGAAGATGCACTGCAAAGGTTCACCAAGGCTTCTTCGGCAGCTGCTTCCAAACCACTCCCATCCAGGACAAAAGTAGCAGATACATGGGAAGCCCACAGTGCCTGCATTTTCCCTTCCAAGCCATTCACCATCTTGACCTGGTGACCTCGCAGCGACGCTACCTGGTGACCACCACAGGATGTGGCCCGGGTTTCACTGTTCGGTCTGACCCTGCAGTGGGACACCTAATGCTCCATCAAATGCAGCCATTCGTGTTCCACCACAGCATACTTTGTGATTCTATATAAAATAAATAGGTTTTGATATTCAAATGCACAGTTAGTTACTATATTCATGCAGGAGTTTAATCAAAAGAATGCAAAAACAAGAGCTGGAATAAGACATTTAGCCCTTCAAGCCTATTCTGCAATCTAATAAGCTAATTTTCTATCCTAATCCCACACTGCTGCATGATCACAATATCCTTATATTTGTTCAAGATTCAAAAGAAAAACATGAATCTTCATGAATGAGCATCCATGGCACTCTCAGACAGACAATTCCAAAGACTAACAATTTTTGAGTGTAGAAATGTCTCCTCAACTCTGGCCTAAGCAGCCAGCCAGTTATTCATGAAATCCCTGCAGTCTGGAAGCCAACCATTCAGCCCATCAAGTCCACACCAACCCACCATAAAGTATGCCACCCAGACCCACCTGTCTACCCTATCCCTGTAATCCTACATCTCCCATGACTAGACCACCTAGCCTGCACATCCCTGGACATTATGGGCAACTTAGCACCTAACCGGGACCTCTGTGGGAGGAAATCCTTTCAGATATGCAAGGAGAATGTGCAAATTCCACACAGACATTCACCTGGGTCCCTGGTGCTGTGAGGTAGCAGTGCTAACCACTGAGCCACCATATCACCCCATTTCTAAGATAATGACTCTATCCCTTCGGCCAAGGGAAACTTCTTTCAGCATCAGTTCTACTAATCTCCTTTCTGAAGAATGTGTTGCTGGAAAAGTGCAGCAGGCCAGGCAGCATCCAAGGAATAGAAGAATCGACGTTTCGGGCATAAGCCCTTCTTCAGGAATGAGGCTGGTGTACTAAGCTCCTTCACAATATTACATGATTCAATGAGATCAACTCTCATTCTCCTTAACTCCGGAAAATATGAGACTAGTCTACTGAATCTCTCCTTGAAGTCACAGACAAAACCAGAATTGAAAAATGTGGTGCTGGAAAAACACAGCAGGCCAGAGCATCCGAGGAGCAGGAGAATCAACGTTTCGGGCATTAGCCCTTCTTCAGGAATGAGGCTGGTGTGCCAAGCGGGTTGAGATAAAAGGTAGGGGGGGCAGGGAATTTGGGGGAGGGGCGTTGAGAATGCGATTGATGGAAGGAGGTGAGGGTGAGGGTGATAGGCCGAGAGGGGGTGGGGGCGGAGAGGTCGGGAAGAAGATTGCAGGTCAAGAAGGCGGTGCTGAATCCGGGGGTTGGGACTGAGATAAGGTGGGGGGAGGGGAAATGAGGAGGCTGGAGAAATCTACATTCATCCCGTGTGGTTGGAGGACCCCAGGTGTCGTGTGGCCAGGGTCTGGCGACGGAGGAGGCCAAGAACCTGCATGTCCTTGGCAGAGTGGGAGGGGGCGTTAAAGTGTTCAACCACTGGGCGGTTGAGCCAAGCAAGATTGGCAGCCCATCAGAATGAGGAAGACATACTGTTATATTACACAGAAACAGACCCTTTGGCCCAACTCGTCTATGCTGGCCACGTTTCTCACATTAAACTAGCACCATTTCCCTGCATTTGGTCCATATCCCTCTAAACCTTTCCTATCCATGTATCCAAATGTCTTTTCAATGTTAATGTCTTTTTAATGTTGTAATTGTACCCATCTCTACCACTTCCTCTGCTGGCTTGTTCCATACACATGGCACTCTGTATGAAAAAGTTGCCTCTCAGGTCCCTGTTAAATCTTTTCCCTCTCATGTGTGCTATGGAGTTCCACAGAAGGTGGGGAGAGAGAAAGAGAAAATGGAAAAGGGGGAGAGAATGAGAGAGAGGTTGTAGGGAACAGGAGTGAATAAAGCAAGGTAAAGGAGGAGGGAATTTGAAAAAGTAAAAGACTAAAGGAGAAACAATATTAAGAGGAAAGAAAAAATATCCAGCACCCACACTTCACATCATCCGTGAGTCTATTGGGCCGTGGTTGATAAGTGATTGCCTGCCTTCTTCATGTTTCTTACTGCTTTTGTATTTTCAGACTTGGTCAGCTGACTGGATCAGATTCATGGGCATTACATGATGGACTCTTCAAATAGGGACTTCATAAACAGCACATCAGTTGGCTGTAATGAGACGATATGACCAGCAGGTGGAGACCATGCACTACCTGAAAGAGATTCGATTTGTACTCAGCCCAGGTTGAATGAAAAATGGGAGCTGGGAATTAACAGGATTGAGAACATGGGGAGAGGAAGATTGGGCTTCAGTGTTGCTGCTGCTAATTATTCTTAGGAGAATAACTGCTTCACTGGAGCAAATTTCTAATCAAACTTAGAGCATTGGAAGATGTTTATTTGTTCAAGCCATTCTGAGAGAGCCTCATAATCTCCCAGGTCAGCATTGATGCTTTTCTTAAAATTGTTCTTCATTTCTGGGAGATGGGTGTCTCTGGCTGGGCCAACATTTACTGCCCAGCCCTAGGTTACCCTTGAGAAGGTGGTGTTGAACTACCTTGAATAATTGCACTCCATTTTGGGTAGGTACTGTCATAATGCCTTCGGAGAGGGAGTTCCAGGATTTTGACCCAGCGATACTGACAGAATGAATTTCCAAGTCAGGATGGTGAGTGGCTTGGAGGGGAGTGTTCCCATGTATCTACTGCCCTTGACCTTCCAGATGGAAGTGGTTCGGAAGGTACTGTGTAAGAAGCCTTGGTGAATTTCTGCAGTGCATCCTGTAAATGGTACACACTGCTGCTACTGAGTGTTGGTGGTGGAGAGACTGAATGCTTGTGGATACGGTTCCAATCAGCAGGCTGCTTTGTCTTAGATGGTGTCAGGCTTCCCGACTGTTGTTGTAGTTGCACCCATCCAGACATGTAGGGAGTGTTCTGCTCCTTATCTGTGCCTTGTAGATGGCAGGCAGGCTTTTGGGAGTCAGGAGGTGAGTTACTCTCTGCAAGATTCCTAGCCTTATACCTGCTCTTGTAGTTACAGTAGTTATATGACTATTCCAATTCAGTTTTTGGGCAATGGTAACTCCCAGGATGTTGATCATACAGGATTCAATGATGGTAATGCCATTGAGTGCCAAGGGACGGTGATTAGATTGTCTTTTATTGGAGATGGTTGATACCTGGCATTTGTGTGGCGTGAATGTTACTTGCCACTTGTCAGCCCAAGCCTGGCTCTTGTCCAGATCTTGTTGCATTTGAACATGGACTGCTTCAGTATCTGAGGAGTCATGAATGGTGCTGAACTTCATGCATACACCAGCGAAGACCCCCACTTCTGATTTTATGATGGTGGGAAGGTCGTTGATAAAGCAGTTGATGGGTGGCAGAGTGGTCAGCACTGGGTTCGATTCCAGCTTTGGGTTACTGTGTGGAGTTTGATGTCTGCATGGGTTTCCACTCAGTGCTCTGGTTCTCTCCAGTCCAAAGATGTGCAGGTCCAGGTGGGGATTAGCCATGCTAAATTGTTCATAGTGTATAAGGATGTGCAGGTTAAGTGGATTAGTCCTGGGAAATGTGGGGTTATGGGGGAGTGGCTGCATCTGGGTAGGATGTTCTTCAGAAGGTTGATGCAGACACAATCGGCTAAATAGCTTTTTTCTGCACAGTGGGGATTCCATGATTCTAAGATGTTTGGGCTCAGGACACTGTGCTGAGGAATGTCCTGGAACTGAGATTACCAATCTCCAACAACCACATCTATCTTCATATGTGCCAGGGATAACTCCAGTAAGTGGAGAGTTTGCCCCATTTCCCGTTGATTCCAGTTTTGCCACAAATGTGACGTTGTTGTCAAGGGCTGTCACTCTCCCCTCCCCTCTGGAATTCAGCTCTTTTGTCCGTGTTTGAACCAAGGCTGTAATGAGTCAGGAGCTGTGTGGCCCTGGTGGAATCCAAACGGGGCATCACTGAGGAGGTTATTGCTGAGCATCTGCTGCTTATTAGCACTGTTGATGACACCTTCCATCACTTTACTGATAATCAAGAGTAAAATGATGGGCCAGCTTTTTGTGGATTTGTCTTGTTTTTTGTGCACAGGACATACATGGACAATATTTTATATTGTTAGGTAGATGCCAGTGTTGTAACCGCAATGGAAAAGTTTAGCTAGGTCTGTGGAATGTTCTGGAACACAAGTCTTCAGTACTACTGCTGGAATGTTGTCTGGGCCCATAACCTTTGTCCTGTCCAGTACCTTGAATCATTTCCTAATATCGCGTGGTGTAAATCAAACTGGCTGAAGACTGATATCTGTGGTACTGGGATCCACGGGACAAGGCCAAGATGGAAGATCCCCTTCGGCATTTCTGACTGAAGATTGCCGCGAAATTATCTGAATGAGCATTTAGAGAGTGATGGAGGGCTGTCACTTTTGGGTAACACCACATCAGGACTAATATTATTCGCAAGTCATAGCAATAATCGCTGTCCTTGTTTGTTAATCAACACATTGTCCATATAAAGCAATCTCTGAAGTAAGAAGGAAATAGAAGGCAGTAACAATCTCTCCCGACTCAGATCAAAGTTTTTGTTATCTTTTGTTTTAAGGAAGTTGACAGCTATTGCAATCAGCGTGATAGATATAAAGATAACTTTTAAGTTAAAGCAGATGGTGTTGGAAGTATATAGCAAACCTTTCAATACCTGAATCATGTGGACTCTGCTGACATTACTCAGTCCTTTTCTAAACACAACTCTCACATTCATGGCTGAATTAGTTTCCATAAACAGACTACATCACTAATAAGTTAAAGGTTACATCAAGTAAAGGTCCTGCATTAGTTAGAATAGCACCAGGTACAATCATTACATTCAAATTCAAATAGATTATTTATTGCTCAATATGTGAGCTACCTATCTCCTGCAGTTTAGTTGACAGGAAAGTACACTGTAGACAGATGTAAGCTAAGTGGGAAAGATCACACTATTACTAATAATAGCTCCCAGCTGTGCAGAGATTGACACAAATTAAAACTAAGAAACTGTAATTTAATTTAGTAACAGATTCCATAAATGAACATTAATTTTTTATACATCTTTAAGAACAGACATATTATAATCTATCTACCAATCAGTCATGTAGTCAGATGATTGATTGATTACAAAGGACTAACAGGGAATGTATGAGAAAGGATGAGATCATGAGGTATTAACCATGAGAAAAGCAATATTAGTGTCATGTAGATATACTAAAGAGGATTACGTAACTTATAAAATAACTTAATAGGTTGAAATCTTATGTCCTAACTAAAAATACCAGAATGTGTTGACATGTTATCATGATAGTAAGACATTATAAAGACAATAAAAGGTTCAGTGTGTAACAACCTCAGGGAACTTGAATTTCTAGTATCAACCATTATATGCACTTACAATTCTTTTTGAGGAGTCTGCCTTCGAGTATCTCTCTGCAGGGCTAACCTGATGGTCACTGTAGGTTATGGATCGCATAACAGGAGTAAGGGCATTAAAGTAAAGTCTCATTATTCCCTATTTCAAGGTTGTTTGAAGAGGTCTGAATATACTCTTTAAAGTAAAAATACAATATACATTCAGGCTATTGAGAACAGAAATATAATAAGCATCATTCTCAGAATAGAAAACTAGAATAAATGATTTCCTTGAATAAGGGTGAACAAATAATTGAGGAGAATCTAGAATCCGACTTAAATCCACTGTCACAAAAGACGATAGTTAATTGGTTTAATGGGCTGCAAGTAAGTTTCTTCTAAAGTGTGAGGGGGTGGAAAATTGTTAGATTGTATGAAAGAATCATTGCAGTCAGAAGGGTGTTTAGAAACGGCCCAGTCAGGCAATGATTGAGACATGCAAAAGGAAGCAAGAGGACACATGCTAGAAACAGCTCCATAATGGAAAAGAGCAACATGGGCGGCGAATGGGACAAATGTAGAAAAATGGGCTAAAACTCAAAAGATACTAATATCATTGACAGACAAATTACTACAGAGTCCTGGAGCATCGGAGGCTGAGGGGTGACCTTATAGAGGTTGATAAAATCATGAAGGGCATGGATAGGATAAATAGACAAGGTCTTTTTTTCCCTGGGGTTAGCAGTCCAGAACTAGAGGGCATATGTTCAGGGTGAGAGGGGAAAGACAGAAAAGGGATGTATGGGGAAACTTTTTCATGCAGAGGGTGGTGCGTGTATGGAGTGAGCTGCCAGAGGAAGTGGTGGAGGCTGGTACAATTGCAACATTTGAAAGGCATCTGAAAGGGTATGTGAATAGGAAGGGTTTACAGGGATATGGGCCAGGTGCTGGCTGGTGGGACTAGATTGGGTTGGTTTATCTGGTCGGCAAGGATGAGTTGGACCGAAGGGTCTACTTCCATGCTGTGCATCTCTATGACTCTATAAAGTTTGCACTATGTTTGTAGTAAGCCAAGGAAGAAGAGAAACTAGACAAGTGATAATGGATGAAGGGCTTTTGCCCGAAACATCGATTTCACTGCTCGTTGGATGCTGCCTGAACTGTTGTGCTCTTCTAGCACCACTGATCCAAAATCTGGTTTCCAGCATCTGCAGTCATTGTTTTTACCTAAGTGATAATGGGGTCTATGAGTGGGTGAAAATGAGTTGGCTGTGTTGAGAGCAACCCATGTCAGGGCAGAACCTGAGGGTGTGGGTAGGTAGTCGACATGGAAAGAGGCATTCAAGCTCTGAAATGATTTAACTCAATATTGAGTCCTGAAAGCTTAGGTAACCTAAGGAGAAGGTGAGGTACAGTTCTTCCAGCCTCTGTTGAGTCTTGCTGGGCCACTGCAGTAGGCCTGTGACAGAAATATTAGTGTGGGAACACAGTGGTGTGTTGAAGTACAGGCAGCTGGAAGCTCAGGGTCATTTTACAGGCAGATCATACGGGTTTCACAGAACAGCCACCCAGTCTGAACTTTATCTCCCTGGTGTAGAGGAGACCACATTGTGAATAGCGAATATAGCAGACATTAAGTAAAGTGCAGGTAAATTGCTGTTTCACCTGGGAGGTGTGTCTGGAGCAGTGGATAGTGAGGAGGAAGTAGAAAAATGTGCGAGTGTTACACCTTCTACGATTGCCCTGGAGGTATTGGGAATGGAGGTGGAATGGAATATAATGTACTAGGAGGGATGGATCCTGAGAAATACTGACAAGGGAGGGGAATTTGTGCCTAGTGATGGCATCCTGATGGAGGTGCTGGATATAGTGGCTCATGATCCTTTAAATGTGGAGGGTGGAAAGTGAGGACGGGGCAGGGGGAACAGTTGGGATGGTGCACACTATCATTGGCATGGAGTGGAAGAGAAGAGGTGAGGGCAGAAGTGTAGGATGTGAGTTGGACATGGCTGAGTATCCCATTAACTACAATGGTGGGTTAAAGAAAAAGGTGGACATTGCTGAGAGCCCACTGCACATGGTGGCATCATCAGAACAAATGCAACAGAAACAGAATGGAATGGAGTCTTTACAGAAATCAGGGTCAAGGCAACTGTGTGAGTCTGTGTATTTGTAATTGAATATTTTTTTTATCATCCCCGATTCAAACAAGTTTCAAACTAGATCTACTCTAAAGATTCTGCAGACTACAATTCAAAACAGTATCATGGGGTGATGATAGGACTGTGCATATAAGGATGGAACTAGATAAAAGAGATCTGTGGTAGAATAGAGACCCTCAATGGCCTTTAGCTAGTCAGCGATGCTCAGATCCAGAGATTTATTTGAGTAAGATGTCAAATGGGTTTTTGTATCTCTTGTATATTGGGTTTGAAGGTGGTGAACATTGCTAGGAGCAGATTTTAAGCATGGTTCACTAGTTCCCTGCTTTCCAACCAGCAAGATTGGAAGAATGGAAAGAATTGAGATTTTTTTTGCCTCAATATGGAGTTGTGGTGAATTGCTCTAGTGAAGCTCTGATGGAAGGGCACACCTTCTTCTCATGCTGAATAAACAGTTGTTTCCATTGAGATTTGGCACTTTTACCATTCTGTTTTGATAAGGGACAAAAAAAAACGTGTGTAATTTTGAGCAATACTCAGGTTTTGTATTAAGAAGCACAATCAATGAAGCATTGGATTAAATTGAAAATAACAGTACAATAGATGTATTTAAATATTGTGGACGCTGGAAATCTGAAACAAAAGCAAAATAGAAATTGCTGGAGAAACTCGCCAGTTCTGGCAGGAGCAGTGGAGAGAAAGTACTATGGACGTTTCGAGTCTAGTGACTTTTTCTTCAGAAATGTATCTGCAATTGTACGTCCTGAAGAGTAATTGTCACTGTATGTATCCAGGTCTGAAAAAGTCGTGCAAGTTTATATCTCCGGTGCCACCACTAAATTAACCTCTGATAAACTTTAACAAGGGCAGTTCAGTTAGCATCGTTTTGAGGCGAGCACTGAATCAATTTTTGAATCAGTTTCTGTGCAGATTTGTTAATGCGGACTTCGTAACGCTAAACTCTGAGGATCATAAAATGGGTTTGTTCATTGGGGAGTGATGATAAGTAAAACATGAGAAACGTTCCTCACTTGCTTATAACCGCGCGTGGAAACATTTGCAGCAGTTACTGTTCGCTCGGCTGAATCCTGCAAAACGGAAACATTCAGCAAGAATTTAAAACAGCATTGAAATCCCAGTCTAAGAGATTATTGTTTAAAATGCTTCCAACCTCAAGATCATCAACAATTTAGCTACCTGTACACCCAGATTTGCGCTTTGTTGAAACGTGAATTCCGATGTTTCAACTAATTGCGTTGTCAAATTTCTGCAGAATCTGGTTGCGTGGATATCATGACAGCAGCGAATACCAAAATATTTGCAAACTCGAGAGGTAGTGAAGGTACAAGTTGTTACGAAACCATTAACACCCGTTCAACGTAAGGTAGGAGCTGCATATTTTTTCATTGCTTTCAAACGGACAGATTTTGAAAATCTTAAACATCTCTGTTGTACAACATTGATGCTAGAATTTTTACTATAAGCGCCTCCTGACAACAGGCAATGAGTTGTTGTGTCCATTTATCAGTAAAATCAAGGCAAAGTGTTCTAAAATATTACTAAAAGGTTGGTTCAAATGTCTTTGTAAATGGGGAGTTCACGGATGATTGAAGTTCGCGAGTTTGGATATAATGGAAATCGTTTTCTTCCTCATCTTGAAGATTGCTATGTGTAAAGGCTGGGCGATATCTAAAGATAGTCCCCCAATTCTGTCTTTTGCACGGGGCGAGGTTTGTAAACGAGTGACCCGTCGTGCAGGAGAAGTGTATTGAGTTTGAACTGCAATTTCCGTGGGAGGCAACGCCTTTTATATAACAGCATTCCTAACTTATCCATCAGCAGAGGGTTTTTTTTTTAAACACCCATATATGAGTCATACTGAAGATGATTTTCGTGGAGTCCACGGGAACAAATCTCACGGCGTTAAAAACAGAGTTCGCCAACTATTAAACCATAGAGCAGGGAGACGGCCAACAGAACACAACAGGGTGAGCCACTTTAATTCTCAGCCTCGGGAGCAGGACGCGAAAATCTTCAATATAGCTGGTCAAAACTTACCAGAATTGGGCAGAACTATTGACAGCCAATTCCGAACGGGTTAACTCATTGGCGTAAGGCGATCTTTAGCTGACAAGCATAGACAGCTGCCCGAAAGTGCGGTGAAAACAGGTCCAATAGTAACTTGCAAGACAATATGGGATAAACGCTTGAAAGGGAAAAATTGACAAGGATCTGGGGAATCAGCAGGAGAGTGGCTCTGGTTGGCTAGCTCTCTCAAAGAGCCGGCATATGTGCGATGGACCGAACGGCCTCCTTCTCGCGGCTGTCCCATTCTCTGTTCATAAGCCAGCCCTGGTGGGCACAGATCTTTGAGCTGGGATTGGTGTCAAAGGGGGTTAGGGGGGAGGATGGGGCGGAATTAGTGAGAACAACAAAACAGCGTTGTCAGTAAGTGGGTTTGCAGTGTCTTCGGGTTTTAAAGTATTTAAAACGCTGAGCAAGGTCCCATTCGATTTGTAAACTCGGACAAATTATCTGGAATCTACCTTTCTCTCAGTAAGTGGCGTTTTACCATCTCGTCCGAAAACAAAAGATTTTGAAATTGAAAAGATTTAAAACAAAATTAACTCGCTGCCCTACTGAGTACGCTTCTTTAAACAAAAAAAAACTCGAAAAAAATGTAAATAAGACACGTATTAGAAGGTGGGATGGTTCATCGGTGTGTTTTTGGAACAAAAAGGGGTCACTTTAGTCGCCCTGTCTCTCGTAGTGCACAGGGTTTGACTGTCTGAGAGGCTCCATCCCTGTGTGTTAGAGTTCCCTTTCAGCACCTCACCGAGTGGACAGCGCTCTCACCGCTGGGGATGTTCCACTCAGAACTGATTTGTCCGGGCGATTTTCGACTTTGTTGGGTACCCATCATTGCGCTTTACTCAGCAACAGTTCTGTGTTAAAATTCACGCCTGCCGAATCGTAGATCCGTTCGGTAAATTGGTTTCGACCGGGAAGATTTGAATTTCATCTCAGCTGAGAATCTAATGGCTTGTGGACCGCGGTGAGTCAGTTAGTTGCAGTAGTTGTGTGTGGGACATCCATCTATCTCTGTCAGTCCCACCTTGTAAATTGTGTTTAATTCACAGAGGCAATCTTAGTGTGCTCTCTCTGCAGGGTCGTGACATGACTAGGTTTCTGCTGTTCGTGGTTGTTATAGTAAATTGCCACAATGCACACTTGGGGAAACCGATCTCCAGCGAGAAATTCGGATCTGTGGGTAAGTGTTACAGTCTGCTTATACATCAGGTTTGGGGAATAGTACAGCTGCGCCTGAAGTAAGGATAGAGGCAGGCAAAGGGGTAAGGCTGTAATGTGTTCTACTATTGCAACAACGTGATTTGTATAGCTGCAAAGACAGCTCAGCGTTAAATATTCATATAGATCAGAGAATGGACTATTTGCATGAAATTCTGGTACTGGGCGAGGTTAATGTTGCAGTAAGTCCCTCAGAGAGACTGGGCTTGCTGTTCTATTCAACATAGCTGCAGTGTCTGCTCTATTGCAAACCTCACTGATAACGTTGGTATTAGAACAATGTCTAATGGTTTCTGTATCACTGAGGGGAACATATATCAGCCAGCTTCATATTTAGTCACTTGTGTTAATGATAAAATGAGACGGCAAAGTTACACGCAAACTTCCCAGAATCCAGTTGCGAGGCATAATGTTGAATTAAAAGCGTAGTCGTTCAGGAATGAGTCCATTCTCATACAATTATAGTCAAAGAGTCATACAGCACGGAAACAGACCCTTCGGTCCAACCAATCCTCGCCGACCGTAATCTCAAACTAAACTAATCCCACCCGTCTGCACTTGCCCCATAACCATGAACTTATCCAAATGTCTTTTAAATGTTGTATCAGTACCCGCCTCCACCACTTAGTCCACAAGTTCATACTACACACGAACCACTCTCTGAGTTGCAAAGTTGCACCTTGCGTCTTGTAAAATCTTTCTCTCATCTTAAAAATATGCTTCTTAGTCTTGAAATCCCCTACCCTCGGGAAAGGACACCTGCCATTCACCTTATCCATACCCCTCATGATTTTATACACCTCTGTAAGGTAACCCCTCAACCTCCTACGCTCCAATGAAAGATGTCCCAGCCAGTCCAGGCTCTCCTTATATCTCTATTCCTGGCAATGTCCTGGTAAATCTTTTCTGAACCCATTCCAGCTTAATATATCCTTCCTACGACAAGAAATGGACACAGTACTCCAGAAGGGGCTTCACCAATGTCCTGTATAACCTCAACACGACGTCCCAACTCAACGAAGCCCCCACTACCAGAATCTAGGGAACACTGGGTCAATTCACCAAGCGCCATAGATTTTAGTTGAGTCAGTGTTATTGAGATATACAGAACAAAAGCCATTAAGTTGAAATACAGATTAGGATTACTCTGACTAAATGGTAGACTAGGCCTAGAGAGGCTGAATGATCTCTACCTGTGATCAGCTTCCACTTAAAACAGACCCAAAGTAATCATTAAAAACAAAGACGCACAGATGTTGGAAATCTGAAACAAACACAGAATGCTCGTCAAACTGACAGCAGCTGTGGAGAGAGAAACAGTTCAAGTCCAGAATGATTCTTCCTCAAAAAGTAAAAGTAGATGTCCTGAATCCTTTTTTCCCCTATTGAAGCACGAACCAAGAAAACAAATCACCTCCGTTTATTAAAGGAAATTGGATTCCGAATGTTAAAACATGTGATTGTCCTGGAAATCTGTTTCTGTCGTGGGGGCCGTCCTAATATGCATCAGGGTCACTCAAACCGAAACGTCAACTGTCATTTCTCTCCGCAGATGCTGAGCTTCTCCAACAATTTCTGTGTTTGTTGCTACTGGTGCTGATTTCAGTCCACAACTATCCAAGTAACAATCCAGTTTCACTGAGTTACCTGTCACCTAGTCATAAACAGAACTAGCTGTGCTGCTATACTGAGAGGTGTTGCTTTGTGCTGACGTACCTTCTTCACTCCTGCTCTTAGATTCGGTGTTCCCGGCCCGCCAGCCTCAATTTTCCCGGAACTCGCCTGCCTTGGTTCGGAATTTAAACTCCCAGAACTCACCCGAACAGTCCAGCCTCTGCTACTTCCTGCAGGAGAGTGACCTGGAGAGTCAGATCTCCTGCAAACTCCGGTTCACCAGGAGCAAGTTTAACTTCAACCCTTTCGGACTCCGGTTCGGGAAGAGGGGTGAGGCCGGCTCGGTGAACTGGAAGCCCCTGACTGTCAATGGCAACAAGCTGCCTTATCTTTGGAGACATAAAGTCCCGACATGAGGGTATTCCCTGAGCGACTGCCGAACGCTTTTGTATTAGAGGCTTTGTAGAGTGTTCAATGTATTCTCGTGTGGTGTGAGACACACGCGGAGCGCACCCGTAGTAATGCAATGTTAATCTGTTTTGTTCCCGTGATAAATCCAGCACAATTGCATTTTTTTTGTATAAATATGTAAAACAATTAATGCTGTCCACATACACAATAAAGGCCGCCGATTTGGATGAATTTGCATCTACAATCGCCGTTTTGAATGAACCCAGGGAGTGAGAAAATATTGATTTCACTTGGTCTTAAAGTGGGCCTGTCTCCTCGCTGTTAAACGCAAGTTTTTAAGCTATCACTGACGCACCAAGTTGACTTTGCAATCTGCTGTGGTAACGAATATGAATAACATATTGCGAAGAATTGTTGCTGTATGCGTTCCCTTAATAACTCAACATTATGTTCATTATTCGCGGGACAATAAAGTTTCAATCCAAAACTAATGACTGGCCTTGGAGCAGAGCAACCTACGTGCTAAGAAATAGAATAAACTTTCTTTGGTTCATTGATTCATCGCCAGTTGTATATCACCATTTGTAAATACTGTTGGACAATTCGTATCATGGAATATTATTAAGAACAGATCATTTGCTGGAGAAACTCTGCAAGTCTGAAACCAAAGTGTCTGATGAAGGGACCCTAAACAACTCTACGTAGCTACTGCCAGACTTGCTGAGTTTTTCCAGCAGTTCCTTGTTTTTGTTTCAGATTTCCATTCTTTGTTTTATAGTATTTCCAGTGTTCAGCCATAATCCACATTGAGAACCTTTTACACCAACCAAGGTACATGCCTTTACATGGGCACTTGGCATATCCAATTGCCTCAAAAATGTTTCATAGTCTGAGTTTGATGAGTGTTGACCTCTGTTCAAATAATTCTGAAAGTGCCCACAGCATCAGTCAGCTGAAGTTGAAGATATAAATGAATTCATGATAACAAGCACTTGGCAAGCAAAGACTGGCTCATTTGAATTTATTTTCATACTGAAAATCATAACTGCACATCAAGATTCTTCATTGGAACAATAAAGTCATAGAAAATATAACATACAAAAATGTTTCTTTCACAGATCTAATGATTTATGCATCGAATAGGCTTAAATAGAAATGCCAGTTTCCCTTCAATTTCTTTATATTTTGATTGGAATAAAGTCACAAAGTCATTAAGCAACAAGAATATATATAGTAATGATCTTCAGTTGTTAGTACTGCTACCTCACAGCACTACGTACTTGGGTTCAATCCCACTCTTGGGTGGCTGTTTGTGTGGAGTTTGCACATTCTCCCTGTGTCTGTGTGGGTTTCCTCCGAGAATCCAAAGATGTGCAGGTTAGATGGATTAGCCATGGGAAATACAAGGGTGTGAATCGGGGTGGAATGCTCTTCAGAGGGTCAGTGTGCACTAGATGGACTGAGTGGCCTGCTTCTGCACTGTAGGGATTCTATGACTCATCACAAAATGTAGGTCTTTTGTTAACTATGGTTCAAAACTAGGGGATGTACTTTAATTAAATAGTAACTTTAAGGCAGTGATCAGGACGAATAATTTCTCTTCCATTGGTCATTAGAGTATAGAATTCTCTTCCTCAGAAGTTAATCATGATTGGATTTCAACATTTGTAGCTCAGACAGGTCTTTGATAGACAAGAGAGTCATGGCATTTAGGATGCAGACAGGAGAATGGAACTGAGACAATAATCAGGTCAAACATGATCTCATTGAATAGTGGAACAGGCTCAAAGGGTCAGTGGTCTATCCCCACTCTTGAATCCTATGTTCCAATGTATTCACATTGGTTCAAGCCAATCAGAAATAGGAAGCTTTTAGAAAAATGGCTCCATTTGTTTTCTGCTGTAGAAATAAGTTGTTCATTGTAGCTCCTGTCACATTTTCACACACACAAACATACACACACACAAACATACATACACACACACATATACACACACACACCCACACATCCATACACATACACACACTCACAAACACACACACACAAATACATACACATACAAATACATACACACATGCACACATACACAAACACAAAAACACACATATACACACATACATACACACACAAATACATACACACACTCACATACACACACATACATGCACACATACATGCACACGTACACATACATACATACACAAACACATACACACAGACATACATACACACACACATACACACACACATACATACACACATGCACACATACACATACATACATACACAAACACATACATACATACACACACACTTACATATACACAAACATACACACACACAAACACATACATACACACACACAAACACATGCACACACACATACATACACACAAATACACACACATACACACACACAAGTACACACACACAAATACATACACAAACACACACAAATACATACACAAACACACAAATACATACACATACACACACACGTACACATACACACACATACAGACACATATATACATACACACACACATATATACACATACACACACATACATACACACACATACACATCCATACACATACACACAGACATACATACACACACATACACACATGCATACACACATATAATACACACATACACATCCATACACATACACACACTCACAAACACACACACAAATACATACACACATATACATACTTACACACACGCACATGCATGCATACACACACATACACAAACACACATATACACACACATACACACACATACACACACATATACACACATACATTCACATGCACACACATATACACACACATACACACACACATACACACTCTCACATATTCACACACTCACACATATTCACACACTCACACATATTCACACACACATACACATACTCACACATATTCACACACATACACACACACATACACACTCACACATATTCACACACACATACACACACATATACACAATCACATACACACACATATACACGCACACACATATATACACACACAGATACACATACACACAGACATACATACACACACACACATACACTCACATACACATACATGCATGCACACACATACATATACACACATACATACACACATGCACACATACACACATACACAAACACATACATACACACACTTACACATACACAAACACACACACAACCACATGCACACACATATACATACACACACACAAGTACATACACACACAAATACATACACAGACACACACAAATACATACACATACACACACGTACACATACTCACACATACACATACACACATACATACCTACACACACACCCATACGCACACACCCATATGCACATACACACACAGTCGCATACGTACATACACACATACATACCTACACACACCTACACACACGTACATACACACATATACACATACAAACATACACACAGGCACACATACAAACATACATACACACCCATACGCACATACACAGACACACAGACACATACGCACATACACAGACACATACGCACACCCACACACACACGCATACACATACATGCACACACATTCGCACATACACATACATATACGCACATACACACACATGCACATTTACATACACACATAGGCATACATATACACACGTGCACACATACACACACATACACATGCATACACATACATACACACATACGCACATACACAGACACATATGCACAAACACACACATGCACATTTACATACACACACATATACACACGTGCACACATACACACATACACAAATGTACACATACACATACATACACATACAGACATACCTACACACACACACCCATATATACACATGTACACATACTCACACATACACACATACATACCTACATACACATACACACACCCATACACACACACTCATACGCACATACACACACTCGCATATGTACATACACACAAACACATACACACACACAAACACACACATACACACATACACACACATATACGCACACACACGCGCATACACATATACATACACACATATATATACACACACATACATACACACATATACACAAACATACATACACACACACATACATACACACATATGCACACACACATTCACACACACAAACATACACACGCATATACACACACATTCACACACACAAACATACACACACATACACATATACACACACACATACATACACACACATACATACACACACATACACACACACACACATACACGCACACACACACACATACACGCACACACAGATACACACACATACACTTCAGATTTATCTGAAGTAAACTCTATCTGCCACTCCTCAGTCCATTGCTTCATCCGATCAAGATCCATTGTACTCTGGGGTAATTTCCTTCGCTATCCAATTCACCTCCAATTTTGGTATCCTTCTACAAACTTACTAACTATACCTCCTATGTTCACATGCAAACTATTTATATAAATGACAAAAAATAGTGGACCCAGCAACGATCCTTGTGGTACTCCACTAGTCACAGGTCTCCAGTATGAAAAGCAACTCTCCACCACCACCCTCTGTCTTCTACCTTTAAGCCAGTTCTGTATCCAAATGGCTATATCTCCCTGTATTGAATGAGATCTAACCTTGCTAACCAGTCTCCCATGGGGAACCTTGTCGAGTGTCTTACTGAGTTGACGGGAATGGGGAGTTTAAACAAAATGTAAAAGCATAGCTGGCTGTGTTCACAGTTATTTACAAAGTAAAGTCGACCAGTGTGCTATGGTACAGAAACCCATCAGGGAAAGTGAGAGGGATGGGAGGAGAAATATATTGTGGAAAGTTGGAGATACAACAGATATGGAGAGCAAAATATGTGTTAAGGACACCATTTTTTCAGCTTATCTTTTCAGAAAATGTTCAGTACACCTCATAGTGATGCATACATTGGAACTTGTCTTGACATGGCTGCCAATTCACTAGCCAAATTTGAAGCATACATATTTTGGATTCCCATCTTTTAAAGCTTGCTCTAGCTTAAAAAAAAGTTCCATAATTGCTTGGATTTGCTATTCGGCAAAACTGATCAGGAATCTAAACAAAGAATGTGTTTATATTAATCTTTCTGCAATTGATTGTATTGCTGTGTCAAATACTACACTATAAACACTCACCTTGAAGTTTTCCTTGGGTTCTGAATAGGTTATGCATCTGCTTTATATATCTTCTTTCTCCTAGTACAGATTCATTCTGGTTCAAATTGATTTGGTACCATTAAATCTTCAGCAAGCTCACATGTAACTAACACATTTCCTTGAACCCTTCTGTACACTGCAATAAACGTCTTGGTACTTCTCAGTTGCTTATTGGCATCAAATACCTTCACCTGAAATTGTTTGTTAGTCATCCTGATCTGAGAGTGATTTTTTCAATTAGACTTACAGTGTGGAAACAGGCCCTTCGGCCCAACAAGTCCACACCGACCCGCCGAAGCGCAACCCACCCATACCCCTACCCCTACATTTACCCCTTACCTAACATTACGGACAATTTAGCATGGCCAATTCACCTGGCCCGCACATCTTTGGACTGTGGGAGGAAACCGGAGCACCCGGAGGAAACCCACGCAGACACGGGGAGAACGTGCAAACTCCACACAGTCAGTCGCCTGAGTCGGGAATTGAACCGGGTCTACAGGCGCTGTGAGGCAGCAGTGCTAACCACTGTGCCACCGTGCCGCCTTCAACACAGAGTAAGAAAAACCAGAAACATGAAACAGAAATGCCTTTCTCAAGAGTTCGTGCATCCACTGGTGAGGCATTGTCAAACTTTCCTGTTAGTGTCAACTAGTTTAGTGCAACTAAAATCATTATGTTGTTGGTAACCAGGTGTCAAGGCATTAATTCAACTTGTCCATTTTGTTTCACTTAATGGCTTCACTGTAACATTAGGGAGGATGAGAGAAATGTACAGTTACACTGTACTAAGTAAAAAAAGACTTGTTGCCTCCAAGTCTTACCCAACCAAAGAATCTGCACTGCAATCAACAAATGTGACACATAGAGGAACATTCAAAATTCTTCATTACACATTGGTTTCTTTCCCCTTAATATTGCTTCCATTATCATTAGAAATAGTGAGGACTGCAGATGCTGGAAAGTCAGAGGTGATTCAGTGTGGAGCTGGAGAAAGTACAGCAGGTCAAGCAGCATCAAAAGAGCAGGAGGACTGACATTTCGGGCAGGACTGGGGAGGGGGAAGGGAGCTGAGAAATAAGTAGAGGGAGAGGGTGAGGCTGGGGGAAGGTAGGGGGGGAGGGTGATTGCTGGATGCAGATAGGAGGTGTGGAGGAGGGGTTGCTGAGGAGTGTGCACCTAACAAGGGAGTCGCAGAGGGAACTGTCCCTTTGAAAAGCAGATAGGGGTGGGGAAGAAAATATCTTTTTGGTGGTGGGGTTAGACTGCAGATGCTGAAAATGACGGAGGATGGTGTGATGGATTTGAAGATTAATGGAGTGGAATGTGAGGACCGGGGGACTCGATCATTGTTGTTGTGTTTTTTGTGGGTGAAAGGTGGGGCAGATAGGTCAGAAGGAAGATGAACAAGTAGGTCAGGTCAAGGGGATGGGGCAGAGAGGAAGGGCTTGACCTAGGATGAGTTAGAGGGTGGGGAGATTTGGAGGCAGGTGAGTTCTATGTTGAGGCCATGAGGTTGTAAGCTCCTGAGGCAGAAGGTGAGGTGTTCTTCCTCCACTTTGTGTATGGCTTTAATTTGACAGTGGAGGCGGCCCAGGATGGACATGAAGGCAGGGGGAGTGAGAGAGGGTGTTGGAACGGCTGGCAACCATGAGATGGGGTGGGATTGGAGTATGTGGACCATAGATGTTCCCTGAATCAGTCCCTCTGTTAGCGTTCAGTGTCTCCAATAGAGAGGAGACCACATCAGGAACAACGAATGCAATAAGTCAAGTTAGAGGAAATGTAGGTGAATCTCTGCTGGACTTGGAATGATTGTTTGGGTGGAGGTCAGGGGAGAGGTGGGTGGGGCAGGTGTTGCACCCTCCCACGGCTTCAGGAAAAATGCCAGGTGTGGAGGAGGGGTTGCTGGGGAGTGTGGATCTAACGAGGGAGTCGCAGAAGGAACTGTCCCTACGGAAAGCAGATAGGGGTGGGGAGTGAAATATATTTTTGGTGGTGGGGTCAGACTGCAGGTGGTGAAAATGGTGGAGGATGATGTGCTGGATTTGGAGATCAGTGGGGTGGAATGTAAGGACCAGGGGGATTGTGTTTAAAGTTGGGGTTTGAGACCGGAGGTGTGGGAAATGGAGGAGATGCAGTTGAGGGCATTGTTGATCACACGGGAGGGGAAATTAAGTAGGATGACATCTGGGAGGTCCTGGAGTGGAATCACTCATCCTGGGAGCAGATATGGTGGAAGCGAAGGAATTAGGAGTATGGGATCGTACTTTTAGAGAGTGGGTGGTGGTAGTGGGAGGAGGTGCAGTCAAGAGAGTTGGTGGGTTTGAAATAAATGTTGGTGCTAAGTTGGTTGCCAGAGATGGAGAAGGAGAGGTCCAGGAAGGGGAGGGAGGAGTTGGACATAGTCCAGGTGATTTTGAGGTCAGGGTGTAATGTGTGGGTGAAGTTGATGAACTGTTGAAGCTCGTCATGGAAGCACAAGGCAGTGCCGACACAGTCATCAATGTAGCAGAGGGGAAGGTGGGGCATGGTTCCGATGTAGTTGCAGAAGATGGATTGTTTCATGTATCCTGTGAGAAGTCAGGCATAGCTGTAACCCATGCAGGTACCCATAGTCACTTCTTTGGTTTGTAGGAAGTGGGTGGATTCAAAGGAAAGGTTCTTGAGGATGAGGGCCAGTTCCGCCAAGTGAATGAAAGTGTCGGTGGAGGGGCACTGATTGGAATCGTGGGAGAGGCAGAAGCAGAGGTCTTTGAGGCTCTCCTCATGGGGGGATATAGGTGTAGAGAGACTGGATGACCATGGTGAAGATGAGGTATTGGGAGCTTGGGAATTGAAAGTCATGGAGAAGGTGGAGGGTGTGGGTGGTGTCCTGGATGTAAGACTGGGGATTTCTTGGACTAAAGAGGATAGGATGGAGGCAAGATATGAGGAGATGAGTTCAGTGGGGCAGGAGCAAAAAGAGACAATTGGTCAGCAGGGATAGTCAGGTAAATGGATTTTGGGTAGGAGGTAGAAATGACTAGTACAGGGTTAGGGAACTATGAGGTTGGAGGCTGTGGATGGGAGATTTCCCAAGGCGATAAGGTTGTTGATGGACTTGGAGGTGATGATTTGGTGATGAGAGGTGGTGGTTGTGGGGGCAGTAGGAGGACTGTCAGCCAGTTGACATCTGGTCACAGTGAGCTAGAGGTCAGTGTGCCAAACTACCACCACATTCCCTCTTGTCTGCTGCCTTAATGGTGAGGCTGGGGTTGGAGTGGGGGGAGTAGAGGGCTGTGTGTTGCGAGGGGGAGAGGTTGGAGTGGGTGAGAAGATTCAGGCAGTTGATGTCATGACAGCAATTGGAGCTGAAGAGGTCAAAGGAGTGTAAGATGCCAGGATGGGTGTCCAGGAGGAAGGAGTTTGTTGGAGGCAGAATAGGGGTCTTCAGAAGATGGGTGGGAGTCACGTTCAAAGAAGTAGGCATTATCCTGCCACTCCCACAATCACTTCCTCCCCTCACAATTCCTCATACATCACACATGACATCACATCCGCCCCTCACATCATCACTGATGCCACACACTCAATGACTTCTGCCACCCCTACTGCCGTGGTCACCACCACTTCCGCCCCCACCAGCGCCACTCACCTGCAATCTGCTGACACGCCCCCCACAGACCCCACAGTCACTATCCCCACTCCCAGAACCCTGAGGGGAACACCAGCCCTGCTCATGACTCCACCCCCATCCCCCCACCATCACACCCACTCCAGTTACAGGTTCCACCCCCACTCCCAGCTCCACACCCACACCAGATCCCAGCTTCCAGCATTGTCGAGTTTTCACCATCCCTCCAGACCTCCCCCTCACTGAGGACGAACGATCAATCCTCAACAAAGGACTCACCTTCATCCCCCTCCGTCCACGCATCAATGAATTTAATACACGCCGTGACGTCGAACACTTCTACCACCGCCTCCGCCTCCAAGCTTACTTTCACAATTAGGATTGCCACCCACCTTCCGAGGACCCCTTCGCCCACCTCCAACACACTGCATCCACCTGGACACCCCGCGCTGGCCTATTACCCGCCCTCGACCTCTTCATTTCCAACTGCCACCGGGATATTAACCGCCTCAACCTGTCTACTCCCCTCCCCCACTCCAACCTCTCACTCTCACAATGCACAGTCCTCCAATCCCTCTGCTCCAATCCCCACCTCACCATCAAGCCAGCGGATAAAGGGGGCGCAGTGGTAGTCTGGCGCACTGACCTCTACATCGCTGAAGCTAAGCGCCGACTCGAGGACACCTCTTCCTACTGCCCCCTCGACCATGACCCCACCCCCCATCACCAAACCATCATCTCCCAGATCATACAGAACCTCATCACCTCAGGAGATCTCCCACCCACAGCTTCCAACCTCATAGTCCGGGAACCCCGCACTTCCCGGTTCTACCTCCTTCCCAAGATCCACAAGCCTGACCACCCTGGCCGACCCACTGTCTCAGCATGCTCCTGCCCCACTGAACTCATCTCTATCTACCTCGACACTGTCCTATTCCCCCTAGTCCAGGAACTCCCCACATACATTCAAGACACCACCCACGCCCTCCACCTCCTCTAAGACTTCCGTTTCCCCGGCCCCCAACGCCTCATCTTCACCATGGATATCCAATCCCTCTACACCTCCATCCGCCATGACCAGGGCCTCCAAGCCCTCCATTTTTTCCTCTCCCGACGTCCCCAACTTTACCCTTCCACTGACACTCTCATTCGTTTGGCCGAACTGGTCCTCACCCTTAACAATTTCTCCTTTGAATCCTCCCACTTCCTCCAGACCAAAGGGGTAGCCATGGGCACACGTATGGGCCCCAGCTATGCCTGTCTCTTTGTTGGCTACGTAGAACAGTTGATCTTCCGTAATTACACCGGCACCACTCCCCATCTCTTCCTCCGCTACATTGATGACTGCATTGGTGCCACCTCGTGCTCCCGCGAGGAGGTTGAGCAATTCATCAACTTCACCAACACATTCCACCCGGACCTTAAATTTACCTGGACCATCTCTGACACCTCCCTCCCCTTCCTGGACCTCTCCATCTCCATTAATGACAACCGACTTGACACTGACATTTTTTATAAACCCACCGACTCCCACAGCTACCTGGATTACACCTCTTCCCACCCTACCTCTTGCAAAAATGCCATTCCGTATTCCCAATTCCTCCGCCTCCGCCGTATCTGCTCCCAGGAGGACCAGTTCCGCCTTAGAACACACCAGATGGCCTTCTTCTTTAGAGACCACAACTTCCCTTCCCGCATGGTTAAAGATGCTCTCCAACGCATCTCGTCCACATCCCGCACCTCCGTCCTCAGACCCCATCCCTCCAACTGTAACAAGGACAGAATGCCCCTGGTGCTCACCTTCCACCCTACCAACCTTCGCATAAACCAAATCATCCACCGACATTTCCGCCACCTCCAAAATGACCCCACCACCAGGGATATATTTCCCTCCCCATCCCTTTCCGCCTTCCGCAAAGACAGTTCCCTCCGTGACTACCTGGTCAGGTCCACACCCCCCTACAACCCACCCTCCCATCCTGGCACTTTCCCCTGCCACCGCAGGAACTGTAAAACCTGTGCCCACACCTCCTCCCTCACCTCTAACCAAGGCCCTAAAGGAGCCTTCCACATCCATCAAAGTTTCACCTGCACATCCACTAATATCATTTATTGTATTTGTTGCTCTTGATGTGGTCTCCTCTACATTGGGGAGACTGGGCGCCTCCTAGCAGAGCGCTTTAGGGGACATCTCCGGGACACCCGCACCAATCAACCACACTGCCCTGTGGCCCAACATTTCAACTCTCCCCCCCACTCTGCCGAGGACATGGAGGTCCTGGGCCTCCTTCACCGCTGCTCCCTCACCACCAGACGCCTGAAGGAAGAACGCCTCATCTTCCGCCTCGGAACACTTCAACCCGGGGCATCAATGTGGACTTCAACAGTTTCCTCATTTCCCCTTCCCCCACCTCACCCTAGTTCCAAACTTCCAGCTCAGCACTGTCCCCATGACTTGACCGGACTTGTCCTATCTGCCTGGCTCCTTTTCCACCTATCCGCTCCACCCGCTCCTCCCTGACCTATCACCTTCATCCCCTCCCCCACTCACCCATTGTGCTCTATGCTGCTTTCTCCCCACCCCCACCCTCCTCTAGCTTATCTCTCCATGCTTCAGGCTCACTATCTTTATTCCTGATGAAGGGCTTTTGCCCGAAACGTCGATTTCGCTGCACTTTGGATGCTGCCTGAACTGCTGTGCTCTTCCAGCACCACTGATCCATTATCTTTCCCTTGTCTAGCTATGTTTTCAATAGGCAATGCCATTTTTTAAAATTGAAATTCTATCATACAGTGCCAACTTTGATGTCAAAGATGTCATAGAATCCCTACAGTGTGGAAACAGGCCATTTGGCCCAATAAGTTCACACCAACCCTCTGAAGAGTAACTTACCCAGACACATTCCCCTACACTATTACTCTACATTTACCCTGACTAATGCATCTAACCTACATATCCCTGAACACCATGAGTAATTTAGCATGGCCAATCCATCC
Source organism: Hemiscyllium ocellatum (assembly GCF_020745735.1). NCBI lineage: Eukaryota > Metazoa > Chordata > Chondrichthyes > Orectolobiformes > Hemiscylliidae > Hemiscyllium > Hemiscyllium ocellatum. The sequence continues at coordinate 51,057,163 of NC_083423.1, forward strand.
AACCTGCACAATCCCAAGAAGTGGTGACTCAGTGGTTCGCACTGCTGCCTTACAGCACCCAGGAACTGGGCTCAGTTCCAGCCTTGGGCCCATGTCTGTGTGTCAATCTCCCCGTGTCTGGAGGGGTTTCTTCTGGGTGCTTTGGTTTCCTTCCTCAGTCCAAAGATGTGCAGGTTAGGTGGATTAGCCTGCTTCCAACACTATAGGGCTTCAATGAAATGTTCCTTTACACGTACAGATTCACAATTGTCATTGTCTGAAGCTCTTTTCAACAAAGTGAGTGATCATGATCATTTGTTTAATATGCCTTACATTGAGTGTACCGTCTAGAATGAGTGGAAAATACAGCCAGCATGAGCAGATGTAATGGGCTGAATCTTATGGATTCTGTGTTAGCTAAATCTCATTTATATTGAGCTTAATGAAGGGGTTTTTCTTTGCCATGAGGTCTAATGAGATTTCTCAGTGTACCTTACCAATCCTGCCTCATTAACTACCTACTCCATTGCTGCAGGGGGGTGTCAGGCTGTGGGATTTGGGGAGTACAGGTCAGTGAGCATCTCACTGCTCTGTATATGGTTGAGGAAGATATGCCGCAGACCACTGGCATTCAGGGGTACCCTCTCAGCCTCAGGAAGGAGAGGAGCCTGTGGTGTCGTCAGTCGGGAAATCTGTCCACATGGAGAGGCACGCAGGGATGTTACTGCCCCAAACATTTGATCATCTGGCTGCCTCTATGAATATAATGATGGCTGTCAAGGAAAGCCAGATCAAGCACCCGAAAATCCATTGCCCCACCACCACTGACCCTCAGGACCCAAGCTGAAAATGTGTTGCTGGAAAAGCGCAGCAGGTCAGGCAGCATCAAAAGAGCAAGAGAATCGACGTTTCGGGCATGAACCCTCCTTCAGGAAGGGCTCATGCCCGAAATGTCGATTCTCCTGTTTTTTGGATGCTGCCTGACCTGCTGCGCTTTTCCAGCAACACATTTTCAGCTCTGATCGCCAGCATCTGTAGTCCTCATTTTCTCCTCAGGACCCAAGGCTTGGTCGCAGGGAGATGAGGAACTTGGCGCACACTCGAGGTGCCCTTTCTTCACAAAGAGACAGGGTGGTGCCAGGTGGTACCCAGCCAGAGAAGGAACCACAGACATGTGTCTCAGGACACTCCACTGGGGGCAGAACCCTCCACCTCCACCTTACCTGCCCTCACACCTTCCTTGGAAGTTGAAGCCAATGAAAGTTTCCATTGGAAAGAAGACCGTCAGCACATCAGAACTGTACAGGCATGAGTGCCCCCTGTGGCCAGCCACCCAAACTATCTGAGCAATCCTGTTCCACTGTTGAGCAGTGGAAAGACATAGTGAGAGGGAAAATAAGTGGGAAATTTTTAAAGGTATTTTAGTGGGCTAAGTGACCAAGCACTGTGTATAAAGTATCATATTTGTATAAATTTGATTGGTTTTGCAATGCATCTGTTTGTTTGATTCTCTGTGTAGCCTTAAATGCAGCTCTGCCATCATGATGCCTGATTTAATGCCCACACAGGATGTACTGTGGATCGATGTCTGTGCTGAGAGCCTACTGCAAGAGGGACAAGGAGAATATGGACAATGAGTTCTGCTGCCCCTTGTGCTCAACCATTTCCTATTCTTGCCCAGGCCTCTGTGTCCAAAAACGATGGTACAAGTGAAGTGCTTAGCATTTTCTGGGTCAGAGAGACAAACAGCACACAGGGACCCATTTAAGATGGCCAGGGATTAAAGGTCCACAGGTCTGTGTTCTTTACAGTGCATGGCCCTGTGTGTAAAGCTGTTGCCCTCTAAAGGGCTGCACATCAATGGATCTTGAAGTCCCCTCCCTCTCAGGTCAAGGCACTTTACTCTGCTCACTCTGGGTATGGGTGGGTGCAGTCATTTTCCATTACATTATGTAGTTTTGATTTCCAATATAGGGTTTCCAGCCTCTGTTTCTATGTGTCAGTAAGGCTCTGATCACCCAGATCCCCTTTCTGATAGCATTTCCCATCAGCCCCTTCGGCTTCACACCTCCCTAGAGCACATATACATAAGTCTGCATCTGCCCACCTTTCGCCTAGCCCCTGGCACATGAAGAGATCATGTCAAGTACATTCATTCAGTGTATCACCCTTGAAGCCAGGATGCTCCCGACTGTTGACAAACACACCTACCAATGTTAACCCATTTCCATCCATGTTTTCCTAATTCTCCCTCTTACAAGTAAAGTTGCACCCCCTTCACAATTCTCAATCCCCTTTCCCCTAGCCTGGTGTTCCTTCTCCTTACAAATAAGTTCTGGCTATTGAGGGAGTGCAGCGTAGGTTCACGAGGTCAATTCCTGGAATGGCAGGACTACCTTACACTGAAAGACTGGAGCGACTGGGCTTGTATACCCTTGAGTTTAGAAGACTGAGAGGGGATCTGATTGAGACATATAGGATTATTAAAGGATTGGACACTCTGGAGGCAGGAAACATGTTTCCGCTGATGGGTGAGTGCCGAACCAGAGGACACATCTTAAAAATACGGGGTAGACCATTTAGGACAGAGATGAGGAGAAACTTCTTCACCCAGAGAGTGGTGGCTGTGTGGAATGCTCTGTCCCAGAGGGCAGTGGAGGCTCAGTCTCTGGATTCATTTAAGAAAGAGTTGGATAGAGCTCTCAAGGATAGTGGAATCAATGGTTATGGAGATAAGGCAGGAATAGGATACTGATTAAGGATGATCAGCCATGATCACATTGAATGGTGGTGCAGGCTCGAAGGGCAGAATGGCCTCCTCCTGCACCTATTGTCTATTGAACCTCCTCCCCACATCCTTCAGGTCCTATAAGATTCCCCCTTACAATCTTTTTTTCTTCAATGTGTTTCATAAGATTTCTTTATATCTTTCCAACCTTAAAGTACGTTTGTCGTATTTTATTTTCTCTTATGAAGATGCTTATCCTTAATAAGGTCAAGCAAAACCAGATATCTGTGACTTTCAGGAAGTTCCCACTATCAGAAATGTGCAGCTTCTCATTTGTTCCTGAAAGGAGCTATTTACAAGAACTCTCACTAAAGGAAGATTTACTGCAATTCTTTTCCTCTTGTTTAATGAGGCAAAAAAATTGCTTTGTTGCTCTTCTTTTTGCTTTGCAATTGCAATTCAAGTGCTTTCCACTTCTAAAAATTCTCCAAGTGTCCATTGTTTTTTTTGTGTGCTGCAGGAATCGCTGACTTTTCCAATCTGTAGTACATTTATCAAAAACAAAAGATGATGCACATTATTGGGAAACAGAAGTGAGAATGCGGGAAGGGATAAATTGATTGGATTATAAGTGAGCAAGCAAAGCAAGGGGAAGGATAGTGAAAGCAATTGAATGGTCAGTGAGGTGTGCATTTGGAGAGAAACGGTCTGAGCGATGTCCCTAATGAGCATACCCAAGAGTGGTCAAAGTCAGAATGAGCAAAGTACTGCTAGCTGCCATAACTGTCTGCTTTAAGAAATTCCAGAGGGATCCCAAATCTTGTCACCCCAGGCAACTGTTTCATTCATTTAATGGGTGCAGCAGCCCTGAAGACAAGGAACTATTGCAGAGTTTGAACTCAGAGAAGATTTCTGCAAGAAAAATAGCAGAGGTCAGTGGTGGGTGAGGGAAGGAGGTTAAGGATGAATATCTTGTCAGAGAAGTGGGAAGGGGGTCTCAATGCAAAGGGTTTCTGTTCAAAGGACAGAATTCATTTTCAAATACAGTTAAAGAAAACATTCAACTGCAGTTTATCCTACAATTACAAACGTGTTAAAAAAAAGACAGGAACACTATTTCATAAAATTGTAACATGCTGTTTATCCCAAATCATTGCACACCTCACCTAAAACAGTGTAATCTTCAGGGAGAAGTTAATACAATAACAGTCTACATCAATTGGTGGAGAAAACTAGAAATCTTTCTCTCTGACCTTCTTCACCAATTGGAAGTAGTCTATGAGACGGATCTAGACTGGTTTATGTTACATAGTACCATTGCCTTGTCTCAGATGTGACATGTCTGCCTTTGGTTACAGCTTCCCTTTCACTCCCTGTTGCTTATTTGCCTGTGCCTTTGTCTTTATTTGTACTCATATATGTAAGGAAAAATGGCCAATTGAAGAAGACTGAGCAAATTCCCTTCCCATTCACAGTTCTGACAGTATGAAGATTGATTCAAGAAGGCAGCTCACCACCACCTTCTCAAAGGCTGCTTGGAGCAGGAAACAAATGCTGGACCAACCAGTGACATCCATGTCCCACGATTCCATTAAAAAAGAACTCATGAGTAGGATATTTTGTACATTTGATAATAACTGGGTACATGTCACAAGATTGTTTTTGAGATTGTCTATGAGACTCTGAAATTTGAATTAAATTCAAACCATCTTTTTTAGATGACTTCATTCACAGTCTCAAAGAAAACGGTTAGCAAAATGTACAGCTAAAAACCTAACAGAAAGTACCAGAGGAAACAGTATCATAAAGTTTTAACATTGTGCACTAAGGCTGATTTAAATTTTATCAGCTTGTTTCAAGTTTTCTAAACATCATGCAGTGGCAAAGTTGAAACTAAAACTTTAAAAATGCTAAATAATGCTGTACTGGCACACCAATACTTGTTCTACAAGAACACCCAGATCTTGTTGTAACACAGCATTCTGCAATCCCTCCCTGTTTAACTAGATCTACTGGTTGCTGGACAGTCAGAGACTAGACACACCTTGAAATATACATTTTGGAACCCTTGAAAGTCCAGATATACTCACTCTGTGGTTAATTGTCCAGAAAGTTTTAATCATTTGAAGAGCTGTTACTCAGCATTTGGAAACCTGACAAAATTTCTAATTGAGATGTAGTTGGAGATGTTGGCATGTTTCCCCTGTGCTCTCCCAAAAATCCATTGCCCTCCACCAATTCCCTCCTTTTCCATGCCCAGATTTCTGGCACCTACCCACAACTTCACTCAACCGATCCTGCGTCTCGGCCATTGCTACCCAACCCTTTCCTCTCTCTCGAACACCCAACCACACCCGGGGCAAGATAGAGTGAAGGAAGTGTCACATACAGTAATGAAAATGGCTGGTGGGAGGTGGGTACAGCAGCAGAGATGGAGTGAGTGTGAGGTAGCAGAGAGAATATGACACTTACCCTGACAGAGCAGAGAAGATCACTGACCTTACTTCGATGTTGCTGGCTATTCCATTGCAACCTGCACATGTTACTGGCGTGGCTAGCAAGGCTGGCAGTGTCTGGTGGCGTGGTCTCCTCTGTTGGTCTTCTGTGAAGAGGATGTCTCTCCTCTGGACCACCCTCTCAACCAGGACCCTGTCAGAGAATTGCGGTGCTATCTTCCCCTTTTCAAACACGCTCCATTCCCGTTTCTGACCAAGCAGGATGAGTTCAGAATGCCAGTGCTCATCCATTTGCACAGCAGATTTTTAAAGATGACAGAGGCACAAGGGATGTCAGTGTTTTAGCAAAATCTGCTAAGCAGAGAGGTGTTCCAGGAATTGTGTGTTGTAAGGTGGGGCAGAAATCTGATTTGAGAGACACCATATGGGCGGTGTAGGTAATTAAAGAGGTGAATCTGATAAGATAGATTGAGAAATTTAGAACTCATGGCAAAATAAAACTCTCCGAAAAACTCGACACAACATCGATGTAAATTCAGGATTAGAATGATCCTCCATGTAACTCTCTGTCTCTCTACTTCACTTTCCTTCTTTAAGACACTTTTAAAAAATTACATATATGAGAAAGCATTGTTGATATCTGATCTATTATTCCCTAATCTGCTTTATATTGTGCATTAGTACATCTAAGGCACTATATAAATGTAAATTGAAAATTGCTTTTGTCTTATTCGTTCACAGGATGAGATGTCTCTGCTGGTCCAACATTTTGTTGCACATCCCTAGTTGCCCTGAGGGTAGTTAAGAATGGACCACATTGCTGTGATTCGGGAGTCACACATCGGCCAGACCAGGTAAGGATGGCAGTTTCTTCCCTAATGGACATTAGTGAACCAAATAGGCTTTTCTAACAATCAGCAGTGGATTCATGGTCATTAGAGTCTTAACTCCAGATTTTTTTTATTGAATTCAAATTCCACCATCTGCCATGGCTGGATTTGAACTTGAGTCCCAGAACATTACCTGGTCCCTGGGTTAACACTGCTAGGCCACTGCCTCCCTTTGAACTGTTGGTGAATGACCTTCATTGGTGCCCAGGACCTTACCTATCTAATACAGTTGCAGACAGGTCCTAGAAATGAGAGTAGTCCAGCCACTTGAAGGATTTTAAACATGTAAATTGGGTTTCTACATTTTCAGACTTGTACCTGATTGCATACCTCAGATGTAAGTTGTGCCTTTTAAGTGCACTTTGCTTTACTGTAAGTGGCTTTGGTCTTTAAAGGGTGGCTGCTTAATTAAAGGCCACCACACTTTTAACTTTGATTTCTCTGTGATGGGGAGAAGCAGAAAGACCCAACCTCGGTCCACAAAAGAAAAATTCTGGACAATTTAATCCCCATGGTATACAAATGTCCCACACCCTCTCCCAGGTCTGACCTGCTCTGGAAAGGAATCAAGATTAGAGTGGTGCTGGAAAAGCACAGCGGGTCAGGCAACATGCAAGGAGCAGAGAAATCGATATTTCGGGCAAAATCCCTTCAGCAGGAGGGCTTTTGACCGAAACATTGATTTTCCTGCTCCTCGGATGCTGCCTGACCTACTGTGCTTTTCCAGCACCACTCTAATCTAGGCTCTGGTTTCCACCATCTGCAGTCCTCGTTTTTACCCTGCTCTGGAAAGGAGTCAGACCATTTTCTTCTATCCTAGAACTAGCAAACACGTCTGGAACAGTATTCATTGAATTTTAATTCCATTATCAAGTACCTCAAGGGTGTCTGCTCTTTGTATGCCTGTCTGTTCAGCTGTCCTATGACAGATTGCAGGCACAACAATACAGGAGGCTGTGAAAGCTGAGTCAAATCCTATTTCTAGCTTGATGCCATACATTTATTATTTCTGCAAACTAAGGGTATCTGGACCAGGAATTGTGGCTACTTTTTCACATCTGTAATCATGCCAATTATCCCTCTCAATTAAAGTCCCTAACATTGGGTCCAGAGAACAAAAATGGGCAAATTTTAGGTTCAGTTACTGTAGTGTGAGAAAACAAAAGGGTATTGTGACTATTTAATTTTGTTACATTCATCCCTATTTGGATTGCATTTCATTCAATTTTATTGCTACACTGTTGTGACGTTGTTTACAAAGTTAATATTTTTGAAACAAGTTTTAGTTTGCAGCAACACTTTAAATTGAACTAATTGTCCAGTGGAAAAGAGGCTAATTTGTAATAACTAGTTATAGCTAACAATTATAATAAATTCAGAGCCTCTTGTTCCAGCTTTTTGTTTCCTTAATTGGTTTATCTTTATCAATTCTAAAGGACAGCTGCAACAAGGTTACAGTACAATATACGGTGGCACTTCATGATGTCACCTTTATTTAAAAACAGCAGACACTGCATAGACATATTTTGGTACAGATCTCTGAGCAATGTTAGGAGCAAATAAGATGTTCTGACTCATTGTGAATCAGATGACTCAAAGAACCAATGCAGTAACTTGCTGAAAGGTAGAGTTTGCATTTCACTTTCTGTGCCGTAAGCAGGCTACAGCCATTGTGGTTAGTTTTGAAGCATTGTACAAAATCTGTAGGTCCCCGACTGGGTTAAAGGACGGCAGACTGAGTCTGAATACATTCACTGGCACATGTTTCAGGCTTGCTATATCTTAGATACTGGACCTCATTGACCTTAGAGACTGGATTATTCACCAGCGGCCAATCTTCTCCAGCCTAGCAGAATGCTAGGTTCAAGAAGGCAGCTCATCACTACCTTTTCAAGGGCAATTAGGGATGGATAATATGTACTGGCCTAGTCCGCAACAAACACATTCTGTCAACTAATTAAAAATTAAGCTACCTTAGCTGTGATATTTTAAAAGTTAATTACGTTATGAAGGGAGAGATGGCAATGTTTGAGAGACTCGGGTCCCTGGAATAGCCCAGGGAATCATGTAAATGTTTCTCACCCTTCTCAGCATGAATTAAAGATGAGACTGGAAGACAAAATTAGTTTGAAGGTGGAGTCAGTCTATATAGCAATCCACACTTAGCTTCTTCAAAGAGTTGCCAGGTGACATACTGACTGTATAGATCATTTCCAGGATAAGGGACCAACATTTTCACAATAAATAGATTAACTATATGGAGAGGATTCAGATTTAATTTCTATCTAGTAGGTGTTGTAAGCAAGTGTTATGAAAACATACGTTCAGGGCAGAGAATTGGAGGTTCTATCTTTCATGAAAATGAATCATAACCCCACATTACGTGCTTAAATTATTAAATTGTATCATTGAACTTGTAAGGTCAACAGGTTTTTTTCAAGAGAGGGGTGCAAGTCAAAAGATAACTGAAGATGTACATTCATGTGGCTGTTTAAAATCCTGCAGGAATGTCCTACCTGAAGAGTGTCAAGAGGACTTCAGACAGCAACTTCAGACTTCAAAAGGAAATTTGCCATTCAAAACAAATGGAACCGTGGTTTTCAGTGTATTGTGTTCCAGACTGTTCGTCTGATATGAGTTAAAAAAAAAGGGAAGTTCTAGGTGAAAAACATACTTGTGCTTTACTCTTCCTGGATTTCACAAGAAAGGGGTTAAAAAGAAATAACCAGAATGCCAGGTTTCTGTCTTACTGTGGTTCAAGTTCCAATGTACTAAAGTTGCTTTGGAGGGGCACAGCTATGAAATCCCACCAGACATCGCTGAACTGCAAAGCAAAAAGAAACAAAGTCTCTCTGATTGCTCAGCACAGCCACTGTTGAAGGAAACTAGACAAATTCCTTTCAGCTACGTGCAGAAACCAGAATCTTCAAACAATTATTTAATTGCCACGGCCAGTGCCAACAGAGTCACCAAACTAACAGTTGGACTGTTCATATTCTGTCGCAGATTCGATATTTAGTTTTATTATTGAGACTCACCTCTGATTTCTAATCTGTGTGTATTTGTCTTGCATATTACTTACCATGTTAATAGATACTACACTCATTGATTAAATTTGTTCCTTTTAAAGTATCAATACATTTAGGCTTAGAAAAGGTATCAGCAAGGGAAGGAACATTTCTAAATTGACTTTAATGTGACCACCAGGTGGGTGGAGTTGGGTTTGGGGTTGGGGGTAATGGTGGAGGGGTGGGGCTTATTGAATAAAGAAAGGGAAGCAATACATCTATCTGCACCCAGGATGATAACAAATTGAGTACACTAGCCCAGGGACCAGTTGTAACAAATTCGGTGCATGTGTCCTAAACTGCATCAAGTGATTAAACAATTGGATTGGGAAAGTAAATTATTCCTGTGAAACTAATTTTGAAAACAGTGAAAATACTTCCTTGAATCAGTAATCTAATGCTGATAAAATGTTTATATTTGATGGCAGTGATTTTTAGGAGACTGAGGGAAGGTTAATTCTGAGGATTTAACAGTTCAGTCCTTCAAACACTTAAAAGACTTGATGAGGCTCATAGAAACAGAACTTCACTTGAATGCCTGGAAACCTCAAATTTTACAAGCGGTAGGTAATGGTCTACAGGTGGAATTTGAGGACAATGAAATGGACAAAGTGCCTGTGGAAAGATTAAAACTGGAGCCTGGAAATTAGAATTTCAAGAAAAGAAAGGGAATGAGAAAAGAGAAATGAGAAAGGGAAAGAGAAGAAGATAGCATTCAAGAGTCATAGGGAGAAGAAAGATTATTTCAGGATAGAGAGAAGGAAAGGGAGTTTAAACTGAAAGAGCTGAAGCTGAGAGGAATGAATTCTGTTGTATCCCTTGGACACCATTAGCTCAGATGTAAGGTTGAGGCAACTCAGTTTGTTCATTTGATTCCTCAGTTTGATAAAGCAGATGTAGAAGCCTTTTTATTAATCTCTTCTGAGTGATTAGCACAATAGTTAAGATATTCAGTCCAATATTAATCCTTATTACTTCACAGTAAACCTTTAGGAAAGGTTCACAATGTTTAAATCTGCATTGGTGGAGGAAACTGACAATAAGGCAGCAAAAAGGGGGTATATTAAATTCTGAAGCCTCAGGAAACCACCTGGAATTTGAAAGGCTTAATCTGCGAGCTTTTGAATGGTTGGTGTCGGCTTTATAGTGTAAAGGCTTTACACCCCTCCCAATAAGAACACATCTAGACAAATAAAGAGGGACAGGGGTCTGGCGGGCAAAAATTAAGAACTGATATATGAACCATTGTACTAGAGAAGACCCTTCTCTAGTTACTCCCAATCAACAGAAAACGCTAGAGGTAAAGAGAGTGATAGGAAACTGAGCACCCATGGAAGAGGGGGAAACGCTGGGAGCCCTCCTCAGGCCAGAAATGCTGGAGTTGAGATGAGAAGTGATGTCAAGAACCCTGTGGTTTAACTGCTGGAAGTTATGGGAACAACCAGTGGAATCTGCTTGATTGGAAATAAATAATAGCAAGAGAAAGAAATGGCTGCTAAAGTGGATATAGGTCCCTGGCAGGATGAGAAAGGGGAATTAATTTTGGGTAATGCTGAAACAGCTGAGGCCTTGAATAATGATTTTGTGTCTGTCTTCACAGTGGAAGATGCTTTTAACATGGCAAAGAATGAAGTTAAGCAGACGATGGCAAATGAGGACCTCAAATATCACTGAAGGGTAGTATTGTGTAAACTTGAGGGTCTAAAGATAGATAAGTACCCTGGTCCTGACGGAATGCATGCCAGAGTGCTTAAAGAAATGGCAGAAGTTATAGTAGATGCGTTAGTAGTAATTTATAAAAACTCACTGGACTCCAGACAGGTCTCAGCGGATTGGAAGACAGCAAATATCACGCTGCTGTTTAAAAAAAGGTGTAGGCAAAAGGCAATAACTATAGACCAGTTAGCTTAACATCTGTAGTTGGTAAAATGCTGGAGGCTATCATTAAAGAAGAAGTAGTGAGACATCTGGATGGAAAAGGTTCCATCAGGCAGACACAGCATGGATTCAGGAGGGGAAGGTCATGTTTGATAAAGTTACTGGAGTTCTTTGAGGATGTAACAAGCATGGTGGATGGAGAAGAACTGATGGATTTTGTATACTTGGATTTCCAGAAGGCATTTGATAAGGTGTTGCATAAAAGACTCATCCATAAAGTAAGAACGCATGGAGTTGCAGGGAATGTACTAGCATGGATAGAGGACTGGTTAACCAATAGAAAGCAGTGAGTTGGGATAAATGGGTGTTTCTCTGGTTGGAGATCAGTGGTGAGCGGAGTGCTACAAGGACCAGTGTTGGACCCACAACTGTTCATGATATATATATTATATATATATATAGGATTTGGAAGAGGAGACTGGGTGTGACATATTCAACTTTGCTGATTACACTAATTGAGAGGAATGGCAAACTGTGTAGAGGATGTGGAGGGTCTGTAGAGAAATTTAGAGAGGTTAAGTGAGTGGGCAAGGGTGTAGCAGATGGAGTACAATGCTGGTAAATATGAGTAAAAAATGAGGTCTGCAGATGCTGGAGATCACAGCTGCAAATGTGTTGCTGGTCAAAGCACAGCAGGTTAGGCAGCATATGAGGTTATCCACTTTGGAAGTAAAAACAGTAGGTGAGAATATTATTTAAATGGTGAAAGATTGCAGCATGCTGTTGTGCAGACAGACTTATGAGAGCTCATACATGAATTGCCAAAAGTTGATTTGTAGCAGGTAATCAGGAAGGCAAACAGAATATTGGCTTTCATTGCTAGAAGGATTGAATTGAAGATCAGGGAGGTTCTGCTGCAATTGTACAACGTGTTGGTACAACTGCACCTGAAATACTATGAACAGTTCTGGTTTCCTTACCTGAGGAAGGATATACTGGCTTTGGAAGGGGTGCAGAGGAGGTTGATTCTGGAGATGAGGGGGGTTACCCTATGAAGAAAGGTTGAGCCACCTGGGACTGTACTTGCTAGAATTTAGAAGAATGAGAGGGGATCTTACAGAAACACGTAAAATTATGAAAAGGACAGATAAGATAGAGGCAGGCAAGTTGTTTCCACCAGTAGGTGAGACTATGACTAAGGGTCATTGCCTCAAGATTAGGGGGAGTAGATTTAGGACAGAGATGAGGAGGAACTGCTTTTCCCAGAGAGTAGGGATTCTACGGAATTCTCCGTCCAAGGAAGCAGTAGAGGCAGCTTCATTAAATATATTCAAGGCACAGTTGGATTGTTTTTGCATGGTAGGGGAATTAAGGGTTATGGGGACAATGCATGTAGGAGGAGCTGAGACAATAGATAGACCAGCCAGGATTTTAAAGAATGGTAAAGCAGGCTCGATGGGCCAAATGGCCTACTCTTGCTTCTATTGCTGTGAAACACCTAAAGGACCCCTCACTGAACTATAACGTGTAATTGGGAAATAATGGAAGTGTGTAAGAAGGGTGTTATGATTGTCATGTGTGATTTTAATCCTCATATCGAACAAATCAGGTTGGAAAGGTTAACATGCAAGACATATTTGTAGAGTGTATCAGGGATTGTTTCTTAGAACACTATGTTGTAGAACCTACCTGGGAACAGGCTTTTTACATCCAGTAATGTGTGATGATAAATGATTATTAAGAAATCTCATAAATTAAGGATCTTCTAGGAGATAGTGATCACAACATTGAAGAATTTCAAGTTCAGTTTGAGTGACAGCATCTTGGGTCTGAAGCCAATGTTTTTAATTTAAATAAAGATAATTACAGAGGTGAGAAGAAGGAGCTTTCTAAAGAGGGCTGGGAACAAAAATAATGGAGAAATTCAGATAATGTGAAATGGAAAACATTTAGGCAGATGTTTCACAATGCTCATCAAAAATGTAGTTTGGTAAAAAAAAGAGGGACTTGATGAAACATGAACAACCCATTAACGTTGTTAACTAAAATGTCCAAAGACAGCATGTAACTAAAATCTGAGGCATAGAACCTGGCAGAAACTAATGGTAGGCCAGAGGCTTCTTTTAGGAATCAGCAGTGGACTAAAATACTAATAAACAGAGATAAAATTCATTACAAAGTAAATTGGCATGAAATATAAAAACAAACAGCAAAAGCTTCTGTGGGCATATAAAAAGTGTGAGAGTAGCTAAAATAATTATGAAACCTTTTGGGGGTGCAACTGGGTAATTAATATGAGGAAACGGCAGGTCATTTAAATCAATATTTTTGATCAGTCAGGTGAAATTTGAAGCAGCGTTCTGAAAGCTTGTGATTTCAAATAAACCTGATGGGCTATAGCCTGGCGTCATGTGACTTCTGATCTTATCCACCCCAGTCCAACACCAACATCTCCACACTTTAGTAGAAAGAATCAAAAGGCAGATTATTATTTATATAGAGAAATAGAGTCCAAAAGATTGCAGTTCAGAGGGACCTGGGTGTTCTTCTGCATGAAACGCAAAGAGGTTAGTATGCAGGTGCAACAAGTAATTGGGAAAGCAAATAGAATTTTGGTTTCTTTTGCTAGGAGGTTGTAATTTTAAGATAGGGATGTCTAGTTACAGAGAATGGGAGTCAGTCAGACAGCATAACAAACTAGGCTATGGTTCTCACTACAGCTGTGAATTCTTGTAAAGGTACAGCTAAGACTGTGGCTGAGGCGAATCATAGTCACAAGTGAGGTGCTGGAAGACTGGATGTTGGCAAACGTGGTGCCACTGTTTAAGAAGGGTGGTAAAGACAAGCCAGGGAACTATAGACCGGTGAGCCTGACCTCGGTGGTGGGCAAGTTGTTGGAGGGAATCCTGAGGGACAGGATGTACATGTATTTGGAAAGGTGAAGACTTATTCGGGCTATGTGTGTGGGAAATCATGTCTCACAAACTTGATTGAGTTTTTTGAAGAAGTAACAAAGAAGATTGATGTGGGCAGAGCAGTAGATGTGATCTACATGGATTTTAGTTCAACAAGGTTCCCCATGGGAGATTGATTAGCAAGGTTAGATCTCACAGAATACAGGGAGAACTAACCATTTGGATACAGAACTGGCTCAAAAGTCAGAAGACAGAGGGTGGTGATGGAGGGTTGTTTTTCAGACTGGAGGCCTGTGACCAGAGAAGTTCCACAAGGATCGGTGCTGGGCCCTCTACTTTTTGTCATTTACATAAATGATTTGGATGCGAGCATAAGAGATACAGTTAGTAAGTTGATGACACCAAAATTGGAGGTGTAGTGGACAGTGAAGAGGGTTACCTCAGATTTCAACAGGATCTGGACCAGATGGGCCTATGGGCTGAGAAGTGGCAGATGGAGTTTAATTCAGATAAATGCGAGGTGCTGCATTTTGGGAAACCAAATCTTAGCAGGATTTATACACTTAATGGTAAGGTCCTAGGGAATGTTGCTGAACAAAGAGACCTTGGAGTGCAGGTTCATAGCTCCTTGAAAGTGGAGTCGCAGGTAGATAGGATAGTGAAGGAGGCGGTTGGTATGCTTTCCTTTATCGGTCAGAGTGTTGAGTACAGGAGTTGGGAGGTCATGTTGCGGCTGTACAGGACATTGGTTAGGCCACCATTGGAATATTGTGTGCAATTCTGGTCTCCTTCCTATCGGAAAGATATTGTGAAACCTGAAAGGGTTCAGAAAAGATTTACAAGGATGTTGCCAGGGTTGGAGGATCTGAGCTACAGGGAGAGGCTGAATAGTGTGGGGCTGTTTTCCCTGGAGTGCCGGAGGCTGAGGGGTGACCTTATAGAAGTTTACAAAATTATGAGGGGCATGGATAGGATAAATAGACAAAGTCTTTTCCCTGGGGTCAGGGAGTCCAGAGGGCATAGGTTTAGGGTGAGAGGGGAAAGATATAAAAGAGACCTAAGGGGCAACTTTTTCACACAGAGGGTGGTACATGTTTGGGATGAGCTGCCACAGAATATGGTGGAGGCTGGTACAATTGCAACATTTAAGAGGCATTTGGATGGGTATATGAATAGGAAGGGTTTGGAGAGATATGGGCCGGGTGCAGGCAGGTGGAACTAGATTGGGTTGGGATATCTGGTTGGCATGGATGGGTTGGACCGAAGGGTCTGTTTCCATGCTGTACATCTCTATGACTCTATGACTCTATCAGGATTTTGTATCTAAAATAGGGTGGCCACATTTCCCCAGGGTGAAGTGAGCAAGCCTGGAGTGATATTAAGGGCCAGCAAAACTCTATTGCTGGAAAAGGATATGATGTTCCCACCAGTGGGTGCATAAGTGCGAAGGTGCTAGTAAAAGGGATTGGTGGAAGGTTCCTTTTGCCCTGTCCCTTTTGACCTTGTGTATGGTGCAGAGCTGCAAATGTGTTGCTGGTCAAAGCACAGCAGGCCAGGCAGCATCTCAGGAATAGAGAATTCGACGTTTCGAGCATAAGCCCTTCATCAGGAATAAGAGAGAGAGAGCCAAGCCGGCTGAGATAAAAGGTAGGGAGGAGGGACTAGGGGGAGGGGCGATGGAGGTGGGATAGGTGGAAGGAGGTCAAGGTGAGGGTGATAGGCCGGAGTGGGGTGGGGGCGGAGAGGTCAGGAAGAGGATTGCAGGTTAGGAGGGCGGTGCTGAGTTGAGGGAACCGACTGAGACAAGGTGGGGGGAGGGGAAATGAGGAAGCTGGAGAAATCTGAATTCATACCTTGTGGTTGGAGGGTTCCCAGGCGGAAGATGAGGCGCTCCTCCTCCAGCCGTCGTGTAGTTGTGTTCTGCCGGTGGAGGAGTCCAAGGACCTGCATGTCCTCGGTGGAGTGGGAGGGGGAGTTAAAGTGTTGAGCCACGGGGTGATTGGGTTGGTTGGTTCGGGCGGCCCAGAGGTGTTCTCTGAAGCGTTCCGCAAGTAAGCGGCCTGTCTCACCAATATAGAGGAGGCCACATCGGGTGCAGCGGATGCAATAGATGATGTGTGTGGAGGTACAGGTGAACTTGTGGCGGATATGGAAGGATCCCTTGGGGCCTTGGAGGGAAGTGAGTGTGGAGGTGTGGGCGCAAGTTTTACATTTCCTGCGGTTGCAGGGGAAGGTGCCGGGGGTGGAGGTTGGGTTGGTGGGGGGTGTGGATCTGACAAGGGAGTCACGAAGGGAGTGGTCCTTGCGGAACGCTGATAGGGGAGGGGAGGGAAATATATCCTTGGTGGTGGGGTCCGTTTGGAGGTGGCGGAAATGGCGGCGGATAATACGTTGTATGCGCAGGTTGGTGGGGTGGTAGGTGAGAACCAGTGGGGTTCTGTCTTGGTGGCGGTTGGAGGAGCGGGGCTCAAGGGCGGAGGAGCGGGAAGTGGAGGAGATGCGGTGGAGGGCATCGTCGATCACGTCTGGGGGGAATCTGCGGTCCTTGAAGAAGGAGGCCATCTGGGTTGTGCGGTGTTGGAATTGGTCCTCCTGGGAGCAGATGCGGCGGAGACGAAGGAATTGGGAATATGGGATGGCGTTTTTACAGGGGGCAGGGTGGGAGGAGGTGTAGTCCAGGTAGCTGTGGGAGTCATTTCAGGTCGGGATGGAAGGTGTTAGTAAAGTTGATGAACTGTTCAACCTCCTCGTGGGAGCACGAGGCAGCGCCGATACAGTCATCGATGTAGCGGAGGAAAAGGTGGGGGGTGGTGCCAGTGTAGTTGCGGAAGATGGACTGTTCCACATATCCTACGAAGAGGCAGGCATAGCTGGGGCCCATGCGGGTGCCCATGGCAACTCCTTTAGTTTGGAGGAAGTGGGAGGATTGAAAAGAGAAGTTATTCAGGGTGAGGACCAGTTCAGTCAGTCGAAGGAGGGTGTCACCAGTTCAGTCAGTCGAAGGAGGGACCTCCATCGCCCCTCCCCCTAGTCCCTCCTCCCTACCTTTTATCTCAGCCGGCTTGGCTCTCTCTCTCTTATTCCTGATGAAGGGCTTATGCTCGAAACGTCGAATTCTCTATTCCTGAGATGCTGCCTGGCCTGCTGTGCTTTGACCAGCAACACATTTGCAGCTGTGATCTCCAGCATCTGCAGACCTCATTTTTTACTCGTATGGTGCAGAGACCCTGGGAGATAACCCCACTGCTTGTGAATGGGATTGACCTGCTCCTTGTTAAAGACCTGGAGGAGTCAAAGGTTATTGAACTCAGTGGCCTTTGAGAAGACCAAAAATAGAATAAGGGCGGGGCAGGAGGGAGGAGGAGGAGGAGGAATGCTCATATCAATACTTGGTTAACCCTTTAAAGCTCAGTTCAATGGCCCAGAAAGAGTAACAAAGGAATTCCTGGAAGTAAACTATCTAATTCATGGTATCATGAAGGGGATAGGCGTGTGTGTCTCAGTACCACCGACCTAGAGGATGAGGGTAGCAGTGGAGATCAATTGGAGGGAGACCTGGAAGTGGCCTACATTGAACCCCTAACTATTTGTTTAATCAATAAAGAGATACGAGCAAACCCAAACTTAGTGTTCACTCACCTCAGTGCAGAACAACAAGGGGACTTGATGAGTCTGTTCCTTGTGTTTCAAGATTATTGCAGACCAGCCCCTTGTGAGGAGTGCAAGCCTTGCATGGCTAGGTGCTCATGGACTATGGTGTTGAACAGTTAACTGTGTTTCTTCAATTTTCTACTTGTAAGTAAACTTTTTAATTTTGTTTCCCTTATTTCTTCCACTTTGTACCTCAGATTCTGTACCTAGGTACCTTTGTACAAAAACATGATACAGTAAGTGGCAACTTGTAAACTTTTCACTGTACTCAGGTTGATGTGTAACAATAAACCTAATTCAATTCAATATAAAAACAACTGAAAAAAACAAACTATTTTGGACTCCAAAATGGGAGATAGCTTTGGAAAGCTGAAACCCATTTTAATGGGAGAGCCTGAGTCAGCTTCCAAAACTTTAACCAAGCTTCGAAAATAGCCATCAATGGGAGTGACATTGGAAGCTGTCCACTCTAGTGGGTGAAACTGGGTTAAAGAGAGAAGACGCAGTTATTTCTCCAGAAAGCTAAACAAGATTAGTACAGAAGGAACCTCTTACTATAGCACTGTCTCTCAAACACTTTGACACATTTGTCCATAATAGGTACTGGGAGGCCAAAGTCCATACTGGCCACAATCTGTTAACTTTTGTGAAAAGACTTAAGACCCAGAATGGCTGTTTTTTCTGTTGGAGTTTGTTCCTCAATCACACAATCTAAAATTCACTCACACTACTGGGAAATGGAATGTACATACATGTGCTCATACAAAATAGAAGCAGAAGTAGACCTTTCAGCCCCTCGAGCCTATGCTAGCATTCAATAACATCGTGAATGATCTGTTTGTGTTTTAAATTCCACCTTCCTATCACCATCCAAAATCTTTGGATTCCTTTGCCTGACATGAAATATATCTCTTTCTGAAATATATTCAATGATCCACTTCACTCTGCCGCTCCACTTTCACCACCATGAGGTGCAGAGCTCCATAAAATCACACAACCCTCAGAGAAAAGCACTATTCTCTATGGCCCAATAGAGTCATGTTAAAGCAGAACTTGACCAACCAAATCCATTAGTAAAAACATAGCAGAAACTCCCAAGCAGCTGCAGTTCTTGAAGTTTTCTGTAAGGCAGAATCAGATCAGGTGAACCCTTTGATAATACAATTTCACTCTTCCAGGAATCATGTCAGTTTGGTTTTCTGCTGCTGACTCACAGCCTAATGCCTAAATTCATCTAAATCCAGGCTCCATTTCTAAATAATGAACACGCTGGTTCAATTTCTGGCATCCACACAGACTGAAATCACCTGAAAGTTTGACAATTTGTTGCGGTCAACAGCAAAGCCATAATGTAGCTGTGCACACACATATGCACTTGGAGTCTTGCTTGAGAACCGGGTCTCAAACCCTCTGAGGAACTGAGACTGGATGTATTGCAGAGCCTTACAAATGCTCTCAAACCTTGTGCTGGTTAACTCATCTTACTAAGAGCTATGGAACTAGCTGCGCAACTGCTCTGAACATAACCAGTGAGGATTGGGAAGTGAGGCAATCTTCCCTGAGGTTCCAGTTCCCATCACCTCCCCAGTAATTCCTTCAGAAAACCTCCCTGTCGAACTTAAAGAGACTTAAAGGTGAATGAATGCATGTGTTTCTTGTTTATCTTCTATCTGAGAATGAGAATTAATTTTGTGGAGGATGTGTCATGAAAGAGGATCATAAGCCTAAATTATTTACAGATATATTGAACTTTTAAGAGCAACGTGTACTTTTTAAAACAGACATACAAGTCAGACGACAGCTGAAGGTGTGAATTCAGTGGCTTTCTAATGCAAAGGGTTCTGATAAGTCCTGGTTGTCAATCTTAGGAGCATTACCTTAGGTCAGATTGAATCATTAATGCCCATCCTCTATCCTTTGTATGTCCTGGGCCTACATCAATGTTCAGGCAGCTCATCATTAAAAGAAAGATTCATGGCTACAACTCAGCCGACTGCTGCATTCATGAGAATGTTCTGCTTTTGACCAGGTCTGTAAGCAGTCTCCTAATTAGTTTGCTAATTGAATTCTATAGGATGCATCCAGTGCTTTCTATGCCCTAACTGGCCTCTCAGGTAAATGCAACATAATTCAAAAAAAGAGTGAGGGAAGGAAAAGTGATTCTCCCAGTGTTCAGGCCATTTATCACTCAACCAGCACCACTGAAAAATAAATTATCTGCTCATTTCTCCCATTGCAGTTTGATGGACCTTTCAAATTGGTTTCCCACATGACAACAGTGACTTTAATCAACAGCAACTCATTGCCTTAAAATGGCATTGTACCGTTCCAAGGTCAAGGAAATGTTCACGTAAATGCAAGTACTCCTTCTTAATGCCAAGTTCCATTGTGCTGAAGTAACTCAAGGTAAAAGTAAAACAGATTCTGAGTAAGTTTATGCACTTTATATTAAATGATACTTTAAAAGCAATTCCAAGCATTAATGTGTGTTACAGCAGTTAACTCCCGCAACAATTTTTTGTGAAGGGACAGTAGATGATAATTGGTTCATTAGAACTGATGCAAAAAGTTGCTTTATATTATCATATGCACTATTAGCACTTCTTTTCACTTCAATAAAAAGGAAATCAGCTTCTTATAGAAGAAAGTCTAAACATCAAACAGTGCAACATAGTGTCTTCTGATGTGACATAGTTTGGAACTGAAAGTAATTGATTACAAGGGGGTATTACTCAGTTTTGGAAAACTCAGTTTTGTAAAGATCAAAAGAAATTCTCCATCAATTTGCAGTGCTGACAGCTCGGATCCGAGCAATGGAGAATCAGCTATTGCACCGAGATACAAAAGGATACACTTCTGCCACAGTTGCCAGGGTAACTTGCTTAAAGGAAGTAGATCTCTGAAAGGTCTCCTGTATAAAAGGCTCTAGTTCTATTACTAAGTGTGGAGGGCTTTTCGTTAGTTCCATTATATTGTACACTGACTTTGATCACATTTTGTTTTGAAAAATGGACGTGTTATCTATTAGGCCTGAAATATGACCATTTCTCAATCAACGTGATATTCCCTTAAAAGTTCAATATATCCATAAGTGATATACCCCAGCAACAATTGTGGACATTAGAAGCAAACTTCACATTTTGCCTGTTTTTAAACATTTCATATGCTGGTAATGAGTTTGTTGACATTTGTCTAGTTTAAATAGGTCTTCACTGAGTACATTAGCTGGTTGGCTGATGCAGAATATTGAATGATAAATAGAATAAAAGCAATCACAATGAATCTACACTTATTAATTTATGCATCATAAGGGACTTCTATTAAATAAACATATCATTAATTAATACCACGCACTCTAAGAGTGGAGAAAACAAGCCTGACAATATCTATCAATACATAGACTGAATTTGTACAATGAGAACTAACCTTTTGCAATTTTAATGAATTGCATTATTCTGATAACCTCAAAACCTTTGGAACATTAAAATTTACAACAGGGGCCCATTCAGCCCATTGTTTTGGTGATAGCTCTCAATTGCAATAATATATTCAAATCCCATTTCCCAATGCTATTTAAGGTCCTTTGTTTACAAATATGTATCCAAATCTCTCTTAGGTGCTATTACAGTCTCTCCCTCAGTAAACATTTGTGGTAAAAATTCCATCTTTTAATAACATTGTGAAAAAGTGTTTTCAAACTAATCTCTTTTGCTCTTGTTACATGCAAATAGTTTCAAGGAAATTTAAGATGAAACTGGAATGCTGATATCAGTCATGGAGGTTGTAATAATCCTTAATGGGCTAACGTTACACCAAAGAGAACTAATCTGTTCTAAATACTAGTGTAATATTATCATAATTTCTATTGAATTTGCCTAAAATCATTGCAATTCATCAATAGGTTGTATACCAGCTGCTTTGAGACATGACTAATTTAGAGAGGCACTTCTTAAATGTAAATCTGCAGCTGTTCTTCCCATTATATTGTATAGTCCCCATAGTTTATGCGGTTGTCATTAAAATGCACAACACAGAATCAAGTGATTTGGCCAGTGCTGTGATTAAAGGGTTACCACTAAAATATGTAAATAGTAATCAATCTCATACTAAGTCTAATTGTAGAAATAGTTCAGAGCGTTGATTTAACCATAATCTTAAAAAAGATATTACACTCCATCAACGTCTCTCTCTAAACAATATAGAACACCCAATCTCTTCACAATATCAGCCAGGTTAAGTGTAGTGATGGTAATGAAGTCAACCAGGTGAATTTCATAGAATATGAGTTCCCTGATTGGGGCTGTTAATCTGGTCCAATCAGGGAGCCTTGGCTGACAGATATAAACAGGAGTGTCAGAGGTTCGCTCTGAGAGTTGGCTCTGAGGGAGCTGGATCAATGTCAAGGATTCTCCATGTGTAAATAAAAGGGCTACTGGCCTCTCAGGAGTTATTCCATTAAGGTTTACATTTCACATGAATCTCCTCCCACTCTTCATCTAACTCCATTATTATATCTATCAATCCATCTCTCCCTTAAACCTTTATCTACTATCATCTTAAATGTAGTACTGCCATTTACCTTGAATTTTCCTTTAGTAGGGAACTCCATTCTATTGTTTTATTACAGATTCTCACCGATTTTTGTTTCTTACCTGATGACAATGAAACAGATATTCAACTTGCCTGATGGGAATAAAACTGGCATTGAGGAGCAACCATCTCCTGTTCAATTGAGATCAGTGGAATTAAGACAGGTCAGTGTCCAAAATGAAGACAGACAAGGCTGTAGAAACCCAGAGGAAATGCCATCATTTGTGGAGAAAGGAATAGAGTTAACATTGTGGGTGGCATGGTGGTTCAGTGGTTAGCACTGCTGCCTCACAGTGACTGAGACCCGGGTTCAATTCCCACCTCGGGAAACTGTTGGTGTGGAGTTTGCACGTTCTTCCCTGTCTGTGTGGGTGCTCTGGTTTCCTCCCACAGTCCAAAGATGTGAAGGTGAGGTGAATTGGCCATGCTAAATTGCCTGTAGCGTTAGGTGCATTAGTCAGGGTGAATGTAGTGGAATGGGTCTGGGTGGGTTGCTCTTTGGAGGGTTGGTGTGGACTTGTTGGGCCAAAGGGCCTGTTTCCACACTGTAGGGAATCTAATCTAATTTCAAGTCTAGTTTGACTCGGCTTCAGAACTGAGCTTCACAGCTCAGCCAGTCACATCAACAATAGACACCTTCATCAGGGGGTTGAAAGAGCGTCATTCTGAAAGCTAGTGCTTCCAATTATACCTGTTAGACTATAAGCTGGTGTTGTGCGATTATTAACTTTGTACACCCCAGTCCAACACCGGCATCTCCAAAAACAGACACCTACATAGATATCAAGGTACAAGGTTTACCTGGATCTCTAATGATGTTATGGATTGGGAGACAGATCAAGGACTTTCTAATCCGTATTCTTCCAGCAGGATTCAATGGAATATTCAGCTGTGGGTGCCTAACAAGTTTACTTTGAGGGTTTTCTGTAACCCTCTTGATATGTTAATGCTCATTCAGCTGCCTGTTTTATTGTTTTATTGCTGCAATATTCTCAGTAATTAAGAACTGTAATCTGAGATAAAATAAGAGTTACTGATATACAATATCTATCTTGCTAAGTTCTGATTTGCAACAGTGATTGAAGTATTCAGTCAGATTAGGGTTCAAGGCCTGACTCTCCAGGGACAGAATCTTGTTTGGTGTGTCTGGGGTCTTGAG
Source organism: Hemiscyllium ocellatum (assembly GCF_020745735.1). NCBI lineage: Eukaryota > Metazoa > Chordata > Chondrichthyes > Orectolobiformes > Hemiscylliidae > Hemiscyllium > Hemiscyllium ocellatum. The sequence continues at coordinate 51,080,477 of NC_083423.1, forward strand.
CAGCCTCTTTTCAGGAGGCCTGGAAATCTACAAACCAATCAGATCGTGGCATGACCTACTCTGATGCAAGAACCCATCTGAGCTATGGAAATCTGCCAATCAATCAGAGGCTGGCAGCTCCTGTGTTCAGCAACAGCACTGTGGAAGTGACGGCTGTGGCTAAAACAACAAATCTGGCTGGATGTCTACTAACATTGCCCTGTCTCCTCGAGAAGCAAGGGGCACCTGGGGTGAGCGCAAGATCCCTCATCCCCCTCAGCACCATGGCTTGAGCAGTGCAGTGCAGGTCTATGCTCATATTCAGCAGGTTCTGAGAGTGATTAAGTCCAAACGTGGGCTAGGTTAGGATCTGAAAGCCTGTCAGAAATCTGTGACCTGTTAGGATCTGAAAGCCTGCCAGATCTTCCAGCAATCAGCCAACTAGTTGACCATTGGCTGGTTATGTATTGGGATTAGGATCCAGATTGAAGAATTCCCATTGGTCGACACCTCTCTAGATTCTGAGGACGAAGGAGTGAGTGTGGAACAGGTGAGTGCAGCTGGGAGTGGGGCTGGTTCTTGTGGGGTCATGAGGGTGGAAAAAAAGGCAAGAGTATTGGCTCCCCTTGGCTATTGCTGTACCTACCCCAATTGAGAGAACTGTGAGAGAACTGAAATTATTGCAGCCTCAGGCAGAAATTGGCCTTATAGTGGTTATTTATTGACCACACAAAGTCCTCATAGAATCCCAGTGTGGAAGTAGGCCATTCAGCCCATCAAGTCCACATTGACCCTCTGAACAGCATTCCACCCAGACACAAGTTGTGGCAACCCTATATTTCCCATGGCTTAGCCACCTAGTCTGCACATCTCTGTACACTATGGGCAACTTAGCATAGTCAATCCACCTAACCTGCACATCTTTGGAATGTGGAAGGGAACCAGACCACCCAGAGGAAACCCACACAGACATGGGGAGAATGTACAACTCCACGCAGACAGTCACCCGAGGGTGGAATCGAACCTGGGTCCCTGACACTATCTGGTAGCAGTGTTACCCACTGAGCCATCATGCTGCCTTCAATTGCACTAGGATGAGAAAGTGGAGATTGAGCCTTCCTGACCAGAATTGTGGGTGGAGATGGAAAGGTGACAGGACTCCAGGATATCATTAAGTTACCCTCTTGCCTGCATGGAGCAGATATCTGGCCCAGGGGAAGAGAAAACATTAACAGTTGCAATGTGTTCCTCAGTTACCTCTGTTGTGAAAATGAGCAGCTCAGCTCAGATCTCAGCCCTAGTGCATTGTCTAAATGAGACCGTCTTCCAGCCACCACCAGCAGGGAGAAAGATAACCCTCAGAAAAATACCATCAGAAAGTGAACAGGTTTCAAAACAGGAAGAAAACAACCTTTCTGTTCATAGTGTAGCTGCATAGAGAAGTGCTAAATGACAATAATTTACTCTTCTCTTGATTTAATTGTATATATTCCTCAATCTTACTATCTTACTAACAGTGAAATCCTAGAACACAAAGTTTTTAAATGTCCTGTTTATCCATGATGCAGTGCTAAACACTCTACTGATAGGCACAAACATTTATGTAAGCATTTCTGTTATTGATTTCCCAATGATTCAATAGTTTCTTGTTTCAGTTCTTTACTCCTAAGTTTCCAAATCTTTGTTGTAATGTTGCAGGAATAGCTGAACTTGTTTGAGTTTATGAACCTGACATCCAGCTGCACATTGATTTTTGTGTGTGGTTAGTTTTGACTTGGCTAATGCACTTCACAGTCTTCTTTCCAGTCTGTTCTTGCCAGGATATCAGATATAAGAGGGGGAGTTTAATGTGCTTTCTCAAAGAAAGAACTTTCAACAACATTCTGTAACCTCATGTGCAAATTAGATGTAGTTAGATCAGCCTACATTTTGCATCATTGGATGCCTTGTCAGTGATTGAACTTCTCTCTGTGTGAAGAGCACTAAACCCAAAAACAAACAGAAAATCACAAGGAACTGCGGGTTCTAGAAATCTGGAATAACAACAGAAATGCTGAAGAAACATAAGATGTCAGGCAGCATCTATGAAGAGCCCAATGATCTCCCAGTCATCGCACATTTCAATTCCCCCAACCACTCCCTTTCCGAAATGACCATCCTTGGCCTCCTCCCCTGCCAAAACAAACCACAGCTCCTATTGGAGGAATAGCACTTTATCTTCTGCCTGGGCACCCTACAGCCCAGAGGACTCAAAATTGAGTTCCCCAATTTCAAATAGCCTTCCCCTATCCCCCGACTCCCCTCCCAGTCCCTCACCCTCCCTTCCACTGCTCCCTGCCAACAACCAGGTGATACCCTCCCATTGATCAACCAGGTCGTACCCCCTACCTGTCTTCACCTATCCTCACTTCACCACCTTGCCCCTGCCTCCCCCTTTATCTTCAGCGCCCCTGACACCCACCCCTAGTCCTCAAGAAGGGTAACACCCAAAACATTGACTTATGCACCTCCTGATACTGCCTGGCTTGTTGTGTTCTTCCAGCCTCCTCTCTGCCGACAGTGATTTGAAGAGTCAGTTTCTCTCTCCACAGATGCTGCCAGATCTGTTGAATTTCTCCAGAAAATTGCATAAATTGAATTGTTCCTATAGGGGTGAAATGACAGGATAACAAACCTGCAGTTGGACATTTGGATAAAGGGATTGATTATGCAGGGAATTACAGGCTTTTGTGGATGATGTGACAGTGATTAGATTTTTGAATTTTTCAGCTCAGAAACAGGAAGCTAGGCTTTCGCTCCTATTCAGAACAGGCTAAGAACAATTTTAAAAGTTTGCTGCAATTCTTGTTTGGATCAGTGCATCAAGTACAATCCAGTGAAATGGCATTTACTAAACCTGTATAACTCAACAGCACAACAGCCTGGCATTTTATTCACAGAACAATCAGATGATTGCAGATCTACATACATGATGGTTCTAATAGAATAAATGATATCACTATGTGGTTCGAGCCACAATCTCAAGCAGTGGAAGCATATCAGAAAATTACAGTTACATTGTAAGATTAGAATTTAAGAGTCCAGACTACTCAAAAAAGAGGGGCTAGCTCACATGTGGTTCAAAAGTAATTTATTAAGAAACAACCGCTTAAATAAGTCCATAACTAAATAGAGTAAGCATACAACCAGAGTGAATAATATACTATTTCCAGAGGATGAATGATAGGTGGTGTAGAGCAATTGTTGGTCTTCATAGTCAATGTTGGTGACAGCAGCTCCCTACTGCTTAACCCATCTGTAGATAGGTCTTCTTTGGGCTTGTTTTGTCTGACGAAGATTGGTGCTATGTCCCCTTCTTGGCCCAAATTGTCCATGCTAACCAAGTTTCCCAAACGAAACTAGTCCCACTTGCCTGCATTTGACCATATCCTTCTAAACCTTTCCTATTCATGTAATTGTCCAAATTTATTTTAAACTTTGTAACAGTACTTGCTTCTACCACTTCCACATGAACTGCTTTGTGTGACAAAATTGCCCCCCGTTCCCTCTTAAATCTTAACTCTCACATTAAAGTATGCCCTCTAGTTTTGCACTCCCCCACCCCAGGGAAAAGACCTTTGCTATTCACCTTACCCATGCCTCTCATGATTTTATAACCCTCATTCAGGTCACCCTTCAACATCCTATGCCCCATTGAAAAAAGTCCCAGCCTATCCTTATAACTCAAATCCTTTAGTCTTGGCAACATCCTGGTAAATCTTTTCTGAGCCCTCTCCAATTTAATAATATCCTTCTGGAAAGGGTGAAAATAGATAAGTCCCCTGGGCCTGAGGGCATTTATCCTAGGATTCTCTGGGAAGCAAGGGAGGAGATTGCAGAGGCATTGGCCTTGATTTTTATGTCCTCGTTGTCTACAAGAATAGTGCCAGAAGACTGGAGGATAGCAAATGTGGTTCCCTTGTTCAAGAAGGGGAGTAGGGATAACCCTAGTAACTATAGGCCGGTGAGTCTCACTTTTGTTGTGGGCAAAGTCTTAGAGAGAATTGTAAGGGATAGGATTTATGAACATCTGGATAGGAATAATGTGATCAAGGATAGTCAGCATGGTTTTGTGAAGGGCAGGTCGTGCCTCACAAACCTTATTGAATTCTTTGAGAAGGTGACTAAGGAGGTGGACGAGGGTAAAGCGGTAGATGTGGTGTATATGGATTTTAGTAAAGCATTTGATAAGGTTCCCCATGGTAGGCTACTGCAAAAAATACGGAGGTAAGGCATTGAGGGTGCATTAGAGGTTTGGATTAGCAATTGGCTGGCTGGAAGAAGACAGAGAGTAAAGTTTCATCTTGGAGTGCAGTTACGAGCAGTGTTCCGCAAGGATCTGTTTTTGGACCATTGCTGTTTGTCATTTTTATAAATAACCTGGAGGAGGGGCTAGAAGGTTGGGTGAGCAAGTTTGCGGATGATACGAAAGTCGGTGGAGTTGTTGACAGTGAGGAAGGATGTGGCAAGTTATAATGGGATATAGATAAGCTGCAGAGCTGGGCAGAAAGGTGACAAATGGAGTTCAATGTAGGTAAGTGTGAAGTGATTCACTTTGGTAAGAATAACAAGAAGATGGAGTACTGGGCTAATGGTCGGATACTTGGTAGTGTGGATGAGCAGAGGGATCTTGGTGTCCATGTACACAGATCTCTGAAAGTTGCCACCCAGCTCAATAGTGCTGTGAAGAAGGCATATGGTGTACTGGCTTTTATTGGTAGAGGAATTGAGTTCTGGAGTCCTGAGGTCATGTTGCAGTTGTATAAGACTCTGGTGCGGCCGCATCTGGAGTATTGTGTGCCGTTTTGGTCGCCATACTATAGGAAGGATGTGGAGGCACTGGAACGGGTGCAGAGGAGGTTTACCAGGATGTTGCCTGGTATGGTAGGAAGATCGTATGAGGAAAGGCTGAGGCACTTGGGGCTGTTTTCATTGGAGAAAAGAAGGTTTAGGGGTGACTTGATAGAGGCATACAAGATGATTAGGGGTTTAGATAGGGTTGACAATGAGAACCTTTTTCCACGTATGGAGTCAGCTATTACGAGGGGGCATAGCTTTAAATTAAGGGGTGGTAGGTATAGGACAGGTGTTAAGGGTGGATTCTTTACTCAGCAGGTCGTGAGTTCATGGAATGCTCTGCCAGTAACAGTGGTGGACTCTCCCTCTTTATGGGCATTTAAACGGGCATTGGATAGGCATATGGAGGATAGTGGGCTAGTGTAGGTTAGGTGGGCTTGGGTAGGCGCAACATCGAGGGCCAAAGGGCCTGTACTGCGCTGTATTTTTCTATGCATTCTATGTTTCCTATAGCAGGACAACCAGAAGTGTACACTGTATGCCAAAATCCTGTACAACCTCAACATGACATTTCAACTGTTATACTCAACGGTCTGAGAAATGAAGGCATGCATGCTAAATCTCTTCTTAACCACTCTGTCTACCTATGATGCAACTTTCAAAGTACCATGCAACTTTCAGGTACCATGTACCTGAACCCCTGGGTCTCTCTGTTTGGCAACATTCCCCAGGGCCCTACCACCAATTGTACAAGTCCTACCCTTGTTTGTTTTTACCAAAATGCAATACCTCCTATTAATCCAAATTAAATTCCATCTGCCACTACTCAGCTCATTGGTCCAATGGATCAAGATCCAATTGAAATCTTAGATAACCAACTTCACTGTCACCTATGCCACCAGTTTTGGTGTCACCCGCAACTTACTAACCATGCCTCCTAAATTCATCCAAATAATTTGTATAAATTACAAACAAAAGTGGACCCAGCACCAATTCCTGTGGAACACCACTGGTCACAGGCTTCCAGTCTGGAAAACAACCGTCCATCACCACCCTCTGTCTCCCACCGTCAAACCAATTTTGTATCCAACTGGCAAGCTCTCCCTGAATCCCATGTGGTCTAACTTTACTAATTAGTCTACTATGCGGAACCATATCAAAGGCTTCACTTATGTCGGTGTAAGTAACGTCTACCACTCTGGCCTCATCAATCCTTTTGGTTACGTCCTCAAAAAACTCAACTAAGTTTGTGATACACGATTTCCCATGGACAAAGCCATGCTGACTATCCCTGAACAATCCATGCCTTTCCAAATGCATGTCAATCCTATCTCTCAGAATCCCCTCTAACAACTTAGCCACCACTGATCTCAAATTCACAGGTCTATAGTTCCCAGGCTTTTCCTTATGGCCCTTCTTAAATAAAGGCACAACATTAACCATCCTCCAGAACTCTGGCACCTAACCTGTGGCTGTACAATATCTCTCCTGGAGGCCCTGCAATTTCTTCCCAAACTTCCCACAAAGTGCTGACATACAATGGATCAGATCCTGGAGATTTATCCACCTTTTTTAAGATCCTCCAGCATTTCCTCTTCTATAATGAAAACTGTTGTCAATACATCTTCATTTATTTCCTAAGTTCCCTAGCCTTCATTTCTTTCTCCACAGTAAAAACTGACATGAAATATTTGTTCAGTACCTCTCCCATTTCCTGAGGTACCACACACAGATTAACTTGTTGATCTTTCAGGGGCCTTATTCACTCTCAAGTTGCTCTTTTGCTGTTAGTGTACTTTTAAAATCTCTAGAATATCCTGAACCTCATCAGGCAAGGCTATCTCATATCCCATTTTTGCCCTCCAGATTTCCCTCTTAAGAAAGCCCCTACACTCCTTATAATCTTCAAGACATTCACTCAATCCCAGTTTTCTATACCTAATATAACTCCTTATTCTTGACCAGAGCTTCAATATCTTCACTCATCCATTGTTCCCTACTCTTATATTGAACTGTCAATCCAGTCCCTCCTTCAGCCATATTTCTGTATTAGCTACGATGTCCCAGTCCCATGTTCCCATACATGTCCTGAGTCCATTTGCTTTATCTGTAAGACCCCTTGCATTGAAATAAACACAGTTTAATTCATTACAGTAACCTTGTTCTCTGACTTGCTCGTGCCTACCTTTTCTGATTAACTTGCTCTTTTTAAATTCAGACCCATGCTCATTTGTCTTTCTATTCTCAGTACTACTTAGGATTCCCCCAAACCTCCTCCCAACCACCTCCCAGTTTAAAGGCTCCCAAATAGCATTAGCAAATCTCCCTGCCAGGATATTGGTCCCCTTTCACTTCAGGTGAAACCCATCCCTTTTGAACAGGTCTTTTCTGTCCCAGAAGAGATCCCAATGACCTACAAATCTGACCCTTGCCATTATTTCAAGGGACTGGTTGTCTATCCAATGTTAACCATGTTTTCAGTCCCATCTAACCAATTACGTCCCTCTGCCCATCACTCTTCCTTGAGGTCATGTTTCAGCTTATCCCATGCTGGGTATCACTTTTCACTTTCTGCCGGGTACTTGTACAGATAGGAGGATATAGGAGTCCCTTCTAACTAGTTAGGAATACCTACAGTGTCCACATGTTCCCATTTGGAAACATCATTCTCTATAGGTATTATCCTTATTTACCTTAGTCCTTGGTGGCTGAGAACTATTTTCCTGATTTTTACTCAGATAAAGAAAAACACATGACCTTCTGTTGGGTGATGATAGCACTGTACCTATTCATTATATTTGTAAAGATACCATTTATCACAATGCTATGCTTGACATTCATCTGTGAGAAATAGGGGGGCTGTGTGTATTCAAGGACATGTGATGGAACATTTGTCAGGATATGTGCTAGGGCACGTATTCCGACCTCACATATGTGATAAAGTTTTGGACATGTTCCTTCCAATCTGCAAAACCTCTCTCTGACAGATGCCAGCAGGGCTGTGTAAATCAAGTGAACAGCAGCGGAAAAGAGAAGGCTATGTTATTAAACCAGAGAAGGTTCAGAAGAGACTGACCAGAATGCTGCCAGGTATGCAGGGTTTGAGTTATAATGGCTGGATAAGCTGGGGTCTTTCTCACTGGAACATAGGAGGTTGAGAGGTGACCTTATAGAAATTTATAAAATCATGAGAGGTATAGAAATAGTTAATGGCAGGTGTCTTTTCCCTAGGATGGGAATTTCCCAAGACGAGGGGGCACATTTTTAAAGTGAGAGGAGGGAGATTTCAAAAAAGACATGAGGGGTAGATTTTTACGCAGAGGGTGGTTCACATGTGCAATGAACATCCTAAGGAAGTGGTAGATATGGACACAATTATAATGTTTAAAAGACATTTGGGTAAGTCCAAAAATAGGAAACGTTTGGAGGGTTTGGGTCAGGAGCAAGGTTGGTGGGACTAGTTTAGTTTGGGATTATGTTCGGCACAGACTGGTTGGACTGAAGGATCTGTTTCCATGATGATGACTCCATGACTCTATAATCCATAGCCAGAGGAATAACAAGAGCTATTCACGCATCAAGCTTGGTCTGCCATTCAATTAGATTTTGTCAGTTCAATTCCATCAGCTGTCCTTGTCTTCACATCAGTTGAAAGCTTAACTGAGCAAAATATTTTTGTCTTTGCCCTGAACAACTTCAATTAATCATTTAGGATTTAGTTGAAGCAATTTTTTTCACTCTAAGAATTTGAAATTCTCGACCCCAGAAATTTATGGATGCTCAGTTGATCAGTAAATTTAAAACTGATAGCAACCAATGAAGCCATCAAGGATAAGAGGTAGAGTGAGAAAGAGAGGGTGAATATGGAGGTTTAGCCATTACCTTATTGAATCATGAGGCAGTTGTGGGAATTCATATGACCTACTGCTGCACCTATTTCCTCTACTCTAACAGGATCATTATCTTTCAATGGTATGGCAGGATCTGTGTGAATGTGATATTGGAAAGCTATCTGGAACATTTGTTGCCAAGAAACTGCACATGCAATTGATACAAAATATGCCTCAGAGTCAGTGTTCCCTTGTTATGAATTTCCTTTGCTAAAGACTATTCACATAATGTACCTGTGACAGGAAAATTGCAGGCAATTTATATCAGATGCACTATTACTCGGCTTTGTGCTGAGATCCAACATTACACAATAATACCTAATTCTGGACTGTATTACTTAGACTACATAATGATCATGTGATAAAACAGATTCTGCTCCTTGGATTGAAGAACTCTTCATTGTTATTTTGAGTTTTGGAATAACATTTATGGAAAATACCAGCTTTACTTGAGTACTGATGGCAACTTCACATGATAGAACAGTGCCCAACATTAAAGGAAAGGAACTACAGGCAAATATGGTCTCCTATCTTGAACCCACATTTCAGAAAGCGCTTTTGCAGAATATCATTTCTAACTAATGACCAGACAATGCACAGTCTGTAAGGGCTGATCTAAGACGGAAAAAATAATGAGCGCAACAGGAATAGCTGAATAAATCTTACAGAAAAATAGTTTAGACAGTCTGTAGAGAGAAATCAGTGCAATCTGACAAGTGCATTCAACCTGCTTCAACCCTGCTTCAAAATAGTTTAGCTGGTCAATAATGTAACCACTGTTAATGGGACTTTGCTGTTTGCTAATATTTGACTGTGTATTTCTACTAATTTCTACCAACTGTAAACTTCAAAAGTACTCAATTGACTGTGAGACATTTAGGGACATTCGGAGTTTATGAAGGGCAGTGTATTAGAATAATTTATTTTCTTTTCAATGGGATAGTTGCACTCTCATCCTTAAGCTAAAAGATTGTGAGGTCACGTTCTACATCAGGATATGAGCAGAATAGAAACATAGAAAACAGGTGCAGGAGTAGGCCAATTGGGCCTTTAAGTCTGCTTCACCATTCAATATGATCATGGCTGATCATGCAATCTCAGTATCCCATCCTGTTTTCTCCCCATACCCCTTGATCCCTTTAGCTGCAAGGGCCACTTCCAGCTCCCTCTTGAATATGTCTAATGAATTGGCCCCAACAGCTTCTTGTGGGGGTGAATTCCACAGGTTCACAACTCTCTGAGTGAAGAAATTCTTCCTCATCTCAGTCCTGAATAGCTTACCCCTTATTCTTCGGTTCTTCGACTGTGACCCCTAGTTCTGGACTTCCCCAACATTGGAAACATTCTTCCCGCATCTAGCCTGTCAAGTGCCATCAGAATTTTACATGCTTCTACAAGGTGCCCCCTTATTCTTCTAAATTCCAATGAGTACAAGGCCAGTCAGTCCAATCTTTCTTCACATGTCAGTACTGCCATCCTGGGAATCAGTCTTGTGAATCTTTGCTGGATTCCCTCATTAACAAGAATGTCCTTCCACAGACTAAGAGACTAAAACTGCACATGATACTCAAGGTGTGGCCTCACCAAGGGCCTGTATAACTACAGCAAGACATCTCTACTCCTATATTAAAGTCCTCTTGCTATGAAAGCTAACATGCCATTAACCATTAGTCTAACAATCTAGTGCAGTGCAGAGAGGGTGTGGCTTTGTTAGAGGTGCTGTCTTTCACGGAAGACTTTAAACCAAATTTCCCCTCTCGATTGGATGTGAATGACCTTAGTGAATAATTTTGAAGATGACTAGCCAAGTTATATCCAATGTCCTGGTCAATATATATATTCCTCAATTAACATCACAAAAACAGATTGTGATAGAGAGGCATGAGCAAATTAATGGCTGCTTTCCAACAAAATGACCGTTTGACACCATCACTTTCACAAGAGTAACTGAGATGACCAAAACAAATCTTGACCTTGCAGCATTGTGCATATCTGGGAACTGAAAATTAATGCATTTGTTCAATGAAAATGCAGCATAATAGAGTTTATGGTGAAGTTCAGGTATTTCATTAAAATGATCAATATTCTTCTCTACTTTCTTGTTTAGCTGTGTTCAGAAAACATAATGATTTTGTCCTGCTGTCAGATGATCCTCAGTTGAATCAACATGTTTCTATTCTTCAGTACTCAACACTCAAAGAAAGGACTCAGAAAGGGGATTCGAAGGAGGATGTTTAATTATGTTTCCTGAAGGATTAGTCAGCAGCCATGAAGATTAAGATTACAATAATTTAATATTTCACATCATTGGAAGTAAATATTTCCAGATAAGCATCAGAAGTAATTTGACTTCAAATCTTTGTGGTAAAAACAATGACTGCAGATGCTGGAAACCAGATTCTGGATCAATGGTGCTGGAAGAGCACAGCAGTTCAGGCAGCAAGTGCCAATGGCACTCGGCCACTCCGTGTTATCAAATGTATTTTTCACCATAAGTACTCTCAGCTGGCATTGAACTCACTTCCTTCTTGATTGTTACACTGCCAAGTTAACAGAGCTCTTCCCTCCATTTGCAGCTCACCGGCTCCAACTGAATGTCTGCCTTACAACCCGTAATCAACTCCAGCTCAATACATTGCAGTTAGCTAAGCATTTTTCTATCTCTAACATTCCACTCATGCATTTCTTCTGCAGTTTTGCCATCTTTTTGCTACTGTTTCTTCCTCTGCATAAGTCAGGGGTAAATGTAGAGTAATAGGATAGGGGAATCGGTCTGGGTGGGATATTCTTTGAAGGGTCAGTGTTGACTTGTTGGGCCAAATGGTCCATTTCCACACTGTAGGGATTCTATAATAACAGTGAACATTTGTTCAATGCATTGCTTATTTCTATAGAGAACAGAGGAGGTGCCCCTCTTAGAGTCATAGAGTTGTACAATGTGGAAACAGACTATACAGTCCAACTTGTCCATGCCAACCAGACATCCTAAATTAATCTGGTCCCTTTTGTCAGCATTTGGTCCATATCTCTCTAAACCCTTCCTATCATGTACCCATCTAGATGCCTTTCAAATGTTGTACTTGTACCAGCCTCCACCACTTCCTCTGGCAGCATATTCCATACACGTACCACCCTCTGCATGAAAAGGTTGCCCCTTAGATCCCTTTTAAATCTTTCCCTTCTCACCTTAAATCTATGCCCTCTAGTTTTGAACTCCCTTATACTGGGAAAAGGACATTGGCAATTCATCCTATCTATGCCCCTCATAACTTTATAAACCTCTATAAGGTCACCCCTCAAGCTCCAGCGCTTCAGGGAAAATAGCCCTAGCCTAGTCAGCCTGTCCCTAAAGCTCAGACCCTCCAACCATGGCAACATCCCTGTAAGTCCTTTCTGCACCCTTTCAAGTTTAACATCTTTCCAACAACAGGGATACCAGAACTGAATAGAGTATTCCAAAGGTGGCCTAACAAATGTCCTGTACAGCCATAACATGACTTCCCAAAGGAGTTTTGCCTTTTAGCCACAGTTTCCAAATGTTGGAACAGCCCCAGTTTACAACTGCCAATGGCTTTCCTAGTCATGTACTGATTTCCATTGAATTCTCTGACAGTCATTACCATGAGTCAATGAAAGAGCCCTCCATCTTTAAATGACTCTGCCTTCAGATGATCATTGGTCTTTATGGCTTTGACCTATTTTTCTAATCAATCTGTTCAGAGATGTTATTACATACCTCTGGAACAGGTGAGACTTGAACCCGGGTCTGATATTCATGGTGGAGAAAGTGAGGACTGCAGATGCTGGAGATCAGATCTGAAAAATGTGTTGCTGGAAAAGCACAGCAGATCAGGCAGCATCCAAGGAGCTTATGCCCGAAACGTCGATTCTCCTGCTCCTTGGATGCTGCCTGACCTGCTGCGCTTTTCCAGCAACACATTTTTCAGCTCTGATATTCATGGTGCTCATTAAAAATTGTGTTACTAACTTTTGTTTTTGTCCTCTGCTCAGTTGTCCAATAGGTTCACTGGTGCAATCATAGGAAAAGCAAAAACCAAGCCCTAGATTTTCTACTCAAATTATGTTGGCCTCTTGTGTAACTTGAGTGGATGTTGATTCTTCAGAATATGGAAAATCCCCAACATTTTCCACCAGAGGTGATGTTGAATATGTATCTTGTCAAATACAAACTGCCATGTTATAGGTACAGTCTAAATGAGAGAAATGTATTCAAGGATAAATTTTTCCATTATTTTCCCTGGGCAATGCAGGACATAAAGTAAGACTGTTTACCATTGCATGAAGCACTGACAGGAAGGACAGGGGAAAAATTTAAATTTCTTGGCCTGGGTTTTCATTTTCCAATGGAGATGCAAAGTGGATTACCAAATTCCGAACTTTGATTTTGCTCTGGTTGGAAAAGTACGTTATTTCACTGCTTTCCTGACTTTATTATTTTTGTGCTACCTTTTTGTAGGTTGGGAACACATTCCGCACAAAATCCACAAAAACACTTCTTCCATGGTTGAGGTGTCAATGGTGTATCACAGGAAAATTGCATTTCCTCCTGCACACAAAGTGTATGTGCTGGTGTGCGTTCTTGATGACCACCAAGACACCATAAAATACAGGACCAGAATTAGGCTATTCAACCCATTAGAGTCTGTTGTGCCGCGATTGACTTAAGTCTCAACCTCATTTTTCCTGTCTTCTCCCCATGACCCTTGACCCCCTAACTAGTCAAAAAACACTGCGAGGATTCAGGAACATTCTTAAAGGTGAAGTGTAAAATGTTTTGATATCTTTAAATATCATTGTTAGATGATGTTTTTAAGGTAAATGTGTTTTTGATGCGGTGATTCATCACAGGAATGTGTCCTGCAAAGCTAATTTGACCTTGAGATTGACTCCTATTGTCTAAGTGTTGACATACAGTGCAGTGATTTAAAAGGGAGAAAAATTGCATAAGTGCTTTCAAAATGCTTTTTTTCCTAATGTTCTGACAGCCTGTGCTGTCATGTTTGCTAATTTAAATCAACTGATGGCTATGGCTGTTCAGAAAGTCAACTGTTTTTTAAGAGTTGAAAATCCCTGCATCTGCTCCTTGATTGACAGGAATGCTGCTTGGAAATGTATGGTGGATGTCCTGTCAGTTTCAGACAACACAACTGGACGGCTTTTGTAAGACAGCAATGTTTGGCTGAGTTTCAAAAGCTATCAATAGTTTCAGCTCAGCGGCTGGTCTATTAATCAACAAACGCAGACTGATCCATTGATTCTTTTAGGAGGTTGTAATAACAGAATATGAATTTGGTTTATTTTCTTGTTTGGTTAAGTATCTGAGAGCCACCTCATCAGAGGATTAGAGTTTTTTTTCCCTCTCATTGGAATAGGTCTCTTGTCCCTTCACCTCTTCTGGGTTTGAGTTTATATTTTTATTCAATTCTTAAATAGATAATTGTAACCACCCCCCCCCCCCCCCCCCCCCCCAAACACACACACACACAGTGATTTTAAATAATTCCCATTACTAGTCATGCCTCCATAGATTATAACAGAGATACTGGATTAGTGACTATGGTGGGTGAGAGGCATGGGCAAGTGCGTGTGCTGGAGGGGGTGAAGGACAATGTTGGAAAAATGTAAAACTTTACCCTAGGAAATGAGGGAGATCATGCCTTACAAATCAGTTAGAATTCATTGAGGAGGTAACAGGCAAGTTAGATGAAGGAAAGGTAATGGACATGATCTATTTAGATTTTCAGAGGCCTTTGACAAGGTGTCACAGAGGAGGCTGCGGTGTTAGGGGCATGGATAGAGGATTAGAGGATCGGTCGACTGGCAGAAGGCATAGAGTGGAGGGTAAAGGGGTCTTTTTAAGGATGACAGCAGGTGACTAGTGGAGTTCCACAGGGGTCATTTTTGGAATCACAACTATTTTGCTGTATAGCTTAATGATCTGGATGAAGGAACTGGTGGCATTCTTGCTAAGTTTGCAGAAGACACAATGATAGGAAGAGGGGCAGGTAGTGTTGAGGAAGTGGGGAGGCTGCAGGACTTGGACAGGTGAAGTGAGTGAGCAAAGAAGTGTCAGATGGAATACAATGTGGGAAAGTATGAGGTTATGCACTTTGGTAGGGAGATGTAGACTATTTTCTAAACGGGGAAAGATTTTGGAAATCTAAAAGCACAAAGCAATTTGTATGTCTGAGTTCAGGATTCTATTAACGTGCAAGTTCAGTTGGCTGTTAGGAAGACAAACATAACGTTAGCATTCAATTCCTGAGGACTATAAGAGCAGACATGTGCTGCTGAAGCTGTATATTACTCTGGTCAGACTGCAGTTAGAATATGAGGAGGAGTTTTGGGGCCTGTATCTAAGGAAGGATGAGCTGGCATTGGAGGAGCTCCAGAAGAGGTTTACAAGAATGATCCTGGAGCTAAAGGGCTTGGCATGTGAGGATTAGTTGAGGTCTCTCAGTCTGTTTTCAGAGTTTAGAAGGAATCTGATTTAAACTTACAGAATACTGAGAGTACTTGACAGAGTGGAGGTGGAGAAAATGTTTCCACTATTGGCAGAGACTAGGAACTGGGGGCACAGCCTCAGAGTGAAGGACAACTCTTTCGATCTGAGATAAGGAGGAGTTTCTTCAACCAGAGAGTAGTGAATCTGTAGAATTCATTGCCACAGAAGGCTGTGGAGGTCAAATCATTGAATGTCTAAAGGACAGATAGACATGTTTTTGATTAATGAGATTATCAAGGGTACAAAAAGAAGGCATAAGAACGAAGTTGGGAAACATATCACCCATGATCGATTGGTGGAGCAGACCTGAATGAGCTAATTCTGCTCCTCTATCTTATGGAGTCTGAGACAACTGAAGTGTTACACTGCACAAGCGACAACTGTTCACCACCAAAACCTTCAAGGGTCATTAAGGACTGGTATAAATGCTGGTCAAGTATTCTACATATGAATAATTAAATGAAAGGCACTGAAATGCTACAAAAGCATTGAGCACCTTAACGAGTCCTTAAGGATAACTGCACCTAGTTAAAATAAAACACATTCTGCACCTCCTTTGAAAGCAAATATATGTCAGAAGTGCAGAGAAGGCACAAAGCCTGGAAATCTCAAGCCAATAACCTGTTTGAAACCCATTAGCATACACTACCCTGATTGCTTTGCTATAGAAACCTGCCTGGCCCAGGACAGTCTTGCTCCCTCAGCATCCTATCAAATACCCAGGATGGTTAACATGATCATCCTTGCTTCTAAAGACTAACAGGATACATGCAATTCTCCCATTAATTTAAAATAAAATTATACCTTCATTAATTACTGCCACCTGCCTCAGTAACAACTCTTAATGAATGCATCTGCAAAATTACTATCCCTATAAAGGAGGCTAGGGAAGTTACTCCCTTTACTTCATGGTGGTCAGTCACAACTTGGGAGAGGGTGCAGACTTAACACACTACTAATAATGAAAGGCTTGTTACTTTGAAGGACTAGAGAATCGGGGGGGGGGGGGCGGTAAGTGATTTCTAAAAGTTAGGGTAATAAATTTAAGGACAGGTTGAATCCAGGTATTCTAAAATATGAGGGATTACAATAGTGATAAAGAGGCACATCGCAGTGCATGGGAGGGTTGGTGCCAGAAAACACAGATCGGAGAAAACTGGCTGGATTCTCAAACAGAATGAGTTGCAATCAGATATGGACCATTTAAAATTAAGCTGCACTAATTTAAGATTGAAACGAGGAGGAATTACTCCCCTCAGAGGGTTGTCTCTCTTTGGAAGTCCTTGTCCCAGAGGGCTGTGATATCAATGTGTATTTAAGGCTAAGATAGATAGATTCTTGATCGGGGAATGAGGATTATGGGAAAAGGGCAGGGAAGTGGACAAGAGGAGTGTTCCAGATCAGCCAACGTTTGGGGGCCAAATATGCTATGCCTATTTGTTATGATCTTAGCTAAAAGGATCAAAAAAATGTATTCACTTTAATTTTCCAGAACAAAATTGGAGATACTTTAAAAGAATTTTGTCAGGCTATGTGTAAACATAAGGGAATATGACTGGCTTGTTTACAGGGGGCATAGACACAATCAGTAAAACAGCCAGCCTCTATTCTGTATAATTCAATGAGTTAGGTTAATTTGACCACAGCTACAGACAGTTGGTTTTAGGAAGCATTTCTTCATGAAAAATCTATGGTTTGTACCTGGTCCTGATTGCTACCTGGGGTGAGGTGGCAATGTTTGAGTTAGAGATGTACAACATGAAAACAGACCCTTTGGTCTAATCCATGCTGATCAGATATCCTAAATTAATCAAGTCTCATTTGCCAGCATTTGGCTCATGTCCCTTTAAACCCTTCTTATTCATATACTCATTCAGAGGCCTTTTCAACGCTGCAATTGTACCAGTCTCCACTACCTCCTCTGGCAGCTCATTCTACACAAACACCACGATCTGCATGAAAAGTTTCTTCTTTGGTCCCTTTTAAATCTTTCCCATCTCACTTGAAACCTATGTCCTCTAGTCCTGGAATCCCCCAACCCAGAGAAAAGACCTTGTCTTGTCCATTTACCTTATCAATGCTCCTGATGATTTTATAAACCTCTAAGGTCATCCCTCAGCCTCTGATGCTCCAGGGAAAACAGCCCCAGCCGATTCAGCCTTCTTCCTATAGCTCAAATTCTCCAAACCTGGCAACATCCTTGTAAATCTTTTCTGAACTCTTTCAAGTTTCACAACATCCTTCCTCCAGGAGAGAGACCAGAATTGCATACAATATTCCATAAGTGGCCTAACCAATGTCCTGAACAGCCAGAACATGACCTCCCAACTCCTATACTCAATGCTCTGTCCAGTAAAAGAAAGCATACCAAACATCATCTTCACTAGTCCTTTCACAGATGATTAGCCATTGTGACTAGGTAAGTTTTGTGAAATGAAGGATTCGATCACTCTCATGCACGATGAATTGGAATCTTCATGTACCAGTAGAAGCAGAGCTTGTTACAAGTATAAGTACATCAATGTCTTTTCAACAGCTTCAAAAAAAAACTGTGTATTTACATGTTCTTAACTTTATTTTTTAAAATGGTAACCATGTAATTTGGGTCAGTTAAAATTCGAGAATACACCCATTACAAATCATGGATAAGAGTTTACAGAGATACTCTAATCTTGCTGTAATTGGTTTCTTTGCAACTTCGGAGAAAGCAGTACTGCAGTCAGCCTCAAAATTACAGATCCTTCAGTTCCCTCTGAATCTTCCACAACGTCTCAGCACTCTTTCTCAGCTGGGCCACCTCATCATCTTTCAGAGTTTGATTGATGACATCAGTTAGTCCGTCTGCACTCAGTACACATGGCAGGCTCAGGAAGACTTCATCCTCTATGCCATACATACCCTGGGGTTAAAGACACAGTGCACAATCACAAGCCAGTTTCCATATGCACTAACTCTATTAAAATATGTATTACTTTTACCAACTAAAGATACAATTGTGACTGTAGGACTGCTGCGTCACAGGTTCGATTCCATCCTCGGGCAACTGTCTGTGTGGAGTTTGCACAATCTCTCTGTGTCTGCAAGGGTTTCCTCCGGGTGCTCCGGTTTCCTCTCTCAGTCCAAAGATGTACAGGTCAGGTGAATTGGCCATGCTAAATTGCCCATAGTGTTAGTTGCATTAGTCAGAGGGAAAAGGGTCTGGGTAGGTTACTCTTCGGAGGATCTGTGTGGACTGGTTGGGCCGAAGGGCCTGTTTCCGCACTGTAGGGAATCTAATCTAATCTAATCGAAATATCTTTAAAGAGAAAAATCCTGAGCCGAAATGATGGACAAAATCATGAACCCTTTCAAAAGGAACTTAACCCAGCCTTCATAGAATCAAACAGCACAGAAACAGACCCTATGGTCCAACCTGTCCATGCTGAGCATAATCCCAAACTAAACTAGTCCCATCCACCTGCTCTTAGCCTATATCCCTCCAAACCTTTCCTATTAATGTCCTTTCCAAGTATCTTTAAACACTAACTGTACCCACATCCAGCACTTCCTCAAGAAATTCATGCCAGATACAAACCATCCTCTGTGGAGTAAATTTGGCCCTCATGTCTTTTTTTAAATCTCTCTCCTCTCACCTCAACAATGTGCCCCCTAGCCTTGAAATCCCCCATGCTAGGGAAAAGACACCTACCATTAACTCTACCTATATGCCTCATAATTTTAAGTACTTCTGCAAGATCAAGAATAAAGCTACATCAAAGTATATTAAGGAACTCAAAAGCAATTTCTTTGAAGTGGCTGTCACTATCAGAGGTACACAGCACAGAGGGATGGGTATCTGTGCAGCAATACTTAAAAAGAAAATGAGAGCCTTCGTGTAATGTGTGAAGGACCTGGTGAATGAAACTGCAGGCAATGATACAGAACTGTTTGCAGGCATGTTCAAAGTCTGCACTCTCAATTTTCATCAAGAATGCCAAACAACTACAAAACCTTCTGGTTGAAGGTTGAAATATTGGACAACATAAGCCTATTGTTCACCTTACTGATTTAACAGAATGTGGCAGCTCACATTTATTGACATTAATTAGTTACTGCAATATATACTCGAGTGATAGTCAATCTCATGTAAAAGTCCACCCCCTATTTATGGTCAAATAACCTGGAATTTTCCATACATCTCATGTAAAAGTCACCCCTAGTTCTTCACAGATCAAAGGTTATGAGTCAGCGAGCTGGTTGTCACTTCCCACTCCAGCTTTCCAGTCTGCCACACTGCTCCCAGTCTTCCAGTCCGCTGGCTCTGCTCCGGGTTTTCAGAATTACCGTAATTTGTTTCTTTTCTCCTTTATTCATTCAGAGAGCAACTAGATTCCCTCCAATATGAAAACAAGTCCTTCAGCCCAACAAGTACACACCGACCCTCTGAAAAGTAACCTACCCAGACCCATTCTCCTACCCTATATTTACCCCAGACGAATGCACCTAACACTGCGGACAATTCAGCATGGACAATTTACCTGACCTATCTTTGGATTGTGAGACGAAACTGGAGCACCCAAAGGAAACCCACGCAGACACAGGGAGAATGTGCAAACTCCACATAGACAGTTGCCCGAGGCAATTGGGCTTCTGCTAAATGATACAGTATAAATTTTGATGGGCATGAATTTCAATCCCTCAAAAAGTAGTATCCCTATAATAGTCGACCCTATAAATTTAACCTTAAGAAGTAATTTTTTAAAAATTCAACTACTACTCGACTATTTACGTTGATCTGACATCAGTTAATAGCAAATGATACGGAAACCTGTAAAATGTGTACTTTTAATAAAACTATTGGACAGGAGGAAAAATTCTTACCAAGGTTAATGAAATGTTAATGCAAGGAGGTTGGAATACAAAAGTATAGATGTTACATTGCAACTACAGGGTTTCCCCTGCTGTCTGAAATAACAGTGCTTCTATGAAACCTTTTGTAAGCCAAAACTGGCATAAATCAAAGAAAGCAGTTGAACAGTATTTTCACGTTTCGCCATTTCTTGTAAAAAGTGAAAATCCTTTTTGGATTTCTTTCCGTTCGTGAAAACAGGTATTAATGTAGGTCTTTCGTAAAAGCCAAGTGGCGTAAAGTGAACTTTTGAAAAGTGGGGGACACTTGTACCTAAAACTGCGGTTAGACCTTATTTAGAGTACTGCATTCCATTCAGAGTCATAGCTCAGGAAGAACGCATAAGTATTGGAACAGGGGCTGCATGGATTCAACAAATTGGGGCTAAACAATGTAAATCATGAGGACAGGATGCATATTCATTTAAGTATAGAAGGTTCAGACGTAACTAATTATCAAAGAACTGCATCCTCAAGTTAAAAGTTCTGCAATTAAATTAAACCTGGATTGACTCTCTGCTATCTAATCATTTTTAAAAAAAATCATATTTATCATTAACATCTCAAGTGACACTGTCCATGTGTTTAGTTCTCTGCTGCTGGCAATCCAACTAAGCCAATTATAGTAATTCAATAATAACCTTAATACCACCCAATGAAATGTGTATGAAGAAACAGCAGTTGCTGATTTAAATTACCCATTATGGTTTCAGGTTTTGTTGAGATAGTTCTCCTGTAAGTGAACATTCCCTTCCTTTGAAGCACAATGCAACTGTACGTGCACAATATCTCATAGTTCCAGTAAAGTCTACATGGCAAGACTGAAAACAGATGTGGCATTTGTATGACCTGTCTCTGATGGAGGGAGGGGAGGGGGAAGAGAGAGAGACAGAGACACAGACACAGAGACAGAGAGAGAGACAGAGAGAGATATACTAATAATCCTCCTTTTCTGCATTCATTTGATTTGTAACTAACCCAGGACAATTCTGACATCTAGCCCTTTAAATTTACTCTCGCTATCAGTTTACCAACATTGAAAAGTTCATGTTCATCAAGTTAAAATTGATTAAATGCAATACATAATTTATTGAGTTTAGTTGATTCAGCAGCTAACCACAGGATGGAAACAAAACAATCACAGAACTCCTATTGTGGGAAAGGAGGAGTGCATCAGGGAATCGTTTATGACTAGGAAGAAAACATTCACCGAAAGCTGCAATTGTTATAGGCTACAGTGGCAAAGGAACAGAACATGTTCTAGTTGCTGAAATGCAAGCAGGAAGTGTTGGGAGAAAACATCTTTGGAGAGAGAAAGTAACACCAATCCCCATGACCTCTTCACCCCATTCTGAAGAGAAATCATGGGACTCAAATCATGAACTTGGTTTCTCTTCCCCCCCAACAGATGTCGCCAAATCTGATGAATCTTCCAGCACTTTAATGCTTTTTAAACATCTAGCATCTTCAGCATTTTATTTCAGTAGTCCAGCAGCTATTAGGTGCAGATGTTAGTGCTGAAATCCCAACATTAACTATTACGTATTTGTAAGAATCCCTAATTTGCAGTAAACCAGAATATATCTTTAATACGGTAACATCTCATACCTTTACCATGGTGGATACTGGGTGAATCCGCCTCAGATTCTTCACAATGGATTCCGTCAGTTCAGCAACACTGAGGCCAATGGCCCAGTTGGTATATCCTTTCAGTTTAATCACTTCATAAGCACTAGCAAAACAAAAATAGTATTAATTCCGGCATTTGTACATCAGGTTAGCGCCACAACTTTAAGCGTGAAAAATATTGAGCACAAAGTGCTCTTAACAACAGAAACAAGAAAAATTGATGCTTTACACCACCATTCTATATAAAACATTGCACAGCCTGCCTGTTTCGCTTGCCCACTTCCCATTGAATATTTATCTATTGAAGCTAAACTTAGAGGACACAATTTCTTAAATTTGCCAATTTTAATTAGATTAGATTACTTACAGTGTGGAAACAGGCCCTTCGGCCCAACACACCGACCCGCCGAAGCGCAACCCACCCATACCCCTACATTTACCCCTTACCTAACACTACGGGCAATTTAGCATGGCCAATTCACCTGACCCGCACATCTTTGGATTGTGGGAGGAAACCGGAGCACCCGGAGGAAACCTCAGCAGACACGGGGAGAACGTGCAAACTCCACACAGTCAGTCGCCTGAGTCGGGAATTGAACCCGGGTCTCAGGCGCTGCGAGACAGCAGTGCTAACCACTGTGCCACCGTGCCGCCCACATTCACACCAACTCTGTTGTTACCAGGATCTTGTTAAGACTATATTTGTAACATGATGCTCCAATTGGCAATTTCCTGCACTGTCAGCATCTAATGAAGCCATCATACCAAGTTTAAAATCAAACTTTTTAAGTATCATTTTATTTCTATGTGAGTAGTAACAAGCATAAAATGTGTAACTCCTGTTAATTTAGGCCCCTCACCCAGCCCCCAGCAACAGCTTTACCAATTTTACAAACTTGGCAGTAGAGTTTTGTAAGCAGATTGTTAACCAAAAGCCTAATTTTTCGCTGGGATTGTTATGTTCCTACCTCGTCTGCTGTAGTGTGGGAAAATCAGGAGATGTGATAGTATAGTAGTAACATCAGTGAACTAGGAATCCAAAGATCTAGGCAATTGCTGTGGGAACATGGATTCAAATCCCATCATGATGAATTCAATGAAATGGAAAAGCTAATGGTGACAATGTAATGAATGTCATAAATGTCCATCTAGTTCACCTTTAGAGAAGGAAATGTGCTCCTCTTACCAGGCAGTACAGTGGAGTACTGTATTCAGTTCTAGCTGTCCTGTTACAGGAAGAATATTATTAAACTGGAGAGGGTTCAGAAAAGATTTACCAAGAGGCTGCTGGAAATGAAGGGTTTGACTTACAAAATGTAGACTGGAAAGACAGACCTTTTTCATTGGATGTTGAGCAGTGACCTAATGAGGTTTATATAGATAAGGTGAATGACAAGAGTCTTTTCCCTAGGGTGGAGGAGTTTAAAACTAGGGGGCATATTCTTAAGGTGACAGGAGAAAGATTCACACAGAGGTGGTTTGTGCGTGGAATGAACTGCCAGAGGAAGTGGTGGATGCAGATTCAGTTATAACATTTAAAATACATTTGAATAAGTTCATGAATAGGAAAGGTTTGAAAGGATATGGGCCAAGCGCAGGCAGGTGAGATTATTAGTTTGGGAACATAGTCAGCATTGTCTAGTTAGACTGCAGAGTCTGTTTCCATGCTGTTTGATTCTATGGCATGTCACTCCAGATTCTCAGCAATACGGTTGATTCTTAACTATCCTCTGTTCGAGAGATTGTCAGTAAATACTACCTTACCAGCAACACGAAAATTTCATTGCTGTATTAAAACAAGCATGAATCAAGGCTTAAAATTAGTGCTAGGGAAACTGAGGAAACACTTCTTCACATAAGTTAGCTGAAACCTTCTCCCTCGATAACTATTGATTTTTGTTCAGCATGGATATCAAGAAATGTTCAATGTCTCGACCAGCCCAACTGTTGGAACTGAACTGAGGGGCTGAATGGCCTACTCCTGTTCTTTCGTTTTCCATAATACAATATAAACTATATTTCAAAAATACTTTAATGAGATGTGATGAGCTTGGGAGCACCTGAAGGTCATAAAATAGTTGTTTTATAAATACGAACTTGCCCACTTCATCTGCAACAGTAATAAATCTGTTAATGTTATAAAGCACCTAATCATCTTTTAATTGAACTATTATAGCCTACTCTTACTTCTTAAGAGAACAGGCTACTAGTTGAGATGCATTTAAAAACTTGGCACTTTAAACACTTACCTTCTCCATCTCTATCGTTTCCTGACTCATTTCTGGAAAAGCCTCATAATGGCTTTGATGAGAATCGGAACTCAGACATTGACCTCTACATTTTAAACTTTGTCTAATGTTGATCATTGCATAAAGACTTTGTTGTATACCTATCCACCACCATTTTGTGGACATCTTTCCAGTTCTCCTTGTCCTGAGCAGTTCCAATATCAGGGCTCAGCTGCTGCAGTCCAACTCCTGCCACGTTGACACCACTCCAAACGGGGACTGCAAATGCAAAGGAGCAGAATGTGGACAGTTCTATAAATATCTTTATAATATTGCTATAAATATCTATTGGCAAACTGCAACTTAACTATAGCATCTGGCATATATTAAAAGTGTAATGATATAATATTCACGTCACATTCAACAGCACAACTTCATTTGATTTTAACACTATTCACGTTGCCTCTAACTCGTTCTCCAAATATTTCTGATAATCAAGATGAAGATAGGTTAGTAACAATGAAGAAGTAATCCCTAAGCAGCAAGCCTTCCGCAAAACAAAATATTCAAATGAAAAAAGTTTTCAATCTGACGGGTTAATTGAGTCTAGCTCCACAGATGCTCTCCAGACCAGAGTATTTCTACCATTATGATTTTATTTCAGATTTCCAGCACCTATAGTCTTCTGCTGCTGAACAAATTAACTGTTAACAGCAATGCCAAATGCACTTATAACGTCCTTAAAAATTATGTTACATTACATTAAAGCCACATAATTTGATCGCTTGTGTTACGGGTGGGCAGAGCAGGGGAAAAGTGCAGTTCATTGACTTTAACTGGTCCACGTGTTTAAAAAACTCCCAGCTTTCACTTACATGCTCTTGGTCAATTCCCCAATCAAAAGGGGCTAAAATGCAAGCAGAGGAACAGAGGAGTAAGGAGCAGGAATAGGCTATTCAGCCTGCTACCACATAAGATCAGAGGTGATCTGGGCTCGGGTCTCAGATTCAATTTCCTGTTTGCCTCCGTAATTCCCACGTCCAAAAATATCTAACTAATTCAGCCTTGAATATATTTAAATGGCTCCACTAACTCTTCAGGGAAAGAATTCTATACTAAATGACCCTTAAAAAAAAACTCTCCTCATCTCTTAAGAACGTCCCCAAGCTTTTGTCTCCCAATAAGAAGAAATGTCCTTCCGGTACCCATTCTATCCAGACCTCTCAAAGTCACCTCTCATGCTTCTAAACTCCAATAAGTATAAGGATAGCCTGTCCAACCTTCCTTCATCAGATAAACTCTTCATCTCAGGAATGAGTCAAAGTGAACCCTGAGTGAAGTCTACCAAAGTCATTATATCTCTTTTTCCAAATAACAAGTCCAAAACTGTATCCCACATTCCAGAAGTGGTCTCACCAACATCAAGTATTGGCAGCTGGAATCTACCAATTGGTACTGAAAGAATGGCTTACTAGCAAATTAATGATGGGATAACAATGGAGGCAGGGTTGAGGTTAAAAGCAGATCATCTGTGATCATAGTTGAATGGCAGAGCGGGCTCAAAAGGCAGAGTGATCCACCTTTGGCCCTTGTTTGTTGTAGTATGGAAGTTTTCACAAGAGAAAGACTTGGGGAAGTCAAGAGTTGGGCAAACCCAACTGGAAAGAGGTTAACCTGCTTGGTCTTCACTGCCCTTCCAATCAGTTGGAAAAAATCTGACCTTATTTGATAGAAACTAAAAAGTATGAGATTTATATGATGTATCACAAAACGTAACCATGCAGCCTTACCACTGGAATCTCCGTGTTCACCAAGCACCCAACCATGGCAACTGGATGGATGGAGTCCAAGTTTCTCAGCCATCAGGTAACGGAATCGAGCAGAATCCAAATTACAGCCGCTGCCAATCACACGGTTCTTTGGAAATCCACTCATCTTCCATGTTACGTATGTTAGAATATCAACTAGAACCCAGGAAAAACAACACATGAGCACTTCAAAATTCAAACTGATTCTAATTAGAGCAAACACAGCATTATGGCTTGAGGCTCCAAAGGAATTTCATCACAAGTGGATATGATTATATATGCTGGCTGTTCTAACAGGCTATTCCCTTTCGCTAGAAAGAAAGATAGGCACTTATATAACTTCTCATCAGCACCAGATGTGGTGGTGCTTCATAGCCAAAGAAATGCTTTTGAAGTCAGGTTGCTGTTGTAATATTTATGGAGTAGAAACGCAATTGGGGATATTGGTAGGAGGCAGAATTTCCAAATATTTCTTCTGATGTTCTCCCCCTGGGGAAGATCCAGGACCCATTCAGTCTTAAACCCTACGGTTAACAAAGTTTAATATTGTGGCTGCTGAGGTTGTGAATGTGTGGGTTGTAGTTTTTTTAGAATTTCTCGGTTTGGAAAGGTGCCAGACATTTGGAAAACACAAATGTACAGCCGTATTCAAGAAATGAAGGAGGTAAAAAGCTAAAAACTATAGTCCAGTTAGTCCAACGTCCGTCATTGGGAAAATGCTGGTATCCATTACTAACAAAGGCTAGTAGCAGCATATTTAGAAAACTGACAGAAGCAACATGGTTTTGTGATAAGATGTCTCATAAATTTTATTGCACAAGATAAGAGCTGATGGTGTTGGGGTAGTACATTAGCATGGATAGTGTATCACTCAACTAGCAGGAAAGAGATTCAAGACAAATGGGTCATCTTCAACTTGGCAAACTAATGGGGTATCACAGATTCCATTCTGGCAGCTCAACTATTTAAGACTTGTATTCATGACCTGAATTAAGGGACTGAGCATAATGTAACTGAATTCATCGACAATACAAAAATAGGAAGCAGAGGCTTGTGAGGAGTAACGGAGTCTGTAGAGGGATATAAAGCAGAAGGAAAGAGAAAGTTTATCCACTTAGCAGAACGTGCAGAAAAGCAGAATATTATTTAAATGGAAAGAGTTCGGAATACTGCAAATAAAGGTATATGGGTGTCTCGTATACATAAGCAATCAGCATTCAGATACAGCAAGTATTTTGTAAGGGAAATGGAATATTGAACTTTATTGCAAAGAGACTGGCGCATAAAAGTAAAAAAATCTTGCTACAACTGTACAGGACATCGCACTCTAATTGTGCTCTCATCACAGTATAATTTTGGTCACGTTTCTATACTTGGAATGGAAGCAGCTCAGAGAATGTTCACTAGGATGACATCTGGGATGATAAGCTTGGCTTATGAGGAAAACTTGGGCAAGATGAACTCTCACTCACTGGAGTTTAGAAGATTGATCTTATTGAAACATACAAGATTCTGAGGAACGTGACAGGGTATTTCACAAGAGAATATTTTGCTTGGCGGAGAAATCTAGAATTAAGGAGCATCGTTGAAAAATAAAGGAATCCCTCACTTACAATAAGGAGGATTCCTCAGAATGGTTAGATCTTTGGAATTCTCTTCCACAGAGAGCAGTGGAAGTTGGATCATTGAATAAGCTGAAGGCTAAACAAGGAGACAGTGAGAACTGCAGATGCTGGAGTCAGAGTAGATAGAGTGTGGCGCTGGAAATGGCACAGAAGGTCAGGCAGCACCTGAGGAGCAGGAGAGTTGATGTTTCAGGCAGGATCTTTCAGCAGGACCAGGCTCATGGAAAATATGTGTCGAGGGACTGGATGTCCACGGTGAAGATGAGGTGTTGGGGGCTGGGGAAATCGAAAGACATGGAGGAAGTGGAAGGCGTGGATGGTCCCTTGAATATATGTGGATAGTTCTGGAACAAGAAGGAACAGAACGGAGTTAAGATAAGCAGAGATGAGTTCAATGGAGCAGGAATAAGCGGACAGAATTGGTCGATGGGGCAGTAAGGTTTGTGGATGTTGGGTAGATAGATAGATCCGGGTGGTACGGGGTTGGGAAACTATGAGGTTGGAGGCTGTCGATGGGAGATCCCCTGAGTTCATGGGGGATATAGATTTAGAGGGACTGGATGTCCATTCACGGGGGATTTTTGGAGGGACTGGAGGGCCCTGCCCAAAATACTCGACTCTCCTGCTCCTCAGATGCTGCCTGATCCACTGTGCTTTTTCCATATTTAAGGCTAAATGAGACAGATCATTCATCAACAAGGAATTCACACGGTTATTGTAGTGGGAAGGACGGCAGGAATGTGAATTAAATACATTATCAGATTAGTCATGATCTAATTAAGTGGCATATTAATTAAAATTAAATTTTATTAAATATTAAAAACCAAAACAAATGAATGATTCCTGTTCCTATTTCTCCCAGTTTTAATTTGCCAATGCCAGTCTTGGCTCAGGAATACAATTGCCCTTTTAAGTGTAAGTTCAAATCCCACTGCACATAGGAGATCATAAAATGCTTACATTTCAGGGCACAAAGGAAATGATGCAATATCTTGGGATGCCTCCTTCAGGAGGTACACTACAGCAATGCCATGTACCTCCCCTCACCCTTCCTCAAGTGAATGTAAAAGTTCCCACAGCACAATTCTGAAGAACTGTGGAGCTGCTCCCAGTGCCCTCAATGATTAGATTAGCTGGCTACTAATTGCATTGCTGTTTATGCAATCTAGTGGCATACAAATTGACTGCTGCATTTTTCTCTGCACTGCAACCATGACCGTGTGTTTTATTGGCTATGCAGCCCTTCACATGAAAGATATTGTAGTTCCCAGACTTGGAAATAGATTTATCCTTAAAAATTCAATATTTACCTGGATTGGATACCACAATGAGTGTGCAGTTGGGGCTGTATTTTACAATCTGAGGTATGATGAATTTAAAGATGTTGACATTTCTCTGGACCAGATTCAGTCGGCTCTCACCCTCTTGTTGACGCGCTCCAGCAGTAACAACCACGACTCGAGAATTAGCAGTTATTGCATAATCTAAACGAGTGGAAAATAAGACAGGTCAATTATAAAACCAGCAGGTAGAAAATAAAACAAGGTTATAAGTCTCTCATTCTACACACTTGACTTTCAAACCTTTTGTTTGCTGAGTTGGAACTTAAGCAAACAAAACCAAATTTTGTAAGTGTTAAGTGGGACCTCGATCAGATTGGCCGAGGAGTGCCAGATGGAGTTTAATTTAGATAAATGTGAGGTATTGCATTGTTGAAAGGCAAATCAGGACAGGACTGATATGCACTTAACAGCAGGATACTGGGGGTGTGTTGCCAAACAAAGAGTACTTGGGGTGCAGGTTCCTTGAGGACGGAGTTGCAGGTTAACAGGGTAGTGAAGGCAGCATTTGGTACACCTGCCTTCATTGGTCAGTACATTGAATATAGGAGTTGGGATGTCATATTGCAGCTGTACAGGACATTGGTTAGGCCACTTTTGCATTCAAGTCTGGTCTCCCTGCTATAGGAAAGCTGTTGTGAAATTTGAAAGGGTACAGAAAAGATTTCCATGGATGTTGCCAGAATGGGAGAGTTTGAGCTGTAGGGAGACGTTGAATAGGCTGGGGCTTTTTTTCCCCGGAGAACTGGAAACTGAGGAGATGACCTTATAGAGGCTTATAAAATCATGAGGGGCATGGTGGGGTGAACAGCCAACATCTTTTTCCCAGGGTAGGGGAGTCCAAAACGAGATGCTATTGGTTTGAGGCGAGAGGGAAAAGACTTAAATGGGACCTAAAGGGCAACCTTTTCATGCAGAGGATGGTGCGTGTATGGAATGAACTGTCAGAGGAAATGGTGGAGGCTGGTACAATTACAACATTTAAAAGGCTTTCAGATGACTATATGAACAGCAAGTGCTTACAGGAATATGGGCCAAAGGCTGGCAAGTGGGACTAGATTAATTGAGAACATCTGGTTGGCATGGACGAGTTAGACAAAAGGGTCTGTTTTCGTGCCCTACGTTAAAAATCCAAATTACCTTTATCAGCCAAAATCTTTGGAGTTTTGAGAAACAGGCTGCCATGAAGAAGATCCATCATTTCTCCCTTCAGTTTGTCTTCCAGAACATCAACCAAGGCCATCTCATCGGTTAGTTCCTGAGAAAGGAAGGTGACGTCTTGTTAAAATGGATGATTTTACATCCCAACTGCATTCAAAATAAACTTCTAAGTTGTGCAAGAGAAACAAAAGCAGTCTGAGATACTGCCAGTTTCTGAGAAAGTGAAGTTTTCCAGGAAGCTTTTACTTAAAAAGATCACCGATGTTACAGCAAAGTAAGTGCTAGTGAAATTATTGAACAACCTATGTTCCCTGGAGAGACTAGAGGAGCTGGGCTTCTTCTCCTTACAGCAGAGGAGGGAATAAATTGAAGAATTGCTGCAGCACTAAATAGGTCATTCCATTATATCAACCTCAGATCTCTAACGTACACTTAAACTTTGTGTGGTTGTCCTGCTATAATCCTGCACATGGGTTATTTGAAAAGGAACATCCAACTCCCTTCCTGAATGCCTCAACTGAATCCTGAAGCTGGTTTTAATTATTAATGATTTGCAAGGTCCACGAGAAGCTGTTTGAATAGCATCCAGAGAATTAAATTTAAGATAACATGCTAAAGAACCCGAGTGAAGATGAGATTTTTTTTATTCAGTTCAATGTTCTTGCGTTCTGGCAAGCTCTGTTGTCAATTTGCAAGATTCCAGCCTTGGGTGACTCCACACAGAGATTTTCCGTGCCTGCGTGGGTTTCCTCCGAGTGCACCGATTTCCTCCCACAATCCAAAGGTGTGCAGGTTAGATGAATTGACCATGCTAAATTGATAAAACGTGTTCAGGGATGTGTAGGTTAGGTGCATTACTTAGGGGTAAATATAGAGTAATAGGTTCGGGAAAAGGGTCTGGGTGGGTTACTCTTCAGTGGGTCGGTTTGTTGGGCTGAAGGGCCTGTTTCTACACTGCAGAGATTCTTAAAAGAAATGCAAGGTCACGAGGAAAGAACAAAGCTGTGGCACTAAATAGAGAGGTATGTTAATGAGCTGGTACACGCAGGATGAATTAAGTGGCCTCATCCTGTTTTGTATGACCTTACAACTTGGTATACTGAGACTTGAATGTTTACACCTGGAGAAAGTCTGATTATTATACATTTATCAGCATTAGTTTGCAGTTCCAAACTAGATGTTCTCAGATCAAATGCAGATGTCTGTCTTTGATCATTGCTGTGAAAATCGTTGACTCTATAAAAGAAATTGTACAAGTCAAAGAGGCATGAGGGATCAAACTTACCCTTAAAAGAATGCTAACAGCACACGCCATCCCAACCTGGCCTACACCTACAACGGTGACCTTATTTCTTGAGGCTTCAGATCCATCTCGAGAAACTGGAGTGATAAGTTTCTCCAGCACTGTCGCCATGTTGTCTTCCTAAGTTAAAAACAAGAGGTTTTTTTCTTGAAACTATGAAAATATAACACTCACAATCATATTAATAAAGATACAGAAAGAACTGGGATGGAGAATATGAGCTATAAGGAGAGTTTACAAAATCACAAGCAGTAGATGGTAACCTGGAAGAACAAGTAATTCAATATCTCCTTTAATAAAAGCAAATTACTGCAGATGCTGGAATCTGAAACCAAAAGAGAAAATGCTGGAAAATCTCAGTAGTCTGGCAGCATCTGTAAGGAGAGAAAAAGAGCTGATGTTTCGAATCAAACTTACAAAGGGTCAGTTAGACTCAATGTCAGCTCTTTTCGCTCCTTACAGATGCTTCTAGACCTGCTGAGATTTTCCAGCATTCTCTCTTTTGGTTTCAATATCTCTTTTGCAGTTTATAAATCACTCACTAGTTCTCCAATGGAGTACCATGAAGGATTTCTGGGCATTATATCACCAGGAAGATGACAAGGCATGAGAGAAGGTAGAAAAGAGGTTTAATGCAATGTTACAGCAATGAGGAGTTTCAGTTATGAGGGAACACTTGCCTTAATTGGTCAGTGCATTGAGTATAGGAGTTGGGAGGTCATGTTCAGGCTGTATAGAATGTTGGTTAGGCCACTTTTGGAATATTGCAATCAATTTTGGTCTGCCTGCTAAAGGAAGGATGTTGTGAAACTTGGAAAAGTTCAGAAAAAATTTACAAGGATGTTGCCAGGGTTGGAGGGTTTGCGCTACAGGGAGAGGCTCTTTTCCCTGTTGTGTTGGAGGCTGAGGGGTGACCTTATAGAGGTTTATAAAATCATGAGGGGGGCATGGATGGGATAAATAGACAAGGTCTTTTCCCTGGGGTGGTGCATGTCCAGAGTTTCGGGTGAGAGAGGGGAAAGATATAAAAGGGACCTAAGGGGGAACTTTTTCACACAGAAGGTGGTGTTTGTATGGAATGAGCTGCCAGAGGAAGTGGTGGAAGCTGGTGCAATTGCAATATTTAAAACACATCTGGATGGGTATATGAATAGGAAGGGTTTGGAAGGATATGGGCTAAATGCTGGCAAATGGGATCGAAGGGTCTGTTTCTGTGCTGTACATATCTATGACTAACATGACCACATCCAACAGCAAGGAAAGATTTGGAGGGAAATGGGCCAGGAGCAGGCAGGTGGGACTAGTTTAGTTTGGGATTATGTTCAGTATGGACTGGTTGGGGTGAAGGTCTGTTTCCATGCTGCATGACTATGACGACACAATTAAGTCCATAAAAGGGTTGACTAAAATGCCTTTGCTTTTAGTTTCCAAATCAAGCTGTTATTACACATCTCTGGAGTACACAGGACTAGAACCCAGATCTCCTGTTCTAAGGGCAGGGATATTACCCCTGCATTGCGTTTGTTAGCTGTGCTAATAATCTTCCCCAGCTTTAGAAGAAAACACTTTTATTGAGACCAGAATAAACCACATGAATAGTTCCTCTGCAAGAAAATTGCCTGGAGCACAATAAATCTTTACTGTATAAAGGATGTTTGCAACAGAGCCTAAACCACGAATTAACAGGCCACTTCAACATCATTATAAAATAAGGAAGTTTGTTTTTTTTTGAAACCAATTTTGCTCACCAAAAGGTTATATGATGGTGTGTGGTGATTCCTTCCATTTCAGGCAGTGTCACCAAACATTCCCTCATAAAAGGAAAGATGTATCACAGTTAGGCCTCTACTTTACTACAGTGGCTACGTTTTGAAAGTAGCTGTACAGCATCTTGGGGCAAGAATAAGCTCATGAAAAGTGTTAGGAAAAGTGCAAGTCTTTATCTGTTTAACAGAAAATTGCATAAGTGTAATATTAGGGACTGGGGAAAAGTAACAAAATCTTTTAATGTTTTACTTTCTCCTCAGGACAGGGAGCACTGAAAACTGTACTAAGACGTGCTTTTGCACGTGTTTGTGAGAACGTGGGTTTATGCCATTTGCCAAATATTGCTGTGATTAGGTTACACCAGGGCTTCTGAAGCAGCAAGTAAAGTGACCCCCACCCCAGCTCCCCTATGGGGTAACTAGGTCGAATTTCGGGGCGGCAATCTCCATTACAGCCAATGACTGTGGGTGGAGCTTGAACCGAGCACAGACAACTGAGAATCTCCTGAGTTCCTTTTCCTCCTAATACAGGGGTGTGGCCTAACAGGCAGATCTCAGAGGCTTGGTTACTGCTGCCTGAAGGCTGTGAAAAGATTGGTCTGTGTTTTTAAAATCCTGTGGTTTAAACACTTCCCACCAAATTCAAATACCCCCCCAAACCCTGATGAACAACGCTCACATCCTAATGAGTTTTACCTCTGGTTACGTGAAGCCTGTGGCTTTAAAATGGGGCCACACTGGGGTAAAGTGCTTGAGAATCACTGGGCTGGGCTGATGTTGGAAAAGTTGCCTGTTAATGCAGAAGCAACTTTTAAGAGTAGATCTACCGCACCCCCGGCTTGTAAAATGCTCACTAGAACAGTATGTCTTGTTTACCAAACCATCTGTGAGATAAGTGTGTGTATTGGATTAGCAACAGAATTGACAATGTCCCAACTGTTTAAACGCAGGATCCTCCCTAACAGTCTGCAGAGCAGTGATTCATATCCTATTGGTTTGACCTGGAACTGAACACCCCAGTCCACGCGGTGAACTGCTTCATTTTCCCTACAAATTTGTTTATCAAAGAACCTTTTCACAAGTGTGGACTCGTTTTCATTGTGCCCGCACACTAATTTTGACAGAAACACTGGATACTTGTTCATTTTTGGAATGGAAACTTAGCTCCATTCAAATGACCTTGAAGGAAAGTCAGTCTCTCAGTACAAACCCACAACAAAAAAAACTGCAAACGTGTTAAAGACAATGACAACTTCTCGAAGACAGATGAGGTACTGAGCTGTTGATTGACATGAATCTGAAAAATTATACAGGATTCAAAATATTAACTGTTTTGCCCTTGCCAGACACTTT
Organism: Hemiscyllium ocellatum; assembly: GCF_020745735.1. Lineage (NCBI taxonomy): Eukaryota > Metazoa > Chordata > Chondrichthyes > Orectolobiformes > Hemiscylliidae > Hemiscyllium > Hemiscyllium ocellatum. The sequence goes on from NC_083423.1 coordinate 51,114,808, forward strand.
CATTGGCACTTTCTATTTTCATTTCAGTTTTTTTAAAAAAGTATAATCCCTACAGTGTGGAAGCAGGCCATTTGACCCTTTGAGTTTACACAGACCCTCCCCTATCCCTGTAACCCTGCATTTCTCATGGCTAATCCACCTAGCCTACACTTCCCTGGACACTATGGACGATTTAGCATAGCTAATCCATCTAACCTGCCCATCTTTGGACTATGGGAGGAAACTTGAGCACCTGGAAAAAACCCACACAGACACAGGGAGCATGTGCAACTCCACAGAGACAGCTATCCAAGGCTGGAATTGCACCGGGGTTCCTGGCAGCAGTGCTAACTATTGAACTTCTACGCCAAGCAGCCACAGCATTTCGCTTTTTTTCATGGGAGTGAAATCTGCCTCCCAATACCTGTTTGTTACCTTCTTGACTGTTGAGTCCAACGTTCTGAACCTCTATCTTGGAGGGATTTGAACGCAGGGATGAGACTTTTAAAATCAATGCTTTTTGGACAGCAGTTTATGTTGGGTATCATCCTCACCTTCCAAATCATAGCTGCCCAGCCCTAATTCTCAGATAGGTAAAAACAAGGACTGCAGATGCTGGAAAAGCACAGTTCAGGCAGCATCCGAGGAGCAGGAAAATTGACGTTTTGGGCAAAAGCCCTTCATCAGGAATAGAGAAGGGCTTTTGCCTGAAACGTCGATTTTCCTGCTCCTCGGACGCTGCCTGACCTGCTGTGCTTTTCTAGCACCGCTCTAATCTAGACGTAAGTCTCAAATAGTTCTATTCTGTGCTCTTATTGTGCCACTAGGAATCAATTTTAAATGTCGCAGCCTTGTGCTCAAATTTGCTCATATTCACCTTTCCCGATCTGTGCTCTATGGTCCAACAACCCGTTGATAATTCCACATTCTAAATGTGGCCTCTTGTACAATTCCACCATTCTTTGCTCCTTCAGCTATGTAGGTCTTCAGAGCCCTAGGTCTCAAATTCTGGAATCCCTCTCAAAGGTAAACCTCATTGCCCCCCCCCCCTTCCCTTTTAAAGATGCTACTTTAAAACCCTACCCATCAATTTCTTATATTTAAGGTGGGTCAATGCTATTTGTTTTTATTTATCTGATTATGCCGTAGTGTCTTGGGACTTTTACTGCACTAAAAACTAGGCGCTATCCCAGTGAAAGTTGGGAGAGAATGAACATTTTGAAAACCAGATCTCTTGTCAAATGCCTGAATAAAACAGACTTCGGAACCTAAATGCAGTTGAGAGTTGGTCTTTGCATTTTCCAAACTTAGGTCAGAATCTTTGGACAATTTGGTGAAAACTGACGGGTCATCAGCAATTCCCTGGGTATGGTGTCGCCCTCATAAAACGGTAATGAGGCTCAGTGAAAGAGCAAACCGCCCATGTGTCCCGGACAAGGTGACATTCAGCGTTGTTTAATGTGTGACTTGTTATTAGTGGGCTGGCGGTCAGCCAGCATTTGCACCGCTACATTCCCACATTAACTTTTAATGGCCTAGCTAAAGCACCCTTGGTGTTGGAAACGCATTTTGAGAAGTCAACCCAGCGCATTCCACATTTCTCGCACAAAGAAACCACAAAATGGCCTGCAGTGCAAGACGAAAAGAATGCATGATTCCTGTCAATGAAACTCACTGATGAGCAGGAATCAACGGTTCTTTTTGTTTTAAAAAGAAAAGATTTTCAAGTGAAAAGCTAATGCTGAGTTCATTACTATTAAACTCGTTTTTAAAGACTATCTTAACAATTATTTCTAACTCATATTGCCTCTGCATTTTCCTCCCTCTCGATGATTTATTTCGAAGAAACAATCCGCCTATAATTGAGTTTTTCCTTGTCACTTGTTCCAAGATCGGGATTAATCACTCGAAGTAGTTTAAGAGTAAATGATAAACACAGCCCAGCACAGGAACGAACCATCCATCTCGCCAACTCAACTTACTGCACCACTGAGTACATGCCTGAATTTCTGGTTATTCTTTCCCGGCTGAAGTTTCAGATTCCCCCATCTCCTAAAAACAGGCGTCTGACTCGGAAGTATCTCCTGCATGCAAAGACTTGCAATTGAAACCGTGCTGTTTTCCCCCCGGACTAATGGGATACAAACGTTGCCACGTTACCCAGAGTGGAAGAACTAACTTTATTGAATACACTCCACTCCAAATCGACAGGATCAAAGTCAACACAAAAGCCGAGGGATGGAATGTACACATTCTAAAATCAAAACTATGTTTCTAACGAGTTAAAATGACAAAATAGTTGCAATATTTGAGGAGAAACACGTACCAGAAGTTTGCAATGTGGCACCTCCTCCTTTCCAGCGCTCGCTCTGACTCTCTCTCTTTCTCTCTGTCTGTCTATTGTTACATGTTGTAAAGCAGCAACTTTTGGCAGCTCTGAGTTACATGTGACTGGCCGAGCACGTCACACACTGGAAAGGAAGTCGGATTAAAACCTTCTGCAGAAATTTGCAAATGTCTTCAACTGGGACTGGTTATAAAAGAATACTCCTTTTGGCATCAATCGCCTCTGCCTTAATTTTTTTTAACCTGAAGTAAACTTTTATCATTATGTCGGCCCAAAGATTTTAATTTTAATTTGCTGAATACATGTACTAGAATTTTGTGACCACATCCTACCGGACGTGATAAGATTATTTCTGTGCTGTTCACTCATACAAATCAGGCGCCTCTTCACTGCAATGTGCTTACTTTAGCGCAGCATATTTCAGGCCTAACAAAAACAGAAATTGCTGGAAAAGCTGAACATCTGTGGAGAGAAATTAGGGTCAAGTGACCCTTCCTCAGGACACCCACACCCATCAATCCCACCGCCCTGGATCCTGAACACTTTAACCACACTACCCATTCAGGTGCTAGGCCACCTCCATCACCGCTTCCTTTCCACCTGACACCTAAAGGAATAATACCTCATATTCTACCTTGGGACCCTCCAACCCCATGGCATCAATGTGGATTTCACCAGTTTCCTCATTTCCCCTCCCCCCAGCTCAGCACCATCTTTATGACCAGCCCCATTTGTCCATCTTCCTTCCCACCTATCCACTCCACCCTCCCCTCTGACCTATCAACTTCCCCCCCCACCTCCATCCACCTATTGCACTCTCAGCTACCTTCCCCTCCAGCCCCACCCCGTCCCATTTATCTCTCCACCCTCCCTCTGAGGCTCCCAGCCTCATTCCAGATGAAGGGCTTTTGCCTGAAACATTGATTTTCCTGCTCCTCGGATCTTCTCTGACTTGCTGTGCTTTTCCAAGCACCAGACTCTAATGTCTAGCATCTGCAGTATGCACTTTCGCCTTCCTCGCAACAAGTAAATCATGAAAGCGTTAACTTAGATAATACACCCTTAAGATAGGGTCAATTCCTGAAATTCCTCCTCCCTTCCCTTACTGACTTCTGAAGCTCGTGATAAATGTAGGTTTTTACTTGCCCGATACTCTGTGCTATTAATACAAAACACTGGGAAAGTTTGGTTTTCAAAATGCCTTGACCTCTAACATTGCCTCCAATTTCTTCCCTTCTGGTTTTGGATTAGCACAGGGTTGGTGCTCCTGGGTTTTTGAATCAAGGCACGATTACATTTTTCCTGGCATGATTTTCTCTTCTCGGGGTTGGTGAAAATAATGGACAGCTGGAAAACTAAATTAGGCAAGGATCCAAAAGCCAGATGCTTGCAGCAGAGAACTCTCAGAGTTATATCCTCCTTTCATAGACAGTGAGATCAAATGCTCGCCACTAGGTGGTCAGAAACATCTCATTCATTACACAATTCACCCGATCCACCTCCCCTTCCTGATTAACCTCTCCCCAGGCCAAACACCAAAAGCTGAGTGGGTACCGTTAGAGTTGGTTCCTCGGTGTCAAGTCCAGGTGAGTTTGTATCTGTGTCAGCCGTCTTCCTTCTCTTTACTCTGCTTGGAAATGCTTCAACTGCATCTTGTGCCTCCATGGTCAATGCTAAAGGTCTCCCTGCGACTCTCCAATGGCACAGCAATGTATCAGTGTCAGGTTGTTTGTTATCAATCAGGCTTGGGCATCACTTGTTGGATGGGCGGTAATGTCGGCGGACACAGCCAGCCAGGTGGCTCCTGGGTTATAGCTGTTTCTTTCTTACAGGCAGGAAGCTCTCGGTTTAGAGATTGTGGTTTACTGCAGAGGGAGGAACAGGAAGCTCGTGGCTTTGGCAAACAGTGAAGAGCATGTGTAGAAGTTCTAAAGGGGATGGACATGTTGCTGCACGGCATGGTGCTGAGTCAACGTCAGAGCTGCAGCATGTGCCAGCAGTTTAGGCAGCAAACACACACTGCCTGTACTCGATCAGAACAGTGAAACTTATGGATGGCTTCTGTCAGAGGCTACCACCAGTCAGTCCAGGGGCTTGAGTCAAACAGTGTGGCACTGGAAAAGCACAGCAATCAGGCAGCATTCGAGGAGAAGGAGACTCCACATTTCTGATGAAGGGCTTATGCTTGAAATGTCAACTATCCTGCTCCTTGAATGCTGCCTGACCTGCTGTGCATTTCCAGTGCCATTTTGCACTCTGATCTCCAGCAGTCCTCACTTTCTCCTAGTCCAGAGACTTGGCCATTTCCAGTCCACAGTCAGCCAAGTGGTTTCTTCAGTGCAAGTCTGGGGAGTTAGGGTTATGTTTACTCTTGGAAATTAAGTACAAGTAGTCAAGGTCTTTCTTGTTGATCCATTGGGATGACGTTACAAAATCAATGCAGTGGTAGGGGGTGAGGGGTGCAGTGCAGTCAGTCAGAGGGAGTGGTCCTATGTAATCTGTGGGCTCTTCAAGGGCCAGTAAATTTAAATCTGGGGACAGGACTCATTGCATTGTATCTTGAAGGATATGGTCACAGTGACAGTGGGCAGTTGCAGATAGTAAGGTGGGATGTAGTGGTTTATTGGAGGGGGCTGTGCAATCTCAAAGAGGATGTTCAAGATATGTCATGGTCACACCAGTCTCAATATGGGGTGGGTCACATCCAGTAAGGACTTTAGACCCTCAGGTTCATAGCCCCCAGGGGTAAAGGTGGTGTATTCATTGTAAGGTAGAGGGAAATGTGGGTATGTGAAAGGTTATTGGTGTGAAAGGGGTGCTAAGGGAGAAGGGGACATGGAAGAATGGGTCCACCTGCAAATCACTCATTAAGATGCAAGGAACCTAATCATCATAATCATTGGTGTTCTCTTGCAGACAAGGATGACTCTCTCCCACTCCTAGGGTGAGTCTGTAGGTGGCTGTACAGACTGATGCTCTGCTACCCATGGGGCAGGGGGTGGTCATGGGAAGGGGTAGATGGTACGTTGGTGTGGCAGCGTGCTCCTTCTGCCGTTTTCTCCTGGCTTCTACCTTTTCCCAATGGTAAGTCTCAAGTTGCTCAAAGCCTTCCCGGAAGCTCCTCCTGGACTTTGGATGGTCTTGGCCCAGTAATTCCCAGGTGGCTGTGGGAATGCTGCACTTCTCCAGTGAGGACTTAAGGGAATCCCTGAAATGTTTCCTCTGTCCACCTGGGGCTCACCTGCCGTTTAGAAACTGGGAGTAGAGCACCTGCTTGGGGAAGTTCTGTGGATGACATGCCCGGCCTGTCCCAGCCAATCAAGGGTGGTCAGTGACTCGACGCTGAGAATGTTGACCTGATTGAGGACACTGTGAGTGGACAATGTGAAAATCAACTGCACAATAAGGTCTGGAACTGGAATGAAGAACTTGCATGGTGATGGAGTGAGTATTGTTTCTTTGAAAGAGGGCAGAGTTTAGCACTGAAATGGGAGCTAAGAGACCACTGTGCTCATCATTATTCCGGAAAATAAATAATGCGAGCCATCTGCCTTCAATTTACATCAAGCGGTCAACATTCTTCTTTGACATATGTTAACATCACTTGTGTCACAAGGTTAGTGCTCCTATCTCTGGCACAGAAAGTCTAGCTTCAAGTCTCACCTCTTCTGGAATTGCATTTTAAATGTTTGAGCAGGTTGATTTAAAAAGATTCTTTCACATCTCATGGTGCAGTGGTAATGTCCTTATCTAGAAGGTCTGGGTTCAAGGGCCACCTCAGAATGTATTACCATGGAGATGTGTCATTACATAACCATACAGGTTGATTTAATATTTTTTTCACGTAATCCAATCAGTTTTGCACTCTTGAAGGAATCATTTGGATTGCATTGTGCCCACTGATTGTCACCTTGTGATCTCCAAGCTCAATAATACTCAATGTAGTAATGTACTTGCCATCAGGAGCTCAACTTCACAATTGGCCAAGGCAGACAGTCTGAAAGATTTGAAGCTTCTGTGCTGCAGCTGCCTTATCTCAGCAAACAACACTAAGGCTGCCATGACTTTACTATTGAGATGGACTGGGGATGAGTGGAGTATTTATGGGGGTGACAGTTGTTTTCTGACAGCTGCCTTATGTTAGGGAAAAACGGGAAAATTGTTGGGCAATTTTGCATGAGTAAAGGATAAAATTCATTATCCGTATTTTTATAGCACAACGCTGGGCTCTGAGGGCATAACCTGCATAACAAAGGAAGTCAAGGCTTGGGCAGCACGGTGGCACAGTGGTTAGCACTGCTGCCTCACAGCACCAGAGACCTGGGTTCACTTCCTGCCTCAGGCAAATGTATGTGTGGAGTTTGCACATTCTCCCTGTATGTGCGTGGGTTTCCTCCGAGTGCTCCAGTTTCCACCCACAATCCAAAAATGTGCAGGTCAGGTGAATTGGCCATGCTAAATTGCCCGTAGTGTTAGGCGAATGGGCAAATGTAGGTGAATGGGTCTGGGTGGGTTGCTCTTCGGAGGGTCGGTGTGGACTTGTTGGGCCGAAGGGCCTGTTTCCAAACTGTAAGTAATCTAATCATACCTTGACCTACCTGGCTGAGGCTAATGCAACTGGAGAAGCAAATTACAGCAAATGCTAGAATCTGTCCCGAAAACAGCAAATGCTGGAAATCACATTGGTTCAAGCAGTATCTGTGGAGAGAGAGCAAGCTAATGTTTTGAGTGTAGGTGACTCTCCATCAGAACTAATGTGAATGGTGGGGGGTGGGGATGAATTTCTGCTATCGAGTTAGGGTCGAAAGTGTGCTGATAGTGCAGACTAAGTGATCGGAATATGGGAATGACAGAACAATGGTGTGTCTAACTGCTGGACTGGAAAGGACTGACAGTTCCATTGGAGTGGAGGGAGAGGAGAGAGGACATGGTGACTGAGAGTGTAACAAGTGAAGCTGAAAGAAAGGGAAGGAGTGGGAGTGGGTCCACAATCTGAAGGTATTGAACTCAATATTAAGTCCAGAAGGCTGTAACGTACCCAGTCTGAAGATCAAGTAGTGTTCCTCCAGTTTGCACTGTGATTCGCTGGAACACTTCAGCATGACAAATACAAATACATGGGGCTGTGAGCAGGACACTGTGTTAAAATGAATAGCTACAGGAAGGTCAGGAGGTGCGCACTGACTGGAGGTGTTCTGCAAAGCAGTCACCCAGTCTGCATTTGACTTCTCCAATGGAGAGTGGGCCACATTAGGTGCAACGAGTGCAAAAGACCAGATTGGAGGAGGTACAGGTGAAATGTTGCTTTACCTGGAAGAACTGTTTAGGCCCTTGGATGGTGAGCAGGGAGGAGGTGGAGGGGCAGATGTTGCACCCTCTGTGGTCAGATGGGGAGGTGCTATGGGAATGGGGATGGATTTGGTGATCATCAAGGAATGGACTATGGCATCCCAGAGTGAACGGTCTCTGTGAAATGCAAACAGGGAGAGTGAGGGAAGATGTCTTTGATGGTGCTGTTCTGCTGGAGTTGTCTGAAGTGGCAGAGAGTGATCCTTGGAATGCGGAGCTTGGTGAAGTGAAAAGTGATGATAAGGGAGAGGCGATCATGCTGCTGTGAGTGGGAGGAAGGGGTAAGGGTGGAAGCACCGAGGTCAGATGCAGTTCAGGGCCCTGTCAACTAGAGAGGGTGGGAAACCATGTCAGCAGCACTGTTTTGGTTGGTGGTACTATCTGAACAGAAAAGACATAAGGTGAAGGAACTGGGAGAATGGGATGGTGTCCTTGCAGGGTGTGGGGTGCGATCAGCTTTAGTGAAGGTAGCTATGGGAGTCAGTGGTTTTATAGTGGATGGTAGTGTACAGTTTATTCCCTGAAATGGGAATGGAGGGGTCAAAAAAAGGAAGAGAAGTGTAGGAGATGGACCATGTGAAAGTTATAGAGGGGTGGAAATTGGAGACAAAGTGAATACATTTTTGAAGGTCTTGGTAGTAAGGGTGGTTTGATGAAGTGAGAGACAGAATGAAATTGAGAGAAAAGGTTGTGCTGGCTCAGGGTGTAAAGCAGCATGAATAGCTGACCTTAGCCTCAAGAGGGAGAAGGGACTGGGCATCATCCACCAGGAGGTGCAGAGCTCTGGTGCATATCAATACCTATAGACTTCACTGGAGCCATCTGCAACTAACTAAAAACCAATGCTGAAAGATATTAAGGGTGTCCTAGCCAATATGTCACATTTACTGCTGGACAAGGACTTGCACTGACACAGTCTGGGCAGCAAGCTCATCCCAGTAGTCTCAAGGATTTATTTGCTTGTGACTCATTTGATACAGGAGTTATGGGAACTCTGTGGCACCTCACAGGCTTTCACTTACAAGTGCCTACAGAATGTAATTAATACAATGTTTGTAGGAGCCCACCCCTTCATTTCATTCCCTCTTGATGTGGTCAGTCAAACAGCGAAGACATCAGAATCCCCAACTATCACTCCCATCCCACAGAGGTAGTCATGAATTGGAGGTGCCAGTGTTGGACTAGGGTGGAAAAAGTTAAAAATCACACAACACTAGGTTATAGTCCAACAGGTTTATTTGGAAACACTAGCTTTTGAAGCTTTGCTTCATCAGGTGGTTGTGGAGCTGAATCATAAGACCCAACTTGATAGCAACAGGATTGCAGTGCCATGGAATGTAACATTAAATAAATTTAGCTTAAGTCTTTCATCTTTTAGAATGACTATTTTAGTTCTGGTTCCTTCATATGTAAATCCCAGAACATTTTTTTAAAGTAACATTCTCAAGGTAGCTTTTAACAATAGGTGTCATCTCAACTCAGATAATGTGTTGAAGATGTGAAGTTAGTTTAGGTCAGAGTGATTCTATTTCTAAAATGGGATTTACAGAATCTTACATGGATTTACGCAGTTTTTGAGCAAAATAAAATGTAATTCTGCAAGTACAAATTCATCCCACAAACTTATGTATGTGCGTGTGTGCACGCGCACACGTAGAGCAGACCGAGTGAGTGTGTGCACGTTGGTGTGTGTGAGGGTGTGAGTGTGTGTTTGTGTATGTGTAATTAGGTATAGGTCTGTGAGAGGGTACGTGTGCGGGGATGTATGTGTGAGCACATGACAGAGGGTCTCCGTGAGTTTGTAGGAGAGTGTGCGTGTGTGTGAGAGAATGTATAATGCAGTGAGGTCACCTGTAGTGACGTGAACCCAAAGTCCCGGTTGAGGCCATCCCCATGGATGCCAAAGTTGACTATCAGCCTCTGCTCGTCCACTTTGTATTGTTGTCTGTCCTGAAGTTCGTCTTGTAGGATGGTCACCCGAAGGTCCGAGGTCAAATGTCCCAAACTGCTGAAGTGTTCCTTGATGTACACTTCTGGCTGGTGTCCATTGTTGTGTGGTGTCCATTCATCCGTTGCCATAGCTTCTGCTTGGTCTCACCAATGTACCATGCCTCAGGGCATCCTTGCTTGCAGCATATGTGATGGAGAATGTCGGTCCAAATAAACCTGTTGGTCTATAACCTGGTGTTGTGTGATTATTAACTTTATTCCACAGAGGCAGAGTGTTTTTGATAATACCCGCAAAGCTTTGAGAGCACTCTCACCAACCAATAGTATTCGTTAACAAAATAAGATTTTGCTCTCTTCATGTTAAAGATGTGATTTGTTGCCACAGTAGCAACATTTTGTTGCTCTGCATTAAATATTCAGGGAAATCCCTGATTTGGCTGAAGGCTCATACATGGATGTTGCTGAAGGACAAAGAATACCCTTTGCAAACCTTGCTCATTTCACCCCTAAGAAAATCCTCAAATTGACACAGGGCAGATGCAGGACTGCCTTTAACCACATGGCATCAACATTGATTTCACTGGTTTCCACATCTCCCCAATCTCATCTCATCTCAGACCCAACCCTCCAGCACGGCACCACCCTCTTGACCTGTCCTAGCTGTCCATCTTCCTTCCCACCTATCTGTTCTACTCTACCCAGCGACTTATCACAATCAACCCCCACTTGCATCCCCCTAACGCCTTCCCACCTACCTTGCCTCCAGCCCCACCACTCATCCCTCTTCCTCCTCCACATTTCTGATGAAGGGCTTTGACCAAAGCATCAACTCGCTTGCTCCACGGATGCTGCTTGACCTGCTGTGCTTTTCCAGTGCTACACATTTTGACACAGGACAGATGCACAAAGGCAACAGTGAAACAAACCATAGATGTGCTGCAAGTAAGGTTTCAATGCTGGGACCACTCACATGAAGCCATGCAGTATGGACCATTCAGGGTAAAAAAGTGTGGTGCTGGGAAAGCACAGCAGGTGAGGAGCAGGAGAGTTGACGTTCTGGGCATAAGACCTTCATCAGGAATCTGCAGTCCTCTCTTTCTCCTCAGGCCAGTCAGGGTACCCTGCATCATTGTATTGTGCGGTGCTCTCTGTAATTTTAATTGAATAAGTGTTGATTTGACTTGATTTATTGTCTCGTGTATTTATTACAAATAGAGTGAAAAGTGTCGTTTAGTATCGCCACTTTCTGGCAACATCTTAAAATGCAGAAAATAAACCAAAATACGGAATATAAAGCCAGAAAAATAAAGCAGTAAAGTTCATCTTATAGACTTACCTCAATAAAATGAGGTGGTCTTTGGAAAAACTCCCGCTTCTAGTGCAGAGACAAAGAAACCAGCAGATGCTGGAATCCAAGGTAGACAAACAGGAAGCTGGAAGAACACAGCAAGCCAGGCAGCATCAGGAGGGAGACTAAAGTTAAAAATCACACAACACTAGGTTATAATCCAACAGGTTTATTTGGAAGCAGTAGCTTTGGGAGTGCTGCTCCTTCCTCAGAGGTTGTTCAGTATAAGATCGTAAGACACAGAATTTACAGTGTTACGCTACTGAAATTATATATTGAAAAATACCTGGATTGTTTGTTAAGTCTCTCATCTTTTAGAATGACCATGTTGGTTTCAGTTTTTTCATATGTAAATCCCAGAATGTTTTTTTAAAGTTCAGCTCAGCCATGGGCCTGGACCTGGGCTCCTCCACCCTGGTGTCTCGAGTCTCTGCTGCTAAACTGACTACATTTCTGCAGCCACATTTCACCGCACCACTGTCACCGCTGGAAGAAAGAGTCACCACTCTCTGGTGGTGGTTAATGTGCTGGTTAAGGAGGAAATAAAGGTGAGATAGGAATCCTCTGAGGATCAAGGTGACACTGAGCATCTTGTTATGGTCCATGTGGATTGTCAATGAGAGGAAAACCGGGTACTGGTTCAGCAAGCCTGAGAGGACACAAGCAACCAAATAGTTAGGCCATTCCTAGATTACGGAAATGACTACTTAAGGACCCACAACTTCCAGGTAACTGGGATGTCCATGTTGAGGCTGTCAGTAAGCTGAGATATTCACTGAAGCTTGCCAATCAGCTCAGTCTCCTCGGTGGTGAGTTAGTCAATACTGACCATGCTCACTCCCACACTTAGTCTCAAAAAAGTGTTAATTAGGTCTTAAGCTTCCCAACTTAGCAAACCTGTCTCTATATAAATGATTCCCACACACATTAGATTAGTTCCTAGGAGGTGAGTGGGGATGGTTTAGTCATGCCTGTTTACCAAAGCAGTTTGGAGCTGGTCTCTGGGATGTGCAAGTGTCCAAGCAAGCTCGTTCGGAGACCCACGTTGGAATTCTGGGACTTTATCCCAGAATTGTATTAAAGGCTCTCAGGCCTTATAACCCTCACATTCCTTACTCCCACCCACTCCTGGTAACCTTTCAAGGTCCCTTTGATCTCGTCATAATTTCTCATACAACCTGTAACCCCTGTTCCCTCCGTAACTCATTGACCCCTTGAATCTCCAATACCCTCAATCTATCCATACCCCTTGTACCTCTCATCACTCTTTCATGCTCCTTCAGATCCTCATTCTCGATGCACCCCCTCTTAATATCTCTCCTAGCACCACTGCAGTATGTGTTAGAGCCAGTATACCAGTTTAATTATAACAGGAAACTTGCAACAAATCATTCATGGAATGTGAACTATGCTGGCTAGACCAGTAGTTATAGCCAATCCAAAGGTCAGTAGATAATGGTGAGCTACCTCCTTGAACTGCGGCAGTACAGTGTAGATATACTTACAGCGCAGTGAGGAAAGGAATTCCAGGATGTTGATCCAACAATTCATCATTTACATAAACGATTTGGATGTGAACATAGGAAATATGGTTAGTAAGTTTCCAGGTGATGCCAAAATTGGAGGTGGAGTGGACAGTGAAGAAGGTTACCTCAGAGCACAAAGGGATTTTGATCAGATGGGCCAATGGGCTGAGGAGTGGCAGGAGGAGTTTAATTTAGATGAATGAGAGGTGCTGCATTTTGGAAAAGCAAGAGGCTGAATAGGTTGGGACATTTTCCCTGGAGCATCAGAGGCTGAGGGATGACCATGGAGAAGTTTGTAAAATCATGAGGGGCATGGATAACATAAATGGACAAAGTCTTTTCCCTGGTGTTGGGGAGGCCAGAACTAGAGGGCATAGGTTTAGTGTGAGAGGGCAAAGATATAAAAGGGTCCTAAGGGGCAATGTTTTCGTGCAGAGGATGGTACGTGTATGGAATGAACTGCCAGAGGAATTGGTGGAGGCTGGTACAATCGCAGCATGTAAAAAGGCATCTGTATGGGTATATGAACAGGAAGGGTTTAGAAGGATATGGGCCAAATGCTGGCAAATGGGACTAGATTAGGTTAGAATATCTGGTCGGCATGGGCGAGTTGGGCAAAGGGTCTGTTTCCGTGGTGTACATCGCAATGACTCTATGACTCTATAATAGTTCTGAGAAAGGACCCAAAATGTTAACTTTGAATACTTTTAACAGATGCTGCCAGACCTGCTGAGCTTTTCTAGCAACTTCTGTTTTTGTTTCTGACTTTCAGTATCTGCTGTTCTTTCGGGGTTTTTTTTGTCCCACCTGCCTGCGCTTAGCCAATATCTCTCCAAACCTCTCCTATTCATGAACTAGTCCACATTGTCTTTTAAACATTGTAACTGTACCCAAATCCACCACATTTTTTTTAGCTGTTCATTCCACACAGGAACTACTCACTGTGTAAAAATGTTGACCCTTATGTATTTTTGAATCTTTCTTCTCTCACCTTAAAATAAATCCCCCAGTTTTGAACTGTCCTGCTCTAGGGAAAAGACTCTTGTCATTCACCTTACCTGTACTCCTCGTGATTTTATAATCTTCAATAAGGTCACCTCTCAACCTCTTCTGCTCCAATGAAAAAAGTCCCAACCTTTCCAATTCTTTCTTTATCTCATACCCTCCATCCTGATAAACTTTTCTGAACCCACTTCAATTTAATAATATCCTTCCTGTAACTGGGCGACCAGAACTGCACACTGTATCCCTAGAGGAGGCCTCACCAATGTACAACCTCAACATGACGTCTCAACTGCTTTACTCAAACATCTGAGCAATGAAGACAAGCATGCCAAACACCTTCTTAACCCCCCTGTCTACTGTGATGCAAATATCAAAGAATTATTTACCTGGATCCCTCGGTCTCTCTGTTCTACGACACTACCTAGAGCCCTCCCATTAATTGTATAAATCCTACCCTTGTTTGTTCAACCCAAATGCAATACCTCACATTTATCCAAATTAAACTCAATCTGCCACTCCTTTTGATCAACCCAATTGATCAAAATATCTTTGTAATCTTAGATGACTTTCTTCAATGACCACTATACCACCAATCTTGGTGTCATGTGCAAAGTTGCTAACCATGTCTCCTATGTTCTTATCCAAATTATTTATATAAATGACAAATAAAACTGGACCTAATACTTATCCCTGAGAAACACTGCTGGTTACAGGCCTTGAGTCCAAAAAAACAACTCACCATTACTGCCCTCTGTCTCCAATCATATAGCCACATTTTGTATCCAATTATCAAGCTCACCCAGTGGTAATCCCCAAGATTTTGATAGTAGGGGCCTCAGTGATTTTGTTTTTATTTGTTTATGGATCAGTGGATATCACTGGCCAGGCCAGCATTCACCCAATGCCTAATTGCCCTTGAGAAGGTGATAGTAAGATACCTTCTTGAAATACTGCAGTCCATTTTGTCTAAGTACACGCAAAATGCCATGAGGATGAAAATTCTCCAATTTTGACCCATCAACAATGAAAGAATGGTAATATATTTCCAAGATATATTTTATTTTATATTATTAGCTACCTTACCCTCATATTTCATCTTCTACCACCACCCCCACCCCACCACCACCACCTACTCCCACCCTTTGCTTTTTTAGTGATCCTCTGCTGGCTTTGAAAGGTTTCCCAATCCTTTGATTTCCCACTAATCATCAGCACATTGGAAGCTTTTTTTTTGCTTTCATTCTGTCCCTAATGTCCCTTGACAGCCACAGTTGCCTCATGGTTGCCTTAATATATTCCTTCTTCCTCAGGGTGAAATTCTGCTGTGCCTCCCTGCCATCGCATCTCCACCATTTTCTCTGCAAGGCTCTCCAACCAATCAAGTCTGGCCAGCTCTTCCCTCATGTCTTTGTAATTACCTTTACTCAATTGTAATACAACTTCTCCTCAAACTGCAGGGTGAATTCTATCACATTATGGTCACTGCCCCCTAGGGGTTCCTTTGCCTGAAGCTCCCTAATCAAGTCTGCCTCATTACACATCACCAGTTCCAAAACTGCCTGTTCCCTATTGGGCTCTACCACAAACTGCTCCAAAAAAAACCCATCTCGTACACATTCTGTCCTTCTTGTTGGCAGTAGTCATGGGTCTGGAAGATACTATCTAAGAGCCTTGGTGAAATTCTACAATGCATTTCAGCTGGTGCACATTGTGCTAATGGTCATCGGTGGTGGAGAGAGTGAATATTTGTGGATATGGTGCTTTGTTTGGATGTTGTCAAGCTTCTTGAGTGTTGTTGCAGCTCCATCCATCCAGGCAAGTCAAGAATATTTCATCACACTCCTGGCTTGTACATTGTCACTGGTGGACAGGTTTTGGGGAGTGAGGAGTTGAGATACCCACTGTAGGATTCCTTGTCTCTGACCTGCTCTTGAAACCACTATATTTATATGGCTAGTCCATTATGTTTCTGGTCAACAGTAATCCCCAAGATGTTGATAGTGGGGGATTCAGCAATGGTAATGCCATTAAATGATGAGGGGTGATGGACAAATTCTCTCTTGTTGGAGATAGTGATTGCCTTGCTTTTGTGTCGTGCCAATGCTACTTGCCATCCGTCAGCCCAATGCTGTATATTATCTGGGAAAAGGTAAAGGCACCATCGTCCCACTCTCTAATTTGAGTGACATTACTGGTGGTAAGTCTAACCTAGGGGCCACCACATCTCAAATGAGGTTGAGAAGGCAGCACCTTCATGTTGACCTCAGCAAATGCAGGAATTGAACCTATGCTGTAAGCATCATTCTACATTACAAACCAGCTATCCAGCTTTTGCTCAGTGAATGCTTCCATTAAAACCAGAAATTGATGAGCTGCAGGCAGTTAAGAGCCTGGATTTTAGCACTCAGTCTCCCCTCTAACCTAAACCTTACCAAGTATTGGAGTGAACTTACCCGCATTGTGTCTCAAATGAGATATTAATAGCTTCTGAGGCAGAAATGATAACTGTTGTGACAGTATTGTGAGTTCTTTTGATGTCCTAGCCAAAATTCCATTCTTAACCAAAAAAGGTTACTGTTTAAAAGTCAGATTAACTGTTCAGTGATCTCATTTGAAACTTGGAATGCAAGTGACTAGTTATCTGACAAAATCAATGTTGATAGTAATATGGAGGGAATGAGAGTGGAATTAAATTTTGTATCTCATTTGGAGAGATTCTAGCCCAGAACTGATGGAGCAAAAGGTCTGATTGTGTGTTGCTTTAACATAGTGTTGTGTGTGGTGGATGAATAACTGAATGCATTGGGTCTTATGTTTGCTTCCATAACAATAGCAACTGCACTTCAGGCTGGAATCCTTGGCTTCTGAACTATTTCAGAATTTGATAACGTACTTTAAATAGAACGTGCTATTACAGACATTTCAATGCTGATATCATAACATGTATATAGGAGCAGTTACTTTCCTATTTAGTGCCATGGCATAGAGGATTGGGTGACAGTTCCTAGAGGCATGGGATTAGTCCCTTCCATTTTCATCTAAACAATCCTTTAGTCTTTCCCACATTATTTTCCAAGGTGACCCTATTTTAACATATGGAATATAATGTAATCCAGACACGAACAAACACAAAACAGCACAGTGATAATGGTGCCTGAAATGACGGGACAGTCACTGGTTCATTTAGTTTTTATTAACTTGTGGGATGTGCCTGTGTCATCATCTATTGCTCATTTCTAGTTGTCATTGTGGAGGTATGGTGAGCCATCTTCTTGAACTACTGCAGTCCACATGCTGTGGGTACACTCACAATGCTGTCAGGGCAGGAATTCCTAGATTTTGACCCCACTAAAGAAATGATGATATATTGCTAAATCAGAATGGTGAATGGCTTTTTAGATTAGATTACCTACAGTGTGGAAACAGGCCCTTCGGCCCAACAAGTCCACACCGACACGCCGAAGCGCAACCCACCCATACCCCTTCATTTACCCCTTCACCTAACACTACGGGCAATTTAACATGGCCAATTCACCTGACCTGCACATCTTTGGACTGTGGGAGGAAACCGGAGCACCCGGAGGAAACCCACGCAGACACAGGGAGAACGTGCAAACTCCACACAGTCAGTCGCCTGAGTCAGGAATTGAACCCGGGTCTCTGGCGCTGCAAGGCAGCAGTGCTAACCACTGTGCCACCGTGCTGCTTGGAGGGGAAGTTTCAAGTGGCTGTGCTTCTATGTATTGGTTGCCTTTGCTTGTCATGATGTGGAGGTGCTGGTGTTGGGCGGGGATGAACAAAACTAAAAATCTTTGTGTGTGTGTGCTGTTGGACGGTGCTGCCCAAGGATCTTTGGTGAATTTCTGCAGTGCATCTTGTAGATGGCATACACTACTGCTAATGAGCGCTGGTGGTAGGAGGAGTGAATGTTTGTGGGAGTGGTGTTTAGCTCAGAGTGGTGCTGGAAAAGCACAGCAGGTCAGGCAGCATCCGAGGAGCAGGAAAATCGATGTTTCAGGCAAAAGCCCTTCATCAGGAATAGAAGCAGGGATGGGGGGGAGGGGGGGGTGGGTGGTGGGGGGGAGAAGGTAGCAAACAATACAATAGGTGAATGGGGTCGGATATGGAGGTGATAGGTCAGTGAGGTGGGTGGAGAGGATAGTTGGGAAGGGAGATTGGCAGGTAGGACAGGTCATGAGGAAGGTTGAAACTGGGGAGGGGAAATGAAGAAACTGGTGAAGTCCACATTGATGCCCTGGGGTTGAAGTGTTCCATGGCGGAAGATGAGGCTTTCTTCCTCCATGCGTCAGGTGGTGAGGGAGCAGCATTGGAGGAGACCCAGGACCTGCATGTCCTGGCAGAGTGGGAGGGGGAGTTGAAATGTTGGGCCACAGGGCGGTGTGGTTGATTGGTGCAGGTGTCCTGGAGATGTTCCCTAAAGCGCTCTGCTAGGTGGCATCCAGTCTCCCTAATGTAGAGGAGACCACATCAAGAGCAACAGATACAATAAATGACATTGGTGGATGTGCAGGTGAAACTTTGATGGATGTGGAAGGCTTCTTTAGGGCCTTGGATGGATGTGAGGGAGGAGGTGTGGACTCAGGCTTTGCAATTCCTGCGGTGACAGGGGAAAGTGCCTGGACAGGAGGGTGGGTTGTTGGGTGTGTGGTAATCATGGAGGGAACAGTTTTTGCAGAAAGCGGAAAGTGTGGAGAGGGAAATATATCTCTGGTGGTGGGATCCGTTTGGAGGTGGTGGAAATGTCGGCGGATGATTTGGTTTATGCGAAGATTGGTAGGGTGGAAGGTGAGGACCAGGGGGCTTCTGTCCTTGTTATGGTTGGAGGGGTGGGGTCTGAGGGCGGAGGTGCGGGATGTGGACGAGATGCGTTGGAGGGCATCTTTAACCACGTGGGAAGGGAAATTGTGGTCTCTAAAGAAGGAGGCCATCTGGTGTGATCTGTGGTGGAACTGGTCCTCCTGGGAGCAGATACGGTGGAGGTGGAGGAATTGGGAATACAGGATGGCATTTTTGCAGGAGATAGGGTGGGATGAGGTGTAATCCAGGTAGCTGTGGGAGTGGTGGGTTTGTAAAAAATGTTGGTGTCAAGTCAGTCGTCATTAATGAAGATGGAGAGATCCAGGAAGAGGAGAGAGGTGTCAGAGATGGTCCAGGTGAATTTAAGGTCGGGATGGAATTTGTCTCTCCACCCTGGAGGCTCCCTGCTTCTATTCCTGATGAAGGGCTTTTGCCCGAGATGTCGATTTTCCTGCTCCTCAGATACTGCCTGACCTGCTATGCTGCACCACTCTGATCTAAACATAGGTGTTTTATTGACCCAATAGAGGTTTGGGAAGTTTGGAAAAAAATATGTTGTAAATGTACATCTTGTGAAAAGCCATGGAATATGAAGCACTTCACACCATAAATTAGACCCCTTCCTCACCCAAGGGAATTTCTCACCAGTATTCTGGCCTGTGACAAGACCACTGTCGGCACAACTAAAATTTAGCACAACATTTCAGGTCTGTGGCTTGTTAATCAAATATTAATGTGGTGATATTTACTTACGTTTGTATGCATTTAGTCACCTTAACGAGTTGCTATTTACATAAAGTGCTTTATAGTCAACTGTAACACTGAGTTTAGATCTAATTCACCACTCTCATTATATGTTGGATATTCAGAACCATTTACATCTTTTCTGACCATCGTTATTGCACCAATATCTCTGTTGTCATTTATCACTCCTGCCCTCCACTCCATCAAAGACCCCTCCAGTTTATTCCTTCTCTGACTCAGTATTACGCTCTCCTCCACTCCCATGTCCACTGCGGCCTTTTCCTTTGGCTCTTGTATCTGCTCAAAATACATTGAAGGTCATCCCAGTCTGACCGAAGCTCATGAACTCAAAAGCTTTACTCTGATTGTCTCTCCACGAATGCTACCTGATTTGTTGAGTGTTTCCGGTATATATGTTTTCATCCCAAAATGCAGCATCTGGAGTGTTTTGATTTTTGGTCAGAGTTGATGTATCAATGTATTGAAGAAAACTCTCAGGCTCGGACCTTGTGAACTGATTAGTTTATTACACAATATGTCATGGGGAATTCACCGTCCTAACAGTGGTTCAGTGTTATTTCAAAGTACATCAGGATACTACAGGATTGTATAGAGAAAACAGCTAGGAGTTGACCGTTAAAATCACAGTTTGGCATGCATATAAGTTGGTACTAAATTAGAGGTTAGTCATTAAGTTCAAAGCTAAAGCACTATTAGGCATTCCATGAGTGGACAGATCAAGTCGTATCTGCTCTAGTTACACAGATTGCTAATACTAAACAGAGATATCCCTAATTGGCTGAATGACTGTGAAAAGGCAATAACTAGAGGAGGAAGGGGGACTAATTGGAAAGTCTATGTCAACTTGACTGGTTCTACAGCCTGCGCTGATCATTCAGCAAAGAGAGGAGACACTATCTTGAGAAGGAAGATCAGGATAACCTTTCACATTACCTCACAGGAAGGAATGCATAGCCAGTAAATTCTGGCTGGGGACACAAAATGGAACTCTCAGCCGAATCAGGAAAATGGCTTCCAGGCAGCCATTTGTTAACTTTTCCCCAACACAATGAATCATCACCCTTTTGTCCTGTAGTACAAATCGTTGCGATTGTAATTTGGCATTCTTGCATTTATCTGGATGATCTGCTTTAGCAGTATATTCTGATTTTGCTTTTTGCTTGTCTCCTGTCTCCAGTGTCCCATATTGAGATAAAATTAGTAAGGGAAGAGCAACAGCTTCTTCCAAGATATATAAACAATTTCAAATGTTAACGTTAACATCTTTGAAATTAGCACTTGCCCAAATGGCCAATGGCTTTTAATTTATGCGAATGGCTGCCCAATTCAGATGAATATATTTTAAACAGCACAAACTGTTTCTTCACACCAGCCAATGTCCTGCTGCATCTGCACATTACCCTCTATTCATCCACATCTTATAACGATGTCAAAGCCAAAAACAGCCCATTCCATCCAATTATGCTGATGCTGCATGTATCACTGACCTGTCTTGCCATTCACACAAGATAGTGGTATAGTGGACAGTGAAGAAGATGGTCTAAGAGTATTAAAGGATTTTGATCAACTGGGCCAGTGGGTTGAGGGATAGCAGATGGAGTTTAATTTAGATAAATGTGAAATGTTGCATTTTGGTCAGACAAGCTAGGGCAGGACTTACATAGTTAATGGTAGGGCCTTGAGGAATGTTGTTGAACAGAGGGACTTAGGGGTGCAGGTACATAGTTCCTTGAAAGTGTACCTCAACAGGCAGACAGGATGGTGAAGAAGGTGTTTGGCACACTTGCCTTCATTAGTCAGAGCACCGAGTGCAGGAGTTTGGACATCATGTTACGGACATAAAACACATTGTCGAAAACTGTGGTGCTGGAAAAGCACAGCAGATCAGGCAGTACCCGAGGAGCAGGACAGTTGACGTTCTAGGCACTAAACCTTCATCAGGAATGTGGAGTGGGAAGGGGAATGAGGAGTGGGGAGGGGCTGGGGGGGTGAGGTAGCTGGTAAAGCGATAGATAGGTGCAGGTGGGAGGCAATATTGATAGGTCAGTGGGAAGGGTGGAGTGGCTAGGTGGGAAGGAAGATGGACAGGTAGGACAGATCAAGAGGGTGGTGTCGAGTTTGAGGGTTGGATCTGGGACAAGGTTGGAGGAGGAGAAATTTGGAAACTGGTGAAGTCGATGTTGATCACATGTGGTTGAAAGGTCCCAAGTCGGAAGATGAGCATTCTTCCTCCAGTTGTTGGGTGACCTGGATTTGGCCATGGAGGAAGCCTATAACTTGTATGTCCTTGGGGGAGTTGAAGTGGTACACCATAGCACAGTGGGGCTGATTGTTGCGTGTGTCCCAGAGATGAAACGCTCCGTGAGTTGGCGTCTTATCTACCGAATGTAGAGGGGAGCACATCGAGAGCAATGGACACAGTGGATGTGCAGAAAAATCTCTATGGGATGTGGGAGGATACTTTGGGGCCTTCGCTAGTTTTACACCTCTTACAGTGGCAAGGGAGGGTGCCCGGAGTGAAAGGTGGGTTGGTGGGGGGGAGCACGGACTTAACAAGGGAGTTGCGGAGGGAATGGTCTCTTTGGAATGCAGATAAGGGTGAGGTGGGGAGGGAAAAATCTATCTCTGGTGTCAGGGTCTGATTGTGGGTGGTGGAAATGGTAGAGGATAATCCGCTGTATCTGGAGATTAATGGGGTGGATGCACTCTCCTCCCTCCAAAAGATCTCAATGTCCTCCTCCTGTACAAGATATAGGTACAGTTACATTTGGCGTATTGCACACAATTCTGTTCACCCTGCTTTGGGAAGGATATTATTAAACTGGGAAAGGTGCAAAAAGATTGTAAGGATATTCCAAGACTGTAAGGTTTGAGTTATAAGGAGAGGTTCGATAGGGTTGGATGTTTTTCTCAAGAGCATAGGAGGCTAAGGGATGTCATGGAATCATACAACATGGAAACAGACCCTTCAGTCCAACCAGTCCGTGCTGAGCATAATCTCAAATTAAACTGGTCTCGCTTGCCTGCTCCTGGCTCATATCGCTCCAAACCTTTTCTATTCATGTAACTATCCAAATGTCTTTTAATCTTGGAATTGTACCCACATCCACCACTTTCTCAGGAAGTTTATTCCGCACGCGAGCCACGCTCTTTGTAAAATAATTTGCTTGAATGATAGAATCCCTACAGTGTGGAAACAGGCGTCTTGGCTCAACAAGTCCACACCAATCCTCCGAAGAGTAACCCATTCAGGCCCACTCCCCTATCCTATTACTCTACATTTCCCCTGACCAATGCACCCAACCTACACATCCCTGAACACTATGGACAATTTAGCATGGCCAATTCACCTAACCTGCACATCTTTGGACCGTGGGGGGAAACCCACACAGACACTGGGAGAATGTGCAAACTCCACCCAAAACAGAAGTCGAACCTAAGACCCTGGCACTGTGAGGCAGCAGTGCTAATCACTGAGCCACCATGCTGCTTTTTAAAATCTCTCTCCCCTCATCTTAAAAATGTGCCCCCTACTCTTGACATCCCCCATCCTAGGGAAAAGACAACTACCCTTCATTATTTTATAAACTTCTGTCAGATCGTCTCTCAACCTCCTACACTCTAGTGAAAAAGATTCCCAGCCAATCCAGTCTTTCTTTATAACTCAAACCTTCCATACCTGGCAACATCCTGGTAAACTTCATCTGAACCTTCTCCAGCTTGATAATATCCTCCTTATAACTTAGCTACCAGATCCGGACACAGAATTCCAGAAGAGGCCTCAACAGTGTCCTGTACACCCTCAATATGCCGTTCCAAGTCCTGCACTCAAAGGATTGAGCAATGAAGGCAAACATACTAAATGCCTTTTTAGCCAACCAGTCTAATGTGATGGAAATTTCAAAGATTTATGTACTTGCAGACCTAGATCTCTCTGTTCTACAACATTACACAGGCCTTACCATTAGTTGTATAAGCCCTTCCTTCTTTGCTGTACCAAAATGCAATACTTCAATTTATCCAAATTGAACTCCATCTGCCATTTTTCAGCCCATTGACCCATTTGATCAAAATCCCTTTATAATCTTAGAAAACCTTCTTCACTGTCTACAATGCCACCAATTTTGGTGTCACCTGCAAGTTTACTAACCATGCCTTCCATATTCTCTTCTAAATCATTGATATAAATGACAAAGATGTTATAGATGCTTATAAAATCATGATGGGCTTGGATAGGGTGAATAGCAATGGTCTTTTCCCCAGGATAAGAGAGTCCAAAACTGGAGGGCATAGGTTTTAGTTGAAAGGGGAAAGAATTAATAAGGGATTTAAAGGATGAAGAGAGTGGTATGTGTATGGAACGAACAGCCAGAGGAATTGGAAGAGGTGTGTACCCTTAAAACATGTAAGTTTTGGACAGTTACATGGATAGGAAAGGTTTAGAGGGATATGGACCAAATGCAGTCAAACAGGACTTGTCTAGTTTAGGAAACCTGGTCAGCATGGACAGATTGGACTGAAGGGTCTGTTTGTGTGTTGCATGACTCTGACTCTATAAAGCTTCCAGCCAACACTGGAAAAATCTCTGGAAATGCCTCTTCAGCCATTGCAGACAATGCACAATAATATGATCACTGATAATGTGAATTATTGTTAACTTTCACTTACCTTTTTTCAATTAGAGATGTCCTCAACTTTGAGGAACTCATCTAGTTTCATTTCAAAGGACTGTCTGCTATTTCAGTGTAGGCGTTATTCTATTTATTCCAATTGGGGTATAAGTAATGGATAGAAGACCATTTGTACATTAAAAGCACCAATAACAGTTAGCAGGCATTTCTAGGTCATTCTGTGATGCACGCAAATACATTTGTACACCTGTACCTGCACGTGTTAGTGTTGCGTGTTCACTTAAAATAAATTTCAACAATTTAAAGGGCTAGAAAAATAAAACACAAATTAGTTTAATTCTGTTAAAAAATGACTTTTGTTTGCAGACTTTGAGAATGTTCTGTTCCTTAGCTATATATTAATACATAAAAGTTGACATTGTACTTCCTTTGTGAAACTTTTGACTTTATTTCAGTAATCATGTGCACAAAATATTCAAATAAAGAACAGGAATTTGACTTTAACGAAGGGAATCTGACGTGGGAACTACTTTTGGGGGCTGATGCTGCATTAGTAGGAGATCTCATCACTGCCAGTTAATGTGGCCAACTTCAGCTGCTTGTTGACTGGAGAGTAGGGTGACAGACAATTAGCAATGGCGGGTTTGTGGGATGGAGGAGGAAGTTGTAAAGCATTATGGGCCTGATTTATGTGCAAGGTGCAACCAATACTGCAGTGGCCATTTTGATCTCCCATGGAAACCCATGAGCTCATCTGAAGAAGAGAGAGAAGAATAAGCAGGCTGTACAGTCCTTCTCCCTCCTTCTTGAAGGTCTGAGGTGCCACCGGGGGCTGTGGGCAATAAATGCTGACGCAGTCAGTGACCCCCCCCCATTTTCCATGGATAAATGAAAAGTTTAAAAAATCCAGCTAGTGACTTGGCTCTTGTGATATAGTAATTAGATTAGATTAGATTCCCTACAGTGTGGAAACAGGCCCTTCGGCCCAACGAGTCCACACCGACCCTCTGGTGTTTCCCAGATGATTGCCCTGACGAAGGGCTTTTGCTCGAAACGTCAACTTTCCTGCTCCTCCATTAGTGCTTGGCCTGCTGTGCTTTTCCAGCAACACACATAAGAGAATGACACCCAACCAAAAAAAAAGCAAGCCAATTTTTAAAATGTATTATTTAACCTGTTATTTTGACTCAACCTGTTCTAGATATTATTATACACCTCTGGAGAAGGTGGAACTTGAATCCGGCGCTCCTGGTCCAGGGATAGGGATGGTGGCTCAGTGGTTAACACTGCTGCCTCACAGCACCAGGGTCCCAGGCTTGATTCCAGCTACAGGTGACTGGAGTTTGCACATTCTCCCCGTGTCTGCGTGGGTTTCCTCCGGGTGCTCCCGTTTCCTCACACAGTCCATAGATGTGCAGGTTGGGTGAATTGGCCATGATAAATTGCTCATAGTGTTAGGTGCATTAGTCAGGGGGAAATGGGTCTGGGTGGTTTACTCTTCGGAGGGTCGGTGTGGACTTGTTGGGCTGAAGGGCCTGTTTGCACACTGTAGGGAATCTAATCTAATCTAATAACTACATTACAAGAGCCAAGTCACTAGCTGGATTTTTAAAAATTCTCATTTATCCGTGGAAGGTCACTGACTGGGTCAGCATTTATTGCCCACCCCAGATGCCCTTGAAAAGGGGGTGGAGGAGGAGAAGGTGAGGACTGCAGCTGCTGGAGAGCTGTCGTCAGAGGGTGTCGTGTTACACTCACCTTATCATATCACAGAAGGTCAATAGAATTCTTACAGTCTGCACCCAGCTCCTGCAAATCTACTGTCGTTGGGTCGATGTCATGGAAATCTCTCCATAACGACATCACGTTACACCAAATGGACTGTAGCGGTTCGAGAAGGCAGATCACCACCACTTTCTCAAAAGTGTGGCACTGGAAAAGCCAAGCAGGTCCAGTAGCATCCGAAGAGCAGGAGAGTCGACGTTTTGAGCTTATGCTGTTGCACACCCCAGGAACCTATGTCCGAAACGTCGACTCTCTTGCTCTTTGGATGCTACTGGACCTGCTTGGCTTTTACAGCACCACACTTTTGACTTGAGAAGTTGGTGGTGAGTTGCAATCTCGAACTGCTACAGTCCATTTGGTGTAATGCGATGGTTGTTTGGGAGGGATTTCCATGATTTTGACCCAGTGACAGTGGGTTTGCAGGAGCTGTGAGCCAAGTGCAGTGTGCAGGAACTGGGTGCAGGCTGTAAGAATTCTATTGACCTTCTGCAATGTGGCAAGGTGAGTGTAACATGACACCCTCTGATGACAGCTCTCCGTCTCTGCAGCCATAAACCAGCTGAGCAGCCTTGGGTGGGCGGGGGCAGGTCTGGGTGACCTTCCTGAATGCAGATCCTGAGTGTTCTTGAGGACCTGACTTAAATGTTAGTTTACTTTTAAAAAAAGCCAATGATATGAGTGAGAAAGATGAGCATTACAATTGCCTCCCTCTTTTGGCTTTGCAGGAGAAGAGAGAACAGGATTTGTAGGAGAGGGCTCACGCACCAGGAACCCCATCTTCTCACCTTCATTGCCATGGATGAGGCTGCATTGGACAAGGCTGGGGATGTGCTTCATGTCCATGTAGATGACGGGGAGAGGAAATGATGCAGTGATGTAGTCCCTACCTCTGAGCCAGGAGACCTGGGTTCAAGTCCCACTTGCTCCAGAGGTGTGCAATAGCATCTCTGAACAGGTCATAGAGTCATGGAGTTGTACAGCACAGAAACAGACCCTTCCATCCAACTCGTCCATGCCAACCAGATATCCTAACCTAATCTCGTCCTATTTGCCAACCATGGCAACATCCCTGTAAAATCTTTTCTGAACCCTTTCACGTTTCACAATATAATTCAGATAGGAGAGAGACCAGAACTGCATGCAATATTCCAAAAGTGGCCTAACCAATGTCCTGTGCAGCCGCAGCATGACCTCCCAACTCCTGTACTCAATACACTGCCCAATAAAGGAAAGCATACCAAATGCCTTCTTCACTATTCTGTCTTTCTGCAACTCATTTTCAAGGAACTATGAATCTGCACTCCAAAGTCTCTTTGTTCAGCATCACTCCCCAGGACCTGACAATTAAGTGTATAAGTCCTGCTCTGATTTGCCTTTCCAAAATGCACCCCTCACATTTATCTAAATTATACTCTAAGTGCAGCCTAATCAAAGTCTGATAAAGCTGCAACATGACATCCTGACTCTTGTACTCAATACCCCGACCAATAAAGCCACACTTGTTACACCCTCTGCACAGACTCCTACCACTGTATTTGAGCTGTTTGTGTGAAAGGATCAACAAAGACAAGCATGTCAAACGGCTTCTTTCCCATCCTGTCTACTTGTGTGGCCACTTCTTGGATTTGAATTCCAAGATCCCTCTGTACATTAATGCTGATCAGGGTCCTGCCATTAACTATACATGTTTCCTTAACATTTGATCTCCCAAAGTACAGCACGTCACACTTGATCAGATTAAACATTATTTGCCATTTCTCCGCCCATATCTGCAACTGATCTATAACCCGCCGTATCTTTGGACAACCTTCCATAGTATCCACAACTCCACCAACCTTTGTGTCTTCTGCAAATTTATTATTTTCATCCAAGTCGTTTGTAAATATCACAAATAGCCGAAGTCCCAGTACAGACCACTGCGGAACTTCACTGGTCATGCATCTCCAGGCAGAAGAACACCTTCCACCAATACCAGTCTACACATCGTAAATACAGAGACTACTGCCATAACATAAATATCTTGCACTTGCCCGGCAGCAATGCTGTCTAACCTTTCCTTTGATCTTTGACAATTAAATCACTGAGAATGCACGTCGCACAAATCATGGAACAGGTTATATAATCACCTTCACTTAACCCAAATTTAAAGTTACAATTCCAACAATCTATATATAACTTCATAATTGTAGCATATGGTATAGCTATACAAAACCCTGATTCAAGCATAACTGTAGAACTGAGAGCAAATCTGGGCACCATATGTACCGGTCTTGTGTGAGTGTAATTTGGATTTACCAGTGTTTTAGTTGGACTTTAAGAATCCACATTTTTCTTTGTTAATTCACCACATGAGGGCATTGGTGGCCAGGCTAGCATTTATTGCCCATCCCTAATTGCCCAGAGGGCAGTTGAGAGTCAGCCACATTGCTGTGGGTCTGGAGTCACATGTAGGTGAGAATGGTGGATTTCCTTCTCTAAAAGAGGGCATTAGCAACAATGGTGTCATGGTCATCATTTGACTCTTAATTGCAGATTTTTTATTGAATTCAAGCGCCCCTATCTGCTATGGTGGGATTTGAACTCAGGATCCCAGAATATCCTGAGTTCAATTTGTGGGCGACATGGTGGCACAGTGGTTAGCACTGCTGCTTCACAGCGCCTGAGACCCGGGTTCAATTCTCGCCTCAGGCGACTGACTGTGTGGAGTTTGCACATTCTCCCCGTGTCTGCGTGGGTTTCCTCCGGGTACTCCGGTTTCCTCCCACAGTCCAAAGATGTGCGGGTCAGGTGAATTGGCCAGGCTAAATTGCCCGTAGTGTTAGGTAAGGGGTAAATGTAGGGGTATGGGTGGGTTGCGCTTCGGCGGGTCGGTGTGAACTTGTTGGGCCGAAGGGCCTGTTTCCACACTGTAAGTAATCTAATCTAAAAAAGTAATCTAAAAAAAAATCAGCAGGGTCTCTGCATGAATAGTTCAGTGATGCTTTATGAAAAGAGATTAAATAAACCAGGGTTTTATTATCTGAATCTTAAAAAATTATGGGATGATTCGATTAAGGTTTTCAAGATATTAAGGGGAACAGGTATAGTGAATGACGTGAAAGTATTTGTGCTGGTTAGGTTGTTGAAGACAAGGAATCAGTCTAAAAATTAGAGCTAGACTTTCAGCAGTGAAATTAAGAAACACTCTCAGATGCAAAGGATGAGAAAATATTTGGAACTCCCTTCTACAAATAGCAACTGAATGTTTGACCAATTGTTAATTTTAAAACTGAGATTGATCATTTTGTTGTCTAAAAGTATTCAAAGATCTGGAACAAAGGACTTAGTGGATGGAGTAAGGTTGTGGAACACATATGATCTCATTGAATATCAGAACAGATTCTCAGGGTGACAAATCACTGCACTCCCCATAAATTCCCGGGCCATTCACTAAATCTTTGTTGCTTTGATAAGACTCTGAAAGCTTCCATCAACACCCAATTTTATGTCCACTTTGCTGATTCCGTAAGTACTGTAGATTCACCTCAAAATATATCCTGAACACTGATACAGGTTAGTTTTGATTGCTTATTGATGAGTATTAAACATTGGATTTTGAGATTGCTTAAATTATTAAATCAATCATTAGCTTTGTTCTACAGGTCGTTCTGCTATAATGCGACAGTTGTGTCCTCTGCAACCTCGCACTACAAACATCCTGTTGTAGAAAATCGCTAATAGAAAATTGCTATACCCGTTCAGTAGAAATTCACATTATCCAATCAATGTCCACAATTTGTCAATCGTGCTATAGCCAATTCGTGCTAACAAAATGCGTGTTATAGCAGAACGACGTGTAATTGTTTACATGTGTAAACCTTTCACAGCTAAATCCTTGAATTAAGACCTGTTTTACTTTTCTTTCTTTTGCTGTTTACAGTATTTTTAAAAAAATCAAATAATGCCTTTAATATGAATACAATTCTTAGAAAGTAGTGCGAGAGAGCTAAGTTACTTTTACTATATCCACATACTGTACTGGCTGTAACACTAAATGTGCATTTCATTTCTACTCAGTGTATTAATTTAGCTGATGGCACAATACCTCAATTAACAATCTCGGAGAGGAAGTATATTTAAAAAAACAGAGTGGTCTCTGTTATAATGTATAGAGGAATGGGACAAAGCTTCTCAACCTAGATACCCTTTCCAGTGTGATGACAATAGCTTGGGAGTAGTTCACTTACCCCACATTGTAAACCTGGAGGGATTTGTCAGAAGAGAAAACTAGGACAAAAGCACACCTGTCAACATCTGTATGATAATACAGCTCTGTCATCTGTCAGGCTCAGTAGCTCCTCCAAATCATCTAGCAAAGTCATTGTAGGAGTGATCCAAATGGGAATAAATTTCAGGAGACAGCACAATTTTGGGCACGTGGCAGCTTATTCAAGCGAGCACCAGTATCACGCAGGGAAAGGCACTTGAGACACTCCATTTAGGGCTGCATCAAATGCACTGTGCCCTAATACAAGTAGATTCTCTTTTTTTTTACATTTTCCTGTCCTTTTCTGACACTACAGCATACATCCCCTCCCCCTGCATCTTTAGCCATGCCAGCTGCACTGTGTTTCGTTGCCAATGAATTAGATCAGGAACTTTTAAAATTTTCCCACCACAGGAATTATAAAACAATTTTGATTTTTTCATCGGTTCCTCAAGGCCATGTGGTTACACTGACATGAGAATTCTTTAACTAATGAGTTGCGTCTCAATGTATTCATTCAGCCTACATTCCAACACCTGACAGGCCCTGTCCTCCGTGTAACAATACGGGGACCCAGTACTTGAAACTATTTTGAATTTTTTCCTCTAATGATTTTGATGATTTTCGATTTATAAATAGATATATTGTTACTTTGGAGTCAAATTCTTTGATTTTCTGAAGGATCTTACTAAAACCTATTCTTAATATTGATTAACAGTTTGATTAAATGATTCAAGAAAAACAACTAATTTGTGTGAAATGTTCTTATCCACATGAGCAATTGTAGCTGCACATTTTATCTCATTTATTACAGAACTGCTATGGTTCTACTTGCTAAGACTACATTAAGTATGCATTTTCCCGCATTCTAATTACTGTCTGCCATATTCTGCAGAACTTGTCAGGGCAGTCATGAGCCATTTTGTGTCACTTGAGCAGCCCTAACAGTCATCAGTACACATTTTAAACAAAAACATATTCTCTACAAAAAGACTTCAATAAATTATAATTCTTTCTGGATGATTGAAAATACATTTTACTCGGTGAGCTGATCTAATCTCGGAAGTAGATATGACGGAAATGAGAACTAAATAAATACTTGAAAATGAAAACCTGCAGGATTATGAAGGACAAGCAGGGGAGTGGGCTCATTCAAAGCAGTAGAACAAGCTTGATCGCTGATGGAATTTAATTCTATAGTATCATTCGATGAAGTCAAAGTAAAAATAACATCAATGTTAATTGTCTTACATTCAGCTCGATTTTGTATGGTTGGCAGATTGATTTACTGTTTTTACCTTGTTATTTCATGTATTTGTGATGGGGGAGTATTGTGAATGTAAAATCTGAGACACCATTTATCAAATTCCCTAACCTTTCATATGCTGTTTAGTCAAACAAAGACATCGAATCAAATCAGAATTTCAGTTACTGGGTTTCAGAAACTGCAATTGCTTTCCTTATAGTGGAGAAGATTAGGAGGAGATTTAATAGAGGTGCTTAAATGAAAGAATGGTTTTGGTACTGTAAGCAGTGAGAAAAAATATCAGTGACAGGAGAATCAGTAACTAGAGAACCAATTTGGTTGGCAAAATATCCAGAGGAACATAAAGGACACAAAAGTACACAGTGAAGTGTTGTGATCTGGAACGATGATCTGAAAGATTAGTAGAAGGTAACTTTCTAAAGGAAACTGAAGAGCAAAAATTAAGCTACAGAAAGAAGGCAGGCAAGTGGGACCAACTGGCCTTTTAAAGAATCAGTACCGGCACAACGGACCAAATAGCCTCTCTCCAGCGTTGCATGATTTTTAATTCTACCGAGTAACTACTGTGGCAGTAAAACTGATGATGATGTAGTGGCACTGAAACATGTATACCTGGCTTAGCAGGATAGGGTTACGAAACAGAAAGACTCTGTCAATTTACAAGTGTTCAGTTTCATTGCAAGCAATCAGATAGATCAATAAACAATGCAAGTAAGCTCCTGACTTAAGATAAGTGGAACAAAAGTTATCGTTTATTTGAAAAAAAAATCATAGAACATAGAACATAGAACATAGAAGGATACAGCGCAGTACAGACCCTTCGGCCCTCGATGTTGCGCCGACCGAGTCCTACCTAACCTATACTAGCCCAATAACTTCCAAATGCCTATCCAATGCCCGCTTAAATGAACATAAAGAAGGAGAGTTCACCACTGCTCCTGGCAGGGCATTCCATGAACTCACAACCCGCTGTGTGAAGAATCTACCCCTAACATCTGTCCTATACCTACCACCCCTTAATTTAAAGCTATGTCCCCTAGTAACACCTGACTCCATTAGCGGTAAAAGGTTCTTAGTATCTACCCTATCTAAACCCCTAATCATCTTATACACTTCTATCAGATCTCCCCTAAACCTTCTCTTCTCCAATGAGAACAGCCCCAAGTGCCTCAGCCTTTCCTCATAAGATTTTCCTACCATTCCAGGCAACATCCTGGTAAACCTCCTCTGCACTCGTTCTAAAGCTTCCACGTCCTTCCTATAGTATGGCGACCAAAACTGCACACAATACTCCAGATGAGGCCTCACCAGAGTCTTATACAACTGCAACATGACCTCAGGACTCCGGAACTCAATTCCTCTGCCAATAAAGCCCAGTACACCATATGCCTTCCTCACAGCACTATTTACCTGGGTGGCAACTTTCAGAGATCTGTGTACATAGACACCAAGATCCCTCTGCTCATCCACACTACCAAGTAGCCTACCATTAGCCCAGTAATCCATCATCTTGTTATTCCTACCAAAGTGAACGACTTCGCACTTAGCTACATTGAATTCCATTTGCCACATTTCCGCCCAGCTCTGCAACTTATCTATATCCCGCTGTAACCTACCACTTCCTTCCTCACTATCCACAACTCCACCGACTTTCGTGTCATCCGCAAACTTGCTTACCCAGCTTTCAAGTCCTTCCTCTAGATCATTTATAAAGATAACAAAAAGCAATGGTCCCAAAACAGATCCTTGTGGTACACCGCTAGTAACTGCGCTCCAAGATGAACATAATCCATCAACTACTACCCTCTGTCTCCTTCCAGCCAGCCAATTCCTAATCCAAACCTCTAATGTATCCTCAATGCCATACCTCCGAAGTTTTAGCATTAGCCTACCATGGGGAACCTTATCGAACGCCTTACTAAAATCCATATACACAACATCTACTGCTTTACCCTCATCCACTTCCATAGTCACCTTCTCAAAGAACTCAATAAGGTTTGTGAGGCACGACCTGCCCTTCACAAAACCATGCTGGCTATCCCTGATCACGTTATTCCTACCCAGATGTTCATAAATCTTATCCCTTACCATTCTCTCTAAGACTTTGCCCACCACTGAAGTCAGACTCACTGGCCTATAGTTACTAGGGCTATCCCTACTCCCTTTCTTGAACAATGGGACCACATTCGCTATCCTCCAGTCCTCTGGTACTATTCCCGTTGACAATGACGACATAAAAATCCAGGCCAATGGCTCTGCTATCTCCTCCCTAGCTTCCCATAGGATCCTGGGGTAAATGCCATCAGGCCCAGGAGACTTATCTATATTCATCCTCTCCAATATTCCCAAAACCTCTTCCCTGCATATTTCCAGGGCATCCATTCTAATTATTTGTGATTCCATATTCACATCAGCAGTGTCCTGTTCCTGAGTGAATACTGATGAAAAGTACTGATTTAATGTCTCTCCAATCTCCTCCGCCTCCACACACAACTTCCCACTACTATCCTTGACTGGACCGATACCTACCCTAGTCATCCTTTTATTCTTGACATACCTATAGAAAGCCTTTGGGTTTTCCCTAATCCTACCAGCTAAAGACTTTTCATGTCCCCTTCTCGCTTTTCTTAGCTCCCTCTTTAGCTCCTTCCTGGCTACCTTGTAACTCTCAATCGCCCCTACTGAACCTTCACGCCTCATCTTTACATATGCCGCCTTCTTCCCTTTCACAAGGGACTCCAATTCCTTACTAAACCACGGCTGCCTCACAAGGCCCTTTACACCATGCCTGACTGGTACAAATGAAGGAGAACAAACTCTAGAAATCAGAGCAATAACTTATACCACAGAATAGGACCATTCCTGACATTTTCAAACAGCAGTCATATTAGTCCCACATTCCTGCTGTTTGTCCATAGCCCTCTAAATTTAAGGGAGGGTAGTAGAGGCAGAAACCCTCATAACATTTAAGTATCTTGATATGCACTTGTGATGTCAAGGCAGGCAAGGCTATGCGCCACCTGCTGGAAATGACAGTAGGATGGTTGGGTATTTGTTGCTTAGAGTCTGGGAGTCTAGAGTTTATGTAACTGTCCAAATGTTGATCTAAGACTATTGATTCAGCTTTCACTACCCTAACAAATGGAGCATTCCAGGTTTGGACAACTAAGTGAGAATGATTTTCTTGATGTCCCCTCTGGATCTTTAACCAATAATTTTAAATCTATGCTCTTATGTTTATGTTCTCAAGATGAATCATTTTTGCAACAATCCAGTCCGTCAACCCATACATCATGATATACTGGACTTGGTAGGATGCTGTAATGCTTCAAGAACACATTTGGCACATTTACCTCTTGCAGCTTCATCCTAAGCCTGCCTTTGTAAAAGATGACTTACTTGCATAGAATGTGTAACTTTTCAGTCTAACTTATATTTTTGTATTTCATGCATGAAAGGCAGAGGTTGAGGAAAAGATATGGTTTTCAAGTTTCATTTGTACAGTTGATTTGTGAGTGGTGTCAAAGTTGAGGCCTTGTTGTTTATATGCATTTTAATGAGGTTTTACCACTCGAAGTGCAGATGAGGATTTACAGTTCAATGCATTTAGAAGATAGAAATAAAACCTGCCAAGGAGCAGGTGTCCAGACACAGGCATACAGAATAATTCATAAAGTCTGCCAGTCTAACTGTTTGTGCCCCAGGGAGTGAGGGACTGCCGAAACCTGAGTTTAGGGAACTCATAGGTTTGCTCTGAAGTTAAAGTTACAGTGTGTTGAGCTGACAGTTTTTTTGTGTGTCTTGAGGAGAGTGATTAGCTGGTGAGAAAAATCATCTCGTGGCTGCACAGAAATTTGTTGAAAGGAAAGAGATTGCAGCTGTTGCATCCTGAGTCTGAGTAAGGAACCTTAGCATGGAAATGGTGGTAACTCTTTACTTGAAGTTTTGGGTGTTTTTTAAGAACTTTGCTGGGGTATAAAGGATAAAATGACTTTGAATCCTTTTCTGACACTTGTAATGAAGTCTTTCCAAATTTTTTTGTCTAGTTTTTGATTTCTTTTTAAAGTACACTTGCAACGTCTTGTGGGTCTGTTCTTTTGATTTTAAAAAATTTAGGATTGAATAAACCAGATTTCAATATGGGAGGTGACTTGCCCAGTATTAACACCAGCTGGAATCATCACAGACAACAATAAATTACTTAGAACTCACAACATGAAAACAGGCCATTTGGTCCACCTTAGCTATGCTGTTGCTTATATGTCACACAAGTCTTTTCCCAAACAAATGTTTTCTTTCCACTGTGATATAAATTTTGTCTTATCTATATTTTTAATGTATACATAAATTTTGGTTTTGAATTTGGTGTTAATAACAAAAAAAGATTCTTTGTGCCTGAATATTAGTAATTATTTTGTAGCCATAGTGACTTCCCTTAAAACAGTTTGAGAGAGGATTTAGTCAGCCTAATGTGTTCTTGTTTACCTTATCATTTTAACATTTTGTTAGGTTAACCATTGTGCTTTAAGGACTTATAGGATTTTCTGTATTTTTTCAAGCTTGGTGAAATACATATAGCTTAGAGAGAGAAATGTTTGTCCAGTTTTACTTTGTGGCAGTTCTGTGAAGTTGTTGCATGGAAACATACATATAAAGCAGTTCACTCAAGAGGAGAAGTATATAATGAAACTAGATTACATCAGAGTAAAGAAGTTCATGATGGTCCCAGACCAGAAGTGTTGGAAAGGGATAGGTATATAACAAGGGCAAAAGTTATTACTGGGGGAAAGGCAATTATGATGTGATTAGGCAAGATTTAGGATGCATAGGATGGGAAGGAAACTCAATGGAATGGGCACAATTGGGCTCAATTAAAGAGATAGGATTTATAATTATCTAGAGAGGAATAAGTTGATTAGGGATCATCAACATGGTTTAATGAAGGGTAAGTCGTGCCTCACAAATCTTGAGTTCTTTGAGAAGGTGACCAAATAGGTGGGTGATGGTAAAGAGGTTGATGTGGTGCATATGGATTTCAGCAAGGCATTTGATAAGGTCCTTGCTGTAGGCTATTGCAGAAAATATGGAGGCATGGGATTGTGGGTGATTTTGCGGTTTGTATCAGAAATTGGCTAACTAAAAGAAGACAGAGGGTGGTGGTTGATGGGAAATGTTCATCCTGCAGTTCAGTTACTAGTAGTATACTGCAAGGATCTATTTTGGGGCCACTGCTGTTTGTCAATTTTATAAATGATCTAGATGAGGGCATAGAAGAATGGATTAGTAAATCTGCTAATGACACTAAAGGTCAGTGGAGTTGTGGATAGTGCTGAAGGATGTTGCAGGTTACAGAGGGACATAGATAAGCTGCAGAGCTGGGCTGAGAGGTGGCAAATGGAGTTTAATGTGGAAAGTGAGGTAATTCACTTTGGAAGGAGCAACAGGAATAAAGGATACTGGGCTAATGGTAAGATTCTTGGTCATGTAGATGAGCAGGGAGATCTCAGTGTCCACATATATAGATCTCTGTACGTTGCCACCCAGGTTGATAGGGTTGTTAAGAAGGCATACGGTGTGTTAGCTTTTATTGGTAGAGGTGAAAATGTGTTGCTGGTTAAAGCACAGCAGGTTAGGCAGCATCCAAGGAACAGGAAATTCGATGTTTCGGGCCAGAGCCCTTCATCAGGAATGAGGAGAATGTGCCAGGCAGGCTAAGATAAAAGGTAGGGAGGAGGGACATGGGGGAGGGGCGATGGAGATGTGATAGGTGAAAGGAGGTCAAGGTGAGGGTGATAGGCTGGAGTGGGGTATCACCCTCACCTTGACCTCCTTCCACCTATCACATCTCCATCGCCCCTCCCCCAAGTCCCTCCTCCCTACCTTTTATCTTAGCCTGCTGGACACACTTTCCTCATTCCTGATGAAGGGCTCTGGCCCGAATCGTCGAATTTCCTGTTCCTTGGATGCTGCCTAACCTGCTGTGCTTTAACCAGCAACACATTTTCAGCTCTGATCTCCAGCATCTGCAGACCTCACTTTTTACTCGAAGATTTATTGGTAGAGGGACTGAGTTTCGGAACCATGAGTTGTACAAAACTCTGGTGTGGTCACACTTGAAGTATTGCATACAGTTCTGGTCACTGCATTATAGGAAGGATGTGGAAGCTTTGGAAAGGGTTCAGAGGAGATGTACTAGGATGCTATCTGGAATGGAGGGAAGATCTTATGAGGAAAGGCTGAGGGACTTGAGGCTGTTTTTGTTAGAAAGAGAAGGTTGAGAGGTGACTTAATTGAGACATATAAGATAATCAGAGGGTTAGATAGGGTGGGCAGTGAGAGCTTTTTTCTTTAGGTGCTGATGGCTAGCAAGAGGGGACATAACTCTAACTTGAGGGGTGATAGATATAGGAATGATAAGAGAGGTAGTTTCTTTACTTAGAGTCATAGGAGTGTGGAATGCACTGCCTGCAACAGTAGTAGACCCACCAACTTTAAGGGCATTTATATGGTCATTGGATAAACATATTGATGAAAATGAAATAGTGTAGGGTAGATGGGCTTCAGATTGGTTCCACAGGTCGTTGTGACATCGAGGGCCAAAGGGCCTGTACTGCGTTGTAATGTTCTATGTTCTATAATTCCTGAAATCAGCTACTTTTGCCCGAAACATCGATTTTCCTGCTCCTCAGATTTGCCTGATCTGCTGTGCTTTTCCAGTACCACTCTGATCTAAACTATTAGGAGTTCCAGTCTAGGAGCTGAAGTCACGGTTACCTAAATCTATCGAAGTGTTAGGAAAAAGGAATACGAGTGCATGTATTGTACAAGGAGTTGCTGTTGAGTACTTAATAAGGGATTTTTTTTAAGCCTTGTCATTTTTGGAATGAATAGGATTATACTTTTACTGTGTTTAAAACTTTTGAATTTGTGTTACAAGTACCGTAATTGGATTGGTTTATTTTACGTTAACTTCCTTTCATTTGTTTAACAAATTTCCGTTTTATTGTTAAAACAAAATCTGCAACAATGCCTGCTTTTAGAGTCATAGAGTCATTGAGATGTACAGCATGGAAACAGACCCTTCGATTAAAACCACAAAATGATCTGTCAAGCCCATGCCTCCCTGCCTTTGAATGTTACCTGTTTCAACCACTCTATGGCAACAGATTTCAAGTTCAAAGTTTGGGAGAAGATTTGTAGCTCGGGTGCTCGTTGTTGTGATTCTGTTCGCCGAGCTGGGAATTTGTGTTGCAAACGTTTCATCTCCTGTCTAGGTGACATCCTCAGTGCTTGGGAGCCTCCTGTGAAGCGCTTCTGTGATGATTCCTCTGGCATTTATAGTGGTTTGTCTCTGCCGCTTCCGGTTGTCAGTTCCAGCTCTCCGCTGCAGTGGCTGGTATATTGGGTCCAGGTCAATGTGTTTGTTGATAGAATCTGTGGATGAGTGCCATGCCTCTAGGAATTCCCTGGCTGTTCTCTGTTTGGCTTGCCCTATAATAGTAGTGTTGTCTCAGTCGAATTCATGTTGCTTGTCATCTGCGTGTGTGGCTACTAAGGATAGCTGGTCGTGTCGTTTCGTGGCTAGTTGGTGTTCATGGATGCGGGTTGTTAGCTGTCTTCCTGTTTGTCCT
Source organism: Hemiscyllium ocellatum (assembly GCF_020745735.1). NCBI lineage: Eukaryota > Metazoa > Chordata > Chondrichthyes > Orectolobiformes > Hemiscylliidae > Hemiscyllium > Hemiscyllium ocellatum. The sequence goes on from NC_083423.1 coordinate 51,153,455, forward strand.
ATGTAGTGTTTTGTGCAGTCCTTGCATGGGATTTTGTACACTACATTGGTTTTGCAAAACCTCCTCATTCATGCTGCTGCACTAAAACTACCCACAACATTAAAATAACCCTATTACCAGGACGTGAGTCAGATGAAAGTTCAGCTTAGCCACTCTGCAACAGAAGCTTGTACCCTCAATTTCTTTAGAGTATGGCTTTTGTGAAAACTGTATTGTAAATGAAATCAATAACACAAGGTTACATATTAATTGGAATATCCAGCTATTTAAAACAATATGGGTAATATTTACTAAAGAACCTTCTATGACATCGCTGATATAATATTCGATTACTTCAAAGGCAATGAGTATAGTTTCAGTTCCAAAGTTAAGTCCATCAAACTGCCATACACGATTATCACTTTGAATAATATCTCCCAGTATAAATGTGCCTTTGGTGTCATGGTGTTGACCAACAGAACATTATAAAATTGTAATTGTAATCCATTTATTACATTTTATACAAAAATAAAATTTAAACATGATGTTAAGAAAGCCAAGTTGGTATTACGCATTTGACCAAATTTGTTATGCAATAAAATTGCAAAGACCAAATTGTTTGAAGACAGAACTATTATGATCTTATAGCAATAGCAACTTCCATTCATATAATACCTTCAGCAGATAAAACACTTCAAGGCAATTTGAGAAATGGCTGACCAAAACACTGCAAATTTTAAGCAGTCCAACGAAAAGCGGACCAGATTTCCTCACTGATCTTGGCTCTTAAAAATTATTTGGAGAATACAAATTCCTGAAGCCAAGCAATCACTTCATTTTCTGACTCTAAAGTAATTTGTCCATTATTTTGCCTGATATTGTCTGCATTGTTTCTCTATATGTACGTACTGAGGTTTGTACTGAGACCACAGTGGAGAAGGTTGGCTGCACAGATGTCCTGCTTGTCTAACAAAGACAATTCTCACTGTGGTAGTTCAAAACTGGCATTCAATGGGAGGGGGTTTGTCATAAGAAATTATGAATGACTGCCTGTGTTCTCCATGTCTGCCGGTAAATCTTACTGATCTTGTAACACTGATGACAGAGTTTAAGGAGTGGGGCGTTCACATTAGATGGTGGCACAGCGGTTCAGTGGTTACTGCTGCTGCCTCACAGTGCTAGGGACCCGAGTTCGATTCTAGCCTTGGACGACTGTCTGTGTGGAGTTTGCGCGTTCTTCCTGTGTCCGCGTGGGTTTCCTCTGGGTGCTCTGGTTTCTTCCCATGATCCAAAGATGTGCAAGGTTGGGTCTGCACCTTGTTCTTTGTCACCTTTCGAAAGAACTATGTAAAGAAAAACACTCCCAAGGATACACCAATTAGAGAGTGTCAAGAACAGAAGCATAAGAGACAGAATATGTTTTCATTGAAACTCCATTTGCTAGTGGTACTATTTTGTCATATAAATCAGACAGTGGCCTCAGAGTGTTTCATGAAAATCCCAACAGAGCTCTACACACTACCTGTGTAGCCCTAATATCCTGGGACTTTGACAGGATGCAGAACTGAGTTGAGATGTGGCAGATAGAGTTCTCAACCTGGAAAAGTGTGAAGTTATTCATTTTGAATATAATAGCAAGCATTTAATCCTACTCATTTTGAGGTGTTGAGGAGGCAAGGATCAGACAGGGCTTTAGAGGGTTACAAGGTAGCCAGGAAGGACATGAAGAATGGACTTGGGAGAACTAATAAGGGGCATGCAAAAGCTTTAGCAGGTAGGATTAAGGAAAATCCTAAGGTGTTCTACATCTATGTGAGGAACAAGAGGATGGCCAGACTGGTGTATGGCTGATCAGGGATAGTGAAGAGCAGTTGCACCTGGAGTTGGAGAAAGTAGGAGAAGTCCTTAATGAAAACCTTGCTGAAGTATTCACTACTGAGTGGGATCTTGACACTTCTGAAGATAGCCTGGAACAGATGGATATGCTAGAACAGGTTGATGTTAAGAAGGAGGATGTGCTGAAAAGTTTGAAAAACATAAGGATAAATAAATCCCCTGAGCTAGACAGGATATCCCTAGGTTACTACAGGAAGTGAGAGAAGAGATTGCTGCACTGTTGGTGATTATCTGGCATCCTCACTGTCCACTGAAGTAGTGCCAGATGATTGGAGGGTGGCAAATGTTATCCCTTTGTTCAAGAAAGGGAATAGGGATAATCCTGAGAATTACAGACCAGGTGGGCAAAGTATTTGAGAGGATTCTGAGAGTCAGGATTTAGGATTACTTGGAAAGCCATTGTTTAATTAGAGGTAGTCAGCATGGCTTTGAGAGGGACAGGTCATGACTCACAAACCTTACTGAATCCTTTGAGGGTGTAAATACTGATGAAGGTAGAGCAGTGGATGTGATGTACATGGATTTCAGTGAGGTGTTTGATAAGATTCCCTGTGTGGGCTCATTCAGAAAGTAAGGAGGCATGGGATACAGGGAAATGTGGCTGTCTGGATACAGAATTGGATGGCCCATAGAAGACAGAGGGTGGTGGTAGATAGGAAGTATTCAGCTTGGAGCTCGGTGACCAGTGGTGTCAGCAGGGATCAGTTCTGGACCCTCTGCTCTTTGTGATTTTTATAAATGACTTGGATGAGGAAGTGGTAGGGTGGGTTTGCCAAAGACACAAAGGTTAGTGGAGTTGTGGATAGTGTGGAGGGCTATTGTAGGTTGCAATGGGACATTGACAGGATGCAGAACTGTGCTGAGATTTGCAGATGGGGTTCATCCTGGAAAAGTGTGAAGTGATTCACTTTGAAAGGTTAGATTTGAATGCAGAATACAGGGTTAACGGCAGGATTCTTGGAAGTGTGGAGGAACAGAGGGATCTCGGGGTCCATGTTCATAGATCCTTCAAAGCTGCTACCCAAGTTGACAGGGTTGTTAAAAGGCGCATGGTGTGTTGGTTCTCATTAGCAGGGGGATTGAGTTTAAGAGCCGCGAGGTTATGCTGCGGCTTTATAGAGCCCTGGCTCGACCACGCTTGGAATATTGTGTTCAGTTCTGGTCACCTCATTATTGGAAGGATGTGGAAGCTTTGCAGCAGTGCAGAGGAGATTTGCCAGGATGCTGCCTGGACGGGAGGGCATGTCTTATGAAGAAAGGTTGAGGGGCTAAGGCTTTTCTCATTGGAGCAAAGAAGGATAAGAGGCGACTTGATAGAGGTGTACGAGATGATGAGAGGCATAGATGGCGTGAATAGTCAGAGACTTTTTCCCAGGGCAGAAATAGCTATCACAAGGGGGCATAATTTTAAGGTGATTGGAAGAAGGTTTTTGGGGAGATGTCAGAAGTTGGTTCTTCACACAGACAGTGGTGAGTGCATGGAATTCACTGCCAGCAGTGGTAGTAGATTAGGGACATTAGGGACATTTAAGCAACTCTTGGATAAGTACATGGAAGATAGTAAAATGAAGGGTATGTAGGTTAGTTTGATCTTAGAGTAGGATAAAAGGTTGGCACAACATCATGGGCCGAAGGGCCTATTCTGTGCTGTACTGTTCTATGTTCTATTACCTTACTATTGGCTCTTTTCCTCATACACCCAGCCTGCCATCAGACACACTGACTTACATGGCAATGTTGTAAATGGTAGTTTCTTTAAGAATGTACCAGGACATGTTCTGGAAATAAATGTGTGCTGACAGTCATTGGAGCACATACTTAAAGACTCACTTTCCTCCAGTAGGGGAAGCTATCAGGAATATGAGAGAACAGATTGGAATTAGTATTGAACTGTGAAAAGCAAATAAACAGTTCTGGAAGACAGACTTCTTCTTTGATAAATGGATGACTAAATCGATTAGAAACTATCCATAAACTCCTTTAATCATCGGCATTAGTACACCATTCAGCCCCTTGAGCCTGGTCTGCTATTTAATAACAACACAACTGATCTGATTGTGGCCTTGATCACTGGGGTCAGGACCTCACATTGTCATATAATTCACCCGCTGCAATCATGGGTGGACCAGAGTGGCTAGCACAGCATTAGTGAGCCAGAGAAGGCGAGAGAGGCAGAGATGGCTATGGGTAGGCACACTCAGGGCTAGGGATAGGGACGGACTCTGCCATGATCAGTTGGATGCAACTGCAGGGCCCTGGAAATCACAGGAATGGCAACTGCACTTAAACCAGCAGCGAGAGACATGTTCCCTCCTGTCAGAGTTCGTGGTTCGTGGGTTGATATTGGCAGCATCCATTCAGCTTATGACTCAGTAGTTTGAACACATGAGCTCCTTTATTATGGACATGGCCACCTCAAAGAGAACCTTATGCGGTGCTCCAAATGGAACAATACTCAGAGGTGCACCGAATGCCCGTCATAGGCTAGAGAATTGACCGTCAGTGGTGATGGTGGGGTAGAGATATAGAGAGAGGCTGCCTGATGTGACGTGTCTGATGTTCCCCTCTGGCAAGGGTTGCTATAGCCATTACTGATGATGAGGATGCCACCCTTCATGGGGTACTGTCGTCATCATCAATAGCCTCCTTAAACCCTCTCATTGGAGAGAGAGCTCACACAGGAAGAGTTCCATCTCCCCATCTTCATTGTCATGGAGTCTGCCTCTGGACTGACTCCTATGAAGACACAGCAGGATGTGCCCCCTAGCACCCCCATGATGAGGCCAATTACCTTGTACATCTCAAGCAAAAGCAAGTATTAACTGGCCTCCACCTCGACAGAGGCCACTAGAGGAGAGCAATATAGAAGAGGGTAAGAAATGAGGCCAACTCATTGGAGAGAGCATTGAGCCTTTCACTTGGAAGGTGAGCTTGCTTTAATTTCTAGATGAGCACTGTATATTATATTGCCTTTCACTGTGAGCCAAGATCTCAGGCTTTTGAGCTTCCATTCATTAATGGCAACACTGGAAAAAAATGGAAAAGAGGGATGAAATTGTGGAATGCCTCATCTTTGAATGGGATTAGTGAGACCACTGGACAGGTAAGCACAAGCATTAGCTGTAAGAATGGATCTTTTCATTGGTATATCTTCAATGGAAGGGTTTGCACAAACACATTGGAGCATGTATTTGGATGAGAAATGCTCCGGAGAAAGAAGCCTGGATCAGATGTTCTATGGTCTCGAAGCCATCCTGATGAGAGCTCACCCATCTACCTCTCTGCTCTACACCCTCCTCTTTCCCCACTTTGCTGAGCTGTTCACTCTCGTCACAATTTGCATCTCTCTGGAGGGCCAGGAAGAGGAGTGACTATTCAGAAAAATAATGGTCGACCCAATGATGGTCTTTGTGAGCAGATGGCTTTGGCTGTCACTTGTCTGTGCCGAAATCTCAGTGTCTACCAAACGGAAGAGTAATAATTTCTCAAGAATATCCTTTCCCCCACCCCCACCCCACCTTCACTAGAATCTATTCATAGAGTATTGCTGGGGTTGTGAAGAGCTATGGGACCCTGCATTGCTGAAGAATGAGAAGCTCAGATCAGTGAGCTCAGACATGCTGAAGACCCCTTCTGGTTGCAGACCAGCTAAAGTTTGAGGGAGTGAAGAAGACTTTTCTCACTGCTGACTCTCACTGGCTGGTCACCTGACTCCTTGATGGCTGCACGGATACAATTGAAGATGCCTTGTACCTCGGGAAATCCAGCAATGGAAGCAAAACCCATTGCCCTTAGTGCCGGTAGGTTCTGCCGACCCAGAAATACATATATATATATATATTTGCAGTGGTATACTGCCCAGCCAATGGAAATACAGTAATGCACTGCCTATAAAGTGATCAATATCTGTCAATGATCCTGGGGAGGAGTTACAGGCTGTGGTGACTTTGCTCACCTAAAGGCACCTGTGTGCTAGAGGAATGGTCGCCTTGTCACTTGTGCTTCCTTTAAGTTGCCCACCTAATGCCATGGCCATGACTGGCTCCCTTTCGTGTTGCCAGCTCCTTTGACCTGGATGTTTCCTGATCAGTCATCCTCAACAGAATTCCAGCTCTTTTGTGATCAACCTGCTCAGGTATTTTTACGATATTCGTCTGAAGCAGGTAGGACTTGAAGTGGTTCTTATTGCTCCGAGGTAGGGACCCCGATCAAAACCCAACTAATACGCTGAGATTCGGGACGCGAACAAGATGAATTGGTCTATTGTCTGAATCATGCTGGTCGCCAGGTCCTGCCTTAACCTCCTTGAGCAAAATTGACAGCAGTCAGCGCAAAAATGGAAGGCTGACATATGACAACTGAGCTGAAAATGTGTTGCTGGAAAAGCGCAGCAGGTCAGGCAGCATCCACGAAACAGGGAATTCGACGTTTCAGGCATAAGCCCTTCATCAGGCTTATGCCTGAAACGTTGAATTCCCTGTTCCTTGGATGCTGCCTGACCTGCTGCGCTTTTCCAGCAATACATTTTCAGCTCTGATGCTCCAGCATCTGCAGTCCTCACTTTCTCCTCCTAATATATGACAACCTCCACTACCTGATTGCCTGCCTCTATACTAACCCTCCACTGGCAGCGAAATTCCTGTCAGAATCATGGATAGATTTTCAATAGTTCTGACTGCTGGAATGAATGCATAAATAAAAAAAAATTGACCTTATAAATGATTAATATATTCACTGCTCAGTAAAAGTATTCACTATTGTTGCGGTTTAGCTTTTAATTAAATAAAGTAGTATTTAGAGTCTATTTAAAAATAAAATGACAATATCAAGACATTCTGTAGGCCTGGTTACTAATGTAACTGAATAGGTATTGCGAGGTGGTTTGGCAGAATTGAATTCCCAGATGAATGAAGCTTAGGCGGATGGACGTTTCAAATAGAATTGGAAATAAAGATTTGATTTTTCTTTCCAGCCTCTTATTGTTCATGTTTAGTGTAGGGTGTTGCTCAACCCATATAGATGTGATTTGTGGGCTGAAAGCAGATATATGTGCACAACAGGTTCAAAGAATGGGATGTTATATAAAGTGCAAAGTAGGTATTGTGAGAATTTTAAAGAGCTAACTGCCTCTTCCTCTGGTGAAGAATTATTTGCTTGATCCAGATCAAAATACGGGGTCTCAGAAGGTCCAAGGTTCAACTGTTCTTGATGAACGACTACAAACAAGCATTTCCTGGGTGTAGGGGAGGGTGAAAGGTATCTCTTCCACTTGCTGCTTTACCCCCTTCTCAACTAAGCCTTTTCGACAAATTCTAATTATTTCTTCCTGAATGCTGCACATGACTGTTTAGTTACTGTTAAGGGAGCTGTACACTACTCCACAAGTGAGTTCCTGATTTTATCATTTTTGTCTCTACCCAAACCATTTCATCCTAGGTTCCTGGACTTAGGTATCCCTTACTATTGTGCTTATCTCATAATTAACTAACAGAGCCACCTATCCACCTTTTTCCTAGCTTCCAACATGTACTGTGCCCTTTAAGATTCAATCCCAATCAATATCACCCTGAAGCCATGTCTGTGTAATAGGTAACAGACCATAGTTATTTCTTTCTATTTGCCCTCTTTATTTATCTGCTTCGGTCTGAATGCTATATGCATTCAGATACAGAGCCTTTTGTTTTATTCTTTAAATCTTTTTGTAACTTCTAATCTTATCTGTTGGTGTGCTCATAGATTTATACTCTCTAACCTTTCCTGTCATTATCTCATTTATCATTTCCTAATTATAGAGTCACAGAGTCATAGAGATGTATAGCATGGAAATAGACCCTTCGGCCCAACTCTTCCATGCCGACCAGATATTCCAACCCAATCTTGTCTCACCTGCCAGCACCCAACCCATATCCCTCCAAACCCTTCCTGGTCATATACCTATCCAAATGTCTCTTAAATGTTGCAATTGTACCAGCTTCCACCACTTCCTCTGACAGCTCATTCCATACACGTACCACCTTCTGCGTGAAAAAGTTGCCCCTTAAGTCCCTTTTATATCTTTCCCCTCTCATCCTAAACTTATGCCCTCTTGTTCTGGACTCCCCCAACCGAGGGAAAAGACTTTGTTTATTTATCCTATCCATGCCGCTCAAAATTTTGCAAACTTCAAATGTCACCCCTCAGCCTCCGATGCTCCAGGGAAAACAGCCCCAGCCTGTTCAGCTTCTCTCTATAGTTAAGGGTGGTTAAAAATGAAGAAAGGGTAATAAGGGATATAAAAGGGAGATATAAAAGATGTGAAAGGGAGAGAATGGATCCTCTCTGCTAAGTGCAAAGGGAACAAGACATAATCGTGACACAGTTGCAAAATCTCTTTCTCATTGGCATATCCTGCAGTTATGCACCTCAGGGGAAAAATCAGATTAGTAATTGGACACAAAGACCTCAAACTAGTGCCTGATCGTAAAGAAACATGCAACCACAGAACCATCCATAATTGATTTAGAGGTTTCAGTGTTGGACTGGGATGTACAAAGTTAAAAATCACACAACACCAGGTTATAGTCCAACAGGTTTATTTGGCAGCACTAACTCTTGGAGCACTGCTCCTACAACCACCTGGTGAAGGAGCAGCGCTCTGAAAGCTAGTGCTTCCAAATAAACCTGTTGGACTATAACCTGGTGTTGTGTGATTTTTAACTTTGTAAATCCATAATTGAGAAAGTGATAGTGAGCTGATCTGTAAAATCTCTGCCATTCACATTTTGTAGAGACAACCATAGTATTAATACACAAGATGTTCCATGATTTTGGCCAATTCTTGTATGCTTCTAAGAATTCTGCCATATTGAGCCCTTGTATCTGCCAGAGTGTATCTCTTGTATCTCTTTTTTTAAAAAATCTAACCTTTGTGTCCCTTAATGTTATTACCTTGTCTTTATAGGAACATATTTATCCTATATTCTCACTGCTCCCTCTTTAAATGTTTCCCACTGCTCTGACTGTGGTAGGTCCTCCACAGCTATATATTGTCATAGTAACATCAGCCTTTCCCTAATTTAAAACTTTTATCCTTTTTTTTCCACATCTATCCTAAATCAAACAGAATTATGGTCACTATTTCCAAAATGTTCCCCTATTAACATGCCTTCCATTTGCACAGGCTCACTTCTGAGTATCAGGTCCAGAACCACCCTTGGTAGGCTTTCTATGTACAGGATAAAAAAGTTCTCCTGGATCTAATTTAGGAATTTTGTTCCGTCCCTACCTTGCACCTAAAAACTGTTCTAGTTAATATTAAGATAGTGAAAATCCCCTCGCATTACTGCCTTTCCTTATTTCTTGAAATTTGATTATGTATTTAATCCTCTCCCTGACTGGTTAGGGCCTATATTGTACACCTAATAGTGTGTTTGCCTCTTTTGTATTTTGTTACTCTATCCATATGGCTTTATTTGATGATTTATCCAAGTAATCATCCTTCCTCAATACTATAATTGATTTCTTGATATTTATTGTGACACACCCTCCTCCTCCTCCGTCTCCCTCTCTATCTCATCTGCATACCTAAAACTAGGGATGTCGAACTGTCAATCCTGCCCACCTTTCAGCCTAGCCTCAGTCATTATAATGGGATAAATTAAACTAACCTATTAGGAAGTAGAATAGGAATAGTGTAAAAGGTAAAAATGAGTAAAAACTCTGAGGTGTTTTCAGAACTTTTTAGATCAAGATGTTTCTAGCCAATGATGAAGGAGGCATTGCTGGGTTTTTTTTGCAGAATGAAATTGGTCAAACGGATCACACATCAGTCAAGGAACAGTCAGGAAAAAAGTGATCACGCTACCAGAGGTTTTGCTTTAGGTATGCAAGTTGACAAAGAGCAATCCAGAATGAAAATAATTATTTGGGGAAGAGTAAATTTCGTTGTGGTGATGTTATTGATAATGTTCAGCAGATAGTCTACACTCTAACTTTTTCTTATTATAATGGTAAATGTAAGATGTTGCATTCCAGACACAATTTGATTGATCGAACCACAGGATTTAAAGCAAAACACACTTTATTCATCCACTTTAGTTAAAATATAACAAAAGAAAGAGCAATTGGAATAACGTAACTCTATTGGAAAACTTAATGGAATAACAGATACAGTAGCTATTACCAGTTAAATATTCCAATATAGTAACATCCCATAAACGAATCCTTGACAAAAAGGCAAATTCAGAAAACAGTTTGTCTCACATGCACCTCCAGCAGCAGGAAATGAACCTCCAGCGTTTGGCTTTAACTGAGAGAGGGAAAAATGTTTCTTCAAGACCCCAACAGCAATTGCTGAAAGCTAAAACTAAAAATCTTGGTTCTGTGAGAGATTGACCATGCCCAATTAGGTTCTTGTTCCAACTTTCTTGAAATTAAACATGGCCTCATAAGTCGTTTACTCTAATGGCTCTAGTAAACTGCTTGGAACATCTGCCTTAAAACCTCATTTTAAAAGAAACTAGGACAAAATACACCTCTTAAAGCCACCGTATTGTTACAGTCAGAATGGGTTTGGTCCAGATAAATTGGAATCAAAGATTGACAGGGAACAATGCAATGGGTTACTTTTGAAGGAGAGATCATTCAGGTACAGCTCAGGTTAAGGCAGGGTAAACAAAGCTAGAGGGCTCCATACATGATAAAAGAGATGGAGAATAGGGTGAAGCAGAAGATGTATGTGTATGACAGATGTTAACTTGATAATGCATGTGAATACTAGGCTGAATAAAGAAAGTTCGGGAGAGAAGTGAAAAAGGAAAGAGAGGTAAAGAGAGAATATAGAGATGAGACTGATAGCTATCACAAAACATCTTCAATAGGTATATGGTAGTAAAAGAGTATTAAAAGGAGAGGTTGGATTAATTAGGGACCATAAAGGGGATTGTACATGGAGCCAGAAGGCATGGCCCAAGATATTAAATTAATATACCTCATCTATCTTCACCAAGGAAGGGAAAGCAAATCAGAGTGAAAGGGGAGTGAGTTGAGACCCTTGGTGGACCAAGAGAAGTTTTAAATAAATGCTTTATTTCCCCAATGTAGAGAAGACCACAAATCATAGCCTCGGTGACTGCTTCGCAGAATACTTGCATTCTGTCTGCAAAAATGACCCTGAGCTTCCAGTTGCCTGCCATTTCAACGCTGTTCCCTGGCCAACATTTCTGTCTCAGGCTTGCTGCAGTGCCCTAGCAAAGCTCAGCGCAAGCTGGAAAAGCAGCACCTCATTTTCTGCTTGCAGCCCTCTGGACTCAATATTGAGTTCAAAAGCTAGGGCTTGTGGCACCTTCTCCATGTCCTTATCCCAACCCCACACAACCAGGCCTTGTTATCACGCTGTCTGCCATTGCACACAATCCATTGTTAGCACCAGCAGTCCCCATTAATAGCTATTCACCCTCTTAGCCAGATTGTTATCCACTTCTTTGTCTGTCCAACTGTGCATCTCTCTCTTTGGGCTCTACCCCACCTATCATTTACTCCTTACCCCCCTCCCCCCACCCTATCTTTTGCACATAAACTAACATTTTCCTAGCTACCATCAGTTCTGGTGAAAGATCACTCAACCTGAAACATTAACTCTGATTTCTCTCCATGGATACTGCCAGACTTGCTGAGCTATTCCAGCAATTTCTGTTTTTGTTTCTGATTTACAGCATCCACGGTTGCTTTGGTTTTTTTCTTCTAAATAAACCCACTGCAATTAATTGTATGAATATGGGGATTCTGTCTACTCTAAAATAGTGCCAAAATGAGTCTCACATCAATGAACTAGCCCACTTCAAAGACACTAGGATGATCGAATTTGCTGTTCCAGGTTTCACCCCGAGTGAATTCAAGGAAATATGTCATTGTCCTTGTGAATGGAACAAGTCCATTCTCTAAAACAATTGGAGCATCGGTTGTTCTATTAAAATATCTCATCAGTAAAGAACACAATTAATTAACTTTGCAAAGGTGATTCATTTAATTCTGCTTGATGTTGTTTCATATATAATACAAATACCAAATAGAGATGTCATATTGTTTAAAATTTGGGAGAAGATTTGTAGCTCGGGTGCTCGTTGTTGTGGTTCTGTTCGCCGAGCTGGGAATTTGTGTTGCAGATGTTTTGTCCCCTGTCTAGGTGACATCCTCAGTGCTTGGGAGCCTCCTGTGAAGCGCTTCTGTGATGTTTCCTCTGGCATTTATCATGAAACGTCTGCAACACAAATTCCCAGCTCGGCGAACAGAACCACAACAACATTGTTTAAACTGTTTGAAGCACTTTATTTTGAAAGTTCTTAATTTATCACTCCATCCTTACTCTGTCTCAAAGCTCCCTGACATTTGCAGTTTCAGGCGATTAAGAAAAACAGAAGAATTTTGCCACTCTTTAAGAAGATTAAACAGGCATGTTGTGACTCCCTGACGATATAACGTAAAACAATTTTGACACCGGATGCTGTATCATTGAATTTTTTGAAGTTAGCATTTCTAGGAGAGCCTGGAATTTGGATGAAAATGTGAAACATCACAGCACAAAGGAGGTCGTTTGGCTCATCTAGTCTATGCCAGCTCTTTGAAAGAATTATCCAATTTAGTCCCACTCTCCTCCTTTCACTGTATGGCCCCACAAATTTCCTTTTGAAAAATATCATTGATTCTGCCTCCCACTAAATTTCAGGTAGAATGTCCCAAATTACAGGGCTTGTTGCCTTAAAAAATAATGTCCCTCCTCAGGTCCTTTAAACACTTGCTTAATTCTTTACTGGCCCCCTCACCCCATCCCACTGTTGAGACGGCCCTGCAGGGTCTCGTCTCCACGTGTTCTTTGGAAGGAGAGATCACACCGGCTTCTAAAGTTGGGAGCAAAAACACCGTTTATTACAGAATCAAGACTGGCAAACTATACAACGAATTCTACAGCATGCAATTCGTTGGAGAAGGCGTTCTGTGTTCCTCTTCGGACCTGGTGCAGTTATACTTCGCGCTTCCTCGAGTTCCCGGTCAGGTTCCCCTCGTTCGGTTCTCTCATTGGTCTGTTCACCTGTCTGTGAAGGGATTAGTGTCTCTATTGGCTGCACCGAGATATCTGTCTAGCTCCTGCTGTGCTGGACAATGGGCAGGCATCCTGGGCTCGGCAGTTTCCGATCTTACAATTCAAGAGTCTATTGTTTGGAAGAGTTTCCTCATTGCTATGCGTCTGGCTGTCTAGGCGTTTACAATAGTTTTCCATAGTTGAATAAACAGTATTATCATTTAACATAAGTTCCGATGGAGTTTGACGTCAGCAAAGACATTAACAAGTACTTTATCGATTAAGTGTTGTATCGGTGCAATTTACACTATCCGATAATTACCGGTTTCCTTTATTAGCAATGAGTTTGTAACAGGATGATCTGAAACTGACGGACATGTTCTAATCACCGAGGAATATGGCCTCAGGCAGGCAGTCCTGCAGTTGCTGGGTTTATTCCACATGGCTGTGGTTTAGCTGTTACTTGACAATGTCTGTTCTAGTAATGGTGCTCCCCTCCCTAGCCCCAATGTAGGTACCCCGATAGCAGATTATCCCTAACACCACCCCAGCAATCTCGACAGTTTTTCCTTAGTTGATTTATTCGTTCTGTTACAGTATATGTTGCACAAGGTACTAGGAATCGGTGAGGGTGGATAGCTGGTTTGTGATGCAGAGTAATGCCAACTGTGTGGGTTAAATTCTCACACCAGCTAAGGTTGCCATGAATGACTCTTCTTCTCAATCTCTTCCCTCGCTTGAGGTGTGGTGACTCTCAGGTAAAGTCACCACTAATTATCTCTCTCGAATGACGAAGCTGACCTATAGTCTGTTAAGGCTATGGTGTATTTGCCTTTAAATGGTAATGGTTCTGAAAGGATTACTGTTGCAAACTGCAATAAGCTCATCCAATGAATTTAGCTGTGAAAGGCAGAAGGAAGGATCTTTTAGAATGGAAGACTGATACCGCAGGTCAGCTCAAAGCCAGTGTAGCAATGTCGAACTTACTAACTAATGTACTACTTGCAGTCATGCAATAAACTACACCTTGTTTAAGACAGAGACCCCTTTTGATAATACACAGTAGTGGTTTTCCTTTGCCATTGTACACAACAAGAGATGTCCTTTAAACCCCATTAAGAAAAGAAAATGGTGACACCAAACCTCCCTAAGCCCTAGATGGTTGTGGTTGGCATTACTGCACATACAGTAGGGAGAGATGACTTTGAATATTAAAGAGTACTTTTCCTGAAATCCCACTGGGGGCCTTGTAGCATTCAATCTTAACCAGGAACATAATGTAACATTGTTATGTTCTGTATCTCTCTGCCATTTACTCCTACATTCATTTCAGTGAGGCAATGCTCATTGCGTTTGGCATTTTAATGGACCTGAAAGTGTGGAGAATGTTGTGTCTGAGTTACTTAATTAGCCAAAATGTTGGTTTCCTGATGGTGGGTTGAGATGTGAAGATTAAGTCAGTGGCATGGTTGTGGCAGATCAGATATCACCCTGCTACTTGTAATGCAGTGCATATCATGAATAGACATTACACTCAACTCCCACCATTCTCTGGGGGATTACTTTTCTAGAAAACTTTATGGATGACAAAATCCCAAATGGCAAACATGTTTTAGAATTGGAGTCAATTGGATAGGTTCCAACCATTCAAATGTTGATATGTACAAATATTGTTCATTGATGAAGCACGTTAACACTTCCAAAAATTTAATCTCATGCTATGAGTTCAGTGCAGACTGGCACTAAACACTGGATAGCCTTCTGTTGAATAAAAATGTTTAAGAGATTTAGTTTCTAATTTAAAATTCAGCAAACGTTTGCATTTTTTAGAAAAAAAATCTTCCTCATTCTTTATCTCCGGCGATCTGGACAGCTGTTAAAAGCACAGAGCATCCTGATGCTGCAGGGATATGAACAGAGTGAGGACTGCAGATGCTGGAGAGCCAGAGTCGAAAAGTGTGGTGCTGGAAAAGCACAGCAGGTCAGGCAGCACTCCTGATGCTGCAGGAAAGCAGAATTGTTTAGTCTCAAAAGTGTTCTCATTTTTGATGAAAAAGCAATGAATCCGGCCAGAAAAGAAAGGCTAATTTTAGATGGAAAGCAACAGTTGATAATAAGATAGGGACTGACAACAATGTGCCTGATACTGCCTAGGCACTGAAGCATCAAACGCATGTCATTTGCAAGGTGATGATCATGTAGATTTCAAAATGACAGTAGGTAAAGCGTGACTCACAGTGTGTTCTGGTCTTGGGTAAAGATCAATTGCCTGATATCAGTCATCAAATATCATGTCTGGAATCAAAATTACAGCATGCTTACACATCTCATATTATGCTACAGCAATGTGACACCTCTTAGTGTACAGTGTTGTATCCCTTCAAATCCAGGTTTAAGTGTGAACATTGAGACTGCAATGGGCAATATGCTTTCTGTTGGCATATTAGTGAAGGCATAAAATGAAGGACTTTATTGCACATTAAAATTCGCTAAGATATCATCAGTAGTGCATCAGAATCTCATGGCACCTATTGGGGGGCATGTAACAGGAATAACATAACAATTATGGGGTATTTCAATCTACGAATAGACTGGGTAAAACTAATTCATTCTAATGTTGTTGAAAACAAATTCATGTAATACATGGATTTCTGGGGCATTATGTCAAGGAATCAACTAGACTATTTTAACTCTACTGAGTAAGTTTGCAGATGATACAAAATTTGGTGGAGTTGTGGAAAGTGAAGAAGGATGCCTTCCTTTGATAAGATCAACTGGAAACTTGGGTGAGAAATGGCAAACGGGTATAATCAGCACTAGTGTGAGTTGATGCATTTTGGAAGGTCAGACATTTAGGAGCATTGATATAGAGGGATCTTGGGGTTCAAGTCCAAAGCTCCCTGAAAGTGGCAACACAGGTGGACAAGGTGATAAAGAAAGCATGAGGAATGCTTACCTTCATCAGTCAGGACACTGAGGATAAAAGTTGGCAAGTCATGTTACAACTGTGTATGATTTTGGTCTTGAAGCATTGTGCATATTTCTGGTCACTGCATTTTGAAGCAATGTGGAGGCTTTGGAGAGTGTGCAGGAAAGGTTTACCAGCGTGTTGCCTGGATTGGAGTGTATTAACTAGAAGGAGAGTTTGGACAAACTTGGAATATTTTCACTAGAGCATGGGAGGCTGAGGAGCAGCCTAATAGAAATATGGAAAATGATGAGAGGTATGGAAAAGGCAGATATTCAGAATCTCTTTCCTGGGTTGGAAAGTCAAATACTCGGGAGCATAGGTTTAAGATGAGAAGGGGAATGTTTAAAGATGCATGTGAAAAGTATTTTACAAAGAGCCTGGAACATGCAGCCAGGGGAGGTGGTAGAAGCAAATACATTAGCAAAGTTTAAGTGGCATTCAGACAGGCACATGAACAGGTAAAGTGTAGAGGGATATGGAGCTATGCGCAGGAGATGGGATTAGTTTAGAATAGCATCATGGTTGGCACAGACATGACGGGCCGAAGGGCCTGTTCCTGTGCTATGTTCTCTGATAATGCGCAATATAAAAGGGTTAATTAATAATCTTGATTAAGGAATCTTTAGGAAAGAGTGATCATAATATAGCACCATTTTATATCAGGTTTGAAAGTAATGTAGAGATTTAATTCTAAATAAAGGAAACCATGAGTCTCTGAATAGAAAATTGGCTGTGGTGAACATTAAAAGGTATCATTATGAACAGGCAACATCTAATACAGATAGTTCTTATATAACATGATAGTTGCTTTCCTGTGTAACATCGTATTATAGAAAATAGCTCCATATAAGTAATGGGGCCTATGGGAAAATCAGGATTGGGGCGAACCACCAAAAATATCAATAAAAAACAAAACAAAAATAATAGTTAGCCTAACACAACTAATAGCACAACCAAAGTAAACCTTTAAATCATATATTTTAATAAATTAATACAGTAAATTTAACACTTTAACACTAAAATCACTGACTACAGCATCATATCTTTTACAAAGCTCTTCATCAGAAAGTGAATGTGCAAACTGACCACCTGTTGCCAAAGTCCAGTCCTCCTCAGAATTCTCCCTCGCTTTGAAATAGAGTTTCTTCTAAATGTCGACTTTATTTCCCAATTTCAAGCCAAGTTTCAAGGCTTGCAGCGCTGATTACATTCCTGTTTTAGCGTATCAGAATTTGCATTTTGCAGACAGAGGATCATGAGGCTGCGTTTTGCTGTTCAGGAAAGTGCCAGGGATGGAATGGCGTAACAGTGAACGGGAGTTGCTTTATAAAAAAAGGGGGCCACAATTCACTAATCACATTACAACCAAATCGTGTTTAACAAACGCGCGTTACAGGAGAACTACCCGTACTTAGAGAGCTAATACATGATTTACAACTGAAATACATTCCTTTAATGTACAAAAACCAAGCAGGGTTTCAAGTGTGGCTAACAAAATAAGATTATATCACAATTAAAAATCAATTATGTCAAGTACAAGGGACAGTGTAGGAATAGGTCAGTGAGAAGACAATCAGTCATGATCTCATTGAAGTAGTGTCACTGAATGGTCAGTTTCGACAGTGTCCTCAGCGATCTGCCAACTATGGCAAGTTTTGAGATCATGTACAATAGCAACCAAGATTGATGAGTGGCAGAAAAAGCATCTTTATTGAGTATCTGCAGTGGCATAGTTCGAGGCAACGATGGAATCCAAAGTACAGTTTTACAGTCGCCTCTTTTATACACAGTTTTTGCATACATTTAAATTTTAGCACCATGGCGTCACATTGTTATATCTATTGTACACAAGTTTGCATGACATCTGTCCTGGGGGAAGCAAGAGATTGTTTAAGCACTTGCTAAATGCTGGCTGTTACTCCTGATGGGATTAGAATGTCTGTCTAGTCTGAGCTTGCATAATTAAGAGGTGTTTGTCCTTTTGTCTTTAAAGTTAGAAATGTTAGTCGAAATGCCAGACCTATACGTTCTAAGTAAGTGAGAAATTATATGTGTGCTAAATAAAAGTATGGAGGATATTAAATTGATCTCCCACAGCTGGGTCATGGGATTTCATCTCCTATTGCCGGTTTTTGGCTGTTCCAACACATTCATTCTTGGCGGTTCATACAAGCGCCGTTTTCATAGTAAGTTTCTTAAAGTAGGTAGTGGCTCCTTCAAAGGAATAAATCCGTATGTTAGTACAAGATGGTAGCTCTAAATAAAAGTTAGAAATTGGTAGCACACTTTTATCGGAATAGGTAGAAATAACTGTAAGAGATAAAAATGTTGGTATCATTTGCAAACTTACTAACTATAGTTCATATGATCACATTCAAATCATTTATATAAATGATGAAAAGCAGTGGATCCAGCACTGACTGCCCCCTTAACAAGAATAAATCCATAAATTAATACAAGATGGTAGTCCTAAATATAAGTCAGAAATTGGTAGTACAGTGTTATAGAAATAAGTAGTTATAAAGAAATAAAAGGCAGCAGACTGTAGGGACATGCTGGTGAAGGAAACTGTTTGATGTCCTGCAGCATGTTTAGGTCTCGAGAGACGGTTACTAAGGGCTAACTAATACTATAATCTTTCCATTGTTTCGGGCGAGTTATTAGATTAGATTCCCTACAGTGTGGAAACAGGTCCTTCAGCCCAACAAGTCCACACCAACCCTCCAGAGAGTAACCCACCCAGACCCATTTCCCCTCTGACTAATGCACCTAACACTATGGGCAATTTAGCATGGCCACTTCACCTGACTTGCACATCTTTGGACTGTGGGAGGAAACCGGAGCACCCGGAGAAAATCCAAGCAGACACGGGGAGAATATACAAATTCCATATAGTCAGTCGCCCGAGGCTGGAATTGAATCTGGGACCCTGGTGCTGTGAGGCAGCAGTGCTAACACTGAACCACCGTGGAGACACAATGGCATAGATGGCATCGTTCTGAGTAGGTTACAGTATTAACACTTATTCAGTGGTAGCCTTTGATACCGAAACAGGTCTAAACACTGCTGGCAGCATGAGGCCGATATGAATTGAAAGGTGTAAAGTAAGAGTAATGGGTAGGCGGCATAGGAAGGGATGTTTAATTTAGTTTGTCTTGTAAGGGATATGGACCTATGTGCAAGAAGATGAGATTAGTTTAGAATGGTTGGCACACACATGGCAGGTTTTTATGAATGGAAATGTAATACAGCAAACATGGAGGGTTTGTGAGTGAGTTAGTAAAGAGAATCATTATATAAAATCTCGCGATAATCAGGAATAAAGAAATGGGAAAGAAACAAAATAAATACCTTGGTGTCTGTCATGGAGTCGTCACCCTATACAGTAACCCTTCAGTCCAACCTGTCCATGCCGATCAGATATCCCAAATTAATCTAGTCCCAATTGCTAGCATCTAACCCATATCTCTGTAAACCTTTCCTATTAATGTACCCATCCAGATGCCTTTTAAATGCTGTAATTGTACCAGCCTCCACGACTTCCTCTGACAGCTCATTCCAATCACCCGCCACCCTCTGCATGAAGGATTTGCCTGTTAGGTCCCTTCTAAATCTTTTCCCTCTCACCTTAAACCTATGCCTCTAGCTTTGGACATCCCCATCGCGGGGAAAAGACCTTGCCTATTTACCCTATCCATGCTCCTCATGATTTTATAAAGCTCTATAAGGTCATCTCTCAGTCTTCAATGCTCCAGCAAAAACAGCCCCAGCCTATTCAGCCTCTCCCTATAGTTCAAATCCTCCAACCCTGGCAACATCCTTGTAAATATTTTCTGAACACTTTCAAGTTTCACAACATCCTTCCAATAGGAAGGAGACCAGAACTGCACACAATATTCCAAAAGTGGCCTAACCAATATGCTGTACGTCCACAATATGACCTCCAACTCCTATATTCAATGCTCTGACCAATAAAGGCAAGCAGAGCAAATGCCTTCTTCATTATTATATCTACCTGCAACTCCACTTTCAAGAAACTATGAACCTGCACTCTAAGGTCTCTTTGTTCAGCAACACTCCACAGGATCTTACCATTAAGTGTATGAGCCCTGCTCTGATTTGTCTTTCCAAATTGCAGCACCTCACATTTTCTTATATTAAACTCCATCTGCCACTCCTCAGCCCATTGGTCCATCTGATCGGGAACCAGTTGTATTCTGAGTTAACCTTCTTGGCTGTCCACTACACTGCCAATTTTGGTGTGATCTGCAAAATTACTAACTATATTTCATATATTCAGACACAAATCATTTGTATAAATGATGAAAAGCAGTGGACCCAATACCTGTCCCTGTGGTACACCACTGGTCACTGGCCTCCAGTCTGAAAAGTAACCGTTCACCACCACTCTCTGTCTTCTACCTTTGAGCCAGTTCTGCATCCAAATGGCTAGTTCTCCCTGTATTGCTAATGAGTCTACCATGAGGAACCTTGTTGAACGTATTACTTAAGTCCATATAGATCATGTCCTCCACTCACCTATCATCAATCTTCTTTGTTACTTTTTCAAAAAACTCAATCAAGTTCATGAGACATGATTTCCCACACACAAAGCCATGTTGACTATCTCTAATCAGTCCTTGCCTTTCCAAATACTTGTAATCCTGTCTCCCAGAGTTCCCTCTGAAATGTTCCCACCACTGATGTCCGGCTCACTGGTCTATAAAAGTTCCCTAACTTTTCCTTACCACCTTTTAAAAATAATGGCATCATGTTAGCCAACTTCCAGTCTTCCAGCATCTCACCTGTGACCAACGATGATACAAATATCTCAGCAAAGGGCCCAGCAGTGAATCCCCTAGCTTCCCACAGAGTTCTAGGGTACACCTGATCAGATCCTGGGGAGATTTCCATCTTTATGCATTTTAAGACATCTAGCACCTCCTCCTCTGCAATATGGACTCTTCACAGAGGAACATTTGAAAAACCTATCAGAAGGAATGGAGCACTACAAACACAGAGCTGCAAAATAATGTTAGTTAAAAAGCAGTAATAGCAAATTTAACAGGACATAAAGTAGGTAAATCTTGACCTGATGACTTACATCCCAGAGTGTTGAAAGAGGTGAGCGTAGTTTTGGAGTGCATTAGTGGTCATCTTTCAAAATGTCACAGACTCTGGAATGGTCACAGCATATTGGAAGATGGCAAACATAACCCCATTATTTAAGGAAAAAGGGGAAGAGAAAATAGGAAACTAAAGTTCTGTTAACCTAAAGTCAGTCAAAGGGCAATGTTGGAATCTACAATGCAGGTACATTAGCCTTTATTTCACCTTTATTTCAAGGTGATTTGAATATCCGGATAAGGATGTCTTACTGACATTATATGAAGTTGAGCCCATACAGAATAGTTTATGCAGTTTTGGTCTCCTTACCTGAGAAAAGGTACAGATAACGGAGTTATGTGGCATCGGCTTCACTATAACCTGTAGCATATTTTCTTGCACTATCTTTGGCTTTTCATCTCACTCATTATGAAAAGTGGGCGCATTCCTTTCATGGTGACCAATACAGAGGTTTCACCACTGCCAGGGCCATCAAGCTTCCATGTCTCTCACACCACATTTAAAGTCCGGCCAGGCATCACTATGATGCTGCAAGCAAGGAATGAACCCTCACACATTGGTCACCTCTGAGATCTTCGTGCATGATGTCCAAAAGGAATTAAGCAAGTTCCTCATTTCCTCGACAAAGACCTCAAGACTCTGATGGGCTGGATGTTGGAGAGAAGGTCAGTCCTTTTCCCAACTGACTGCAGAAATCAGCCACACTCCCAGCTGGCCTGGAGAGTGTGAGCAGCACATGTCAGTGCAGCGTTGACTTTGAAAAGGCATGCCAAGCAGAAAGAGGGACAATGGTTTTCTGCACTCCATGAGGGTAAGTGGCAAAGACCCTTCTTCACTTGAACTCTGCCATTACACATACAGCTGACTCAAAGTGATGGACTACAGCTCTCACTATTGCAAGTACTAAGGGATTGGTTATCTTGGATGGCTGGCTTGGGATGTAGAGAGACACCAACAGCAGTGGGTTCAATTCCCATACTGCCTGAAGTTACCATGAAGATCCTGTGAAGGTGTGGTGACCGTCAGGTTAAACCACCACTAGTCATCTCTCCTCTCCAATGATCCTCTGGGAATATGGTGATTTCATGCTTTATGTCCACTCAAGGACTTACCTCATCCTCCCTCAGCCTTCCTCCACTCTGCTTTTTCTACTCACTTGCTCACTGGGGATGCCTCACCAAGCGCTGTGCTCATGGATGATCAGTGACTGGTTTGCATCAACTTCCATTAGACTGAATCCTTCCCATTGCTACACTGGCCTGAGAGGAGGGATTGCAGACATCAGGCTCCACAGTCTGTACCAGGAGAGGATTCTGGCTCACCCATCATTTGCCAACATCTCCTTGCTGGAACTTCATAGAATTCCTACAGTGTGGAAACAGGCCATTGGGCCCAACAAGTCCACACCCACCTCTGAAGAATATCCCACCCAGACACATCCCCCTATCATATAACTTTATGTTTCCCCTGACAAATGCACCTAACCTACGCATCCTTGAACACTATGGACAATTTAGCATGGGCAGTTCACCTTAACCTATGCATCTTTGAATTGTGGGAGGAAACTGCAGCACCCGGAGGAAACCCACCCAGACTCGGGAAGAATGTGCAAACTCCACACAGTCACCCAAGGCTGGAATTGAACCCGGTTCCCTGGCGCTGAGAGACAACAGTGCTAGCCACTGAGCCACCATGCCACCCACTTGTCCTGCTGCTTTTCCTCTGGAGGGTGGGTGGCAATCACTGTAGATGGCTATTGTCTTGCTGACAATCTTGCAATGCTGTCTCCTTCTCTGTTGCCAGGTCACAAGGGATAGCCATTTCAGCTCCATGAGCAGCTCATTGGTGGGGAAGGTCAGAATGGTTGCGTAGAGTTATTGAAAGGGTGTCTGATCCCCGCACCATATGTTATGTACTAACACTGTGTAGCATGGGGTCCTCCCAAGACCATCATTGCCATTCCTCATTAAAGAGCTCTGATGTTTGTCACCTCTTCCAATTGCACAGTGAACAACCAAAGAGTTTGTGCTCCATTGAGAATGGATTGCTGCGGGTACGTCTCCATGAAATGTCCCTTCCACAACAAGGAAACATCTCTTCAAAATTCCAGGGCACATCCCCACACACTCACTTCAGTGCAGGAATAATAGGGGAGCAGCTTTGAGTTGAATTTCACTACTTGCTATGAACTGTTCACATCCAATAGGAAATTTTGATTCTGCTTTTAAGTATCTTGTTATAATAAAACCTGTAGAATTTACATGACATTGAGGCACAATGTGATGCTCCTGATTGCTTGAGGCCATTCGATGAAACGTGTTCTTCAACACTTAGTGGACTGCAAGTTTAAGTGTTTGCTGATTGCCATTACCAGGCCAGGAGTCACTTTAAAAATTTTCATTCTTCTCTTCAAATCCCTCCATGTTCTCACCCTCTGCCATCTCTGCAACTTTCCATTTCTTCAATTCCTCTCATCCCAGATTCCCATTGCTCCCTCAGTGGTAGCACTGGCTCCAGTAACCTGGCTCCTAAGTCTTGTATTATCCTCCCAAAGACTTTTGCCTCTTTCTCTCTGTCCACAAGGTGCATCGCTTCCGACAAGCATTTGACCAGCTTTCCCAGTGTCTCTTCCTTTTGTTCAATGTCAGTTGTTTTGTTTATGTTTTTAGGACGTTTGACAAGGTTAAAAATGCTGCCATTGAGTGCCATCTGCTGTCCATTGGCAGTACTGTAGCATTGGCCTCCTTCAGTTTGCCAATTTGATGCACATTGTCATTTGAATGCACATAATTGCTCAGGGCCAACTTATGAAACCATTACCTCCAGGGAGCACTCAAGAGAAGCACTTTCTTTCATTTCTTGCCAAAGTCATGGAAATTCTTACAGAGGTATGGATCCTTGTTTATTAGAGAGCCAGAGCCAGGATCAAACACTCCACATGTAACATTGGATGCAGATGTTGATCTTCCCTAACTCCACTCTAATCTCAGCAGCGATTTGCTACTGCATCACTGAGATATTTCTTCCCACTTCCACGATAAATACCATCATCTCGCCTGAGTGACCATGTAGGACCCTTCACAAGTTGGAAGTAGCTAGAGACCAACTCTATCATTGTTCATTTTGTATTCTTACAACAAAGAGTGAGAAGAGACTTTGAGTCCAAACCTCAGCTAGACCAGATCCCAGAGGTAAAGGATCAGACTGTAACCCACCATCACTACGACAGTAAGAGGGATGAGTTCGCTGTAAGAGATTGGATAACTTCATTACTTAAGGAATGACTGCAGGCATGGTAGTCCTGTCTCTGGTAGTTCCTCAAACTATTAGAGGACACTTGCCATGGAATGTTTGCCGTGGTTAGATTCTGGAATACTTTAAAGTGGAGAGGATTTTTGATAAAGGTAATTCAGGGACGATTGGCATTGCTTATTGGGCAGACATTGATTGCTCATCCCTCATTACCTTTATGAAGATAGTGGTAAGCTGCCTTCTTGAACTGCTGCAGTCCACTTGCTATCGGTAGACCCACAATGCTGCACCAGGATTTTAACCCACTGGCAGTGAAGGAATGATGATATATTTCCAAGTTAGGATGGTGAATGGTTTGGAGGGAAACTTGCAGTTGGTGGTGTTCCCACGTATCTGCTGCCCTTGTCCTTTTATAAGGCAATGATTGTGATTTGGAAAGTGCTGATGAAGAAGCTTTGGTGAGTTTCTGCAATGCAGCTATGACAACATTCTGGCTGATCAGGAAGTTCGCCTGGGTCTTATTTCTTGCATTAGGTATAGCAGAAGCATTTGCAAGTTCATAATGAACCTTTTTATTCATATCACGCCTTCCATAAACCTGGAACCTTGGCAGGGACTCTACCCACTATGACAAACTGTGGAGGCGCCGGTGTTGGACTGGGGGGGGAGGGGGGGGGCAAAGTAAAAAATCATGCAACACCAGGTTATAGTCCAACAGGTTTATTGGGAAGTGCAAGCTTTCGGAGCTCTGAAAGCCAATACTTCCAAATAAACCGGTTGGACTATAACCTGGTGTTGTGTGATTTTTCACTATGCCAAGGACATTCTACAGTAGGTACATTTTAAGCTTCCTTACTCTTCTGCCTTATCTGTTTCAAACAGATCATGTAGGATGATAACATTGACCAGAATTTTTTGAGTTAATTTCTAGAAAGCTTTTTACAATCAGCTTGGGGTTAAATGTGTAGACCTCACCATCCAGAACTAATAAAGCAAAGTGCTTTCAATGTGTTTGAGTTTTCTATGAATCCCGCTCCATTTGTAACAGGCTTCGGGCTTTTACAAAGTATCACACATCCGAAATACAATGACAGATAAATAGCTCATTGTTTCAAGGGATACATTTCATAAGTAATATCTAAAAGTAACATTTTCTGGACTAAACACTGATTTCCATAAAATGATTGTATTTTATTTACTGTTCCTGGGAGAAAGGATTGGCTCAATTCAGCAGTTTTTGAGAGGTTTTTTTTCCCTCTTCATTCAGCTGCCATGCTAATGTCAATTTCTATCTTGCTGTACATGTATTGGTTTTGATACATCAAAAGAATACAAAAGATCGTGATGGACATAATCAAAAATCTCTTCATAACGCAGCTCTCCAGAGGTAAGTGCTTAGAGTGGTGTGCTTTTAAACAATGACCCCCAGCTGTACTTGATGGTTTTTCTGTCAGCACATCTTTCACTGCACAAATCTCAAGCAATTATGTAAAACAATTAACAGGTCTGTAAACAAGTGACAAATATCCATGTACTAAATAATTGCCTGTGGATATTTAATGATTCAGATGTGAACAGTGTGAGGCTGAGTACAGAGGGATTGAAGAAGTTTATCAACGAGATCGCCACCTGCAGGCACAATGACTTAATCGCATCACTGAAAGGTTGGAAAAGGCACACCGCAAGATGCACCAGGGGATTTACCTTGTGAATTTACTTGTACTAAGAGTCTCCTCAAGGTAATTAGAATGCAGATAACCACAAGAGAAACCAGTTAGCTCATCAGTTAAATTTCAAGGAAATTTTCCATGGGATCCCTACAGTGTCATCCACACTCACCTCCAAATAGCATCCCATCCAGACTCACCCCTCTACCCTATCCCTGTAACCCTGGATTTCCCATAGCTAATCCACACCCCCCCCCTGCATATCCTGGACACTGTGGAAAATTTATCATTCCCAACCCACCTGACCTGCACATCTTTGGACTGTGTGGGGAAACTGGAGCACATGGAGGAAACCCATGCAGACATGAGAAGAACACGCAAACTCCATACAGACAGTAACCTGAGGATGGAATTGAACCCAAGTCCCTGGCACAGTGAGGCAGCAGTGCTAACGGCAGAGCCACCATGCTGACCCTATTCTTGGAGATATGGGCATTACTGGTAACACTAGCACCTATTGCCCGTCTGTTGCTGTCCTTGAAGTGGTGGTTCAGAACCTTTATCGTGATGTGCTGCAGTGTGTATAATGAAGATGCTTCAAAGGGGTTGATGGCTATGGATCTCAGGATTTTGAACCATCATCTCAGTATTGAGCTGGTTCTTCAAAATTTGTTCCAATCCACTGTTATGGTATTAAACAGCCTCATGAATGATTCCAGGTCCTTTGAGCTGAGATTTACTCATTAGGATGGGCATCAGGTATTTTCCCAAACTGTCTACGTTGAGCCCATCCTATCTTTATGCCATGGAGATGGGTTCATATCAATGATGGACATCTGGCTCCAGACCTGGGAAGAGACTGGAACATTGTAGACCCAATTATAAAGGCTTTCCTCCAATCCTATTGCTGGGAGCTGAAATGAGGCTGACTGAATACTTTGTAGTCACTTCTGATTGTTAAACAGGCAAGATAGCCATTTTTAAGGCTGCAATTAAAACAGCAGTGATTTTGTTGGACGGCAGTGCATGTTGAATGCTACTATTTTTTATAATCTCGATCCAATAATGTTAACTTCATTGATAAACAATCTGAAGGGTCAAATGCAGGCAGGTTGGATCAGTTTAGTTTGGGATTATGGTTGTCATGGACTGGTTGGACTGCTGTATGACTCTAAGAGTCTATATGTCCACTCTGAGCTCTCCTCTGACTGCATGTGGTGGCCACCCAGCCTGTAACCATGGTAGCGTTGGCCCAGCATTAGTTTTCCTTCTGAAATTTGCAAATCCCATGCTGACTGCCTCAATTTCTCATTATGTGTGTGTTCATTGCTGTCTGCATATCTCCCACTCTATCTGCTCTTATCATCTTGTACACCTCTATCAAGTCAGCTCTCATCCTTCTTCGCTCCAATCAGAAAAGCCCTAGCTCCCTCAACCTTTCTTCATATGAGGTGTACAAGATGATGAGAGGTATGGATAGAGTGGATAACCAGGGACTTTTCCCAGAGAGGAAATGCATATCATGAGGGAGCATAATTTTAAGGGGATTGGGTGAAGGTTTAGGGGAAATGTCAGAGATATTGGTGGCACAGTGGCACAGTGGTTAGCACTGCTGCCTCACAGTGTCAGGGACTGGGATTCAATTCCTGCCTGAACCCCAGGGGAATTGGCGACAGACCTGCCGCCTCAGGTAACTGTCTGTGTGGAGTTTGCACATTCTCCCTGTGTCTGCGTGGGTTTCCTCCCACAGTCCAAAAAACTGTGCAGGTTAGGTGAATTGACCATGTTAAATTGCCCATAGTGTTAGGTGAAGGGGTAAATGTAGGGGAATGGGTCTGGGTGGGTTGCTCTTCGGAGGGTTGGTGAGGACTTGTTGGGCCGAAGGGCCTGTTTCCACACTGTAAGTCATCTAAAAAAAATATGTTCTTTACAGAGAATGGTGGGTGTGTGGAATGCACTGCCAGCGGTGGTAGCAGAGTCAGACATGTTAGGGAGATCTAAGTGACTCTTGGATAGACACATGGATGTTATGTAGACTAGTTTGATCATAGAGTAGGATAAAAGATCAGCACAACATTGAGGGCTGAAGGGCCTGTAATGTTCTATGTTCTATGTTCCATGTGAAGTCTGTCAACACTGTGAGGTGCCAGGCATCTCGATGATAGGGCTTCTTCTATGCCTTCAGGGAGCAGCTCGGATTAGAGAACCCACATCTCAAGGTTCTAATCAGACAGCAGACCCTACACTGTGCTACTGGTCACAACTGCTACAGCGTGTAGCCCTCAATAGGAGATCAGGGACCAGTATCGGTGATGGGCATCCATGTCGTACTCAGCAATTAAATGTGAAATCGAGGCAGTCAGCATGGGATTTGTGGATTTCAGAAGGAAAGCTAATGCTGGGCCAACATTACCAGGGCTGGGTGGCCACCACATGCAGTCAGAGGAGGGCTCAGAGTGGATATATCCCTGGACACTGTGGAAAATTTAGCATGGCCAATCAACCTAACCTCTACATTTTTAGACTGCGTGGAGTAACTGAAGGAAACACACACAGACAGGGGAATAATGTGCAAACTCCATACAGACCATAACCCAAAGGTGGAATTGAACCCAAGTCCCTGGCACAGTCAGGCAGCAGTGCCAACGGCTGAGCCACGGTGCTACCACTATTCTTGGAGATATGGGCATTACTGGTAAGACTAGCACCTATTGCCCATCTGTTGCTGTCCTTGAAGTGGTGGTTCAGAACCTTTATCGCGATGTGCTGCAGTTTGTATAATGAAGATGCTACAAAGAGGTTGTTGGATATGGCTCCCAGGATTTTGAACCAACATCTCACTATTGAGTTAATTCTTCCAAATTAATTCACTGTCATGGTATTAAACATTCTCTTGATTGATTCCAGGTCCTCTGAGCTGAGATTTTCTCATTGGGATGGGCTTCAGGAATTTTCCACAATTCCACCAACTGTCATATCATTGGCAAACTTACTAACCCACCATTCCATTTCATCATCCAAGTCATTTATGCAAATCACAAAGAGCAGAGGTCTCAGAGCCAATCCCTGTGGAACACCACTGGTCACCAAACTCCAGGCTGAATATGTTTCATCTACTACCACCCTCAGTCTTCCATGGGCCAGCCAATGCTTGTATCTAGACAGACAGATTTCCCTAAATCCCATGTCGCCTTACTTTCTGAATGAGCTCTGGGGAACAGAGCTTCCCTTTGATTGGAAGGCAACAAGGTGCGACCACCCGACAGCCAGCCAGGGGTAACCTCAGGGGCCACCCGAGCTCGCCCACCAACTAATCCCCTACTTGGGGTTGCACTGTGGCTCAATGTTAGCACAGCTGCCTCACAGCAGCAGGGACCCGGGTTCAATTCCAGCCTTGGGCTTCTGTGTATGGGAGTTTGCACATTCTCCCCAAGTCTATGTGGGTTTCTTCTGGGTGCTCCAGTGTTCTCCCCCAATTCAAAGATGTGCAGTTTAGGTGAATTGGCCATGCTAACTTGTCCACAGTGTTCAGGGATGTTACCTTAGGTGCATTAGTCAGGGGTAAATGCAGAGTAATAGGGTAGGGGAATGGGTCTCAATGGGTTACTTTTCAGAAGGTTGGTGTGGACTTGTTGGGCTGAATGGCCTGCTTCCACACCATAGGAATTCTATGGGAAACCTTAGCAAATGCCTTGCTAGAAATCATATACACCACATCCACTGCTCTACCTTCATCAATGTGTTTTGAGACATCCTCAAAGAATTCAGTAAGGCTTGTGAAGCATGACCTGCCACTCACAAAGCCATGCTGACATGTCCCTCACACAGCAACCTTTATCCTGTAGGTATGACTACCTCCCTATAACTCCTCTCTATCACCCCTTCACCTTCTTGAAAAATCCGAATACATCCAGCTCCAGCTCCAGTTCCCCAATGCGGTCTGTGAGGAGCTGGAATTGGGTGCACTTTTTGCAAATGAAGTCAGCAGTGACACTAGTAGTGACCCTTACTTCCCACATCTTGCGAGAGGAACATACAACTGCCCTAACTTCCATCCCCTCTGCTCTAAATTACCAAAAAAAGATTTTTAAAAAAGTCTTACCAACCCTTCACATAGTCATTTTCTTTTGGTTATAGGAGGAGGAGGACCGGTGGGAGTAGTGTTTCGGATTTAGTCACTGCCTGAATATATTAGTTCACTTACCCAGCAGTCCCTGTCTCCTCCTCTGCCCCTGTTCAGCCTTCACTCCACTGATTCAAGAGGGAGGTATTTTATTTTCAAATTTACCTTCCCGCTGCCCCAGCTCAAGCTCTCTCGATTCCCATTCTAAAAGGGAGGCTGCTGATTCATGAGGTAAGTATTTAATATTATAACATACCTTCCCTGCAACTTTTGTTTTAAACCACCCCTGGGTCATGGCCTGTCATTAATCACTCCGTCCATGGTGATATGCCGACGACAATGCATAAGTTGCCCCCTCGACCATGACCCCACCCTCATTCACCAAACCATCATCTTCCAAACCTCATTAAGAACCTCATCACCTCAAGAGATATTCCACTCACAGCTTCCAACCTCATAATCCGGGAACCCCGCACTGCCCGGTTCTACCTCCTTCCCAAGATCCACAAGCCTGACCACCCTGACCAACCCATTGTCTCAGCATGCTCCTGCCCCACTGAACTCATGTCTACCTACCTCGACACTGTCATATCCCCCCTAGTCTAAGAACTCCCCACACACGTTTGAGACACCACCCACGCCCTCTACCTCCTCCAAGACTTTCCCCAGCCCCCAATGCCTCATCTTCACCATGGATATCCAATCCCTCTACACCTCCATCCACCATGACCAGGGCCTCCAAGCCCTCCGTTTTTTCCCCTCCCGACGTCCCCAACATTACCCTTCCACTGACACTCTCATTCGTTTGGCTGAACTGGTCCTCACCCTTAACAATTTCTCCTTTGAATCCTCCCATTTCCTCCAGACCAAAGGGGTAGCCATGGGCACACGTATGGGCCCCAGCTATGCCTGTCTCTTTGTTGGCTACGTAGAACAATCGATCTTCCATAATTACACCGGCACCACTCCCCACCTCTTCCTCCGCTACATTGATGAATGCATTGGCGTCATCTCGTGCTCCTGCGAGGAGGTTGAGCAATTCATCAACTTCACCAACACATTCCACCCTGACCTTAAATTTACCTGGACCATCTCTGACACCTCCGTCCCCTTCCTGGACCTCTCCATCTCCATTAATGGTGACTGACTTGACACTGACATTTTTTACAAACCCACCTTTTCCCACCCTACCTCTTGCAAAAATGCCATCCCGTATTCCCAATTCCTCAGCCTCCGCCGTATCTGCTCCCAGGAGGACCAGTTCCACCTCAGAACACACCAGATGTCCTCCTTCTTTAGAGACTGCAATTTCCCTTCCCACATGGTTAAAGTTGCCCTCCAATGCATCTCGTCCACATCCCGCACCTCCACCCTCAGACCTCACCCCTCCAAATGTAACAAGGACAGAACGCCCCTGGTGCTCACCTTCCACCCTACCAACCTTCGCATAAACCAAATCATCTGCCGACATTTCCGCCACCTCCAAAAACACCCCACCACCACGGATATATTTCCCTCCTCACCCCTTTCCGCCTTTCGCAAAGACCGTTCCCTCCGTGACTACCTGGTCAGGTCCACGACCCCCTACAACCCACCCTCCCATCCTGGCACCTTCCCCGGCCACCGCAGGAACTGCAAAACCTGCACCCACACCTCCTCCCTCACCTCACCTCCCTCACCCCTCTCTAAAGGAGCCTGCCACATCCATCAAAGTTTTACCTGCAATCCACCAATATCATTTAATGTATCCGTTGCTCCCGATGCGGTCTCTGCTACATTGGGGAGACTGGATGCCTCCTAGCAGAGCGCTTTAGAGAACATCTCTGGGACACCCGCACCAATCAACCACACCGATGTTTCAATTCCCCCTCCCATTCTGCTGAAGACATGGAGGTCCTGGGCCTCCTTCACCGCCGCTCCCTCACCACCAGATGCCTGGAGGAAGAACGCCTCATCTTCCGCCTCGCAACACTTCAACCCCAGGGCATCAATGTGGACTTCCCCTTCCCCCACCTCACCCCAGCTCAGCACTGTCCCCATGACTTGTTTGGACTTGTCCTACCTGCCTATCTCCTTTTCCACCTATCCACTCCACCCTCTCCTCCCTGACCTATCACCTTCATCCCCTCGCCCACTCACCTATTGTACTCTATGCTACTTTCTCCCCACCCCCACCCTCCTCTAGCTTATCTCTCCACGCTTCAGGCTCTCTCTGCCTTCATTCCCGATGAAGGGCTTTTGCCCGAAATGTCGATTTCGCTGCTCCTTGGATGCTGCCTGAACTGCTATGTTCTTCTAGCACCACTGATGCAGAAACAGGTGGGGTGCCAGGTTGACTAATGTGATGCCACTCTTTACGAAGGGTGGTAAGGAAAAGCCAGGAATCTATAGATCGATGAGCCTGACATTGTTGGTGGGCAAGTTGTTGGAAGGAATCCTGAAGGACAGGATTTACACATATTTGGAAAGGGATAATCAACATGGCTTTGTGCATGGGAAATCATGTCTCACTAACTTGATTGAGTTTTTTGAAGAAGTAACAAAGGGGATTGATGAGGGCAGAGCTGTAGACGTGGTCTATATGGACTTCAGTAAGGCATTACACAAGGTTCCTCATAGTACACAGGCTAGCAAGATTAGATCACATGGAATAGAGGGAGAACTAGCCATTTGGATACAGAACTGGCTCGGAAGGTGGTGAGGGTTGCTTTTCACAGACTGGAGGCCTGTGACCAGTGGTGTACCACAAAGAACGGTGCTGGGTCCACTGCTTTTTGTCATTGATATTAATACTTTGGATGTGAATATAGGAGGTATAGTTAGTAGGTTTGCAGGTGGCAACAAAATTGGACAGTGAAAACGTTGCCTCAGAGGACACGGGATCTTGTGAGGTGCTGCATTTTGGAAAAGCAAATCAGGGCAGTACTTATACACTTAATGGGAAGGTCCTGGGGAGATCTTGGAATATAGGTTCATAATTCCTTCAAATTCAGACTCAGGCGACTGACTGTGTGGAGTTTGCACGTTCTCCCCGTGTCTGCGTGGGTTTCCTCCGGGTGATCCGGTTTCCTCCCACAGTCCAAAGATGTGTGGGTCAGGTGAATTGGCCATGCTAAATTGCCCGTAGTGTTAGGTAAGGGGTAAATGTAGGGGTATGGGTGGGTTGCGCTTCGGCAGGTCGGTGTGGACTTGTTGGGCCGAAGGGCCTGTTTCCACACTGTAAGTAATCTAGTAATCTAAAAAATCTAATCTAAGGAGAAGAATATATAAACATATGATTAAGGAATAGGTCATTTGGCACCTTGAACCTGCATTTTAATATGAGCATTGCTGATTCGATTACTTCACCTGCCTGCTTAATATCGATAACTTTTCACCCTCATACTGATCAATAATCTGTCTACCTTTGCCTCAAAACTTCACTTCAACTTCCTTTTAAAGAAGGGAATGCCAAAGTTCCATGATCTTCCAGGAGGGAAAACATTGCCTAATCTCTGTCTTAATGGGTGACCCATTATTTTTAATCAGTGACATCCCCAGTTGTAAATTCTCTCATAAAAGGATGCATCCTTTCCACATCCATCTCGTCAAGACCGCAGAGGATCTTGAATGTTTCAATCAAATTGCCACTCACTTTTCAAAACTCGAGTGGATACAAGTTTAACTTGTCAAACCTTTCCTCATAAAACACCCATTCATTTCCAATATTAATCTAGTAAACTTCCTCTGAACCTCTAATATATTTACATAATTCCATAAATAAGCTGACCAACTCTGCACACAGTTCTTCAAATGTCCCACTGGCACCTTGTATAACTCCCTACTTTGGTATTTTGTCATCCAGCGAGCTCTGGATTTGCTTGGCCTACCTTTCCCTTGACAGGAAATATGTCTTGACTGTACCTGATTGATTTTCTCTTCGAAGGTAGCCCACTCAGCGCTTGTTTTTTTTTCCCGACAGCCCCTCGCTCCTGTCTATCTCACCCAGCTCCATTTTTGCCTCATTGAAGTTGGCTGTCTGACAGTTGATATTCGTACTTTAGATTGTTCATTGTCATTTTTCACCATCAACCCAAACGTTATGACACAAAGATCACTGTCTTCTAAATGTTCCCCCACTGTCACATGATCTACTTGGTCCACCTCATTCCCAAGGTCCAATAGTCTCTCCTTTCTAGTTGAAATTGGCACATACTGCTTGAGGAAACTCTCCTTAACACTGTCTATGTATGCTTACCCTTTGCACTAGCACACTTCCAGTCGATATTGGAGTAATTAACTACTACATGGTCTTGGGCTTCCTTGCAGATATATTTCCATATGACCTTCCCACAATTTGGTGGTCTGTGGAAACCCCAAACAATGTAAATGCACCTTTTTGTTCCTTACCTGTATCCAGACTGATTTATGTGCTTGAACCCTCTGGGACATGCTCTTTCTCAAGCACATCAATGCTCCTCTTAACCAAGAATGTCACCTCTCCTTTTTTGCCTCTTCCCTATATTTTTGAACATCTTGTAACCAGAAATATTTAGCACCCCACTTCCTGAAGCCAGGTTTCCATTATTGCCATGGCATTACAATCCCTTGTAGTAATCTGTACCTGTTATTCCCCAGTCTTATTAACTGTACACCATGTATTCATATACAGTAAATCTGAAATTCAGAGTTCATTATGCTCTCCCTTATTCTGATTTCACCTATTAATTTACTATTTTCATGAGACCTGAGTTTCCCCACATTCTGCGCACTTTGGGATTACTCTCTAATATCTTCTGGTCCCCACAATCCTACTGAGTTGATTTAAATCCTTCCTAAATGCATTGCAAAAAAGGAACTCAGTTCCAGCTCTGTTCAATTTGTAGAGCTCACAGCTCCCCCAGTGCCAGTCCCAATGTCCCCAGAATCTGAAACCCTCCTTCCTGCATTCATCTGTAATTTTTGTAGACTGGATGACAAAATACAAAAGTAAGGAGTTATACAAGGCACCACTGGGATCACATTTGAAGAAGTGCGTGCAGAGTTGGGGTGTGGGACCTCTTGTTCTGTGTCTTAGGAGCTCCAGTTGATGTGCTTCTACAATGATTATGAGCATGGCAATTGGTATTCCCTCGACATGAGGAGGACATTTGGCATGAGCACATCTGTAGCTAGAACCTGCGTATAAAGTCCTTTTGCACAAGGAGACTGTTGTGCTGCAACTCCATGAGACCATATGACATCGGAGCTGAAGTAGGCCATACAGCCCATCAAATCCACTCCACCATTCAATGAAATCATCACTGATCTGACAATCCTCAACTCCACTTTCCTATCTTTTCCCCAAAGCCCTTGATTCATTGAATCCCTACAGTGTGGAAACAGTCCATTTGGCCCATTGGGTCTACACTGAGCTTCTGAAGAACATCCCACTCAGACCCACTGCATCCCTTTAAGCCTGTATTTCCCATGGCCAATCCACTGAACCCGCACATCTTTGGATTGTGAGAGGGAACTGGAAAACATTCATAGACACAGGGAGCACGTGCAAATTCCACACAGATAGTAGCACAAGGATGGAATTGAACCCAGGTTCCTGGCACTCTGAGGCAGCAGTGCTAACCACTGAGCCACTGTGCCACCCTTCATTTACTGATTAAAAATTTACCCATTACAGCCTTGAATGTAGTTAATGACTCAATGCCTACAGCCCTCTGTGGTAAAGAATACTATAGATTCACTCCCGTCTGAGAGGAGAAATATCTTATTATCGCTGTCCTAACTGGGTGACCTTTACTCTGAGGTAATGTCATCTGGTCCTAAACTCTTCCACAAGGGCAACCAACCTCTCTGCATCTACCCTGTTAAATCCTCTAAGAATTTAAAATCTCCTCTCAACATTTTCAACTCCAGGGAACACAGGCTTAACCTCTCTTTGATACCTGGCATCAGCCTAATGAACCTACCCCAGACTGCCTCCAATGTCAGTATATCTTTCCTTAGCTCAAGCACTGTACACAGTATTGAGATTTGAAAAGTATGGTGCTGGAAAAGCACCACACGCATCATCCAAGGAGCAGCAGAGTCAATGTTTCAAGAATAAGCCGTTCATCAGGAATTCCCGAAACATCGACTCTCCTGCTCCTTGAATGCTGCCTGACCTGCTGTGCTTTTCCAGCGCTCCACTTTTTACTTTGATCTCCTGCATCTTCAGTCCTCATATTCTCCTGACTGTTGGGTTTAGATGGAGAGGAATTTGATAAGTGTGTACAAGTCAATTTTCTGATTCAATATGTGGATGTACCTACTAGAGAAGGTGCAAAACTTGACCTACTCTTGGGAAATAAGGCAGGGCAGGTGACTGAGGTGTCAGTGGGGGAGCACTTTGGGGTCAACAACCACAATTCTATTAGTTTTAAAATAGTTATAGAAAATGATAGACCAGATCTAAAAGTTGAAGTTCTAAATTGGAGGAAGGCTAATTTTGAAGGCTTGAGGCAAGTACTTTCGAAAGCTGATTGAGGGAAGATGTTCACAGGCGAAAGGGCGGCTGGAAAATGAGAAGCCTTCAGAAATGAGATACCAAGAATCCAGAGAAAGTATATTCCTGTTAGGGTGAAAGGAAAGGCTGGTAAGTATAGGGAAATGCTAGATGACTAAAGGAATTGAGGGTTTGGTTCAGTAGAAGAAGGCCAGCATGTGTCAGGTATAGACAGGATAGACCGAGTGAATCCTGAGAAGAGTACAAAAGAAGTAGGAGTATACTTAAGAGGGAAATCAGGAGGGCAAAAAAAGGACATTAGATAGTTTGGCAAATAGAGTTAAGAAGAATCCAAAGACATTACAAATACAATAAGAACAAAAGAGTAGCTAGGGAGAGAATAAGGCCCCTCTAAGATTAGTAAGGCAGCCTTTGTGTGGAACCGCAGGAGATGGGAGAGATACTAAACAAGTATTTTGCATGTGTTTACTATGGAAAAGGACATGGAAGATATAGAATGTAGGGAAATAGATGGTGACATCTTGAAAATTGTCCATATTACAGAGGAGGAAGTGCTGAATGTCTTGAAATGGGTAAAGGTGGATAAATCCCCAAGACCTGACAAAGTGTACCCTAGAACTCTGTGGGAAGCTAGGGAAGTGATTGCTGGGCCCCTTGCTGAAATATTTGTATCATCAATAGTCATAGGTGAGGTGCTGGAAGACTGGAGGTTGGCTAACATGGTTCCACTGTTTAAGAAGGGTGGTCAAGACAAGCCAGGGAACTATAGACCAGTGAGCCTGACCTCAGTGGTGGGCACGTAGTTGGAGAGAATCCTGAGGGACAGGATGTACATGTATTTGGAAAGGCAAGGACTGATTAGGGATAGTCAACATGGTTTTGTGTGTGGGAAATCATGTCTCACAAACTTGATTGAGTTTTCTGATGAAGTAACAAAGAGGATTGATGAGGGCAGAGTGGTAGATGTGATCTATGTGGACTTCAGTAAGGCGTTCAACAGGATTCCCCATGGGAGACTGATTAGCAAAGTTAGATCTTATGGAATACAGGGAGAATGAGCCATTTGGATCCAGAACTGGCTCAAAGGTAGAAGACAGAGGGTGGTGGGAGAGGGTTGTTTTTCAGACTGGAGGGCTGTGACCAATGGAGTGCCACAAGGATTGGTGCTGGTTCCACTACTTTACATCATTTATATAAATGATTTGAATGTGAACATAAGAAGTGTCGTTAGTAAGTTTGCAGATGACACCAAAATTGGATGTGTAATGGATAGTGAAGAAGTTACCTCAGGTTATAACAGGATCATTATCAGATGGGCCAATGGGCTGAGAAGAGGCAGATGGAGTTTAATTTAAATAAATGCGAGGTGCTCCATTTTGGAAAAGCAAATCTTAGCAGGACTTATACACTTAATGGTAAGGTCCGAGGGAGTTGCTGAACAAAGAGACTTTGGAGTGTAAATTCATAGCTTCTTGAAAGTGGAGTCGCAGATGGATAGGATATTGAAGAAGGTGTTTGGTACGCTTTCCTTTATTGGTCAGAATATTGAGTACAGGAGTTGGGAGGTCATGTTGTGGCTGTACAGGACATTGATTCGACCACTTTTGGAATATTGTTTGCAATTCTGGTCTCCTTTCTAATGGAAGGATGTTGTGAAACTTGAAAGAGTTCAGAAAAGATTTACAAGGATATTGTCAGGGTTGGAGAATTTGAGCTATAGGGAGATGTTGAATAAGCTGGGCCTGTTTTCCCTGATGTGTCGGAGACTGAGTGGTGACCTTATAGAGATTTACAAAATGATAGGGGCATGGATAGGATAAATAGACAAAGTCTCTTCCCTGGAGTGGGGAGTCCAGAACTAAAGGGCATTGGTTTAGGATGAGAGGGGAAAGACATAAAAGAGACCTAAGAGACGCAGAGGTTGGTACTTGTATGAAATGAGCTGCCAGAGGAAGTGGTGGAGGCTGGTATAATTGCAACATTTAAAAGGAGTCTGGATAGATACATGGACAGGAAAGGTTTGGAGGGATAGGGGCCGGGTGCTGGCAGATGGGACTAGATTGGGTTGAGATAGCTGGTTGGCATGGATGAGTTGGACCGAAGGGTCTGTTTCCATGCTATTATATCTCTATGACTCTATGATTCTATGTTCACAATATGCCAGCTGTGGTATAACACGTGCTTCATGTGCTTTGAGCAAGACTTTTTATATTCCATTCCTTTTGAGATAAAGGCTCTGTTAGTGACTTAGGCGCAAGGACTCCCAAATCCAAATGGTTTGCATGACAAGAAACTCTTCCATTCCTACAGCCTGCCACAGGCATGTTGGAAGGATCTTCAGATTGATATCCAACCTATTTAGCCACATGTGATGCACCTTCTATTATTTGGCATGTGACTTGAACCTGAAGCTTCTGGCTCAGAGCTCAGGGACATTACCCACTGTCCCAGAAGATCTGCCTTATCCTCCCACGAGAGAACAGGCTGACTCATGGAGAGCCACAGATGGCATCCCCTGGACTCCACACATGACCAGCTTGAGATTCTGTCACCCTGATGGCAAATACTTTGATTCCTGACCCCGGTAGTTGCGGAGAAAGTGTGGACTGCAGATGCCGGAGATCAAAGTCAAAATGTGTGCTGCTGGAAAAGCACAGCCGGTCAGGCAGCAGCCGAGGAGCAGGAGAGTCGATGTTTCAAGCGTAAGCTGTTCATCAGGAGTAGTCAGCGTTGCTGTGAGGTAGGGGAGGGGAATGTGGAAGAGCGGGTAAAATTCAGCTCATTAGCTCACTTCCTTTCTCCACAACTGTTGCCTGAGCCAATGAGGATTTCCAGTATTTTCTGTGCTTCTTTCTAGTTTTTAAAAAACTGCTCGACAAAAGTTCACGGGTGATGGAGCCTGAATTGGAGTGGAGTGGTGGTTTTAGAGGACTGAAGGAATTGGTGAAGTCACAACGGGAACTTACTTAACGCATCCTCCTTTACCCCTTCCCTTAACGAGAATATCCACTTGTATGGAATATAGTTTTCTGAGTATGGCCTGGCAGGGGAAAATGTTTAGAGACAGATTGCCTTCCTATGGTACTGTGAGGCTGGGGGTCATTAAAAAATATCACAACATGGACATAGAAATGAGAGAATCTGAATGAAAGCAAATCATTTTGCACAATGTTTACATTGTAGAAAGCAAACTGAAAAATAGATGAGGCAATAGAATTAATCATATTTTATAAAGAGTAAAATATTTCCACTTGAGGGCGGTGTAGTATTTATAAGTCTATGTGCAGTAATATTAGAGATGATGTGGTTCAGCGCTGAATCAACACATCCTGAATCTCTTCACAAACAATGAATTTCAATGAACTATCATGTAGTTGTACTTGACAGGTTATACACATTTCACCAGCAGGCTGTTGAGCCAAATGAGTCTCATTAGCAGACAACATCTGATATTGACATTGAAGCACAGATTGCAGTATACTTGAGCTTGAGTCTGATGTCAATGGTATCTATTCACAAGACAGCATAAAGGAGCAAGAAATGTAGCTGAATGTCACCTTTCTAATTTTGTAAAGACAAACATAAAGGAAAAAGGAAACGGTCGGACACTACTAATACTGGCTCAGGTCAGCACAGGCATGAGAAATCATTTTGGTCAGCAGATCAAAATGTCAAGTCAGACTGGGTGGAGATAAGAAACAGCAGAGAATGTAAGTCACATGCAGGAAGTCACAGTCACTGAAGCACACTGTATAAACCAAGAGAAAATGGGTTCTTGTAAGAAAACTACTGTGATAATTGTGAGAGATTTTAGTCTTCATTTAGATTAGACAAAACGAATTGATAACAGTGGTCTGGTGGATGAGTTCCTAAAGTGTATTCAGGACTGTTTCTTAAAACTGCAATTTTTGGAATCA
Source organism: Hemiscyllium ocellatum (assembly GCF_020745735.1). Classification (NCBI taxonomy): domain Eukaryota; kingdom Metazoa; phylum Chordata; class Chondrichthyes; order Orectolobiformes; family Hemiscylliidae; genus Hemiscyllium; species Hemiscyllium ocellatum. The sequence continues at coordinate 51,193,924 of NC_083423.1, forward strand.
ACCGGAGAACAGATTGGTTTTGTATTGGTAGGTTGTATGAAAATGGACCAATGAATGGTCACATAGTAAAGGACCCTTGAGGTAATAGTGGCCACAAATTTCACATTCAGTTTGAAGGTGAGAAATATGCATGTGAAACTATTGTCTTAGACTTAAGTCATGCAACTACGAAGGTATTGACCCTTTATTAAGGAGGTAGTGGCAAAATATTAAAAAAATCATAATCCAACCAGGCAGATTCAACATAGCTTTGTGAAAGGGAAATTGTGTTTGACAAATTTCTTGGAACGAACTGGAGTGTAGCAAGCAGGGTAGTTAAGGAGGAGTAAGTAGATGTAGTTGAAACAACTGTCCAGAGGCTGGTATCCTGTCACCAAGTCACCCTTTACTTATTTGCGCACAGTGCACTGGCTGCGGCCAGCCAGCTCATAGTCAGTCTCCAGGTTATATATTATTTTCTTCCCTCCCCTCTCAAAATACAGCGGTAGTGCTTATACTGCCCAGCATCCATGTTGTGTGTGTACAGGTACAAGGCACATCAAGTAAACATCAAGTGGAAATAACTTCATTAATATTCCACCACCCGGAAAAACACGATAATGGCCAAAGAACTAGTGGCAAGCAAAGCGGGGAGTGAGCAGTGCTAATCACCTGGTTACATTAGTCCGCCAAGGCTACCTGGTTAACAACCTAGGTTAATAACCCAGGTTAACAACCCTATTCAAGGATTTTGTAATCAACAAATCCAGCTGGTTCCAATCACTAAGTAGTATCTTTAGATTTTGAAATAGGCTTCAGTAAGCCCCATAAAAGGTTCGAACACAATGCAAGAGCTCAGGGTCTTTGGACTGATACATTAACATGGATAGAGGAGTGGCTAATTAACTGGGAACAGAGTTGAGAAACTGTGTTATTTTCAATAGGCCAAACTGTAACTCTTGGAGTGCCGCAGTGATGAGAGCTCGGGCCTTAAACATTAACAATAGATATTAATGGGATGTGGAATGAATGGATGGAATATCCAAATATGCTAAACATACAAATGTAGATAGAGAAGAAAGTCATGAGGATACAAAGGGTCTGTAAAAGGACATAGTTAGCTAAGGTGAGTGGAAAGCAACAAGGCAAATTGAGGGTGTTCACTTTGGCGGAGACCACAGAAAAGCAGGATATTACATAAATAGAAAAAGATTATAGAATACTATAGTATAGAGAGATCTTAATGTTTTTGGACATGATCATAAAACGTAGGAAGTAATAGAGAAGTGAAATGTTGTTTCTCTCAAGGGGGTTAGGATACAAAAACAGAAGTGAGATTGCCCATGGACGATTGTGTTTGCTTTTAGTCTCGTTACTTCAGGTGGGACATTCTTACATTGGAAATATTTCCAACAAGGTTCGCTCATCTGATTCATGTGATTAGACGCTGGTCATACAAGGAAAGATTGAGAAGATTGTGCCTACACTCATTGGAGCTTCGAGAAATGAGAGGTGATTTTATTGAAACATATCTGATTCTGAAGGGGCTTGACAGGGGAGATGCCAGGAAATTGTTTCTTCTACCGAGGGAGTCTAAAAGCAGAGGGCATGGCTTAAAAATAATAGAATTCTTCACTTGGAGTTTCATTAGTCTTTGATATTCTCTTCCACAGCGAGCTGGTGGAGGCTGGGCCATTGAACATATTCAAGGTTGAGTTAGACACATGTTCATCAAAAAAAGGTCTAATGGGTTTTGGAGGGCAAGCAGGAAAGTGGAGTTAAGGCCACAATCACATTCAGCCAGGATCTTTTCAAATGGAGCAGCCTCACAGGGCTGACTGGCTTTCTCCTGCTCCTACTTTTATCAAATAACTCAGGGCCATTGAGGCAAATTACAGCACAGTGCTAGCCTAGCTAACATTGGGTGACTCAGTTCCAAGAGGGGATTGAACTCGCGAATGGTCTACGACCTTAGTCACTCTCTCGTGTAATCACCCTGAACCATTGCGTGAGCTTTCACATCTGCAATTTTTAATCTGCAATTAACATAACTTACTCTGCTGTAGGTTAAGCACTTTTGCAGTGGAAAGTTCCCAAACTTCTCCTCATTATTAGGTTCATTACGACACCAGACAGCTTGCAGGTATGTCATTTCCTGTTAAAGGGTTACATTTCACAGAAGACTGTTCAGTTTCACTCTCCAACAAGAAGCTATTTAATCTACAGTATACTGTTAAAAACCCACCTGTGTATCTTTCACAAAGATTCACTTTTCTTTCATTAAAGATAAAAGACAGAACTAAATCAACAGCTTTTTTTGGTTGAGATTTGTAAAATAGATTTTGAAATAGGCTGAAAGGAAATGTTATGCAATTTACTGATATCAAAGCTTATAGATTACTTCAATTTATTTTCTTTAAACATTATGTTGTCGGCTGGCTCAAAAATTTTCATTCAGAGTCAAAAGGCCATGATTTCAAATTCCATTCCAGAATGGGAGCACATATGATCTTTCAATATGACACCAGGAAAAATGTTGCATTATCTTCTTTTTGGCAGCGATATTGTATGTAGACCTTGAAATACTCTCTCAAGAGCAGCCACAATGCCCTGGGCCCCCTTTATAATTGTGACAGTACTTGAAAGAGTTGATGGGATGAGACTAGATCTGGGGCAGAATTGTAATTTATTCACTAACAAATAGATCATGGAATTCAGAAGTTGCTTTAGGCAGAGAATGGTTAGAATGTGGTACTCACTATCTCAAAGAGTAGTTGAGATGAATACTGGAGATCTGCTTACGGGGAAGAAAATGAGGAAGAAAGGAATAGAAAAGTATGTTGGAGTTAGGTGAAGTGGAAAGGTCATGTGAGACATAACTTCAGCTGCGGCCTATAAGGAAAGATGACAGCAACAGAGTAGGCAGTGCCCAGTCTCCTCTTCATCTGCCTTTTCTTTTTCCTTTCGGCCCTCCTTCTTTACTCAATTTTATTTAGTTTTCACTCAAATTTTCTCAATAAATGGGCTCCAGGGAAATGGTGGCATCTTCAGATGCAGCGCGGCTACAGAGTCGGTCGGTCTGTAATGCCTGGGATCGGACTCTTGCTTCTGTGTGGAGTGGGCGCCTGACGGAGGCATGGCGAGGGCTGGTGTAGCCTGGAGTGGGCCCCTGATGGAGGCGTGGTGTGGGCTTGTGTAGCCTGGAGTGGGCCCCGATGGAGGCGTGGTGTGGGTTGGTGCAGCCTGGAGTGGGCCCCTGATGGAGTCATGGCGAGGGCTGGTGTAGCCTGGAGTGGGCTCCTGATGGAGGCGTGGTGTGGGTTGGTGCAGCCTGGAGTGGGCCCCTGATGGAGGCGTGGTGTGGGCTTGTGTAGCCTGGAGTGGGCCCCTGATGGAGGCATGGTGTGGGCTTGTGTAGCCTGGAGTGGGCCCTGATGGAGTCATGGTGAGGGCTGATGTAGCCTGGAGTGGGCACTTGGTGGAGGCATGGCGAGGGGCCCCTGATAGAGGCGTGGTATGGGCTGGTGTAGCACTGTGGGCAGAATTGTAAAACAGTCACCAACAAATAGAACATGGAATTCAGAAGAAGCCCTTTAGTCCACACCGACCCTCTGAACAGCATTCCATCCAGACCCTTAACCCTGCATTTCTCATGGCTAACTCACTTATTCTACACATCTCTGGACACTATGGCACAATTTAACAGGGCTAATCCGCCCAAATTTGTGCATCTTTGAACTGTGGGAGGAAACGGGAGTACCCAGAGGAATCCCACACAGACACGGGGAGAACTCCATACAGCCCATGGTGCGAGCTGGTGGAGAGGGACTGTAGCAGTGGAGAAGTAAATGCTGGACTCATATCAAGTTATCTTTACTTACCTTTTATTTTATTTGACGTTAATGTGAATGGCACAATGCAAGGTGACAATACACATTTTTCACTGTATTTTATACTGAATACATGTGACAATAATTGATTCAATTTGATTCAATTCAACATAACCCTGGGTTTGTCTTTGCCCTTCTTTCAATTAGATTGAGGTCAATATGGCCCCCATGTCCATTCACTAGGCTTTGATTCCTATATCTTGACAGCTTTACTGAATAAAAATCTAATGATCTGCCTCTTGAAGGTTTGAACTGTCCCCTCTTTTGTGGAAACTTGTGAAAGGGGACTCAATGAGTGAAGTTGTTTTTTTAAATGAGTGTCCTACTCACCCTGGAGTTATCCCCACAATGCACAGGGACAGGCATCAGGTAGCCTTGCCACCCTTAGGCCTATAGAGGCCCTTAAGCTCTGCCACCTCTGCCGCCATATGCAATGGGAAGGGGAAGGCAGAAGGTAAGTGCCCAACCCACTACTCTCTCAACTTGAGATAAAAGGTCGAAAACATGAATTAGAATTAGAATCCTTACATTGTCGAAACAAGCCCTTCAGCCTAGCAAGTCCACACCACTCTCCGAAGAGTATCCCACACAGACCCACTCCCCTATCACTCTTCATTTGCCCCTGACTAATGCACCTAGCCTACACATCCCTGAACCCTATGGGCAATTTAGCACAGCCAATTCACCTAACCTGCACATCTTTGGACTATGGGAGGAAACCCACACAGACACAGGTAGAATGTGCAAACTCCACACAGACAATTGCTTGAGGCTGGAATTGAACCTAGATCCCTGGTGCCGTGAGGTAGCAGTGCTAATCACTGAGCCACCATGCCTGCCGTGGGGTAGCAGTGCTAATCACTGAGCCACCATGCCACCATACAGGAGGTACCTCCTATGGGGGGTGGTGCCTATTTGGGGCCTACCACCCCACCACAGATAGCACCCCTCCATCTCTCTTCTGCTTCAGCCATGGCCTCATCAATCCAGCTTCCATTTTCCCTTCCTTGCTAGAGTTCCCAATTCTTTTGGGATCAAAAACCTTGAACTTATCCATATCCGTACATCTTCTTCTTCGGACTTACTTGTGGTTCCAGCCGTCGTCACTACAGGATGCAGGCACTGTTGGGAGTACTCAGCTGTTCAACAATTAGATCGGCCAATATCTCCCGAGGACGAGACCCTCCTGTCCCTGAGGGTGCAAGAGATTCCTGACCTGTTACCCTGAGAAATGGTTCTTGGATTTGGGGCTTTTATAAAGAACAAGATTTCATAGACACAGCAGGGTTGGCTCAACAATGAACTCAATTACTTATTACAAGAAGCAGACAGGAAAAGGATTCCTCAATCCAATGTAAACCACAAGCTTCATTCCATGAAATGGCTATAAATCGCCATTGATAATCCCTCACAAATGAGTATTATCGTCCACTCAGGGAATTCTGATTGACTGGCCATGGGTTCTGTGGGGTCTTTGGGGCTGATGAGCCCAATCCAGTAGCCACTACAGGAAATTGGCCCTTGGCCTTGAGATTGTGGCATTCCTATCTCCAGTTTCTTTTCTTCTTCCTCTTGGTGTTCTCATGTCTTCATACAGGAGCTTCCTCCAAATCGGTTTCTTCTGTACCAGGATTCTCCAAGTGTTGCATTTATTGAGAGAAGCCTTAGAAATGCTTCCTTCATCCTTGTCTTTGTTTAAATGCTCTTCTTGAGCTGGGTTCACTATCTTATCTACCTGCGACTCCACTTTCAAGGAGCTATGAACCAGCACTCCAAGGTCTCTTTGTTCAGCAACACTCCCCAGGACATTACCATTAAGTAGTTAAAAACAATGACTGCAGATGCTGGAAACCAGATTCTGGATTAGTGGTGCTGGAAGAGCACGGCAGTTCAGGCAGCATCCGAGGAGCAGTAAAATCGACGTTTCGGGCAAACGCCCTTCATCAGAAATAAAGGCAGAGTGCCTGAAGGGTGGAGAGATAAGCTACAGGAGGGTGGGGGTGGGGAGAAAGTAGCATAGAGTACAGTAGGTGAGTGGGGGAGGGGGTGAAGGTGATAGGTCGGGGGCGGGAGGAGGGTGGAGTGGATAGGTGGAAAAGAAGATAGGCAGGTAGGACAAGTCATGGGGACAGTGCTGAGCTAAAAGTTTGGAATTATGGTGAGGTGGGGTAAGGGGAAATAAGGAAACTGTTGAAGTCCACATTGATGCCCTGAAGTTGAAGTGTTCCGAGGCGGAAGATGAGGCGTTCTTCCTCCAGGAGTCTGGTGGTGAGGGAGCGGCGGTGAAGGAGGCCCAGGACCTCCATGTCCTTGGCAGAGTGGGAGGGGGAATTGAAATGTTGGGCCACAGGGCGGTGTGGTTGATTGGTGCGGGTGTCCCGGAGATGTTCACTATAGCGCTCTGCTAGGAGGCGTCCAGTCTCCCCAATGTAGAGGAGACCGCATCGGGAGCGACGGATACAATAAATGATATTAGTGGATGTGCAGGTAAAACTTTGATGGATGTGGAAGGCTCCTTTAGGGCCTTGGATAGAGGTGAGGGAGGAGGTGTGGGCACAGGTTTTACAGTTCCTGCGGTGGCAGGGGAAGGTGCCAGGATGGGAGGGTGGGTTGTAGGGGGGCGTGGACTTGACCAGGTAGTCACGGAGGGAACGGTCTTTGCGGAAGACGGAAAGGGGTGAGGAGGGAAATATAGCCCTGGTGGTGGGGTGTTTTTGGAGGTGGCGGAAATGTCGGCGGATGATTTGGTTTATGCGAAGGTTGGTAGGGTGGAAGGTGAGCACCAGGGGCATTCTGTCCTTGTTACGGTTGGAGGGGTGGGGTCTGAGGGCGGAGGTGCGGCATGTGGATGAGATGCATTGGAGGGCAACTTTAATCACGTGGGAAGGGAAATTGCGGTCTCTAAAGAAGGAGGCCATCTGGTGTATTCTGTGGTGGAACTGGTCCTCCTGTGAGCAGATACGGCAGAGGCGGAGGAATTGGGAATACGGGATGGCATTTTTGCAAGAGGTAGGGTGGGAAGAGGTGTAATCCAGGTAGCTGTGCGAGTAGGTGGGTTTGTAAAAAATGTTAGTGTCAAGTCGGTTGTCATTAATGGAGATGGAGAGGTCCAGGAAGGGGACGGAGGTATCAGAGATGGTCCAGGTAAATTTAAGGTCAGGGTGGAATGTGTTGGTGAAGTTGATGAATTGCTCAACCTCCTCGTGGGAGCACGAGGTGGCACCAATGCATTCATCAATGTAGCGGAGGAAGAGGTGGGGAGTGGTGCCAGTGTAATTATGGAAGATGGACTGTTCTACGTAGCCAACAAAGAGACAGGTATTGCTGGGGCCCATACGTGTGCCCATGGCCACCCCTTTGCTCTAGAGGAAGTGGGAGGATTCGAAGGAGAAATTGTTAAGGGTGAGGACCAGTTCGGCCAAATGAATGAGAGTCTCTGTGGAAGGGTAAAGTTGGGAACGTCGGGAGAGGAAAAAATGGAGGGCTTGGAGGCCCTGGTCATGGCGGATGGAGGTGTAGAGGGATTGGATATCCATGGTGAAGATGAGGCGTTGGGAGCCGGGGAAACGGAAGTCTTGGAGGAGGTGGAGGGCGTGGGTGGTGTCTCGAATGTAATGGGGAGTTCCTGGACTAGGGGGGATAGGACAGTGTCGAGGTAGATAGAGATGAGGTCAGTGGGGCAGGAGCATGCTGAAACAATGGGTTGGCCAGGGTGGTCAGGCTAGTGGATCTTGGGAAGGAGGTAGAACCAGGCAGTGCGGGGTTCCCGGACTATGAGGTTGGAAGCTGTGGGTGGGAGATCTCCTGAGGTGATGAGGTTCTGTATGGTCTGGGAGATGATAGTTTGGTGATGGGGGGTGGGGTCATGGTCGAGGGGGTGGTAGGAAGAGGTGTCCTTGAGTTGGCGTTTGGCTTCAGCGGTGTAGAGGTCAGTGCGCCAGACTACCACTGCGCCCTCTTTATCTGCTGGCTCGATGGTGAGGTTGGGATTGGAGCAGAAGGATTGGAGGGCTGCGCGTTGTGAGGGTGAGAGGTTGGAATGGAGGAGGGGGTTGGAAAGGTTGAGGCGGTTAGAAATGAAGAGGTCGAGAGCAAATAATAGGCCAGCGCGGGGTGTCCATGGTGCAGCTGCCACCCCCATGCTGATTGATTATGTCACTTCCGCCCCCATCATGCCCACTCCCACAACCACTTCCGTCCCTCACGATTCCTCATGCATCATACGTGACATCACTTCCGCCCCTCACATCATCGCTGATGTCACACGCTCAATGACTTCCGCCACCCCTACTGCCATGTCTGCCATCACTTCCGCCCCCACCAACGCCACTCACCTGCATTTTGCTGACACGCCCCCCACATATCCGACTATCATCATTCCCAGCCCCCAGAACCCTGAGGGGAACACCACCTCTGCTCATGACTCCACCCCATTTCCCCCACCATCACACCCACTCCAGATACTGGCTCCGCCCCCAACTCCCAGCTCCACACCCACACCAGATCCCAGCTCCCAGCCCTGCCGAGTTTTCAACATCCCTCCAGACCTTCCCCTCACCAAGGACGAACAATCAGTCCTCAGCAAAGGACTCACCTTCATCGCCCTCCGTCCACGCATCAATGAATTTAATACACGCCGTGATGTCGAACACTTCTTCTGCCGCCTCCGCCTCTGAGCTTACTTTCACAATCAGAACTCACGCCCACCTTCCGAGGACACCTTCGCCCACCTCCAACACACTGCATCCACCTGGACACCCCGCGCTGGCCTTTTACCTGCCCTCGACCTCATCATTTCCAACTGCCGCCGGGACATTAACCGCCTCAACCTGTCTACCCCCCTCCCCCACTCCAACCTCTCACCCTCACAACATTTCAACTCCCCCTCCCACTCTGCCGAAAATATGGAGGTCCTGGGCCTCCTTCACCGCTGCTCCCTCACCACCAGACGCCTAGAGGAAGAAACGCCTCATCTTCCACCTCGGAGCACTTCAACTCCAGGGCATCAATGTGGACTTCAACAGTTTCCTCATTTCCCCTTCCCCCACCTCACCCTAGTTCCAAACTTCCAGATCAGCACTGTCCCCATGACTTGTCCTACCTGTCTATCTTCTTTTCCACCTATCCACTCCACCCTCCTCCCTGACCTATAACCTTCATCCCCTCCCCCTCTCACCTATTGTATTCTATGCTACTTCCTCCCCACCCCCACCCTCCTCTAGCTTATCTCTCCATACTTCAGGCTCTCTGCCTTTATTCCTGATGAAGGGCTTTTGCCTGAAATGTCGATTTTACTGCTCCTCGGATGCTGCCTGAACTGCTGTGCTCTTCTACACCACTAATCCAGAATTACCATTAAGTGTATAAGTTCTGCTAAGATTTGCTTTCCCAAAATGCAGCACCTCACATTTATCTAAATTAAATTTATCTGCCACTTCTCACCCCATTGGCCCATCTGAACAAGATCCCACTGTAATCTGAGGTAACCTTCTTTGCTGTCTACTGCACCTCCAATTTTGGTGTCCTCTGCAAACTTACAACTGTACATCTTATGCTCACATATAAATCATTTATATAAATGATGAAGAGTACTGGATCCAGTACCAATCCTTGTGGCACTCCACTGGTCACAGGCCTCCAGTTTGAAAAACAACCTTCCACCTCCACCCTCTGTCTTCTACCTTTGAGCCTTCTACCTGTATCCAAATGCTAGTTCTCCCTGTATTCTGTGAGATCTAACCTTGCTACCCAGTCTCCCATGGGAAACCTTGTCGAATGCCTTACTGAAATCCATATAGATCACATCGACCACTCTGCCCTCATCAATCCCCTTTGTTACTTCTTCAAAAAGTTAGTGCGACATGATTTCCCATGCACAAAGCCATGTTGACTATCCCTAATCAGTCCTTGCCTTTCCAAACACTTGCACATCCTGTCCCTCAGGATTCCCTCCAGCAACTTGCCCACTACCAAGGTCAGCGTTACAGGTCTATAGTTCCCTGGCTTGTCCTGACCACCTTTCTTAAACGGTGGCACTACGTTAGCATTTTAGAGTTGGAAAGATTACTTCACGAGGATCAGCACAGATGTCATAATAATCAAATACTCTCATCCTTAGGCCTCCAGAGGAGATGCTTGTCAACTGGATGTGCTGTTGATTCACCACATTAAAGTCAGCCTTAATTAAGAGGTTGTGCCCCAGATGGGGGGAATGCACCACATTTGGGAGGATTTATCCGTCGGTCTTAATGGAGGGATGGACTAGAGCTTGACCTGGGAGAGTTAGCAAAGGATTGGAATCTTCTTACGGTTGAGGTTGAGGCTGTAACTGATGCTTCCATCAAGGTATTAAGCGAGGCTCGAAGATGCCATTCCAAGAGAGCAGAGATGACATTGCCATCCACATTTTGCATTTTCACAAGCAGGCCAGTGTCCTTTTCTTGTCATATACAATAAATACTACTATAAAAAAGAAAAACTACTGCAAATTCTTCCTTTTTTGACCTTAATTTTCCTTCACATTTGTAATGACCTGATGCCAGTGGAATAAATATTCCTTGCTTCATGATTTTTGAGCTTTCTATGTGTTCAGATCTTCTGTTAACAGTTGAATAAATCAAATAGGACAGATGGGAACATGAACTCCATGCTGTTCTAGAAAGACTCGTATGGTTTGTGCTGACTGTTAACTTTGTCTTCTCCTTAACCAGCCTGTCTTAAAGTCAAACTGATGGAGTGGCATCAACAAAACAGTAATAAAGAGGTATCAATGGCAAGGGCATCTGTAGCCCATCCCTAATTGCCCCTGAACTGAGTGGTTGGCTAGACAATTTCAGAGGGCAATTAGAGTTAATCATGTTGCTGTGGGTCTGGTGATATAAGTTGGATGGATCATTTAAAGATGGCAGGACAGAATGGACAGCCCCACTTAATACCTTCATGGAAGCATTGGTCTCAGCCTCAACCTCAAACTCAGGAAGAGTCGAATCATTTTCCAACTCTCCCACGTCAAGATCTGGTCCATCCCTCTGTTAAGATCAATGGATATATCCTCCCATGTGTGAGGCATTTCCCTCATCTGGGCCCCTGCCTCACTATTAAGGCTGACATCAATGTAGAGAATCAACGTCACATCTTGAGTGGTGGCACAATGGACAGAGAATAGCTAAATTCAGGAAATTAGGCTGTGGAAGTGGGTTGGGTGTTGATGAGAAATTATAAGTAAAACATTCCTGATGAAGGGCTTATGCTCGAAACGTCGAATTCTCTATTCCTGAGATGCTGCCTAACCTGCTGTGCTTTGACCAGCAACACATTTGCAGCGGAGAAATTATAAGACCAAGAGTCGTTAGTGTGAGTGGTAAACAGACCGCTAACAGTAACAATATGGTAGGACAGAGTATACACAAAGAAATTATGAGTGCTTGTCAGAGTGTTTGGCCATAATCATTAGGGATCTTAATCAATATATATATAGATTAGAAGAATCAGTTAGGTAAAAATACTCCAGATGTGAAGTTCATAGAATGTTTTTGGGATTATTTCTGAGAACAACACATTTTCATAATGTTTGGAATGATGGAATAAATTCATGGCTTCATATTGAAGACATTCTAGGGAGGAGTCATCATAATATCACTGAATTTTACTTTGCTCCAATGATCCAGTGTTAGGAAGAAGCTCTCAATGGAAGGAAGGTTTGCATTTCTGAAGAACCTGGGCTGTAGGAGACCTGGCCAGAAATATAGTCATTACCTGTGTCAGAAATTAAAAAGAAGGTGGGAAACAGCTTTGCTTTTGAGTCTGTGGCCAGGTTTGGTCACTGAGAAACGAAGGGAATCCAACAGTGGGGGCATTGCAGAAGCTGATTGCTCCTTTGCGATGGATGTCTGTGAAATGAGGAAAGGCTAGAGCAGCTATGAGATTTCAAAGCAAACAGTGTCTCTTTTTAGACGGAGATGAGGAAGAACTTCCTCTCTCGGAAAGTTGTTGGCTTTTAGAATTCTCTTCCCAGTGTTGAACTTGTGACTTTTTTTTGTTTTTGCAAAACACCTGAGAGCTGAGTTTGTAGAAGCAGCCACCATCACTTTGTTTAAAATGTCTCAAAAGCTAAACGATTTCCAATTTCCATTTTAGACATATAACAAGGTTGTCACCTTAAGTGGGTCAAGAAAATTAGGAGTTTGGGGAGCAGTGTATGTTTATTGATTAATTTCTTTAAGATATAATTCCATTATTTAATTCATCTCCTTAGTATCAGGTTACAGGTTGCACTACTCAGCACTGACAGCAATGCCAGTTACATAGCACCTTTTGAATATCGAAAGCATGAAGCATCCGGGAGATCAATAGATTTCTGGATTTCTGCATTTTTAATTACAATATGTTTGTAAAAGAGGACATACAGCCAAAAGATGACTAGAAATGCACATCTAGTAGCTGCTTGGAAAGGTCCTGTGTGCACCATAGAACATCACACCTGTAGAGTGTCAGGGAAACTTCACACAGAGAGATTTTAAAAGGAAGAGGTAAAGAGTGGATATCCATCCCTCTCACCAGAAAACCTGTGTATTACGTTCTAAATTGTAAACATGTTTATTTTTTAATCCTTGCTGGACTATAGAAGAAAAAGAGTTAAAAATTAACTTGAAACAGTAGACAAACTTGAAAAGTCATTGAGAGCCTTTGTCATTTATTTCAACCTCAAAACTGATAAAAGTCTGGAAAGGGCACAATTTAATGGAAGTGTGCAACATCCAAGTGAACCATGGGTGATTATCATCAATGATTTCTATCTCACCATCGGGGACAATTTGCTGCATTTTTTTATGATTTGCCGTGTGTTATGGCAAATTTCTCAGAGTGAATTGCTAATTAAGAAGGATTATTGTTTGCTAAATACCTTATTAACACCTCTACTTACTTCAATATTATTCAGCTTCCTAACTTAACAAAGACACTGAATAAGCTAGGTGTCAAAGATTCTTGACATGAAAGTCAGAGCGGGTACCTGAAGACTCCACCTCACTGTCTGCTTCTAAGAACCTCCATTTTTATCACCAGGCAACAAATCTCAGAGATTCTCCATTGACACCAGACACATGCAGCCCACCTCCATAGATATTAGTATCCAACATGTTCCACCCTCTGAGAACCATTATGACACATTTCTGATCCATTTCTGAATTTCAATGCTGTATGTCAGGGCACGATGGTAACTATCATTGTACTGCTGCAAGGACACTGGACGTGCAGCCAACTCATGGGCTGGACCAGCCGATATCTCTACCTGCTTGCTTCTCTTCATCGTGCTCACTCACTTTGAGTAGACCTGGATGCTCACAGCATCCTGCCTTGTCTCTTTGCATTTTGCAGATTGTTGAAGCTTGGTCATCTGTTGGAAAGAGTCAAAAAATGTGATGCTGGAAAAACACAGCCGGTCAGGCAGTATCAAGGCACAGGAGAGTCGACGTTTCAAGCATAAGCTCTTCATCAGGAACACTTAAGCTCCGAACGTCGACTCTCCTGCTCCTCGGTTGCTGCCTGGCTTGCTGTGCTTTTCCAGCACCACACCTTTTGATTCTGATCTCCAGCATCTGCAGTCCTCACTTTCTCCTTATCTATTGGAAAGGACAGTAATCTTGCATAGTAGGCAAATCCACAAACTGTAGATATTCCTGTACTCCTGAGCTATTTGGCTCATCATGTCTCTGCTGATCTGTTACTGAAACAGACTGAAATTCCTTTCACCATCCTGAAATGTTTCCATTGCTCTGCAGCATGCAGCTCTTTGGTATTTGCCCTTAAATTGATGTAACAGTCTCTGCCTTAGGCAGTCCTTTGTGGTAAACCTTGAAATTGCCAATACGTTTGCAAGGTCACTGTGATTAAAACAATATACAGTCCTGGGAGCTCCCTCCTGTACAGCGTCACTTCTCTGAAGTGGTCTGAAGAGAGTTATACATCACTGGCTGACCCAGAGCTCTGTGGAACATGCTTTAGGTCGTGGGAAAGCTTTGACTTACTCATTGGTACCTCAGTTAAAAAAAAATTCTAAATCATCACGCATTCTCAGCAATCACTCTGCTGGGTTCCGAGAGATATCTGTCCTCACTACTGTTTCTTCCAGCTGCATCCTGTTATAAGATGCGAGGAGACTCACAGAATGCTGGATGAAGCTCTGAAATGCTTCATAATGTGAGCAACTTGGAACAATCTTTATTGTCCATGCCCCATCTAAACTAAACCTTTGATAAAGGTACAACTGATTGATTCGAAGAGGCCGCATTGAGCTGTACAATATTATCTAAATCCATTAATCCCAGTTTGAAATTATGCATAGTTATAAAAAAAGTTTTGAAAGAATGTAGCAATATATTGCCTCATAGCTTCCTTTATAATGTAAATGTGGCTTACATCAATTATTTTCTTTTTAAAAACACTTTCTCATAAAATATTTAGATGTTCTTCCCATTTGATCTTACATGCTGGGTTTGTCATTGTTCAATCAAAACTTTAGGATCATAGAATCGCGACAGTGTGGAAACAGGCCATTTGGTCCACACTCACCCTTCAAAGAGCATTCCAGCCCCTGCATCCCATAACCCTGCATTTCCCATGCCAATCCATCTGACCCGCACATCTTTACACTGTGGGAGGAAGCTGAAGCACCTGGAGCAAATCCACCAGACATGAGGAGAATGTGCAAACTTCACACAGACAATTAAATAAGGGAGGAATTGAACCCAGGTCCCTGTCAGTGTGAGGTAACAGTGCTAGCCACTGAGTCACTGTGCCACCCCACGAGTTTAAGATCAAAACATAGCTCCAATGTAAACAGGAGATTTTTATTGATCTGAGACATTGGATTGATTTTCCCAATCCCCTTGATGATCAGGTTAGAAGTAGGGGGCATATGATAGAAGCAACTTTTCTGATTCTGAAAAAGTTTATTCTTCTTTATTTTTCAGTCTTGTGTATTTTAAAAATGACAAAAGAACAATAATGATGAGCTTGTCATTGCATGACCCTTCATTCCTTTCAGCTATTTTCATAAACATCTTTATAAGACTTATTGGTTTTTGAATTAACTCCAAATGGTATCAAGGATCGGTCCTAAAGCATGACCACAGTTTACCAGGCACTGAAGCGATTGGAAAGACATTACAACCAGGGTCATTCCTTGGAATCAGGAATCATAGGATGTTAGAATTATAGAAAGGTACCAGAATGGAACATGATCATTCAGTTCAGCTAGTCTCAGTCATCTGCTTTTTCCCCATTGATCAGCAACATTTTCCTAAACTTAAGTTTATTAATTGCTATCTTTGACTTTGCTTTGCTTGTTGTGGAGTTGGACACTCTATTTGCCTTGTTGCACTATACTGCTCATGTATTTCTCTGAGTTAAAAATCACACCACACCAGGGTATAGTCCAACAGGTTTATTTGGAAGCACTAGCTTTTGGAGCACTGCTCCTTTGTCAGGTAGTTGTGGAGTATAAGATTGTAAGACACAGAATTTATAGCAAAAGTTTATGTTGTGATGTAACTGAAATTATATATTGAAAGAGACCTGGATTGTTTGTTAAGTCTCTCATTTTTTTTAGAATGAACATGTTGGTTTCAGTTCTTTATATGTAAATCACCAAACATTTAAAAATTACATTCTCAAGTGAGTTTTAACAATTGGTGTCATGTCAGCCCAGATAATACATTGAAGGTGTTAGCTCCCTGTGTGGGACTGTCTGTGCCCCAATGTTCAGACTGATTCTAATCTAAAAAATAGATTTACAGAATCCTACATGGATTCATGCAAAGTAAAATATAACTCTGCAAGTACAAATTCACCCCACAAACTTATATGTGTGTGTATACATGTGTGGTGGTGGGAGGGGGGTGTGGGGGTGGAGGGCAGAGATTATGAGTCTGTGAGAGAGTGTGTGTATGTGTGTGAATGTCAGTGTAAAGGGATATAAGTCTGTGAGAGGGTGCGTGTGTGAGTGTGGGAGTGTATGGGTCACCTTATGAGAGTGTGTGTATAGATGTGTGTGTGTGTGCGCGTGCGCGCGTGTGTGTGTGTGTGTGTGTGTGCAGGAGTGTCTGTGTGTGTGCATCTGTCTGTGTTTGTGCGTCTGTCTGTGTGTGTGTGTAAAGTGCAATGGGGTCACCTGTAGTGTAACATGAACCCAGGGTCCCTGTTGAGGTCATCCCCATGGGTACTGTACTTGGCTATCAGCCTCTGCTTAGCCTCTTTTCATTGTTGCCTGTCCCGATGTCCGCCTTGGAAGACGGTCACCCGAAGGCCTGAGGTCGAAGGTCCTGAACTGCTGACGTGTTCTCCGATGGGAGGGAACTCTCCTGGCTGGTGATTGTTGTGTGATGTCCATTCATTCGTTGCTGTAGCCTCTGCTCAGTCTCACCAATGTACCATATCTCAGGGCATCCTCACCTGTAGCATATGAAATAGACAATGTTGGCTGTGTGTAAAAAATGAGGTCTGCAGATGCTGGAGATCACAGTTGAAAATGTGTTGCTGGTTAAAGCACAGCAGGCTTATGCCCGAAACGTCGAATTTCCAATTGAAGGGCTTATGCCCAAAACGTCCAATTTCCTATTCCTTGGATGCTGCCTGACCTGCTGTGCTTTAACCAGCAACACATTTTCAACAATGTTGGCTGTGTCGCATGAATACCTGCCCCGTACATGGTGGGAGGTGTCCCCACGTGTAACATTGGTATCCGTGTCAACATTCTGACATGCCTTGCAGCGTATACCATGACCAGGTTGTATGGTGTTGGCCTGAAAGCCGAGCAGTTTGCTACGACCAATGATCTGTTTGAGGTTTGATGGTTGTTTAAAGGTGAGAAGTGGAGGTGTGGGGAAGATCTCCAAATCATGTATTCCTGAGTCGATAACATTAGCTCTTTTTCATCCTTAACTCCTTTGGTGCTTCCCATCTCTCTCACTGGTTCTCTGGTCAACTTTTGTTTGTCAATCAATATTTGTTAATCATAGAACCAGGGATCAATATAGCACAGGATGTGACCACTTGCCTATTCAGTCTTTGAAAAGTAATGCAGTTAGTCTCACTCTAACACTCTTTTCCCATATCCCTCTTTTTTCTCTCTAGAAATATATTGCCAAGTCTTTTGTGAAGAGTACTGTTGAACTTGTAACCACAAATGTGTCTGGCAATGCATTCCAAATACTAACAACTCATTGTACAGGATTCTTTTTCTCTCATACCTCTTCTTTTTTTTTAACCAATCCCATTAAACCTATGCCCTTAGGTTAATGACTTTTCAACCATTGGTAACAGTGTTTCTTTATTTGTTAAATTCAAACTCTTTATGAGTTAATAGTTTTAAAAAATCAAATTAGAAATGTTCAGGCTGGGTTAAAAAAAAGTCACTTCTTCTCTTTCCCTCACCTCTCCCAGTGGCTGAAGGGATTGATGCCAATGAGGAGGCCCAGGTGGCTTTCCAGCTGGTTTCCGGGTGGGCTGTCTCGTTCACACTTTTTCCATCTCCCACGAAGAGACTCTTCTGTCAGCAGTGCTGCCACTGCGGGGTCCGTCACCCAGCAATTGCCTGGTATTGGCTGCATAGAGACAGGCCCAGTCACGACCAGTTCCATCAAGCACATTGACCTGGCTACACTAGGCGATGGGTGCCATCCTTGATTGGATAGTGGCCCTGGCAGCAACCTCTTAGTGGTTCACCTCAGTGAAATGCTGCCCAGGATCCTGCAGCTCTCCCTCAAGGGGTTGAGTCCCACTTACAGCTCCAGAAGCAGACATGAAAAAATTCCATTTCATCTATGTGTCTTAAGGTCTTCAGTATTTCTGACTCCCACATCATGTTAAACATTGTTGTGTGGTTACTATTCCCTCGGAATACTTCCTATTTTACTTCCTATGCAATTTCTAGGTTGTTTACAAATACTAAATCAAGATCAGCATTATTCCTGGGATTTCTGTATCAAGGCATAGTCATACACTAAGTTTATCAACTCTGGTTCTAAACAGTGAGAGTTTTGCAATTGTTAGTTTGTTAATTAAAGACTCCCTTTAAAAAAGCATTGATGTTCTTCTCATGTACTTTTCACAGAGTTCTTTATGTATAATTCCAATGCTGACCTATTGGTCAATAGCTTACAATAGTTGGAAACTAACTATCAAACCATTTTGCAGCACTGTGCCCGCTTTGCTGAAGATTCGGCAGATATTCTGTAATCCAGGTTATTTCAACAGTTTTTCCAGATTTCTTTACCATGACAGAACCCTGACTGTCATTGTAAATTCTGAAGCCAAATGGAATTATAAATATCCAACCCACTACTTAGAAATGTGGGAAAACTGAATGCAAATTCATTGAAAAACATGCGGCTCACAGGATATTGAATCATGTGAGAGAGAAATGAACCCGTGTTTTGGATTGAAAAAAACAAGGGAAGAAACCCACAGGGCCCAGTCATGGGAAACTGCGTGGTGAACTGACAAGATCACTCCAGTCATTATCAGGGAGCTCAGATTGGTCTATCCTGAACATACGTTGAGCTTGATAAGACAAAAATGATGTGATTCTACATGAGAACAATGAATTTGTTCTTAAGCCTGTGTTCATACATCCAAGTTCAGGGGAACTGGCAAAGATCCTATTTCAGAAATGCATTCTCAAGTTGCTTTGCAATCAAAGAACAAATATGGAAGCGTAATCATTGTAGGAAACAGGGTGGTCACTGTGAATCCAGCAGGGTCCGTTAGAAGCAATGAAATAGGCAGTGCAGAAAGAATGTCAATTATCTTTGTGACTTATGTGATAATTAAGGGATAAATATTTGCCGGAATGCCAGGGAAAAGTATTCCTCTTTCAAAGTATCATGGGTCCTTTAAATCCACCTAAAACAATTATCAATTATCACATTTCATTAAAAAGGTGATTCCTCTGGCAGTTTTGGTGGAGTGATATTCACCAAAAGGAAGAGCAGGCTTTCTCAATATACCTTAACAAACTCGTTGCAATAATTTGTGTTTTAGCCTTCACGGTGAGAATCGCATCTGAATTTTGCAACATCTGACTACTTTCTGGAAGAACTTGCCATTCCGTGGAGATCCTCCCCAAGACCAGCATTCCTTGTGGCAGTGTCATCTTCCAAAGACCACTGAAGACCTGCAGGAGCACTGCCATCTGAAAGCTACTCTACACCGACAGAGTAGCTATATTTCTTTGCTTGCTCTAGAGGTTTGCTATGCCTGGTATAAAAAAGCAAGGTCTGCAAGATAAAGCTGCTGTGATCCCATATTACTTCCTTTCACATTCTGGTGGACATGGTGCTGGTATGTATTAAATAATAATTTTGACCACTGCCTGGTTTTCTATTCTGTTAACAGTGAAAAAATCAGAACTATCCACAGATTGGACAATTTTCAGGCATCTTAGACTTGTTGGGCGAAGGGTCTGTTTCCACACTGCAGAGAATCTAATTCTAATTTTACCGCCAGCCAGAAGACTACAAAAGGTCAGGTTTTGCAAAAATCAGCCCTCCTGTATAATGTTTAACTTCTGGTTCTCTGCCATCGGTCAGGGACACAGCTCATGCCTCTGCACCAGCAGCTACACTCCTTTTGGCATTTCTTGAGTTCATTGTAAAACTCTGAAATTTGTGGAGTTGTACTGGGAGTGCATTTGTGACTTGCACACCAACACTGGGTGAGACTGATTACATGTGCAGTTCATCTCAGAAGCATTATGCTGATCTCACCAATGGGGCAAAATGGGCTCTTAGTGAATTGGGTTTTCTGACTTCTTCTATGATTTTCTGTTTAAGTCAATTAATGGTGAAAGTGAGGACTACTGATGCTGAAGATTAGATTCGGGAATGTGGTGCTGGAAAAGCAGAGCAAGTCATAGAGTCATAGATAGAGTCGTAGAGATGTACAGCATGGAAACAGACCCTTTAGACCAACCCATCCATGCCGACCAGATATCCCAACCCAATCTAGTCCCACCTGCCAGCACTTGGCCCATATCCCTCCAAACCCTTCCTATTCATATATCCATCCAAATGCCTCTTAAATGTTGCAAATGTACCAACCTCCACCACTTCCTCTGGCAGCTCATTCCATACATGTACCACCCTCTGCGTGAAAAAGTTGCCCCGTAGATCTCTTTTATATCTTTCCCCTTTCACCCAAACCTATGCCCTCTAGTTCTGGACTCCCCAATCCCAGGGAAAAGACTTTGCCTATTTATCCTATCCATGTCCCCCATAATTTTGTAAACCTCTATAAGGTCACCACTCAGCCTCCAACTTTCCAGGGAAAACAGTCCCAGCCTGTTCAGCCTCTTTCTATAACTCAAATCCTCCAACCCTGGCAATATCCTTGTAAATCTTTTCTGAAGCCTTTCAAGTTTCACAACATCTTTCCGATAGGAAGGAGACCAGAATTGCACGCAATATTCCAACAGTGGCCTAACCAATGTCCTGTACAGCCGCAACATGACCTCCCAACTCCTATACTCAATGCTCTGACCAATAAAGGGAAGCATACCAAAAGCCTTCTTCACTTCCTATCTACCTGCGACTCCACTTTCAATGAGCTATGAACCTGCACTCCAAAGTCTCTTTGTTCAGCAACACTCCCTAGAACCTTACCATAAGTCCTGCTAAGATTTGCTTTCCCAAAATGCAGCACCTCCCGTTTATCTGATTTAAGCTCCATCTGCCACTTCTCAGCCCATTGGCCCATCTGGTCCAGATCCTGTTGTAATCTGAGGTAACCCTCTTCGCTGTCCACTATACCTCCAATTTTGGTGTCATCTGCAAACTTACTAACTGTACCTCTTATGCTCACATCCAAATCATTTATGTAAATGACAAAAAGTAGAGGACCCAGCACCCACCCTTGTGGCACTCCGCTGGTCACAGGCCTCCAGTCTGAAAAACAACCCTTCACCATCACCCACTGTCTTCTACCTTTGAGCCAGTTCTGTATCCAAATGGCTAGTTCTCCCTGCATTCCGTGAGATCAAACATTGCTAATCAGTCTCCCATGGGGAACCTTGTCGAACGCCTTTCTGACAAAAGCCCTTCATCAGCAATACTTTATTCCTGATGAAGGGTTTTTGCCCAAAATGTCAATTTTCCTGCTCCTTGGTTGCTGCCTGACCTGCTGTGCTTTTCCAGCACCACACTCCCGACAATTTATGGTGAAGGTTAATCTCACCCTTCAGCTGTATGGGACTCATCAAAAGGAATATTAACTTAATTGAAGTGTCAACAACTTGAAACATTAATTCTGTTTTTCTCTTTACAGATTTAGCTTAAACTGCTGAGTATTTCCAGCATTTCATTTCAGAATTCCAACCTCGGCAGTATTTTAGAAAATAGGCTGTAGTAGTTTTATTGCATGAAGATAGTTATAAAGCCAAATGTGTAGCATAACAATTTGGTTATACAACAGAATAATAGCAAATTGTATAACACATTTAACATAACAAAGCCCCAATATTGTTACGTATTTGTAATGTACTTCAAAGAAATCCTGTTGAGAAGCAATATCTTCGAGGAGAAAGTGAGGTCTGCAGCTGCTGGAGATCAGAGCTGAAAATGTGTTGCTGGAAAAGCGCAGCAGGTCAGGCAGCATCCAAGGAACAGGAAATTCGACGTTTCTGGCATAAGCCCTTCTTCAGGAATGAATCCTTGTAGGGGGAGGAAGAGAGCTTCTTCAAAGAAGGCATCCTTGCAAGAGGATTCGCAATAGGTTAAAATCTTCGAAGAGAAAGTGAGGTCTGCAGATGCTGGAGATCAGAGCTGAAAATGTGTTGCTGGAAAAGCGCAGCAGGTCAGGCAGCATCCAAGGAACAATCCAAGAAATTCCTGAAGAGAATAAGGAGAATTCCTTATGCCCGAAATGTCGAATTTCCTGTTCCTTGGATGCTGCCTGACCTGCTGCGCTTTTTCAGCAACACATCTTCAGCAGAGAAGCAATATCTCTCAAGGTAAGGTTTGACCAAGAATAGTCAGCACATATTGTTGGAGAGAGTCGCTGTCTCACTAATTTAACTGAGTTTTACAAAAGCATGTTGGCTAAATGGTTAGCACTGCTGCCTCATAGTGCTGGGGACGTGGGTTCAATTCCAGCCTTGTGTAGAGTTTGTACATTCTCCCATGTTTGTGTGAGTTTCCTCTGGGTGCTCTGGTTTTGTCCCTCAGTCTAAAGATGTGCAGGTTAGGTGAATTGGCCATGCTAAATTGCCCATAGTGTTCAAGGATGTATAGGTTAGGTGCATTAGTTAGGGGTAAATGTAGGGGAATGGGTCTGGGTGAGTTGCTCTTTGCAGGGTTAGTGTGGACTTGTTGGGCCAAATGGCCTATTTCCACACTGTCGGGATTCTATTCTATGATATCTCAAGTGTGTTTCATTTGCAACGTGTTCTGGACAGGCATTTTGGCTGAATGCTAATAAAACCATTTTATTTGTTATCCCGTATGACATAATGTCAACTTCTATATCAATTTTTATTGGAAAATATTAAATTCAGATCAAAAATGTGACTGAATGAAATAGTAGATTAAGCGCAATTGATTTTTATAATTACAACAGGAATATCAAAATATTCAATGACAGTTTCAGAGTTCAGTGACACTAATTGTCGGGCAGGCAAGGTAAGGGAAAACAAAAATTGGTTAACATCAGCAAATCTTCTACTTGCTGCCAAAACTGACCATATAAGCCACAGGAAACTACACTTATCAATGATGCATCATAAACTTCCTTATGCTCACTCTAGTCCATCATTCCTAATTTCCCTGGGAACATAGAGCAATACTGACCTTGAGCTAATACCTCCATTTGATGTGGTGGAATCGTCATAGATTTCTTAAGCCCGAGTCCAAATCCAGAGGGCATAGATTTAAGGTGAAAGATTTTCAAAAGTACCTGAGGGGTAACGTTTTCAGGCAGATGGTGGTGTGTATATGAAATGAGCTGCAGAAGAAGTGGGGGAGGCTGGTACAATTGCAACACTTAAGAGGCACCTGGGTGGGTATATGAATAGAAGGGGATTAGAGGGATATGGACCACTCACTGGCAAATGGGACTGAGTGAGGTTGGGATCTGGTCGGTGTGGCTGAGTTGGACTGAAGGGTCTGATTCCGTGCTGCATAACTCAGTGACCACATGGCTCTGTGGCATGATTTGACACAGTGAAAGATGCTACATAAATGCAAGTCTTTCCTCTTAATTAAAAAGAAAACAATTCGAAATAGAATGTCTGTGAACAGTGTCTAGCATTTTTTGGCTGGCCCCCTTCATCGGGGAGATGAATTGGATCTCAGTGAGATCAAGTTGCCTCTGAGTAACCTAGTGGTAATGGAAAATTGGAAGCCAGCCAAACACTCTGCAGCAATCGTGGTAATGTGATATCTGAACCTTGCAATGTTCCGTAGTCCAGGTCATTGTCCATGTTGAACAGCCAGCCTTGCTCAGTTTTCGAAGATGGACTGGCATGAGATTCTCACTCAGTTCCAAATAATCCTCAAGGACATTGTCATTAGAGTTAGATATTTGGCCACATAGCAGGAAATTGGCCTGGACCCTAAGCTGGTAGATTATATACTTCTTGTTCTTAAGCCTTTGTCCTTGCCAAATAGCTACTTAAAGGTTGAGTATGAAGATGGGATGTGCCACTGTGGAGAGAATGCACACTTGATTACTTGGCTGTTATGTAGTTCATTTTCACAAGAATATTTTGAGAAATAATATTGGATCTTAAAGGAGTTATACTGTACATATAATATCAGTGGGACGCGTTTGTGTCTAGTATTATTATACTCTGGAAGTGCTTCAGCATTTTGTCAAAGGCTGCCTCCTGTCATATCTCTCCCTATCTCTACGATGTCCTCCAGTATAAAACCTCTGAAGATCCCGAGTGCTTCTAATTGTGGCCTTTCCTTTATCTCAGATTTCCTTCTGCCCATCTTTGATCCAGCATGCATGCAGCTGTTTAGGTCCAAGGCTTTGAAATTCACTTGTTAAACTTCTTTACCTCTCTTAAGATGCTTCTTTAAATTACCTCTTAGGCCATGTTTTTAATATTTCTTCATTTGGCTTTATGTCAAATTTTGTTTGATAACGCCGGTTCGAACACTTCCGACGTTCCCTGAGATATTTAAAGAAAAAGAGAGCAAAGTGTTACGATATCTGTGTATCAAGGAACCACAGAGCAGTGTGACACTTTAAACTTCTAAACTTGAGTAACTGTTCTTGGATTGAAAAAAATCAGCAATAGCTCTTTGTAAAATAAACTGTTTCCTGAGATAAAAGGACAAGGTCAAACTGCTCTAAAATAATCAAAAGAATTAAGTATCCTTGGGAAAATGGAATCAAAGCAACATTAACAAACTGTTTTAATATTTGCTTGATAACTGGCAGCCTTCTGACAAATGGGCAATTAAGATTTCCTGCAGAAGAATTCAAGGGGTAATGGAAGGGTTGTGTTTCCTACATTCAGCTAATACCAAATGTAAAGGGACAGAGAAGCTACACCTGATAAGAAAGCAAGAAAATGACTTCAGAAGTGTCATAAATAATGACATACCATGAGTTTAACAAGACAGAAAATCCAAAAGAATCCAATTTCAGGATTCTTCAGCAATAGAAATTCAGAGTTCAACACTGTACAATAATCAAATCTTTTGAAGAAGCAACAAAGAGGCTTGATAAGGGCAGAGAGGTAGACATAATCAATATGGACTTCAGTAAGGCATTCAACAAGGTTCCCCATGGGGACTGGTTAGCAAGGTCAGATCTCATGGAATACAGGGAGAACTAGCCATTTGGATACAGAACTGCCTCAAAGCTAGAAGACAGAGAGTAGTGATGGAGGGTTATTTTTCATATAAATGATTTGGATGTGAGCATAAGAGGTATAGTTAGTAAGTTTGAAGATGACACCAAAATTGGAGGTGTAGTGGACAGCAAAGAAGGTTACCTCAGATTATAATGGGATCTTGATCAGAGGGGCCAATGGGCAGAGGAGTGGCAGATGGCGTTTAATTTAGATAAATGCAAGGTGTTGCATTTTAGGAAAGCAAATCTTAGCAGGACTTATACACTTAATAGTAAGATCCTAGGAAGCTTTGCTGAACAAAGCGACCTTGGAGTGCAGGTTCATAGCTCTTTGAAAGTAGAGTCACAGGTTTACAGGTAGAAGAAGGCATTTGGTATGCTTTCCTTTATTGGTCAGAGCATTGAGTATAGGAGTTGGGAGGTCATGTTGCAGCTGTACAGGACATTGGTTCAGCCACTTTTGAAATGTTCTGTGCAATTCTGGTGCATTGAAATAGAGAAATACTTAGATAAGTGGTCAGAAAATGTGGAATTACAGTCAGAAAATCCAGAGCTAAAAGAGACCTTGAAGCCCTGAAGGTTTCCAGTTCAGGAAAGGGCAGGCTTCCAATAGAAAACACGGAATTAAAGGGAAAGGTTAAATCCCTAGAGTTTGCCAGTCAGAAGAAGATAATCTACCTCTCAAATACAATCACAGACTCATAGAGATGTACAGCACAGAAACAGACCCTTTGGTCCAAATCGTCCATGCTGACCAGATATCCCAACCTAATCTAGTCCTATTTGCCAGTGCTAGGCTCATATCCCTCCAAGCCCTTCCTATTCAGATACCCATACATGCAACACCCTCTGTGTGAAACAGCTGCCCCTTAGCTTCCTTTTAAATGTTTCCCCTCTTACACTAAACCTCTGCCCTCTAGTTCTGGACTCCCTCACCTCAGGGAAAAGGCCTTGTCTATTTATCCTATCCATGCCCCTCATGATGTTATAACCTCTAAGAGGTCACCCCTCAGCCTCCAACACTCCAGGGAAATCAGCCCCAGTTTATTCAGTGTCTCCCCATAGCTCAAATCCTCCAGCCCTGGCAACATCCTGGCAAATCTTTTCTGAACCCTTTCAAATTTCACAACATCATTCCAACAGAAGGGAGACCAGAATTGCACACAATATTATAAAAGTGGCCTAACCAAAATCCTGTAGAGCCACATCACGACCTCCCAACTCCTGTACTCAATACTCTGACCAATAAAGGAAAGCATACCAAATGCCTTCTTCACAATCCTATCTACCTGCAACTCTACTTTCAACGAATTATGAACTTGCACTCCAAGGTCTCTTTGTTCAGCAACACTCCCACGACTTTACTATTAAGTATAAGTATAAGTCCTGCCCTGATTTGCCTTTGTAAAATGCAGCACCTCACATTTATCTGAATTAAACTCCATCTGCCACTCCTCAGCCCATTAGTCTATTTGATCAAGATCTCATTGTACTCTGAGGTAACTTTCTTCACTGTCCACTACACCTCCAATTTTGGTGTCATCTGTAAACTTACTAACTATACCTTGTATGCTTACATCCAAATCATTTATATAAATGACGAAAAGTAGAGGACCCAGCACCAATCCTTGTGGTACACCACTGCTCACAGGCCTCCAGTCTGAAAAGCAACCCTCCACCACCACCCTCTACCTTCTACTTTCAAGTCAGTTCTGTATCTAAATGGTTAGTTCTCCCTGTATTCCATGAAATCTAACCTTGCTAATCAGTCTCCCATGAGGAACATTGTCAAACTCCTTACTTGAAGTCAGATAGGTCACGTCCACCACTCTGCCCTCATCAATCCAAGTGACTTGCACAGAACTTCCAATCACACCACCGCTGACATTGAAAGTGCCTGAAAACCCTATCAAGTGTCCTATAGGAAACAAAGGACCCAGAGGAAGGATAGTTATATGAAGCATGTTAAGTACTGTATGAAAAAGACAGCATCGTGGCTCAGTGGCTGGTGCTGCTGCCTCACAGCACCACGGTCCCAGGTTTGATTCTAGCCTCAGGCGACTGTCTGTGTGGAATTTGTACTTTCACCCTGTGTCTGCGTGGGTTTCCTCTGGTTGCTCTGGTTTCCTCCCACAGTCCAAAGATGTGCAGGTCATGTGGATTGGCCATGGAAAATTTCCCAAAGTGTCCAGGGAAGTGCAGGCTGGATGGATTAGCCATGGAAAAAGCAGGGTTACAGGGATAGGGTAGGTGGGTGAGATGCTCTTCAGAGGATCTGTGTGGACTCAATGGGCTGAATGGCCTGCTTCCACACTGTAGGGATTGTCTGAAATATTCCTCATCTTCAACAAAGGGGAGCCCAGCACACCAGTGCAAAAACTAGGACCATTCTACAACTCTATGCAGTGCTGAGTGGATGATATATCTGAGCTTCTTTCTGAGGTCCCCAGCATCATTGATGCTATTCTCCAGCCAATTCAATTCCTTCCACATGAGATTGAGAATCTGGAAGGCACTGGACACTGCAAAGACTTCGGGCACTAACAAAATTCCAGCCATAGTAATTATTCCAGAACCAGCTGGGCCCCTAACCAAGCTATTCTTGTACAACTGCAATGTTGGCTTCTACCAAGTAATGTGGAACATTGCCCAGATATATCCTGTCTACAAAAAGGCTGAACAAATCCACTCCAGCCAGTTGTTATCCTATTAGTCTACTCTTGATTATCTGAAACATGATGGAAGAGGTCATTACCAGCACTATAAAGTGTGTCATGGCCAAGGAATATAACCAAGGATTATTAATGAACACACTTAATTTTAAATCCAGCATACTTTTTAAAGGGGGTACTGATGCCACCAAGAAAAAAAGCTGTGGGTGTAAATCCAGCAGGTGTGTGGAGGAAGAGGCCTTGGAATGTTATCCTGATGAGGAACCAAAGAAGCTTTGAAGGCTTAAAAAGGAAAAATGCAGCACAAACTGAACTGTAATCTCCTGGGAGTCACCTCAGATGATGGTTATGATGGGAGAAGAGACAACAGCCTGGGTGAGAGACTTTATGGCTGCATGGTGGCTCAGTGGTTGGCACTGCTATCTCAGAGCACCAGGGACCCAAGTTCAATTCCCACCCTTGAGTGACTGTGAAGTTTGCACACGCTTGCTCTGTTTGCGTGGGTTTGCTCTGGTTGCCTCCTGTAGTACAAAGATGTGCAGGTTAGGTGGATTGGCCATGCAAAATTATCAACAGTGTCCAGGAATATATAGGTTGGGTGGATTGGCCATGGGAATTGTGGGGTTACAGGGATGGGGTAGGTCTGGGTGGCATGCTCTTCAGAGGGTTGCTGAGGACTCAATGGGTTAAATGGCCTGCTTCAAGGCTGTAGGAATGTTTTGAGTTTCCTTTATCAAAAATACCAAAAATTGGGGGTTAAAAAGCCAAGAGAGGTACTTGTGCGTGTGTGAGATACCCTGGGTGTGAACACAAGTGTCTTGTGAAGGTCATAGTTAAAGTAGAATTCACTTGCCATTCCTGTAATGTAAGAATTCAGTTGCCTTTCCTCCAAGCGCTAGAAAGTAGCAGCACCAGCAAGCTTGTCAAAAGGGCTCAGGACAAAAGGAAGAATCTCTTGCTCTGAGTGCTACCAACAAGCCAACAGCAAAAGGGCAAAAGGGCACAGGACAAAAATTAATCTGCAAAGCCAATCACAAAATGATCTATCCAACAATCAAAACTCCATTATTCACCCCAGCCCGGACGGAATTTCACATTGGCCCCAAGGTCCCGTACTTCCTGCGGGAGCCTGTGCCCCACAACCTGAGCCGCCTCCAAAATTTTAATTTTGTCCCATTTAAGGACGTTAAAAGGCGTGCCCTGTATCGACTGCTGCTGCACACCGTCCACCTCTTCTCCCTCATCCATCGCCCGGACACGCCCTGGCGTGCCCATTTGCCACTGGGCGGTGGGGATCCCCAGTGGAGGGCCCTCTACGCAGGAGTCCTCCCCTTTTCTCTCGGGGATCTGGGGTGGAGGGTGCTGCACGCAGCAGTCCCCTGCAACTGCAGATTGCGGTGGTTCACGGACTCCCAGCCCAACTGCTTGTTCTGTGGCGCTGTGGAGTCTGTGGACCATGTGTATATTGGGTGTGGGCGTTTGCACTCCCTTTTTGATTTCCTCAAAAACCTTCTCCTCTGTTTTTGGTTGCACTTCAGTCCCACGCTCCTGATCTTCAGGCACCCGGTGCGGAGGAGGGAGGGCAGGTCTGAAGACCTCCTCGTGGGTCTGCTCCTGGGCCTGGCCAAACTGGCCATAAACAGGTCCAGGCAGCGGGCCGTGGAGGGGGTCGTTAGGGCCGACTGCCTGCCCCTCTTCCGCGGTTACGTTAGGGCCCGGGTGTCCTTGGAGAAGGAGCACGCGGTGTCCACCAATACCCTGGAGTTGTTCAGGGAGAGGTGGGCGCCGCAGGGAGTGGAGTGCATCATTTCCCCCTCCAACGCTATTTTGATTTAGTCCCTGCCCTCCCCTTCACTGTTTGATCACACAGCATTGCCCTTTGTGAGGGGCACTGCTTGTCACTGGCCACTCGGGTGTTTTCCTATCTTCCTGGTGGTGGAAATTGAATAAAGATTTGTGCACTTTGTGTCTGTCACTGTGTCTCACACCTGCACACACACACTATGGGTGCTGGGAAAAAAAAATAATAAGCACTACTGCAGTTAGGCGGTAGTGTGGGGGAAGAAAAAATCAAAAGAGGAATGCTGCCTGCCCCTCTTCCACGGTTACATCAGAGCCCGGGTGTCTCTGGAGAAGGAGCACGCGGTGTCCACCAAAACCTTGGGGTTGTTTAGGGAGTGGAGGGAGTGGAGTGCATTATTTCCCCCTCCAACTCTATTTTTATTTAATCCCTGCCCTCCCTTCACTGTAAAGAAAAAAAAATCAAAACTCCATTATCTACTCTGCACAAATGACCCATAAAGACTGAATCATATATCTTTCAACTTCTATCCTTTTTTGACTGACTTCTCATTTGTAATCTGTGTGTGTGTGTGTGTGTGTGTGTGTGTGTGGGGGGGGGTGGGGGTGGACATGTGTGTGTGTGTGGCGTGTGTGGGTGTGAGAGTGTGTGTATGTGTGTGTGAGTGTGTGTGTGAGTGTGTGTGTGTGTCTGTGTGTGTGTGGGTGTGCGTGTGCATGTGGGTGTGTGTGTGTGCGTGTGGATGTGGGTGTGTGTGAGTGTTTGTGTGTGTGTGTGTGTGGGTGTGTGTGGCTGTGTGTTTGTGTGTGTGTGTGTGGGTGTGTGTGTGTGTGTGTGTGTGGGTGTGTGTGTGGGGGTGTGCTGATTTTCCTGCTCCTCTGATGCTGCCTGACCTGCTGTGCTTTTCCAGCACCACTCTAATTGTGACTCTAATCTCCAGCATCTGCAGTACCCACTTTCACCAAGGTGAGGAGAGTGACTGCCCTTGACATCAAGGCAGCATTTGATTGAGTTTGGCATCAAGGAGACTCACCAAAGTTAAAGTCAATGAGAACCAAGGGGAAAACTCCACTAGTTGGAGTCAAAGAAGATGGCTGAGGTTGTTGAATGTCAATTATTGTCATCCAATGACCTCCTTGGAGTTCTTCAGGGTAGTGTTTCAAGCCAAACCACCTTCAGATGCATCATCAATGACCTTCCCTCTGTCATTAAGTCTAAGTAAGGATGTTTACTGATGATTGCACAATGTTCAGTACCATTTGTGACACTTAAATACAGAAAAAGTTCACGTCCAAACGCAGGACTCAAATAATCACGCTTTGACGTTCAATGGATGTTCACCCATCACTGATATCCCCACTATCATCACCCTGCGGGCTGTCATTGACCAGAAACTGAGCTGGACCAGCCGTATAAATACAGCGACTGCAACAACAGGTCAGCTACGAAGAATTCTGTGGCAAGTAACTTGCCCCTTGCCTCCTCTAGTGCCTCTCCAGAAATTATGAGGCACAAGTAAAGAGTGTGATGAAATAATCTTGACCTACCTGGATGGGTACAGCTCCATCAATTATCAAAAAGCATGATACTATCCAGATGAAGCAGCCTAGCTAATTGGCATCCCATCCTTCACTGACATACAGCGGCAGCACGGTGTACCATCTACAAAATGTACTGTGGATACTCACCAAAGTTTCACAGACAGTGCTTTCCAAACCCATGACCTCTATCAGTTAGAAGGGCAAAGGCCGCAGATAGATTGGAACACTACCATCTGAAAGCCCCTCCAAGCCACACACATCATCCTGACTTGAAAATATATTGTAGTTTCTTCATTGTAGCTGCATCAAAATCCTCGAAGCCCCCCAGCAACATTGTGGATGTATTCCAATAAATAAATTTGCCACAGATCAAGAAGGTGGTTTTCCACCATCTTCTGAAGTGCAACAATGGTTTCACTAGCATCGCTCACATTGCATGAACAAATTTTTAAAAAGTACTATTTATCTCAGCTGGTCTGTTCCATCCTTGAAACCCATGCATGCACCCTTCAAGCAGGGATTACTGAATAAACATCAAGAGGAGACAAAGCCATTGCCAATACTTTCTTTCACTTTTCAGGACTGGTAAAGTTGGCATCAACTATAGGTCCTGCTGTCACGCTGCACCTTGTAATGGCTCAGTCAATTAGTTTGGTCCTACCATTCGAAGCTATGGGGGAGAAAGCTAAATATAAGGGAGAAAGAAATGGAATGTATATGGATAGAATTAGATAAAGGAGGGTCACAGACATCAGTTCTGAGGAAAGGTCACTGGACCCAAAGCGTTAACTCTGATTTCTCTCCACAGATGTTGAGCTTTTCCAGCAATTTCTGTTTTTGTTTCTCATTTCCAGCAGTTTAGCCACATGGCCGGTTTCAGTCCCTCATTATTTTACAAACAATTACCTCTTCTGTAACAGTCTCTGTTTAAAGTGCTGATGCAATGTTTTGTCATTTTGAACCAGCTGTTTCTCCTGAACATGATAAGAAGAGAAGATTTATATGACTGGCCAACACATCTTGGACACGAAGGAATCGACTCAGCCTGAGAAGTTGCTTAAAAGAATTTGCAGAAAGAAAACAGAGTCTGATTCTTACACAAACCATGTCAAAATGAAAAGCTCCAGCTGACTCACTACAGCACAAAAAGCAATGTCAAAAATCTCCCGTCAGATGGCAACAACAGCTTCCAATATTTCATAGCAAGTCTATCACTACAAAAAACAGGTTATTGAAATCTCAGGATATTCAAAATTGATTCCGTTTAGTGCAGTTTCATCAATGAGGATAAGCTTTATGAAGAACCTCAGCTGCTACATTTCTTCTTCCAGACACAAGCACAGCAATGGAACTCTATACTAGGCTAAATTTTCCCCAAGATGGGTTTACAGTCAGAATTGAAATGTCACTTGCCCCTCCTATCATGTTGTGATCCCACCCATTTCATTTGCTGACTGTATTTAAATAAACAAGGGAGTCGCAGAGGTTTGGAAGTATGGGAAAATCTCTGCCGGATGTGGTTTGGAGATGCAGGAGAATTGCTGCCAGGTGTCTCTATGATTCCCTTGCTAGGTTCAGCAACCCCCCCCCATCAACCCACCCTCCAATCCTAGCACCTTCCCTTGCCACCACAAGAGGTGGAAAACTTTCGCCCACAACTTCCCCCCTCACCTCCATCCAAGGCCCCAACGGATCCTTCCACATCCGGCAGAGACTTTCCTGCATCTCCAAGTTCCTTATCTACTGTGTCCGTTGCTCGCAATGTGGTCTCCTCAACATTGGGGAGACAGGACAGCAACTTGCGGAACATTTTGGAGAACATCTCCAGGACAGGTGCACCAATCAACTCTACCGTCCTGTGGCCGAACACTTCAACTCCCTCCCACTCTGCCAAGGACATGCAAGTACTGGGCCTCCCCCACCAACAAATTCTAGCCACCTAACACCTGAAGGAAGAACACCTCATCTTTCGCCTTGTGACCTTCCAACCACATGGGATCAACATGGGATTTCACTACTTTCCTGATCTCCCCTCTCCCAACTTTATTCCCAGATCCAACCCTCCAACTTGGCACCGCCTTCTTGAACTGTCCTACCTGTCCATCTTCCTTCCCACCTATCCACTCCACCCTCCACTCAGCCCCATCACCATCACCCCCCACCTTCATCTACCTATTGTATTCCCAGCTACCTTTCCCTCAGCCCAACCTCCTCTCATTTATCTCTGAGCCTCCTTGGCCACGCCCCCCCTCCACATTCCTGATAAAGGGCTTACACTCAAAATGTTAACTCTCCTGCCCCTCAGATGCTATCTGACCGGCTGTGCTTTTCCAGCACCACACATTTTGAGTCTGGGTCTACTTCACCCCCTCCAAAATCAGAACATCCAGCCTTCAATGATAGCACATACAGTTCTGATTGAGAAGGTTACGGTTTCATGTCTCCTTCCAAATATATGTTCCATGGTATCACTCCAGTAATGGAGTATTGCACTTTTAGCAATGCTGACTTTTGGATGGCATGCTTACTCAAAGCTTTAGTATCTCCTTTTAAGAGAATGTAAATGATATCATGGTACATAGAACAGAGGGAGAGTTTTCTCTGTGTCTGGGTTTAGATACAACTCAACTAAAATTCAAAAAAAGACATTCACATTGTTGATTGTGGGAGTATAAATACCAAAAATGGCAGCTGTATCTCCTACACTAAAACAGCGAGTGCCCTCTGAACAGGCTTAATTAGTTGTAAATCAATTTTGTGAGGTCATGAAAAACCCTATATAAATGTAAATAAATAATTTCAAGGATTTTCTGCATCATGACTGCAAGGTAATTGATATAAACCCATCAGTTATACCTTCAGTTCTTCAGAATTCTCAGCTGAACCATATGATCTTATTTTTAGCTTTGGAACAGATTATCATCAGTTCCTTATGCCAATTCTGGTGAGTTCCCTGGTTTGGCAGGGTCTGCTATGACTGACAGTAACAGTGTACAGGCCTCTGCAGTTGAAGCATGTGAATCAGAATGTTGAAATAGATAGTTGGAACATTTTACTGAATAGGCAGAAACAGCAGAGATTCTGGAAGGAAGGTGACTGGGAGGAGGGGGCCGACAGCTGACAGACTTGCCCTATAGTTATAAAGAACCGTATCATGGAAACATAGACTCCCTACAGTGTCGGGGGTGAGGGGTGGGGCAATCTATTAGCTTATCGAGTCCACACTGAATCTCCAAAGAGCATCCCACCCAGACCCATTTCACTACCCTATCCATGTAACCCTGCAGTTCCCATGACTAATCCACCTAACCTGCACATCCCTAGATATTATGGAGAATTTAGCATGGCCAATCCATTTAACCTGCACACCTTTGGAGTGTGAAAGGAAACCAGAGCATCAGGAGACAACCCATGCAGTCATGGCGAGAATGTGCAAACTCCACACAGGCAGTTTGCTTGGTGTTGGAATCGAACCCAGTTCCTTGATGCTGTGAGGCAGAAGTGCTAACTAGACAGCCACCATGCCACTCCCTCTTGGTTCAGACCCTCGCCTAACTTGTGTCCACATCTGACCATTTTCCAGAAGGTAGGGTGGGATGGTGGTCACAAAATGGTGACGGAAATCATGTCAGCCAAATGTTAGCCTAAGGATGCTGATTCTATTTGTGGAGAATTTGGTTATGTTTCAGGTAGGCTGGACTGCTTCTGAGTTCGTTCTGGTCAAGTTACTTGTGTTGGTGGCCCTCTTTCATGGATGGATTGAGATATGATGAAAGGCAACATAAGCCACGTGCAGGTGGTATTCCCAAAAAAGTTTATCTTTCCACATGACTTTGTGTCACCACCAGCAAATTGGATGCATTGCGCTAATTCCTCACATCTAAGAAATGAATGAGGATTATAAATAGCTGAAGGCCAATGACAACACATTTAAGGATGAGTTTGCAGAGTGCTCGAAAGTGCACAGCAAATTAATGGTATGTCAGCATGGTTTTGTCAAGGGAAGATCATACAAATCTGTTAGAATTCTTTGAGGAGATAAACATAGTTAGACAAAGGACGGAGAATGGAAGTGATGTATGTGGATTTCCAGAAGGCCATTGAGAAGGTATTGCACAGGGGTCTGCTAACTATGATGAGAATCCATGGTGTTAGGGACAAGATACGGACATGGATAGAGAATTGGCTGACAGGCAGAAGGAAGAGAGAGTGGCAATAAAGGGGTCCTTTTCAGGATGGCAATGGTAACTAGTTGAATTCCAAAGCAGTCAATGTTGAGGCCACAACTGTTCACGTTATATATTAATGATCTGTATGAAGGGACAGGGGTCATTGTGGCTAAGTCTGCAGATGACATGCCAGGTAATGTAGAGGAGGCGGAGAGGCTGCAAAAAGACCTCAACAGGTACTAAACCATGATTAATACTAAATAGGTAGATTCAATTGATGAGCCTTGTGTCCAATTTGGATGGAGGAGGCCAGTTTTCACTACACATCACACCATCAGTTCAATACTCTTTCCACAACTAATGTGCAGTGCTCCTGTTGTGTTAAGGTATGGCTTCTAATGTTTACTAAGATTTCAGAATTATTTGGTCTGATATTATATTATCATTTCCCCTTTAAAACTCACAATTCATACTGGGATGAGCTCAGTGCCCATCAGAAATCTCAGATCTCTGCAGCTATTAATTTGAGTGGTAACCTGGAATGATATATTCTGTTTTGAAACTGGTGTAAACGTGTGATCAAATCTACCCTAGTATTTGAAATGTAACAAAACACAGAGATATTGTAAACATATAGCCAGTCAGATGGAATCTGTGAAGAGGGAAACAGAATTGATATTTCTGGTTGAGAGCAGTTTTTTCCCTGATATCAGACTTATGAGCAGACCTCTCATATATTAGTGATGCTCTTTCTCTGCACCTTCTCTGCAGCTATACTATATTTTGCATTCTGTTCGATTACCCATACATACTCTTACCACACATGATTTGTCTGGTTAGCATGCAAAACAATACTTTTCACTGTATCTTGGTACATGTGACAATAATAAATCAAATCAAATCATAGAATCCCTACAGTGTGGAAATGGGCTATTTAGTCCATTGAGTCCACACCAATCTTCTGAAGAGCATCCTAGCCAGACCCAATCCCTACTCCTATCCTTGTAACTCTGCATTTCCCAGGTCTAATCTACCCAGCCTACAAATTCCCAGACACTATGGAGTAATTTAGCACGGCCAATCAACCTAATCTGCACATCTTTGGATTGTGGGAGGAAATCACAGCAACCGGAGGAAACCCAAGCAGAGACAGGAAGAATGTACAAACTCTACACACACAGTCACCTGAGGCTGGAATTCAAACCTGGTCCCTGGCACTGTGAGACAGCAGTGCTAACCACTGAGCCACCGTGATGCCAAAATCAAATTTCTTCCGAACTCGATAAGGTTCTTTTAAAGATTATTCTTTCACAGGATGTTAGCATCACTCTCACAGCCAGCATTTATTGCAACTCTCCAGTTGCCTTAAAATGTGGCGGTCAGTCACTTGCTTGAACTGCTGTAGCCCATGTGGTATAGGTGCACCTACAGAGACATTAGGAAAGAAATTCTAGGATTTTGATCCAGTGATAGTTACAAATCAGAATGATATGAAGTTTGGAGGGGAACCTACAGATTGCAGTGTTCCCATGCATCTGCTGCCCAAGTCCTTCTCAGTGAATGAGGTTGTGGATCCAAAAGGTTTTACTGGAGTTGCCTTGGTGAATTGCTGCAGTGCCTCTCATATACTGCTGCCTCTGGGCATTGAGGTCAAGTGAGTGAATGGTTAAGGTGGTGGATGGGGTGTGGATCAGGCAAGCTGCAATGTCCTGGATGGTGTCAGGCTTCTTGAATGTTGTTTGAGCTGCATCTATCCAGATGTTACAATCCTGATCGAAACCATTAATGTCTATACAGAAATTCAAACTCCCAATTATTAACTAAAAGAACTGTCTCACAGAGTTTACATTTAAAACAAAAATTATTTTAACAAGAGTAAAAATAAAGCAAACATTACTAAAACTAATACTATATATTCTTGTTACATATGTTTTAAGCCCTACTCTACTATTAATTGCGCGCAAACATTTCCCTACATTTTATAGGATCTTAAGGGTTCAATCACTTCTGGGACCAAATGAAGGTATGCCACAGCTCTCAGGAATTCAATTTTGATTCACCTCAGTGCTGCAGGTATTCTCCAACATACAGAGTGTTTTGGAGTTCCTCCATTAGGAGGTGGGTAAGCAATTCTGCAATTATTCATTAATGTCTCACAATTATGGACTCCCCAGTTCAAGCATTGGCTTAACTCACATTCTTTCTTAATGGCTTTTAAATCAGAAAACTCCTAGTTCCTAATAGACATCTGCTTCTTTTCTTTCCAGCTAGTTTATAGTCAATGTGACTAACTACTCCTGGGTGCCAAATTAAGGGATATTTTGGTATATGAATGGGGCAGGAGGTGGTGATGTTAGTGTTTGTAAGAATATAGGGTGCTGCGATGTTGTTAGAGCTATCAGGAAGGCTGCTGGGAAGAGTAAAAATGTAAATGATCTACTTTGCACATACAAAAATCAAAGCAACAAATTACTAGTCAAAAAACATCAACATTCAGGAACATGTGTCACAGGATTCAAATACAGTTGGATACTATTTGGCAGGGAAGACCTTCCAGGGGTAAGCAATGGGCCTCAGGTCTTTGGCGCAGAGTCTATCCCTGTTGCTCAGAAGGGAAGGGGGAAGAGGAGCAGAGTTTTAGTCATTGAGGACTCCATAGTTAGGGGGACAGATAGGAGGTTTTGTGGGAACGAGAGAGACTCATGATTGGTTTGTTGCCTCCCAAGTGCCAGAGTTTGTGATGTCTCTGTTGTGTTTTTGGGATCCATCATGGGGAGTGGGAACAGTCCCAAGACATGGTCCACATTGGCATCAACGACACAGGTAGGAAGACAGGTGGGAATCTAAGGCAGAAATTCAGAGAGCTGAGTTGGAAGCTTAGATCTAGAACAAACAGACACAAATATGATAAAATGTAGAGGTTTAATGTTTTTACTTTTATATCACTGGTATTTCATTGCTGTGAGACAGCATGCACTGATCCCTTCAATCTTTAGCCCATTTTAAGATCCAGCTGAAAACTGCATTAGTTGAAATATTTAAAAACTGGATATGATAATGACCAAGAATAAGCTTGTGGAGAGTAATTACCCAAGGCTTTCATTGTGAAACTACTGCATTCTAAAGAATGTAAAACTCCCCTGGCAAGTTCTCCATGAATATTTTTCACTGAGTTGATCCAAGAAGTCAAAACAATGTGGCAAATATATTTATTCTCAGAAGTTTAATAACTTCTCAAGCAACTTTAAACATACTTAGCATTAGCTAGTGCCTCAACATAATTTGCCATCAGTGGATTTATTTTGATAGCACACTGAAATACATGCACGAACAGGGTAAGACAGAATTACTCTACATCACACCAATAATTTTTTTTTCTTGAAATGACTCAAAAGGACTTAAGTCCTCCTTTAATGGAGTTTTAGGCAGTCGACAAATACCAGTTGATTACTCTGGTCCACACCTTGCATTGGGCAATCATTTATCTCCTTGTGGCACTCAGGTTAACCACAAAAGAACAAATTATATATCACTATGGAGGTGTTAGGTATTTATGTAGTGGCCTACCAGTACTAATAATGCAAGGAGGCATGACTCAAACACCCTGATATGTCTGAAGAAGAACAGCATAGGGTGTACTGCTTACTTCATCATATTTCCTTAATCTTCACCAACACTACTCCATTCCTCACCCTCCCCCTTCATTCCCATCTCCAAAGCCCACTAATTTCCACTTCTCGGGCTTAATGCCCCAGTCTCTTGTGCATCCTCCCCACCGCAATTCTCATCAACATCCCATTTCCCCAGGATTGACAACCACCAGGAACTCCCTTCCTAAACCCTTCCACATCTCCATTGCCTTCTCCCAGATTAAGACCATAAAATTGCTTCTTTGATCAAATGTTTGGTGACTGCCACCTACCAAATCCTTCTTAAGCTATTTCTTGAAGAGCGCTCTGTGATGTTCTTTCAGGCATATTCTAATATTTGGAGTGGTACATTCATGCCATTCATTCTTGTTGCTACTCTGGCAAGCTACTTGTGAAGTATTGAATATTGTTGTATAAATAAGTTGTAACTCAATCCTATTGTGTATTCCAGTCAGTTGGCAAGTAACATGTAGCACAAGGCAACGCATTCTTTGGAAAGATAGGCAGTGTTGGTGGAATTCTCACAGCCATGGAGACATAAACATGGATGCAGATGGAGGTTCAAATTCCTGAAAAATTCCAGGGTGTCAGAGGTCTGATGTAATCCTGGGGCCAGCATTCAGAATATAGCCAAAAATTTAGCATTCAAATTCTCCCCTGAAATCCCTAAAAGACACAGGAACATTCAGTCACTGAGATATCCGATCTGATCCATAAGTAGGATAGCTAAAATCCCTGAGAAGCTCCTTTCTCCAACCACAGAACCATCTCTTTCATTGACAGAAATGTTAGAGTGAAACAGCCTGTGGTTGGGTAAGCAGCGAGCAGAGTAAGAAAGGAAAGAAAGTGTGTAATATACCAGAGAGGCCTTTTGACAGGAAACCAAGGCCAGAAGAGATGTTGCCAAGATTACTCACAGTGTGGAAACAGGCCCTTCGGCCCAACAAGTCCACACTGACCCG
This sequence comes from Hemiscyllium ocellatum, assembly GCF_020745735.1. NCBI lineage: Eukaryota > Metazoa > Chordata > Chondrichthyes > Orectolobiformes > Hemiscylliidae > Hemiscyllium > Hemiscyllium ocellatum. The sequence continues at coordinate 51,233,444 of NC_083423.1, forward strand.
CCGAACCGCAACCCACCCAAACCCATTCCCCTACATTTACCTGACACTATGGGTAATTTAGCATGGCCAATTCACCTAACCTGCACATTTTTGGACTGTGGGAGGAAACCACAGCACCCGGAGGAAACCCACGCAGTCATGAAGAGAACATGCAAACTCCACACAGTCAGTTGCCTGAGGTGGGAATTGAACCCAGGTCTCTGGCACTATGAGGCAGCAGAGCTAACCACTATGTCACCATGCCGCCAAGGCCAGGGGTTTGTCTGCTGGAAGTCTGTCTGCCAATGTTTGGGGGCAGAAAGAGGCTGCAAAGGATAGCAGGAAGGAAAGATGAAATAAACTGCAAAAGACAGAGGATAAGAAGTGGCTGCCTGTGGGAAAGAGGTAGCAAGGAATTGTAGAGTCATAGAGTCATAGTACAGCACAGAAACGCAGCCTTCAGTCCAACTCATCCATGCCGACCAGATATCCTAAATTCATATATTCCCTTTTGCCAGCATTTAGCATACATCTTTCCTCTTCATGTAACCATCCAGAAGCCTTTTAAATGTTGTAATTTTACCAGCTTTCTGGTAAAGGAGATCAGGGAGACAGGGACGGTGCAAGTGAGTCCAAGAAGAGAGGTAGAACATGGAGTAGAGAGGTGGGAAAGCAGAGAGGACAGTTTAAGCCTAACAAGAAAGGAATGCTAAGCTAATTAGGAGCTTTGAAAATTTGAAATCATTGAGGTAATGAATTCCTTGCAAATGAATGAGAAATATAGAGCTTAAAGTTGCATTTGCTATTGGGAGAAATGTAATGAATGTTGTTATAGAATCATAGAGTCATATGGCATGGAAACAGACCCTTCGGTCCAACCAGTCCATGCCAAACATAATCCCAAACTAAACTAGTCCCACCTGCCTGCTCCTAACCGATATCTCTCCCAAACTTTTCCTATTCATGTATCTATCCAAATATCTTTTAAATGTTGCAATTGTACCAGCATCCATCACTTTCTGCGGAGGTTCCTTCCACATGTGAACCACACTCTATGCAAAAATTTAAAATTTCTCTCCTCTCACCTTAAAAATGTGTCCCCTAGTCTTGAAATGCCCCTCACAGGGAAAAGACAACTACTATTCATTGTTACAGTTAAATCTGCAACTGAGATTTGAGATGCACTAAAATAGGTCATAACTACCAGGTCAATATCATTCAGCTCTGTGAATGCAAGATGGAACACATTAGATTAGATTCCCTACAGTATGGAAACAGGCCTTTCAGCCCAACAAGTCCACACCAACCCTCCACCCAGATCCATTCCCCTGCCCTAAATAATGCCCCTAATACTATGGGGCAATTTAGCAAGGCCAATTCACCTGACCTGCACATCTTTGGGCTGTGGGAGGAAACCAGAGCATCCAGAGGAAACCTGCACAGACATGGGGAGAATGTGCAAACTCCACACAGACAGTTGCCTGAGGTGGGAATCGAACCCAGGCCCCTGGCACTGTGAGGCAGCAGTGCTAACTGCTGAGCCACCATGCCACCTTTATGTCATGACCTTGTCAGTCTGTGGAAGGTATGTTTGGGGTGATGGCTTCTTTGTGTGTCCAAGTGAGTCTTTTCTAAAAAGAAATTGAAGAAATGCTTTTGTTGCAAACTTACTCCTATTCACTTATGCCAATTTAAATACTGTGTGGTGTCTAAGAAATTAATACTTTATTTGAGTGTTAAGTATTTAAGTTTTAATGACATGTTGATAATTACTAAGGACATTGATGAATTCTTCTCATTTTGCCTCTGCATTAGAGTCCAAATACTGCACATATGAACATACATACAGAAGTTATTGCTACCATGTGAACGCATCACTAATATAAGTTAGTGACAACAAAGAATTAACCTCTTAAAACTAAAAGGTAGCCTACAAAAGTATTTTTAAAAATGCTTTAGAAAATCCCAGGAACACTAAAACAATAGTTGTGCCATATCAGAGTGTAGGCCAAGCTAGCTGAACTGTTGGGTCAGTGATTTAAATACTTAGGCAAAGAATTTTGGATTTAACCAAGAATTCTGCCCCTAACAGCCAGTGTCTGGGTTTCCCAAGCTCTGTGGAAGTCACCAGGGACCACACAGAAAGACCACACAAGAGAGTCATTATTCAATATTTGTGAACAGTGAAGTGTAATAGTTGCTGACCTGCCTATGGGAAAGGCCTCTGCTCAGAGAGCCTGAATTCACTATTTCATGTGTGACTTTCACTTTTTTCTGCAGTTATTTCACCCAGCATTAACTCACCATGATCTGACCTTTCCTGCTATCAACCTTCACTGCAGCATTTGGAGACTTCTGCAGCTGTAGCATAGACACCTGATAGAGAACAAGGGAAGCAATTGCATCAACACCAGCAGCAGAAGGAGCAGCCAACAAAATGTGCACTTCTAACAGGGCAGAAGGAATGAACACAGATCCCGAGCTTGAAGCAGATGATAACTCCAGTAGAAGGTATACCGGTCATCTGTCTTGACATGACACAGTCACAGAGGGACAGAAGGCTCAGACTTCTGTAGCAGGTTACTGTTGATATTCGCTATCTCCTGGAATAGGCAACTCTCCAAGATGGCTTGGCAACTTTGCATTGCCAGTGCTGTCAAGGTCACTATTCTTTACCTCTGGCTTCTTCCTGGATCCACTGGTGATGAGGGGCATGGATAGGATAAATAGACACAGTCTTTTCCCTGGGCGGGGGAGTCCAGAACTAGAGGGCATAGGTTTAAGATGAGAGGGGAAAGATATAAAAGAGACCTAAGGGGCAACTTTTTCACGCAGAGGGTGGTACGTGTATGGAATGAGCTGCCAGAGGAAGTGGTGGAGGCTGGTACAATTGCAACATTTAAAAGGCATCTGGATGGGTATATGAATAGGAAGGGTTTGGAGGGATATGGGCCGAACGCTGGCAGGTGGGATGAGATTGGGTTGGGATATCTGGTCAGCATAGACGAGTTGGACCGAAGGGTCTGTTTCCGTGTTGTACATCTCTATAACTCTAAGTGTTTCTTCCAGGTCTCTCATGCAATGTTTACCAAAGTCACCTATTGCATCTGATTTCTCTCCCAAGATGCTGCCAGCCGTGTTGAACTTTTCCAGCAATTTCTTATTTTTTTGTTTCTGATTTACTGTATCTGCAGTTTCTTCAGATTTTACTGCATCTACTTTGACACAAAAGTCATGCACAGAGGGCTTTCACATTTACTGTAGGTACAGGTACAGGCAGATGTAGAATTTACACATTAGGCAATCAAATTGCCTCATGTATTTACCAGTTGGAAAGGATTCTGTTCCCTTAATGTCCAGCCCCTATATGATCACCAGAATGTTTTTGTACTTGTCTATGCAAAAATATCATGGAAGCTATTGAGATTTCTTCATTTCATGCCAGTCACATCTCTTAGAGATTCTCACATCTCCAACAGAGTCAACTCCTCAGAGACCAGAGCTATCCTTTAAGAGCATATCTCACAATAAAAGTGAGGAACCTTACCATGGATGCAGAGCAAAGATATGCTCAGAATCACTGAGCAAACCACTGGGTAAAGTGCATGGACAATCAGGGCCCCTTCAGTATGTATTAGTAAGAGTAGAGGTCAGTTCTGCTTTGCAGAACATCATGCTATGGACAGAAGCAGGAAGGTGTAGAAAACTTGGCATATTTCTCTGAAGGAAGGGAGAGAAGAAGAGGAAGAGGAGTGTCTGGAGGAGAAACCAAATGTGACCATCGTGAGTCCAGACTCTCACCTGACCCGTGGAGAGCCTTGCAACTGTCTTGTACAGACACAATACAGTTAATCTCAGTGTGCGAGGCCATAATGCATTGTGCTTTCAACCTTTTTCCAATACAAATCCCACAGAAAAGTCTCATCATGACAGTCAAAGGCTTCTTTTAACTTCCAGCCTGATCATATCATTCACCTCAGGCTGACTGTCAATTTGGAATTTGTGATGCAACAAAGCTGATGGCAGGCGAATGAAAAGTACAAATAAAATGCATAATTCATTTCAATAAGAACACACATAGTGCACAATCATTATTATAGACATCCATATAGGGGGACACTCATTATATAGAAGTGGACATTAGTGCAATTGACTTAGGCATCATGACACTCATACTAGAGATGGACTTCTTCACTCTTTCTTCAATGGTGTGGACTGCGTCTGGAAATCCTGTCTGAGATATACGCATTTTCCATTGCTGCTATAGAGGTGCCTTGTTCATGCATGGCCACTTGGGCTCAACATCTGTATCCAACTGAGCTCTGATTTGAGCACTCTACAACTTATGATAAGGGCCCTCTAATGCCTTTTTTAAATCATTCTTTGATTTGATGGAGATATGGCTGCCTAGTCCAACGTTTGTGGCCCATCCTTAAATGTGCTTGAGACGTCTCTGTTGTACTGCCATCATGAACTGCTGAGGGTGATGTGGTACTGTGAGTCACAATACTGCTTTCAAGAGAGTTCTGAGACTTTGACCCAGCAACTGTGAAGGAACATTCTGGATGTGGCGTGGCTTGGAGGGGAACATGCAGATTGTGATGTTCCCACACATCTGCTGTCCTTGTCCTAGGTGGCAGAGGTCATTGGTTTGGAAGGAGTATTGGAGAGCTGGTTGAGTACATCATGAACATCTTTTAGATTGGTACCCTCTTTCACCATTGTGCTCTGCTGGTGAAGGAGTGAATGTTGAAGGTGGTAGATGGGGTGTTGATCAAGTGGGCTGTTTTGTCCGAAATGGTGTCAAGTTTCTTGAGTGTTTCTGGAGCTACAGTCCTCCAGACAAGTGGAGAATTTTCCATTGCACTCCTGACTTATGTTGGTTAGATGGTGGACAGCCATTGGGGAAACAAGAGGCAGGTTATTTGCCAGAAAATTCTCACCTTTTTATCTAAAGACTGTATTTACACGTACAGTTGAATCCAGTTTCTGATCAATGGTCACCCCAGAAGGTTGATATTTGGGAATTTAGTGATGCTCATATCATTTAATGCCAAGGGAAGGTGACTGGATTCTCTCTTGTTGGAGATGGTTATCACCTGGCACTCGCATGACATATATGTTATTTGCTGTTCTCAGCCCAAACCTGAACATCATCCAGGCTGTGCTGCATGCAGGCAGGCATGGTCAGCTTCAGTATATGAGGAGTTGTGAATGGCACTAACAGTGCGCAGTTATCAACAAGATTCCCAATTTCTGACTTTGTAATGGAGGAAGGTCATTGATGTAACAGCTGAAGGTGATTGGGCTGAACGCAGAGGAGTTCCTGCAGATGCCCTGGGACTGAGTTGATTGAGCTTTAACACCCACAACCACCTTTTGTTTGAGCTAGTCTGACTCTGACCCATTTTCTTCCCGATTACCATTGATTTCAGTCTTGCTCGAGCTTCTTGTGGCCACATTTAGTAAAAAGGCTGCAACAAAAACACAAGTTGCTGGAAAAGCTCAGCAAGTCTGGCAGCTTCAGCGCAGAGAAATGAAAGTTAACATTTCGGCCCCTTCCTCAGAACGCATGTAAGAGGCTGCCTTCAGTTTAACCTTTTACCCATATTTGGACTATGACTCTAAGGAGATCAAAAACTAAGTGGTACTGATAAAACTGACCAAGCATCTGGGGAATGATGAGTGACTGTCATGTAACAGCACTGTCAACAATGACTTGCAACACTTTGTGAATGATCAAGATAGATGCTGTTCTTCTCTCTTTTCAACTTAGATCTTTCGTTCAACCTTTCAATGTTAATTTGCAGTACGAATACTCTTCCTCTCTCACACGGCTGTCGAAGTTGGACTGGACCCTCTCATAAAGATAAAAGAATGTCAAAACAAACTAATCTTTTTGTTAGCACAACAGTCATGAAACTTAATATGAAATGAAGAAGCTAAAATGATGGCGATCTGAAACAAACAGAACAAAAATTGCTTAGAGACTCAGTAAGTCTGGCAGCATCTGTAGAGAGTCAACAAAGTTAACTTCTGAGTCCAGTAAACCTTCGAGTCAATCCTGCTTTCTCACCACAAATGCTGCCAGACCTGCTGAATTTCTTCAGCAAGCTTGGTTTTTGTTTTATTTTATTCATGAAATTGACGTTGGTTCAATTTAAAGCTGTGTTAGATTAGATTAAATACCCCACAGTACGGAAACAGGCACTTTAGCCCATTGAGTCCACACCGACCCTCGAAAGAGCAACCACCCAGGTCCATTCCCCCACCCCTGACAAATGCACCTAACACTATGGGCAATTTAGCATGGCCAATCCAGCTGGCCTGCACACCTTTGGATTGTGTGAGGAAACTCACTCAGACACTGGGATAATGTACAAACTGGACACAGACAGTCGCCCGAGGGGGGGAATCGACCCTTGGTCCTTGGTGCTGTGAGGCAGCAGTGCTAACCACTGGATCACCCTATCTTATTAGACAGTCACAAAATGTATCCTAGATTAAATTAATCTCATTAAACAGATGCTTCCACGAGTTTATAAGATGTCTAGCTTTGAACATGCAAGACATTACAACTCGTTAATGAAATTGGATTGCAACCTTAAAGTTGAAGCCAACCCTCTTAGGAATCCAGCCATATTTTCAATATATTCCTCCTTTCTTGAAAATCAATCATTTCATTCCAGTAATCCAACTAATTTGGAACATTTTAGTCGTTGTTGGTGATCCCCGGCAGTGCCCTCCATCTGTACAAACCCCCACCTTGTTAAGGGACCCTCTCATTATGGAAAATGCGCTGTGTTACTCTGACCACTGTCACTGTCAAATAAACTGGTTGTGAGAAATGCGACTGAAATTGACTTCATTTTGCATTCACGAAGGGGCAGAACCAATACAGTCCTCCGGACACATTCGCGAAGATTTCTCAACAGTATCGAAAGAAACGCATTTTCTCTCCTCTCCCATTTGTCATCGCCCTGAGATCGTTTGCCAGTCGGAAAGCTACCTCAAGTTACCCACCCTGCCACCCAACCTATTAAACTGTCCAGTTTTGGGACTGGAAATGAGCTGTCGCCATCTCCGGGTTTAACACATTCGGTGCTGGCAAGGGCTGGTCAGAAAATGTTTCAGTTCTTGTGGAGAGGGACGGCAAGGTCTCTCTTACTGTCTGCTTAAGAGGTTGGGGGCAGACAGCAGTCTCTCAGAGAAATCTCAGTGGGGCGGACATTGAGTGGAAAAATGTTTATGTCTAATCGAGGGAGAGCCCTGATACATGAACCTCATCCCGAAACGGAAAGCGAAAAATCAACTCCAAATGACATTCAACGAAATTCAAACAGGCAACACAAAGCAGAACCAATGTGCTCGAAACAGACAAATTTTAATGATCTGAAAGAGTTAACAGCCTTTATCTTTTTAATATTTTTTTGGAAAAAAAAGATTTTCCTTTGGGACTGAGGTTCAAAGATCCTCCCATTTTACGTCAGAAAGTTAGAGTTTGGATTCGGGAACAGGGGTGAAAATCGGCTGAATCTGTGCCCTCGTAGTTACTCAGGGTTCGTAGCGACAGACAGGACAGTGTGTCCCAGGCCGGTGCAGTCTAACACATACACACACACAAACACACAGAGGCAGGAGACAGACCTCTGCCCGGGACTGGCGGTGTGGATGTGCGAGGTTCCCTTCAGTGATGCTCCACTTTCTCAGCCTGTCTCTCCTGCGGGTCTGCCCAGCTCTGGGATAGCAGCGACAGGGAGCGTTAGCTGGTCCCACGGCTGTGCCAGGCTGCCCCCACACCAGCGTACCACCGCGAAAGGACCAAGGGACAGGGGAGCCATGTTACACTTCGCCTTGGACATCAAGAAAGAAGGCAGACCCTCCTGCCCGGGTGTATAGCAAAAGGACACGCGGCTTTGAATACCGGGCACCGCTACATCAATATCGGAGTGTTTCTCTCTCTGTCTCATTCCCAGACACCAATTCAAGTGCCCAGCTCTGCTTCTATACCGAGGATCAGCAGTGCCACACTCTCTCCCAGACACCGCTACAACTGGTCTGCTCAGCAAAGTGGGTTCAGGAGTGTCACACTCTCTCTCCGTCTGAGTCTCCGACAAGGTCAGACTGTCTACAAAGGACCAGGAGTGAGTTCCTCTCTCTCTCTCTCAGACACCAACACTGAGTGGTCTACTTCACAACCGGGGGAACTGAAGTGCCAGTCTCTCTCGCCCTGACACCACTAAAGTGCCTGCCACACTCTCTCACAGACATCAGGGCAAACTCTACCCGTCTGCACAGGACCAGGAGTGAGCTGCTCTCTCCTAGACACCAAGACTGAGTGTTCTGCTTAGTAACTGGAGGACAGAAGTGCCCATCCCTGTCTCTCTCTCTCTCTCTCGCCCAGATCCCACGACAAAAGGCCAAACCCAAGTCAGACTCAGGAGCGCCAGTGTCTGCGGTCTGCCCTCGCCCCCAGCCCAGCCCAGCCCAGCGCAGGGTGCCTGGTGGGTAAGGCCAGGACTATGCGGCCACAATGTTGGCCAGGAAGAGCATCATCCCGGAGGAGTACGTGCTGGCCCGGATCGCCGCCGAGAACGTGCGGCGTCAGCCCCGGTACACGGCGCGGCCCCGCCAGGCTCGCTTCATCGCCAAGAACGGCTCGTGTAACGCGGCGCACAAGAACATCCGAGAGCAGGGCCGCTTCCTGCAGGATGTCTTCACCACCCTGGTGGACCTCAAGTGGCGCTACACCCTGTTCATCTTCACCATGTCGTTCCTGTGCAGCTGGCTCCTCTTCGCCATGATGTGGTGGCTGCTGGCGTTCGCTCACGGAGACCTGGACCCCCGGCGGCCGGGCACCGCCTTGGAGCCGTGTGTCACCAAAGTGCGATCCTTCAGCTCCGCCTTCCTGTTCTCCATCGAGGTGCAGGTCACCATCGGCTTCGGCGGCCGCATGATCACCGAGGAGTGTGCGAGTGCCATCGCCGGCCTGATCGTGCAGAACATCTCGGGGCTGATCATCAACGCGGTCATGTTGGGCTGTATCTTCATGAAGACGGCGCAAGCTCACCGCCGGGCGGAGACCCTCATCTTCAGCCGGCACGCCGTCATCTGCCTGAGGAACGGCCGCCTGTGCTTCATGTTCAGGGTGGGCGACCTCCGCAAGAGCATGATCATCAGCGCCTCGGTCAGGATGCAAGTGGTCCGCAGGAGTACCACCGCCGAGGGCGAGCTGCTGCCGCTGCACCAGATCGATATCCCGGTGGACAACCCCCTGGGCAGCGGCAGCATCTTCCTGGTGGCTCCGCTCACCATCAGCCACGTGGTGGACCGCCGCAGCCCGCTCTACCAGATCTCGGCCAGTGACCTGCAGAGCCAGAACCTGGAGGTCATCGTCATCCTCGAGGGGGTGGTGGAGACCACCGGCATCACCACCCAGGCCCGCACCTCCTACATCTCCGAGGAGATCCTCTGGGGTTACCGCTTCGTGCCGGTGGTCACCGAGGAGGACGGCACCTACTCGGTGGACTACTCCAAGTTCGGCAACCGCGTCAAGGTGGCGACCCCGCGCTGCTCCGCCCGGGAGCTGGACGAGAAGCCCTCCATCCTGATCCAGACCCTGCAGAGGAGCGAGCTCTCGCACCAGAATTCGCTGAGGAAGCGCAGCTCCATGAGGAGGAACAACTCCATGAGGAGGAGCACCTCCTCTCTGGTCATCCCCAAGGTCCAGTTCTTCACCCCCACCGACTCCGGGCCCGAAGCGAGCGAGAACTGAGCTCCCGGTTGGTGGCTCTCACTGCCCCTCCCACCCCCCCTCAAAGAGGGACTGTCCAGATACTGAACGTGCAGACCATTTTTGTGCCTTTACTTCACACGGTGTAATTTAACCCCTCGCCACTCTTTGAGCAACCGGCCTGATCTGGAACAAAACAGAAAATGCCGGAGAAACTCAGTAGGTCTGTACAGAGAGAGAGCAAAAGAGTTAACATCTCAAGTCCACTATTCTTTCTCCAGGAACCGTTCTCAAGAAGAGTCATACTGGACTCCAGATGTTAACTCTTCCTCTTTTCACACCATGATGCCAGGCATGCCAGTTTCTCCAGCATTTTCGGCTATAGTTCACATTTCCAGCATCCATATTATTTTACACTCACCTTATATCTGTATGCTTGTGAGTCTCCAAATTGGCATTGACCCATTAGTTAAGTGGCCTATTTTAAAAATGTAAAATGTGATACTCATGGTATATTAACAAATGTATGCTACATACCAAGGCAGCGATGACTTAGTCACTGTCTTAGTGCCATAGCATGCAAGTGCTGGGAAATGGGATTAAAGTAGATAGGCACTAAACAAGAAAACCAAAGAACTGCGGATGCTGGAAACTGGAAACACAAATGTTAATATTGCTTTCGCTTCACAGATGCTGCCAGATCTGCTGAGTTTTCCCAGCAATTTCTGTTCGTGTTGGAGGAGATAGGTGTTTGATAGCTGGTGCGGACACGATGGACTGAAGGGTCACTTTCGGTGCTGTAAAATTCTATGAATTCTATTGGCTAGAATAAAATTGTACATATAGAATTTGTAGAATTGTTTGTAGCATAAAATTGCAATTAGACTAGTGCACTTGATTTCTTGTAACTGCTATATCTCCAATAACATAGGCACCTACTGTAATCGAGTTTGGAAGTTCATGCAAAGTTGTGTTTGAAAATGTTCATGGTCCTTTTAATTAATATGTGTCATGTTTTTGTATTAGAGGCTGGATGGGCAGTGAGATTTACATTGAATTTAATATAATTCATACCTTGAAAGTGAATTTCTATAGCATTGGATTTTATTATGTGGTCTCCCTGAAGTTACAATCAGAATGTTGGTTGCAGTTTGAGTTCTAACTCTGCCCCACACTGGAACCACAATGGAACTATATTTTGATACTCAAGTGAGCATTCCAGGATGTGAGGTGATTTATTCACTGAATTCGTCTTTCAAAAGCTACCAAGTTTAAATATTAAAGTGCAGACTTTGTTATCTATGCACATTAAATAATTTCAGCTCAGCTTTAATGTGACAAGGAATTCGAGTATGAATTTTTACTGCATTTCTCCTGTGAACCAGAAATGATGATATGTTAAGGTCACTCCCTGTCAGAGAAGTTCTAGTCCATGATCCTAATATTTTAACTGCCGACTGTTGGAAATCTAGTGGTTGTCTAGAAGAAGTTTTTTCTATAGAAGATGACAATTAATGTTACATATGGGTGATCCAATCTGCTGGACTGGTTCAGACAACCTGTGGAGGGGAGAGGAGGGTTTGTGTTGTCTAGAAACTCTGCCATAATTTTTTCCCTTTACTAATTCTACAATCTCCATGCAATTACATGGCTATGTGTGTGTTTGGGGAGATGATGTTTTTGTTTCTATGTATCTCTCAGTATGTGTACATCTGTGAGTGTGTGTGTAGTTGGGATTCAGTTTGAATTTGTACATGTGATAGGTGTGTGTGTGGAGTGTGTGGATCGTGTTTGTATGGGTATGTTGGGATTGAGTTTGGATGTGGGTGAATCTATGGATTATATATGGTGTATGCTGTGTGTATGTGAGTGTGGTTATGTGGGCAGTATCTGTGGGTGGAGTTATGTGCAGTGAGAGTTCTGAATATTGGTGTGTGGGGGAGAGTGGGGAGTGTACGTGAGTAGGAATGTAAGAGTGAGAATGCATGAGTGAGAAAGTGAAGATGTGTGGGTGTGGGTGAATGGAGAATGTGTATGTATGGTTGTGTATAGGTGAGTAGGGAATGCATAATGTGTGCATATATAGGTGTGTGTTGGTAAGTGGGAAGCATGTGTGTGAGTATGTGTGGCTGGATGTGAATGAATTAGGTATGTCTGGGGTGTGTATGAATCGATAATTGGATAAATAGGGTGTGTGTGTGGTTTGGGTGTGTGTATGATTCTGTGTTGAGTGTGTATGTATCTATGTGTGTGGATGAGTGGAGTACATGAGTGTGTGTTATATGCATAGGTTGGGTATGTGCGCGCGTCTCTGTGTGGAATAGTGTGGGTGAGTGCATATGTGTGGGCAGGTTGGGTGTGGGTGATTGTGTATAGTGCGGGGAGAAGGCATTCAGCAAGTGACCATTTATTAGTTCCCCAGTTACCCTGAATATGGGATGGCTTGATAGACCTGCTTTCCTTTCCTGCATTCCAATTTCCTTTGTTCTTCCTGTTAACATCTTCATTAACAAGAGAAGTGATGTAACCCTATTGTCTGAGTAAGCAGGCTTGTGCATTTAAGCACATTCTTTTTTTAAAAGTATTAATTATTGTCTTCAGCCCCCAGTACAAACTCTGTTCTGCAGTTTGCTGGCTCCATCCTTCCCCTGGTAACTGTATGAGGCTGAGCAAAACTGTTCACCATGTTCTGTTCCATTTGAACAGCTTTGAAGTACATACCTGTGCCGTCACTAAGACAACTTGCTATCGCTTTTGTAACTTTGATTAACCCCTCCCCTGCTACACATTTGACTGAACAGCCTTGTTAAGCTTCCCATGTAATAATCTTTGTAAACTCAAGATCATCCAAATTTTCCTGTTCATGACCGAACTTGCACTAAATCCTGTCCATTTTGTGCTCACCAATGACATTGGCTCCTGGTTAAGCAATGTTATGATTTTCAAATTCTATCCTTAAATTCTTTCACTTCCTCAGTCCTCCCCATCTCTGTAACCTGCTGCAACCCTCCAAGATATCTATGCTCCTCTAACCCCAGCTTCTTGGGGGATCCCTGATTTTAATTATTTCATCATCGGTGGCTATTTTATGTTTTTATATATCCTTGCATCCAATCTGCAAGGATATATACTTTAAATCTTGAGCTAGCACTGATTCAAAAGGCTGAACGAGAATCAATGATAGTTTGTCATGAAGTCTGAGGGGTCAACTGTAGCCCACATAACGGGATGATGTGGTTGGGCAAGAATGAGGGTAAGATGGTAGAAAGGAATTTTATGCTATGGTCTAACCTCCATCATCTTTATGTAGCTTAATCGAAACACAGGAAGATTAGCTGTCTCCAGCAAGTGGGACTCCACTTTACTTCAGTCACATTCAAGCTACATAAGCAATGCCTTGCCAGCATTTTAAACCCTGGTCCGTATGGAACCAGTCTGTGTATAGGGAACCCAGTAGAAGTCTGAAGAATGTCGAGAAGAGGTGAGGGATAATTTTTGAAAACTGATTTTCTGCAGAATTCCATAGCATTGGGAGGAGGAGCTATGCCTCTTCCCTCCTGGCTCCTCAGGGATGCCTCACCCTCCTGCATTCGGCTCCCAAAGCCACTGTCTGCAATCTGGAATTTTATTCTAATTCCCTTGGTTCCCAGTGTCCTCAAGCTCCTGACAAGTTTTATGCTCCAACCCAACAACCTTGCTTGTTTTAAACCTCTGCCAGATGGAAGACTGTCCTGGGTTATTGAAGATTTAGGTCCAGGAGTTAAAATGACAGCGGCTTCACCCTGCGCTCTCACTATGTTGTGGATTTCCCTCTCAGCTGCACCTTCACAAACATCTTACCAGTTAAAATCACTCCTATGTTTAGATAGAAGGTGGGCTCCATATTTAAAGCTCTTGTGTGCCCTGAATTGTAAGCAATGATTTAACATCATTCTGAAAATATGGCTCTGTTGAATGCATTTTATGTAAATAAATTTTTACTGGTTCAAACTCTGTGTCCTGTCTTGGTAAAGTACTTCACTCACTTTTTACAATGTCAGAAGAATTCATGCTGTGATATGTGTTATATTTCCAGAGACTGATGTAAACAGCATTCCCTTTTATGATTTCTAAAGTATGTTCTGATTAACTAAATATTGGGCAGAAAAAACTGTACTCCAGATGATAAAGACCATGATGCCTGTTTATCAGCATGGCTTGATGGCCCTAAACCCCAAGGAAGTATCAAATACACAATCCTGACAATTCTGAGCAGAAAGTAATATCATTTATACTACACAGAGATAGACTGGTGTAGAGTCAACTTCTTAACTTTCAACATTGACGTTTGTCAGATTAAACAAAAATCTTAATGTATCATCAATTGCTTCGTAACATTGGGAATATCATTGAAGTTAAATGCTAGTGATCAGAAGTATGCGATTATGCTCAAGAAGGCACAGATGGAGCTCTGTTTCATTTAAAAATTGCTTCACACTATCGTGAACAATGCTGAAAACTTGCATCAGATCCTTGGTCTAATGCCTGCAATAGATCTTCAGGAAACAAGTATAAGGGCATTTGATTTTTAAAAAAAGATTTCACTAATTGTAAACAAAAGCAGAAAATGTTACAGAAACTCAGCAGACCTTACAACAACTGTGGAGAGAAACAGTTGCTGTTTCGAGTCCTATGTGACTCTTGAAGAAAGTCTCTCCAACATTTTCTTCATGTTTCAGATTTCCAGCATCCGCAGCATTTTGCTTTCGTTTTTTGTAACAGTTTTATTTGATGAAAGTTTCCACTCATGAGTGGCCCAAAGGAAAGTAAAGCATCAACTTCCTCCAGAATCACTGCCCCTTAGAACCTTAATCTTCGGCTTCTTGACATTCTCATACTCCCTTCCTTGCACTATTGATGACTATGTTTCAGTTGCCTTGGCTCCACACTCTGGAATTCTTAATACCCTCTTCTTTGATGCAAGCATTAAAACACACAATGTTTGAGATCTTCCTACAATATTGTTTTTTTATCCTCAGCTGCCATTTTGTGGTTAGATCTCTATGAAGTAACTAAAGAAAAGCATAAATTGTCTTGATTTTGTTTCTGATGTGGAGTGGAGGAGGAATTAGATGTGAACCACCGAATCACAAAGTGAGCTTGGAGAGAACTAACAGTTGATTTTTCACTGTATCGCACTTTATTTAATATTGGCTTAGAAAAAAAAACGATTTTAAATTTCAAAACTCGTAAAAGTGCCTGTGTGAATAGCAAACAAGCCTCTTAAAAAAGATTGTTTACTGAACTTGAGTGGAAATAAGATTGGTTACAGTGAAAAATGGTTGCTGATTTACTAAGAGATTGATTTGTGGCTATGTGACTAGAATAGATCAATTTAAAACCCTCCTCCATAAGTATTTCTGCAGTTATGTTATAGGAAGCATGGAAGAAAAACTTGCATTTATGTAGCACCTGTCACAGCCTCAATACATCCTAAAGTATTATCAAGTATTATAAGTTCTTTTGAAGTATGGTCACAATTATAAGAAGAGAAACATGCTGGAAAATTTATAAGAATTAGGAGCTGGAGTAGGTGTCTACTCACAAAAGTGTAGAAAGATGAAAGGGGATCTGATTGAAATGTAGAAAATTCTAACCAGGCTGGACAGGCTAGATGCAGGGAGAATGCTTTCTGTGGTTAGGGAGTCTGGAACCAGGGGTCACAGTCTCAGGATAAGGGGTGGGCCTTGTAGGAGTGACGAGGAAAAACTTCTTCTCAAATGGAAGTGAACTTATGGAATTCCTCATCACAGAAGGCCGAGAGACCAAGTTACTGAAAATATTGAAGAAAGAGACAGATTATTTTTGGATATTAAAAGCATCTAGCAGTATGGGGAGAAAGTGAGAATATGACATTAAGATGGAGAAACTCGGTGAACATAGTGAATGGTGGAACAGACTCAAAGGGCTAAATGACCTACTCCTGCTCCCTGTTTCCGTGTTTCTCTTATGCCCATTGAGCCATGACTGATACTCAATGAAATTGTCCAATTGTGGCTTTGACTTCACCTTCAGAAGTGCTTACAACACTCCAGGTATGATAGTACTCAGTGGTAGCACTCCTGTTTCTGAGTTAGACAGTTAAGAGTTTGAGTCCCGCTCCAGATGTTTGACTCCTTTCTGCCTGCCCCCATATAACCCCTGATTCCCCTGTGGATTTAAAATCTGTCTAATTCAGCCTCAAATGTATTCAGCCTTCAAACTCTCCACTGCTCTCTGAGAAAAAAAGCATTCCAAAGATTTGATTTTTGTAAAGAAAATCCAAAAGCCTATGAGAGAAGATTCATGAACCTCATGCTCCTCCAGCAATGGGAAGATGGCCAAATTATTTGTGGCATTGATGTGGGTTGAGGGATAAATATTGCCTCAGCAATGACAGAAAACTTTCCTGGTCTTCTTGAAATAATGCCATTTTGTCTCTTACAACTGCCTCTCAGGACAAATAGGGCCTTTGTTTAACATCTCACCTGACCTGAAAGAAAGCACTTCCAACAGTGCAACACTTCCTCAGTGCAACACTGACCTGTCAGTCTGGATTATGGAGTCCAACATCTGGACTCAAACTCTTAACTGTCTGACTCAGAAACAGGAGTGCTACCTCTGAGTACTATCATACCTGGAGTGTTGTAAGCACTTCTGAAAACAACACCTTAGGAAATATATACTGGACTTTGGAGAGATAGTGTAGTGTGTCAAAGTTCGCAGATGACACTAAGATGAGTAGGAGAACAAAGTGTGCAGAGGACACTGAAAGTCTGCAGAGGGATATAGGTAGGTTAAGTGAGTGGGCAAGAGTTGAACAGATGGAGTACAATGTTGGTAAAAATGAGATCGTCCATTTTGGTAGGAATATCAGCATAATGGACTATTATTTAACTGGCAAAAAATTGCAGCATGCCACTGTGCAGAGAGACTTAGGTGTCCTTGTACACGAATCACAAAAAAATGGGTTTGCAGATGCAGCAGGTTATTAAGAATGGAATGATTAGTTTCTCTACAGTATGGAAACAGGCCCCTTGGCCCTCTGAAGAATAACTCACCCAGACCCATTCCCCTTCACTATATTTACCCCTGACTAATGCACCTAACACTATGGGCAATTTAGCATGGCCAATTCACCTGACCTGCACATCTTTGGATTGTGGGAGGAAATGGAGCACTCAGAGGAAACCCACACTGACACAGAGAGAATGTGTAAAGTCCACACAGGCAGTCGCCTAAGGCTGGAATCAAACCCGAGTGCCTGGCACTGTGAGGCAGCAGTGCTAACCACTGAGTCACCGTGCCACCCAAATATTGTCCTTCATTGCTGGAGAGATGGAGTTTAAAAAAGGGAGGTTATGCTACAGCTGCGTAGAGTGCTGGTGAGGCTATACCTGGAGTACTGAGTACAGTTTTGGTCTCCTTACCTGAGGAAGAATGGAAGGGTTGCAGAGGAGGTTCACTAGGTTGATTCTGGAGATGAGGGGGTTGGCATATGAGGAGATTGGACTATATTGGAATTTAGAAGAATTAGGGGCATCTTATAGTAATATATAAAATTATGAAGAGACTAGATAAGGTATAAGCAAACAGCTTGTTTCCACTGATGGGTGAAACTAGAACTGGGGGTCATAGCCTCAAAACAAGGGGGAGCAAATTTAGGGTTGAGTTGAAGAGGAAATTCTTCACCAAAAAGGTTGTGAATAGAGTAAATATCATCACCCAAATGGTTGTGAATCTGTAGAATTCCCTGTCTAATGAAGCAGTTGAAGCTACCTGGTTGAATGTTTTTTAAGGCAAAGATAGATTTTCGAGCAGTAAAGGAATTAAGGGTTGTGATGAGCAGGTGGAGAGGTGGACCTGAGTCCATGAAAAGATCATCTATAATCTTAATGAATGACAGAGCAGGCTCGAGGGGCCAGATGGCCTACTGCTGCTCCTAGTTCTTATGTTCTTAGGAATGTAGCAAGAGGTTTACTTGGATGACAGCTGGACTCTAAAGATTGAGCTATGAGGAGAGAATTAATAAACTAAAGTTGCACTTTTAGAATTTAAAGATGAAAAGGGTCATTTGATTACAAGTTTCAGAACAAATAGAGTAGTGGGAGAAATATTACCATGAGTTGCGGTATCTAGGAATAGAGAGAATAGTCTAAAGATTTGAGCCAATCCATTCAGGATTGCAATTAGAAAACAGTTCTTGCAAAGAATAGGTTGAAATTTGCAACTCTCACTATGGAAATTAATGTTCAATCAATTGTCAATTTTAAATCTGAGATTGATTGATCGATTTTGATAGTCAAAAGCATTAAGAAATGTGGAGCAAAGATAGACATGGAGAATTAATGTTATCAGCGTTGATCTCATCTCATTGAATAAAGCAAATAGCTTGAAGGTTGAAATGGACTTGTCCTTTTTTTTGTTTCTATGAGCCAAGAACCAAGAACCTGCTCAATAGAAACAAGATTCATGCAGCAACTGCAAATAAAGGATAAAGGAAATCAAGTGAAACAGATGTTACAAGAGTTGAAACATCCAAATATTGGTTGCCACCAGTATCTAACATAAACAAAGAATTAATAGTTGCTTGAAATTTTTATTAGTAGAAATTAAGTATCATTTAGGATCACACTTTCTGTTTTGCCATTTTACTGTTTGTTACATTTGCTTCAGTTTAACTGAAAATTAATCTAGTAATTGTTTTGGACTGCACATCATATGTCATTTTTATTTCTTTGTTATTTGTAGGACTGACATCTTGAAGAGTACCACAGAGGTTTGCCTTTTTAGGGTTTGTTGTGCTAGTTTGATTTACAGTTGAGTTTTAGTGTCCCTGTATAAATGCAACATACAATAGAAAGCAATGGGATTTTATGCTCATTTATTCGTGATAAATGAACAGTTCAAAATGAGTCCAGTTCAATCCTAAGGAAAATTGTTGACATTGCTTTGAAATAAAATGGATCATAACTTTAGTATAATACAACATGTCAAGATGCCTTTTAGAACCAGTCACCTATTATGGAAGCTACCAGACAAGCATTTCCATTGGCCAGCCCATGACTCCAGGATTGACAGCAACATGGCTGGCTGTTAACTGTCCTCTGAAATGGCTTAGCAAGACACTCAGTGCAAGGAAAATCAGAGATGGCCGACAAACATTAGCTTTACCAGTGATATCCGACTCCCATTGCAAATGGAATTGAGGTCACAATGAGATCAGCCATGATCTTATTGAATGGCAGAGCATGCTTGAGAGACTGGAAGTTCTACATGGACCAGTCAGCCTAAATTCTAATTTGCATGTTCTATGAAGAAGAAAGATTGCTTGCGTAATATATTAACCAGCTTATCATTAACTAAAAATAAACAAAAACAGGAAGTGCTGAAGAAGCTCAGCAGATCCGGCAACATCTGTAAAGAGAGAAACAGTGTTAACATTTCACTGACATAGGTGAGTTGTACAATTCACATGGATATAACTTTAACTGTTATTATGAAACTGTTACTTGGATATTAATTTATCCAAGCTGTAACAATGGCTACGAGGAGAACACTGGTTATGTTTAACTAAGCCACCAGTACTATTTTAACTCAATTTACTTCCTTACTTCAAAATAAGTATTCAGACATCATATTCTCAAACTTAAATAATGAACAATGGGACGATATAATAAGAGTACTTATGGAATTTAAGGAAACCTATCGAGATTAACCAAGATATACAGCCTTAGTCATGCATCGTGGGAAAATAAGGAAATCAGTGCCATCACACTCCTGACTTGTGCCTTGTAGATGATGGACAGTCATTGGCAGAGTCAGGAGGTGAATTACATGTTGCAGTGTTCTGAACCTCTGACTTGCTTTTGTAGCCATTGTATTTATATGGCTAGTCTGGTTCAGCTTCTCTTCAATGGTAACCCCCAGTATGTTGATAGTGGAGGATTCAGTGATAGTAATGTCACTGAATGTCAATGAACCATGGTTATATTCTCTCTTTTGGAAATGGTCATTGCCTGGCATTTGTATGATGTGAATGTTACTTGCCAGTTTTCAGCCAAAACCTGGATATTCTCTAGGTCTCACTGCATTTGGACATGGATTGCTTTAGTACTTGAGGAGTCATGATGGTGCTTAATAGTGTGCAGTCATCAGTGAACTTTGACCTTCTCTCAGAGGACTGTGAGTCTTTCAAATTCTCTCCTTCAATACACAATGGATGCAGAACCTTTAAATATTTTTAAGGTAGGAACAGACAGATTCTCGGTTACCAAAGGGTTGAAAGATCATTGATGGAATGGATGTTCAGAAATGTAGAGTTCACGTTAAAATCACATCAACTGTGATCTTATTGGACAGCAGAGCTGGCTCAAAAGTTTGGGTAGACTACTTTTTTTTTCTTGTTTATATGTTCATATGCTATGATGGAGGAAGGGTCATTGATGAAGCAGTTGAACATGGTTGGGCCTAGGACAGTTGCCTGAGGAACTTCTCTGGAGATGACCTGAAGCTGAGGTGACTGATCTCCAATAATTGCAACCATCTTCCTATGTGCTTGGATGACTCCAGCCATCAGTAAGGTTTCCTTATGATTCTCATTAACTTTGGTTTAGGTTTTTTGATGCTCCACTCAGCCTGGATATCAAGGTATCATTTTCAACTCACCTCTAAAATTCAACTCTTTTACCAAGATGACCCAAGGTTGTAATGAGGTCAGGAGCTGAGTGGCCCTGACAGAACCCAAATTGAATATCAGTGAACAGGTTAATGCTAAGCAAGTGCTGCTTGTTGCATTGTTGATGAAATCTTCCATTACAGCAGAGATGTCATGGAACTGAGATGACTGACCTCCAGTAGCCACAGCCATCTCTCTTTGTACACATCCCATGAATGAATTAATAAAAGCCCAGAGTCATAGTTATAGAATCATAGAGACATACAGCACAGAAACAGACCCTTTGGTCCAACTTATCCATGCGATCCAGATATCCTAAATTAACCTAGTCCCATTTGCCAGCACTTGGCCCATATCCCTCTAAACTGTTCCTATTCATATACCATCCAGATGCCTTTTAAATATTGTAATTGTACCAGCCTCCACCACTTCCTCTGCCAGCTCATTCCATTCAGACATCACCATCTGCTTGAAAAAATTGCCCCTTAGGTCCCTTTTAAATCTTTCCCCTCTCACCCTAAACCTATGCCCTCTAGTTCTGGACTTCCCCACCCCAGGGGAAAGACCTTGTCTATCCATGCCCCTCACGATTTTATAAACCTCTATAAGGTCACCCTCTATGACTCCAGTTAAATTTTATGGCTACGAAAGGCTGGACAAACAGACTTGGAAAAGCTGTAGGATCCATGCTTTATGTTGCATAGCATAGCCTCTGCCCTGAATTTGCTGTGTTTTTTCAGATTGAGATGTGGGCAGTTGAAGAAGCAGCAGAGAAAAGCAGACCTCTGTTCTGTCTCATTGCTATTTGCCTTCTTTATTCTAAATGCAGGTTCTGTACAGTTGGGCACACCCAAATTACCAGTCATGACATTGATATACAATAATACAATACAGAACAGGAACAGGCCCTTTGTCACACCAAACCTGTGCTTATTCCTAATTCCTGATTCCTAGTCCTTACTTAGGCCTGCTACTCACTGCCCATACGCGGTTTCTATCCTTCTGTTCATCTGCCATGTTGAACCCACACTCATCCTGCAATGAGAAATCATGGCCCTGTTGCTGCCTCACTAATAACCAGGAGTGCCTGCTGGCTGCTGCTGTTGCCACCTCCAACCACCAGGAGGAGCCACATCCACCGACTCCAACCACTGGGAAGCTGCCACCACACCCGCTCTTGCTGCTGCTAACTTGCCAACAAAAAGAAAACGAATGAAAAACATGGAAGAAAAGGAGCAGAAGCTAAATGAAAGATGTGAAATAAAGTAGATGAGCCCCAGATAAGAGCCTGCATTTAGTCCTGCTACTCTGGCGCTACAAATGTTGCTCTGCTAGGCCCGGTTGATGGTCAAGTGCAAACAATGGAAGTGCCATGCAAAAGCTAAGCTTCCCACCTGCCTCCTTAAATAACATGTCTCACTTGCAGCAGGGTATACTAGACCTTAATGAACCAGACAAGCTTTTCCCAAAAATTATTTCAACTTAATTCCAGATTTTAAAATTGAACTGAAACTATACCATCTACCTAGATCCCCAGAATATTATCAGTGTGCCTGATTAACAGGCCAGCGATAAAACCACCAAACCATTTACCTCTCCAGTGATTTCATTTTGTTCAAAGAAGAGTGATTTGAATTGCTGAGAGGGAGAGTTACTTATCCAAATATGGAGTTATCTCAGCGAGTTTTGTAGCTAAGGTTGCGGTTTTGGATGTAGGTTTGCTCGCTGATATGGGGTTATCTCCTCGCCAGAACCACAACAGGGGGTGGTGTAGGAAAACTGACATTGGCATCAGTCCAAGGCTGAGTGTTGCAATGAAATACAACAGAAAACCAGCAGCTTCATCCCAAAAGAAAAATTGTAAACATGCATATTTGTTCACAGACTTTGATAATGAGACTATAAAGAGCTCAACATCCTCGATTAGATCAAAAGGTCACCATGACACTGCTGTCAACAAAGAAGCTTGGTCTCAGTGAGGTGAGATTGGGAACTCAATATTCCAGCTTATAAAACCTTTAGGAGAGTGAAGGATAATACCAAAATATACAATGAAACTTATTAAACAGAAAGGGCTTGTTAACAGTGGTGTATGCTTGGATTGCAGATTTTTAAAGAAAAGGAGCATTGACAATGTTAGGAGTGTACGATGAGCCCTAACACATTTGGAATTCTTTGAGGATGAAATTTGTTTGCAGTTTTAAGAGATCGTAGAACTAAAGTTGTCATAAGACGAATCTTAACTTAAAGCAGACTTTTGGAATCGGAGTAGAAAAGGGCTTGTAAAATACGTTCCACGGGGTGTTTCGTTAACCAGTACCTTGCACATCCACCAAGAAAAGATTTAACATTAGATTTGGGTCCAAGCATAATGGAGTAGGTCAAATAAACAATCTAAAGACAGAACAATCCTTGGAAGACAATGATTATTGCACAGTGTGAAAGTAAACAGGGAGTGTTAAAACATTGGATTGAAATGCTAGCATCACTTCATTGCCAATAGCACCACTAAAAGTGGAGGCTATTGATGGTACTGTACTTGGGGCTTGAGTTTCTTTTAGCACTGGATGTGCTAAATGCTTTGCAGGGACATATTTGCAAGGTTGGGTGGGTCAATTTGCATACACAGTTGTAGTTTTATATATCTTGTGAGGATACCTTGGGAGGTTCCTGTCCAATGGGCCCAGCGATTCTGTGAAGAAGGAACCTTCCTCTCCCAACTCTCACACCCATGTAAATACATACACACACACACACACACACACACACACACACACACCCCCTAACACAAACCCTGGCCTCTCCTGTCATTCATTAGACCAGACTTAAGGGTATCAAATGTCTATTTGAAGGTGATGGCCTAGCACCAGTAACAGGGGAAGGCAGATAACTTGTACATATGTCACACAGTGGACTAAACATCCTTGTATTCAAGTCCATGGGTGGTGTGTAGAAAATCCAGCTCTTTGCATTCTCCCCACAACTTGCTTTCTACCTATCTTAGTATTCTGAGCAAAAATTGCTAAAACACACTCTCTTTCACACAGCCCTTTCATCCAAGAATATCAATTGTGAATAGTTGAGACCCCAGCAGTGATTCCTGTGACGCCCCACAAATTATCAATCTGCAATGATCTACTTATCCCAATGGTCTGATCATATCCTTCTGTCAATCCTCTCTCTGTGCCAATATTATTAACCTAAACACCATGAGGTCATGTGACACATTTCATGTAACACTTAAAGGAACTTGAAATCTTAATAGGCTACATCTCGTGGCCCAACTTTATTTACTTTGCTTGTTACATCCTCAGGAACTCAAATAAGTTTGTCAAAAATGATTTCTCTTTCACAAAACCAATGTTTTGTGGCGGCACGGTGGCACAGTGGTTAGCACTGCTGCCTCACAGCGCCTGAGACCCGGGTTCAATTCCCGACTCAGGTGACTGACTGTGTGGAGTTTGCACGTTCTCCCCGTGTCTGCGTGGGTTTCCTCCGGGTGCTCCGGTTTCCTCCCACAGTCCAAAGATGTGCGGGTCAGGTGAATTGGACATGCTAAATTGCCCGTAGTGTTAGGTAAGGGGTAAATGTAGGGGTATGGGTGGGTTTCGCTTCGGCGGGTTGGTGTGGACTTGTTGGGCCGAAGGGCCTGTTTCCACACTGTAAGTCTAATCTAATCTAATGTTTCGTTATTAATGTTGCCAATAATATTGCATTCCAGTTTCTGGACTGCAACATCTATATTATAATGAACTTCCAATGTGTTTTTATGCTTATTCACTTACTCCTTTTGTAAATAGAGCTGTTAGTTTTCTGTTTTTTTCTAATCGGAGTGAGTTTTCCAAAATCTAGGGAATTTTGGAAGTTTACAACTAATGCAAACATTATCTCTGCAGCCACTTCTTTTCAGACCCTAAGATACAGACAATGAAAGAAAGACTTAAATGGAATTTTTGTCAAAAATCACTTTGCAACTAATAAAGTATTTTCAGTCACTTGCAAGTAGGTCTAAATCTCAGAGTAATGGGCCAAAGTCATAGCTATGCTTTAAAAGGTAATGGTAATTTCACTTCGACATTAATCCAGTTTGTAGTTGTCACAAGATAACTTGCTTTTAAATGCCTATTTTCAATGGGAAAAGTCTTGAGTCATTAATACTTTCACATATTCCAGTATTACAAAGATGATTTATATTTAAATTTACCTGAAAGGTTCAATTTTGAAAGATTATTAAAATTGATTTATTTATTTTATCTAAAAACTTGAAGTGGTTTATTTCATAGGTAATTAAAAAGTTCATTCTGGGCATTGAGACCATGATCAAGTCTTTTGTGAACCAAACAGCCAGTTGTAATTGCTTTCTTTGCAGTAGACCCCTGTAAGGTCTGTTTTGAACAGTGACTAGAGGCAGAGGGTTTTATTGGTTCACTTGGAGGAAATACTGTTTCGAACAAACTTCCCAGCTGATCTTTCCCATTTCTGAAAATAAAACTCCTTGTTTGTTAATGGTGAAACTTTTTTTATCTTTTAAAAGAGTGATTGAAAGGGAATCTCAAGATGTACTTCCTCAGTAAGCTATGTCTGCAAGACGTCAAAGCTAACTGTGTGTGGTGTGTGATACGACCACATGACAACATAGCAGCAGACTTTGGAACTTCCTAGTTTTATCCATTTGCCTTTATGAATAAGCTGTTGGCCAAAGTGTTGTTTCTCAGAAAACTAATATGTTTCTCTATTTTGCTGAATATCTTGCATGTTTTGGGAATATTTAGAAGGATACACACATAAACTTCCACATTACTGTCTGTATATCTTAACGAATTGTTACATATTTATTGAAAAAGCTTTTCTTTGATAATAAACCAATAATTTTGTTTAGTAAAAAATCTGACGAGTAGTTTGTATTGTTTAAAATCTGATATAGATAAGGCAGTTAATTGTTCATCTTGATAACTGAGAAAAAGATTTTTTAAATTTATGCTGTAACTTAAAAATAATGGGTCAGAACAACAGTGCACTTCTCCAGACTTGATCATGATATTGAAAAGTTTACACTGCAATGATATACTGGCTACAGTTAGTTAATTTGTCCTGTGTAAACATAATCACTTACTGGTGCAAAGTTTGCATCTCATTGGATGAATCGAAGAATTAAGACTTTGTTTAGTAAAACTTTATATATTTTATTGCTAGCATAAGGATTTTGAGCAAGGAAATTCATTGATGTTTTATAGCATACAAAACGCAAGCTCCACATCACAACACATATTAGTCTTGCTTATGGATGGAACCAGTGACACCAGACCTGAGAAAATATCTTGCAGAAAACTTCAACAGAACTTGAGGTTATGCCAAGCATCTTTGATTAGATTTCTTACAGTGTGGAAACAGGCCCTTCGGCCCAACAAGTCCACACTGATCCTACAAAGAGTCACCCACCCAGAATTATTTCCCTCCATTTACCTGTAATACGATGGGCAATTTAGCATGGCCACTTCATCTCACCCGCACATCATTTGGAATGTAGGAGGAAACCTACAGGGAGAATGTGCAAACTCCACATGACAGTCACCTGAGGAGAGAATCAAACCTGGGTACCTGGCCCTGTAGGCAGCAGTGTTAACCATTGAACTACCGTACCACCCAAAGCTGTTTCAGGTTAAATTAGATTCCCTACAGTATGGAAACAGGCCCTTTGGCCCATCAAGTCCACACCAACCCTCTAAAGAGCAACCACCCAGACCCATTTCCCCACCTCTGACTAATGCACCTGACACAATAGGTATTTTAGCAATTCACCTGGCCTGCACATCTTTGGATTGTGGGAGGAAATCCACGCAGACAAGGGGAGAATGTGCAAACACCACACAGACAGTCGCCCAAGGCAGGGATCGAACTCCATCCCTGATGCTGTGAGGCAGCAGTGCTAATCACTGAGCCACTGTTCTGCCCCTGTGAGCTTTGAGGTTGTTTTGGAGCACTGATGATGTCAGAGGCCCAAATTCAAGGTTTGTTGATGTTGACTCAAAAGTAACCAAGCAGCTTGCGAAATTTAACTTAAATTAATTGATCATTGCAAAGGTGGAGTTGAGACCAAAATTGGATCAGCCATGATCTTATTGATGAGCAGAATGCACTTGAGGGATCGAATCGGCTACTCCAAATTCATATGATCTTTGAAGATGGAAGATTGCTTTCATAATTGCCTCTTTCTACCTGGATGATAGCCAGAAATACACATACAATATAAATACCGATGTTTAAGTTTATTTTGCTTTCAGGTATGACCACAAAGTTCAGTAAACACTTGATAAGAACATTTGACAGGTGAGTAATATAATTAACATGGATTTAATTTAAATGTTGCTGTGATACTGCTATTTGATTAGATTCCCTACAGCGTGGAAACAGGCCCTTCGGTCTAACAAGTCCACACCGACCCTCCGAAAAGTAATCCATCCAGATCCATTTCCCTCTGACTAATGCACCTAACACTACGGGACAATTTAGCACGGCCAATTCACCTGACCTGCACATCTTTGGATTGTGGGAGGAAACCGGAGCACCCGGAGGAAACCCACGCAGACACGGGGAGAATGTACAAACTCCATTGGCCCTCAATTTATCCAGAAATATGCCAATAGTAATATGTACCTGCTGCAAATTAATTATCTTTCAAAATATTCAATCACTCTCCAATTTAAAATGATCCATCAATTTGCAGAAAATAAGATGGGGAAGATGGTGGTGTAAAGTGTCACAGAATTATTAATCCAGAGGCAAAGACTAATATTCTGGAACATGGACTCAAATCCCACCATAGAAGCTGGTTGAAGTTTAATTCATTAAATTATAAATCTGACATTAAAAGCTAGTAAAGCTATTATTGATTGATGTAGAGAACCATTTAGTTCACGAAGGCCTGTGAGGAAAGGAAATCTGCTATTTTGATCTGGCCTGGTCTATTTGTGACTCCAGACCCACAAAGTATTTTGTTGACTCTTAACAGTTTTCTGAAATAGTTAAGCAAACTACACAGTTTATCATTGTTTCATGATGAGGCAACAGATCCTGGCCTTGAAATGTCAATGTGTCATAAAAGAATACATACAAAGATGAGGCAAATTTGTCCAAATAAACAGTTCTCATGTTTAATATTAACATTTGTCTGCTGGAATGATCAATTTTGTTAGGAATTTAGTAAATTGTGACGATCAATTTTCAAAACAAATGAAATTATTTGTTGTACAAGTCTAGCATTTACATGATGGGTTTTCCCACTGTCGTCAAAATTGACGAAGTTAAAAATCACACAACACCAGGTTATAGTCCAACAGGTTTAATTGGAAGCACACTAGCTTTCGGAGCATCGCTCCTTCATCAGGTGATTGTGTACCTGATGAAGGAGCAGCCCTCCAAAGGCTAGTGTGCTTCCAATTAAACCTGTAGGACTATAACCTGGTGTTGTGTGATTTTTAACTTTGTACACCCCAGTCCAACACCGGCATCTCCAACTCACATCAAAATTGACACAACTGAAAAGGACTATTTTAAAAATGCTGTTTTAATAGCTGCATGTGTATATCAGCTTTGTTCATGGCCTGGACACAACATCATTTTTTACATTTCAGATGATGTTATACATGAATATATGACATCCCAAAACCCATGAATTATTTCAGATGTGAAGTTACTGCCACATGTTTGGTAATTAATTAAATCAATGAAACAGAGCAGCAGAAGCAAATTTTGGGACCCATTAGAGACAATATGAAACATAATGTACATAAATGGAAAGCATGAGCTAAATGCTAAACCATTACAAATTGCTGTAATTAGCTCCCTCCCTCCCTACTTGATCTGTGTGGGTGGTTAAAACTGGCTAGGGTTTCCCATACCAAGAACATTTCTCTAGAGTTCAGGATTCCATGCAGCTGGTCTTTCATAACACCAATTTTTCGGAAAAATAACCAATCTAAGAGTGGCACGTCTATAGCACTCCACAACCTCATGACATTGCAGAATGTTTTATAGCATTGAAGTAGTTGAAACGTTGGGAGTCAGTTCAATCGAACGGGTAGCCAGTTTATTAGAGTGATGCCAATAGCATTGGTTCAGTTCTGACACCAGTTGAGGTTACCGTGGAAGACACTCCTTCTCAATCCCTCACCTAATCTGAGGTGTGGTGACCCTTGGCTTAAGCAACACTAGTCTCTCTCAAATGAGGCAGCACTTCCATGGTAACTTTACCTTTCACATTTACGGTGCAGGCACTACTACAATGTAAGCAACAATCCAATCGAATTGTGCATAGTTTGGTCTTGATGAGTGTGTTAGTAATGCGGATCCAAAGTTAAATATTGGCTGAGATGGCAAGATGAACTCCCCAGCCTTTTTTAAAAATAACGCTATAATTCTTTTTCACATTCACTTGAGAAGCAGGCATAAAATATTGATGTAACATCTCAGACAGCACCCTGACAGTGTAGCATTCCCTAACTACTATTCACAAGTATCAACCCAACTGTATACTAAATTAAGATCTGAAAATAGAATATCTGAACTCGGAATCAAAAGGGCTACTACTGCTTTATAGCTAATGAAAATTTCCTTCAGCCTGGTAGAGAAATATGGTGGCAATTGAGCTGAATATATAATTTTAATTAAACCTTGCAGTGTACATCATTACTAAAATATTAATAAGCTCATATTCTTAAATAGGTACATAAATAATAAATAGCTGTTTCCAGATCAGTACGATAACAGTCGACATTGTAAAAGTATATTAAACAGTTAATAAAATGCTTGAACTTTTTTGATTACATTGTGACCCCATAGAAAATATCTAACTTCCTGGTCCAGGTGTTATCAGCAATGATGAAAAGAATAAAAGGCGAACCATCTCACTGAATTATACCTAGTTCATGTTTTAAATACTTTACAGCTGGTAGGAATGACCAAAGAAATTAAAGACCTCTGCTGTTTTGGGCCCCTTCCGTTAGGATACTGTCATAATTTGAGCCCAATAAGGAACTGGAGAGGAGATATATGGAGAGAATGGCATATCCGAGTTTAGAAGGAAGTTATAATATCGATAAGTTAAAGAAAAAGAAGTTTTGTAATTGAAAGAAAGTTTGGAAGTCAGAAGTGAGATGGAAGTTTTATCCATAATATGAAACAGAAGTCTCAGTCTTTAATGGAATTCATGGGGATATAGAACTCCTCAAGACATGGTTTGGTTAAAAGAAGAAAATCATACTACTTTAAGTAAATTATAAATAGGGAGTATAAAAGGAATTCCATTTCAACTCAAAGGGAAAAACATGAAACCTAAAGTGGTTATAGCTGAAGATACAATAAGGCTAAAGACACCAAAGTGAGCTGTTGGCCTGACAAGTCAACTACATGAAGAAACCGCATCCTGAGGAAGTAAGAGAATGAAGCACTTCACTCCTGGTTGGAAGTAAGAGATGAAAAGACAGTGGTGATTTTGAGGCATTACCCTCTGTTACATTGGGCAAATAAACTGCTGAGTTTTTGTTGTGAGGTACAGAGGTGCGCTATTGTTCCCCACAAAAATAACTTCAAATTTGCTTTGATTGTGTATCTTTGGCACCATCACCTATTGAACAGGGTTTGACCATGGCTGCTACAGACCCTGACTTGTTCCAACCTTAAAGCAGCAATTGGTGTATTTCCACTTTTAGATTTGTCAGTGTAAACTAAGTGGTAAAGTTACCCTTATTTAATGACTGGTGTGAAAAGTGATAATCAAGTGATTCAACCATTGCAGTAAGATTACTGAAAGGAGGCAGTGGAGTATTAAGAAATTATTTGGTCAAACAGTACATTGGGTTGTATAATAAAACATCTGCATGAAAATTCACAGTGTTGTTATTCAAAGCGACAAAAGTATGGAAAAAAAATCATTCCTTACATTTTTGAAACCTTAAAGCGACCAGGATTTTACACATTTACCAGTCAGTTGGTCTCTAGATGACCTTCCAATGTCTCCATATATAGCTGTCTTAGAATTTCACATCAGCAACATTATAGAACATTCAGTGTTGCATGGTATATCATTTCTATTTAGAGTTCATCAGATCCTCCAGAATACCGTAAATGGCTGTGGAAGAAAAGTGCTTTCAGGTTTTGTGTTAAAGTAGTTATACATAAACTCTGGAAAAAGACAATTGAATAAAATTGTACTTGGAATGCAATCTCCATTGCAGTTTAAAGTAGTAAAAAAAACATGTTCAGCATGACAATTACAGTTTAACATTCTAGTACATCTCAAATCTGGAAAATCAATGTAAATTGTTACATAGCAGTAGCGTGGCTGGTAAAGTGGTATCATAATGTATTTTTATATATTATCATATGCCAGATATTATAAAAACTGTTGCCCAATGATTTTTCAAATTCCACCTCAATTATAGTCTGTTCAGTAAATCATGGGATCCTTTGAAATCTTTACAGTTGTTCAAACATGAATGCCTCTACTCCTTTTATATTTGAATGTTACAGAGGAGCATTATTTACACTCCACGTGCTATAAGCTTTGACTTAATTCAATATTTAACATATTAATCAATGTTTTAGAGATTTTTTTCCACTCTACCAGCACTTGGAATGGATTATAACTTGGTTTTATTCCACCCAAAAATAACCATTCTACATAATCACAGCCCACTTAAGGACCTTCCTTCAATGATATCTATCACTGTCCTTCTATTTACTAGTATTCTTCTCCCTTTCAAAATGTTTTTTTATGCCTCACCATTCTGTCATCTTTCGTGTAATTCTGTCTCCCTTGTTTCTACCAGGAAAATGTCACTCTGTTTCTTGGAGTCATGTCCTGTGCTTCCAGCTCTTACAGTACATAGGCAAAAGCATGTACAAAGAATACCTGTGGTTTGTTTAGCCTGTTTGTTTCAACAGAATTCATCAAATAAAGATAAATGAATCCAAATTTAATTGATTTCCACAGTTCTGCAAACTGTGAAACTGGGTGCATGAGCTCAGGGACCATTAACAAGTGGTGTGAAACTGGGATAAGGCACAATGGTGAAAAGATGATAAACTTGAGGAGAGGTACCCTGATGAATACAAACTCTGCACTTGAGTACAGGTGAAAATAAACCTAATTCTAATTATAGATATAAAATTATGCTCATGAATGAATGCTTTTTGTTCATCTGCATAACAATATAAACATATACAATACAACCTGCAAATTGGCTTGTTTTTTATATTCTATTAATACAGTATATACATAATATATGTTACATTATATAATACATATGATATATTATATATTTATATTATATATTATGCATATAAAATAGTAATAGAATATTTTAAAACTCCAGGCTGCAGGTTATATTGAAGTACTGTATATAGATTGTGCAAATGAATGGAAAAAATTGCTGGGAATATATTCAGTTAATATATACATAAGGTTATGTATCATACAATACATACAAAATTACATTATATGTTAGAACACACCTTATGTGTCTAATACGTTGTGTCGAGTATATTCTCACTTTTTTTTTAACTTTTGCACAACCTCTTTACAGGTACTTTGATATAATC
Organism: Hemiscyllium ocellatum; assembly: GCF_020745735.1. Classification (NCBI taxonomy): domain Eukaryota; kingdom Metazoa; phylum Chordata; class Chondrichthyes; order Orectolobiformes; family Hemiscylliidae; genus Hemiscyllium; species Hemiscyllium ocellatum. The sequence continues at coordinate 51,265,450 of NC_083423.1, forward strand.
TGCAGCTTGACCTGTTTCTATATTCTATTACGACAATGTATGCATAATACATAATATAAATGTACAATATTATACTACTGCCTCACAGCACTAGGGACAAGAGTTTGAGTTCATTTTCGGGCGATTGTGTGGAGTTTGCACATTTTCCCCGTGTCTGCGTGGGTTTCCTCTGGGTGCTCTCGTTTCCTCCCACAGTCCAAAAATGTGCAGGTTAGGTGGATTGGACATGCTGAATTGCTGGTAGTGTTCAGGGATATGCAGGTTAGGTGCATAAGTCAGGGGAAATATAGGATAATAGGATAAGGTAATGGGTCTGGGTGGGTTACTCGTCCACATTGTAGGAATTCTATGATATAATATATACATTGCATAGCATAATTATAAATATGTATACGTTATATAATGCTGAACGTTCTGTTGTGATCTCAGAATAACGACCTTGTCAGACAGTGTGAACTGGTCTCAAGTGTGTAGATATCAAACGCGCCCCAACGCTGAGAAATGATTTGAGCTCAGTGCTCGGCGGGGTCGCTGGGGGTGAAGAACTGCACTTTGTTGAGGAGGGACGGGGTGCTCCTCCTCATGGAGTTGTTCCTCCTCATGGAGCTGCGCTTCCTCAGCGAGTTCTGGTGCGAGAGCTCGCTCCTCTGCAGGGTCTGGATCAGGATGGAGGGCTTCTCGTCCAGCTCCCGGGCGGAGCAGCGCGGGGTCGCCACCTTGACGCGGTTGCCGAACTTGGAGTAGTCCACCGAGTAGGTGCCGTCCTCCTCGGTGACCACCGGCACGAAGCGGTAACCCCAGAGGATCTCCTCGGAGATGTAGGAGGTGCGGGCCTGGGTGGTGATGCCGGTGGTCTCCACCACCCCCTCGAGGATGACGATGACCTCCAGGTTCTGGCTCTGCAGGTCACTGGCCGAGATCTGGTAGAGCGGGCTGCGGCGGTCCACCACGTGGCTGATGGTGAGCGGAGCCACCAGGAAGATGCTGCCGCTGCCCAGGGGGTTGTCCACCGGGATATCGATCTGGTGCAGCGGCAGCAGCTCGCCCTCGGCGGTGGTACTCCTGCGGACCACTTGCATCCTGACCGAGGCGCTGATGATCATGCTCTTGCGGAGGTCGCCCACCCTGAACATGAAGCACAGGCGGCCGTTCCTCAGGCAGATGACGGCGTGCCGGCTGAAGATGAGGGTCTCCGCCCGGCGGTGAGCTTGCGCCGTCTTCATGAAGATACAGCCCAACATGACCGCGTTGATGATCAGCCCCGAGATGTTCTGCACGATCAGGCCGGCGATGGCACTCGCACACTCCTCGGTGATCATGCGGCCGCCGAAGCCGATGGTGACCTGCACCTCGATGGAGAACAGGAAGGCGGAGCTGAAGGATCGCACTTTGGTGACACACGGCTCCAAGGCGGTGCCCGGCCGCCGGGGGTCCAGGTCTCCGTGAGCGAACGCCAGCAGCCACCACATCATGGCGAAGAGGAGCCAGCTGCACAGGAACGACATGGTGAAGATGAACAGGGTGTAGCGCCATTTGAGGTCCACCAGGGTGGTGAAGACATCCTGCAGGAAGCGGCCCTGCTCTCGGATGTTCTTGTGCGCCGCGTTACACGAGCCGTTCTTGGCGATGAAGCGAGCCTGGCGGGGCCGCGCCGTGTACCGGGGCTGACGCCGCACGTTCTCGGCGGCGATCCGGGCCAGCACGTACTCCTCCGGGATGATGCTCTTCCTGGCCAACATTGTGGCCGCATAGTCCTGGCCTTACCCACCAGGCACCCTGCGCTGGGCTGGGCTGGGCTGGGGGCGAGGGCAGACCGCAGACACTGGCGCTCCTGAGTCTGACTTGGGTTTGGCCTTTTGTCGTGGGATCTGGGCGAGAGAGAGAGAGAGAGACAGGGATGGGCACTTCTGTCCTCCAGTTACTAAGCAGAACACTCAGTCTTGGTGTCTAGGAGAGAGCAGCTCACTCCTGGTCCTGTGCAGACGGGTAGAGTTTGCCCTGATGTCTGTGAGAGAGTGTGGCAGGCACTTTAGTGGTGTCAGGGCGAGAGAGATTGGCACTTCAGTTCCCCCGGTTGTGAAGTAGACCACTCAGTGTTGGTGTCTGAGAGAGAGAGAGAGGAACTCACTCCTGGTCCTTTGTAGACAGTCTGACCTTGTCGGAGACTCAGACGGAGAGAGAGTGTGACACTCCTGAACCCACTTTGCTGAGCAGACCAGTTGTAGCGGTGTCTGGGAGAGTGTGGCACTGCTGATCCTCGGTATAGAAGCAGAGCTGGGCACTTGAATTGGTTTCTAGGCGAGAGAGAGATTGGCACTTCTGTCTTCGAGCTGCTAAGTAGAACACATTTTCCTAGCTAAGGGTCACTCGACGCTGATTCATCTCCGCAGATGCTGCCCGATTAGCTGAGCTTTTCCAGCAGTTTTTTTTATTTCTGAAGCGGAGCATTTATTGTGTCTGAGAGAAGGCGAGAGACACACCTTCGTGATCCTGTGTAGGTAGGCAGAGCTCGGTGTTCGGGCGAGAGAAGGAGGCTGGCACTCCTGAGTGCACTCTGGTAAGCAGACCAGTTGGAGTGGCTGTAGTCTGCATTCCTGATCCTGCGCTGGTTAAGTAGAGCATTTGTACTGATGTGTTAGAGAGAGGAGAGAGAGAGAGTCTGCCTCAGCACGTGGACTGTCCCTCCCATTCTAGCGCCTTATTTAGCTTCTCCAGAGTCTGTCTGATTCATGCGATGCCTGTTCCCCTCGTGTACACAATGTTGACAATTCTCTAGCCGGGCTTAATTGGAAATAGCTAGTGATGAAGTGTCAGGCTCGTCATGAACAGTGTTACATCGTTGCTCTCCCTGTGGGTTCTGAAGCTGGTTATTATCATTCTAAGTGTAAAAACTCTGTCAGGCTGAGAGCTGCCCGATTGTTGTGTCTTTTTGAGGTTTTACAGATTACACCAATACAAATCAGCACATTCTTCACTCCAGTCTCCTTCGCCCCAGACTTTTTGATGACGGTGGGGGGGGGGGGGGGGGGGGAGGGGTGGATTTTTGGACTTGGCTTGCAACAATCTCAATGTTTCTGTTCTTGCCAGACTTTGAGGCTGTCGGAATTAACACTCCAGCGTTGGGACGGCGCACGTTTAACATTTAATCGCAATTAGCAGCATCAATTCTCCTTCCCTTCTTAGGGAAAGCATTCACAGGGAAACCTTTGTCAAGTTTAACAGTTAATAGCCACGGGACCAGTAGCCCTTCAGTTCAAACTAAAAAAAAATGAAGTGCTGGAAAAACTCAATAGGTCTGGCAGCGTCTGTGCAGAGAGAAAACAGTTAACGTTTCGAGTTCAGTATGAGTCACTTCGGAACACGTTCAATTGAGATGGCTTTGAAATATTCTCAGACTCTCATCGCTCTATAGTTTGCACGTCACATACTACACTCAGCCACCCCTGGAACTCTTTGCATATATGAGTGGACAGATTTGTTGCTGTTAGCACAGTTAGGCAAGAGCACATTGTGCTAAATTTCAGACTTGTGAACTCGAGTCCATGTGCTAACTTTTTAAGTGATTTTTCCCCCATTTTTTTCATGGTTAGGTCAGCATTTCTTCCCCATTTCAGAGACAGATAGCAGTAGAGGGATATACTATAACCGGTTTGGACAAAACCGAGATTGGGAGGAAGTTTGTGAGCGGGATAAACACCAGCACAGATTTGCTAGAGACAGACTGGTTTGTTTCTGTGCTGTATATACACAACACATTTTTCATAAAATTGTGTCAGTGGAATGACAAACCCAACTCATAAATTGAGTAATTTACCTCAAGGAGAGATTACACCTTTCCACCGTAATTAAAGACTACATAATTAGGAAATGCATACATAGGGTTGACAGCCAAAACCTTTTTCCCAGAGTTGAAATATCTGATGTTAGGGGACATGCATTTAATATGAGAGCAGGAAAGATCAAAGGAGAGGCATTTTTTAGCCACAGAGAATGGTAGGAGTCTGGAACACATTACTGGGGTGGTGGTGGAGGCAGATACAATAGGGGCGTTAAGGGACTCCTACATAAGCACATGAATATGCAAGGAATGGAGAGATATGGACCAAGGATAGGCCAAAGGGATGAGCTTAACTTGGTGTCATGTTAAGGACCCCGTTTCTGTGCTGTACTGTTCTTTGTTCTGTGGCCTGAAACAACTTCCTTTTTGATAATGGATGAAAAGTTTACACAAGCCAGAACTGACATTAGAGTAACATGACATGGAAGCAGGTATGCCAGTGTCTCCAGACAGCGCTGGCATGAACTAAGTCAAAAAGAGTTCCCTCATCCTTGCGACCTGCTCTGTTTTTTGCAGGTGTGGTCCCCTCTGCACTGTCATTGCCGAGATGGCTTCAGATGGCCCTGCTCTCTACATAAACAGGTTTCAGCCTCTGAATGATGGAACTCCAATATTTTAATGTGTATACAAAAGGTGAGAGATTGAAATAAAACAATATTGTACAGAATTTTCCAGGCCTTGAGCAACACGAGCAATGGAGAGAAAGTTGGAAAATACTGAAATAATGAAAACTAAGCAATCTAATAGAACAGAATAAAAGTTCCAGTCTCCACCTCAAAATTTCAACAACAAGCTTTGGATTTCAGTAATTAATGACTTTATTTCCATGCACTTGTATCTCAACATTAGCTAATCTCACCTCATCACCACTACTCAAATGCCATCATCAATAACAGACAATCTAAGAGTCGACGTCTTCCTGAAGAAGGGCTTATGCCCGAAACGGCGACTCTCCTGCTCCTTGGATGCTGCCCGACCTGCTGCGCTTTTCCAGCGACACATTTTCAACTCAGTGATGAGTCCTTAAGGATATAGATGTCTATTCTGAAAATGAGGTGCTGTTCCTTCAGTTTTCTTTTTGAATATTGCAGTTTGCACAGATAAAAATGAGAGCCAAGATACTTATTTAAATGGCAAGCAACTGAGAAGTCAGGATAATTCCTGTGGGCAGAGTGGTGGTGCTTTGCAAAGTAGTCACCTCATCTACATTTAGTCTTGCCAATGTAAACGAGATTGCATTGTGAGGAATGAATGCAGTGGTCTAGATTGAATGAAGCACAAGTGAAACTCAGCTTCACATGGAAGGTGCATTTGAGGCTTTGGATGGTGAGGGAGGAGGAGGTGTTACACCTCCTGTGGTGGCATGGAAAGGTGCCATTATTCACTGACTTCCCTGGAGCTGCCTCCAAAGTTAAAAGGCTATTGTACATTGTCAGGCTGGAGCTGCCCTGCAGAGTATGTGACATTTGCCCTGTACATTCCAGACCAGGGAAAAATCATCACTCTGCTTTGAGGCATACTCCTGATGTTCCTGACAGATGGGACTCCCTCTTACCCAGGACCAGTGATGGAGGCCAAAACACCAGACCATGTCAGCCTGCTCCGAGGTTGCCATCTGCATTATGGAAGTCTCAGCTGTTTGGGGGAATGTCCAGTACTGCAGGAAGAGGGAGTGTCCTTCTCCATTCCACAAGCATTACTGCCACCATTTCTTGTGCAAAATGCCACATAAAGACTAGGTTGTTAAAGGATGGCATAGTTTATTCCCTAATGGACATTAAGGAATCAGTTGGACTTTTATGACAATCCAACAGTATCATAGTCATTTTAAATTTTCAGATTTTAAAAAGCTGAAAGCAACTTTTCAAACTATTGGTGGAATTCTCTGGAGCTCTGGTCCAGTAACACAACAACTGCATCACTCTGCCTCAAAAACTTCAAAATGAGAATAGGCAGACTGCTACCTTTAACTCGTTTTCTTTATCACATATTCTGTGGAATTGCTGAGGATAGTTAGCTCTTTTTTCCTATTAATTCTTCTTTTCCCATTTGGCATCAATAGTAGACAGTCATTATTATTACCTGCTGCTTAGTGCAGACACCCAGGAGATAAGGAACACCATGTTCCATAAGGCATTTGATATCTCATCTGATGCTCATCCTGCAACATCATGTATTGCTATCAATTAGATGATTATCTAGGTTAATGTTTAACAAAGCTGCTAGCATCATTTAAGCAGGAAAGGTTTACATTCTTATACTGAATAAATCAGACAAACATTTTAAGGAGATGTTACCATGATGATTATTAGCAGCCCCCTGATAAAAAAACTATAAAAGTGTTGTGAGGTACATTACATTATCACACAGTTTTGTAATAATTTTGTCTCATCTCTCTGCACACAAGATGGCAGGAGGCGATGACCTAGTGGTATTATTGCTGGACTATTCACCCAGAGACTCAGCTAACATCCTAAGGACCTGGGTTTGAATCCTGCCACAGCAGATGGTGGAGTTTGAATTCAATTTTTTAAAAAATCTGGAATCAAGAATCTACTGACGATCATGAACCACTGTCAACTGTCAGGAAAACCCATCTGGTTCACTAATATCCTACGGGGAAGGAAATTGCCATCCTTACCTGGTCTGGCCTACACTTGACTCAGACTCACAGCAACGCGGTTGACTCTTAGTTGCACTCTGAAATGGTCAGGAAACTGTTCAGTTGGACCAATCTCTACAAAGTAACAAAGAAATTAAACTGGACTGTACACCCGGCACCGAACTAGACACTGAGAAAGACAACAGCACAGACAGCCGCGTTGACCATGCAAAATCCTCCTTAGTAGCAACGAGTGCCAAAATTGGGAGAGCTGTCTCACAGACTAGTTAAGCAGCAGCCTGACATAATCATATCCAATGTTCCAGACAGTGCCAACACTATCCCTGGATAGGTCCTGTTCCATTGGCAGGGCAGAGGGGGAGGAAGTTGCTGTAGGAATCCTCAACATTGACTCTAGACTCCACGATGTTTTGTGACTTCAGGTTAAACATGGACAAGGAAACCTCCTGCTGATTAACACGTACCATCCTCCCTCGGCTGATGAATCAGTACTACTCCACGTTGAACAACACTTGGAGGAAACACTGAGTGGCAAGGGTGGGGATTTCAACATCCACCATTGAGAGTGGCTCTGTGGCAGTCCTACAGGTTAAGCTGGTCGGGTCCTAAAGGACATGGCTGTGAGACTGGGTGGTAAGGGAACCAAGAAGAGGGAAAAACATACTTGTCCTGATCCTGACCAATGTGTCAGCTGCAGATGCATTTGTCCATGACAGTATTGGTAACAGCGACCACTGCACAGATCTTCTTATCGCCTTCACATTGAGCATCACCTCCATGTTGTGTGGCACCATCAACATACTAAATGGAATAGACTTCAAACAGTGCTAGCAGTTCAAAACTGGGCATCCATGCAGCGCTGTGGGCCCTCGACAGCAGTAGAACTGTACTCTAGCACTATCTGCAACCTTCTGGCCTAGTATATCCCTCACTCAACCATTATCAGCAAGCTAAGGGATCAACTCTGGTTCAATGGAGACTATAGGAGGTCATGCCAGAAGCAGCACCAGGCATACCCGAAGATGAGATGTCAACTTGTTAAAGCCACGAAACAGGACTACTTGCATATCAAACAGTACAAGTAGCAAATGATAGAGCTAAGCATTTCCACAACCAATGGATCAGATCTAAGCTCTGCAGTCCTGCCACATCCAGTCATGAGTGGTAGTGGAAGATTAAACAATTCGCTGGAGCAGGAGGCTCCACAAATATCCTCATCCTCAATGATGGAAGAGCCCAGTACATCAGGTCAAAAGATAAGGCTGAAGCTTTCACAAGAGTCTTCAGTGGATAATCCATTTTGGCCTCCTGCTGTGGTCCCCAGCATTACAGATACCACTTGTCAGCAATTTGATTCACTCCACGTGATATCAAGAAATGATTGGAGACACTGGATACTGCAAAGACTACGGGCCCTGACAATATCTCAACAATAGTACTGAAGTCTTGTGCTCTAGAACTTGCTGCTCCCCAACATAAACTGTTCCTGTACAGTTCCAGTACACTGGCATCCACCCGACAACATGGAAAATTGCCCAGGCATGTTCTGTACATAAAATGCAGAACAAATCCAACCTGCCCAATTACTGCCCTATCAGTCTACACTCGATCATCAGTAAACTGATGGAAGGTGTCATTATCAGTGCTATAAAGCAGCCCTGCTCAGCAATAACCTGCTCAGTGATGCCCAGTTTGGGTTCAGCCAGGGCCACTCAGCTCCTGACTCCATTCTAGCCTTAGTTCAAACATAGACAACAGAGCTGAATTGCAGAGGTGAGGTGAGAGTGACAGCCCTTGACATTAAGGCTGCATTCAATCGAGTGTGGTTTCAAGGAGCAAAACTGGAATCACTGGGTATCAGGGAAATTCACAGCTATTGGAGTCATACCTGGCACATGGGAAGATGGTTGTGGTTGTTGGAGGTCAGCCATCTCAGCTCCAGGACATCTCTGCAGGAGCTCCTCAGGGCAGTGTCTGAAGCACAACTATCTTCAGCTGCTTCATCAATGACCTTCCTTCCATCATAAGGTCAGAAGTGGGGACGTTGGCTGATAATTGCACAACATTCAGCACCATTTGTGACTTCTCAGATACTTAAGCAGTCCATGTTCAAATGCAATAAGATCTGGATAATATCCAGAATTGGGCTTACAACTGGCAATTATCATTAGCATCACACAAATGTCAGATAATAACCATCTCCAATAAGTGACAACCTAATCACCATCCCTTGACATTCAATGGTGTTACTGTCACTGAATCCCCCATTATTAACCCCCTACAGGTTATCATTGACCAGAAACACGACTGGACTCACCATATAAACACAGTGGCTATAAGCGCAGGTCAGAGGCTGGGAATACCCCAGCGAGTAACTAACCTCCTGACTCCCCAGACCATGTCCATATCTACAAGGCACAAGTCAGGAGTGTGGTGGAATACTCCCCACTTGCCTGGATGGGGGCAGCTCCAACAACACCCAAGAAGCTTGACACCATCCAGGACAAACCAGCCCACTTGATTAACACTACATTCACAAGTATCCACTCTCTCCACCACCGAAACTCAGTAGCAGCAGTGTGTATTATCTACAAGATGCACTGCAGAAATTTTGCAAAGAGCCTCAGGCAGGACCTTCCAAAGCCATGACCATTTCCATCAGGAAGGACAAGGGCAGCAGACACATGGGAATGCCATCACCTTCAAGTTCCTCTCCAAGCCACTCATCATTCTGACTTGGAAATATATCTCCATTCCTTCACTGTTGCTGGGTCAATATCATGGAATTCCCTCCTTAATGGCATTGTGGATCAAGCCACAGCAGTTGGACTGCAGTAGTTCAAGAAGGCAGCTCACCCCCACCTTCTCAAGGGCAACTAGGGACAGGCAATAAATGCTAGCCAGTCATTGATTGCCACATTGTGCAAATGAATACATTTTTTAACAAGTGTCTTTAATGTCCATAGGATATGCCACATTTCTTAAAGTGTAGTCACTGATACAGTGTAAGAATAAATGCTATAAAAATACTCACTTTTATTGCTGTTGAGTACTGCAGAAATGTAAGAAGCAAACTCACATTTTACCATTCAAATGAAACATACAATCAAATGAAACCTCAAACTGAAAATATGCTCAATTTCATCGTGAAATTATTGCTTCTGAACTATCATCTATAAAAATATTGTTATGAAATCTTTGTAAGTTTTGAGACCTTGAATTTTGAAGGATAATTGAGAAATTGATTTTAATAAGGCATTAATTGAAAACCATATTGTTTTATCAAGTTGCTAGACTTGCTTACTGGAAGTCACCTGCCTGGCTTTTCTAATTACAAGAGAGTTAGTCTCTGTTTTAATAACGTATTGCATGCAGCTGGAGATTATTTGGTTCATTTGGGGAAAGAGTTGCTCAGCTCATTCCCTTTTTTAAAACCCTTCTTGTGAGTCCTATGTGAAAACTGATTATCCTTCAGAAAACCATTTGGAAGACTTTTAGATATCATGTTTCCTGAGCATGTTGCATCTGCCAAGACCCCAGAGGCATGTCTATTTTTCTGTCGTCGGGTTGGACCGGAGGGTCAGTTTCTTGCTGTACTATGACTCTGTAGTGCCAGAATGCTGGATTGACAGCCATCTGAATATTCCATACCTATTCTACTTTTCTTCAAGACTTACCCATCATTGTCCAAAAATGTGTTTTTAAGTAAATCTCTGCAGAGAGAAATCCATGCTTTTTCTTTACCTGGTGTGTGTTTATGTGAACCACCTTTGTATCTCCAATCAACTTTGTTTCGCAATTAATCAATAATTTTTATTGATTTATTGAGTATATCAAAGAAACATGTTTGATGGATCCTTTTATCCTAAGTCGTGGAGAAAGCATATGACTGACCATATCAGGAACTGGGTAAAACAACTAAATTTATGCTGTGATTATTGGAGTAGTGGTGCTCGAGATACTGAACTCCTTCCATCTCAGCCATAATAATATGTACAATACATTCCATTAAATTTTATGTTAAAGGTCAATGAGGTTTTAAGCACTGTGATTCTATTTCAGAGAGGCAGATGGTGAAGAATGGAACTAGGCCCGAATCGTTACACACTTCAAAATTTTTAGTAACAGTGAGACACATTGCAAAGATACACAGATTAACCAGAGAAGCACAGTTTCAATCTGCATTTTTATATATTTTTTCACAGAATATGGGTAGGCACTTGCTATCCCTATTTTTGGGGGCAGCACAGTGGTTAGCACTGCTGCCTCACAGCACCAGGGATCCAGGTTCAATTCCAGCCTCGGACTATGTCTGTGTGGAGTTTGCACATTCTTCCTGTGTCTGCATGGGTTTCCTGCCACAATCCAAAAATGTGCAGGTCAGGTGAATTGGCCATGCTAAATTTCCCATAGGGTTAGGTGCATTAGTCAGAGGTAAATAGAGGGAACGGGTCTGGGTGGGTTACTCTTTGGAGGGTTGGTGTGGACTTGTTGGGCTGAATGGCCTATTTCCACACTTTTGGGAATCTAATCTAACTTTTCCCTTGAGAATGTGGTGTGGAACTGTCTTCCTGAACTGCTGCAGTCCTTGTGCTGTCGGCAGACCCACAATGTCATTGGGAAGGGTGTTCCAGGATTTTGACTCTATCACAGGAATAATAATATAGTTCCAGGCTTGTGTGGTGTGTTATATTTAGGAATTCAAGGTTAGTGCCTGGGATTAAGGAGCTCAACATAATCAAATACACCATTGCTATATAATTAATAATTGGTGATGGGGACATGATGTGAACTGAGCATAGTGCATTTTAATCTTTTACTGTACAAACAGGCAATCTGGATAATTTCATTACCATCCCCTTTTCCATGACAGGATCATCATTTTAACTTTGTGGACAGCTGCACTTTTGTAGCCCTTCTGTCCTTATTCTTTCCCTTCTCTCTTTTATATCATTCTGTTCACGCTTAATATTTGTTCATTCCTAACATTGTGTGGATCTGAAGAAGAATCATACCACCATCCAAAGTAGGAGCAGAAGTAGACTGCTTGGCCTTTCAAACTGCTCCACCACCTTCCTATCTACATCAAATAACTCTTGATTCCCTTGTCTATTGAGAATCTGTCCACCTTGCTCTTAAAAATATTCAATGACCATGCTTCCACTGCCATCTGAGGCAGAGAGATCCATTGTTGCACAACTCTCCGAGAGAAAAAAAATCTCCTTGTCCCTGTCGTGGACGGGTGACCCCTAGCTTTGGATAAATCAACAAGTGGAAACATTTTTTCCACCTTTGCCTTGTCAAGTCAGTCCACACTCTTCTAAATTCCAGTGGAAACAAGACCAGGGTAAGTCTGTAAGTTAGCTCACTGAGCTGGAAGATTTGGTTTCAAATGTTTCATCACCATACTAGGTAACATCATCAGTGAGAGTCTCTGGTGAAGCGCTGGTGGTATGTCCCACCTCTCTTTTTATGGGCCTTGGTTTCTTAAGGTGGGAGATGTCATTTCTGTTTTTTTTAAGGGAAGGTAGATAGGATTTAAGTCGATGTGTTTATTGATAGAGTTCTGGTTAGAATGTCATGCCTCGAAGAATTCTCATGCGTGTCTTTGTTTCACCTGTCCTGGCATGTGTGTATTGTCCCAGCCAAAGTGATGTTCTTCTTTGCCTGTATGTACGGAAACTAGTGGTAGTGGGTTGTGTCTTTTGATGGCTAGTTGGTGTTTGTGTCTCCTGGTGGCAAGTTTCCTGGTTGTTTGACCGATGTAGTGTGTTTTACAGTTCTTGGATGGTATCTTGTAAGTGATGTTAGTTTTGTTAGTAGTATCTAATGGATCCTTGAGGTTCATTAGTTGCTGTTTTAGTGTGTTGGTAGGTTTGTGGGCTATGATGATGCCAAGGGGTCTGAGTCGTCTTGAAGTCAGTTGTGATATGTCTTTGATGTGAGGTAATGTGGCTATAATTTTTGGTCGCATTGTGTCTGCTTGTTGGGTTTGTTCTGGAGAAATTGGCAGATTGTGTTTATTGGGTATCTGAGTTTCTTGAAAATGTTGTGTAGATATTTTTCTTCTGCTTTTTGTAGTTCTTGGGTGCTGCAATGTGATGTAACTCCTTGAAATATCTACCTTACTGCAAGGTGAACAATTTCACATTTTCCCACATCATATTCCACTTGCTAGAATTTTGCCTACTCAGTCAATCCAGTATATTCATCCACAACATTCTTATGTCATCTTCACAATCTACTTGCTGACCTACCTTATTGTCATATGATACCATGCCTTTGCTCCACTCATCTAAGTCATTGATATAAATGTTGAGGCCCCAGCACAGATCCTTGCTGGATTGTTTGGTTGCATCCTGTAAATCAGACAAGTACCTCGTTATGCAGAATCTCAGTTTGCTGTCAGCCAGCTAATCTTCTTTCCATGCCAACATGTTAACCCAACACCATAAACTTTTATTTTCCATGATAATGTTGTTTGGGCACTTAATCAAATGGCTTCTGGATATCTAAGTAAAGTCTATTTACATATAGTTTATTAACAGCTTGTGTTACTCCTTCGACCTGTTAACTCTGTTTCTGTTTTCATGCATGCTGCCTCACCTGCAGAGTAATACCAGGGTTTCTACTTGTATTTCAGATTTGCAGTATAATGCTTTGTGTTCTTCTAAATCTCCAGCTCAAATAAGTTCAATAGGATAAATCTATGTCTGATAAACATAGGAAACCGTAAACTTGCAATCTAGTTTAAAATTTGACTTTATACCCAAGCTAGTTGACATTTCAAATGAAAATCTAAATTTCAAATTGAAATTAAAGACACCATATTAAGGAGTATGGGGATGGTACGGGAAAATGGTGTTATGGTAGAAAATCAGCTGTGATCTAGTTGTACAGCTATGTTGGGCCAAATGACCTAGTCTGGCTCTTATTTTCTATGTTCCCTGTGAAATGTAAAAGAGACCCAATTTGGATAGCCTGTTAAAAAAAAGGCTATGTAGCAGTAATGTTTAGCCAGCAGATGCCACTATCACATTCAGTTAGTCCTGTATTAAATCATATTTAACAGTTATGCTTATAAATAGGAATATTGTACTAAACATAATTTTCTTCATTTTGATTCCAAAAATATATCAATTATTGCATTATTGTATTATTGTTTGAATTATTGCACATTCCATTATCTTAAATATTTTTACAACCCAATATCCAGTGGGTTAAATAATGAAATAAACTTTAGGTAATAACTACTGTAAAGCAATTAATATTTATCTTAAAAAGTGGGAGTTACTAACTCCTGGCCTTTATTTATTCGATGCACGAGTTATGTTTTCTATCTTTAATCCATTAAGATGTGTTTCAGCTGCACTGTCTCAACTGAATGCTATTCTACTTTTCAATTGACATGTTTCCACGCTTTAACCTATTCATTTCTCTTTTTTTTGTTTCATCTATATCATTCATTGTCTTTCTCCATTTTGATTTGGAACTCACTCAAATAGATGGCATGTGTGGGTAAATGTCACAGAGAAATAAAGAGTTTACCTCCCCACACTGCAAGCACAATAGACATTCCACATATAATTCCACAGCATAATTTATTTACTTTGGCTTCATTTTTTTCTTGTCTAAATTCCGATTACTTTTATTGGTCCATCAAAGATGCTTACATGAAACAGAGCTTTACAGATTGTTTGAAATATTCTCACTCTGGAGCTCTTTTCCAGCTTTTGAAATGAAAAAAATTATCAAAAAAACAAATCATTAGTTTGTGATCACTTTGACACACTGTGAGAAGGATTTTGACTGGGGCTTCTATGGGATTCTAAGCTTTTGCCAGCATCAATGAGTGGGAGTGAATTACTTAAGATAAGAGCATGTGACCAAAAAGCTAGTGAAAGCACCACCAAATGTGAAGTCCATTGCATTGCTGATACAGAATTGAAGTACCAGCTGAGGAAGTCTCACTAACAGAATCAAGATCCCGACTTAGTTTATCTGGGAGCTGCTGTTCAACCTGTGGTCTCTCATTCTCCTCTCAAACTGGTCTCATCAATCATTGGAGACTGACTGTAGAAAATGATCTTGATATTCCAGCTGTCTTCAGTGTTGAAGGGACAAGCAATTTCAGGACATCCAGACCCCATGTCAGTACCTCAGGATAAGTTTACAACACCAGTCTGAAGCATGCTAAACTTTGTGCTCACAGGAAGACAATCCTATGTACACACACAATATGCTACCTTGAATTTTATGATAGGCAGAATCTTGTCATCAGCAGGGGACACTCAGTTGCAACTCTTAAAGGCAGTAGGCACTGAATGAAGGTGCATGCATTGTTGATTTGATTAAAATTCACTCTATGAATTGTTTTTGGGATGAACACTTGGTTAGTTGACTAATTTGTGGATGCTTCGATATGGAATGGAAGAAAAGATGCTCTGTTTAGGATTCCCAAGTTCCCTTCCCACACTCTCAGTGCACTCATCAGCACAGATGACCAGTGTACATTCTGCATATCTGTAAGGCAAGTATTATGCTAGACAGCCAAAGGATGGCTCAAACAGTTAATAGCTGCTGCTTAGCTCAGTTGGCTAGGCAGTGAGCTTGTGGTTCAGAATAACACCGACAGTGTGGGACTCTGTCCTGCTCTAGGAGATGGTCCTAGGACCTGTCTCCTCACCCTGCCTTATAGTATAATCACAGGTATGACAAACCTCAAATAACAAGAATGTCACCCAGAGAAGCAGAATTAGCCTTAGACTGGCTATTCGTTCATCATATTGAAGTGGTTGAGTGATGTTTCTTCACCACAAAGTATTTTCTCTCATAACTACCAGCTAAGCACTCACTAAACAGTTCTTTATAATCTCTGCATGCATGCCAATATAACAGCTGATAAAACCTTATTATAACCTGCTTTCGCAAATTGCCTTTAAAAATGTCAAACATCCCACAGTGCTTTGCAGAAGTGTATTCAAATAACCAAAGAATAATGCCAAGTCAAAGACAGAAACAGCAAGCCTGTGACCAATAATTTGGTGAAAGTAGTAGCTTTTAAACATTTAAAGAAGCAAATGACTGGAGATCTGAACTGGATAGATAGAATTACAAACTAACCATAGGCCATAATCACACAGTTTACTTGCCGGTTTCATGCTCCTTTATGAGCTGAGATGCAAGGTAGACATTTGAATTTTGAGTTGCACATTTTTTGGACTCTCAATACCTAAACTATAATCTTCAGCATGAAAGGCTGGATAGTATGAGAAATAGCAGCAAATCCAAATAACAAAACATGCAGCAGACACTGGGCATGACTAGCCCACCACCGCGGTTCTGTTGGTCACCGCAGTTCTGTTGGTCACCAGTTGCCAAGCAATCTATGTTCACACACTGGACTGCCAGTGGACAGCCCTATTGCTTACTCCTGCTGTAGAATCAATTACAACACAAACTTTAATTTATTGCTTCTAACATACAATTCTCTAAGACATTTTACTGAAGTGCCCAACAGAATTTGACACTCAATAGAATTTGACACAGATAGTTATTACTGCAGGTGACCAAAAACTTGCTGAAAGTGCCAGATATTAACCAATATCTTAAAGAAAGATAGACAATGGAATGTTGAGTTTCAACAATTTCAATCCAAAACTGAAAATTTTCACCTAGAAATTGAGCATTCACAGGAGGCCAGAGTTAAAGGATTACATTTACCTCAGAGAGTAATAAAAATGGAGTACTGAGGATGTTGGAAATCTGCTGAGAGAAAAACAGAGTTTTGATGAATGGTCACTGAACTTGAAGTATTATCTCTGTTGCTCTCTCCACAGACTCTGCCAGACCTGCTGAGTTTCTTCAGCAATTTCTTAGAAGGCTGTGGAGCTGGAGCAGAGAAAGAGAGAGTGAAAGTAAAAAGGAAGGATAACTCAGGAGATATTATTAGAGATGTTGGAAATCATGAGGGTATGAAAACTCGCATAAGGACCTTCACCTGAATGCTCGTAGCATTTGTAATGAAGTTGATGAGTTAACGACACAAATCATCACGAATGAATATGATTTAATAGCCATACGGAGACATGGTTACAGGATGGTCATGACTGGTAGTTAAATATCCAGGAGTATCTGACTTTTCAGAAGGACAGACAGGAAGGTAAGGGAGGTGGTGTAGCTCTGATATTCAAGGATAACATTAGGATGGTGCTGAGAGATGATATAGGTTCGATGGAGAATAAGGTTGAATCCATGTGGGAGGAAATTAGAAATTCTAAGAAGAAAAAGTCACGCATAGTTGTAGTGTATAGGTCACCAAATAATAACATCACATTGGGGCAGGCAATAAATAAAGAAATAATTAATGGATGTAAAAATGGTATGGCAATTATCATGGGTAATTTTAATCTACATATCAATTGGTTGAACCAGCTCGGTCAGGGTAGCCTTGAGGAGGAGTTCATTGAGTGTATCCGCGATAGTTTTCTTGAACAGTATGTAATGGAACCGACAAGGGAAGAAACTATCCTAGATCTGGTCCTGTGTAATGAGACAGGAGTAAATAATGATGTCATAGTTAGGGATTTTCTTGGAAGGAGCGATCACAGTATGGTTGAATTTAGAATACAGATGGAGAGTGTGAAGATAAAAGAAGATTAAAGAAGGGAGACTACAATAGGATGAGGGAGGACTTGGCTAAAGTAGACTGGAAACAAAGACTTTATGATGGGACGGTTGAAGAACAGTGGAGGACTTTCAAAGCAATTTTTCAAAGTGCTCAGTAAAAGTATGTTCCAGTGAAAAGGAAGAACCGTAAGAAAAGAGGTAATCTTCCAAATGAGGAAATAAGGGAGACTATATAACTGAAAGAGAAGGCATTCAAAGTGGCCAAAATCAGGGTGAAACTAGAAGATTGGGAAAGCCACAAAAATAGCTATAAACAAAAGCAAGAGATAACATGAGAAAAGACTAGCACAGAATGTAAAGACACAAAGCAAAAGTTTCTGTAAATATAGAAAATGAAGAAGAGTGGGTCAAGTAAACAATGGTTCTTTCGAGGGTGAGAAGGGGCATTTTGTATTGCGATATGAGGAAATGGCCAAAGCATTGAACAGGTATTTTGTGTCAGTCTTCACATTGGAGGACACGGATAACATGCCAGTGATTGAGAAAGAGATAAAGGCAGATTACAACCTAGAAACAATCATTATTACAGAAGAGGTAGTGTTGGGCAAACTAATGGAGATAAGGATAGATAGTCTCCTGGCCCTGATGGAATGCATCCCAGGGTGCTAAAACAGAAGGCGGGAGAAATAGCAAGTGCACTTGTGGTAATTTTCCAAAATTCGCTGGACTCTGGGGCAGTTCCAGCAGATTGGAAGACAGCAAATGTGACACCACTGTTTAAAAAAAGGAGGTAGGCAAAAGATGGGGAATTATAGACCTGTTAGCTTAACATCTGTCATGGGGAAGATGCTTGAGTCTATTATCAAGGAAGAAATAACAAGGCATCTCGATTGAAATTGTCCCATTAGGCAGACACAGTATGGGTTCATGAAGAGCAGGTCATGCTTAACTACTCTTTTGGAATTCTGTGATGACATTACAAGGAAGGCGTACTACGGGTAAGTGGAGCTTAGGCCATGAAAAGATCAGCCATGATCCTATTGAATGGCAGAGCAGGCTCAAAGGGCCACATGGCCACCTCCTGCTCCTAGATCTTGTGCTTTTATAAGCTGGGACCCTGGATGGATTTGTGGATGAGGGCAAGAATTTTAAAATAGAGGTGTTTCTGGACCATAATGCAATATTGAAGGGATCCCAGCCATTTCTATTCTGTTGACATTGCAAGACTGACATTGATATGGAGTGACACAAAACAAGCGACAGTTAAATAGCGCCAAATTTGCAATTGTGTCAGTTTCCCTCTTCATTTGTATTACCATTTAAAGGTAATCCAACCCAAGACAGATTTAACTCAAACTGTTGTAAAAACAAAATCATGGCCATGAATTAATATTCATAAGCTAAGTAGCCTCTCCAAACCGGTCTCAACAACACCCACTTCCCCCCACAATTAAGCCTTTCCTTCTTTCACCAGCTCCCGCTATTTCTGGAACCTTCCTTGACGATCTTGCCTATTTTTGACGACGTCAAACTGGTCAAAAAAGATAGTCACGCCAGAACGCACAGTGTAAACAGGGATTGGACGAGAGAGGTTTGTCTTTTAGCTTGCACGCAAAGGTCTGTTTTGTGTCACGGGGAGCGCGGAGAATAACTTGGAGACGACTTTGGGGTGGAAGATAGGCGGCTACAGGCCATGGACCGCAGCCAAGGGTTGTACAATTTCCCTGAAGTTCTGCGTCAGTCTGTTGCCTGTCAGCCTGCAGGCTCGCTACTTTCTGATTCCAGTAAAGGCGAGGAAATTGGCGCCTATAAGTGGTCACCAGCACAGTTCAGCGAGAATGTTGCCACGTTCCAGTGTTATTTCCTCAATGATTTAAGTTCCTTTACAAAAACAGTGCGTGGAGTGTGTGAAAGCAATGCAATCATTGGTCGTGATTTGTCCTTAATGGGGCCTAAATTGCTCCTCTCCCAAACTCTTGGGACCAGTCTGAGACTCGCACTCTCCCATTATGACTGGGGGACAGTGTTTTTACACGGGTTAAAACACTTCTCGCTTCAATTTTAAACGGCCCAAACAATCCAGAAAGGACAGAGAACTGCGCGGTTGGTAATGAATAATTTTTGGCACGTGGATGAATGATAAATGCTGGGCGGAACAACCCGGAGAACTCATTGTCCTTTTCCAGATGGTTTTACATTACCTGAGTAGACATTTGGCTTTGAGTAATGTCTCATCTAAAAGGTAACACTGAAAGCAGGACTGTACTGAGGGTTAAAGACTGAACAAAGAATACGAATGCAGATTTATTTACTCTGCCCTGATGCAGTTATCCCCTGCTTTTCAAAAGTTTGCTTTATGCCACTTTGCTTTTACGAAAGACCTACATGAGTACCTGTTTTCGCTAACCGAAAGAAATCCAAAGAGGATCTTCGCTTTTCAGAAAAAAGACAATATTTTTCTCAAATAAATTAATGCTTCTTTGCTTTACGCCATTTCAGCTTACAAAAGGAACATTCTATTTTCGGACAGCAGGGGATACCTGTACTCTCATGGGATAGGGGGTTCACTGGTTAACGTCTACAGGTGTCTTCCATTCATAGTTGCTCTAGCAGCAAAAGACTTAGTGGACAACTAAGAATCGACCATTTTGCTGTGGGTTTGGAGTTACATGAAGGTCAGACCAAGGAAGGATGACAGATTTCCATCCTTAAAGGATGGCATGAAACTAGATGGGGTTTTAGGACCAGTAAAAAGTGAGGTCTGCAGATGCTGGAGATCACAGTTGAAAATGTGTTGCTGGTTAAAGCACAGCAGGTCAGGCAGCATCCAAGGAATAGGAAATTCGACGTTTCGGGCATAAGCCCTTCATCAGGGTTTTAGGACCATCCAGTGGTCTCAAGATAGCATCGCCGATGACTAACCTCTCATTTTCAGAGGCATTGAAGCCATGCACTCGGAACATTAGCCTGGGAAATACTGAATGACTAGTCCTGTGAGATTATCTCAATACCACCACTTAAATTCCTGAGTCAGGGGTTCACCAGTTCAAGTTTTAACCACTAAATTAACATTTTAGAAAAATTTTTGTTTTCAAAATTTGTGTTTAAGAAATCTCTTTTGCAATCAGCAAACAGGTCTGCCATAACATTGGGGGAAAGATAAATCAGGAACCACCACTGCATTTGCCTTGAAATTTCCACAGAGTAACTCCACTGAAGTGTCAAGGAAACAATTGGGTGGGAGATGTTCTGAAAATGTTTACTACCCAATGAAATAGATTTCATGATAATTGCTGCATTCTTGTGAAGCAAGACTTTGTCCAAATTGGACAAATTTATACTTCTGCTTGCTTTTGTACTTATCGCCCATGGGGAGTGTTGTTCATGAGGTTCTGAACATGTCAACTAAATTACTGACTGGTTTTTAGGCTGCAGATGGTCTGATAATTTTGTCCATATATAGTGGTAAAAATGCAACGAAGCTTGTATAACCAACCACAACTCTGAAAGTCTTTGGGAGTTATATTACAGGAAGTCACCAGTTTTGTGTGGGCGTGAGAATTGCTTCTGAGTTCCAGCCTGTGGTTCTGCCAAGCATGTATCTCTGAGAGAAGCCATGAGCAAAATGTGCAGGGTTGGGGGGGGGGGGGGAAGGCCATGAGGGGTGGGTGGGGGGGGGGGTGGGGGTGAGGTGTGGGGGGGAAGGTGCAGACTTAGATAACAGTTGCCCTAGTCAATCACCTCACTCCCTTTGCAGGGAAATGAATGAAGTGTTGGAGGAGGGCCACAATACAAATGAGTCAGACTTCAAAGCTGCACTGTTGATGTTAGTCATAGAGTCATAGAGATGTTCAGCATGGAAACAGACCCTTCGGTCCAACCCGTCCATATATCCCAAACCAAGTCCTGACGAAGGGTTATGCCCGATGCTTCTCAGATGCTGCATGACCTGTTGTACTTTTTCCAGTGCCACACTTTATTGATTCTGGTGTTAATTGTATATCAGTAGATTTGTGATTCATGTATACAGTGAAGAGGTCCATGTTGAGGGACATAAATGCAGTCAATGAGCCTTTGGATTTGTGGAGAGTTCTGTAAATTGTGTGAACCCCCAAGTCTGATATTACTGCATTGGTTATGCACATAGTGACATATTTTTACTTCAGCAGAGTATTAATCACTTACTTAATGCCAGCATGAACTGCAGATTCACTAATATTAATAATACTCAGTTCTGGAACCTGGAAGGCATGTGCGAACATGCAAATTAGGAACAGGAGTAGGCCATTTCAGCCCCTCAAACCTGCTCTACCATTCCATGGCTGGTCAGGTTGTGACTTCAAATCAGCTTTCCTGTCTACCCTGATATACTTTGACTCGAGAATCCACCTACTTCTGTCTTAAAAATATTCAAGAACCTAACCTCCACTGCACTTTGGGGTAAAGAATTCTGAAACGCTTGCAACCCTGAAAACAAAAAAAAACCCGTAACCTCCTTCTTAAATGAGAAAATTCTTATTTTTAAAACAGTCCCGGTTGCTTGCAGAAGTGAAAATATCTTTTCAGCATCTACCCTGTCAGTGC
Organism: Hemiscyllium ocellatum; assembly: GCF_020745735.1. Lineage (NCBI taxonomy): Eukaryota > Metazoa > Chordata > Chondrichthyes > Orectolobiformes > Hemiscylliidae > Hemiscyllium > Hemiscyllium ocellatum. The sequence goes on from NC_083423.1 coordinate 51,287,124, forward strand.
CCATCAGATCCTTGTACGTTACAATAAGATCACTTATTATTCTTCTGAACTCCATTGGATTCATACCCAATCTGCCAAACCTTTCCTTATAATACCCTCCCCTGCCCATTCCAGGTATCAGTTGAGGAAACCACTGTCAAAGAACCTGAGGACAGTGGTAATCTTAACTGCAACAGGCAATAATTTATTATTTTTTAAAATTAGATTCCCTACAGCCCAACAAGTCCACATCGACCCTCCGAAGAGTAACCCACCCCCCTCTGACTAATGCACCTAACACTATGGACAATTTAGCATGGCCAATTCACCTGACCTGCACATCTTTGGACTGTGGGAGGAAACCAGAGCATCCGGAGGAAACCCACACAGACACAGGGAGAATGTGCAAACTCCACACAGTCAGTTGCCCAAGGCTGGAATCGAACCTGGGACCTGTGAGATAACAGTGCTAACCACTGTGCTCTGTAATCACTCTTGTTGTTACAGTTTGACTGTAGAATGTGACAACACTCTAACCATTCCTGTATAGAAGCAAGGTCCATTTCTACATTCTTAGACCGAGACCTGCAGCTACATTGTTGTGGCCCTTTGAACTTTGTTGAGAGGTTTCAGAGTTCTGCAAGCACTACCTAATGCATGTTAAAAGATTACTAATTACAGCTTTACTTCAGTTCAATTGAAGGACTCCCTGGAAATGGGACACTTTATGATTTGTGCCACCCATCATTTATGGACAGAATCAGAAACAGCGGTGGAGGGAGAAATCATGTCAGAATTTGTAACTGTCAATTTTCTCAGATTACCCAGGCTTTTTTTAATGGACCTCCCATTTGTTTCTGACCCAGTTAAATTCAGGCTCAATAATCCAAAATAGCATGAACTTGGTGGTGTTTAGCACTTCTGTTTCACAAGGTTTTAGTTCTCATATTACTTGTTTTAAAATAGAAAGAAATGGTAGCAAGTTGTTAGCACCTCCCCCTAGATTGGGTTTTAATAATTGAATGCAGATTTTAGTGAGATCCCCAGCTCGTCACTTCAGTAAAATAGTGCACTATACTAACAGACCAACTTAGGCATGCTGATTGAGGGGCTTTTTCTTGCAGTCCAACACAACCTTTCTGGATAAAAGCGAATTACTGCGGATGCTGGAATCTGAAACCAAAAGAGAAAATGTTGGAAAATCTCAGCAGGTCTGGCAGCATCTGTAAGGAGAGAAAAGAGCTTACGTTTTGAGTCTAACTGACCCTTTGTCAAAGATTTTCCAGCATTTTCTCTTTTGGTTACAACCGTTTTGAATGCCTGTTACGCTTATTATTCTCTACCTATGTGTGCAATAATTTGAAAAATTACAACTCTTTGTCTAAATGTACCATTTATGCAGCTATCAGTCATTTAAATTGAACAGACCATGCAGCAAAATTAAGCAAAGTTTGCATTTTATTGAATAGAAAACATACAAGTGGCCATGGCATACAATTTGGTGTTCTGTATTCAAAATGAATATAGAATCTTAGATACCTATTTACAATATTGCATAAGTGGTTAGTGTTGCTCATTGTTAAAGTGGTCAATGCTACTTCATTCTGGCATTGTGTATTGGTTGGTTAAGTCTAGTATACATCATGCAGTTTTATTCATAATGAATGAAGATATTATTGCCACTGTGACTGGCTCAACATATTCATCCTGTCATTCTATTTTAACCAAGGAAAAATTGATACAGATCTTTCCAAGAAAATTTCTGCTAAGCTGTACAATGTCTTCTTTTTTAACCATATATGGATTACCCTGGATTTCAAAAAAACTCCTTTTAGCATACAGAGATTGGATTTTACTTTAACTATTTATCAATTTTCAAAATGAAAATAACTCAGACATGAAATGCAAGTTTGTCATCATTTTAACATAACTGAAGTGTAAAGAGAAGACAAGTTAGTCAATTTTATGTAACAGTTTTATTACCAATTTAACTTCATATGATGGGTCTAAGGATTTCTGCATAGAATTTCTGTTTGACAGGATAATTAAAATCTTTTAAAAAAGAATTATGTGATCTTACAGGGAATAAAGATCCTGTGTCATTTCTTAATTGCTGATAAAAAAGCAACGCATCGTACTCATGGTTATATATTTTATATAAATCAGTTTTCTATACTTGTACTAATGGCATGGTGGCTCAGTGGTTAGTATTGCAAACTCACAGCATCAGGGACCTGGGTTTAATTCTAACCTCAAACAACTTTTTTTTGGTGTGGTGTTTGCACATTCTTCCTGTGTGTGCTTGGGTTTGCTCCAATTTCTTCCCACCATCCAAAGATGTTCAGGTTAGTTGGATTGGTCATGTTAAATTGTCCAGGAATGAGGAGACGCGGAGGATTAACCATGGTAAATGTAGGGTTACAGAGATAGTGTGGGTGCTGTTTAAAGGGTTGGTGTATACTGGATAGTCTGAATGGCCTGCCCCATCACTGTAGGGATTCTATGATTTACAATCTCTATGAATTACATTTTAATAAATCATAAAAAATGTATTTTCCATTTGTGTACTAGCACCAGAAGGTACAGAAAAAGATTGTCTGTAATACAAGTAAGAAAGCGTTTGCATCCATATAGCACCAGATCCAGCTGTCAACAAATCTAAATAGCACTTTTTAGACGTTGGAAAGCTTTTGGCATTGCACAAATGGCAAACAAATGAATAACCAAAAAATAGAGTCAAGATGCTGAGTTATTAAAATCCATTGGCATCATTGGTTGGAATATTGTTATGGAACACATTAAATTATTATTTAAATATGTTGCATGCAGCAAGTTTAAATGCACATGAGAAGTTACATATATTCCCATTAATGTTTGCTTTACAACTTCTTGTCTACATGTCTTATTTTAATACTAATGGGTATATGAATAGGAAGGGTTTGGAGGGATATGGACAGTGCTGGCAAATGGGACTAGATTAATTTAGGATATCTGGTCGGCATGGACGTGTTGGGCCAGAGAGTGTGTTTCCATATTGTATGTCTCTATGGTCTATTGTCCTGTGTGACTTACAACTTTAGTTTAGGATTCATACTTCAATACCAGTTACTATGTAACTTCAACAAAAAAATTGATTCTTTCGTACAGATTAGCTTATAAATATTAGAAAACACTTTTAGAAATACAGTCTGGGGATAAAGAAACTAGTTAATCTTCCAATGTTGTCTCTGCACCTGATCTTTCATAATTTTGGGATGTGGGCTCAGTAAAAGTTATTGAATTATTAGGGTATATATAGTATTACTGCACTGAAATGTGTGAGATTTGATTTGATTTATTATTTTCACATGTTCATAGGTACAGTGAAATGTTTTGTTTTGCGTGCAATACAGGCAGATCATACCATACAAAGGTCATAGGTTGATTGAACAGGGTGAGGAATACAAGGTTACAGCTGCAAAGAAGGTGCACACAAAGTAAGATCAACAAGTAAATTTGAAATTTGAGAGGTCCATTCAGAACTCTAAAAACAGTGAGGAAGAAGCAGTTCTTACACATGCCAGTACGTGTGTTAAAGCTTTTGTATCTTCTGCCTGATGGAAGAGATTGGAAGAGATTATAACCGGAATGGGAGGGATCTTTGATGATGTAGGTGGCCTTTCTGATGCAGTGAGAGGTGTATATGGAATCCATGGATGGAAGGTTTGCTTGTGTGATGGACTGGGTTGTGATTACAACTCTCTGTAGTTTCTATGTTCCTGGGCAAATCACTTGCCATAGAATACTGGAGATATCAAGGACCTAGAGGTGATGTGAAGCAAGAGACCTACTCAGTTGTGGCACGGTAAGGGGTGAAACAAAGAAGTATAATGTGCAGTGAGGCAGCATGATGTAAGTGGCGGGACATCATTGGACCTCAAAATGACATTGTTGATGAAAAATATATATTGTCATAGTGTTCTGATGTAAGGGTGCAGAACTGAAACTCTGATTAACTCTGTTTCTCTCACAACAGAAGCTGCCTAACTCACGGAGCATACCCAACATTTTTGTTTTCATTTCCGATGTGTTGTGTCCAGATATTGCATAGACTTTTATATTTCTTAAAACAAGGATAATGTGCGGCTACCAGCTGTTATTATTGTGGATGGTATTTATCCAATTTCAGCCAATTTCGATGATCCCAATCTGAAGATAATGTCCAACTTTTGATTTCTAAACCTATGTAAACAATTCTCCCTTCTAACATGCATCTGCAATTTACAGTCTTTTCAAAGTTTCAGTAACGTTATATTGTTAACTGATGAAATGAGTATTTGAAACAGTGTCATCCAAAATAAGTAATCAGGCACAAGTTAAAAGTCAAATTAACCTCAGCTGTCACTATGAAAGCCATCCTAGTACTGCTGAAATATTTCCTAATTGTTACTGCATTTCAATATGCAGTTCTAAAAGGTTTGCATAAATCCATTTGTTTATGATCGGTGATACTACCCTCAATTTTGCATTGTGGCTTGCAGAAGCTTGCACTTGTGTAAAGGTTAATGGATGTGTAGGCTCTAGAATTAAAAGGCTGTTTATAACAGGTGGTGTGACATTTTGCAGGAGATGAGCTATAACAAGACAATGGCAACTTTGCTTTTCTTAGAGACAGTGCATAAAAACATGTTCTGTTTTAAGGAAGACTTGTAAACTTTATATAAAAAATACAAAACTGTGGTTGCAGAGGGAGAGAAAAAACCATCAACTTGCAAAGTGAGATCTCCGGAAGATTTACATATCAGCTTTAACAAAAGATGCAAAGATGCCACCTTCATGGGCCAGGAGACTTTCAGGTTTATCATATTCAAGAATGTTTCCCCGTTTCATTACGATAACCAGGTCGGCAGTTAGTATGGTGTGTACACGATGCTGCAGGAAGATGAAGAAAAAAACAAACAGCAATTTAGGATTTAGCCCAGGTTCAGTGAACTGGTCAAAATGCAATCATCATAGTCCATAACTATGGCTAGTGATAAAGAGCCAGCATGCTCTTAATCACTATACACCTCAAAATAACATTTGCTCTTAAACTATTTAGTGATCTCCATGACATGGATTTCCACTTTCCAGACATTTCTTTGAATCTGGCCCCATGTAAATGGGATCGACAGGCATCCAGCAGCAGTGATGTCATAAAAATGATAAGCAGGCAATCATTTTTGAAGTCTTCTGACAATCGGTAAAACTAAGTGGGCAATACGCTGAATATTTCAATTTTAATTAAATTTTAAAGAGTGTGATAAATAAATATGACACTATCATGGAATACATTATAAAAGTCTTTGAGTTTTTGTATCATAAAGAAATTTGATATTCTGTATATATAAAATTAATGCATAAAACATTCAGTGAGGCTATTCATCAGTAATTACGAAGTTGATATTTTGTTTAAAACTCAATTACATCTCATTTAACAAGGTGCAACTTTTTCCAAGGGTTCTGACAGTGATACTAATCGTGTAAAAAGATCATGTTTTCACCAATTCAGTGATTTCAAAACATTGCGGTCTGCAGGTACTTCAGCAGTGCATCCTATGGCAAAATATAAAAATGAAATGTGAAACCTTTGGAGAGAAACGTTTGGATTTCCCCCATTTTACTGCGCAACTGCACACTTCAGAAATTGCTGTCAATTTCAGAGGTATAATATCGAGTGAGAGCCAATAGTTTCCCTATCACTGCTATCACAAAATCTGGATGATTACTTACATAGATATTGTGGATCACCACCCTTACTCAATTCTAAAAAAGGAGCATGTAGGAATAGGAGTGGGTCATTCTGTCTGTCAAACCTGTTTTGTCTTCCAAATAGATTATTGGTGATCTGTACCTGACTTACCTGGGGATTAAATGCACTGAAACACTTAAAACAAGATCATCCAACCAACAGTAGCTGTGAGTTAAAAGTGACAACAAAGTTCAAGTTTCTATGTCTTACATCAATCACAGATTTATAAATCTTATCATAAAGATGTTAAGCTTAAAAATTGCAGCATGCCCACATTAGCACTTATAAATAGAGAACACCGTGTCCTGAAATGTGTCAAATTCACAGAGAAAATTTACCTCTGTGAGGGACAACTTTCTCAATATGCTCTTCTGGCAAGGATTCTTACTCAGCAGGAACATATATATTGGAAATCCATGGCTCTATACCAACTGTGTAACCAATACTTAAGGGAAGTGGTTCACAATTTGAGGGTAAGTACTCCTGCGCAGAGAGACTGGGAGCCAGTGGCAGCATTAAGAAAATTGTCCCCCTTTATACACTTATTCTGTATTTAATGTTAGTTTCACACCTCGTTAGTGCAGGAATACTTTGGCCCATATACACAAAAGTCAGTAGAAAATTACAAAATGCTAAGTGATAAAGCTTAACTTACTTATTTATCTTCTTAGGCAGGGTTTATTTGTGAGGACATTGCATTTCACACACCTCTCCATTTTCAGAAGTTTAGTATTTATGGGAGTCACCTTGTGGTTTCTCAACATAAATGTTCAAGGGCCACATCTACCCCAAATAGTATTGACTGGCAGAACTGGCCCTGTGGATTTAATTTTTGTACGTTCCAGTTAGGAACCGAGGAACAGGAGGACGTCAATCAGCCCATCAAGCCTGCTCCCACTTGGTATCATTTACTTCTGCCATGTTTAATGTCTGCCAGTCAGAAGGGTGAGTGCCCAAATGTTACTTTAGCCAGTTTTGTCCAATTCTAGCAAGGCAGCATTTGTTAGGCATTTCTGAGGGATTAAGAGTCAAGCGTTGAAATCACATGGGTAGATCTGACTGGTCCTTTTCCCTTCCCTTAGTGAAGCAGTTGGGTTTGAATTACATTCCAGCAGCATTTGTGGTTTGCTTCTGTTTCTCAGCCCCAGCTCACTGAACTCAGTTGCAGTTTGCCAATCAACCCAATCATGACTCCTGTACCAAAACCACTGGGCCACCTTTCCGATTATGTGAGTGTAACACTGTCATTTTTACATTTCCCATGCAGCTAAACTGGTATGTAGCTACATTATCTGGTCAATACTTGATCAGTCAGGAACTGTGGACTGGTCTTGATTGGAATTGGCCAAGGAAGCATTTCTAAAATCCATTGTATGCACCAGATAGTAGAGTATGACTTAATTAGATGGCTTTAACTGACCAGTTGTAAGTTCACTCATTTGTGTATGAATTTCAAATGTATTTTATTCAAACACATTTGAAAATCTGGCACTGTCAGCATCATTAGTCAAATAGGTCTATCTTCTCCAACTGAAACAGGCTGATTTCCAGCAGTAAGTTCATTCAAGTTAATGGAATATTAGTGAGCGTCAGAGCTGGCTGTTGGAAACTGTGTCTAGTTTAAAAGAAATCACATTAAACCAGAGATGCTAGCAAGAGCTGGACTCTGTCAGGGCTACCTGACTCAGCAATAAAATTACTTTTGTAACTGTAAGGCCCACTTGAAATAGTGAATCTTCATTCTAACTGGAAGTCCAGAACTCAATTGCCACTTCCTTCAGATGAAGCTGCATAATATTATTTAAAACTGAACTCTATCAGAAGTTTGACAACCTTTGACTCTCCTTTGTAAGCTGACAACAAGACACTAGTTAGTTTGTCTACTTTCATTAATGCTCACTTTTGATTTTGAAACCTATTTTCTTAATACACTTAGCACCCAGAGGAAAAGGCTCCTCTGTCTGTTTCAAGGGATAAAACCCTTGTGAATGTGGGCTCTGCCGTGTCAGTGCATCAAATTAATGTGAAAGCAGTTTAATTAGTTAAATCGTGTTTGCTTACAGAAATCACATTTTGTAATCAGCAAATGCAGAAGGAACATAATAAATTGAAGACCTATCGATCAATGAAGTTGAAAGCAAATTTACTGAGGAGCCAAAGGAATTCTAATTACCACTGTTTTTGCCTGTGATGTGCTTCCAGTGCTACTATTTACCTTTCAACATGGCCTTCTAATAAAAATCAAAGCTGATTATTATACATAACAGTATTGCAACAGTCAAATACCAGGTGTGAACATAGTGACAGCAAATATCCGAAAAATATATTTGAGGACTCAAGTTTAGCAGTTAACAGCTCATTTTGTTATGATCAGGTTAGGATGTGAATAACAAATGAAAGTCAAAGCACATTTTTGTTTCTTAAATAAGATGTTAACCAATGTCTTGAATGAGAAAAGCTGTGCAACATCACCACGTCAACTTTGGCACTCGAGACACAGAAAGCTTGCGTGTTTTTGTGAAGGTTCCAGTGGAAAAACAAAAAAGCTCAAAATTGCTGGTGTGCACAACTAATGCCAGTATCCATCAAGCCTACCAACCCAAGAGCTGGATTCTGTGCCAATAGTGTACACTGGACTCTTCTACTTGTTGAATTTCACCAGAGAGGCAAAAGTGCTCTCCTCCTGGGAGAGCAACTTTGAGGAAGCATCACACTCCACTAAAATACCCTCGCAAAAGACTAACACTAGGTCTGTATCCAGAATGGAAGTCTCACGATGCTGCAAGGAGAAACAGCAGAGAAAAACAACAATTGAATGATAGTGATAGTGAAGGAGAGAATGAGAGAGAGGAATAATCATGTGAATAAAGCAACAAAAGCAAGATTATCAAAATATGTCAGAAACTTAAAGCAGCAATAAACAAAGTTAAACTACAGTTATGAAAAATCACAGGACACTATCTGTCTTAGGGGAGTATTCCTTCACAGCTACGGACTGACTAGTAGACTGAATTCATCCAAAATGCTACTTAGTATTGACTACCGCACAGAGTGTGTAGTTTTCCAATTCTGGGTTTTAAAAGTCTGCCTCTATTCCACTGATCTTATGATATTGACTGCCATGTTTATTCAAATAGTTTATTTAATTATATTATTCAACATTTTGCGTTTTTTTTCTCTCACTCGGCTAAATCTTTGTACCGTGATAGTGCAAAATGGCAAAATCTCTCTTGATTCTTGTTTCCTTTAATGTCAATAGGGCAGAGGAAAGATAGGCTGGTGACTTGTCACCCAACCCACCCCTACACACCAACAAAATACACCATGCTGACAATACAGTGCTTTCTCTGACTTATTCTATCTGATGAAGTTAAGGATAGTTTTCATTTGCCGTGATCCTGTTGCAGAACTTCCTGTGCTTGAAGTTCACATTGTTAATTAATCAGTTTTCAAAGGACATGAAATCATGATATACTCTCCCTGTGGACAAAGTTGAAGATGAAAGTTATATTTATTGCCCTGCTGAGTTGAGATGACATCTCTCTCTTGCTGAGTCTGATGTCATTGAGAATAGATGCTTCCCACGAAAAGTTCCCTTTTGATCTAATTTTTATTTATGGAATTTCAGTAAAAATTACAGTATTACAATATGAGGCAGATATTCACCAATTTATATCCCATTATTATAGATTTTTAAAATAAAAATGCTGCAATAACCCTGGATCATTGATGGAAGATCATGCCCTCATTTACCTAGAGATTGCCTTTAAATAAGACAATTAAAAAAACTATAGAGACAAACAAATGTAAAACAATGCTGAAGAAGAAAACTGTAAACTTCACACATTCAAAAATATTCAAAGATTGACAACGGTCAATCCTTCAAAAATGAGGAAAACACATATGAAGTTTGAACATAAATATAACAGTACAAAAATATAAAATTTATTGCTTGTACTTACTGCAATTGTCACCACAGTGCAATTAGCAAAGGCTGTCATTACTACTTTCTGCAAAATGCTCTCCTGGAAAACAAAAGTTACAAAGAATTAGTTTAGAAATGTGCCTGCAAAAATGGCTTCACTATCATATTGCGCAGATCTTGTTTTATGGAACACAAATTTTCTGGCTTCATGGGACCACTCAAGTAGGATCCTGTTGATGGTTAGACTTTTCAGTGATTGCAATTTCAGGGAGTGCTTTGGAATCCAGTGTCAGAAATAAAATCCATGTTGACCCAGTCTGTACACCTGTTTTCTCCTGTCCTCCTTTCCAGATTATGGACTTGGTCCATGGTTGTGGGTAAAGCAGTACAGTGAATTACCACTGTCTTTGTCAGGATAGGTGACCGGAAGACTCTGACACTCTTACCACCTACTATCAGGCAGATTGAAGGATTTATAGGCTGATAATCAACAAGTTTAGCTGTAGTACAAGTTTACTTTCCACAGCCAACAAATCCTGGCATGGGACTTGAATTGAGAATTTCTAAGAAGAGGTAAGCACTGCACCACAAAACCTCCAATCTAGGCAGTGGATCCTAGTAAACTATTTTAAGACCCTAAGACATAGGATCTAAGGATGCCTGAAAGATTACTATCAGTGCAACCTCTATCTCTATGGCTGCTTCCTTTAATATTTTAGGATACAACTATTAGGTCCAGGAAACATGTCAGCCTTTAGCCCCATTACTCTTCCTAGCATTTTTTTCTCTTGTGATAGTTTTTATTTCCACTTCATTCCCTGTCACTTTTGCCCTTTGATTATTTAGCATTCTTGGAATGCTATTTGTGTCTTAGACTGTGAAGATTGATGCAAAACATTTATTTACCTCTTTCCCAATCTCGTTCCTCACTGCAGCCTCTCTCTTCCTTTTCATATATTTAAAGAAGTGCTCACTATGCTTTTTAATGTTACCTGCTAGTTTACCCTCAGTCTATTTTCTCCCTCTTTTCTTTTGGTCAACTTTTGTTATTTTTTAAAACTTTTAATCCTCTGCTCTACCACTAATCTTTGCCACATTATATGATCATTCTTTCAGACCATTGAATTCTTAACTTCCTTGGTTGGTTTATCCTCTTCCTAGGACTTTTCTTCCTCATTGATATATCTCTCCTGTGTGGGTAATGAACTAATTTCTTAAATGCTTGCCATTGTTCATTACCCATTTTTTCTATTAAAATCTTCCCCATTGTATTCCTGCCAGCTCTGCCATCATTACTTTCTGAAAACCTTTATTTAAGTTCAGCACAGTCATTTCCAAGATAAATTTCTCAGTCTCAATCTGAATTCTAGCATATTATGGTCACTGTTCCACAGAGGATCTTTGACTTTGAGATCATTCATTAGACCTGTGTCATTATACATTACCAGATCCAAAATAACCTGATTCCTAGTTGGATCCACAATATAATCCATTCCATTAATTTATTTTTGTAGTGATTTTGAATTTCCACAATCTACATGAGTATTAATGGCACCCTTTTGACAAATTATATACCTCCAAGTGTGTAATTCCCAGCTTTGTGGACTTGTTTGCATTATGTAAACTCCTCAACCATAGCACAATTTCTTGGTATGGGACAGTTCTTATATTAGTTAAGAGATGTTGTCCCTCTTTGTTGAAAGGAATGCTCCATGTAATGGATGTACACCCTGGTGTTTAAAAGTCAGGATAAATCTAAAAAGAGCAGGATATTTTAAACCCCTCTTACATTTTTGTTTTCTTTGAAATATTTATGCATGTACAAGAAAGAAAATAATTTGTAGCCTTGTAACAATTGATAAAGTTATGTTTGGTATTGTGTGACGGTCTACTGGTCTGTTCTAACTTACTGTGGCCATGTCGATGGATGCTGTAGCCTCATCCATGATCAGAATGCTGCTCTTCCGGACAAATGCTCTGGCTAAACTGAAGAGCTGTCTCTGCCCAACACTGAAGTTCTCTCCACCTTCAGTTACCATGGCATCTGCAAAAGTAACAAAGGGGCTTGATTTACGTGTTAAAACTGTAGGTCAAGTTGCTTAGGCTGTGCAACACAGTGTTCCACGGTTGGCCTTTTACTGGCCATTAGTTTCCAAATGATGAACTGTGTCAGTAATTTGCTATGATTTGTGACGTGCCTTGTGGTAGGAAGGAACTTGCATTCATACAGCAGACTTTATGGCTTCAAGACATGTCCAGAATGAATTACTGTTGAAATGTGAGCACTGCCGTGTGGACAGATGCATCAGACAAGCAATGCACAATTGGATAAATGTTAGCGAGATCTCTGGGATAATGCCATTGCTATACCTACAGGATATTCTATATTCACCAAACAAAATGGGACTTAAATTAACAGGTACAGGTTGTTCTGCTGCAATGCGCATTTCATCAGTGCAAATTGGCTATAACGCGATTGATGAATTGTGGACGTTGTTTGGGTAAAGTAAACTTTCTACTGAACAGATATAGTGATCTTCTACAGCACAATTTTCAACAGCATTTTTCCACAGTGTGACCTTCTATAGTGCGAGGTTGCAGAAGGACACAACTGTCACATTATAGAAGAATGACCTGCAACTGAAAGAGAAAATCTCAGCCGTGCAGCACTCCCTTGGTACCGTGCTGAAGTTTTCACCTAGACTTTGCACTCAAGTTCAGGCCATCGTTTAGGTTCCTGTTTTTGTATACAAGAACAAGATGTTGATGTTAATGTTCAGAAGTGGAATATAATCCAGGCCAATTGCTCAACATCAGAATGAAGAAATACTCAGGTCAAGTTTAACACTGCATTATGTACAGTAAAACTCACAACATGACCCATACTCAGAAAAAAGCCCTCTACTTCAGAATGGTGGCATTTTTCCAATTTTCACCACACCACGGGAATTTTGAAACCCTATAATGTTGCAAAGAAGTGGGGCTTGAAAAAGAGCAGACATTATTGCCAATCACAATCCGGGTGATTACCCATCCATGAAGAAAATCTCCTGTAGGTCCTTGCAATCATATTTTCAGCAGAGCTGTGAAGAGGAATAATGGAAGCCAAACCTTCAACACAAGGTCTAACATGATGATGGAGCAATATGGAGATGACTGAAACCCAGTGCCAAAGGACATGGAGTCTCTCTGGGGGAGATGGTCACAGATACTGTTAGCCTTGTCACTGACACTTCCCAGCACTGGTCAGTCTGACCTGGCTGTAGCCATCAGTTAGGAAAATTAGGGGCAGTTTTGTGCTGTAGGCATATAATTATTGAAAACTCATTGTCCAGATTCTTTTTATTTTCCATTTGGAGTTTTATTAGCACAAAGCACACAACCCTAAAGGTCTAGATTTCCTTGCGTAAATCTCTTTGCCTCTCCATGTCTTGCTACCTTTAAGATGTTCACCACATTAACTGTCCTCAAACCGCCTCCTTTGGTTGGGTACCGATTACAGCGGGCAGTGCTCAATAAAGTACTGTTGAGATATTTTTATTGCACTAAAGATGCTACATAAATGCAAATTCTTGATGCTGTTGCTGTCTTACCCATGTATGAAATGGATTTCTATTACAATTCATGTTATTCATTTTAGACTTTGTAAAGTGCATGAGAGTAAATGAAAGAAAGAGACCAAGTTCCTCTCCAAGCTGAACGCCATTCAGTCTTGGAGCTGGAGCACTGTCCCTTGAGTGGTGCTGGGTCAAAATTATGGCACTCACTTCTAACAGCATTGCGGAACTACCTACACTACATGGAGTGCAGCGGTTAAAGGCAGCAGCTCACCACCACCTTCTCCAGGACAGCTAGGGATTGGCAATAAACGCTGTCTGGCCAACAATCCCCCGCAAACCAGGAAAGAATTCTAAAATATCCGAGTTCAAGTCTCACGAGATATCATCGATATTACTTGTTAGTATCACTGAATATTAAACTTTTACCTTGTCTCTGTGATATCAAAAGGTCTAAATGAAGTACGACAAGAGCATAAGGTGTAGGAGCAGAATTTGGCCAATCAGCCCATCAAGTCTGCTCTTGCTCGAAGATTGGTAGAGTTGCTGATAGTACCAACAATTGTGGAAGAATACAAGAGGATACAGATAGATTGGTGACGTGCACACAGAAATGGCTGATGGAGTTTAACCCAGCCAAATGCAAGGTGATGCATTTCGGAGGATCACATTTAGGTGTGAATAATACTGTAAATGGCAGAACCCTTAGGGACATTAACATACAGATAGATCTGGGTGTGGAGGTCCACAGATTAGGCAACACGAGTGGCCAAGATGATTAAGAAGGTATATGACATGCTTACCTTCACCAGCAGGAACATGGACAAGAGTTAGCAAACAGTGTTGCAACAATTTAAAACTCTTGTTAGGCCTCATTAGGAGTATTATATGCAGTCTTGGTCACCATGGCAGCTGAGAGGAGACCTGATAGAGGTCTGCAAAATTATTAGAGGCATAGATAAGGTGGAGAGTCAGAGGCTTTTTCCCAGGGTTGAAATTTCAATGACAAGGGGGCACAGGTTCAAGGTAAAAGGGGGTAAGTTCAAGGGAGATGTGCAAGGGAAGTTTTTCACAGAGAACGTGGTAGGAACCTGGAACACACTGCCAGAAGAGGTGGTGGAAGCTGGCACATTGGTGACACGTAAGAGGCATGTGGATGGTTATGTGAATAGGGAAGGAATAGAGAGATATGGACTGAATAAGGGCAGAAGGTTTGTTTTTGAGTGTAGTTAGGGCAAGATGATCGGCACAGGCTTGGAGGGCCGAAGGGCCTGTTCCTGTGCTGTACTTCCCTTTTGTTCTTTTCGTTCTTTGTTCTGTAATTCAATTGGATCATTGCTGATCTGATAATCCTTAGCTTCCACCATCAGTTAAGGCGAGATCTATGGCCTGGGCAGTGCCAAACAGAAGAGTTTGTGTGGTACAAAAATCATGGAAAAACAGAACAAGAAACTACCTCTCCAAAATATTTTTGGGATCATATTTTGCTGTTTAATTGCAAGAGAGGATAACTAACATTTGTCATGAGCAATAGGACAGCTGACTTATGAGGTTCTGGGTAAAATAAACTGAACAAATGCCAGGGGTCTGTACTTATGAGAATCAGCATTAAAACGTCAAACCTCATCCTTGATATTTTTAATTCCAGCGTCTTATGAAGAGTTTTATGCAGTTGCGCAGACGTACTTAACCCTCCCGGCAACGATTTGACCATGTTCTTTAGTTGAGCTATCTCTAATGCCTCCCAGAGTCTGTCATCAGTGCACTTGCACTCTGGATCCAAGTTAAAGCTGAAAAAAAATTGTAAAGTATCATTATAATTATATACTAACTTAATTTGTTTTTTCTGTGTACATGCTAAGTGGAGGATCTCGATCTTCATGCTCCATTTTGAAAGCAAGTACCAAAAACCAACAAAATGAGATTTAATGCAATTTTGTCTTCTTTGCAATTCAAAATGTAGGTGAGATCTCAAAATCTACAAGAGAACAACCTCTGCACAGACAGTCCTTCAACTTTTGAGTGAGAAAGTCAAGCTTGAATTACTTTTTTCCAGCTCCCTGATGTTTACCACATGTGGAGAATCCCTATGTATATAGTCCAGTGTTCCTTTGATTATCCACATTCCCAGTTTTGATGCACATTTCTTCATTTCTGGGTCTGGGTCTGTTTTTATTTGCCCTATCTTTATTACAACATTATTTGAACAAGGAAAACCTGAAAAGATTTTGAAATGTTTTATTACTTTGAAAGTGATAAGAAAAAGAAGGAAGCACATGTAAGGTATAGACAGGATAGATCGAGTGAATCTTTAGAATAGTATAAAGGAAGTAGGAGTATACTTAAGAGGGAAATCAGGAGGGCAAAGAGGGGACATGAGATAGCTTTGGCAAATAGAATTAAGGAGAATCCAAAGGGTTTTTACAAAAACATTAAAGGCAAAAGGGTAACTAGGGAGAGAATAGGGCCCCTCAAAGATCAGCAAGGCGGCCTTTGTGTAGAGCCGCAGAAAATAGGGGAGATACTAAATGAGTATTTTACATCAGTATTTATTGTGGAAAAGGATATAGAAAATATAGATTGTAGGGAAATAGATAGTGACATCTTGCAAAATGTCGATATTACAGAGGAGGAAGTGCTGGATGTCTTGAAATGGGTCATGGTGGATAAATCCCCAGGACCTGATCAGGTGTACCCAGAAGCTAGAGAAGTGATTGCTGGGCCTCTTGCTGAAATATTTGTATCATCGATAGTCACAGGTGAGGGGCCAGAAGACTGGAGGTTGGCTAATGTGGTGCCACAATTTAAGAAGGGTGGTAAGGACAAGCCAGGCAACTAGAGACAAGTGAGCCTGAAGTCGGTGGTGGGCAAGTTGTTGGAGGGAATCCTGAGGGACAGGATGTACATGTATTTAGAAAGGCAAAGACTGATTAGGGATAGCCAACATGGTTTTGTGCGTGGGAAATCATGTCTCACAAACTTGATTGAGCTTTTTGAAGAAGTAACAAAGAGGATTGATGAGGGCAGAGCGGTCGATGTGATCTATATCGACTCCAGAAAGGCGTTCGACAAGGTTCCCCATGGGAGACTGAAAAGCGAGGTTAGATTTCATAGAATAAAGAGAGAACTAGCCATTTAGATACAGAACTGCCTCAAATGTAGAAGACAGAAGGTGGTGAGAGAGGGTTGTTTTTCAGACTGGAGGCCTGTGACCAGTGGAGTGCCACAAGGATCCTCTACCATATGTCATTTACATAAATGATTTGGATGCGAACATAAGAGGTACAGTTAGTAAGTTTGCAAATGACACCAAAATTGGAGGTGTTGTGGACAGTGAAGAGGGTTACCTCAAATTACAATAGGATCTTGACCAGATGGGCCAATGGGCTGAGAAGTGCAGATGGAGTTTAATTCAGATAAATGCGAGGTGCTGCATTTGGGAAAGCAAATCTTAGCATGACTTATTCACTTAATGGTAAGGTCCTAGGGAGTGTTGCTGAACAAAGAGAGCTTGGAGTGCAGGTTCATAGCTCCTTGAAAGTGGAATCGCAGGTAGATAGAATAGTGAAAGAAGGTGTTTGGTATGCTTTTCTTTATCGGTCAGAGTATTGAGTTACACAGGAGTAGGGAGGTCATGTTGCAGCTGTACAGGACATTGGTTAGGCCACTGTTGGAATATTGTGTGCAATTCTGATCTCCTTCCTAGTGGAAAGATGTTGTGAAACTTGAAAGGGTTCAGAAAAGATTTACAAGGATGTTGCCAGGGTTGGAGGATTTGAGCTATAGGGAGAGGCTGAACAGACTGGGGCTGTTTTCCCTGGAGCATCGGAGGCTGAGGGGTGACCTTATAGAGGTATACAAAATTAAGAGGCCAAAATTATGTAGTTCAAAAGGCCAATTTCACATTCCGCAATCTCAAAATTGTCACACATAAAGAGAGCACGTTAGAAATAGGGTGGAGTGAGTTTAGATTAGATTCCCTACAGTGTGGAAACAGGCCCTTCAGCCCAACCAGTCTACAGCGACCCTCTGAAGAGTAATCCACCACCCTCTGACTTATACACCTGTCGCTATGGGCAATTTAGCATGACCAATTCACTTAACCTGCACATCTTTGGACTGTGAGAGGAAACCAGACCACCCAGAGGAAACCCGCGCAGACACAGACAGTTGCCCATGGCTGGAATTGAACCTGGGACCCTGGTACTGTGATTCCACCCTGACCTTAAATTTACCTGGACCATCTCTGACACCTCCCTCCCCTTCCTGGCCCTCTCCATCTCCACTAATGACGACTGACTTGACACTGACATTTTTTACAAACCCACCGACTCCCACAACTACCTGGATTACACCTGTTCCCACCCTACCTCTTGCAAAAATGCCATCCCGTATTCCCAATTCCTCCGTGTCTGCCGTATCTGCTCCCAGGAGGACCAGTTCCACCACAGAACACACCAGATGGCCTCCTTCTTTAGAGACCACAATTTCCCTTCCCATGTGGTTAAAGGTGCCCTCCAACGCATCTCGTCCACATCCCGCACCTCCGCCCTCAGACCCCACCCCTCCAACCATAACAAGGACAGAACGCCCCAAGTTTACCTTCCACTCTACCAACCTTTGCATAAACTAAATCATCTGCCGACATTTCCGTCACCTCCAAAAAGACCCCACCATCAGAGATATATTTCCCTCCCCACCCCTTTCCACCTTCCACAAAGACAGTTTCGTCCGTGACTACCTGGTCAGGTCCACGCTCCCCTACAACCCACCATCCAATCCTGGCACCTTCCGCTGCCACTGCAGGAACTGTAAAACCTGTGCCCACACCTCCTCCCTCACGTCTACCCAAGGCCCTAAAGGAGCCTTCCACATCCATCAAAGTTTTACTTGCACATCCACTAATGTCATTTATTGTATCCATTGCTCCCGATGCAGTCTCCTATACATTGGGGAGACTGGGCGCCTCCTAGCAGAGCGCTTTAGGGAACATCTCCGGGACACCTGCACCAATCAACCACACCACCCCGTGGCTCAACACTTAACTCCCCCTCCCACTCTGCCAAGGACATGGAGGTCCTTGGCCTCCTTCACCGCCATTCCCTCACACCAGACGCCTGGAGGAAGAACGCCTCATCTTCCACCCCGGAACACTTCAACCCCAGGGCATCAATGTGGACTTCAACAGCTTCCTCATTTCCTCTTCCCCCACCTCACCCTAGTTCCAAACTTCCAGCTCAGCACTGTCCCCATGACTTGTCTGGACTTGTCCTACCTCCCTATCCCCTTTTCCACCTATCCACTCCACCGTCTCCTCCCTGACCTATCACCTTCATCCCTTCCCCCACTCACCTATTGTACTCTATGCTACTTTCTCCCCACCCCTACCCTCCTCTAGCTTATCTCTCCATGCTTCAGGCTCTCTGCCTTTATTCCTGATGAAGGGTTTTTGCCCAAAACGTCGATTTCACTGCACTTTGGATGCTGCCTGAACTGCTGTGCTCTTCCAACACCACTAATCCAGAATCTGGTTTCCAGCGTCTGCAGTCATTGTTTTTACCCTGGTACTGTGAGGCAGCAGTGCTAACCAATGAACCACCATGCCATGTCACTTATGTCTTGCCATTCTGTAGTGATAATGGTTACAGAATCAAACCATTCCTTCCAGCAGGTGAATTCCTATCCCACAAGTGCCACCTAGCACTCTTTTCGCATGGAATGTTTTCAACATCTATTCCTTTCTCCCTCATGTGTTCATCTAACTTCCACTTAAATGTCCCCTTGATAGTCATCTCCATTAATATTTTGTGGCAGCACATTCCACATACTTTCTGGATAATGCAGTTTTCCTCTGACTTATTCGTGGGTATCTTTTATTATGGTCCCTAATGCTGGCCTTCCCTCCTAGTGGAAACATTCTCCCTATGTCTGTCCTGTCAAACCCATTCATAATTTTAAAATACTCCTCTCTGAGAGAAAGGAATCCCAGAATGTAAAACATAACTGGTGAGAGAATGCAACTTTCTGGAAAAATTAGTAATTCAAGTCTCTTCTATATCAGTTAAGTGATACTCCATAATGATAAGAAATGCCCATTGAAACAGAGCAGTTAAGAAACTTTTAGCTGACTTTCAATGCAGTTGTTTGCTATGAGTACTACAATTGCTTTGGAAAAACTGGGTGACCAACTGGGATGGAGACAAATGGCTCCAATAGCAATACAGACCTAGAGAAGGGGTCTCCACCTATGGCTGAGAATCTAAAGATATCAGCCTTGACTACTAGACAGATAGTCATTAATAATTCTAATATAGAGGATTTTAATCTACATGGGCAGCACGGTGGTTAGCACTGCTGCCTCACAGCGCTAGAGACCCGGGTTCAATTCCCAACTCAGGCGACTGACTGTGTGGAGTTTACACATTCTCCCTGTGTCTGCGTGGGTTTGCTCCGGTTTCCTCCCACAGTCCAAAACAAAATGTGCAGGTTAGATGAATTGGCCATGCTAAATTGCCCGTTGTGTTAGGTGCAGGGGAATGGGTCTGGGTTGGGCCGAAAGGCCTGTTTCCACACTGGAAGAAATCTTTAAAAAAATGGCAATTGGTTGAACCAACTCAGTCAGAGTCGCCATGAGGAGAAGTTTGTTGAATATATCCATAATACTTTTCTTGAACAATATGTAATGGCATCAACAAGGGAGCAAGCTATCCTCAATCTGGTCCTGTGTAATGAGACAGGAATAATTAATGACATCATAGGTAGGGATCCTCTTGGAAGAAGTATGGTTGAATTTAGAATACAGATGGAAAGTGCAAAGATAAAATCCAATATCAGGTTCCTGTGCATAAACAAGGGAGACGACAATCGGCTGAGGGAGAAGTTGGCTAAAGTAGACTGGAAACAAAAACTTTATGATGGGACTTTATGAGGAACAGAAAAATGAGCAATTTTTCAAAGTGTCAGCAAAAGTATATACCAGTGAAAAGAAAGGATTGTAGGAAAAGGGGTAATCTGCCATGGGTGTCTAAGGAAATAAGGGAGGCTATCAAACTGAAAGAGAAGGCATACAAAGTGGCCAAGATCAGCAGGAAACTTGAAGATTTGGAAAGCTTTAAAGGTCGACAGAAAGCCACAAAGCAGCTATAAAGAAAATAAGCTAGATTATGAGAAAAAAACTAGCTCAGATATAAAGACAGATAGCAAAAGCTTCTATAAATATACAAAACAAAATAAAAGAGTGGCTAAAGTAAACATTGGTCCTTTAAAGGGTGAGAAGAGGGACTTCGTCATGGGATATGATGAAGTGGCCAAGGCATTGATTGATATTTTGTGTCAGTCTTCACAGTGGAGGACATGAATAACATGCCAGTAACTGATAAAGAGACAAAGGCAGATGAGGACCTGGAAACAATCATTATCAAAAAAGAGGTAGTGTTAGGCAAGGTAATGGAGCAAAAGGTAGACAAGTCTCCTGGGCCTGATAGAATGCATCCCAGGGTACTAAAACAGAAGGTAGGAGAAATAGCAAATGCACTTGTGGTAATTTTCCAAAATTCGCTGGACTCTGGGATAGTTCCAGCATATTGGAAAATAGCACACGTGACACCACTGTTAAAAAAGGGAGATAGATAAAAGAAGGGGAATTATAGATCTATTAGCTTAACATCTGTAGTGGAGAAAATGCTTAAGTCTATTATCATGGAAGAAAAGCAAGGCATATAGATAGAAACTGTCCCATAGGGCAGACGCTGCATGGGTTCATGAAGGGCAGTTATGCTTAACTAATCTTGTAGAATTCTGTGAAGACATTACAAACACAGTGGGCAACGGGGACCCAGCAAATGTGGCGTATCTAGATTTCCAAAAGGCATTTGCCAAGGTGCCGCACAAAAGGCTGCTGCACAAGATAAAGATGCATAGGGTTATGGGCAATGTATTAGTATGGATAGAAGATTGATTAATAAACAGATGCAAAGAGTGGGGATAAATGCATGCTATTCTGGTTGGCAATCAATGACTAGTGGTGTGTCTCAAGGATCAGTGTTGGGACTGCAATTATTCACAATTTACATAGATGATTTGGAGGGGGGGGGACCATGTGTAGTGTGTCAAAGTTGACAGATGACATTGAGATGAGTGGTAGAGCAAAGTGTGTGGAGGACTGTGAAACTTTGCAAATGGACATAGACCATTTAAGTGAGTGGGCAAAGATCTATCAGATAGAGTTCAATGTTAATAAATGTGAAGTCATCCATTTCAGTAGGAATGACAGTAAAAAAGACTATTACTTGAATGGTAAGAAATTGCAGCACGCTGCTGTGCAGAGGGACTTAGATGTCCTTATGCATGAAACACAGAAAGTCGGTCTGTAGTACGCAGGTAATTATGAAGGCAAATGGAATTTTGTTCTTCATTGCCAAAGGGATTGATTTTAAAAGTTTATGTTGCTGGTGCTGGTGAGGCCACACCTGGAGTACTGTGTGTGGTTTTGGTCTCCTTACTTGAGAAAGGGTGTACTCGTACTAGAAAAGATGCACAGTAGGTTCAATAGGTTGATTCTGGAGTTGAGGAGGTTGGCTTATGAGGATTATAATAGAGTAGACGGGGATTATATTCATTGGATTTTAGAAGTTTGGAGCAGGGGGGATATCTTATAGAAGTATATAAAATTATGAAGGGAATAGATAAGATGGAAGTAGAGAGGATGCTTCTCCTGGTGGGTAAAACTCGGACTAAAGGGCATAGCCTCAAAATTAGGGGGAGCAGTTTTCGGACTGAATTGAGAAGGACCTTCTTCACCCAGAGGGTTGTGAATCGATGGAATTCCCTGCCCAGTGAAGTAGTTGAGGCTTCCCCAGTAAATGTTGTTAAAGCTAAGATAGATGATGTTTTGAACAGTAAAGGAATTAAGGGTTACAGTAAAAGGGCGGGTAAGTGGAGCTGAGGCCACAAACAGATCAGCCATGATCTTACTGAATGGCGAAGCAGGTTCGGAGGGCCAGATGGCCGCCTCCTACTACTAGCTGTTATGTTCTTATGTTATGTTCTTATGAAATTCAATACTCAGAATGATTTGTCTGTGGAACCCACTGCAACAGGGAATGGTTAAGATAAATAGCGTGTATGTATCTCAAGGAAAACTAAACAAATACATGACAGCAAAAGGAACAGGAGCAGAACAGAGAAACCTTTAAAGGGGTTGGGTGAAGGGAGGTGGAAGAGGTTCAGGTGGAGCATAAGCCTATTGTGTTGAGTGGCCTGCTCTGTTCTGTAAATGCTACATCATATTTTTATGTGTTCTTAGCACAAGTGTTTTTTTGAGTATCACAGAAGATTATTAACTTGACCTGCTTGTGCATTGCACAAATTAAATTTAATATTTTGATAAAGGATCGGTTAGAGTCCACAAAATAATTAGATTAGAGTACTCAGATGTAATCAGTGCTTATTCAAAGTAATAGACTTTCATATTACAATTTGGTTTTATATTACTGTTTTTAGTTAAACAACATCACAAGAACAGATGACCTGGTCATTGTAACATTGCTTTGTGTGGGACTTTGCAGTGGAAAATTGGCTGCCGCATTTTAAAATTTGTAACAGAGACCACATTTCAAAGAATTTTATAAGCTATGAAGTGTTTTGAACATCTCCTGATCATGAAAGGTTCTTTGCAAATGAGAGTCTTGATTTCTTTTTCAGCCACTTTGCATGATCCATTGTCAACATTATAGCCTCTGGTAACAAAATTATTTTGTGTGATGAAACTGTGGATATTTGCCACATTTTTCTGATGATACTCTCCATTATTTTAGCTAACATCATTAGAGATAGGTTAACAACATTACTATAATGGCAGACTTATTTCAGGGAAACACATTAAGGTGTACAGCATTATGCCATGGTGTGACTTCAGGACTTGCATGTCTATCCTCTGGTTAAAGAGGCTTTATTTATTTGCTAAGTTAATTAGTTTCCCCATACTAGTTCGTGAAGAATTTCCTCTGTGTCTTGGCCACCGTGATTTAATTGTAAGGAAATAGAAGGATTACTTTACACATATAACAGGGACGTAACAAAAACAAAGTTGCTGGAAAAGCTCTGCAGGGGTGGCAGCATCTGTGAAGAGATATTAGAATTAGAATCCTACAGTGTGGAAACAGGCCCTTCAGCCCAAGGAGTACACACCAACCCTCTGAAGAGCAACCCACCCAAACTTACCCCTAAATAATACAACTAACCTACACATCCCTGAACATTATAGGCAATTTAGTATAGCCAGTCTACCTGACCTGCATATCTTTGGACAGTAGGAGGAAACCCACGTAGACACAGGGAGAGTTGTGCAAACTCCACACAGTCACCCAGGGTTGGAATTGAACCTAGGTCCCTGGTGCTGTGAGGCAGCAGTGCTAACCACTGAGCCACAGTGCCACCCCATCAGAGTTAACATTTCAGGTCTGGTGACCCTTGCTCACATTGATGGTAGATAGGAACATGAAGGTTTATATGCAGAGGAGAGGGTGTGGGGAGGGGGTAAGGAGTAAAAGACAGGTGGAGATAGAGCCTAAAGAGAGAGAACATCTGGACTGACAAAGGAGTGGATAACATTCTGGCTAGGAAAGTGAATAGCTGTTAATGGACACTGTTAGTGGTTAACAATAGTAGTGTGTATTGGGAGACTATGTAATTACAAGGCCCTGGTGTGTGGGGTTGGGGGCTGGGACATGGGAGAGTTCAGGCCCTAAAATTATTGAATTTGATATTGAGTCTGGAGGACTGGAGGGTCCCCAAATGGTAAAGTGCGGTTCTTCCAGTTTGTACTGAGCTTCACTGGAACACTGCAGCAAGCCTGAGACAGAGATGTTGGCCAGAGAACAGGGTGGTGCATTAACATGGCAGGCAACTGGAAGCTCAGGGTCTTTTTTATGGGTGGACTGTTAATGTTCCGTGAAGTGGTCACCCAGTTTATGCTTCATTTCACCAGTATAGAGGAGACCACAGTGTGAGCAGCAAATACAGTAGACTAGATTGTGGTAGGTGGAGGTAAAGCGCTGCTTCAACCGTGAGGTATGTTTGGATACTGTGAAGGGAAGAGGTAAATGGAGATAATAAGGATGCATGTCACACATCCAAAGCTGTTCATACAAAATGTTTAAGGAAACTTAGGCTGATTGCATTCTAGGAGAAAGTGAGGACTGCAGATGCTGGAAATCAGAGCTGAAAAATGTGTTGCTGGAAAAGCACAGCAGGTCAGGCAGCATCCAAGGAGCAGGAGAATTGAGGTTTCGGGCATAAGCCCTTCTTCAGGAATGAGAGATGAACTGGTTAGTATGCAAACACATGCTAGAAGTTAAGCCCACTGCAATCACTATATAACGAAAGAAATTGGTGGTGTAGTGGACAGCGAAGAAGGCTACCTCAGAATATAATGGGACATCGATCAGATGGGCAAATGGGCCAAGGAGTGGCACATGGAGTTTAGTTTAGATAAATGTGAGGTGCTGCATTTTAGTAAGCCAGGGCAGGACTTAGACACTAAATGGTAAGGTCCTGGGGAGTGTTGCTGGACAGAAAGAGTGCAGGTTCATAGTTCCTTGAAAATGGAGTTGCAGGTAAACAGGGTAGAAGAAGGCATTTGGTATGCTTTCCTTTACTGGTGAGTGCATATTGGGAGGCCACATTGTGGACACTTTTGGAAGACTGCATTCAATTCTATGATATAGGAAAAATTTTATGAAACTTGAGAGAGTTTAGAACATTTTTGCAAGGCTGTTTTGCCAGGGTTGGAGGCTTGAGCTATCCGGAGAAGCTGAATAGGCTGGGGCTATTGTTGCCTGGAGCATCAGAGGCTGAGCTGTTACCATAGAGAAGTTTATAAAATCATGAGGGGCATGATAGGTGAATAGCCAAGGTCTTTTCCCCAGGGTAGCAGAGTCCGAAACTAGAGGGCATAGGTTTAAAATGAGAGGGGAAAGATTTAAAAGGGACCTAAGGAGGAACTTTTTCACACAGATGGTGGTACGTGTGTGTGGAATGATCTGCCAGAGAGGTGATAGAGGTTGGTACGATTACAACATTTAAAAGGAAACTGATGGGTATATGAAAAGAAAGAGTTTAGAGGGATATGGACCAAATGCTGCCAAATGGGACTAGATTGATTTAGAATATCTGGCCAACATAGCTAATTTGGACTGAAGGGTCTGTTTCTGTGCTTACATCTCTATAATTCTAACAAAGTCTATCTCATTCGCTTTCTCGATAATCATACAATATAAATTGTTATTAAGTTCTTGATTAATTACAGTAATCAATCGCTTATCAATTAGATTCAAATATGAAGTGATAAAAACCCTAATGGTGTAAATTTTGTAAAAATAGGTTCCTTCAAGCATTCTGCACTTACAGTCATAGAGACATAGAGATGTACAGCATGCATTCAGATATTACTGCCCTTGAGAACCTACTTTTTAAATTCCTGCCTAACTTTCTATGTTCTCCCTTCCGAATTTCATCCTTTTCTCTTCCTATATCGTTAGTTCCAAAATGCAGAACAACCTCCTGCTGGTCCCTCTCCCCTTTGAGAATATTCCGCACTCTTTCCAAGATATCCTTGATTCTGGCTCCAGGGAGGCAACACATCATTCTGATTTCTTGCTGTTGGCCTCAGAAACGTTCTGTCTGTGCCTCTGACTAGAGAGTTCCCTAACACAATCGATCGCCTGGAACCTTGTTGCATTAGAGCCTGTCTCAGTACCAGAAACCTGGCTGTTTGTGCTACATTCCCTTGAGAGTCCATCACACCCTACGTCTCCCAAAACAGCAAACTTGTTTGAGATGGGCATAGCTACAGGAGACTCCTGCATTACCTGCCTCCCTTTCCTACCTTTCCTGGAGGTAACCCATTTACCTGACAGTAGCTGCGGTTTTTCTCCCTTCCTACAACTGCCATCTATCACACCCCCTTGCTCCTGTAAATTCCTCATTGTCTCTTACTGCTATGCCAAGCGATCTGATAGGATTTCCAACCAAACACAGTTCCTGCAGACATAATCACATTTCATAAAAAAAGAGATTAAATGACACACTTTATTAATTTCAAGGTGTATCCTTTACAATGGGATAATGGTGTAGAAATTCCACTGAGAATTACAGAAAATAGATGCATAGTCTGTTAAACTCTATTGTGGCTGCACTTGGAGTATTGCGTACAGTTCTGGTCACTGCATTATAGTAAGGATGTGGAAGCATTGGAAAGGTTGCAGAGAAGATTTACCAGGATGTTGCCTATTATGACAGGAAGGTCTTGTGAGGAAAGCCTGAAGGATTGAGGCTATTTTTGTTAGACAGAAGAAGGTTGAGATGTGACTTAATTGAGACGATAAGATAATCAGAGGATTATATAGGATGGATAGTGAGAGCCTTTTCCCTCAGATGGTGATGGCTAGCATTGGTCATTGGATGAAAATGGAATAGTCTAGGTTAGATAGGCTTCAGATTGATTCAGGTCAGCACAACATTGAGGGTGAAGGGCCTGTACTGTACTGTAATGTTCTATGTGCTATGTTCTAATCCAAAAACTCAGTCAATTGTTGCATCTTCACATGAATTGTGTTTTTCCTATCAGAGAGTCATTGATACCTATTCTATTTAAAAGAACAGTATTCTTATCGGCCATGAATAGTTTTTTGTTTGCTCTCTTGCTTTGTCCTGACAGCAGGAAGATGACTTTCAGTTTCACTGGCAAATCTCCATCCAAGTTTAAACGAGTACTTAATTAGGAGAACATGGTCTGGGTGACAGAGATTTTAAGACCCATGGTAGAAAGGCTTTGACAGGTAAGATTACTTTGAGTAGGTGGGGGATCCTGTCCTTGTGAGATACTTGGAAAGGGCAAAGGAATTGCAGAAGTGCTCTCAGTTCTTACATCAAACTTTCTTCTTAACTCCCAGACATTCAACATTTCCATTCCAATGAGATTCTGTGCTTAATGTTAACGGCAATGTTCAGTTTGACATATAGCAGCTGAACAGATGCACCATTCCTATTTATGGCATATCCTGGGCTGCTTTCCAAGACTAAGCACAGAACACTTATGTCCATGGAGCCAGCATTGCAGTTAAGAGCTTGCTTACCGAATGGATCCACTAAAAAGAACAGGGTCTTGCAAAATAATGGAAAGTCTGGAGCGCAGAGTGTGAAGAGGGAGCTTGCTGATGTCTATTCCATCAATGATGATTTTACCTATTATGTAAATATAAAGCACAAAGTTAAAATCCACAATGGATTATGTTTTGTTCACAGAGTCTAAGTCATTCTCGAGTTCAATGCTACTTGAACTATTTGCTAATGTTTTGCCAGTTCAGAGACTGATACAGTTTACAGATTGATGGAGCCCTTTCACCCTCCAGTTGGGAACTGAAACCAGGGTCAGCCAGTCAGAAAGAGAAACCATTTAATCATAAATCAGAACTACTAGGTGACTCCCACTTAAGCTGTAAATCAGTGACTGAGAGAATGTTGTGCTTTCTTGCAGTAATAAGAGGTTTACCACAAATTTTACCTCATTACAGCACTGAGAGACAGCATGATCAATGGCTGGACTAACCTTCAAATATATCCACCATTCTGAAGAAAGCCAGGGATAGGGAAGACTTTCCACTGCCAGTACGCCCACATATCCCAACCTGGAAAACAAATACATCACACACATGTACATGGAAACCTTGACTTTTTTTTCATTTGTGTCAACCGTGTGAATTTTATCAATCAGAAAATAAGCATGTATAATCTAATGCAGCAGGGACAAAACAGATATGTTCACTGGAGCTAATAGATATACTAATTGTGAGATAATTTGGAAGTGAGATATCAAATGTCATTCCTGTGTTCAAGGTTCAGGAGAAAGGATAAAGGAAAGCAGTGGGGAATGTGGACAATTATTTTCTTACATCCTGACCGATATCCTTCAGCTGCTGTTATTAAAATCAATTTATAGTGAAACAAAACAAAAAATTGTGCGGAGACTGCGGATCAAGATAAAAAAAAATAAAATGAGTGACAAAAAAAGTGACAAATGGCAAAATTGTGAATTGAGCGAAGAAAGGAATTTTACATTTAATGATGTTGAATGCTCAGTGAATTCCATTGATGGAAATCACTTGTTTCTATTCTGCATTGTGAGGTAGATTCTTGTCTACTCTGTCTGACATTTTGAGAGATCATTACCAAAAGAGACACTTGTGTTTATCATTTTTCACTATCCCTGGATATCTCTAAGCACTTTACAGCCCATGAAATACTCTTGAAGTGTTGTCATTGTTTTAGCGTAGGAAACATTGTGACTAATTTCCACGCAAACCTTGGACTGGGTATTTTATGTTTTGCCAGTTGAGAGACTGATACAGTATACCGATTGATGGAACCCTTTCATTCACCAATTGGGAACTGAAACCAGGGTCAGCCAGTCAGAAAGAGAAATCATTTAATCATAACCATCTGACCACATCAAGGACTGAGTACTCTGTTTTAATGATGTTGACTGAAGCACAAATGTGGCCAGAATTCCCAGGGTAACCAGAACCCTGTTTTATAATTGAAATGTTGGAATGTTTTACTTTCACCTCAAAAAGCAGATGGGGCCTCGGTTTACCACCTCATCTGTGAGACGGCATCTCCAACAATACAGCACACCATTAGTACTGCATTGTCCATTCCTGATGAAGGGCTTTTGCCTGAAACGTCGATTTTCCTGCTCCTCGGATACTGTCTGACCTGCTGTGCTTTTCCAGCACCACTCTAATCTAACTCTGGTTTCCAGCATCTGCAGTCCTTGTTTTTACCTGCATTGTAGTGTCAACCTTGATTTAATGTGAAAGAGGTTAAACACAGAGAACCTTGTTTGGTTGCAAATTAGACAAGCTGGGAAAAGATTTTATTTCAAAACATTCTGAGAAAGTACGGTGTATGTTGTGAAAATATACATAATCCAGGCTGTCACTTAAGTGCATTACAGAGGGAATATGTTACTTACAGAGGTGCAGCTTTTTGTATGGGGGTCAGATTGAGTTTTCTTATGCCTTTTTTATCTTGAATTTTAAAATTATTTATCCCTCAATGAATATCACTAAATCGATTAATCTGCTATTATCTTTCTTGGCTGCCAAGACAATGAATGTCACTTTAAGAATATTTCATTGGCTCACACTTGCATGTCCTGACGATCATGAATAGATAGTATATAAAGGTGGGTTTTCTTCAGTTGGATTGGCTGCATCCACCAAGATACAGCCAACCATTACTCCCTTTAGATTAGTATGCAAGATATCATTAAAAGTCACATTATTATGTTATTATTCATTCATGGAATGCTGGTGTTGCTGGCTGGGCCAGCATTTATTGACCATCCCATCCCTATTTGTGAAATAACTCTACACAGGCTGGTATCTGGTTACCAAGTCACTTTTATTTATATGTGGAGAGTCCTTGGCATTGACCAGGCTCCCTCAGAGCCAGTTCTGAGTGAGCAGAATACCTGACCCTCTTGTTATTATCCGTCAGCCAGGGCTCCCTGTTTGGACCAGATTAACAGCCCCAATCAGGGAACTCGTATTCTATGAGGTCCACCTGGCTGACCTCATTGCAATCGATACAATTTGCCATTGAGAGGCTGGTGGGGAGCTGCCTTCTTGAACCAGACCATTTGGTGTGGATATACCAACAGTGCTGTTGGGAATGGAGTTCCAGGATTTTGGTCCATCAGTTATCTGGACTAGCATCTAATTTTTCTGTCATGATTGTTTTGACATTGTTTGTCCTCTCCCAATCAAACCCTGGTATTCGGGAGGGGGGGGGGGGGGTGCGGAGGTGGGTGCGTGCAGTGAAAATAATTGGCATAC
This sequence comes from Hemiscyllium ocellatum, assembly GCF_020745735.1. NCBI lineage: Eukaryota > Metazoa > Chordata > Chondrichthyes > Orectolobiformes > Hemiscylliidae > Hemiscyllium > Hemiscyllium ocellatum. The sequence continues at coordinate 51,317,253 of NC_083423.1, forward strand.
TTTGCAAAGACTAACTCTTGGAAAAGTAACAATACACTGGGTGGGATCTTTACCAAGAACTTGGGAACTTCAGAGCTGTATTTCAATGCTTTTATTTTTATGTCTTTTAAATATATCGTTAAACCCTTGTACACTTTCCACAATACCAATGTTGGCTGAAAACCAAGTATGTGCCTTTGTCTGAAAAAGTGCAGAGGTGTTTGGAAATCTATTTTTCTTTGGCTCTCCATGTTACCATAAACACTGGCTGCACTGAGCAAAACCTCAACCATTTGATACTTTATAATTAACGTGGTTTTAGAGAAGTTTCAACCCAAATCCCTCAAGAGGCATTGCTCTTTTGATTCAAATTAATGTACATAAATGTTATAAAAGAATCCTACCTCAGCTGGGAGATTTGGCCCAGAGTACATAAGATCAAGGAGTCGAACATATGGTTGAAAGATAAATGCAAGATAGTTTGGGCAGCACGGTGCCTTGCATCACCAGGTAACTGGGTTCAATTCCAGCTTCGGGTGACTTTGTGTGTGCATTTTGCACTTTCTTCCTGTGTCTGTGCGGGTTTCCTCCCTCAGTCCAAAGATGTGCAGGTTAGGTGGTTGTTTGGCAATGGCAAATTGCCCATAGTGTCCTGGTTCATGCAGGCTGGGTGGATTAGCTACGATAAATGTGGGGGTTACAGGATAGAGAGAGTTGGATTTGAGTTGGATACTCTTTGGAAGGTTGGTGTGGACTTGATGGGCCGAATGGCCTCTTTCCATATTGTTGGGATTCTATGATAGGCGTTGATGAATAAGGCACTGGCACCACTACAGTGAAAAGGGGAGCTGTGCCACGTACGGACCAGTACACTGGAAAATTGTCTAAGTGGGGTGGTAGAGAGTGCTTGAAACGGAATAGCTGACAGTGAGGGTAAATGAAGGATTCATGTGAGATGAAGTTTAGAAGGGGGAACAACAAGGCATGACTGCAGAGATGTGAGGTGGCTAATGATGACCAGCATGTGGCACTAAGGGACAATGCACAAATATTAAAGTGCACTTACAAATAGGGTCAGTGTCAGGGTGGGGTGTGAATGACAAAGGACACAATTCAAAGCTGATCATTAGACTCATCTCCACTTTCTCATCTACTCTCTGCATGCGTTGATTTCTTTTAAGACCAAACACAGTGGCACAGTGGTTAGCACTGCTGCCTCACAGTGCCAGAGACCCAGGTTCAATTCCCACCTCAGGCAACCATTTGCGTGAAGTTTGCACATTCTCTCTGTGAGTTTCCTCCGGGTGCTCCAGTTTCCTCCCACAGTCCAAAAAAGGTGCAGGCTAGGTGAATTGCCTGCAGTGTTAGGTGAAGGGGTAAATGTAGGGGAGTGGGTCTGGGTGGGCTTCTCTTCGGAGAGTAGGTGTGGACTTGTTGGGCCGAAGACCCTGTCTCCAGTGACACTGTAAGTAATCTAATCTAAAAAAATTCTCCATGTCGGTATATAAATAGATATATTGATGTTGCATCTGCAACCCTCTAGGCTTTTGTTGGACCTGTTGAATTCCAAAGATTTATCCTTTGAGTGAAGAAATTTCTGATTTGTTCAATCCAAAACCGTTGTCCCCTGATCCAAAAACTGTGGCCATTTGTAGTTTATCCAGGCAGGGTAAGAACCTGACAGTATCTATCCTATTTAGATAAAAACAATGACTGCAGATGCTGGAAACCAGATTTTGGATTAGTGGTGCTGGAAGAATACAGCAGTTCAGGCAGCATCCGAGGAGCAGTAAAATCAACGATTTTACTGCTCCTGGGATGCTGCCTGAACTGCTGTGCTCTTCCAGCACCACTAATCCAAAAATCTATCCTATTTAGCCCTTCCAGAATCTTATGGATCACCTCTCTTCCTCTAAAATTCAGAGTGGATAGGGCCAAGAACTCAGCTTTTCATGTTAGACTGTGGTGAGACAGGTTAGTTTTATCCTACTGTTGATGCAATAGTCAGCCTGCTCAGTATTAGATGAACCACAGCTTCAGACATTTGGTCCATGTCCTTGACTGAAGAGCCAATGGTGTGACACTGCCATCTGTGGGATTATGGCTAAATGCCTTTTCATAGTGTTATAGATGTTTACAGCACAAGAGGCCATTTGGGCCTTCACATCCATGCCAACCAACAAAGATCTGACTACATTATCCCCATTTTTCAGTCATGGTCCGTAGCTCTGGGAGTGATGACAACACCGATGAATATCTAAACACTGCTTCAATGTTAACGAGAGTTTGGTGATTCGTCCACCCTTTCAGTCAGTGGGTTTAAGATTTCTCTGGGTGAAAAGATTGCTCCTCAATCCTCTTTTTAGCATTCTACCTCTGACCTTAAGTTCATGCTCCTTAATTGTTGACATCTTTGCTAATGGGAAACGTGACGTTTTATCTATACCTCTCAAAGCTTTCAAAATGAACAGCTACCAGTACTGTTCATCTGTTGCTCCAATACAGCATATTACACAAATCAACAGTGAGATATAAGCCAAACCTGAGCTTTGAATTTGAAATGCCTTTAATCTAGGCTGTTGGTATTTGCCTGGTTGATGTCTGTGGTTCTCTCTCATTTCCATTTCCCTGTGCAGTGCTGCACTTGCCCCATTGTCTACGATGAGGTTGCAACAGTTCTGCAACTTCTTACAAGGACCATTAAACAACAAGGTTTGAAAGACTCTTGCAATTACCTTTTGACCTGGTGTGATGTAGGCTTTGACGTGCTTAAGAACAGGTTTGAGAGCTGGGTCATATCGAACACAGAGATCCTGAATCTTTATCTCTCCTTGCTGTGGCCAGTCTTCTGGAACTTGGGAAGGGTCTGGATGAAAAGTGAAGATGTAGAACTAATATATAATCTCAAACAAATGATCTTAGTTCAGGCCTTTTTACAAGTTCTCAGAACTTTCTTTCTATCCACTGCTACTTATTCTAAATCAACTCACACATAAGCAGTTCAGGCCAACTTGCCTCCTGACTTTCTCTCCCACTGTTCAGGCAAGTGACACACACTAGGTTCTAGAACTTGCCGTAAGGGAAGTTGCAGGTGATAACCAGCACCTGCAGACTGAGTTGTATAATCTTTGATTATTCAACCTCCCAGTGTGACTCTTTCTTGTTTTTAGATCTGGAGGAATTCCAGCGAATTGAGAGCGGTAAGGTTCAAACATGAACCCAGAACAATACCTGTTCTTAAAATAATTTATGCGTGGGATGCAGGGTTGCTGGTAGGCCAGCAATTATTGTCCATCCTCACTTGTCCACCCTTTGAGAAGGTGGTGAACTGTCTTTCTGAACCACTGTTGGTAGACCCTCAATGCTGTTCAAGAGGGAGTTCCAGGATTTTGACTCAGTGACACTGAAGAAACCGAGCTATTTCCCAATCCGAATGGTCTGTGGCTTGGAGGGGAACTTGCAGGTGGCAATGCTTCCATGTATCTGCTGCTTTTGTCCTTCTAGATGGAAGTGGATTTAGAAGATGCAGTATAAGCAGCCTTGGTGAATTTCTTGTAGATGGCACACACTGTTGCTACTGACCGTCAGTGGTGGAGGGAGTGGATGTGATGCCAATCAAGCGGGCTGCTGGATGGTGTCAAGCTTCTTGAGTATTGTTGGAGCTGCACTCATCCAGGCAAGTGGGGAGGATTCCAATCACACTCCTGACTTGTGCTGTGTGGATGATGGACAGGCTTTGAGGAGTCAGGAGGTGAGATACACATTGCCAGATTCTTAGTCTCTGACCTGCTCTTGTAGCCACTGTATTTATATGGTTAGCACAGTGTGGTTTCTCATGAATGCTAACATCCGTATCCCACCAGCTTCTGCAACCACCCGGGGTGCCAAAAGTGCAGGCGCTTAGTGATGATAATGCCATTGAATGTCAAGGGATAATGGTAAATTCTCTCATTAGAAATGGTCATTGCCTCACATTTGTGTGGGGTGAATATTACTTACTACTTTTCAGCCCAAGCCTTGATATTGTCTGGGTCTTGCTGCATTTCGCTATGGTCTGCCAGTAACATCCATTTTTTAAAAGAGATTAAACACATGAGAAGGTTTAAAAGTTCTGAATGGCTTTAATGAATTTATATCATTTTCACTGATAAGTGTGTAGGAGTGAGAGCGATGTTAGATTGTTGGATGATTCATTATTTCTTTCATCTCCACATTGCTGCTGAAGTGCTGCCCAATGAGATACTGAGTGACTAGTCATGGAGTTAACTTGTCCCAATTACTGTGATTTTCTCCAGTATTTCAGTCTTAAAAGCTTTGCCAGTCTGGCCTGGGACTGCCATCTTTGTCTGCCTCAATGGCTGTGAACAACAATGTAATATTTACAACGTTACCATTCTTTGGTACCATAGTATATCTCAGGAAAATTTAAACAGCACAACTGCATCATTAATCTAGGGGTAAAAACAATGACTGCAGATGCTGGAAACCAGATTCTGGATTAATGGTGCTGGAAGAGCACAGCAGTTCAGGCAGCATCCAAGGAGCAGCGAAATTGATGTTTCAGGCAAAAGCCCTTCATCAGGAATAAAGGCAGTGAGCCTGAAGCATGGAGAGATAAGCTAGAGGAGGGTGGGGGTGGGGAGAAAGTAGCATAGAGTACAATGGGTGAGTGGGGGAAGGGATGAAGGTGATAGGTCAGGGAGGAGAGGGTGGACTGGATAGGTGGTAAAGGAGATAGGCAGGTAGGACAAGTCCAGACAAGTCATGGGGACAGTGCTGAGCTGGAAGTTTGGAACTAGGGTGAGGTGGGGGAAGGGGAAATGAGGAAACTGTTGAAGTCTACATTGATGTCCTGCGGTTGACGTGTTCTGAGGCGAAAGATGAGGCGTTCTTCCTCCAGGTGTCTGGTGGTGAGGGAGCGGCGGTGAATGAGGCCCAGGACCTTCATGTCCTCGGCAGAGTGGGAGGGGGAGTTGAAATGTTGGGCCACAGGGCAGTGTGGTTGATTGGTGCGGGTGTCCCGGAGATGTTCCCTAAAGCATTCTGCTAGGAGGCGCCCAGTCTCCCCAATGTAGAGGAGACCGCATCGGGAGCAACGGATACAATAAATGATAGTAGTGGATGTGCAGGTAAAACTTTGATGGATGTGGAAAGCTCCTTAATCTACTATATACAAGTGAATTCAAGCCTAGTTTACCAATCGAACTCAGAACTTAGTCTTTTTGACCCCAGTATCATTTGTTATGAATCTTTGCTCCAAGGCATACATATCGTTTCTGAGGTTGGTCGGAACTGAACTGAGGAGAAAGTGAGGACTGCAGATGCTGGAGATCAGAGCTGAAAATGTGTTGCTGGAAAAGCGCAGCAGGTCAGGCAGCATCCAAAGAGCAGGAGAATCGACGTTTCGGGCATGAGCCCTTCTTCAGGTTCCTGAAGAAGGGCTCATGCCCGAAACGTCGATTCTCCTGTTCTTTGGATGCTGCCTGACCTGCTGCGCTTTAACCAGCAACACATTTTCAGCTCCGATCTCCAGCATCTGCAGTCCTCACTTTTTAAGCACAGAGGGTTATCTCAGATTACAACAGGATCTTTACCAGATGGGCCAATGGGCTGAGAAGTGGCAGATGGAGTTTAATTCAGATAAATGCAAGGTGCTGCATTTTGGGATAGCAAATCTTAGCAGAACTTATACACTTAATGATAAGGTCCTAGGGAGTATTGCTGAACAAAGAGATCTTGGAGTGCAGGTACATAGCTCCATGAAAGTGGAGTCGCAGATAGATAGGATAGTGAAGGTATGCTTTCCTTTATTGGTCAGAGTACTGAGTACAGGAGTTGGGAGGTCATATTGCGGCTGTACAGGACATTGGCTAGGCCACTGTTGGAATATTGCGTGCAAATCTGGTCTCCTTCCTATCAGAAAGATGTTGTGAAACTTGAGAGGATGTTGCCAGGAATGGAGGATTTGAGCTATAGGGAGAGGCTGAACAGGCTAGGGCTGTTTTCCCTGGAGCATAGGAGGCTGAGAGGTGACCTTATAAAGGTTTACAAAATCATGAGGAGCATAGATAAGGTAAATAGGCAAAGTCTTTTCTCTGGGTTCAGGAAGTCCAGAACTAGAGGGCATAGGTTTAGGGTGAGAGGGGAAAGATATAAAAGAGACCTAAGGGGCAACTTTTTCATGCAGAGGGTGGTGCGTGTATGGAATGAGCTGCCAGAGGAAGTGGTGGAGGCTGGTACAATTGCAACATTTAAGATGCATTTGGATGGGTATATGAATAGGAAGGGTTTGGAGAGATATGAGCCAGGTGCTGGCAGGTGGGACTAGATTGGGTTGGGATATCTGGTCGGCATGGATGAATTGGACTGAAGGGTCTGTTTCCATGCTGTACATCTCTATGACTCCATGATAAATTTATCTATCAGTTAGGAAATTAAGCCACATTGACTAGGAAGCATCATATCAGATTCCTGATCTGTGTACAGTAGTCAAGTGGAATAGATGTAGGGTTAAGGGAAGCTAGAAAACATTACTGAGTTCCTACTGCTGGTTAGTATCCAGGGACTGCTGAAAAGTGCAAGCAAGTGAGAAATAGGTGAGGATAGAATTGTGACGTCCTCTGGCTAATGCAGCCCTGGCTACCCATCAACTAAGCTCATGAATAAAGAATTGCCAAATTAGCAAGTTAACAAGCAAATTAGAGTGCCAAAAGAATTATGTTCAGCAATATAACTATTGTAAAATTTTACCTTAATGTTTATAAATTAGAGAATATCAACATATATCAATTTTATGAAGTCCATTTTTATGTATCGCTAAATGAAGCACTGCTGTATACTGGAACTGGAACACTTCTTTCTGCTATTTCTTTTTACTTCTAGGTTTATGTTCCAAAGGATAGATTATATCTGTAAATCATACCAATAGTTCCTTCATAATTTTCACTCTCAATATTCAGGAAACTGTTGACCTTCTTCACAGCTCCCATCTGCACTTCCAAATCAGCGAGATTTCTCACTACCCAGTTAAGGTAATTACAAACCTATACAAGGAAACAAAAATCATTTAACCAGTGTCTTTGAGGACAACCCAAAGTGCTTCACAGTGAACAATAGTAACTTGTATTTATGTAGTACCTTTAGTGTAATAAAATATCAAAAGATAGTTCATAAGTGCATTATAAAGTATGACACAGAGTCACTTCAGGAGACATTAGGTTATATTACCAAAAGCTTATTCTAAAGGGCATGGGTTAAGGAGAGACATTAAGGACGAAAGTGAGGTAGACAGACTGAGAAGTGGGGGAGGGAATTCCAGACTGAAGGGATGGCCGGCAAACATGAAACTTCAATAATTGGGAATGAACAAGAATCATGGAAGCCAACCTTCCATCCATTAGCTATTATCCTTAATACATTGAAAAAATTGATCAAATCACTCCTTAGCCATATACGTTTTGAGGATTTCAACCATAGTTTCTCTAATCTCTCCTTGTAATTTGACTTCGAGTCGGGTTTATTCATTAACAGGTGTCGCTAGCTGTGCCAGCATTTATTACCCATCACTAATTGCCCAGGTTGCAGTTTAGAGTCAACCAAATCCTTGAAAAGCAGATTAAATGATAAAACCTGCCATTAAACAACAAGCCAAAGAATGCCATATAACTGACAGATCCAACAATTAATTTTGCATTGAATACAAATCTAATTAAAATATCTCGGAAATGATCAGTTTGAATCTGCATTCTGACCCAATTAGGGGGAGATTGCAACATCAGACATGATCCTAACGCAACCAAGGAGATGGAGTATCAGGATTTGGAAGGTGCTTATAGCTGACAAAGGCAAATGGGACTACTTACCGTTAATGCATAGGTAAGGCCAAATCCCACAAAACCAGATGAAAGACCATAGTGATGGGAATATGTTATGGAAGCGAGAGCAGCAGTGAGGACAATGTAAGCACCAAGATAGTCCTGTGCAAATCAATAGGAAGAAAGTGCCAATTTACTGTAATGCGAGAAGCTCTCTACAATTAGCACAGGCTTCCCGCTAATCTGGGAAATGATAATTTATTTGACTGTACATTTTGCTCTGATCCATTTCATTTCAATTATACATCAGATGAATTATTCACTAAAAATATATCTTTGAAAAACATTGTTACAAATATGAAGTACTATTTGCAAAACTCAGACCCCTGAATGGAACATATTATTTGTAACAGATTTAGGTCCACAAATAGTTATAAATAAATACATTTTGAAAATGGGTTTGTGTCTGGTGGATTTGAAACATGAATGTGTTTGGTCCTTATTTGGCTTGTTTTATTCATTATGTTGCAAATCACTTGAGTAAAACTGTAACCAACATGGCAAGAAAATGTCAAGAGAAAATGCTGGAAAATGTCAGCAGGCCCAGCATTTTCTCTTTTGGTTTCAGATTCCAGCATCCGCAGTAATTTGCTTTTATTTGGCACGAAAATGTGATGTTTATGAGCAATCAATTCAGCTGAACAAGAGTGGCTGTGCCATAGAATTGCTTCTCTCATTGAAATATGTCTTTATACTGAGATGTTTGAGATCCACTGGCATAGGGTATCCTCCATTTTATTAATAAGGGGATAAATCATTAAGATCACTAGGGCAAGGAGCTGATGTTCAACTTGTATAAGACATGTTTTAGATCTCAATATTATGCGTGCCACTTCTGCATGCCACATTTTAAGTAGGATATGAATGTACTGGAGAGGGTTGACAAGAATGGCTCCAGGAACGAGAAACCTCAGTAATGAGGATAAATTAAAGAAGGTGGGACTGTCTTCCTTGGTCAGAAGAAGGCCAAGAGGAGATTTGATAGAGGTTTTCAAAATCGTGAGCAGGCTGGATAGATTAGATAGGGATAAACCGTCCCTGCTCGCAAATGGAACAAGAATGGGAAGGTATAGATTTAATGTAATTTGCAAAACCAGGGTGCGGGCTGTTTAACAGGTTGTTACATGAAAGAAGACATTTCCACACAACAGGTAGTTAGCACATGAATGTACATCCTGGAAATGTGGTGGAGGCAGGTTCAATTGAGGCATTCAAGAGGGGAATTGGATGGTTATTTGGATAGAAATGATGTGCAAGGAAACGGGCAAAAAACTAGAGATTGATTCAATGCTCATGTGAAAAGCCAGTGCAGGAATAGCCTCCTTATGGACAGCAACAATGCTGAAAGTCTGTGATATGCACACCTATTCTAGAGGAAATAATCTTTTTGAGGTGGACACATGATGTAGGTCAGGGCAGAGTGAGCATGGAATGCATGCTTGTTCCAGTGCCTAGGTACAATACATCTTGTGTTCCTGATCAGCAACACAATCATCAATGTTGGTTTTCACTAAATCTTCTCTTGAAGGAAGGTGGCTGTTTTCTCCACAGGAAACACAAGGATTTACATTTTTATAGAAACTTTCCTGGGCTCACCAGGACTTCGAGCACATTATAATCAACATGATACAATTATTGTAAGTGTAGTCACTGTTGCAAAGTAAGCAATGGGCCAGCCAATTTGCACACAGCCAGTTCTAGAAATAGTAGTAAACTAGCAATCAGATGAGGGAGCAGATTACTGCAGATGCTGGAATCTGAACTGAAAACAAAAAGTGCTGGAGTTCACAGAGGGTCAGGCAGCAGCTACATAGAGACAGCAAGTAACGTTTCGAGTCTATATCACTCTTCATTAGAGCTGAAATGAAGTATGGAGGGGGCAGCTTTTATGCAATAGTCGTAGGTGGAGGTGGTGTTGGAGTGTTGGGGGAGAATGGATTGCCTCCCCTTCGATCCCAATGAGTCTGTCTTCTTTCCAGTCTGGTAGTTAGACACACCATAGTTTGGCTGTTCTCACATTATGATCACTTCATCTGAACTATCAACATCCTCTCTCCCCCAGCACTCCAAACCTACCTGACCCCCCCCCCCCCCCCCCCCCCCCACAACTATGGCACAAATGCTGACCCCTCCAAACTTCATTTCAGCTCTGATGTAGAGTCATCTAGACTTAAAACATTAGCCTGTTTTATCTCCATGAATTCTGTCTGTCCTACTGTGATCTCTGGCATTTTTCAGTAACAATCAGATGAACTGGTTTCTGTGAGGTTGGTACAAGCGTAGATATTCACTGGACACCAGGGGAGGTCTCCTGGTCTTCTACAAATAGTGCTAGGGGCTTTCAGATCCAACAGGAGAGGAAAGTTGTTGTCATGGTCTGACACCTTTGGCAGTTCAGCACTCATTCAACCCAGGATCTGTGAGCAAGGTTCGAGAGTGAGACAGTAATCCATAACTTGTTGACTTGGAGATGTGTTCTACCTGTGAAAAATGGCAAACCCCTCACTTATTCATACAAAAGCTTTCTGTCTCTGATGCTGGATTTAGAGGTAGTTAATACGTGTGCATCTGTGCATGATTGATCTATAGATCTCTGTGATTCTGGGACAACTCAAGGGAGATTTCCAGTTACACTGAAGCCTCCTGTGAAAGAAGAAATGGCAGAGCAACTTACACAATCAAGCATAACTTAAGCAAGGAAGCCTTGAAAGCCAATATCCATCTAGGTCTCTGGTCTGGCTTCAATTTGCTGGGTATCAAATGGACTCAACTACCTTACAGAGATTTACAAACTTTGTGGTTGCTCCTAAGATTTGTTCTCCATGGAGATCACAGGTCATCCTCAGGCAGCACTCAATATGATTGGAGTAGGTACATGAGACTACAATCTCTTTAAGTGCGCCTAGCTCCCTACCAGGTCCGCTCATATCCATTGAGAACCATCTTCAGCAGTAAATAGACTTTTCCCAGGATACCATTGCTTTCTAAAATATCTACTTCCCAAAGGCCAATCATAGACATAAAAAGACAGGAGCAACAGGAGGCCATCCAGCCTTTCAGCCTGCCCTGTCATTCTAGATCATGGCTGATGATCTAATTCAAATCCATTTTCCCAGCCTATCCCCATCCCTTGATACCTTTCGTATCTGAAAATCTATCAATCCCCGTTTTGAAGTTGCTCAATGATTGAGCTTCCACAGTCCTCTGGGGTAGAGAATTCCAAAGATTCACTAACCTGAGTAAAGAAACATTTCCTTATCTTAGACCTAAATCACGTTCCCCTTATTCTGAGACTGGATCTCCTAGTTCTTGACCTCCAATCAGGGAAAACATCCTTTGCAAGTCCAACCTGTCGAGTCTTTTAAGGATTTTGTATATCTCAATGAGATCACCTCTCAGTCTTTTAAACTCGAGAGAATATAGATCAGTTTCCTCAACCTCTTCCAGGAATCAGTCTAATGCCTTATCTTCTACTATTTGAATGGTGTTGCTTTGTAACATTCGATGTTTAGGACTCATCATTACTTAAATAATAGTTCTGTCAATACCATTTCACTGCTTTAATAAGTATTCCTCCAATGAGATCAGACAAGCTAGAACATTTTTCTTTAGAGCTTAGGAGACCGAGGGGGGATCTTACATAAGTGTATAAGATCATGAGAGGCATGGGGAATGTGAATGCACTCAGTCTTCCTCCCAGGGTTGGGACTAGAAGGTATCAGTTTAAGGTTACAAGGGGAAGAACAGAAGGGAACCTGAGGGCCAACATTTTTTACACAGAGGATGGTATACATATGGAATGAGCTGCCAGCGGAAGTGGTTAAGGAGGATACATTAACAACATTTAAAAGACATTTGGACAAATATGTGGATAGGAAAGGTTTAGAAGGATATTGGACCAAATGCAGGGAAATGGGGTTAGTCTGGATGGACATTTTGTCAACATGGACCAGTTTGGGCCAAAGGGCCTGTCTCTGTACTGCAGGACTCTAAAACTACATGACCCTAATAGCCCACTATTAATTGCAGATTAATTGCCTTCTATGATCACATGATGTAGCCATCATTAAACTAATGCCAATACAATGCATTGTGAACCAAGGAAAATGTTGGAAAGGAAAGGCTATAGGTGATAGGCATTTCATGATACATTTTTCAGGGAACAACCAGAGTCAACTCACCTAGTTTAAAATTCAAACAAAGCATGACAGTTAACTGTCAGTCATCATTAACTGGTGCATTCTGAAATCAGAGTTGACTTCCTAACCTATCAGCCACTCTCTTCTCATACAGTATAAATGTTCTTTCCTTTAACTTTGTTAATCCTTGTGAATTGACTTGATGAATGCAAGAAATAAGCTTCACCAAAACTCAAGTCTTGTTCTACCAAATTCGGTAGACCCTTCGGTCCAAATTATCCATGCCAACCAGATATCCTAACTTAATCAAGTCCCATTTGCCAACATTTGGCCCATATCTCACTAAACCCTTCCTAATCATATACCCATCCAGATGTCTTTTAAATGTTATAATTGTACCAGCCTCCGCCACTTCCTCTGGCAGCTCAGTCCAGAGCAGTGCAAATATGTAGTCCTTCTATATTGCAACAATTAATACATGAAGAAAGAATTCCTTAAACTTCCTAGATCTGAAGCCTCAATACTTCAATAGGATGATTAAATAAAAGCACATATTGTAGCTGTTCATTATAATCAAAAGAATAGCTATGCTTGACAGAGCAGCAAAGATTTTGTTTGAAATTCTCCCTTGTGGTAACATTGAGTCACGATCGATATTATTGGGATCTGAAATTTCAGTGGTGCAGAACATATATTTCACATCATCTCTTAATAAATTTATGCTTGAACAAACAACATGAAGAGAAAATATCATCCTAGGTCTTAACATCTTTCAAGAAAACAAGTCATCCTTAAGTAAAGTTACACTTGATATTTGTATCAAAAAAAACCTGGCTTGACGATTTCTAACTGAGAACAATATGGATGGTTGCTGCGCAAATGTTCATCGATTTGAGTGATGATGTCTGCACATTAATAAAAGGAAGCCTTTTATTTTTAAACTCTGCAACATTGGCTTTCAATTCTTAAAGCTTCTCACACCATTTGTTAGTTTACTTGCGATTGCAAACACTTTAAGAGTATAAATCTCTCCCATCATACCGTTCTGACCTCCAACCATCTGTTAGCTGCTGACAGGAACAAGTAGGCGATGTTGTTGGCATCTGTGAGCTCCAGCATACGCTGCTTAAACCTGGTCTCATGTCTGCGATAGAAACAAAGTCCTTACTTTCCAATTATTCTGTAACTGCTATTTCTCTAAGCTCCATATGTCAACTACATCCACAGTTTTGCAGCTATTGTTTCACTTGCTCAAGTTTGTTTTTCCACATATGTTGTGCATTTCTCCCATTTTCATCTCACCCATGCCCAAACATGGGGCCCTGCATGGTTTAAAATTATCCTTGCTTTTCACAGAAAGACTAATAAAAGCCAATTTCACCTGCATCATCATCTATTTGGCACACACCCTGTGGTTGGCAACACTGACATGTTTCTGCTTCTACCTAAAACATTACCTTTGTTTCTCACCATGGATGCAGTCAGACTTATGGGTTGGATGGATTCTATTCCAAACCCCCAGCCTCCCATCCCAGCATATATAATTAGGTCTGGGGGCATCTCTTAAAATATAGGAGGTGGTCTGTTCACTGCCTCCCTGCTGACCCCCAACTTTCCTCCGATACTACAGTTGGCAGGGAGGGCATCAGTGAAGGGTGGAAGCCCTTCCAGCTGTAGTCCTCACGTTGTCTGTTAATTGGCCAAATTTAGCCTTTTTTGAATTAGTTGTTCATGGGATGTAGGCATCGCGGGCTGGGCCAATGTTTTTGGCCATCTCCACTTGCCCTCAAGAAGCATTACAGCAACTCACTCAAATTCTTTCGGCAGTGCCTTACAAACCTGTGATCTCTATCCAGAAGGACAAGGGCAGTAGATTAATGGATATGTCACCAGCTGCACTTTCCCCTCCAAACCACACACAGTGGCTCTGGATGGGTTACCGTTTGGAGGGTTGGTGTGGATTTGTTGGGCTGAATGGCCTGCTTCCGCACTGTAGGGATTCTATGATTCTATGATAAATTAGAGGTGAGCTACCTTCTTGAACCATGGCACGTGATGTAGGTACTCCCACCATCTATTAGGTAGGGAACATCAAGATTCTGACAGTGGCGGAATGGTAATATAACTCTAAGTCAGGATGGTGTGTGTGGCTGGAAGGGCAACTTGGAGGTGATGGTATCTGCTTCCCTTGTGCTTCTAAGTAGTAGTGGTTGCATGTTGTAGAAGGACTCAAATGAGCTTTGCTGAGTTCCTGTAAATGGTAAGTATTGCTGCAATGGTGTACCAGTGGTTCAGGAATTCAAATGTTGTGTGTATTAGATAGAGTGTCAATCAAGTGGATTGCTTCATTCTGGATGTTGTCAAGCTTCTTGGGGTTACACCAATCCAGGCAAGTGGGGAGTGACATGTGATTTTAACTCAGGAGGTGAGTTACTTACCATGTTGATGCTGCATTTATTCAATGCTGAGGAGGACATCCACTGCTGAGATTACTAGGCAGGCACAAGGGAGAGGATTCACAAAAGCCAGCACCCATGTTTATTGCTAAGGTGAATGTCACTCAAGGTGTTTACTGGTTGCAACAGATATGGCATTCAGTGCAGAAAGTTTGTGACACAGGACAATTACCCAGAACTCCAAATTACTGCCTTACCGGAATGCACGGATTGTTGTAAGTCCTTCTGCCGTTTCGGAGAAGTGGCACAATAGAGGCAATTGTGTACTGTCATCGAGTTCCTGAAGATCCCTTCACAAATTGGAGAGAAAAGGTTAAGGCACAACAAGACTTTTCATCTACAGTTGTACATCATGGTAAATCATTTTGTATTGAGAAGATTAAACAAACATCTGCAAAAGGCAGAGTGGCTTTCGGAGAGGATTTCAACTTTCATCAAAATTGGGATAAATCGAACGATACATTTGGGAAAATGGTGAATTTTTTGAATAGGTCCAGAACAGTTTTCAGCAACAATATATCCCAAAATTAACAAAGGGCATTACATGTCAAGTCACATTTTGATCTTTGCACAACCACCTGATGAAGGAGTGGTGCTCCGAAAGCTAGTGCTTCCAAGTAAACCAGTTGGACTATAACCTGATGTTGTGTGATTTTTAACTTTGTACACCCCAGTCCAACACCGGCACCTCCACATCATTTTGATCATGGCAGTGATTGCCTCGGTGTCAGTAAATTGTGGGCTCAAGGCCATCAGGCAAAATATGACAGTCTGTTACGCTTTTTACTTTACAAACTTTTGTTATGCACCTTTTTAATAATTGGTACCCTGCACCTACAGGGGGCAGTCCGCTGGTGCTATAGGAAGTGATGTCACACTGTGGCCTCAAGGGCAAAGTTAGGGTTCAGACTTTGGAGGAGTTAGGTCATGGAGGAAGATCAAATAGCATGGTGAGGCTAGAATGTGTGTTCTGGATCAGTTAAGGTTTTAGATGCCATGATTGTAAGCAATTTCACTCTCATGTGTCCACTACAATCAAAATGGGCAAAAGCAGCTATTGAAAGAGTCTTTTGAAGAAATGCAGAGTGGTTGGAATGGTTTAGTTTTTAGGTTTAATTGTTAAATTTTCCTTTTGTATGAATGGTAATGGAGCTATATTTAATTTCATCTATCTGTAAAGTGTCACAGTTAAACTGTGACATATGCAGTGTGAATTTGGCAAGAACTGAAGCTGCAATTTTCAAAAGTAAAAATGAATTGCCTTGTTCTTCCAGCAATTCAAATAATCTTAATTTTATAATTTGAGGTCGGGAACTTGGCTTTGGATGAGGGACCCTAGGGATCAAGGTGTTTCAGTGGTTAGCACTACTGCCTCATAGCACTAGGGACCCAGGTTTGATTCTAGCCTCAGATGACTGTGTGAAGTTAGCACATACTCCCAAGGTCTGCACAGATTTTCTCCCATGGTCCAAAGATGTGCTGATTAGGTGGATTGGCCATGGGAAATGCAGGGATGGTGGGGTGGAGGTGGGGGAGGGGGTGGGTGGGATGGTCTTCAGAGAGTCAGTGTGGACTCACTGGGCTGAATGGCTGTGAAAAGAGACACATCCAACGCAAACACTAGCTGCATTTCATCTCGTGAGGTTAACTCAAGTTCCCGGCCTCAAATTACAAAATCAAGGTTATTTGAACTGCTGGAAAAACAAGGCAATTTATTTTTATTTTTGAAAATTGTAGCTTCGATTCTTGCCAACTCCACACTGCCTCTGTCACAGTTTAACTGTGACACTTTACAGATAGATGAAATTAAATATAGTTGCATTACCAATAATACAAAAGGAAAAATTAACAATTAAAACCAAAACTAAACCATGCCAACCACTCTGCATTTCTTCAAAAAACTCTTTCAATGGCTGCTTTTTCCCATTTAGGTTGTAGTTGACACACATAAGAGTGAAGTTTGTTTACAAACATGGCAAGAGTGAGGACTGCAGATGCTGGAAACCAGAGTTTAGATCAGAGTGGTGCTGGAAAAGCACAGCAGGTCAGGCAGCATCCGAGGAGCAGGAAAATCAATGTTTCGGGCAAAAGCCCTTCATCAGGAATAGAGGCAGGAAGCCTCCAGGGTGGGGAGATAAATGATTGGGGGGTGGGGGGGTCCAAACATATTCTAGAACACATATTCTATTGCATAAATCTTTAACAATGAGGAGTTCCAACTGTGGACCTTACTTACTTTGAGGCAACCCGGAAGTACTTCTGTATGAAGTAAAAGGCAACAACAAAGGGCAGCAAAGCTGTAAAGAAGATTGGTGTGACATACAAGAGCACCCCTAATGCTGACAGGCAGAGGAAGGTTGATCTAGTTAAGGACTCCAGTGTCGGTGGGATATGCTAGAAAAAAAGAAAGAAATATTTGCATTTACACGGTTTCATTCATGCCCGAAGTCTCAAAGCACTGTATGAGCACTGAAGTACTTTTGTAGTGTAATCATTGTTGCAATGTACAAAAGGCAGCATCCAATTTACACATAGGTAGCTTGCACAAAATAGTAATGTGATAAGACAAAGTATTATGTTCTTTTTAAATGATGATTGAGGGATAAATATTGATCAGAACACATAGGACAACTGCCGTCCTCTTTCTCATCATGGTGTCTGTGGGACATTTTAAGTCCACCCGAGATTACATAATTGTCATCATTATCTTATCCTAAGGACAGCACTTCCACCACTGCATCACTCTCTCAGTTTTGCAGTGGAGTATCAGTCTGAGTTCAAATCCTGGAAATGGACTTCAGCATACAGCCACTTGACTGAGAGGCTGTCCCCAAATGGTCTGCCACATTTCCCACAATGTAACAATGAGTAGATATCATTCTCTACCCGATCAAAGCCTTAATCATCCCAAAGACCTCAATGAGATGACACCTTAATCCTTTATAACCTAGCATCTACACTAGTCTGTTCAGTTTGACACAATGCTCACCAGCAGACAATTTATTTAACCTTCATATCTGTTCTATTGCAGGCCAGTTGAAATCGTCTCTGAGTTTTAACATTTCTAATGCTGTATTTCAAACCGTATGATCTACTTTTGATAAGTTTACCTTTTCAGCTGTCTTGAAGATTGGGCTTGGATTTAAATTGGATTGGTCTATGTTTGCAGGGGTAGGGGGAAGCATTGCAGTGGGTTTGCCGCTACCTTCTGCAGCGTGGCTGATCAGGAAACTCTCCACTCTTACTGCCTGCCATCAGGTGCATTGGAAGAATGTATAAACAATCTATTGTTGATTCGGCCTGTTGCACCACTATGTGATCATCCTTCCCATGGCCAACATTCCGGCTAAACAAGAGGATGCCACAAAACTCTTTTGACTCTCCCAAAATCAGCATTTTTCTCGAGGTAGCTATAGACTAGCTATAGACTTAACATTTCTCATTAGGAAAATGTTATGAAAGATGGAACAGCAGAGCATTTAAAAGTGCATAATACAATGAGATGGAGTCAGCCTGGCTTTATGAAAGGGGAACTTCGCCTGACAAACGCATTACACTTCCTTGACGAGCAGGGCAGAAAAATGGGAACCAGAAGGTGCAATATATTTGGATTTCACAAAAAGCATTCAATAACACTGCACGAGGCTACTTAATGAGAGAAGAATCTTCAGTGTTGTTTGTAGCATATTGGAATGGGTCAAGAACTAATAGGAGACATGATTGAGATAAAAGGGGGCATTTTCATAATGGCAACCTGTAATAAGTGGAGTGACATCAGGATCAGTGTTGGGGTTACAATTGTATAAAATACTCATTCATGATTTGGATAATGGAAGTGAACGTACTATCAGCAAGTTTGTGAATGGCACAAAAATAGATGGGAAGGTCCAAGCTCCATATTTTCACTTACACTGAGCTCTTGAATATTTTGACCTAATCATATTAATTTGCCCTGTATGTTTAGATGATTTGAATACTATCAATAGACAGGCAACATTCAAGATACAAAATAATTTTGATCTAACTGATGCTCATATAATTATTGAAGATTTTAGCTGATTTCAACTTGCCTGATTCCTAAAAGGAATTTGTTGAACTGCCCATTGTTCAACTGTATGTTCCATTTTACTAAGGCCATAGGGGCTTCCCAAATACCTTTATAGTTTGATAGGAACTGGATTTGACCATTCAGTTCCTCCAACCATTGTCACCATTCAGTAAAATCATGTCTGATCTGTTTCACAACTATTTACAATATCTTTGCTTTGCCCCTTGTTCTTTCCCATCAGAGGAAATAGTTTCTCTCTATCTACCTTATCAAATCCTTAACACGATAAAATACTTAATTCGACCACCGTATAATTTCATCTATAACCAACTATAACCAAGCCATTTGATATAAATCATCACAATACTCACCAGCAGAGGGGATAGTTAACATTCATACCTGATCTATTATATTTGTGTCAGCAGAGAAACGGTTGAGAATTTGACCTAAAGGTGTTGAGTCAAAGAACCTGAAAAATAAAGAACAATATACAATGTGAAGCTCAGTAGCATCAATGAATTGACTAGTTTACAGTTCAAAATACATAGAAGCCTGAATCACAGCAACAACAGTTACAAAATGAAAAATCCAGTGGATTAACACTCAAACTACTCCAAAAGTTAGGTCTATGATGTCAGTTCCAGAAGCATCCGAATAAGTTTAATGAAACCATTCTTACTGTGGTCAGTCACACATGTCATTAGAATGGAATGACATACTAAGCCACAGAAAATAATATTTTAGTGCCAGACCCACAACCTCTACCATCTTGAAAGACAAGGGCAGCAGATACACAGGGGCACTACCATCTGTAAGTTCCCCTTCAAGTCTCACAGCAACCTGATTTAAAACAGGATCAGTATTCCTTTGGTGTCAGTGGGTCAACTCTGCAGTACTCTGAGTGCACCTACTCCCTTTGGACTACAATAGTTCAAGACAGCTGTTCACCAACATCATCTTCTCAGAGAATTAGAGACAAATCCTGTCTAGTCAGTGACACTCATGCTGCGTGAAAGAACATTCAAAAAAGCTTAAAGCCAGGGAACCATTTTTGCCTTGGATGGGCAACTAGTGGTGCAGAAGTAGATGGAAAGAGAGTTGGGTGGGTTTTCCCCAGACTTGTGGTCTACTGCCAGTTTCCACCACAAGGACGTTACCTTGACTTTGTACGGTAATGTAAGATAGTTGATAGCTATGCTTTAACTCTCCTATCACTTTTGTTTGCATTGAAGACAAAAGGTGAGATGAAAACTTGGTTGCTCATCCACTTTCACCAATTTTACACTATCCAACTTGTATCGATTAAGCAATGGAGAGCTACAGAGGGTACAAGCTTTCAACAAGAATCAACAAAAGCAACTAATGACCTACATGGAACAGTTATCATTTCTATCGTACACAGTAGAAGTGTATGGACAGATATACTCCTGCAAAAGCAGGCACGTGCAAATAACTGGAAAAGCCGTTTCTTAACCACAGGCAGCCAGTCAGGAGAATTTGAGCTCACCATCTGCACAGACTACTAAAGATCAACCATCATGAAACAACAGGTCATGTGACTACAACAAATGACAAAGCAATGACACTCCTTGGGGAGAAACATCACCCAAATGAACAGCCGATGACAAAGTCCACCTGTACTATTAAGAGATTGATCTGATTTAAAGACTGGATGTGTAGTGCTTGTGTTGAGACCAATGGGAATAATGAACTGTGAATGTTTGAAAGGGAAATGAGTGGGATAAAATGCGATGCTGTATTGGTGAGCCTCCTACCTTGGTGTGGTCATGTGAACTGTACCATGAGAACATTGACTGGCAGTGTCTAACTTGCAACTAGTTCAATAAAATCACAATATAGACAACATGGCACTGGAGTAAACACAAAAAGCAGATGTAAGAAAATTGCACAATAATAATATCTGATTGGGGCCAATTTTGGGCAGTTGTTCAGCCTTGTGTGTTCTAACAGTAGATGGCAAATATTATCCCCTTAAAAACAAACTGATGAACAATAAAAATAATATTTTGGTGTACATAGCACCTTTCACTGGAATGTAGCTGCTGCAGCATCATCTCAGATATGATCAGTTGCTCAATTGCTACCTTAGCATTTACTCACTTATTGAGATGCTTACAGCTTCCCAGTATTGCCTTGGCTTTATGGCCCTTTTGCTAGACCTTAAACAATCACAGTCCTTTGGTCTTGTCTTGTTGTTTACTGCATATTCAAAGCCAGTCGGCTTGTCATGGTTGTCAGCAGTCACCAGTTAATGGGGTGATACATTGCCATACACTACCTTGCTGTGATAACATCTGCACCACCTCTCAGCACTTCAGACTTCAACCAAATGGCCATGATTCCAAGACTAAGAGGGCTAGTCCTCAGTCAAATCAAGGGAGACAACCTTCAGTTGGGGGATACTGGCACAGTCAAAGGCCCTTTCTGATTTTAGTCCAGGGGTTTGGAGATGGTCAGTCAGCCACCTGGCGCAGACGTGGTCAGGGGGTCTGTATCCCAACAGTACAGGGAGCAGGCCAAAGTCAGTCCTGCAGGCAACAAAAGGGGAGTGGCAGTAATTCAATCTGGGACTTGCACGTGGCTCAGTCATGGGTCTGGTCAGCCACCAGTCAGGGCTGTAAGTCAAAGTTGGTCAGGGGTTGTGCCATGGTCAGTCTTGATGGTCAACTCAATGAAAGTAAAAAAGCATTACCAGGAGCCACTAACGTGGTAGAGAACTGGCAGAGGTCAGCTATGGGGATTGGAGGCAGCCTGCCGGGATATGGGGGGGGGGGGGTGACACTAATTGTAAAGGGAGGCAAATATCAAGACGTATGGTGATGAGGAAATAGTGATTGGAGGATATGAGATACTATCTGAGAGTAGGGGGTTATCCACAGTCACCCGTGTTGTGCACTCAATGGCAGCACAGTGTTGGCAGAATTCAACTAGTAGTCTGGGGCTGAGATTGAAAGCTGAAGACACAAGTCACACTAGTGTATGGGAAGCTGTGGAGGCTCTGTACTGATGTGCTTGGCAGCGAGTGCCATGAATAATGAAGCATGGAGGCTCAGGGGAGCAGAGAGATCCCGTGGATACGAGACTGAGCCTCAGATTCAGTCTGCCAACACAACATACAACAGACTCGCAGACAAGATGTCATTTTAAAGTGCACAGCTGCTCCAAGGCTCTGTGTATGTCGCTCAGAGTTCCAACACAGTCCCCAGAATTGACTTCTACTTTCAGAAGTTGCCGCTGCATACAGACCTTGGAGGCCTGAGCAGAAACAGATAGAATTAGACGGAATGGAGCTCATAATTGCGGACTGCAAGGGGAAAGTTACTGTGACCACACCTGGAGTGGGTGGGTTAGGCTGATCACACTGCTTTTGAAGACATTAAATGTATGTGACTGTCACACTGGGCTACACTGGGTATTGGGGAAAGAGGACCCCCATTTAGGCAGCGGTATGAACAGGCTGAGGCTAAGGATGGGCAAGCTATGTGTTCAGCTATTAAATAGTGACAGATCACAGAATCCCCACAGGATGGAAACAGGCCATTCGGCCCAATAAGTCCACACTGACCCTCCGAAAAGCATCCCAATAAGTCCACACTGACCCAGACACATCTCCCTACTCTATCCCTGTATTCATGCATTTCCCATGGCTAATTCACCTAACCTATACATTCCTGAACACTCTGGGCAATTTAGCATGACCAGTACGTGCAATGAATTGTCAGTCATGTAACTCTTGTGCCTGATTTGTGGTTTTGTCCCACTTTGCACGAGGCACTTTAGTAGTAGCATTGATATCCTGGGTATAGTGGGAGTAACTAATACTTACACTGACGGTGAGTAGGATAACGCAACAAGTGAGGCACATAGGGGCGAGGTGCATAAAAATGAGGTGAATTTGGGAACATAGTGTGAGCAAACCTGTTTGGCCTTCTGGGGAGACACCACCCCCTGGAAAACTCACTAATTTCTGGTAAATTCCAGCCCCAAGATTTTCAACAATGACATGGGGAGTTCAATGCTTGTCACTGTGTTCCAGTGCTTTAAGGATATCAAACTTGATACAACTGTCAAAGCCTATGCCAGAAATTAAGAGGACCTTTAACTGAGTTTTTTTCTGTTAATTAAGTAGTAAATGAACAGAGACTCTGACTGATAGGTTTTAGGGGTTGACTGTGGTTGATGGATAAATCAACAAAGTCTAGGTTTAGAAGCAAAGTGGACAGAGAAAAGTTTTCCACTGAAGAGATCTAGTTTTGATGTAATTTGTATTTTCAAACATTGCACGAAGCTGAGAGTCTGTAAAGTTGACAGATTCTTGGACGTCAGCATCAATCTCTTAAAGTTTGGCTTGGATTTGCCTTGGTGATGGATTCATCTGTTAAAGGTGTCATAATAATGTCACCAATTGTTGTCAAAGCTCCACGAGTGAAATTTTGTTGATACAGTTTAAAACTGATTATCAGCTTACCTCACAGGTGCTAGGATGATCTTGTTGAGAAGATTATGGTGAAGATTTTTAGCAGCTGTTAAGCCCATCCACTCCACAGTTAGGGACGTGATGAGGCACAGTACAATCCCAACACTGCACAAGATGCTGTACCACATTTTGTAGTAATTTTGGTCACTCTAAGGAACACAGATAGAAAGAGTTTGTGAATTGACGTGGACGGTAGGGATAAAATGCAGAATTTTTTTGTTCCATTCAATAACTTAATCTGACTAATGAATGTGACAACCTGAATAAATCAATGGAAGAATTAACTTCTGAGGTGACAAATCATAACATCATGGGATGGCATGGTGGCTCAGTGGTTAGCACTGCCGCCTCACAGCGACAGGGACCCGGTTCAATTCCAGTCTTGGGCAACTGTCTGTATGGAGTTTGCACATTCTCCCCATGTCTGCATGGGTTTCCTCCTGGTGTTCCAGCTTCCTATCCACAGTCCAAAGATACGGAGGTTAGGGGAATTGGCCATGCTAAATTGCCCATGGTGCCCAGGGATGTGTAGGTTCAGTGCATGAGTCAGGGGTAAATATGGAATATTAGGGTAGGGTAATGGATCTGGGTGGGTTACTCTTCAGAGGGTCAGTGTGGACTTGTTGGGCCAAATGGTCTGCTTCTACACTGTAGGGATTCTATAATTCTATGATAACATCACAATAAAATCCTTAATCTACCAAAGATGATTTTAAAAGATTGGATTGGCTGCCAGATATATGTAACATCACTAAGCTCTCTCTTTTCAAACTTTTCCTTGAACTATTCTATTGATTAATATTTCTGTTAAAATATAAACTATAATTTGTTATAGATGGCAATCTTTCACCATACAAAACTGATAGCGTGTTCTTAACTCCCTACTTCATTTATTCGTGACTAGCTTATTCTGATGGCCCCCTGGTTTCAGAACTTCCTCCACATGTATACCCACACATAGTAACACAAACATCTGCAAATCATCTGAACATTGCTGCCTTTTTGAGGTTAAAAGGACAGCAAAAAATGGTCTAATTATTCCTGGCTTATTGAAAGTGCCTGGAAAAGCCCTAATGCTCCACTGATCCTGCCCACTTGAACATTGATGTGCCCCCAGATTCATCATCAGGCCCCACTATTCCCACTCCCACAATCCCTCGGGAGAGGCAAAAAGCCAAACAGGAAATCTGAGGCTAAATCAAGAAAAAAAACCTCTGGGAAATTCAACTCTGATCTGAAGGTCATCAGACTGCCGAACAAGTTCCGAGGGATGGCAGCCACTGAAAAACATTAGCCTCAGTTATCTTCCACATTACTGCTGTGCTAATTCCCAGGGTGGTTTGATATAGCTGTTGCCAAGTGATGCCAAGCACATGGGATGCACTTTGAGGGAACTATTGGGTATAAGGCTCACAATCTTCCCGTCCATTTATTTTACCTTTCTCAAGCAAATATGTAGCCCTGGCGTGTCAGGAAGTTCCCCCAATGTGATGTGTGCGCAATCTTTTTTTTAGATTAGATTACTTACAGTGTGGAAACAGGCCCTTTGGCCCAACAAGTCCACACCAACCCGCTGAAGCGCAACCCACCCAAACACTTACCCCTTCACCTAACACCATGGGCAATTTAGCACGGTCAATTCACCTCTTTGGACTGTACATCTTTGGACTGTGGGAGGAAACCGGAGCACCCGGAGGAAACCCACGCAGACACGGGGAGAATGTGCAAACTCCACACAGTCAGTCGCCTGAGGCAGGAATTGAACCCGGGTCTCTGGTGCTGTGAGGCAGCAATGCTAACCACTGTGCCACCGTGCCGCCCATTCTGAGGTTAAAGCTGGAACCTCTTCTTGTAAAGGTGGCCCAGGCCAGAGAGTATCACATTGGCCAACTGCTATGTGCCTGTCCAATATTCAGTTCAGCAGTGAAACTAAATGTCAGAGCGACACATAAACAGTAACCTGTACAATATTGTCTATAGGCCACAACCTTTCCGAGATGAAATTCGACCCTCAATGTGGTGCAATATTTCAGTTACAAATGTGGATGTGCACAGAGAGGACACCACTGAGAATAATTAAAGCCAAGTATTAGCATAGGAGGGAAATCCTTCTCAACTTCATTCAGAAAAACTCAGAAGATTAAGGCACTAGCTGGCTTTCAGTCAATCCTCCCTGTTATGTGGAGGCGATATTGTCTGAGATGCGAGTGGGTCCTCCTGCTGCCTTGGTTTCTGTTAGACCCATCTGTGATGCCTTTGGTAGATTTTGTGCCACCAATCCTTTCTGCTAAATCAGTCGAAGTTGCAGATACCAGGTAGAGAACAGTGTCGAGTGTGTAGTGCTGGAAAAGCACAGCAGGTCAGGCAGCATCCGAGGAGCAGGAGAATTGATGTTTTGGACATAAGCCCGAAGAGCTTATGCCTGAAATGTCAACTCTCCTGCTCCTCAGATGCTGCCTGACCTGCTGCGCTTTTCTAGCACCACACTCTCGAATCTGAACTGCAGTCCTCACTTTCTCCTAGGTGGAGAACAATGTCCACATGAACTCATCAGCAGGAGATAGGCTCAGTCTTGATGAAAGGTAAATGGGATTAGTACATGTTACTTAGCGCTAGTTACCTTACATCTGAGATACCTGCTTGTGTCACAGGAGTCTCAATTTAAGATAAAGTACACATTACTACCTTGGTTACAGCAAGTAAGAATTATCACTGAAGCATTATACACCCTCTGGTGAACACATAGTTCCTTGATAATGGAACTGCAGGTAGACCAGGTAGTGAAGAAGGCATTTGGTATGCTTGCCTTTATTGGTCAGCGCATTGAGTACAGACAGCAATTCTATAACTGTGTTCTTGTGCAAACCCACATTATAGGAAAATCACACTTGAGAAACAGTGTTTGATGTGTTGTCGATGCAATCGCATTACAACCCACACATGCTTTAACAGTTCACTCTTTTTAGAAACAGTGTACCCAATTTGTCAATCACGTTAACGTAATGCACGGTATGCAGAACGACCCTGTATAAGGGCTGGGAGGTCATGTTATGGCTCTCATGTTAGACCACTTTTGGAATACTGCCTTCAATTCTGGTCTCCTTGCTATAGGAAAGATGTTGTGAAGCTTGAAAGGGTCCAGAAAAGATTTACAAGGATGTTGCCAGGTTTGGAGGGTTTGAGCTACAGGGTGAGGCTGAACAGGGATGGGGCTATTTTCCTTGGAGTGTGGGAGGCTGAAGGGGTGACCTTATAGAGGTTTATAAAATCATGAGGGGCATGGATAGGGTAAATAACCAAGGTCTTATCCCCAGGGTAGGGGAGTCCAAAACAAGATGTCGTAGATTTAAAGTGAGTGGGGAAAGATTTAAAAGGGACTTTAGGGCAACTTTTTCATCCAGAAGGTAGTGCGTGTATGGAATGAGAAGGTGGTGGAGGATTTGCAGTTTGATACTGAACTTGTTTGGTTGTGTTATGGATGCACCTTCTGTAGCCCTCAGGTCCTGAAGTGGGACTTGATCCTGAGCTCCTGACCCACAGGCAAGGACTGTTACTTCACCACGAGAGTCTCTTTCCTTAAATTCTCCTTAAAATTCTACCATTTAGTTCACGTTTTTCTGACCAAATAATATATTTTAACCTTACCAAGATGTTACAGTCCCAGTTTGAGGAGAGAAAAAGGACAATATCCATGTATAATATTAACAGTAAATTGAAAGATTACTCCCTGAATGCCTACAGCTCACCCATCTCCTCATTCTTTCCTGAAGGGTTCTGGAGCATGTGGTACATCAGAAGTGTCCATCTGCTCATTCCTGAGCTAAATGCTTTGAACTGAGGAAGAGGTGGATGTGGGCACAGTCACAATGTTTAAAAGACATTTGGATAAGTACATGAATGGGGAAGGTTAGGAGGGACATTGGCCAGGAGCAGGCAGGTGGGACTCATTTAGTTTGGGATGGACTGGTTGGACTGAATGGTCTGTTTCCGTGCTGTACAACTCTATCACGATGACTATGACTACTGTGGCAGATTTTGATATTGTTGTGGGGTGCCTTATTGGTGTTTCCCATCACTCAAAATCAGGTTTTCATTTTGGACGCTCATTGTGACAGGTAGCTAATCCATTTCACCAGAATTATGCTGAGCTTAGCGAAAAAGCTATCCTGGTCTAAAAATAAAAGTAGGTGATATGACAATTTCTATTTTGGGAAAATGCTGACTTGAGTTCATGGCAGTCCTTGCTGCATACACCCTTCTAATTCCACATGCAATGGAAACTAAAGATGTGCCGGTTAGGTGAACTGGCCATGTTAAATTGCCCATAGTGATCAGGGATGTCTAGGTTAGGTGCATTCGTCAGGGGTAAACGTAGAGTAATTGGGAATGGGTTTGGATGTGATACTCTTCGGATGATCGGTGTAGACTTGTTGGGCTGAAGGGCCTGTTTCCACACGGTCGGGATTCTATGACACCCACTGAGTCATTCCAGAGTATTTCATTATCAGAGACACAAGATCAGGAGTTCTTATGCTGAAGCTGCCATTCAGTTCACCATAGCCAATCTGTATCTCAAATACACTTACTTGCCTTTAGTTCCATGCCCCTTAGTATCCTTATCTAATAAAAAAAAATTCAAACTCATTTTAGGTACTTTCAATTGATCCAACCCTTTGACTGTTCTAATTATTCACGTTCCTACCATGTCAGTTATTGTACTTGTTTCACTTGTTTGTTTTAAGCTTGTCCAGTGTGCGAGCCAATAGTCAATAGCCACCATGACAGAATGTTTTAGCAACTTGGAGATAATCAGCGAAAACAGCAGAAGGAATCCTCCTGAGGTCAGATATCTCCAGAAAGCTCGCCACGGCATTTTTGTTCGAAGCCTCATAACTGTTGACATGTTATCCTCATCATCTTCTTCTTCATCCTCTTCTGAGCTCAGGGACACAAACAAAGAAGAAAATCAATTGCTGTATCTAAAATTATCATCAATTTTGTCTTCATGAATACAAGCACCAACGTCCCACTTTATGACTTTGACGTTAAACATTGCCGAAAAGAGATTTGAAGGTGAAGATTTTCCCATGGCAATGGCCTGAATAATCAGAGTCAATTTAATCAGTTAACAGTGACTTCATGTTCACCATAAATTCCTGATGAAGAGCTTATGCTCGAAATGTCAACTCTCCTGCTCCTCAGATGCTGCCTGACCACTGTGCTTTTCCAGTGCCACATTTTTTGACTCTGACCTCCAGCATCTACAGTCCTCATTTTCTCATAGCCCTAATCCTGACAATTACAATGCTTTACTCATCCTGCCCAATTTGCTGGTTCCTTTCCAAAGCTGGCTTCCTGTGTTGCAGTCTCAATAACTCTCGCTTTTTAGCACCGTTTATGTTCTGTATTATAAGGTAGGCACTTTGGAGTTATAATTATACAGCAATGAAAGACCACCTCCTACCAGATGGAAATGCTAACCATTGCAAAACAAAAAGGATTATTTGACAATATTACAAATAAGCTTTCTGACGGTGTTGAAAGAGCAGGAGAATTTCATAAACATTTGTTTTAGATTACTTACAGTGTGGAAACAGGCCCTTCGGCTCAACAAGTCCACACCGACCCGCCGAAGCGTAACTCACCCATACCCATCCCCTACACTTAACACTACGGGCAATTTATCATGGCCAATTCACCTAACCTGCACATTTTTGGACTGTGGGAGGAAATCAGAGCACCCGGAGGAAACCCACACAGACCCGGGGAGAACGTGCAAACTCCACACAGTCAGTCGCCTGAGGCAGGAATTGAACCTGGGTCTCTGGTGCTGTGAGGCAGCAGTGCTAACCACTGTGCCACCGTGCCACCCACACATTGATCAACATATTTACAATTGAAGATCATAATCTCTTCAAAAACATTAATTTTATGTGTTGCTACTCATTTTATTAGAAACCTAGCAATTAGGAGCTAACTGGTCACTTAAACAAAGGCAAATTGAAATTAAAACATAAAATACTTAAAATACTCAGTAGGTCAGTCAACATCTGTGGAAAGGGAAACAATTCTTGTCAGAATTAGAACGCATTAGAGATGTTACAAGTTTTAGGGAAGTGCATTTGCTGGGAAGAGGCAGCATGGAGTGCATAAGATCTGTGACTGCATGGAAGTATGGAGAGATTAAAAGACAAATTGACAATTGTGGAAAGCAAAAGGAGATGGAGATGGGACAAGAAACAAAAGTTGAATCCAGAGGAGATGTTAGAGATGTTGGGTGGCATGATGGCACAGTGATTAGCACTGCTGCCTCACAGCGCCAGCAACCTGGGTTCAATTCCTGCCTCAGGCAACTGCCTGTGTGGAGCTTGCACATTCTCTCCATGTCTGCGTGGATTTCCTCCGGGTGCTCCGGTTTCCTCCCACCATCCAAAAAATGTGCAGGTTAGGTGAATTGGCCATGCTAAATTGCCTGCAATGTTAGGTGAAGGGGTAAATGTAGGGGAATGGATCTGGGTGGGTTGCTCTTCAGAGGGTCGGTGTGGCCTTGTTGGGCCGAAGGGCCTGTTTCCACACTGTAAGCAATCTAATCTAATTACAAAAAAAAATGCAGAAAGTAAACAATAACTGCTTTCCAAATAAAAAGAAAAGGGGGCAGAGATCATTGTCTGAAATTGCTGGACTCAATGTTGAGTCCTGAAGGCTGCAAAATACATAATTGAAAGGTGAGGCATTGAAACCTGTTGATAGGGGCCCTCTTGTTGGGCAGTATGCTGTCTCTGTCCTTGGACCAGGAGGACTAGGTCCCACCTGCTCCCAGAGGTGTGTAATAATATCTCTGAACAGGGTGATGAGAAACGTAGGTTAAATGAAAAATAAATGTTGGAAGCTGTTCATCAAGATTATAATAGCATAGAAAACCAAGAACAGAGAGATCAGACTGGGTGTGTGGCGACAAAGTACAGGATCTTGCAGGTACAGGTGTTCCCCAAAAAGTGCTAGGACAGTGGGGAAAGACAAAGGCTGAGCATCAATTGGAAAATGGCTGTGGGCAATAATGGAACAGAATTTCAGAGGAACTGGGTTCAACTTGAATTCTGATAGTTGGTAAATGATCTGCTCATAGTGTGATCAGGACATCCACCCAACATGTGGGCAAGAGGACATGTTGGATCTATTTGACAGCCTAGGCAAAATTTTCATTCAGAGGTGTCAAATCTATTGGATTCATACAGGGGATTGATTCTATTTTGAGAACACGTTAGCTGACCATGGGAAAAGGGTCACATGTGTCTGCCAGTTAGGTCCCAGGATTGGCAGGGTAGATCAGGTCCTAATTAACTGGGGCCTGAGGCTGTAGGGAGCTCACTGTTCTGGGGTTGCTAGGCTCAGATTGGGGGACAGGTCACTGAGCTCAGGTTAAGGGTGAGGGTCACTGAGCTCAGGTTGGGGAAGGGGTCACTGAGCTCAGGTTGGGGGAGGGGTCACTGAGCTCAGGTTAAGGGTGAGGGTCACTGAACTCAGATTAAGGGTGAGGAGTCATTGACCTCAGTTTGGGGGAGGGGTCACAATGCTCAGTTTGGGAGAGGGGGGTCATTGGGCTCAGATTATGGGCGAGGAGTCACTGTGCTCAGTTTGGATGAGGGGTCACTATGCTCAGGTCAGGTGAGGGGTCACCATGCTCAGGTTAGGGAATGGGTCATTGAGCTCAGATGAAGGGCAAGGGCTCACTGAGCTCAGGTTAGGAGTGAGGGGTCACTGAGCTCAGATTAAAGGTGACGAATCATTGTGCTCAGTTCAGGGGAGTGGTCACTGTGCTCAGGTTGGGGGAGGGGTCATGTGCTCAGGTCGGGAAGGGGTCACTGGGCTCAGGTTGGGGAATGGGTCATTGAGCTCAGATTAAGGGGAGGGCTCACTGAGCCCAGGTTGGGGGAGGGGTCACTGAGCTCAGATTAAGGGTGAGCAGTCACTGTGCTCAAATTAAGGGTGAGGGGTCACTGAGCTCAGGTCAAGGGGAAAGGTTTCAGACCGGATGCACATACGGTCTATGATTTCTGTCCCTGTTGTACATACACTGAAGACCTTGTGTGACCAGTGGCCATTGCATCCTAGATCAGGATTGTCCTTCTGTTCTCAGCTTCCTTTGGACGGGATGTACCTCTTTAGTGAAAATCGAAAAGTTAGGGGTCGTGATGTTCTTGGTTGAGTGGGGCTGGAGCCCTTGTCACCCTCTTGCTCTGTTTCCAACCCACCCAGCTGAAAGCAAGTGGCACCATGATGTAATGAGCCATGAGAGAGATATGCCCACCTTCATCCTCATCATCCAACTGAGCTTTGGCTTCCCGTGAATACATTGCCCTTCGTAAGGTTTTTCTTTCTAGAATTGTTTGACTTTCACCTTCAGTCTCCTGGGGAGAGAAAAAGGTCAGAAACATTATGATTGAGTACAGCTGAATTACTTCAGTAATTGTTTTAAGGAGATAGGTTTCACACTATGTTTATCACACTGCCACAATTAAAGAACACAAATATTTTACAGGCACCTTGCTGTTGCTCGCTCAGATTAACTACTCAGCAACTGAGCAACACAGCGGATCAGTGGTTAGCGCTGCTACTTCATAGTGTCAGGAACCCAGGTTCAGTTCCACCCTTGTCTGTGTGGAGTATGCACATTCTCCCCATATCTGCGTAGATTTCCTCTGGGTGTTCTTGTTTCCTCCCACAGTTCAAAGATGTGCCAGGTTAGTTGTATTGGCCATGCTAAATTGCCCCATAGTATCCAGGGATGGGTGGGTTAGTTGTGAGAAAAGCAGAATTGCAGGGGTTGGGTGGGATGCTCTTCTGGGGGAGGAGGTCCAGTGTGGACTTGATGGACCGAATGGCCTTCTATACTACATTGCAGAGATTCCATGATTGATCCACCTACTTTCCATTCTGTTCCAAAGCATTAGAATTACTTGAAGAAAATTCTAACCTGGACTGTTCATAATAAGGGGGGGGGTGGGGGGTGGTGGTGTTGTCCAAGTGGTCACCAGCTGTAAACCTCTTCAGATTTTTGTTGTCACGGAACTCAAACGTTGAAAATAGGAGCAGGAGTAAATCATTCAGCCCTTTGAGCCTGCTCCACCATTCATTATGATCATGGTTGGTCATCCAATTCAGTCTCCTATTTTCCCCATACCCTTTGAATCCCTTTAGACCTTAGGCTCACATCTGATTCCTTCTAGGAAACTTGAAGTTGAGAGATCTGTACAACAGATAGCTGACCTGGTGACTCTCATTTTACATTATCACCCAGAGCTCACCTATTCTGCCAAAACCAATTGGGTGGAGTTTTATACTTCAGCAGGGATGTTAAACACCCATCATAACCTCCATCCCTGAGACAGTTACACTCTTTCCTGTTACCACTCATCGAGAGAGCATGACACCAACTCTCTGACCCCATGTAATGATCACTGCTTCAGAGCCAAATTACACCAAATGTTTCTCAAATGAGGACAAAGGGAGAAGAGAGCTGTTCAAGTCCTTCCATCTTCATGTCCTTATTGAATCCATTGCAGCCAATCGGACAGTTTGCACAATTTGATATCACCTTGTGCACTTCACAACTTCAGTGTTTGCCAAATGCCCTTCTCCTTCAACACTGACCCAAAGACATTCCTCAATCCAAAATATGAAAATCCAAGCAATGCTATCAATTCTGATTTCCTAAACTAGTGTTAATGGTGTAGCACTATTCTACCACATACAGCACAAAGATATCCCTTTGGGTGCTCACAGGGAAATGATAGCAACATTAAAACAAACAAATGGAAACAAGCACATTGCAGGAACATCCTATTGGCTCAGTATTGATGATCAATCAAAAACCAAAATCCTTGCCTCGAGTAAAGAGCAGTGGAGTTTTTTGAACATTCCCAAAGCTTTGTTTCGGTCCTAACTGGAGTATCCGGCCCAATTCTAGTCACTATGTTTTAGGAAAGAAATCGTGGTGTCTGAGGGAGTGGAAAGAGATTTGCCAGGATGGGAGGGGTTTCAGTTTGGAACATCTGGGATTGCTCTCCTTGGTGAGTACGAGATTGAGCAATGGTTTGGTCAAAGCATTCATTAAGGTAGAAGGAAAAACAGTTCACATTAGCTGATAGGACAAGGACTGAGGGTCACTGATTGAAGGGTTTAGGGGCAAGAGTTATAGGGTGGGTTGGTGGGGGAGGGAAATAAGAAAGAACTTTGATCTTTCAAGGGTCTGGACTTCACTGTCTGTGAGGGCGATGGAAGTAATTTCAAATGGAAATCGTATGGGCACTTGAAGGAAGTAAACAAATAGGGGTATGGGACAGACTGACTTGTTCTGTGGCAGCTTGCATGAGCTAAAGGCCTTGCTCTTTACTACAACTCTATGACTCTATGAGGGGACTGAACCAGATTAAGTAAAATTATTCCACATAGAGCATAGGGATTTAACATATGAGCTCAATTAGCTACAGCAATAAGTGATTATTTAGCACTGTCCACCATTTCAATAGCATTAGCACCTTGGTGCACCATCAGCATATCCCTCCCTTTTTGACTTTGAAGAGGTGATCGGAAAGTAGCATACATTGGAAAATTATTGGCTTGTAGCCTGTATCTTTCTCTGTGTTAAAAGGAACAGAGAGAAAATCTTGCAGCAAACTTGCAAGTTGCCTTATAGGTTGGTGAGAACAGCTGATATTTATGAAATCAGAACCGAGCTTCATAGATTTGTATGTTACTTTTTCAAATTCCTGATCCTGTCGATTCATGAGTGTCTTCCATTGCTCGTACAGCTCTACATCATGGTTCTGAAAGTCCTTCAATGTGCCTTCCCTTATGATGGTGCCATCTTTCATAGCAATTATCTGAAAAATAGAGAAACAACTGAGCCACAGAAAATTCTTACTTAACCCTTAACCATCCAGACACTGTTACAATGGTTCAAATCACCTTTCTATGTGTTTTATCATTCTATGATTTCATGATTCCAATGAGTGATAACAATATAATATAATATTCCTTCATGTGGTGTATTGTTCTGAGAACTTCAAGGGCTCCTGCCTGTTCTAAGTCAGTAAGTACCCAAAATTATCATTTACAGACCAAAACAAATCATTAGATTTATTTATAAATCACATGTAACACTGACGTAAAGCTGCACATAGTCTGTGCTTGACTAACAAAATCATTTTGAAGCTAGATGCATGTTCAGAGAAAGTTCACTCAGCTGATTCCTGACTTATGAGCAGGATGGCCTATGTTCATTGCAGTTGAGGTGAATAAGGGCTGATTAAGTTGAAATGTACAAGATTCTGAAAGGGCTCGACAAGGGAGATGCTGGAAGAACATTTCCCCTTGTGGGGAGAACCGAGAACTATGGGCAAACATCAAAAAATAAGTGGTTTGCCTTTTAACATGGAAATTAGGACAGCTGTTAGTTTTTGCATGTTTAATCCCAGAAGGACTCTGAGTCATTGAACACATTTAAGACTGAGCTAACCAACTTTTCGATTGACAGAGGATTAAAACATTATGGAGCATGGGCAGGAACATGGAGCTAAGTCTGCAAACAGATCAGCCATGATCTTCTTAAATAGGACAGCAGCCATGAGGGAGGCTGAATGGCCTTCTCCTATTCCTATTTCTTATGATCTTTCAATTGATTTTGACTGAGCTGCTTTAACGTGACATGTGATCTGACTTCTCAAGCTTCATTTAACTATTTCTTGTACAAAACAGGGAACTTAATACTAAAGAGCTGTTAATTAGGCGTACATCTATGTTCACCTTGTTTTTACAACATGCTTGTTTGAAGATAAAATTAATTCTTCTCAATGTAAGTCAAACACTATTGGAATCATCAGCAAAATCTAGAACTAGGGCCACAGTTTTAGCAAGAATATTATTAAGCTGGATAGGGTTCCGATGTTGCCAGAAATGGAGTTTTAGATTACTTACAGTGTGGAAACAGGCCCTTCAGCCCAACAAGTCCACACCGACCCGCCGAAGTGCAACCCACCCATTACCCTAACACAACGGGCAATTTAGCATGGCCAATTCACCTGACCTGCACATCTTTGTGACTGTGGGAGGAAACCAGAGCACCCGGAGGAAACCCACGCAGACACGGGGAGAACGTGCAAACTCCACACAGTCAGTCGCCTGAGTCGGGAATTGAACCCGGGTCTCAGGCGCTGTGAAGCAGCAGTGCTAACCACTGTGCCACTGTGCTTTTGATTTATAAGGAGAGGCTGGATAGGCTGGAACATTTTTCACTGGAGCATAGGAGGTTGGAGGGTGACCTTATCGAGGGGTACAGATAAGATGTATGGTAAGTGTCTTTTCCCTAGGCTAGCATAATTTTAAGGCGAGAGGAGAAAGATTTAAAAAAGATACGAGGGGTAATTTTGTTTTTACACTGAGCGAAGTTTGTGTGTGAAATGAACTTGCTGAGGAAGTGGATGTGGGTACAGCTATGACATTTAAAAGACATTTAGGGTGAACAGGGTAGGGGAGTCCAAAACTAGAGGGAATAGTTTTAAAGTGAGAGGGGATTTAAAAGAGACCCAAGGGGCAACTTTTCTCATATTGAAGGTGGCGCGTGTATGGAATGATCTGCAGACAAAGTAGTGGAGGCTGCAATAGTTACAATATTTAAAAGGCATCTGGATGGAATTATTAAGAAGAAGGGTTCAAGGGATATGAGTAAAAAGTGAGGTCTGCAGATGCTGGAGATCAGAGCTGAAAATGTGTTGCTGGTTAAAGCACAGCAGGTCAGGCAACATCCAAGGAACAGGAAATTCGACGTTTCGGGCTAAAGCCCTTCATCAGGAATGAGGAGAGGGTGCCAGTAAGGCTAAGATAAAAGGTAGGGAGGAGGGACTTGGGGGAGGGGAGATGGAGATGTGATAGGTGGAAGGAGGTCAAGGTGAGGGTGATAGGCCGGAGTGGGGTGGGGGCGGAGAGGGCAGGAAGAGGATTGCAGGTTAGGAGGGCAGTACTGAGTTCAAGGGAATCGACTGAGACAAGGTGGGGGGAGGGGAAATGAGGAAACTGGAGAAATCTGAGTTCATCCCTTGTAGTTGGAGGGTTCCCAGGCGGAAGATGAGGCGCTCTTCCTCCAACCGTCATGTTGTTATGTTCTGGCGATGGAGGAGTCCAAGGACCTGCATGTCTTCGGTGGAGTAGGAGGGAGAGTTAAAGTGTTGAGCCACGGGGTGGTTGGGTTGGTTGGTCCGGGCGTCCCAGAGGTGTTCCCTGAAGTGTTCTGCAAGTAGGCGGCCCGTCTCCCCAATATAGAGGAGGCCACATCGGGTGCAGCGGATGCAATAGATGATGTGTGCGGAGGTGCAGGTGAATTTGTGGCGGATATGGAAGGATTCCTTGGGGCCTTGGAGAGAAGTAAGGGAGGAGGTGTGGGCGCAAGTTTTGCATTTCCTGCGGTTGCAGGGGAAGATGCCGGGAGTGGAGGTTGGGTTGGTGGGGGGTGTGGACCTGACGAGGGAGTCACGAAGGGAGTGGTCTTTGCGGAACACTGATAGGGCAGGGGAGGGAAATATATCCCTGGTGGTGGGGTCCGTTTAGAGTTGGCAGAAATGACGGCGGATGATACGCTGTATACGGAGGTTGGTGGGGTGGTAGGTGAGAACCAGTGGGGTTCTGTCTTGGTGGCGGTTGGAGGGGAGGGGCTCAAGGGCGGAGGAGCGGTAAGTGGAGGAGATGCGGTGGAGGGCATCGTCGATCACGTCTGGGGGGAATCTGCGGTCCTTGAAGAAGGAAGCCATCTGGGCTGTACGGTATTGGAACTGGTCCTCCTGGGAGCAGATGTGGCGGAGACAAAGGAATTGGGAATATGGGATGGAATTTTTACAGGGGGCAGGGTGGGAGGAAGTGTAGTCCAGGTAGCTGTGGGAGTCAGTCGGTTTATAGTAGATGTCTGTGTTGAGTCGGTCGCCCAAGATAGAAATGGAAAGGTCTAGGAAGGGGAGGGAGGAGTCTGAGACATTCCAGGTGAATTTGAGGTCGGGATGGAAGGTGTTGGTAAAGTTGATGAACTGTTCAACCTCCTCGTGGGAGCACGAGGCAGCGCCGATACAGTCATCGATGTAACGGAGGAAAAGGTGGGGGGTGGTGCCAGTGTAGTTGCGGAAGATGGACTGTTCCACATATCCTACGAAGAGACAGGCATAGCTAGGGCCCATGCGGGTGCCCATGGCAACTCCTTTAGTTTGGAGGAAGTGGGAGGATTGGAAAGAGAAGTTATTCAGGGTGAGGACCAGTTCAGTCAGTCGAAGGAGGGTGTCAGTGGAAGGGTACTGGTTGGTGCGGCGGGAAAGAAAGAAGCGGAGGGCTTTGAGTCCTTCGTGATGGGGGATGGAGGTGTACAGGGACTGGATGTCCATCGTGAAGATAAGGCGTTGGGGACCGGGGAAGCGAAAATCATGGAGGAGATGGAGGGCGTGGGTGGTGTCCCGAATGTAGGTGGGGAGTTCTTGGACTAAAGGGGACAGAACCGTATCAAGGTACGCGGAGATGAGTTCGGTGGGGCAGGAGCAGGCTGAGACAATGGGTCGGCCGGGGCAGTCAGGTTTGTGGATTTTGGGCAGGAGGTAGAAACGGGCAGTGCGGGGTTGTGGGTCTATGAGGTTGGAGGCGGTGGATGGGAGATCCCCTGAGGTGATGAGGTTATGGATGGTCTGGGAGATGATGGTTTGGTGGTGGGAGATGGGGTCATGGTCAAGGGGGTAATAGGAGGAGGCGTCGCGAGCTGGCGTTTGGCCTCAGCGGTATAAAGGTCGGTGCGCCAAACTACTACCGCGCCTCCCTTGTCTGCCGGTTTGATGGTGACCTCTCCGCCCCCACCCCACTCCGGCCTATCACCCTCACCTTGACCTCCTTCCACCTATCACATCTCCACCTCCCCTCCCCCAAGTCCCTCCTCCCTACCTTTTATCTTAGCCTGCCTGGCACCCTCTCCTCATTCCTGATGAAGGGCTCTGGCCCGAAACGTCGAATTTCCTGTTCCTTGGATGCTGCCTAACCTGCTGTGCTTTAACCAGCAACACATTTTCAGTTCAAGGGATATGAACCCAATGCTGACAAATCGGACAAGATTAATATGGAATATCGGGTTAGCAGAAGGATCAAGAGCATGACAACACATATTTAAGATAGTTTGCAGACAGTTAGGATATGGCATGCACTGCCTGAGTGCATGGTAGGGACAGATTCAAATTCCAAAGGAAATTAGCTCAGGGTAAGGAGAGAAAACAATTGCAGGGCTGTAGGGAAATGGTTTGGGACTGCAATGTCCAAGGTTCTGTCCAACTATTCTATGACTCGAAGTAAAATGGGCTGTCTATTTGTTATCACTCTTTGCACCATTTTCCCCCTTGCACAAACTCAAGGTGTACTCTAAAGCATCAGTTGCAAAATGCTCAGAGCTGAGTTGCTCATTTGTCTCACTTACCCAGTCAGCATGGGTCAGGTACTGCAGCTTATGTGTTACCAGAGCTATAGTTCGCTTGTCTTCACGGAGAAATTTGAGGATTCCTTCCTGCATGAGGTGATCACTCAAGTGAATATCCAACGCAGAGAATGGATCATCCTGATGGGGGAGAGAAACAGGAGAAATGTTGTGCTTTTATAGAAACAGACAAATGCTTTAAGCAGAGAATGTGTTTTCTGTACTTGATGAAATTAACAAAACGCTTGATGAGATTACAAAGTAGGAAGCCATTTAATGCCTTATATCTCAGGTTGATAAAGCTGTTTGGATCACATGACTTTTAACTACTTCACCCCCCCACACCCTTGCCACAAGGTACCCAACATGCCTTTCTTCATGGTGGTAGTTTTCTTACGCCAACCACCAATTAGAACAATGCCTGACTGCCGGTCAGACAGTTCTTTAATCCATCACCATTATCTATTCTCCCAACCCTACTGGTTTTGATCCTAGTTTTCTCACTATAATCTGTATTTCTTGAGGGCTTCAGGAGCATATGGGAGAGAGTTAACAATAACTCTATCAGAGATAAGAACTGCTCTATACGACATAATACACTATTGCCCTTTCTGGGAAGCACAAACATAGGAATAGGAGATGGTTAGTTAGCTCTTTAGTCTGTTCCACCATTTATACCAAGCTATGCCTCAACTCAATTTCAAACATTTGAAACATTGATCCATATTGTTTGATACCAGAAAAAGCTGAAAGGCTCAAGCTACCCAAGAGCCAGTGGCTTTTGCTTTGGGAATTGGGGTGAGAGATTTTGAGAGTTCCACTAGCCTTTGGGTAAAAATGTCCATTCTAATTTTACTCCCAAATTGGCTAATTAATCCTATTCTTCGAATTATGCCTCTTTAGTTTGGAATTCCCCATCAGAAATAATATCTTTTAGGTATCAAATCAATAAGAACCTCTTATCATTTACAAACCTCAATTAGATCAGTCCTTATCCATCTAGCCACAAGAGAAA
Source organism: Hemiscyllium ocellatum (assembly GCF_020745735.1). Taxonomy (NCBI): domain Eukaryota; kingdom Metazoa; phylum Chordata; class Chondrichthyes; order Orectolobiformes; family Hemiscylliidae; genus Hemiscyllium; species Hemiscyllium ocellatum. The sequence goes on from NC_083423.1 coordinate 51,356,746, forward strand.
TTAACTCATATATCTGCACCAATTGTTCGCAATTTAATCTTTTTAACTTTAGTATCACTTATGTAAACTATTGCACAAGTCCAATTCCTTGGTTAGTTTAAGGCCAGCCTTGTGTAGTTTTCAAACATGCTATTGTGTACTGTCCAAGCTAAACAAAGCATCAAAACTTGCAATTTTGGCACAGCTTTTCTAATCAATAAACAAATGGCATTTTCCAAAGCTGCTGGGGCCAATTATTATATTCTGCTTGTTTCCCTAATGTGATGCAGAAGGACTGCCACAAAGTAAATGTTAACTGATTGTTAGGCTCTCTGGCATTTCCAAAATCAACTAATGTCAAACATTCAGGGCAATGATCCATTGGTTAGCAACAGCTTGCCCAGAAGACTTTCCAAAGATTAATTGGCTACCACATGTTGATTCTTTTGCTGAGTCAGAAATATAACACTAAATGCCTCACAGCATCTGCTGGACAGACAATTGCATATATATTTTTATTCCCACTGTTGTTGAGAAAGTTAAATCGAGAAAAGTGACCCAAATGATGGGGGAAAGGTCCTATTATCTAAGGAGGAGCAGGAAGCTCTCAATCTATGAAAGGATTAAATTTCTTTAAAGGATTCCAGTACAACACCCATTCGAAACAACACAATCAGACAGCCTACTGGGAAATTGTGAAAAGAGGATAACACCAAAGATTTTGTATAATTTGATCAACAAAATAGCTAAAAGAGACTCAAAGCAGGGAATCCCCAATAAAAAAAAGCATGATTTATTACCAGGAATACTGTACTTGTGTTTTGATACAGGGCTCGAGCCACACTGATTCTCTGCTTCTGACCTCCACTCAGGTTAATTCCCTGTGCCAGCAAAAGGATCACATTATTAACATAACTATATTTTAATGCAGAATATTTTAAAATATTATTTTACATTATTTTACATTTTCTCTCCATACTTATAGAATTATTGAAATAGCACTGCCATGATCCAATAAGGAGGCTTGGTGAATTATACCAAATGGACAACTAAAAACACTGAGGTAATATACTGGTAATGAGAGGGCAATTCTGAAACAGAAATGGAATCATGAGCCCTAAGGTTATACTCAGGTAAGGGTCATATGTTCATTATCCAGCAAAATCTCTGATGTGTAAAAGCTAGAGGTTATGTGTCAATGGTCTGCTCCCGCTGATGGTGACATGAACACATAGTAAGCTTACACGAGGATATAGTGGAAAAAACATGAGGTACCACACAACCACAGTGCCTGTGATCCAACTAGTTATCAACAACCATAGTTCTTACTCATGTGTACATAGCATTGCCATTGCTGGCTAATCTTTTAGCATTGTAATTGCAAAAAGAATGGAATTCTAAAACACAACAATCCAACAATTGTGTTTGATAAATCCATCCCATTTCCACATGGAGGGAATCTAAGTTGTTCCTACTCATTTTGATCCTCTGCTCTTCATTAGAATTTTACATTCACAGTCTGATGCATTCAGCAGGATTGTGTACTGAAAACAAATGCTTTTCTTCTGACTTCTTCAACCACTGCATCCAATTCCACAGTTGATAATTTTCTAAAATTAATTTCTGAGCTACCCACAATATCCAAGCATTTTAATTCATGTGACGGCAAACTTAACTCCATGTGGGTTAGATTTCATTTTGGTGGTAGTACAGAACAGGCCAATTGTGAACTAATAGCTTCATATCTGTCAGTGGATACTACTGCTCAAAATGGGTGCCGCCCCAATAGAGTCTTGATATAAATTCAGGATTCCAAGATCGTAGGAGCATTCACTTTTGCTTTGCTCCATTCAAGACCTGATTTAAGTTTGTGGATAGAATGATTTGGAAAAGATAAGACGTTTCCCAGTGTTTACCCTCTCTCCGATCTCAGTTTGGTCTCCAAATGGTAACAGGTCAATGTCAGGCTGAAGGGAGCAGGCATCAATGACAGCTTTGTACCTGAGTGGGTGAGAAATGAAAACAGTGAGTGCCACAGAATGCTTCCATCTAAATTAATCATAGAACCATAGAGTCATATGGCACAGAAACAGACCCTTCAGTCCAAAAAGTCCATGCTGAACAGAATCCCAAACTAAATTTGGCGCATCTGCCCATATCCCTTCAAACCTTGCCTATTCATATACTTGTCCGAATGTCTTTTAATGTTGTAATTGTGCTCACATCCACCGCTTCCTCAGAAATTTAATTCCACATATGAGCCACCCTCTGTGTAAAACAATTGCCACTCATGTTTATTTTAAAATCTGATTCTTTAATAGTACTCACAATTTTTGAATGAAGGTAGGGCATAAACTTTGGGGCCAATCCAATTGCAAACATGAGCATTGCAACGGGTAACAGCGGAACATAAAGACAGAATGTTAACACAGAAAGATACATAAATATTTGATTCTGTTTAAGGAGAAGAACCAATGTTAACAACTTATAATTGATCATTTACATAGAAAATGATAGACTGGCTGGCTGGGTAAGGTCTTAGTCTCGTTGACACAATGAGTCAAATGGAGACCCACAACGGTCTGTGCTGGGAACTCAAGTTTTTTTTTACAATTTACACCAAGAATGTAGATGAAAGGAGAAAAGGCATGGTGTTTAAATTTGCAAATTACACAAAGATGAATCAGCAAGTACATTGTAAAGAGGACATCAGAAGATTGCGAGCAGTTGTAGATAGATTAAATGAATAAATAAAGTCTAACAGATGGAGTATAATGTGGGAAAAAATGAGGTACTTCACTTTATTGGGAAGAATGAAAAAGCAGAGTATTAATTACATCAAGAACGATTTCAGAATTCCGAAGTGCAGGGGAATTTAAATGTTTTAGAGCATGAGTCAGAAGTTAAGACGTAGATACAACTCTTAATCAAGGTGTCTAATGGAATGCAATTCCTCATTAAGAGAGAAATTGAATGTAAAAGTGAGGATGTTAAGCTTCAATTATACAGGACATTGCTGAGACCACATCTCAAACACTCTGCAAACAGTGTTGATCTTCTCATTTAAGGAGGAATGCGTTGGAGATTACAGGATTGATACCTGGAGGTTAAGGGATTGATACCTGGAGGTTATGGGATTGATACCTGGAGGTTAAGGGATTGATACCTGGAGATTACAGGATTGATACCTGGAGGTTAAGGGATTGATACCTGGAGATTACAGGATTGATACCTGGAGGTTATGGGATTGATACCTGGAGGTTAAGGGATTGATACCTGGAGGTTAAGGGATTGATACCTGGAGGTTACAGGATTGATACCTGGAGGTTATGGGATTGATACCTGGAGGTTATGGGATTGATACCTGGAGGCTATAGGATTGATACCCGAATGAGAGGGTCCTCTTATGAGGATAGGTTTGACTGCTGGTCTTGTTTTCAAGTGAGGGGCGATTTGATTGAAGCGTATACATTCCTGAAATGGTTTTCACATGATGAGCCCATCAGCATCAAAAGCTCTCACACTCAGCATCATCATGACTAAGGCTGGAGCTAATGGGTGGAAACCAAACATCCTGAGGACGAAGGTCCCAGCTTTTTGGTATGGGCAGGGTGGCTTCAGCTTTAGGGGTTCGATGGTGGGTGGGATGGCTGAAGCAAGAGCAAGGGGAACATTCTCCTGTCCTATGTCTAGTCCCTTGATTGTGCACAAACTGGCACAGACTGAGGGACTGCCCCCATTCTCTCAAGTGTCTGCGTGGGTTTCCTCTGGTTACTCCAGTTTTCTCCCACAGTGGGAAGATGTGCAGGTTAGGTGGATTGGCCATGCCAAAGTACCCATAGTTCAGGGTTGTGCAGGTTAGGTCCATTAGTCAGGGGTAAATGTAGAGTAGCAGGATAGGGGAATGGATCTGGGTGGGTTACTCTTTTGAGGGTCGTTGTGGACTTGTTGGGCCAAATGGCCCTGTTTCCACACAATAGAGATTCTAAGTGACCACCTGCCACATTGGCTTACCACTTAGCTAGGCTGACACTGTTCCCTTAACCTGGAGGGGAGATCATTACAGCCCATTAGTATGGGAATAAGCCCTCAGTGGTTATTACTTAACTGTTTGAGGGCCTCAGCTGCGGTTAACCCAAATCCTATTGCAGGAAAGATGGACCTTGAGGCCTGCTTACTCAGAAGTTGGGATGTCATGTTGAGGTGTGAACAGGATATCAGTGAGGCCTTTTCTGGAGTACTATGTACAGTTCGGGTTGCCCTACAGGAAGGATAATATTAAGCTGGAGGGAGGTTCAGAAAAGATTTACCAGGATGTTACCAAGAATGGAAGGTTTGAAGTCAGAGTCAAAATGTGTGGTGCTGGAAAAGCACAGCTGGCCAGGCTGCATCCGAGGAGCGGGAGAGTCAACATTTCAAGCATAAGCTCTTCATCAGGAATGGAGTCTTCCTGATGAAGAACTTATGCTTGAAATGTCGACTCTCCTGCTCCTTGGATGCAGCCTGACTGGCTGTGCCTTTCCAGCGCCACACGTTTTGACTCGGTAGGAGATTGAGGGGTGGCCAGATAGAGATTTATAAAATCATGAGGGGTATAGATACGGTGAATGGCAGGTGCCGTTTCCCTCGGGGATTTCAAGACTAGGAGGCACATTTTTAAGGTGAGAGGAGAATATTTTAAAGAAGGACATGAAGGGCAATGTTGTTTATACAGAGAGTGGTTCATGTGTGGAATGAACTTCCAGAGGGAGTGGTGGATATGGGTACAGATGCAATTTTTAAAAGACATTTGGACACGTGCATGAATAAGAACTGTTTGGAGGGATATGGGCCAACAGGTAGGACTAGTTTAGTTTGGGATTATGGTTGACATGGACTGGTTGGACCAAAGGGTCTGGCTCCGTGCTGTATGACTCTATGACTTATTTCAGGCAGAGTGGGGAAGGCAACAGGTTTCTGGGAACCTACCTGAGTAAACTGCCTTTCTGCCTCCAAGCCCTCCTCCTCTCCTGATGTTGAGATATAGGGTGATCCATTTGAATGGGAAGAATAGGAAGGGGACTTGTTACATGGAAAGTACAAGTCAAGTTGGGCAGTGAACAATTTCAGAGTACAAATAGATTACTCACTAAAAACTGTGCCACAACTCGGCAAGTCTATAAAAAAAAGCCAACCAAGCACTCCAATTTATTGCTAGAGGGATAGAACTGGAAAGTAGAAGTTACACTAAGCCTGGGTTGAATCTTATTTAGACCAGACTTATACAGAGGAACTAGGAGAAAGTGAGGACTGCAGATGCTGGAGATCAGAGCTGAAAATGTGTTACTGGAAAAGCGCAGCAGGTCAGGCAGCATCCAAGGAGCAGGAGACCTCTATTATCTGAACAACAGGGATGGGGAATATTTTGTTGGATAATCGAATGTTCGGATAACACAGTTTAGTCAAGCATTGGGACCTTGCAATCTTGCCGGATAATCCAAAATTCGGATAATTGAATGCCGAATAATGAAGGTTCCTCTGTAGTATGGTGTGTGGCTGTGGACAATCATTCAGTTTATTGCTTTTTCTTTGACTGTTCAAGGAGAAAGACCATCGGACACTGTGTTCACGAGATCCAGGATGCAGCATTTATTACTCATCATGACCTGGAAATTGAGGTGCAAACGTTGTGCAAGTGACAGTGAAGGTAAAATTCCAATACATATCAACTTGCCATGGGATGCATCATTGCAGCATTTTCCAGGCCATTCTTTTCACCTCGCCCTAAGTGAAAGTAGCTGTAATTACCTTTGCTTTATAAAGGGGCTCCCAAACGTGATGTTTTCTTCTACTGTTGTATTTAGGAGCCAGGGCTTCTGAGCAGAATAAGCAACAGAGGTTCGGCTTCTGCTCAAAATTGAAGCAAACAGTTATATCATTCCAATAGAAACAGCAACTTCATTACATTTTTCAAAAAGCACAAAGCAACTAGGATACAATGGCCCTGAATCAAAACAGTCATGACAGATTATTGCTCTCATTGTTTACATTTTGCAATGTTTGGAATCACAGCGTGACAGACAAAAACAAGGCCAGTCATAGCATTTATATAGTGTTCTTTTGTCCCCCAGTTCTTTTTTTTGGTTGTTATTTCCTCCCTTTTAAGTTCCTTGTTCTAATTTGATCTGTCTTCCCTTTTCCAAATCAATGTACTTCGTAGTTCTCGCTTCAAATCTCATGCCCTAGACAGACGGAGGGACATCACTTTTAATCTGGAGTGGGGAACCCCAGGTCCAGATCATTTCTCGGCCCCTATCTCTCATCATTGTAGTCTTCGTGACACAACGTGATTTACAAATGCAAAAAGGTTTAACTGGCTGAGAGGAAAGTTCAGTGTCACGCCACTCGGAAGGGCTCTGAGGTTGGAACATGGTCGTCGTTTGAAAAGAGCAGGGATCACCATGCCATCCACCGCTGCGATGGAGCAGCGGAAACCTCAGCACCAACATGGGCATGCATCCGCGGGAAATGGAGAAGACTGTCACCACCATATCCTCAGCTGCAGGGGGAATGCTTTGATAAAGTGGACAAGAACCCATGGTGCCATACCACTAGATGTATTTTAGGATCAAGTGGGTGATAGCTTCCCAGCCCGTTTCACTAACCCTTCCTTTAATTGCTTTGGCCTCTGATCAGATTTGAGTGTTCTTATTTCATGTGGGAGACTGTTGGCGGCGTAGGCCATGTTCTCAATGTTTCTGGATGACCTTAGTACATGCTGAATGACTTTTCTCTCTCTGATAGAAGGTGAACTGCAGAGTCGTTTGCCGAAGAGGTGTGCAAGGGAAGTGGTGCTGCTTTAATCATGATCTTGCTGCCATGCCAGGCACTCAAGAGCCCCGAGGCTCAAGATGACCTTGGCAGAGGTCCCCACCTAGCTCTGGATGCAGTTTCGACCACAAGGAAGTGGTGTTTCTGGTCTTCCACCTCCACCCATCCCAGATCCCTTTGTACTGTGATGTTGTGCAGCATGCAACAGACAACTACAATCCAAGACCACAATAAACCTTGGCTGGCTGCTATAGGAGGGCAACATGCACTGACTGGTCAAGCCAATGGTAGCACAAAATGTCAATGGCCTGCCCAGTGCATGTTAGCAAGTGACTTTGGCTATAGTTTTTCTGTGTCTGGTGGCTGAATATTAGGAGCCATCTCTTCAGAGGGCAATGCCCCAGAAGCCATGGGATGTTGGTCTAAAGAGTTGGTACACCTGGACTTTCACAGGCTGAAGGAATCCCAGATAGCTGCTCAAGAAGCGGGAGCTGTCTGCACTATGTAGTCACATGTAGACAGGCAGGAGGCTGGAAGAACACAGCAAGTCAGGCGGCATCAGGAGGTGGAGAATGTGAGCACATGCTGATGCTGGAGATCAGAGTCAAAAAGTGTGGTGCTGGAAAAGCACAGCCTGTCAGGCAGCATCCGACGAGCAGGAGAGTGAACATTACCAGCATAAGCTCTTTATCAGGAATGTTCTGATGAAGAACTTATGCTCAAAACGTCAATTCTCCAAATCGGCTGTGTTTTTCCAGCACTGCACTTTTTGACCCAGCAACAGGAGGTAGAGAAGTCAACGTTTTGGGTGTAACTATTCTTTAGGAAATGTGTCAGCTGCAGATTCATTAAAAGTGGAAATCTCTTCTCTTGGGAAATCTGGCTGGTCTGGCAGTGTCTTGGTGGTTATGTAGATACAGCCGATCCTGAGGGTATCAGATGGCAGTAAATCCAAAGACGGTCTGTGCTGCCAGGCCCATTATTCTGCAAATGGACATAATCCATTTGGGCGGCACGGTGGCACAGTGGTTAGCACTGCTGCCTCACAGCGCCAGAGACCCGGGTTCAATTCCCGCCTCAGGCGACTCACTGTGTGGAGTTTGCACGTCCTCCCCATGTCTGCGTGGGTTTCCTCCCACAGTCCAAAGATGTGCGGGTCAGGTGAATTGGCCATGCTAAATTGTCCGTCGCGTTAGGTAGGGGGTATGTGTGGGTTACGTTTCGGCGGGTCGGTGTGGACTTGTTGGGCCGAAGGGCCTGTTTCCACACTGTAAGTAATCTAATCTAATCCCCCATTCTCCAGTGTAGGATAGCTGTGATCCATCTGAGGACATGATGTCTACCAGTCATGTGATGTCACCCAGGTCCACAGCTGACCGCTGGACTGACCAGACTCAGAATGACATTGTCCTTCAGTGAAGTTATAGAACTCCCACTGGAGCCCTGAAGCCTTCTGTCATTGTTGAGCACCGTGCAAGTACTCAAGACCAATTGCCTGGATACTAGATTTGACAAGTTAGAACTATGATGTAAGACTGAACTGGTTGGAGCACCTTTCTCTTTAAAGGAAGGATAAGGAGCAATTTAATCGAGGGCTTATGAACAGGTTTAGTGGTTTGACACAGACTAGGACATGCCACTTGTACGGCATCCTAAACCAGTGCTCATACATCTAAGACAATCATTAATAAATCCAACACCAAAGTCAGATGAAACTTCTTTGCCCAGAGAGCAGTTAGAAAGTGGAACTTGCTTCTGTAGGAAGAGGTTGAGGCAAAAAGCATAAATGTATTCGAATGAAAACTAGATGAGCACATGTGACAGCAAGGAGGACAGAAGATCTACTGGGAAGGTTAGATAATTAGGGAGGGGTGTTCTTGGAGTACAAGCATCGACCTAATGGGTCAAATGGCCTGTTTTTGCGCAGACAAGTAATTCTTTGCATGATATGGGTGTCCTGGTAGGCCATTTGAGATTCATTGTTCTGATTTTAGGATTCTCTCAAGCAACTACATGGATGCTTGAAGCTAAACTAGATGCACCTTATGTCTTTTCTCTCTCCTTGCCTGTGTTTCTATGTTTTAAATGTACCAGAAAATGTCCTGTTTCTTTCCTTCCATTCATTCTTCCATCATCTCCTTCAACATTATCTCTGCAGGGTCCAATTCAATGTATGTGCCTCCCTTTCTGTAAATGGCAGTCCAATTGCTGAATGAGAAGTTACTATGATATTAGACATGAGTGATCCTCTCCTGAAGTTTAATTCACTAGCCTTAATCTTGCAGCAGAAAGCCAAGGTACAATTATTTCTCATTATTTTAACTGTTTGCTATGGACAGTTTTAGTGTAGACAGACAGGAGGCTGGAAGAACACAGCAAGCCAGGAGGTAGGGAAGTCAACATTTTGGGTGTAACCCTTCTTCAGGATTGGAGTGGGTATAGGGGGAGTTGCAGATAAAGGGGTTGGTGGGAGCAGGATGGCCAAGTGGGGATAGGTGAAGACAGGTAGAGAGTATGACCTGGTTGTCATATGGGAGGAATTAATCTGGTTGTTGGAAGGGAGGGAGAGGGGCTGTGAAGGGTGTTGGGGGATGGGAAGGGAGGTTACTTGAAATTGGAGAACTCAATGTTGAGTCCTCCAGGCAATAGGCTGTTCAGACAGATGATGAGGTGTGGTTTGACAGGCAGGAGACTGGAAGCTCCTGGAAGCGTACTTTAGATTACAGCATCTGCAGTTTTTTTGTCTCTAACCATGGACAGTTTTAGCACAAACCTCTTTGTTTTCAATCCCCATTTACAATCCTGGGGGACTCAATGGCTTTAGAAACTGAAAGGACAGGCTAATAAAAGTGGAGCTTATCACTTGGCGGTAGCATTCCTGCCTGCAAAATAGTAGATACAAAGATCAGACTCCACTCCAGCTAAGTCCCGGTAAGAGAGACCCAGCTCCATGCACAAGTGGTGGGCAGTGACAGACTGGTACAATGAAGCCAGTGTACTGGTGCTGGCCCCAAGCCCAGATAAAAGGAAAACAGCACCAAAACACATGGGAACTCCACCACCTGCAAAGTTGCAGTCCAAGCCATGCATCATCATGACTATATTAACGTTCCTTCACTGTCACTGGGTTAAAATGCAGAATTCCCTCCCTAACAGCACAGTTGACCAGACTGACTGTGAATGATCAAGGAGGTGGCTCACCGCCACCTTCCAGAGGAAATTTTGGAATGGGCAGTAAATGTTGTCCTTGCCAGTAATGTTTTAAGAGGAAACATGTTCGGCACTTGACGGCTAGTGATCTTACCTGAAGTATGTGAGGATCCCACACACATGCAAATTTGAGTTTGATGTCAGAGGCAGGATTACCCAGTGTCATTGCAGTCTCTACCCAAATCCCACCCAACAACATGGGCAGAGATAAAGGGGAATATGGCCAAAGTCAATCTAAATTAAATAGCCCTCGGGCCAAGTTGGGTGGAGCATGACTATTCATTTTCATGGCAGTCACTGGTTGACTTCAATCCCTAAAAGGCATCTAATGGTGTGAACATACCACTGCTTGTTCTGCAAAGGACTCTCTGAGCTGTTGTGTGGTTTCCCTTTTCCTGGCACTCCCTTTAAGCGGCTGCTGTAGGTCTTTCATCAGACATCCAACTTGATTGTCCGTTGTCTGATGGACAGGCTGCTTGTTGATGGAAATATGATTTTCTTTGGCTACATTTTACTGAGGAACACCAGCCATTATAGATCATATTTTACATAATTCCTTGTGGAATGAGAATGAGGGAGGGTGGGGGTGGTGGAATCATCTACACTCGGTTCAACACCCACCGACATTGTATTCCAGCTCGCTAGCTCAGATTTGACGGAATCATAAATTTGCTGAAACCTGTCATTGTTACGTGGACCACCCCCTTCTGGCCTCGCATCCTTTCTACATCCTGAAGGATTGCTGAAACTGTCAAAGATGGACATTAACTACTGTGCCTGCCATGCATTAATTTCAGGTTAGGCTGAACATGATTACAATCAACAAGCTCCACATGCCAATACACACTCGTGACGACAGAAGTGGCCTTTTGCTGAAGATCAGGAATGGCTTTGACAGAATCAGGGCCATAGCAGCCAAATTACCGAGAAACAAATGGTATGAGAAAAGGAGAAAGAAAGGAAAATGGCAGAAAATGCAATGATTAGTTACAAGTGTAAAAAGCATTACCACTGGTGTGATGGTTATCAGGATGAAGTGTCACTAGAAAAACAACACATGACACAATTAGTGAACTGGCAAAGAGTAAGATAGAGTACCTCCCAGTCACCTCGAACACAGGCTCAACCTCATGCGCACTGAAATTCATGGTAAAACCAAGTTAGCAAAAAAAAACTTGATTGAAGCAGTCACTGACTTACTTTTAAAAAAAAATGCAGTCTGAAGCTTTTTTTGCTTTTTTTTGTCACTCACATGGACACACTGCTTCTTAAAGGGTGCAAGTGAAATGGAACAAGACATAAGGCATCACTGCAAAAACAAAAACCCCTGGTAGTGACCTGGAACGTTTCTTAGTCTTAGGAGATGACTATCAAGGAAAGTACCAGGTCTCCCTCCCAACCCCTTGAGCTGTTTAATAGAACGTCACAAAATCAAAGCCTGGAATGGTTGAAAAGACTGTGTGAACAAACAGACACCCTTTCCTCTGGCAGGGGTAGACCAGAACAAAGGGATATAATAGTAAAATAATGAAAAATACTTAAAAAATTTAAAACATTCGCTGTTGTAGAATTAAAAATAGCCAGGTTATTCCAGGGTGATATCAGGAAGTTTTTTATTGCGTAACCTGCAATGGGAAGCTGAAGACTCTCCTCCTAAAGGCTGTCTGAAATCAGTCAGTCATAGTCATAGAGATATACAACATGGGAACAGACCCTTCGGTCTCACCAGTCCATGTTGACCATGTTCCCAAACTAAATTGGTCCCACCTGTCTGCGTTTGCCCCTTCTCCCTCAAAACATTTCTTATTCCTGTACTTATTTGAACGTCTTGTAACTCTATCTGCATCCATAACCTCTTCTGGAGGTTCAGAGCACACATGAACCGCACTCTGTGTAAAAAAAGTTGTCCCTCATGTCTTTTTCAAATCTTCCTCCTCTCAATTTAAAAGTATGCCCCCTAGTCTTGAAATTCCCCACCCTAGGGAAAAGACACCCGCTATTCATCTAATTTATACCCCTCATGATTTTATAAACATCTCTAAGGTTACCCCTCAACCTCCTACATGCTAGCAAAAAAAAGTCCTAGTGTATCCAGCGTCTCCTCTATAACTCAAACTCTCCATTCCTGGTAAGATACTGGTAAATCTTTTCTGAACCATCTCGAGTTTAATGCTATCCTTCCTATAACAGGGTGACCAGAACTGGTCCCAGTACTCAAGAAGAGGCCTTATCAACATCCTGTACAACCTCAACATGACATCCCAACTCCTATACTCAAAGGTCTGAACAATGAAGGAAGGCATGCTAAATGCCTTCTTGCACTCAATTGAAAATATCAACGATGTCTTAGTGTTAAGCAAGTGTAGGGCAGAAAATGGAAGCTTGCAGTTAAAGTGCAAGCCAGAAATGATTTAATCAAATGGAAGCACGGGTACGAGGGAGGGGGTGAATGGTCTCCCTCTGGCCCTGTGGTCCCTGTGGGGACAGCCTCAATATCAAGGGAATCTTGCAATTTGGGAGAGAAATTGGAAAGCACATTTTCACGCAAGTGGCAGTGCAAATAAGAACACTGTACTCCAAAAGGCTACAGATACTGAGGTACTTTTGGAGCTTTGAAGGCTGAGATTATTAGATTTGTACTGGGTAAGAGTGTCAAAGTATATGTAGCAAAGGCTCATGCATGAAGGATGAGCAGTAAGTACCAGGAAAGGGGCAGGCACTTGTAGAACCATGTCTTAAAAGAAGGGGACAGAAGAAACCTGGAGGGAACAATTAATTCCAAATACAGAAACAGTGCTCAGACATAAAGTTAAGAGGAAAACAACATCATGTCAAAATAAGATAGTTCAAACAATCTGGATCAACTGGTATTCAGAACACTTAAAAACATTTTTGTTGGGGCAAGTTAGTATAAAAATTAAATGGAGCTCAAAATACCTTGGTGTTGCATCATGGTTCATCTCATTTGCAGGTTCTCTGTAGTTTATACCAAAAACAAAAATATAACCATCGTCAAGATTAGACAGGATTGGAAAATACAACGACCATGTGAACAGTCCCCACTAGTTATGGTGCGTAACATTAAAAGGTTGATCATTTATGGATTTAGGTCATAAATTCTACAGCAGTTTCCTGTGCTTCAACTACATTTACAGAGTTTAAGATACACTTTCTCTCCCTCAGCTATTGTATTCAATTGACAGAATTAAAACAAAAATAAGCAAACATCCAGATTCTGATAGCATATCATACAGCATTCAATAATGGCAATACGCACTACAATATCCAGCACTTCCACACCACTTTTTCATTGTTAACTCCACATGATAATTCACCAATCCCCCTAACTCTGTAAGAACTCACTCAATATGAGTGCACAGTTACCCCTACTTACAAGTCCTAGTATTACAGAATCCCTACAGTGCAGGTAAAGGACATTCAGCCCATTGGGTCTGCACAACCCTCTGACAAGCAACCCACCCAGACTCTCACCCCCACCCTATCCCCACAACCCTGCATTTCCCATGGGTAAACCCAGCCTGCACATTCGTGAACACTATGGGTAATTTAGCCTGGCCAATCTTGCACATCTTTGATCTGTCACCTGCACATGCTATTCACTTCAAGTCTACAGTGATGTGCTTTATTGAGCTTGTGTTACCATTGTTCAAAGATAGCACTTTTGCATTTTGACCACACCTTTAACAAAGAAATAATATTGTAATGTACTTTACAGGTAAGCTAGCCAAAAAGGCACACAGAGCAAATGGAGGAGACGCGTAAGGTAGAGAGACAGAAGATTAGGAGACAGAATTCCCAAATTTGGAATTTAGGTGGTTTAGAGCACAACTGTTGACAAGTGAGTGTCACATCAAAACGTCTTTCTAACATTAAAGCGAATGGGAATCAAGGAGAAAGGAATCTGCTGGTTGAACATGCAGTTCTCACTGTCACCTAGTCCACATACATAAGATGGTGGATGATGGTCATATTTGTTGGAGGTCCATCATCTCAACCAAGGAAATCACTGAAGATGCTCCTCAAAGTCGTATCCTATTCCCAATCGTACTTGGCTCTTCATCAATGACCTTCCCTTTATTATAAGGTGAGATGTGGGGATGGTCACTAATAGTTGTACAAACTTCAGGTGCATTGACAGATTATACGGAAGCAGCTGATGCCTGTATGCAGCAAGACCTGGATAACATCCAGCCTGACAAGTGGTAAGTAACATCCATGCCAGGCAATGGCCATTCCCAACCAGAGAGAAACTAAGCATTGCCCCTTTATCTCCGATGATATTACCATCACTGAATACCTGTATTAGGGATTATTGTTGACCAAAAACTGACTGCATCAGCCATATAAATAATGCTACCAAAGCCAGTCAGAGACTGGGACTTTTGAGGAGAGTAAATGACATTCTGTCTCCCCAAAACCTGTCCACTGTCTGCAATGGAAAAGAAAGAAGTGCGATGGAATACTTCCCCTCATGCCTGGATGAGTGCAGCTCTACTGATATTCGGAAAGGTTGGCACCATCTAGGACAAAGCAGTCCACTTGATCAGAAACCTATCATTACATTACATATTTGTTTCCTCCACCACCAATGCACAGTGCCAGCAGTGCCAACGAGGTGCACTGCCATAATTCACCAAAGCCTTCCAAAGTTTTGCCACATAGAAGGCTAGAGGCATCAAAAGTGTGGAACATTGCCACATGTAATACTTTTCCAAGGTACACACCTTCCTGACTTGAAACTACATCACCATTCCTTTGATGTCATTGGTTTAACATTCTGCTATTCCCTTCATATTGCTACTATAGGAGGACCTGCATGAGGTGGACTGCAGCAAATCAAGAAATCAGCTCACTGTCACCTACTCAAGGGGAACAAGAAATGTGCAAGAAATGCTGGTCTTGCCAGTAATGCCCATATCCTATGAAAGAATTGATGTGTCCACCATCTACAAGTCGAATGTATTATGGAATACTCTCCACTTCCATTGAAACTTGACAGCTAGGGAAAAAAGGAATGCACTTGAGAGGCACCCCATTCTTAACCTTAAATGTCAGTCAGTGGTAGTATTGTGAAATATCTACAAAATACTCTGCAGCAACTCATCAAAGCTCCTTTAACAGCATCTTTCAAACCAATAACCTCTATCACCTTGTGACAAGAGTGCCAGGAATAGCACCACTTTCAAATCTCCCTCCAAGCTACACGCCATCCTGACTTGGACAGATATATATTGCTATTCTTTCACTGCTGCAGGGTCAAAATTCTGGCACTGCCTTTCTAAAAGCACTGTGGGTGCACCTACAGCATCAGCACCATGAAACAATTCAAGGAGGAATCCCACAGCCCAAGAACAAATTTAAAATTATTATACTAGGAATGAAAATGGGGATTCTGAGGAGGCAAGGATCAGCAAAATGGAGAGTATACCACACAGTGAGGGACATCTGTCCACATTTTGCAACAAGGAGATAAAATGAGGTGATCTTCTTCATTGTTGCCAGCAGTTATTTTACTTACTTGCTCCAGTAAACTTTCCCAGAAACTTTCAACATTTCTCCGAGAGTAGCAAGGAGAAGTGAAGACTTTCCGCATCCCACTTGACCAACAATCATTGTCAGCTGACCTGGAAAGAAATTATAATTAAGGAATCTTTCATCAATCCTGTGTTGAATAATCAGTCAACAAAACCTTTTTCAGAAATTTGCTTTCGGCAAAATGAGCAGTGTTGCAGAAACCTTAAAATAGCTTGCTTTTTAATAAGATTGAAAACAAGTCAATCGAAGAGATTGTGTAAATAAGGACTAAGTTTTGCTCAAAGTTCATAACACAGTCTTGATCTTGTTAATCTATTCATATTCCCTTTCTTCTTCATGGTCATATTCTCAACTGCAAGTTTATTGATACAAAATTAAGGAGATGATTAGATTAGATTCCCTACAGTATGGAAACAGGCCCTTCAGTCCAAAAAGTCCACACCGCCCCTCCAAAGAGTAACCCACCCAGCTCCATTTCCCTCTGACTAATGCACCTAACATTATAGGCAATTTAGAATGGCCAATTCACCTGACTTGCAAATCTTTGGGCTATGGGAGTAAAACAGAGCACACAAACCCATGGGGAGAATGTGAAAACTCCACACAGTCGCCCAATGCTGGAATTGAACCTGGATCCCTAGTATTGTGAGGCAGCACTGCTAACTACTGACCCACCAGCCTGACTCAAACATTATCATTTCACTTACTCTTAAGTAAAATGAGAGGTGCATAAAATAGATCACAGACAACAAAGCATAAGAACTCCACTCTCTAGTATTTTGGAAATTATCAAATTAAGTTTTGCATCAATTTAGATCTGAGTTCTGCCAGTGCTAACTTGTAGACATTAAACAGCAAACTTAGGTACTTCTTGAGTTGGGGATATCTTGTATCTTTCAGGATGATCTGCTAATTTCTTGTTCATCAAATCTGGAAAGGTTAAATGTTCTACGTCAATACAATAACAGCTGGCATGGTAAAACATGTCTTGGTGCTTGTCAGCACAGTTATCAAACAACATTTGGCATTAAGGAGAAACAAGAACTGATGAGCTTGGCTCGAGAGGGAGACATAAGGAACATCTCAAAGAAGGAGAGAACAACAGATAATATTACCTTTGATTAGCCCATATACAACGTGAATTGGGAACTCACCAAAAGTTAGATGAGGTCACAGAGGGCGCAAGAAACAGCAAAAACTCATCAGCTTGTAACGAAATAATGCTGGGCTATAAATCCACTAAGTGGCAGGTTGTTAATAAGTACTTTATAATGATGAGCTAAATGACTTACACACTTTATGCTTGAAAATCAGAAACTGACATTAATACTCATCATCATTCCATTACCACTGATGATAATATTTTAATTAAACATCTGCCTATTTTGACTAAGAGCACTTTGCGTTAAACATAAAGCTTTAGTAAAAGATAGCTTGATGCACAAATCACAGAACAAGATTCCTCTCAACAACAGAGGTCGGTATATTTTACCTGTTGGAATTCTGATGCTGATGTTGGACAGAGTTGCCATGCCACTACCCCAAGAAAAGGACCCATCAGTAACCTGCCATTTAAAAATAAAATTCTGAAGTGAGAAAGCATTTCATTCAAATTGGAATCAGCAAGTTATTTCCGAGCATTTTATTTCCAAATGGTTAGGAAATAAATGAAATCACTTTGCCTTTCCCCATCCTTCAAACTGAATATATGATTTTATGCTTAGTGTTAAATTTCATTTGGATTTGTCTACTCATTCCACCAATCCAATCATGGTTTCCTGTTACTATTCGTCATTTTGTATTGCATTTATGACTGTAATATGATCTGCATATTTTGAAATTATGCTCCGTTTACCAAGTCTAAAGCATGACTGTAATATAAATCAGAAATGATAGTGTCCTGAATAAAGACCCTTCAGCCCATCTTTAGTCTGAAAAACAACTGTTCACTATTTTCTGTCACATAACCAATTTTGCAACTGTGCTGCCAATGTCCTATTAATTCTATGGTCTTTAATTTTGCTAGTACGTCTATTGTGTAATACTTTGTCAAACATCTTTTGAAATGCTGTATACACCCAACAATCATACTACCTTCTTCAAGACTCAATCCAATTAGTTAAACATACATTTCCCTTTATAAATCTGTGCTGACACTCTACCTTCAAAATGGCAATTATTTTCATCCAGATTGTCATCTTGGAAAGTCTCCCCACCTTCATGTGAAGCCACCTGTTCTGTCAATAACAGGTTTGTCCTTTCTCCCCATGTTTTGGATCCTGCTATATCATTTATAATCCTGCATCAGCACGGTGGCTCAGTGGTGAGCACTGCTGCCTCACAGTGCTAGGGGCCTGGGTTTGATTGCAGACTTGGGCATCTGTCTTTGTGGAGTTTACACATTCTCCCTGTATCTGTGGGGGTTTCCTCTGGCTGCTCCAGTTTCCTCCCACAGTCCAAAGATTTGTAGATTAGGGGAAATTGCCCATGCTGCCCAGGGATGTGTAGGTTGGGTGCATGAGTCAGGAGTAAATGTAGAGTAATGAGAAATGGTTTTGGGTGGAATACTTTTTGAAAGGTTTGTGTGGACTTGTTGGGCCTAATGGCCTGTTTCCACACTGTAGGGATTCTATGGATCCACTGACACTATCCCTCATATATTCAAGTCAGAGTGGAAGATTATTACGAGAGTCCCTGCAGTTTCCACTCTTACGTGCCTCAGTAACCTGAGTTGTGCTCCATCTCATTTTTCTATTTTGAAGACAGTAAATCTTTTAGCATTTTCCTTTAACCTGTTTGCCCCATCCAATTATCCATTTTATATACACAGTTGGTAATGCATGTTTCTTCAATGTGAATTTGCTTTAATGCAGTTGAAGAATTTAGACCGTTATTTGTATGGCATGAATTCTCCTTACCTGTATTAGCTAAAATGTGGTTCCAGCCTCATTAGTTTAAATGGCGCAGCTATTGCACAATTATCTTATAACAGAGATCACACAAGACCAGAACTATCACATTATATCAGAACCAACTGCAATATCCAATCTCACTACTATCTCATCTTCACGGTTAGGTTGCTAGCACCCTCTCTTCTTATGGTGTCAAATGTGGTGAGTGGACGGACTGGGAAGGAGACATGGAGTGCAGTGGGAATGTTTGTTGGACTCAGGAAATGTGCGGGTGGTCAGCAGCTTCTGAACCCAGTCAGACCACGTGTGGAAGCCCCCTGTGCTGATCAACTGCACTGTAATGCTTAACCGTAATCTGTTAATCTGACTGTAATATTTATCCTTTTAACTTTCTTTCTTATTTTCTAACTTATACTATGAATCACTGGAAGGTAATACAACTTTTCTTTCCTTTCATTATTTTGTATCTAAGACATATAGCTGGATACTTTGTACCTAAGATGGTGCTGTGAGGGATGACATTGTAAAGTTTTCACTGTACCCCCGATACACGTTACAATAAACCTAATTCTAATTCTAAGATGCAAGGTACTTCATTTGTTGAGCCAGCCACCCCCTTCTCATCTGCAAAAAATACTCTCCCTTTATAATCTGTGATTAGCCCCACCCCTTGTTTTTAGACTTGTCTTTTAATTACTTATTTATATAAGAAAGATGTTTGAGTTTGCTGTCAAGTGTTGATATTTCGCAAATTCTATTTTTGCATCGGTTATCTTTTCTTTACAAAAGAACATTCTCTGCACTGATCCATCTTCCTTATTTGTATTGAATACACTATATGAAAGACAATAATTAAATGCTTGTTTAGTGCTATTTAAAGATCAATGATGAGGTTTTCAGGGCCTGGTGTCACCAAGGCTGGTTACGGGAATGAAATGACATATTGGAAAACTACAAACAGACAAGATTGAGGAATCTGAAGTTAGTTCTGGGCTTGTGCTGTGTTAAGAGAGCTCAGTGAGGATGTAACTTAAGTCTTACAATTTATCCTGCTGCCTGGCATTACAAGAAGCAGAATAATCCGCCCTAGTTTCTTTCCAAGATATATCTGAGTAATTTTGGAGGGGGGAGGGGAGGGTGGAATTGTGTGCGCTTGTTATTTTGATGGCATATATTTCTTTGTGTGAATGAAATCAGGTGTCATCCTTCATTCAGCTTAAGTGCCCGATTTGTAATTGGTGCCTACAGTGATGGCAAATATCTTGCCCAGTACAAATTGGCCATCCAGAATAAGGGTAGAGAGCGCAAGCAGCAGGAACTAGAAATGAAAAATAAGAGCTTTCTCATCAGAGAATTAAATCTGGGGACAAATGCTTTAATCTTGGTATAGAAAAGGCCTTTTAAAATAAGAGCCAGTTAACGTCCAATGGAATATTTTACTTTGTTTGAATTATAATTTTATTGAAGTGATTAAAGGCAGGAAATGAATACTCTTACACAATTTGACTTCCGTGCTGGCTGTGGGAAAAGGCCAGTTCTATCTCATTTATGTGTCCTAAGTCACGTGTAAAGTACTGCTCTTTCCCTTTTGTTCCCATGCGCACAGAGAGACAGGGATTAGTCACATGAGAACCACAGCTGTACAGTAGGAAACAATTACAAGTCACTGACCTTGACTGACACATCTTCTAGCTCCCTGGACCGAATGTACCTCCTCAGTGGCTGCTCGAAACCTTCCAGCTGGTCCTTCAGGGGCTGTCTCCTGTTGAAGGCCTTTGTGTGCTGTATTATGAATAAAACATAGATAATTACATCAATGTAAAGCTCCTTGCGTACATTTGATTAGACTTCATCCCACCATTGCAGCTTTGACTGTAACACTGGGCTCTTTCTGTCTCCAAAACAGAGAGGATTGCTGGAGGAACTCAGCAGGTCTGGCAGCATGTGGAGAGAGAAACCGTGATAGAGTTTTGAGTCCAGTATGACTTGTTCAGAACTGAAGAACAGTTAAGTCTGTTGCTCTCTCAACAGATACCGACAGAGCAGCTGAGTTTCTCCAGCATTATCTGTATATGTTTGAGATTTCCAGCATCTGTGGCATTTTGCTTTTATTATGCTTACTCTGTCCTGTTCTCCATTTACAACCAGGACAGGTTTACCCAAGTTTTGCCTTGCCTATGAAACCTGATTGACCTTGTATCTATTTGTTTGAATATTTTAGCTGATAGTTCAACCCTGAGTACACTATATCTATTTTTTTTCTATCTCTTCTTTTTACCCACCTTGGAACTTTAAAAGGGACCTACCAGGCAACATTTTGTTGCATAGGATGATGCGCGTTTGGTATGAGCTGCCAGAGCAAGCTGTGGAGGCTGGTACAATTACAACATTTAAAAGGCATCTGAATGGGTTTATGAATAGGAAGGGTTTAGAGGGAAACAGGCCAAGTGCTGGCAAATGTGACTAGATTAATCAGTTCCTCCCACTGCCTGCTACCTAGTTATGCCTGCTTTTATTTCTGTCCTCTCAGATATTAACCCTTGAAACTTCACTGCAGCCCTATCACCATCCTCCACCATTCCTGCATCTTCCAATGTTCCTGGGTCAGTAAACTTCACTCCCTCCTATATAAAACCACCACCACTATCTGCGCCACCTTTGCTAAAGGCACCCATTCATATTTTTAAGCTGGAGTTGGCTCAGAAGATATTTACCAGGATGTTGCCAGGAATGGAGGATTTCAGTTATAATGAGAGACTTGATAAACTGAAACTTCATTCACCGAAGAGTAGAAGGTTGACGGGTGACCTTAGAGGTTTATGAAATCATGAAGCCTATAGACAAGGTGAATAGCAGGTGTCTTTTCCCTAGGATGGGGGATTTCAAGACTAGAGGGCACATTTTAAGCTGGGAGGAGATAGATTTTTTTAAAAAAGGCATTTGGGGTGATTTTCTTTTAACACAGAGAGTGATTAGCATGTGGAATGAATTTCCTGAGGAAGTGGTGGATGTGGGTAGAGTTGCAATGTTCAAAAGACATTTGGATAAGCACATGAAAAAGAAATGTTTGAAAGGATATGGACCAAGTGTGGGCAGGTAGGATTAGTTTAGTTTTGGATTATCGTTGGCATGGACGAGTTGGATGAAAAGATCTGTTTCTGTGCTGACTCTATGATTCTAAATAACAACTCAAATTCCCTTGGAGATAGTGAGGACAGCAGATGCTGGAAAGTCAGATTCAAGAAAAGGTGTCGAGCTGGGAAAAGCACAGCAGGTCAAGCTGCATCATAGAGGCATAGAGATATACAGCACGGAAACAGACCCTTCAGTCCAACTCATCCATGCCAACCAGATATCCTAAATTAATCTAGTCACATTTGCCAGTACTTGGCCCATATCCCTCTAAACCCTTCCTATTCATATACCCCTCCAGATGCCCTTTAAATGTTGTAATTGTACCAGCCTCCACCACTTCCTCTGGCAGCTCATTCCATACACGTAACAGCCTCTGTGTGAAAATGTTGCCCCTTAGGTCCCTTTTATACCTTTCCCCTCTCACCCAAAACCTGCACCCTCTAGTTCCCCCACTCCAGGGAACAGACTTTGTCTATTTACCCTATCCACAGCTATTATGATTTTATAAACCTCTATAAGTCACCCCTAAGCCTCCAACCTCCAGGAAAACAGCCCCAGCCTATTCTGCCTCTTCCTATAGCTCAAACTCTCCAACATGCTTGTAAATCTTGTCTGAATCCTTTCAAGTTTTCACAACATCCTTCCAATAGGAAGGAGAGCAGAATTGCACACAAATTCCAACAGTGGCCTAACCAATGTCCTATACAACCATAACATGACCTTCCAATTCCTATACTCAATGTTCTGGTCAATAAAAGAAAGCATACTAAACATCTTCTTCACTATCCTATCTATCTGCATCTCTACTTTCAACGAACAATGAACCTGCATTCCAAGGTCTCATTGTTCGGCAACACTCCCCAGGACCTTACCATTAAGTGTATAAATCCTGCTAAGATTTGCTTTTCCAAAATAGCAGAAGCTCATGTTTATCTCAAAAAAACTTCATCTGCCACTCCTCGCCCATTGGCCCATCTGATCAAGCTCCCATTGTACTCTGAGGTAACCTTCTTTGCTGTCCACTACACCTCCAATTTTGGTGTCATCTCCAAACTTACTAACTACACCTCATATGTTCATATCCAAATCATTTATATAAATAACAAAAAGTAGAGGACCCAGCACCAATCCTTGTGGCACTCTACGTGTCACAGGCCTTCAGCCTGAAAAACAACCCTCTATCACCACTCTCTGTCTTCTACCTTTGAGCCAGTTCTGTATCCAAATGGCTAGGTCTCCCTGTATTCCATGAGATCTAACCTTGCTAACCAGTCTTCCATGAGGAAGCATGTTGAATGCCCTGCTGAAATCCATATAGATCACGTCCACCACTCTGCCCTCATCAATCCTCTTTGTTACTTCAAAAAACTCAATCAAGTTAGTGAGAAATAATTTCCTATGCACAAAGCCATGTTGACTATCCCTAATCAGTCCTTGCCTTTACAAATACATGCTGAAAATGTGTTGCTGGTTAAAGCACAGCAGGTTAGGCAGCATCCAAGGAACAGGAAACTCGACGCTTCGGGCCAGAGCCCTTCATCAGGAAACGTCCCGAGGCGTCGAGTTTCCTGTTCCTTGGATGCTGCCTACCCTGCTGTACTTTAACCAGCAACACATTTTCAGCTCTGATCTCCAGCATCTGCAGACCTCACTTTTTACTCTTTACAAATACATGTACATCTTGTTCCTCAGGATTCCCTCCAACAACTTGCCCACCACCGAGGTTAGGCTCACCGGTCTATAGTTCCTTGGCTTGTCTTTACCGACCTTCTTAAGCAGTGGCACCACGTTTGCCAACCTCCAGTCTTCTAGCACCTCACTTGTGACTATGATTTACCTCAGCCACACTCTTAGCTGTTCCTTTACAATAATTCACAGCTGTAGTGGTTTAATAAGGAATAGACGTGGTTTAATAAGGAATTGGAATCCCTTGTTAAAGGGAAGAGGGCGGCCTATGTAAAGATGAGGCGTGAAGGTTCAGTTGGGGCGATTGAGAGTTATAAGGTAGCCAGGAAGGATCTAAAGAGAGAGCTAAGAGGGGACATGAAAAGTCCTTGGTTGGTAGGATTAGGGAAAACCCAAAGGCTTTCTATAGGTATGTCAGGAATAAAAGAATGACTAGGGTAGGAATAGGTCCAGTCAAGGATAGTCGTGGGAAGTTGTGCGTGGAGGCTGAAGAGATTGGAGAGACACTGAATGAATACTTTTCGTCAGTATTCACTCAGGAACAGGACATTGTTGCTGATGTGAATATTGAGTCACAATTAATTAGAATGGATGGCTTTGAGGTATGTAGGGAAGAGGTGTTGGAAATTCTGGAAAGGGTGAAAATAGATAAGTCCTCTGGGCCTGATGGCATTTATCATAGGATTCTCTGGGAAGCAAGGGAGGAGATTGCAGAGCCATTGGCTTTGATTTTTATGTCCTCGTTGTCTACAGGAACAGTGCCAGAAGACTGGAGGATAGCAAATGTGGTTCCCTTGTTCAAGAAGGGGAGTAGGGATAACCCTAGTAACTATAGGCCGGTGAGTCTCATTTCTGTTGTGGGCAAAGTCTTAGAGAGAATTGTAAGGGATAGGATTTATGAACATCTGGATAGGAATAATGTAATCAAGGACAGTCAGCATGGTTTTGTGAAGGGCAGATTGTGTCTCACAAACCTTATTGAATTCTTTGAGAAGGTGACTAAGGAGGTGGATGAGGGTAAAGCGGTAGATGTGGTGTATATGGATTTTAGTAAGGCATTTGATAAGGTTCCCCATGGTAGGCTACTGCAAAAAATACGGAGGTATGGCATTGAGGGTGCGTTAGAGGTTTGGATTAGGAATTGGCTGGCTGGAAGAAGACAGAGGGTAGTAGTTGATGGTAAAGGTTCATCTTGGAGTGCAGTTACTAGCGGTGTTCCACAAGGATCTGTTTTGGGACCATTGCTGTTTGTCATTTTTATAAATGACCTGGAGGAGGGGCTAGAAGGTTGGGTGAGCAAGTTTGCAGATGATACGAAAGTCGGTGGAGTTGTTGATAGTGAGGAAGGATGTGACAGGTTACAGCAGGATATAGATAAGCTGCAGAGCTGGGCAGAAAGGTGGCAAATAGAGTTCAATGTAGGTAAGTGTGAAATG
The DNA here is from genome assembly GCF_020745735.1 of Hemiscyllium ocellatum. Lineage (NCBI taxonomy): Eukaryota > Metazoa > Chordata > Chondrichthyes > Orectolobiformes > Hemiscylliidae > Hemiscyllium > Hemiscyllium ocellatum. Next base: position 51,381,470 of record NC_083423.1, read on the forward strand.
ATTCACTTTGGTAAGAATAACAAGAAGATGGAGTACTGGGCTAATGGTCGGATACTTGGTAGTGTGGATGAGCAGAGGGATCTTGATGTCCATGTACACAGATGTCTGAAAGTTGCCAACCAGATGAAAAGTGCTGTGAAGAAGGCATATGGCGTACTGGCTTTTATTGGTAGGGGAATTGAGTTCCGGAGTCCTGAGGTCATGTTGCAGTTGTATAAGACTCTGGTGCGGCCGCATTTGGAGTATTGTGTGAAGTTTTGGTTGCCATACTATAGGAAGGATGTGGAGGCACTAGAACGGGTGCAGAGAAGGTTTACTAGGAGTTTGGAGCTGAAAATGTGTTGCTGGTTAAAGCACAGCAGGTCAAGCAGCATCCAAGGAACAGGAAATTCGACGTTTCGGGCTAAAGCCCTTCATCAGGATGAGGAAAGTGTGTCCAGCAGGCTAAGATAAAAGGTAGGGAGGAGGGACTTGGGGGAGGGGCGATGGAGATGTGATAGGTGGAAGGAGGTCAAGGTGAGGGTGATAGGCTGGAGTGGGGTGGGGGCGGAGAGGTCAGGAAGAAAATTGCAGTTTTCTTCCTGACCTCTCCGCCCCACCCCACTCCAGCCTATCACCCTCATCTTGACCTCCTTCCACCTATCACATCTCCATCGCCCCTCCCCCAAGTCCCTCCTCCCTACCTTTTATCTTAGCCTGCTGGTCACACTTTCCTCATTCCTGATGAAGGGCTTTAGCCCAAAACGTCGAATTTCCTGTTCCTTGGATGCTGCCTGACCTGCTGCGCTTTAACCAGCAACACACATTTTCAGCTCTGATCTCCAGCATCTGCAGACCTCACTTTTTACCAGGATGTTGCCTGGTATGGTAGGAAGATCGTATGAGGAAAGGCTGAGGCACTTGGGGCTGTTTTCATTGGAGAAAAGAAGGTTTGGGGGTGACTTGATAGAAGTGTACAAGATGATTAGGGGTTTAGATAGGGCTGACAATGAGAACCTTTTTCCACGTATGGAGTCATCTAGTATGAGGGGGCATAGCTTTAAATTAAGGGGAGGTAGGTATAGGACAGATGTTAGGGGTAGATTCTTTACTCAGTGAGTCGTGAGTTCATGGAATGCCCTGCCAGTAGCAGTGGTGGACTCTCCCTCTTTCTGGGCATTTAAATGGGCATTGGATAGGCATATAGAGGATAGTTGGCTAGTGTAGGTTAGGTGGGCTTGGGTCGGTGCAACATCGAGGGCCAAAGGGCCTGTACTGCGCTGTATTTTTCTATGTTCTAGTGAGAACCATAGCCTAGTTTGTTATGCTGTCTGACTGACTCCCATTCTCTGTAACTAGACATCCCTATCTTAAAATTCCAACATCCTAGAAAAAGAAACCAAAAATTCTATTTGTTTTCTCAGTTACATGTTGCACCTGCATACTAACCTTTTTGCTTTTCATGCAGAAGAACGCCCAGGTCCCTCTGAACTGCAATCTTTTGGAGTCTATTTCTCTATATAAATAATAATCTGCCTTTTGATTCTTTCTACTAAAGTGTGGAGATGTTGGTGTTGGACTGGGGTGGATAAGGTCAGAGCTCACATGACGCCAGGTTATAGTCCACCAGGTTTATTTGAAATCACAAGCTTTCAGAACGTTGCTTCAAATTTCACCTGACTGATGAAAAATATTGATTTAAATGACCTGTCGTTTCCTCATATTAATTACCCAGTTGCACTCCCAAAAGGTTTCATATTTACTTTAGCTACTCTCATTCTTTTTGTATGCCCACAGAAGCTTTTGCTGTTTGTTTTTATATTTCATGCCAATTTACTTTGTAATGAATTTTATCTCTGAGTCAATGTTTCAGATCAGGATTGATGAAGGGTCCCGGTCTGAAAAGTGGACTCTGCTGCTCCGCTGATGTTGCTTGATCTGCTATGCTTTTTCCAGCTCCACACTTTATCCACTCAAATTCCCTTCCCAGTCTCTCATCATTCTATCCAATGCATACAGATTTTGCAGACCTCCTTGACTGATCTCCATTGGGCACATGGATGCTGGCAGCCAATTAATAATCAACGTTCCTGACTGCAAACGCCCTTCAGAATATCCTTGTAAATAAGATCCTGACATTCATAACTTGATGGTGAAGGACTACAATGGAACCATCGCCTTGACAGAAACTTGGTTCAAGGATGGAAATTCCTCAACCCTCCTGCAAAACCCAATGGCAAAAACAATGCCATGGCAGCTATAATTTATATTTCATTTCCATCTATCCCTTAAAGGTTTTGCCACCTGCTTTTACTATTGAACATCCCACCTTGTTCACCCCTTTCATCCTGACTCTCCACACCCTCATTCACTCAGACCCACTCAAGGTCCATGCCAAATTCCTCACAACAGCATCTTCATTTCCCCTCAGATCCTGATGAGATACCTTTCAACTCAAGTGACTTCAATCATTTAGCCTCCCCTTTTCTGAGTCGGCGCAGAAGAACTTGGAGCAGGAGTAGCTTACTCTGCCATTAGATAAATAATATGATTATTATTGTGCAGGATGATGACATTCAGCCCATTGAGGTCATCTGTGGAGTGATTCAATCAGTCCCATTCTCCTCTATCTGCCCTTTGTACCAAAATATTAATTTCTTTAAATATTTATCTAATTTACTTTTGAAATCATTGTGTCCCCTCTATCAGGCAGGGGTTCACGGTTAAGGTTAGTGTTAGGGATGAGGTCAGCCAGTTGGACTTCACAGTGCAGTTAATCTGGCCCAATCAGGGAACCCTGGCTGACAAGAAAGCATAAATATCAGGGATATTGACTCCCTGAATGCCTGCCTCAGTGAGTGGCAATGCTATTGTCAAAGGCTACACATTTGTAAATGAAGGGTGATCCCTGGTGGAATAGCGGCTCCTGAGAAGTTATTTCACTAGTCGCATGTCAAGTATAAAGGCGATGAACTGAGAGCATGGATCAGTACTGAGCTACGATGTTGTGGCCATGATGCAGACTTGGAAAACACAGGGGCAGGAATGGTTGTTGGATATTCAGGGGTTTTAGATGTTTCAAAAAGAATAGAGAGGGAGGTAAAAGAGGTGGAGGAGTGGCATTGCTAATCAGGGATAGTATCACAGCTGCAGAAAGGGAGGTCATCAAGTAGGGATTGTCTACTGTTTCAGTATGGGTGGAAGTCAGAGACAGGAAAGGAACAGTCACTTTTTTGGGAGTTTTCTATTGACCGGTCAATAGCAACAGAGACATGGAGGAACAGACTCGGAGGCAGATTTTGGAAAGGTGCAGAAGTAGTGGGGTTGTTGTCATGGGTGACTTCATCTTCTCTAATATTGATTGGAACCTTTTTACTGCAAATAGTGGATGGAGCAGATTTTGTCAGGTGTGTCCAAGAAGGACTCCTGACTCAGTGTGTAGATAGGCCAACTGGAGGGGAGGCCATATTGGATTTGGTACTTGGCAATGAACCAAGAGCAGTGTCAGATTTCTCCGTGGGAAAGCATTTTGGTGATAGTGATCACAACTCCACGACCATTACTATAGACATGGAGAGGGATAGGAGCAGACAGTCTGGGAAAGTATTTAATTGGGAGAGGGGGAATTACAATGCTGTTAGGCAGGAACTTTAGAGCATAAATTGAGAACAGATATTCTCAGGGAAATGCACAACAGAAATGTATAGGTTGTTTATGGAACTTATTGGATAGGTTTGTCCCACTGAGTCCAGGAAGGGATGGTCAGGTGAAAGAATCTTGGATGACAAGAGATGTGGAACATTTAGTCAAGAGGAAGAAAGAAGTTTACTTAAGGTTGAGGAGGCAAGGATCAGGCAGGGCTCTAGAAGGTTACAAGGTAGCCAGGAAGAAACTGAAGAATGGATTTAGGAGAGCTGGAAGGGAGCATGAAAAAGCCTTAGCGACTAGGCTTAATATAAACCCCAAGGCATTCTACACTCATATCAGGAACAAGAAGATGGCCAGAGTGAGGGTAGGGCCGATCAGGGATATTGGAAGGAACTTGTGCCTGGACTCGGAAGAGGTAGGAGAAGCCCTTAACGAATACTTTGCTTCAGTATTAATTAGTGAGAGGGACCTTGTCGTTTGTGAGGACAGCATGAAACAAACTGATGTCTCAAACAGATTGACATTCATAAGGAGGATGTGCTGGAAATTTTGAAACTCATGAGTCCCCTGGGCCAGATGAAGTATATCCAAAATTTCTACAGGAAGTGAGAGAAGAGATTGCTGTGCTTTTGGCAATGATCTTTGTATCCTCACTCTCCACTAGAGTAGTACTGGATGATTGGAGGGTGGCAAATGTTATTCCCTTGTTCAAGAAGGGGAATAGGGATAATCCTGGAAATTGCAGACCAGTCAGTCTTACGTCTGTGGTGGGGAAATTAGTGGCGAGGATTCTGAGAGATAGGATTTATGGTCGCTTGGAAAAGCATAATTTGATACGAGATAGTCAGTATGGCTTTGTGAGGGGCAGGTTATGCCTCACAAACCTGATTGAATTCTTTGAGGATATGACAAAATACATTGACAAAAGTAGAGCAGTGGATGTAGTGTATATGGATTTTAGCAGGGTGTTTGTTAAGGTTCCCCATGGTAGGCTCATTCAGAAAGTAAGGAGGCATAGGATACAGGGAAATATGGTTGTCTGAACACAGAACCAGCTGGCCCATAAAAGACAGAGGTTGGTACAGGTAGACTATCCTTTATCCAAAATTGTCTGGATCAGCTGGTTTTCAGAATTTGCAATTTTTCAAATTTCAGAATAAGTGACAGTTTGATGGTGAATTTTTTTCAAAATCTTATTGGAGGAGCAGACTTACTAACTCAAATAGCCATTGAGATTGAATCCAGGCCTGCCAGTGTTGGGCCACGCCCCTCCACATCACATCTGAGTGACACACATGAGTGGGTGGCAACTTGGATTAACTGTTTGCATGCCAAACAACCTTGTTAATGAGAAAAAAGCTTCACAAGATAACCTTTCGGATTTTGGAGCTTTTCGGATTTTGGAACTTCAGATAAAGGATCCTCTACTTGTAGTAGATGGAAAGTATTCAGCCTGGAACTTGGTGACCAGTGGTGTTCCGCAGAGATCTGTTCTGAGACCTCTGCTCTTTGTGATTTTTATAAATGGCTAGGATAAGGTAGTGGAAGGGTGGGTTAGTAAGTTTGCCGATGACACAAAGTTTGGTGGACTTGTGGATCATGTGGAGGGCTGTTTGCAATGGAACATTGACAAGATATAGAGCTGAGCTGAGAAGTAGCAGATGGAGTTCAACCTGGAAAAGTGTGAAGTCATTCACTTTGGAAGGTCAAATTTGAATGCAGATTTCAGGGTTAAAGATAGGATTCTTGGCAGTCTGGAGGAGCAGAGGGATCTTGGGGTCCGTGTTCATAGATCCCTCAAAGTTATCACCCAAGTTGATAGGGTTGTCAAGAAGGCATATGGTGTGTTGGCTTTCATTAGCAGGGTTTATGCTGCAGTTCTATAAAGCCCTGGTGAGACCACACATGGAATATTGTGTTCAGTTCTGGTCGCCTTATTATGGGAAGGATGTGGAAGCTTTAGAGAGGGTGCAGAGGATATTTACTAGGATGCTGCCTGGACTGGAGGGCATGTCTTATGAAGAAAGGTTGAGGGAGCAAGAGCTTTTCTCATTGGAGTGAAGAAGGATGAGAGGCGATTTGATAAAGGTGTACAAGATGATGAGAGGCATAGATAGAGTGAATAATCAGGTCAGAGATATTTTCCCAGGGCGGAAATGGCTCTCAAGTGGGCATAATTTTAAGGTGGTTGGAGGAAGGTTTAGGGGATATGTCAGAGGTGGGTTCTTCACACAGAATGGTGGGTGTGTGGAATGCACTTCCAGCAGTGGTAGTAGTGTCAGATACATTAGGGACATTTTAAGTGACTCTTGGATAGGCACATGGATGATAGTAAAATGAACAGTATGTAGCTTAGTTTGATCTTAGAGTAGAATAAAAGATTGACACAACATCGAGGGCCGAAGGCCCTGTACTGTGCTATACTATTCTGTGTTGTATGGTCTATGTTTCAAATGGGACTGGAGTAATTTAGGATATCTGGTCAGCATGGATGAGTTGAATTGAAGGATCTATTTCCGTACTGTGCATCTCTATGATTCTATGACTCTAGCATCTCATGCCCAAAACCGTAAATTTATGTCCCCTTGTCCTTGTTTCATCAGCTCTTAGGAATAGCATTTCTTTCTCTGATTCTGTTAAAATCTCATCCAGCTCCACCAGAGTTCCCCACAATTTCCTCTACTCCAAGGGGAATAATCCCAGCTTCCCCAAATGAAGCTTGTGGTTAAAACCCTTCATTGCTGGAAACATTTTGGTAAATCTCTCTTGTACTCTAAGAATCCTCACTCACTGCACTTTCCACCCAATTTTCATATTCCAGTGCTTTACAACCTTTTGAGTGAAAAGAATATTTCCTTCTCTTACTCCTCATTAACTTGAGTCCTTATTTGGAGAACATGGGCAGATCTTTTCCATTATAAGTTGAAGCGCTTTGTTGAATGAGATGAGGGAAGTGCTCTTTCCGGCTTACGCCTACAGGAGGCCATGCCACCAGACAAGCCAACCTCAACAGTTGCAGCTCAGGTCAGTCCTATGTCCTGAGTGAATCCAGACCCCCAGTCCTGCAGGAAGAAACTCAATGATCTGTGAAAGGAAATGTCACCATCTTCTGTCTGCTACCTCACACTCACGGGGCCAGCACTCCCTCGACCTGTGTCACTGAATGGGACTGCATCTCACGACTACAACCCTTATTATTGCATGCATCATGTTCACTTGTTCACTGTCACTGTACAAAGTCTTCCTGCCCTCTGCACTTCCCACTCACTCACTGGGGATACCTCTCCTGCTTCTGAGACACCACTTAGTGCTATTCCAGGGTGAACAGTTATCAGTGTTAGGTGGAAATGTGGATTGGAAGTTACAATTGGACCTGCCATGATCTTATGAACAGCAGAGCAGCCTCAAGGAGTTGAATGGCTGACCTCTGCTCCTGAATCATGTGCTCACATGTTCCAGACTCTCCTGGTTGGGGGAAATAATATTTCAGCATCTATACCATGAAGACCTCCAAGAACTTTAAATACTTCAATAAGAGCACTTTTTGTTCTTCCAAACTCCAGAGAATAAAAGGTGTATGCTACTCAAGCTCCTTGCAGAACAACTAACTCATTCCTGGAATCAACTTTGTAAGCCCTTGTAGGATCCCTGTAAAGCAAGTGCACCTTCCATGAGATAATGAAACTGCAACTGTGCTCAGAGATCAAAGTACAATCTGTCAAAGTTCCATATGATTTCCACAAGATTTCCATACTCTGACATTCCAAGCTCTGTGCAAGAAAGGCTTAAAGGCCACTCACTTTCCTATTTGCTTGTTGTAGCTGTGTATTGCTCATTTTCAGTGATTTGTGTACACAGACCCAAAACCCCTCTAACCATTAACATTTATTCTCTTGTTTGTCATTTTTCCAAGAAAACAACAATCTCACGCATCCCAACATTAGACTGTCTACTTGCCATTTCATCTCTATTTTCTGTTCTCCTAATTACGTTGTAATCACAGCTTCTATTTCAAAGTAATTTTGTATCAACAGTAAACTTGCATTCATTAATTCCCTCATTCAAGTCATCGATAAAGATTGCAAATAGCTCAACCAGAATCCCTACAGTGTGGAAGCAGGCCATATGGCCCATTGAGTCTACATCAACCCTCTGGAGAGCATCCCACCCAGACCCACAACTTAGCCTACATTTCTCATAGCTAATCCATCTAGCCAAGCAGACAGGGGAAGAACATATAAACACCACACAGAAAGTCACCTGAGGCTGAAATTGAACCTTGGATCCTGGCATCGTGAGGTAGCAGTGAGCCATTGTGCCACCCCAAAGTCAAGCACGAATTCTTGAGGCATTTCACTAGTTACAGTCCTGAAAATGACTGTTTAGCTTATATGGTCTCTGTCTCAGATGCAAATAAAGCCAACTCAGACCATGTCCTTTGCAACTGATATCCTTTTTTGCCTTTTGACGGCCCCCCACTCCCTTCCACCTCTGGTACTCTCACCCGGGTCATTTACAATGGAATTCCAGACTCAACAGTCTGACCTTCGGTGTCTGATGAACACTTCACACAATGTGCAAGCATAGCCCTTAGCTCCTTGTTACCTTTCTAATTTTAATTCTCCACTCCGAAAACATTGACAGATGGAATGGAATGTAGTGAAACATGATTCACCCCTGTAAGAAGAAGAGTAGGAGGACTTGCCCCATTCAACTCCGTCTGCTGGTTTTATCCACTCAGTTAATCCATCAGCGTCTCTTCTCTGTTTCCACCTCCATGAGATATTGTGGTATTTAACATAGCAACTGAGGATTTGAATACAAGTCCAATCTTTCATTCGAGTCATTTATAAATATAGTGAAAATCTGAGGCCCCAGTACAGGCCCCTGTGGGACACAATGAATTATACTGCACTCACGAAAGTACCTACTTTTAGCTGTACCCTGAGAGTCCTCCCAGCTAGCCATTCCCTACCTATACTTAAAACGTTGCTTCCAAATTCAAGGGCTTCAATTTTTTTTCCCTAATAACTTTTTGGTAATTAGGCTTTTAATAAAATCATATATCAGTCGGTTGCTACGTAACCACGATGGTCGTCAAACGAAGTGCCAGATTTTTGACGTCCCACAAATAACATTTGGATGACCTCACTGTTTCAAAGTTTAGTGAAAACTGAATTTATAGCTCGCTGGTTTGTCATTTTTCAGCATTAGGCCAACATTTCATGGACTGTTAAGCCACTTAACCCTGTAGTAGCAGGGTTCAACAAGAATAAAAGGATTGAGTGCAGCAGGTCAGGCAGTTGCCGAGGAGCAGGAGGATCGATGTTTTGGGCATAAGCCCTTCATGATGAAGGTCTTATGACCGAACCATCAATTTCCTGCTCCTTGGATGCTGCCTGACCGGCTGTTCTTTTCCAGCACTACACTCTTGACTCTGAGCTCCTGCATCTGCAGTCCTCACTTTCTCCAAGAATAAGAGGATTGTCTCATAACTAAATCAGTGGGAAGGGATTTATGGTTAACCGAAAAACTGTTGCAATTCCGTGTTTTAAAAGAATATTACGTTTTGGGATTGTCAGTTCACGTTTGGGTATTCGGAGAGAGCATGCATGCTCTGTGGTCTGCTGACCTTTCACAATCAAACTCCTGAAAGGAAAACTCAGACTACATAACTGAGAAAACGATGCAAAGAATTTGCGTCCAGAGACACAGAGTTTGCAATGATTAGATGCCGGCCCAGATTTTCGCTCCTGAGGTGGGAAATTTTCCAGCTGACTGTACCCGACTCAAACAAAAAAATTGTGTCCCTAGATTTCCAAACCTTCATTGTGCTAATCGTGCCAGAGACAGTCGGGAGGAGAATATAGAGATTGCTGATAATCAGTGGCAACACGTTAAAAGGCCCATCGAGCTTCCGTGAAACTCTTTTTTTCTCAATACTAGACTCTCTAGCCCTTGCCATTTACACCCCCTTCAGCAACTCCCTACGCCCCATCCATGCACCTCCACCACCAACCCCCTACCCCACTGATGCCTTCTACCCTTTGTGCCAACATATGCCTATCCACACATCCCCATAATATTTGTTGGGTTTTGTTGGTTGAGCCGCATTTATTGTCTGTCCCTAGTTGCCCTTGAGAAGGCGGTGGTGAGCTTTCTTCTTGAGCTGCTGCAGTCCACCTGCTGTGGGTTGAGCCACAATGCCAGGATTTGGAACAAGAGACAGCAATATATTTCCAAGTCAGATGCTGAGTGGCTTGGAGAGGAATTTGTAGGGGGTGGTATTTCCATATATCTGCTGCCCTTGTCCTTCTCGATGGAAATGGTCGTCGGAAGATGAGGTCTATGGATCTTTGATGAATTTCGGCAGTGCATGTTGTAGATAGTGCACACTGCTGCTACTGAGTGTTGGTGGTGGAGGGAGTGGATGCTTGTGATTGTGGTGTCAATGAAGCTGGCTGCTTTGTCTTGGAGGGTGTCAAGCTTCTTGAGTGTTGCTAGAGCTGCACTCATCCAGACAAGTGGGGAATATTCCATCACACTGCTGACTTGTGCCTTGTAGATGATGGACAGGCTTTTGCACCTCAGAACAGGAGTTAGTTGCCAGAGTATTCCTAGCCTCTGACCTGCTCTTGTAGCCATGATATTTATGTGCTGAGTCCAGTGAGTTTTCAGTCAATGATAATCCCAAAAATGTTGATGGTAGGGGTTTCAGTGATGGTAACACCATTGAATGCCAAGGGATGGTGGTTAGATTGTCTCTTGTTTGGGATGGTCATTATCTGGCATTCGTTAGGCACAAGTGTTAGTTGCCATTGGTTGGGCCCAGGTCTTGTTGCATTTGAACATGGACTGCTTATCATAATCATATTATTGCTGCATTGTACTCAGAATGTAGTGCTAACAAGGATGTTCCCAGGACTCAGCCGTCTGAGTTCTAGGGAGAGGTTGATCAAGCTAGGACATTTTTCTTTAGAGCGCAGGAGACTGAAGGGAGGTATAGAAGTGTATAAAATCATGAGAGATTTGGATAGGGTGAATGCACTCAGTCTTTTTCCCCAGGGTTGGGGAATTGAGAACTAGAGGGTATCAGTTTAAGGTTAAAGGGGAAAGATTAGAATGGAACCTGAGGGGCAACAGCTTTTGCACAGAGGGTGGTATGCATGTGGAATGAGCTGCTAGTGGAAATGGTAGAGGCGGGTACATTAACAACATTTAAAGGCATTTGGACAAATATATGGATAGGAAAGGTTTAGAAGGAAATGGGCTCAAGTGCAGAAAATGGGATTCGCGTGGATGGACCAGTTTGGGCCAATGGGTCTGTCTCTGTACTATAGAACACTATGACGTTATGAGTTGACCTCAAACTCGTGACAACCTGGTTAAAATTTACACCAACCCAGAATCACCCATATGACATTCACCATCATTTACCCTTATACTTCATGCCAACTCACCCAATATTCGCCAAGATAAATCTCATGAGCAAATGCTTATAAAACGAAGGTGCTGAGAAGGGAAAGGAATTACAGACTGGTTAGCCTAACATCAGTACTGGAGAAAATGCTAGAGTCAGCTGAAAAGGATATAATTACAGGACACTTAGAAAATACCAACAGGATTACAAAAGGTCAGCATGTATTTATGAGAGGAAAATAGTGTTTGTCTGGAGTGTTCTGAGAACATAACTAGTAGAATATGTGAGAGAAAATCAGTGGATATGGTGCTTTTGGGTTTTCAGAAAGCTTTTAATAAAATTCCATACAAAATATAAGAAAATTCAAAGCACATAGGACTGATGATAATTTTCTAGCCCAGATTGGGAATTAGCTCACAGACAGGAGATAGAGAAGTAGTGGCAAGCCAACTATCACAGGGATGTAGTCTCAGCTATTCATAAATATCAATGATTTTGATGAGGGAATCAAATGTAGTATCTCCACGCTTCCTGACAACACAAAATTAGAAGATAGAACATAGAACAATACAGTGCGGAACAGGCCCTTCGGCCCTCGATGTTGCGCCGACCTGTGAACTAATCTAAGCCCACCCCCCTACACTATCCCATATGCTTATCCAAGGATTGTTTAAATCTCCCTAATGTGGATGAATTAACTACATTGGCAGGCACAGCATTCCACACCCTTACCACTCTCTGATTGAAGAACCTGCCTCTGACATCTATCTTAAATCTATCATCCCTCAATTTGTAGCTATGCTCTCTCGTACAAGCTGATATCATCATCCTAGGAAAAAGATTTTCACTGTCTACTTATCTAATATTCTGATCATCCTGTATGTCTCTATCAAATCCCCCCTTAGCCGTCTTCTTTCCAATGAGAACAGTATCAAGTTTCTCAGCCTTTCCTCATAAACCATTCCCTCCGGACCAGGCAACATCCTGGTAAATCTCCTCCGCACCTTTTCGAATGCTTCCACATCCTTCCTGTACTGGGACTACCAGAACCGAATGCAATATTCCAAGTGTGCCTGCACTAGTATTTTGTATAGTTGCAGCATGACATTATGGCTCCAGAACTCAATCCCTCTACCAATAAAACTTAACACATTGTATGCCTTCTTAACACCAATAGCAACCTGGGAGGCAACTTTCAGCAATCTATGTACATGGACTCCAAGATCCCTCTGCACACACCACACCAGCAAGAATCTTTCCATTGGCCCAGTACTCTGCCTTCCTGTTATACTTCCCAAGTGAACCACCTCACATTTAGCTGCATTGAATTCCATTTGCCACCTCTCAGCCCAATCCTGCAGTTTATCTAAGTCCCCCTGCAACCTATAACATTCTTCCACACTGTCCACTACTCCACCGACTTTAATGTCATTTGCAAACTTACTAATCCATCCACCAATGCCTGCATATAAGTCATTTATAAAAATGACAAACCCCAAGCAGCGGTCCCAAAATAGATCCTTGTGGCGCACCACTAGTAACTGGACTCCAGGCTGAACATTTTCCATCAACCACCACTCGTTGCCTTCTTTCAGAAAGCCAGTTTCTAATCCAAACTGATAAATCATCCTCAATCCCATGCCTCTGCATTTGCTCCAATAGCCTACCATGTGGAACCTTATCAAAGGCCTTACTGAAGTCCATGTATACTACGTCAACTGCCCTACCCTCATCTACATGTTTGGTCACCCTCATCAAAAAACTCAAGGAGATTTGTGAGACCTGACCTGCCCTTGACGAAACCATCTGAAATCGAATAGTTGCTTGCGAGATGATTATAAATCCTATCTCTTATAATCTTTTCCAAATTTTTTCCGACAACAGATGTAAGGCTCACTGGACTATAATTTCCTGGGTCATCTCTACTGCCCATCTTGAACAAGGGCACAACATTTGCAAACCTTCAGTCCTCTGGTACTAATCCTGTAGACAATGATGACTCAAAGATCAAAGCCAAAGGCTCCAACACCTCCTCTCTAGCTTCCCAGAGAATCCTTGGATAAATCCCATCCAGCCCAGGGGACTTGTCTACTTTCAGTCATTCTAGAATTGATAACACCTCATCCTTACTAACCTCAATCCTTTCCAGTCTAATATCTCATATCTCATTCTTGTTCTCTACAATATTCTCCTCTTCCTCAGTGAAAATCAATGAAAATATTTGTTTGGCACCTCTCCGATCTCCAAAGGGTACACACACAACTTCCCACTTCTGCCTTCAACTGGCCCTATTCCTACCCTGGTCATCCTTTTATTTTTCAAGTACCTACAGAAAGCTTTAGGGTTCTCCTGTATTCTACCTGCTAAAGACTACTCACGTCCTCTCTTTGCTCTTCCTAACTCTTTAAATCCTTCCTAGCTAATCTGTAACTCTCCATTGCCTCATCTGAACTGTCTTATCTCATCATCACATAAGCCTCCTTCTTCCCCTTAACAAGAGAATTTCTGTAGTTGACCATGGCTCCCTTGCCTTATCACTTCCTCCCTGTCTAACAGGGACATGTCTATTAAGGACACGCAATATCTGTTCCTTAAGCCAGCTTCACATTTCATTTGTCCCCATCCCCTGCATTTTGCTACCCCATTCTATGCATCCTAAGTCTTGCCGAATTGCATTATACTTGTCCTTGCCCCATCAATAACTCTTGCCCTGTGGTGTGTACCTATCCCTTTCCATCGCTAAACTAAACATAACTGAATTATGGTCACTCTCACCAAAGTGCTCACCTACCACTGAATCAAATGCCTATCCTGGTTCATTACCAAGCACCAGATCCAGTGTGGCCTCCCCTCTTGTCAGCCCTTCGACATACTGTGTCAGGAAACCCTCCTGCACATATTGGACAAAAACTGATCCATCTGATGTACTAGAGTTAAAGCATTTCCAGTCAATGTTGGGGAAGTTCAAGTCCCCCATAATGACCATCCTGTTCCTTTCACTCCTAACCAGAATCGTTTGGTTGATCCTCTCCTCCACATCTGGTGAGATAGTGAGTGATGAGGAGGATATGAAGAGGTTTCAAATGATTTAGACAAGTTGAGTGAATGGGCAAATGCATGGCAAATGCAGTCTAATGTGGATAAGTGTAAATTGTCCACTTTAGTCGAAAAAACAGAATTGCAGGGTAGTATTTATATAGTGAGATATTGGGAAATGTTGATGTGCAAAGACATCCGGTTATCCCCATACGCTGGTCACTGAAAGCAGATGTTCAATGCAATGAGCAGTTAGGAAGGCTCATGGATTGTTGGCCTTCATTGCAAAAGGGTTGGAGTACTGGAACAGGGATATCTTACTGCAGCTTTACAGGACCTTGGTGAGATCACACCTGGAGTATTGTGTGCAGTCTTGGTCTCCTTACTCAAGAGAAAATATAATTACTTTGGAGAGACTGTAGCAAAGGTTCACTAAACTGATTCTTAGGATGGCAGATTGGTTGTATGAGGGTACATTAGGTTAATTGTGTCTGTGTTCACTGGAGTTCCAAAGAATGCAAGAGAATCTCACTGAAATATACAAAGTTCTAACAGGGACAGAACAGAGTGGATGTAGGATGATGTTTCCCCCTAGCCTGGGGAGAATGCAGAACAAGGTGCCGTGGTCTCAGAAACTGTGTTGGCCAATTCAAAGTGAGATGAGAAACTTCTCCACTCAGAGTGTGGTGAAATTGTGGAATTCTCCACCACAGAAGGCTTGGTAGCCACATGACTGCATATGTTTGAGAAAAAAAAAGTCCCGAGGCTAAAGAACTTAAGGGGAGTCAGGAGAGGAGAAAGAGTAAAGTGTTGAGATAAGAAGCCACCTGAATATGTTAAATGGCAGAGTGGGCTTGATGAATCCAACCCTGCTCCATTTTCTATGTTTCTATGACAGAATTCAACCATATATGAAATAAAAAAATCCTTAAAAATAACTCTGTTCAATATATTTAAATATCCTCAAGTACTTAATCCCTTATCAAGAAGTTATATTCATAGAACAACATCAAAGGCAGCAAAAGCTTTAATAACATCTTGGCACTGTCAATCAAATTGTGAATATACAACCCCCTCACCACCATGATCATACTCTAATGTTTACCAGTAAGGTTATGTTCAAAAGTATCAACTCAAATTGCAATCAAAAATATTTTTCAACTCAAGGTCATAGATATGCTGCTTTTCAAAAAAAAAAGAATGGGCAGGAGATTTAAAGTCCATAGCTCTACAGGCCACGTTTGCCTTTTAAGAGCAATTATGTCTGCTATAACAAATACAAATTACAAACTGCAGGATTGGGCACTCATTCCATTGAAAATGGGATTTGTCAGTACCAAGTTCAAGTGGTTCTTCTAAATATGAATGTCAGTTAGAGTCACGATACTTAATCAGCAGTTCTCCTTGAACTTTAAGCAAAGTCTATGTGTTTCTCATTACCATAGGGAAGTGGATAAACTAACTTTTGAGATTAGGTTACACGTTTTCCTTCAAATGAATGTCTCAAACAGAGAGGAGTCTCTGGACGGACAGGAAAGTCTATTTGGTTCTTTAGGCTACCATAGTGGATTCAGAAAAGAAATGGTCTGTACTTGAAAATATGCATCTTTGAAGTTTCTAAAAATTTCAGGATTTGTCCTGGGACAGTTGGATAATTTGGAGGGTGCCAGAGGATAAGGGAAAGATCGCAACAGCCTTTATTACTGCTGACAGATTTAAGGAGCTTCCTGAAGAATGAAGAATGTAGCTGGAGACTGCCCCAAGAAGTTACTGCCTGTTGAAATGGGAACACATGAACCCACTGGAGTACGGAAGCATTTGTGGGCTGCCCATTATGAGGACTAGAATTCCATGGGGAGTGTAACATGTTACAAGTAATAAAACAGCAACACTCCTCTCTGTAATTTAAAATATAAGTACACAAAGAAAATACTGTTTAGTCAATAATGGTTTTACTCATTTGTTACACATAAAATTTTAAAATGTGAAAATGGGTCAAGTACATTTTTCAACTAATAATCAAAACGTCATTTCTCTTTGTGAGTTATTTTTCTCTATGGAAGGCACAACACTGCAGCTAATAACTGTTTAATCTGATTTTAGTGTCATGCCCATAACTTTAAATGCCTCTTTGTATTGGTTTATATGATGAGAGATTATTGCAATGGAAGCTCAAATCTATTCAGTTCTCAATTTGCAATTGTTCTGTTAAATTTTAGCCAAAATTGATCACATCAGTTTTGCATTTCTGCATATTGACTTTTGCATCTGGGAAAAGAAAATCTCTATTCTTTTGCAGAGGGGTTTATTACTTACGACTCCTGAATGTTTTTTGCATGTCTCTACATTCAATGAGGTCTCACCACCCCGAAAGCCATCATCTGAAATCTCATCGCTCATCAGGAATTCTTTCAACTTCTGTTGGCTGTCGGAAGATTCGACAAAAGAAAAATGCTTCAGCATCACCTCTGAAATCCAGTGCATCATTCCCACAGATTCTAACCTCAATTTAAAATGAACAAAGCAACACAGATAAGCCTAGGTGAAAGTAGGTACTGCAGATGCTGGAGATTAGAGTCAAGATTAGAGTGGTGCTGGAAAAGCACAGCAGGTCAGGCAGCAACCGAGGAGCAGAAGAATCAACGTTTCGAGCAGGAGCTCTTCATCTGAAACCTGATAAAAGGCTTTTGTCCGAAATGTCGATTTTCCTCTTCCTTGGATGCTGCCTGACTTGCCATGCTTTTCCAGCACCATTCTAATCTTGGCAGATAAACCTACTCCACTTGCATGTTATACACAAGCAGGTGGCTTTGCACAAACATGAGGCTCATGATGCTCAAAGTCTGCAGATTAGTAATCCCAGCACCAGCTCTAGACCATGTCGTTCAAGGATAGCCCCTATGACCAATCAATCAAGGCTCCTGGGTCAGGAGGAGATTCCCTGATCTGAATGTATGCTTGCAAATCAACAGCACCCCCTGTACAGCACAAAACCAGAAAGCCCAGCCTCAAACAGGATGAGGTGCTGCAACTTTATTGCAAGTAAGCACCCAATCGCAGCATTCCAAACTCAGAAACTTGCTAATAAAAACTGCAAACACAGTGCTTTCTCATCTAGCTGACTCGCTATCTAGATAGGACATAATTTCGGATTGTCACCAAAAGATGCAATGGTACAAGGCAAAATCTACAATTGCTGTAAGGTGAAAAGGTAGTGAGAAAATTAAAAGGCTATGGTACAGTGGGTTGGAATTGTGTGGGTAGCGTTCTCAAAGAGTCATCACAGGTATGGGTCATTTTCAGTTCATAGATAAAGTCCTAGAACTTACTTCAGAAAAATATACCTCAAATATATCCACTGAAAGTGGTCTTTCATCTGTCTTCATTTTATCTTTGCTTTCTTAGAACCTCTAACATTAATAATTTCTGTCTTTTTATCAAAACCTAATCTCCACCAGACTTATAAGGTCTTTCTCCCGTGCTGCCCACAGGCACTTCAGCTATGTTGCCTAAGGGTTAACACAATCTGTAGTTCAGAACTGTGAGTAAGTTTATAGTTAAGGGTGTTAAAGGAAGTGTTATAAATAGTTTCTAGAGGCATTTTGGAAGTAAGGAGGGATTGGTGGATACAGTGAGAAGCTGATTAAATTTAGTTGTTTTATTGAAAGAAAAGGTCAAGTTTTCACTGGGTATCGCAATCTTGTCTTTTCATTCAGTACCAGTATGTTCTTACATTTTAAAAGGTTGGCACTACATCGAGGGCCGAAGGGCCTGTACTGTGCTGTACTATTCTATGTTCTATGTTTACATGAGCTGCCGAGGCAACTGACACTGGGCTCCAAGGACTGCAATCAGACAGCACTCAACTTTTAAAAGTTTTTATTGCTACTCATTAAGCTAAATACGTAGAAGGCACAAGGCTTCAAATTCTTTGGCATTCATACAATTCTAACTTTCAGTCAAAAAAGATCACTCTTCACTTTGATTACTACATAAAACCAGAATGGGTATGTTTTCCCAGCCAGAAACATCGCAGGCACCTAAATGTTTTTGATGAGTATTTTAGAATTTATGATGTCTGGGAAAAGAGCATAATTAGATTAGATTCCCTATAGCATGGAAACAGGCCCTTTGGCCCAATGAATCCACACCAATCCTCTGAAGAGTAACCCACCCAGACCCATTCCCTACCCTATATTTACCCCTGACTAATGCACCTAACACTATTGGCAATTTAACATGGCCAATTTACCTGACCTGCACATCTTTGGATTGTGGGAGGAAACCCATACAGACATGGGTGAACGTGCAAGCTCCATCAGACAGTCGCCCGAGGCAGGGATTGAACCCAAGCCCCTAGCACTGTGAGGCAGCAGTGCTAACCACTGAACCATTGTGCCACCCCTGAGCCACTGTGCTGCCAAAATAAAACCAACCAATAATGTGGTTGAGTGAATAGAGAAAATAATGCAGACTACAAGGAAGAAGAAAATACTGCAAAAAGGTGAGCTTCATCTCTGTGGTTGGGCACAATTCTCTCTCTAGATTATTAGTCTTCTTCCATATTCATCTTCATCTTTGAAGAGTGAGGACCCAAGTTCTGACCAGCACTGTACACTGGCAGGCTCCTAGGGGACTACATGTGCCATCTTGTGTTGGTCTTTGCAGCATGTTGAAGCCAAAGAGGGCATCATATAACTGATGGGGAAGTGAGAGAGTTCAAGCTTTCTATTTTCAGTGGAGTCTGATCCTTTCCTCACCTAATACCTGACTTCACAGATCTTAAGAACGAGAACTCTGGCTGGTGGATTTATCCTAATGACATCCAAGCCATTTATTCAACACTAATCATTTCTCCAAGTATGAGCAAGTAACTCAGTATAGAACAGAGCGTTGTAGTTGTCTCTGAATTGCTTTCTGGCAATTAGAGCTGAGAAATAAATGCTGGTCTAACCACTAATGCCCATATAATGCCCAATGCTTTGAATTAATAAAAATAAACACTGTGCTTATTTGCCTGACAGTCACAGAGCAGCTCCATTTGTTTGAGACAACAATCTGACACTGTGCAAACTGTGTGTAAGTATCATTCTCATATCAATGTCAGATGGATGTAGCCTCAGATCCCACTCAAAAGACTTGCTCAAACCCTGGACTGACGGAGATCTGCACTATCAGAGGTGGTGCCTTTCAGATGCAGTGTTAAACCAAACCACTCTCAGGAAGACCTAAAATATCACGTGACACTATTCTGAAGGAGGCTTGGTGAGGTTTCATGGTGTCCAGGTTAATTTATCTCTCAACTTAACATCACCAAAGCTGGTAATTTCATTCTTTTGTTTGGGAGCTTGTGTATGTAAATTTCTGCAGTATTCCCTATGTTACAATAGTGTCTGCACCTCAAAGCACAGCTTGCGATATCACAAGAACATAAGAAATAGGAGCAGGAGTGGGTCATATAGTCTACCCAGCCTGCTCCACCATCCAATAAGATCATGCCTGACCTTTTTGTGGATTCAGCTCCACTTACCACCCGCTTAACATAACACTGAAATCCTTTACTGTTCACAAATCTCTCTATCTTTGCCTTAAAAATATTCAACCAAGTAGCTTCAACTGCTTCACTGGGCAGAGAATTCCAAAGATTCACAACCCATTGGGTGAAAAAATTCCTCCTCAATTCAGTCCTAAATCCGCTCCTCCTTATTTTGAGGCTATGCCCTCTCGGTACTAGCTTCTTTCACCAGTGGAAACGACCTCCCTGCTTCTATCTTTTCTCCTCTCTTCATAATTTTATATATGTTTCTAAAAGATTCCGCCTCATTCTCCTATATTTCAGTGAGTGGAGTCCCATCTACTCAATGTCTCCTTGCAAGTCAATTCTCTCAATCCTTTTCTTAAGTAAGGAGACCATGTCCTGAGGTCATTGAAAGGCAATATATTTAATAATTTTTTACTGGATTTCAAAGGTGACTATCATTCCTAATGATGTTGCATTTAAGCAGTTTTTTTCTCCCAAGAACAACTTAATGAACAAACTGGGAAACAATGCTGGACAGAATTACTGAAGTCGTCATGTAAATAGTCTCCTGTTCACATAAAACTCTCAGAATACATGAAAATATACTATTGTGCATGGATCTATAGTTTAATATGGCAACTCAAGGATAGTTACAATAGAAAATATATAAAATTATTTTAATTAAAGGTGCAAAAATTTAGCTAACTAAATTTATTGTCTGGAGAAAATCCAAGAAATGTCAACAATTATTGAAAAAAATTCAGTGTTTAAAATACTGTATGATAAATTCAATTTTTGTTCTCCAGCATAGATAACAATCTGCATAAAATGCTTTTAGCAGTCTTTCAGCTTAAAGCTCTGTGTTTGCTCATCCTGCTGTCACTGGTCTCTATCATTCAGGCTAACATTTAATTTGGATGCCTGTGGACAAGTCCTACTTTGCTATGTCTTTAACCAAGTAGAACATCTACATTAAAGCAGCCTCAAATTATACCACTTGCTGTTTTGTTCTTAGGCTGTCTACAAGCATCAAAGTGTTTCTCTCTTCACTCATTGTCACCTCACTTCAGAAAATTGAATAATCCATTCCTCTAACCCATCATTGAGTGCATTAAGTATCAGAATTGGGATGTCATGTTGCAGCTGTACAGACATTGGTTAGGTCACTTTTAGAATACTGCATTTAATTCTGGTCTCGCTGTTAAACAAAACCTGAAAGGATTCAGAAAAGATTTACAAGGATGTTGCTAGGGTTGGAGGATTTGAGCTGGAGGAAGAGGCTGTGTTGGTTGGGGTTGTTTTCCCTGGAGCGTCAGAGATTTTGCAGAGGTTTATAAAATCATGAGGGGCACAAGATGAATATCCAAGGGACTTTTTCCCAAGGTAGGGGAGTCCAAAATTAGAAGACATTGGTTTAAGGTGAGAGGGGAAAGATCTAAGAGAGACCTAAAGAGCAACGTCTCTATGCAGATTACTTACAGATTAGATTACTTACAGTGTGGAAACAGGCCCTTCGGCCCAACAAATCCACACCGACCCTCCGAAGCGCAACCCACCCAGACCTATTCCCATTCCCCTACATTTACCCCTACACCTAACACTACGGGCAATTTAGCCAGGCTAATTCACCTAACCTGCACATTTTGGATTGTGGGAGGAAACCGGAGCACCCAGAGGAAACTTACACAGACACGGGGAGAATGTGCAAACTCCGCACAAAGAGTCACCTGAGGCGGGAACTGAACGCTGGGTCTCTGGCGCTGTGAGGCAGCAGTGCTAACCACTGTGCCACTATGCTGCCCACAACTAATCCACACCGACCCTCCAAAGAGCAGCCCACCCAGACCCATTCCCCTACATTTCCCCTACACCTAACACCTAACCTGCACATTTTTGGACTGTGGGAGGGAACCAGAGCACCCGGAGGAAACCCACACAGACAGGGGGAGAATGTGCAAACTCCACACAGACACAAGGCTGGAATTGAACCTGGGTCTCTCGCACTGTAAGGCAGCAGTGCTAACCACCGTGCCACCCATTAGTGGAGTACAACCCAGAGGGTGGTACATGTATGGAATGAGCTGCCTGAGGAAGTGGTGGAAGCTGGTACAATTACATAATTTAGAAGGCATCTGGATGGGTATATAAATAGGAAGGAGATAGAAGGATATGGGCCAAATGCTGGCAAATAGGACTAGATTAATTTAGGATATCTGGTCGATATGGATGAGTTGGACCTAAGGGTCCAACATCGCTATGACGACCCTAAACCGTTAGATTTTTCACTTAGTCTACTAAATCCCCATTTTATTTAAATTCAAAAAATCAGTTTCTTGCCTACTTCAAAGCATATTTCAACTAAAACTAGACATGTGCATGTGCATTCAATGCTACAACTTAGCCATGCATATAAACATTTTCCGTTCCAATTACTTTTAAACATGAAAATATTGAGAAATCTCTGATTGCTCAAACAAATACAAGCCATTGAGAGGTTTGTTTAATTATCAAAGTGAGGAGCTTCTTAAAAAGGATTAAGAATAATCATCTGCCTGGTGAAGAAGTGTAACAGTTTTTGAACACATGCTGAATGTCATGGTTTTAAGCACCAGTTAGCAGTCTTCTCTTCAGAATCAGATCTATAAAGTATACAACTTGACATGAAATGGCAATAACTGAGCTGAGTTCCATTTACGGTATGGAGTACATCCTAGTCAATGAGTCAGTTGTATACTGGCAGGGGAAAATCAGCTCACCCACATTCACCAACATATATCACAACTCCTACAGAAGGACAGAATCAAGATCTACAATGACAGCTATCCTACTTTGAAGCAAAGAATAAACTAAAACATGGTATGAAGTAAGAAATCATATTTTTAAAAATGCTTTGGACGTAACGTAAAAAAATTTAGCTGAATTTACAAAGCCCAAGTTCGATATGGTGAAGCCCATGGTGTTAGGGGACATGGATAGAGGATTGATTGATGGCAGAAGGCAAAGATTAGAGATAAAGGAGCCTTTTTCAGAATGGCAGCTGGTGACGAGTGGAGTTCTGCATGGATCAGAGTTGGGACTACAAATATTCACGTCATACATTAACAATCTGGATGAAGGAACTGAGAGCAGTGCTGTTAAGTTTGCAGATGCCACAAAGACAGATGGAGGGACAGGTAGTGCTGAGGATACAGAGAGGCTGGGAGAGTGGGCAATGAAGTGGCAGATGGAACAATGTGGGAAATTGTGAGGTTATGCACTTTGATAGGAAGGACAGAGATATAGACTATTTTCTAAATGGAAAAAGGCTTCGGACATCTGAGGTGCAAAGGGACTTGGGAGTCGTAATTTAGGATTGTCTTAAGGTTAACATTAGGTTCAGTTAGGAATTAGGAAGGTAAATACAATGTTGTCATTCATTTCAAGAGGGCTAGAAAACAAGAGTAGAGATGTAGTGCTGAGACTCTACAAGGCTTTGGATATGACTGCACTTGGAATATCACAAGCAGTTTTGGACTCATATCCAAGGAAGGATGTGTTGGCATTGCAGGGAGTACAGAAGAGGTTTACAAAAATGATCCCAAGGATTAAGGGCTTGTCTTGTGAAGAGTATTGAGGAGTCTGAGTCTGTATGCAATGACAATAGACAATAGACAATAGGTGCAGGAGTAGGCCATTCTGCCCTTCGAGCCTGCACCACCATTCAATATGATCATGGCTGATCATCCTTAATCAGTATCCTATTCCTGCCTTATCTCCATAACCCTTGATTCCACTATCCTTGAGAGCTCTATCCAACTCTTTCTTAAATGAATCCAGAGACTGGGCCTCCACTGCCCTCTGGGGCAGAACATTCCACACAGGATTCCCCCCTTATCCTTTAGAAGGATGAGGGGGAATCAGATTGATACTTACAGGATACTGAAAGTCCCAGTTAGAGAGGACATGGTTGGCTGATTGGCCTAATTTTGCTCCTATATCATATGGTCTTATGGTCGAGTATGTCAACACATTAACTTTCACGAAAAAGGTTTTCCAGAAAATTGTAAGAAAAGTCAAAAATGATTGACATATCTTTCTTTTCCCTGACTAGAATCCTTAGTCTCCACTTGCCCATTCTTCATCAGAAACAAGAAACATCTTTTCCATACTTTAAAGTCTCTCAAAATGAAATAAAATGGACACAAATGCCTTCATAAGTCAGAGGCATTCTTAAGTGACTTGCAATGAGCAATCTGTTTCAGGTCCTATTTGTCAGTTGAATAGTTTCCTTAGGTTCTTCAATCTTCAGGTGATGTGCTGGATAGATGGAATGTCTAACAGGATTTTTCCTGAGTGCTGAAAACTCTACTATTCACTGAAGTAGGAAAGCAAATCATGACAAAATGAAATAACTGAAGCCTCTTGAATAGGGACTGCAAAACTCAACTTGTGTTTATAATGTAATAAAGCACCTACAGTTAACTCACTTCACAAACAAAATTTAACATGAGCCACAGACCAAAATATTTGGACAGGCCAGTCAAAGATGTGAGTCTTAAGATTGGCCTAAAAGGGGAAGAGAGAGGCATTGACGATAAATGTTTTATCAGAAACATTTCCAGAGCTTTGGTCCTAAGAAGCTGAAAGCAGGATCTACTAATGACTACAAAGTAAATATTAAGGCAAGTTGACTTGGATTTTTCTTCCATGTTGCATTAAAAACAGTAATGCAGTTTGCATTTTGAACTACTTAAACACAATTCCACTACAAATGGAATCACCATTTTTATATTATCTGAGCAGTTCTCAAAGGACAATGAACTTCCATTCAGCCTTTCAATATTACACGGAGTATCATCAGTGGATGAGATTTGCTGTATATTGCAAACTGAAAGCAAGCAGGAGCTGACTGTGCTGAAAGGTGTAAATGATTGCTTTACCTGACCAGGGCTTTAACTGTGAATCTGATTACAGTGGAGAGCAGAAAAAGTGGGGTCACCAAGATGTTGAATAGAGACAATGAAGTAAAGGCCACAGCGGAAGACAGTTTCTCCGAATTGATGTGGGTGTATGCCAAAAAAGTCTGTCGGACAGCAGAAAAAGTTTGATTACTCATCTTATCAAATGTGACATTTCTACAGCACTTCATTTTTAAATCAATAAACAACGATTGCATGTTCCAAGAAAGAAACACTTGTGACTGCCTGTGGTCCCTTTAATGACCTGAACGGCACCTATGCTTGGACACTTTTCTTGCTTCCTTCCCGAATATGCCCTTTGATAGATAGTTTTAGAAGTGCCTCATAATTGCAAAGTTCCAAACTTTATACTGGTGATTACAGAAAGATTTCTTGAGATTGTTGCGGCTCAAGTAATTAATGAAAGCAGCAACAATGCTGACAGTTTCACTTCTAGCAAACAACATATCTCATTGTCTTTGAGGTCTCTTGGCTGGTCAACACTGACAGTGCAATGCAACACACTGGTTTACCAGAGTTCATTTATAACCAGCTAACTTGGGATGCTTGAAGATGACATTTAACAAGTCTTATACTTTCCTTCCCCAAGATGTGAGAGATGACAGTCAAAGACTAAAAGGAAGATGGGGACTTCTAGTAGTCTGGACTCCAATAAATGAAGTAAAATCCAATACTTAGAAAATGACATTTTGGGATACAATATCTCAGTAAATTGGTCCATGGAATGTGGGGTAAGTGCAGCATGCTTGGGACAGAAAAGACGCATCATTCCCAAAGCTCTTCACTCTTTCTACATGCCATATTTGGGTCTAGTTTAAATCAATTTGGACTGGCTTTGTACTTAATGTGTAAACTGGATGACAGCAACAGAAACAAAAGATCTGGAGAGATTTCAAAGGGGCTACTAATTTGTTGTCAACTGTTTTACATGACCACACAAAGTCAAGACTCCTTCCATTGACAAAGATTGATTAGCATAAGTCAACAATTCTATTATCATTTTATGCTCTGATTACCAGATTGGTAGATGGAGCTTGGTCTTTATTCATCTAGAAATTCCTACATCATGAAGACCCATGGGTTTTGACAAACATATCTACGAGAAAGATTGACTTGATGAGCAATTACTGGCAATTACTTATATATATATTTATTAAAGCTGACTTGACTATTTATAGGGAGGAAAAAAAACACTGAAGTGTAAATTCAGATTAGGGTAATCATTTTATGCAGAGAATGACTTTGTTTTAAACTGCATTCAATAGTTTGCCTTTGCAATTCACACTCACCCACAGTGCACACCCATCCAAGTTGATTTATCCTCTATGCTATAATACTGCAGCTTGCCTTTAAATTAAGCCTGACTAGTCATTATAAATAATAGGTTGATACAAAGTAAAATACCTCCACTCGTGAGTCTTTGTCATTTATAAATTATAACCCGGTTACCTGTTTCTCTGCTTATTAGGTCACAGCGAGAGTTACTGGTGATCAATTAGAATTCATAATAGTTGAGTCTGTTTTCTGAGCAAATAAGTCAGTTTTGCAGTGCTTAGGCGTGGTGTCTATCTACCCCATGCTCCACTTTTGTGGAGTTAGATGACTAGCCAAACTGGTGAAATCAAGGTGAGCCTGAAGACACTATAGCTCCACAAAATTGCTCAATATCACATGCTGCCTTTCCCAGACCATGCCTCAACTCAACGTTGCCTCAATCCTCCACAATCCCAGCCCGAAGTGCAGGTCTGTTCAGTGTTGGAACTGGTTTGATTTGGGCAGATTCTCGTAAGACGCTTGAACTCTGACTGCAGCTCACTCAATGAAGGTGAGCTAGGCACGGGGCTCATTCTGAATGGGGGCCTTAGCCCAGCAGACAGAGGCAGCTTATTAACCAGGCCCGGAGCCAAATTTGGCTCATTCTGCTCACTTTGCTGAGTTTCATCCTCACACTTGTAATAACTAGCTCCTTTGTAGCCTCTGTGGCGTGATTAAAACATTTTGCCAAAAATGATCAGCATGGAAACATAGTTAACTGCAAAGGGTCAAATTTTCTATCAGGATTCACCTTTATGCTCCAACAATAATCAGTCTGCAAGTCAGGCACCTTGAATCTAAATTATTATAGCAGGCCATCTAGAATATAAATATTTGTGTTCAGAAGGTAATGTGTCGGAGCTTTCATGACAAGGCTGGATCTGGTTGTGTAAGTGAGCAGCCGCAATGTTTTAATGAAATATGTTCTTACCGCCAACACTGCTGCAATCGGTATTGCTGCATTCATAAATACTAGAAAAACGAAGAGAACAAGGCAGAGTAAATTACGCCAATCGACAATTGGAATCATCGCTATAACTCTCACAGTGTGGAGCAAAATATTGGAAGTGGAGCGTCTGGAACCAGGTTTCCCACGCAAAAGTGGCTGGCTGGATTATCTGTTTGTACAAATATGGTCTTTTGCACTTTTACAGTGCAAACGTACAGGCAGATCCCAGTGATCTCAATGCTGCACATGGTAAAATAATTCATTTCAGTCATCGGTTGAGGGATCATTGTTAATCAAGGAACCCGGGAGACCTACCCTGTATCTCTCTGAAGTAGTATCACAGAATATTTACACCCACCTAACAGGGCGTCAGGCAAGTCTTTTCAGTCAAAGTCCCAGCCCAAATATGGCCCCTTCCTCAGAAATAGCACTCTTTCTGATGTGAGACTTGAATGTCCATCAGGTGCAACAGAGTACTGCCCACTGAGAGGCACATCGATCACCTATTTGAACTTAGACACAATGACAGGACTACATCATAATTTTATTTAATTACAGCCAATTGGTGCACATATTTCCTTCGAACTGCCATGTGGCTTGGAATATAAGGCCATTGCAAAGGGGCCAATTTGTCAGGTACAAATCAGGTTGACATCAAGACCTTCCACCCTCCCTGCAAGACAGGTAACAAGAAGAATTTCCTTTAAAGTAACGACATTAACATCGAAAATGTTGCTGGAGTCAATAATGGTCTGCATTACAGATCCCCAAAAACCACTTTAGGTTCAGAGTCAAGTAAACCATGAAAGAGGAAATTCCCCACCTATGAAAATTACAGAGAGCATTTTAACTATCACTAAGTCAACAGTTTAACTAAGGTGAATACGTACTGGATAAGGATGTGTAAAGTGCAAAACTCTTGAGACTGGTTAACTCCTGCATTCTAGTCTTTTCCACGTTGTTGCAGAAAATATGTTCCCAGGCATAAAGTTTCAAAAGTTTAATCCCTTTTAAGATCTCATTGGTATTCTTCAGTCTTTCTGTGGAGTAGTCCTTAGAAAACAGGAATAGAAATATCACACTTAAAAAGTGATCAATTCTGAGCTGGAGCAGTTTCTCATAACTACCAAAAGCCATACTCACCACCCGGTGAAATAATGGAATAGCAATAACAGTTATTTGTTGATGAGAATACTCTGTTTATCCTAATAGGCAATAAATACACTGTGCTTTCCAACTTTCCGAACAGAGTCACAAAACCAACATGTATTCCTCCATCAGGAGAATCCTCTGTAGCAGTTTTCTGGCTTTGGAGAGCTCCAGGTCTGGCTCCTGCCAGTTGTTATATTCTCCCTTTGGGTCTAAACGTACATCACACCACTAAAGGTGGCACAATGGCTCAGTGGTTAGCACTGCTGCCTCACAGTGCCAGGGACATGGGTTTGATTCCAATCTAGGCCAACTGTCTGTGTGTGTTTCCTCCTACAGTCCAAAGATGTGCAGGTTAGGTGGACTGCCCATGCTAAAAAAAACTTGTCCCGTAGTGTCCAGGATTGTGCAGGCTTAGGTGGGCTAGCTATAGTAAATGTGGGGTTACAAGGATAGGGTCGGCGCCTGGGCAGGATATTCTTCGGCAGGTCAGTGCTGACTCAATGGGTTGAATGGCCTCTTTCAGCACTGTAGGGATTCTATGATAAGGACTGGTGCGACAATATTGTGGGATTCTTTACTTGAAGATAAGACTAGATACAAGTGGACATACTGGGAGCTCAATACACTTCATTCCTAACACTGCTGCCTTACAAGTCATCACACAGATTCATCACATCCTGTCAGGGTATGCAGTGATAGATGCAAGGTCGGTCCACTCCCTTAAAGGTGTATATCATTATAACAGAAACAGCTAAGTGAGCGTCGTAACTGACCAACAGGCAGGAGATGTCAGTGTAGGGGCAAGACATATGCAGCTGCATATGCAGCAGGTATGACTGCAGTAAGACAGGGGAGATGATTGTGAAAGACCAGGTACTGTGAATGTAACAGGGAAGGAAATGTCAGCGTGACAGGTCATTCAGATACACACTGGCCTCTGACACCAGGATTCACTTAAGCTGGGGATATGGTGTACCGTCAAAACTCAGGGCTGGAGGAAGGACTGAATTCACACATGCACATACACAACTCCTGACCCAGCGAATGCAGAGCTTGTCACCAGCAGTATTATGTTCTGTTATTAATGAAGTGTTGCCACATTTGTTTCATGTCCGTACATTTTCATTTTAACGGATGGAGATTTTGTGGGGTCAACCATGGAAAAGATCAACTGATTTAAGAATTATTGATTTGGAGTTTATTGAGCATTGTCCTTCCTAAACTAAGAATGTTGAATGTTGAATGTTGAATACTGAGCTCTTGAATCACAAAGTGATTCAAGGTAAAGATAAAGTCACCATAGTCCTAGAGGACCGTAGCTCTGCTCTCTCATCAGAGAGGGAAAACTGGTTGCATTTTAAGCTGAGGCTCACCATGCCGCAGATGAGGGGAGAGGTTGCAAAAGAGAGTCCCTCATGGTAACCTCAGCTGGTGTGGGAATTGAACTCCCTATTGTTATCTCTCTGCATCGCCAGCCACCACAGCTTAAGCACAAATCAACTGGTAAATCAAAACCCACAAAATTACTTTGATTCACTAGTAAATTGTATGTGGCATGAAGTTTTTCTTTTAGTCACTTATGGCACATGGGCACCAGTGGCTGACCAGTATTTATCGTCCATCTCTGGTTGCTCCTTGTGAGCTGCCTTCTTGAACTGCCACAGTCTACCTGCTGTGAGTTGTCCCACAATGTCCTTCGGGAGAATTCCAGGATATTGATCCAGTGACAGTGAAGGAACAGTGATATACTTCCAAGTCAGAACGGTGAGTGAGTGGCTTGGAGGAGAACTTGTAGGTGGTGGTGTTTGCATGTATCTGCTGCCCTCGTCCTAGATGGAAGTGGTCATAGGTTTGGAAGTCTGTCTTAGGCTCTTCGGTGAATTTCTGTAGTGCATCTTGTAGATACTACACATTGTTGCTCCTGAGCGCTGGTGATGGAGGAAGTGGATGCTTGTGGATGTGATGCTAATCAAGTAGGCAACTTTGTCCCGGATGCTGAAAAGCTTATCGAGTGTCACTGGAGCTGCACGCATTCAGGAAAGTGGTGAGTATTTCACCACACTTCTGACTTGTGCCTTGTAAGTGATAGGCTGGCTTTGTGGAGTCAGGAGGTGAGTTACTTGCCACAATATTCCTAGCCCTGACCTGCTCTGTAGCCACTGTGGTTATGTGCGGCACAGTGGCACAGTGGTTAGCCCTGCTGCCTCACAGCGCCAGAGACCTGGGTTCAATTCCCACCTCAGGTGACTGACTGTGTGGAGTTTACACATTCTCTACGTGGGTTTCCTCCAGGTGCTCCGGTTTCCTCCCACAACCCAAAAATGTGCAGGTTAGGTGAATTGCCATGATAAATTGCCCGTAGTGTTAAGTGAAGGGGTAAATGTAGGGGAATGGGTCTGGGTGGGTTGCGTTTTGGCGGGTCGGTGTGGACTTGTTGGGCCGAAGGGCCTGTTTTCACACTAAGTAATCTAATCTATACATGTGGCAAGCCCAGTTCAGTTACTGGTCAATGGTAACTACAAAGATGTTGATAGTGGGGATTCAGTGATGATAACACTATTGAATATGAAGAGGTGGTTGTTAGATTGTCTTTTATTGGAGACAGTCATTGCCTGGCAATTACGTGGTGTGAATGTTACTTACCACTTGTCAGCCCAAAGCTGGATATGAATCAGAATTGGGGATTGATTTCCCATTTTAAACAGTCAGTACTTACCAGAGTGCTTTTCTGTGCATCAGTGAACTTAGTTGCTATGAAATACTGCAAAGGAGCAAGCAGGGCTATGACAGAAGCACCAATCAGCGCACTGATACCCAACATGTAATATAACAAGATTACACCCATGATAATCTGTAAATAAGAACAAACAGATTCTCAGTGAAGGAGAGAGATCGAAGGAACAATATTGATTGAAACATTGAGGCTTAGGACACTCAGTCTAAGAGCAGTGGCCGCCCCCCTGTCTCGGAACAGCTCACCTGATTAGTTACTGAACCAAATCCTCTGGCTTCCAGGTGCTCAGGGACTGAAAAGTGCCTTGAAAGTTGTATGTTGGAATCCCAATGCACTCACTATGAGGAAATTGTCTGAGAAGTTTAAATTTCTGATGGGCAGTTACCTGGCACCTAGCACCCTCCACAAACATCTCCATATCTGGAGTTGGAGACTTCAGAGTGTGCCAACTGACCTACCTGTGCAGCTACTCAGAAAAAGTTAAACAATTAAAACCTATCCTAACTCCTGGGTAACAATAATACTGACCCACCAGTCATTCACACTGAATTCCATCTCCTACCTACCTCCTGACCAGTCATGACTTTCCCACCAACCTTTAACCCCCTTCACTTGACAATTGACACATCCCTGCTAACCTCTGCCCTCCCCAATCAACAGACACCGCCAAACCCCTGACAACCGACCACACCTCTTCGATGCCCCCATCCTATCCCCTTCACCCACCCACCATCCTAAGCCTTCTCCAATACCCCCCATGTGTGGTTTGCTGCAAACAGTGAGTTGAGACAGATTTTGCACTTTAGTCCTGAAATATTGTAAGATAGTAAACAGGTAACTTATTATCTGATCAGAATGGAAATAAGGATTCTTACCCAGATCAGAAGATTTGCGCCATTGTCTCTGACTGCTATCTTGATTCCTATATCTATCTAATAGGAATGAACTGCAGTTATTAGCTATGGTGTAAAAGGCCATAGGCTGCTGTTCAGCTCCAGCCTTTGGTATTTGTCCCTCTCTGCAAGGCATAATGGATAATATATTGTCCTTTTCAAAACCATAGTATTCAGCCAATTAGAAAGGAAAGCATAGTGTGTACATTTGGTTATGGAATGAAACAACTCAATTTTCCTGTACAAATGACCTCCTACAATCTCCAGATAACTGCGCAGGATTAGATGTTGCTCTTTAAGCATTGATATTCAGGATTAATCTGCACAATTTGAAATACAGCTTAACAGGGACTGCTTTCCAAACAAACACATGAGGTTAGTAGGTAGTTAGGACCTGACTGTACTCCATTTGTATATTGTTTGGGTTCTTTAAAGGGTGGCCAATATACTTGGGTCATTAAGCACCAAATGGTTATGGTGAAAATGACTCCCAGAAACTCCTGCTCTATGTCCTGTGTGCCAAGGTCTATGATGTTTTGGTGTGCCATTATGCTGAGGTATGTGAAGTAGAAATACCGTGCATAATGCCTGTTACCAGGTAATGTTTTGAACTCCTAGGGCACCACACGTCTAGTTATATTCTAAAATAAAATATAAAACAAAGAACTGCAGATGTGAAACGGTAAAACAGAAATTGCTGAAGAAACTCAGCAGGTCTGGCAATCTCTGTGGACAGGAGGCAGAGTTAATGTTTCAAATCCTTCTTTTCAGCCTTTGGTACATTCTGAAGAAGGGTCACTGTACTCGAAATTTTAACTCTGTTTCTCTGTGCAAGACCTGTTGAGTTTCTCCAGCAATTTCTGGGGTTTCTTTTCTAGCTATATTCTGTCAGGTTCAAACAGTGAAGATATAGGGATGGCTAAGGGAGAACTGGTTGACTAACTCTGGAGATTCTGAAATGATTAAGCAGGACCATCGCCCAGGCAATTTGACATGGGGCCTGTTGAAAGGATCTGCTGGCTGTCCAAAAGGACATTTTTTAGTCTTTGCTTTCCTTCAGTTTGAAGAACTGCGTGTAAAATGTGCAGTTACAGATCCTTGGCACCATAACTTCCAAAGGCTTCAGTGCCATATTAGTCCAAATAAAGATGCAATATTGTTCTGTGAGATTAATCCTCTTGTATCACGTAAAGCCTGAGGCTGGGACATAAGTCAGGTGCCAACGCAAAAAACATTACAGGAACTGTATTAATATAGATTTACTTGACTGCTCAAGGTACCCAATGGGTTTCCAAAAACAATAAAGTCTGCAACAGGTCTGTGCCAACATTGAGAACAATTAAGTCCAAGACATTCTCTTGGAAGCTAACTGGCTCAGTATACAAGCCTGTTATGTTTGTTTAGAAAAGCAACCTCTGGACTCTGACATGCAAAAGTGTCCTTTCCAGTTCCACTATAGGTTACCTGCTTGACATTTCAGGGCTGTTCGAAGCATCTGATGTGAGTACTTTACCTGAACTGGCATGGCCCACAGATTAGGACAGAGGAATAGGAACCACATCAACTGGTTTGTTTCGATGGCAACAAGGTTATTGATCTGGCCCAAGGTCACTTCCCCCATTGACATATTGGAGGTGGAGAGACGGAGAATCTTGTTGTAGATCATAGCCTAGAGAAAATCGAGCACAAACAGATATTATTTTCAAGGAGAACAGACAGATTTCATATAAAGCGAAGGGAGCTGATCAATCCTGCTTAAACAAAGCAGCAACGCTTAGTGTTTAAAAAAATGTTGTGAAAATCCCTGGAGCCTACTGCATTAGACACCAGCTTCATAAACAGGCTACAAGAGCTTAAGCCCCAACTGTAGGATGACACCAGTGCAACGGTAATATTACTAGATCAGTAATCCAGAAAGCCAGGGAAATGCGCTGGTGCCAAGGGTTCAAATCCCACCACATCGGCTGGTGGAATTTGAATCCAATTAAAAAATTCGTAATATAAATCTAGTCTTGGTAATAGAGAACATGAAAGTAATGTCCATTGTCACAGAAACCCATTATGTTCACTAAGCAAGGAAATCTGTCACCCTCATTTGGTCCACATCCATAACAGTGTGATCTCTGAAGTTGCCTTACCAAGCCATTCCGTCAAGGGAACACATCATGACAAGCAGCAGCACGCTGGCTCAGCAGTTAGCACTGCTGCCTCACAGCACCAGGGACCCAATTTCGATTCCACCCTCGGATGACTGTCTGTGTGGAGTTTGCACACACTCCCTGTGTCTGCGTGGGCTTCCTCCTGGTGGTCTGGTTTCCTCACATAGTCCAAAGGTGTGTAGATTAGGTAGATTGGCCAAGTTAAATTGCCCATAGAGTCCAGGAATGTTCAGATTAGGTGGATTATCCATGGGAGGTGCTGGGTTACAGGGATACGGTGGGTCTGGGTGGGATGGTAAGTACAGTCTTGATGAGCCGAATGGCCTGCTTCCACACTGTAAGTAAGTAATCTAAACACTGTGTGGATTCTATGATCTTTCCAATGATGCCCATATTTTGTGAAAGAATAAACTTTTTGAAAATAAATTCTAAGGACGAAACAAATTTACTGCTTTGTTTGTTCTCGCAATGTGATATCTATCTATGTCAGGTTCATAGATAGACTCACTGTATTCTGTGTTATAAATTTTCTATGCCCTATGTTAAACGTGGGCATTCTGAACCTGACAACAATCCATTTAAGTTTGAGGGCCTTGAATTTCCTCAAACAGTGTAGTCAGCAAGTCACACCGAAACAAACATCAGTTTCCATGGCAATCATATCTGATATTACATGCACCAACAGTCACTGTCAGGAACACTCGCATATTCCATAACATCAAAACCGAGATAAACAAATTACACGAGCAAGTTGTTTCCAAAGAAAATGAAATATGTATTAAGTCATTTAATGCTTCATACACAAGGCTCATATGAAATGTAGTAACGCCTTCAGTTTTACCAGCCATTTTACTTGAGGCCCAGTGGATGCATTCAAAGGTGCAGAGCAAAAAGTGCAGGTCAGAATAGGGAGGATTTGTAAATATCAAGTTACCACAAACCACCTTATTGCATACGCATATATAGATTTTCCAGAATTAGTGCAAAATGCAAAATTTCATGATGGGTGCAGAAATATTAATGAGCAGTAGAGGGTTGCAGTGAATGGTATAGTGAATATTGAAGACAAAGAAGCCCAGGCAGAGTGTAAAACACTCATTCATTAAAATTCCTATTTTTTTTTGCTGACAAGTAGCACAATGCCATCACTGTGCTGAAATATAACAGAATTGGAGGCTAATACAGTTTGGGTCCTCTAAATCATGCAGAATAACATTTGCTTGTTGGTAAGTACAAGATTGCTGCAAAATGGCAACTATGATGTTTGGCAATTAGTCCCCTATTAGGAATAACAAGAACAGAACACTTATACCACGTCTTCAATAATGGAAAATGTCCCAAGGCCTTTTGCAGTATTATAAACACTCAGTATTTGATTGCTAAGCCAATTAAAGAGGTAATAAAAAAAAGACTAAAATCCTGGTCAAATGAGGTAAATTTTAATGAGCTCCTGGCCTAAATATATCTCTTAGTTAACACTATTAAATTTACTGCTTTGGTTGTTCTCGCAATGTGATATCTTTCTATGTGCAATAAGACTGGGCATAGCAACAGAATGAGGCCATTCAGTCCACTGAGTCTGCTCCAACATTCAATGGATATAATAATCATCCTCAATTCCCTGCTCCTGCCTTTTCCCAAATAATTTTTGATGCCCTTACTAATTAAATATCTATTTATTGCAGTCTTGAATCTGGCTGCTTTATTTACAACAATAAATATTAACCAAAAGGACTTGATTGGTTGACAAGGACTTTAGTAATGAAACATGCAAGATAAATGCAAATTAATTCTTGAAGGAAGGAGAAGAGGAAAGGTTTAGTAAATTAGGGCCTAAATACATAAGCTCTCAAGGCAGGATGAAGGAAATGCCTAAGGCCTACTGTTGCATAGATTTGTAGGAATTCTATGGTCAACCACACAAAAAAAAATGAATGAAAACCTTACCTAAAAGAAAGGTGTTTCTTAAAAGGAAGGTTGTAAGATGGGACTTATTGTGGATTTATGTAAAATCCAGTCAAAGAAATACACTGTGGACCTTTTCAATTTGTCAGAAAATGTTTCACAAATATCAATGCCTTGTAATAAAGAATATATTTGATAAAAGGTCAGAGAAGTAGACTTAAAAGTTTCACATTATTGACAGGGTTTGAGACTTAAATATTGGAAACGAAGCAGAAAGTAGAGAAGGAGCATGAGAGTCAACACCAATTGTGAAGTGCAGCGTTGTGAGAGGAAGGTCAGTATACATGTTTAATGATATCATCACACTGAAGTACCCCAATGTAGAGAGTACTCACCCCCATATTGAGGATGTACCGACTGAACAAAGCATTAGTTCATTGATTATATTGTAAGTGTTATTCAGCAAGGACTAACTAAGATGGTTTTCAACTACTGAAGACTTCACCAGCTCACCTGTGTAGCCGAAAAATGTGTTGCTGGAAAAGCACAGCACGTCAGGCAGCATCAAAGGAGCAGGAGAATCAACGTTTCGGGCATAAGCCCTTCTTCAGGAAAATCCTCTGTAGCCTCTGTAGCCCACCCTCCACATCTCCCAGTACCACCTTCATTAGCCCTCACCTCCAAATGGGTTGAAATTAAGAGTTATAAACAGGGGGAATAGTTTGTTTTTACAACCACACAGAAGAATGTCTGATGCTGCTCTGTAGATCCACCAGAACCAGAAATCTTTCTCAACCTCAACAAAGTGGTCATTCTTTAAGTGGGCCTATAAAACAACAACAACTTGAAATATTTGATTCAAAATAGGTATTAGGTGAGGTGACTAAAGCATTGGTTTAGTGGATTGTAAAGGCCATCTAAGAAGGAAGAAAGTGAAGTGTATTTTAGGATAAGAATCTCAGAGTTTAGGGCTGAGACAGTTAGAGGCACCGCTATTAGTTCTGGGGATGAATTATGTGGACTGTGCCCAAGACAACAAAGTTGGGAGTTACTTGAAATCTGTAGCTGTTTCTTTATCAGAAGCTCGGCCAAAGGTCTGCTTATTTATGTTAGTGGGGTTCCTACTACAGGGAGAAAGTGAAGACGGCAGATGCTGGAGATCAGAGTGGTGAGTGTGTTGCTGGAAAAGCACAGCAGATCAGGCAGCATCTGAGGAGTAGAAGAATCGACATTTCGGGCATAAGCCCTTCATGAGGAATGAGCCTGGGGTTCCTCCTACAGATGAAGTGTTGGTGGTGACCTGGGAGCAGCTCAAAGGAATTTCCCAGCCATATATTTAGACATGCGATACTGGTGAGGAAGGAAAGTCAGGTGATGGCAGCTTATAAAAATATCCGGACACAACTGGGTTTAAGGTAACTTTGAGAGTCTTTGATTTGAGAGTCTCTGCCGTCCATTTGCAAGTCTCTGCTGAACATTCAGAATTGAGCCTTACAAACTGCTACATTCACATAAACACATGCTCCAGAAAGAGCTACTAGTTAACCATCAGGACTGGGAAACCTTGTTATTTGTTTCGAAAATCTAATACTTGACACATCGTGCATCCCCACTGGAGGAAGAGTTTCCTGCATTCAGGAACCCAGTGATTAAAAGAGCTGGTCGTCACATTGATATGTCACTGCTGTTAAAAGAGATCTATACAATGAGTATTGCTGCCTAGATCATCAGCATTTATTTCCATCCTTTATTTTAAGACAGCAATTACATTGCTTCTGAGTCATCTAAGATTGATCTAATCGTCAAGCCATTTATAAGCCAGGGCAGGGTCAGGTTCTGTTAAAACAGAATATCTGATTGTATCTGTTTGCGAGCCTCGGCTGGGTTTCCCACTGTGTAACAGTGACATCTCTTTATATGTACTTTGAGTCAAAAAGGTGTGCATTCAACCCTAGTCTCATGTTCCTAAGTATAGCTGGTGCTTAGGCTGCACTTGTATGAGTTGTCACCATTAGATATTAAACTGTTTGTCCTCTCCACTAGATGTAAAATACACCATGGAACTATTTCAAAGAACACAGAGGAGGTTATCCTGCTGTCCTGACCAATAATTATCCTTCAACCACACCGAAACGTGAATTAGTTTTTATTATCACAGGGCTGGTTGTTGGTGCTCACAGTGTAGAAGCTGACAGCTGTGCTTTCAACATGACAAACAAGTGATTTATATATGAAAGAACTGAAACCAAGATGGTCATTTTAAAAGCTAACACCTTTGATACATTATCTGGGCCGACATGGCACCTATAATTAACGTTCATTTGAGAACGTAACTTTAAAAAAGTTCTGCGATTTACATATGAAAGAACTGAAACCAACATGGTCATTCGAAAAGAAGGGAGACTTAACAAACAATCCAGGTCTTTTTCAAAATATAATTTCAGTAACATCACACTGTAAACTTTTGCTATAAATTCTGTGTCTTACAATCTTATTCTCCACAATCACCTGGTAAAGGAGCAGCGCTCCGAAAGTTAGTGCTTCCAAATAAACCTGTTGGACTATA
Source organism: Hemiscyllium ocellatum (assembly GCF_020745735.1). Lineage (NCBI taxonomy): Eukaryota > Metazoa > Chordata > Chondrichthyes > Orectolobiformes > Hemiscylliidae > Hemiscyllium > Hemiscyllium ocellatum. The sequence goes on from NC_083423.1 coordinate 51,419,704, forward strand.
ACCTGGTGTTGTGTGATTTTTAACTTTGTCCACCCCAGTCCAACATCGGCGTCTCAAAATCATGACAAATAAGTGAGTACACTTGACAAGTATTTGATTGGTTGTTAAGCACATTGGAAAGTCTTAAGCTCATGAAAGGCATTACGTTAAAGCGAATCCCTCAGTACAGCTCACTATTTACTTATAAAAGGACCGAAAAGGAGAGGGCACAGATTTAAAGTGACTTGCAAACGTGTCAGGTGTAAAGTGACACAAAACACAGGTTGGTTTGGAATACACTGCCTGGAAGCAAAATCAGTTGAGGCGTACGAGAGGGCATTGTGTGTATTTGACAGTCATCCACTGCCTAAGGGTATATAAGGGAAAGGCAGGAGAATGACACAAAGCCATGATGCACAATTTATGCAGCCATGATGGGCCAAATGGCCTCCTCCTGTACTGTAACAATTCTGTGAAAAGACAGGCGAATACCCACTGTTAAAACATTTAGTCAGCCCCTTTAAGATTTTGCTACAACATTATTTGGAACAGGCCCCACAGAGTTCTCTAAGACGGGTTGCAGTATTTGCTGAAGCGAACCATCTTTTGACAAAAGTAAAACATTATTCGAGTCCGCAGCAGTTAACGGGGTATAATGTAGCGCAATTTGATATCATACACACCAGTAAGGCTCCACGCAAATTGATGCCTGTTTCTATGGCCACATAGTAGGATGCTTGTAAAAACGTTCTCTGTAATATGAGGGCGAGGAACAGCAACACTGCCAGAACATGAACATTCTCCAAAAATTCCTTTGATGACACGAAATAAACGCCCATAAATATTACCTAAAAAAGGAAAGATTTCAGTTGACAGTAAGAGAAAAGCGTGATTACCTTGCAGCCTGACGTCTGTCAGACATGTGCAAAGCATTAAAAGGATTCTCTCTGCCACAAGAGAAGTTCATCTGATTTATTTTAGAAAGAATAACATTTCAAACAGGAAACATTAACTGTATTTGTCATATACATTTTCCAAAGCTTGTTTCATTACATACTGCTGGATGAATGATGAAAAGTGCCTTTGATTGGTCTCACCCCAAACTCATTTTCCACACTTCATCTATAGTCGCTGCTATTCTGTAATGTCTGAAAGTTAGGTCTTAAAACAAAACAATTGAGCTGTTAGTTGGATCAGTTCCTTTTTCCATGCGGTAATAACATGCAAGTAAGGATAACAATCCGTTTTACTGCAGTGCTTCACATCGAGACAGCTGTTTAAGCCTTGCTTTTAGAGGTGCAATTAGACAGTATTTTAAGCACTTGCCAGTTAAGAACCTCATTACATCACTGGAGTCAGACAGAGAGCTGTATTTTTCCTGTGCACACCTTTTCTAAGCTAAAGCTTTCAATGCAACACAAAGGCATCCTTTCTGATTATACCCATCAATCTATGATCTACAGATAAAGAGACTGAACAGGAGTGATCAAGCAATGGACAAAGCTGGGAGCAAAATTCCCATTATTCTGTTGCTGTTGAAAGATCTCACAAGTTGTTAGGTGTCTATTCTTTGTCACAGACCTGGCTTGAGTCTAAGATCTTTACAGAGTCACCTTTACTGACATAATTTTGTGCATCATTAGTAAGTGTGATCTCACTGCTCTTACTCAGATTCTCTTCATTCTCTTGTCTATGCACATGCCAGTCACAATCATTTGAATAGCGTCAGTGTTATCATTTTATCTCCAATTATTTTTCAATGGGATGAGCTGGAGCAGGTATGGGAGTGTGAATAGGATGGAATCTCCTTGTTTCTCATTGATATAACTACTTAGTTATTGATGGACACAAGTCATTATTACTGCCTGACCCCAGTGAGCTCCACTGGGACCCTGTTCAGCTCATTCTTCATCTTCCATACGAGAGCTATTCTCTGTGGCAGAGATTGATTCCCTGCAAGTGTAAGTCACCAATGGGCACGAGGCAATAAACCCAGTGGCCGGATCACAACATGGGAATGAAAGGATCTGGCCAGGGAGAAAGGCAGATTGAATTATGGTTGAAATTTGAGGATGGTAGCAGGCTAATTTACCGCTCTGGCTACAGCGAAACAAAGAGTTCAACATTTGAATGCCAGGTTGTCAATTGACTTAGCTTCATTCAACTGCAACTGTTTGTTAACATGTAATAGACTGCAAGAGCACAGCACTTAATAAAGACCTGACATTGATGGCGTTGGACTGTACAGGTGTCCATTTATATTTCTGCCCAAGGTTCATTCTTGGAATATGTCGTCCCTGGTAAAACTAGAACTTATTATTCATCCTCAATTGTTTTGAGAAGGTGATGATAGGCCGAAACCAATGGCCATAGCTTGAAGGAGCAGTTGAAGGTCAGGTTACTTAGCACAGTCAATTACATTGGCATAGAACTGGACCCATATAGGCCAGACCATATAGGAATAGCAGGTTTCCTTCTCTGCAGGATATTACCGATAGAATTTCACAACAATCCAATTGCTTCAGAATCTTTATTTACATATATCAGCTTCATTTGTTAATCTTTTAAAAGAAAAGCTAAATTCAAATTTGCAAACAGTTGTGGTAATATTTCAATTACTTTTCTTGCGATTATTCATCTAGGACCTTTCAGATTATTACTGCACCGAAATAAACACTAAACTACCATGCAAATACATCTTTATAGAATAGCTGTGTCTAATTTGCTGGCCTTATAGTTACTAATGGGTTGAAGCTCAGTCATTCATCAGGTTCCATGCACATCTTTCAAATTGTTAGTTGCTGTAATAGACGATTTATTTACTTACTTTATCTGTCTGACTTGTGTTGCCCACCATGGTAATGGTTTCGTTAACCTGAGGAAAGTTGTACATTTAATAAACAGCCTTCAAGAGAAAAGTTTTAATTTTTTTTACAGATTGACCCATTTTACCAAAGCTTTTCACTCAAATTCAAGTTTTAAATGCAAAAGTCAAACGAATTCCCATTTCCTTGATGGAAGTTGAGAAATTAGCCAGGCAGTTTTCAGCTAACTGTCAGTCATCATTAATTAGTGCATCGTCCAATGGCAATATCTCTATCAGAGTCCACATGTCAATCAACCAATCAGCACTCTCCTCTCATGTGTTATGAATGCTGGCTTTCCTTTGAATTGGCATTCCTACAAATTGACCAGATGAGAAAGACAAAAATATTTTGACAAAAAAAAAGTATTTTCCAACAATGTTGTGTTTGTCGAGGACATTGGTGGGGACACTTTTGGAATATTGTATTCAATTCTGGTCTCCCTCCTATAGGAAAGATATTGTGAAATTTGAAATGGTTCAGAAAAGATGTACAAAGATATAAGCTGGAGGATTTGAGGGAAAGAGAAAGGCTGAATAGGCTGGAGCTGTTTTCCCCAAGGTTCAGAGGCTGAGCCTCTGTAGGTGATTTTATACACCTTTTAGAAGTGTACAAAATCATGACAGGCACGAACAGGGTGAATAGCCAACATTTTCCCTGGGTAGGGGAGTCTAAGATTAGAGGACACAGTTTAAGGTGAGGAGGGAAAGATTTAAAAGGGACCTAAATGGCATTTTTTTCACCCAGAGGATGGTGTGCATTTGAATGAGCTGCCAGAGAAAGAGGTGGAGGCTGTTAAAATTACAACTTTAAAAGTCATCTGGTTGAGTACATGAATAGGACAGGTTTAGATGAATATGAGCCAAATGTTGGCAAATGGGACTGGATCAGTTTAAGCTATGAGGTTGGTGCAAATAAATTGAATGAAGAGTCTGTTTTTATGTTGTACAACTCTACAACTCTAATCAGGATCTGTAATACCAACCGACTGTTTTACAAACACTGTCACTGCTGACGCCAATTAGCCAGGTGTCAGGAATAGTTACTGTGCACACATTATTTTGTGCCTGAGACATTGCCACAGTCTAATCAAGTACATATACCTTTAACTTTTAACATTGTAGAATTAATGGGTGGCACAATGATTAGCACTGCTGCCTCACAGTGCCAGAGACCTGGGTTCAATTCCCACCTCAGGTGACTGTCTGTGTGGAGTTTGCACATTCTCTCTGTGTCTGTGTGGGTTTCCTCTGGGTGCTCTGGTTTCCTCCAAAAATGTGCAGGTTAGGTGAATTGGCCATGCTAAATTGCCTGTAGTGTTAGGTGTAGGGGGTGAGTCAGTGTGGACTTGTTGGGCTGAAGGGCCTGTTTCCACACTAAGTAATCTAATCTAAAGTGTTAATACTTTATTTTAAATGTGTTGTTTAGAATCACCAGCATTTGGGAGTGCATTAAAGGTTACTGATTTCCAGTGTGCCATATTGCAGGGCTAATTCTTAGGTTGACATGAACAAAATATCAGAGAGTTTAGCCAATATTTCTATCAGGTGTACTTTTCTAATGTAACACCTTCTGAACAAATATATGACAGCAGAGGGACTACATATTGTAGGAAAAATGCTTGATTAAGACATACTCCTTGCCTTCCTCTGTCTTTGTGCCATCGTTGAAGCAGACCTTGAGTGCAGTGAGGGCAGGTGGCAGATTCACTCATTCAGATATAGGCTTGAATGGAACTCAGTCTCTAACTTGCAGTTAAACCTTGCTAAACCTTAGATATTGGCAATAAGGAAATATAAAGAGAATGCATGACTTAGAAAGGGTGGATGCTGGGAAGTTGTTTCAGGGAGACTAGGACCCATGGGCACAGACTTAGAATTAGAGGGGATCAATCTAGAACAGAAATGAGGAGACATTTCTTCAGCCAGAGGGTGATGGGCCTGTGGAATTCATTGCCACGGAGTGCAGTGGAGGCCGGGACGTTAAATATCTTCAAGGCAGAGATTGATAAATTCTTCATCTTGCAAGGAATTAAGCGCTACGGGTAATGTGAGGGTAAGTGGAGTTTAAATGCCCACCAGCCATGATTGAATGGCAGAACAGACTCAATGGGCCGACTGGCCTTACTTCCATTCCAATGTCTTATGGTCTTATGTGGACTTAGGAAATGCACACTATGCAATTGCAGTACCACCAAACACAGTCTTTTAAAAATGTTTGTGATACACATATTTCTTAGTATTATATAATCTTTAATAATCATGTGATTTTTTTGCAGTTAACGTCTTGCCCTGAAAATGTGGAACTCTGAAGATTTCAGTCCCACATTCTGGAGAGTATCTTGCTTTAAGGACATGTCTGAGCCAGGATCAACTTTCAGGGTTAGCCTCAGTTAAAACAAGTTAGCGAGCCTTCCCGAGTTAATCATGCCCTTAATAGGCAGCTCACTGATTAGCCGAATGCAGAAGAATTCACAGGGAAGTGGCAGCCACTACAAAAAGGCTGGCTGCAATAGCTTAAAGGAGAGGTGCACTTTCAAGCAGTTCATAGCACAGACTGAATTGCTGAACCAGTGGTTGTCATGATTTCCTTCAGGGTCTCTGATTCCCTGATGCAGCCCTGGAAATACTCAAAGAGGAAATTAGGAGTAGACTGAATATCCTCTGTCCTCCTAAAGGGCTTTAGGTTCCACGACAAATGAGTCAACATAAATGTAGCAAAGTGGTACAGCACAGCATTGCCCCACTCTTTATATCTCCTTACTGCCAATATCTAAGACCTTAAGGGCTGGCAAGGTTTAACTGCAAGTTAGAGACTGAGTTCCATCTGAATGAATGAAGCTGCCACCTGCCCTCACTGCACTCAATTAACCGAAACATCAACTTCTGGATTTCCACATTAGGCTAAAGTTGTGGTTGGCTCCTACTAACTATCTGCCAGACACTCAAACATTTTGCCTGACATTCCTCCCTGCACCTCCGCCCACTCCACCACCCCACTGCACAGGCAGATTTCTGTAAAAAACACCAGGTCTGGAGCAAACCTCCCTTTTTGTCTCTCAGATCACTGTTAGAAAATGCATTAAAATAACTAAGCAATTTTTTACTGTGGGTGTAACAGGGGCTTTAACTCAATCAGAAGAATAACTATCATCGATCAATTGATCTGATCGAGAAAAATAGTTTTACATTTGTGAAACATTGTCCTCATTCTAAAGCGTATACCTCCTACCCTGCATTTTCCAAGGCTAATCCTCCTGAGACACATATCCCTGGACACTGGGCAATTTAGCATAGCTAGTACACCTAATCTAAGACTGTGGGAGGAAACTAGAGCACCTAGAGGTAAGCCACACAGACACAGGGAGAAGGTGCAAACTCCACATTAGATAGTTGCCCGAGGCTGGAATCGAACCGGGTCCCTGGTGGTTGAAGCAGCAGCGCTAACCACTGAGCCACCATCCTACCTAAAAAAGTTGCAATATTCATTTCCTGCTTGGCTAGCTGTGAGAATTCTTCAATGAGATTGATTGCTTAGGTGGTTTGATGTTGTCTTTGGCTTGACATTGAGAACTGCTATTAAAGCATGCAGCAAGTACTTGCAAATCAGAAGAGTTGCATTTCTTGCCATTACTACTTAACCTGCTAAACACAAAAACACATCAGTAAGATCTGAGCACAGAAACTAAGCAATGTACGAAATCACAAACTCACAGGGCTACTCGATTTGCTGGTCTTGCTCAGGTGGTCGACAATTTTAAAGATACAGAGGGGGCCAGCAAAACCTAGAAGGTCAGCCAAGTAGCGGAAAGTGCTGCTAAGAAAGATTGGTCGACCGTACGCCCTGTACATGGAATGCCATATCGACGGAGGCTGCTCGCCTGGGAAATGTGCATTTTTCTGCAGTGAAAAGTAAAAACAAGAGGTTAATTCAAACCAAGTCTGTGCATAATGGAAAAAACAAACAGTTTACAAGCAGGGCAGGGGCAGGGAGACTGTTAACAATTTGAAAGTATGACACAAGATATTAATTTCCAATCATTTTGTTTACTAGTGAAATTGTCCTGAGGATCAGTAAGTTCTACACCTGAAGTTGGAGCAAGGAATAGAAAGTAAGTTAAAATATCCGTGGTGCAGTGCATTCTGCAAAACCGATTAGCGCATAGCAATGTCAGTTTATTCACTAGTTCAGAAATCAACCAAATATTGACAAAAATCCAGTCTTCCTCTGTGTCCTACCAACAAGATCCTCGAATGCTCCCATTTTAATGTCTAACTGTTTCTAAAGAAATATTAGACTTTGAACTTAACTGCTGTTGCTGGACTGTTCCAGATCGATATAGAAATGGTTTTCAAAATGTGACATTCCTATTCTAAATGTTTGACTCCAAGTGCTATCCTCAATCTGTATAAAATATTTGAAACCCTTAGGAATCTAGAATGGATGTGAAATTTGTAGAATGACATGGATTGAGAAATGAAGATGCAGGGCATTTAGGAAACTGGGAAAAGATGGAAGGGTAGCTCTGTTAGTTAATGGTGATATTAGCACAATAGAAAGGAAAGATGTAAGTTCAGATAACTGAGATGTGGGATCAGCTTGTGTAGAAGGAGTGGTGTACATGGCCCCTACTGTGGGGTGGAGCACAAAGAAAAAAATGATGAAAGCTTGTCAGAAAGACATGATGATAATCATGGAAGATATTAACCTATCTACGAAATGGAAAGGTCAGATATGTGAAGGTAGCCTAGATGAGGAGTTCATAGAATGTTTTCAGGATAGTTTTTTAGAACAGCATGTTTAAGTGCTGGATGGAGAGCAGACTATACTAGACCTAGTATTTTACAATGAGGTAGGATCAAATAATGCTGAAGGCAGGTAGCAATGAGCATAATTTGATTGAACATTATATTCAGTTTGAATGAGTGAGAAGTGGGCTTAAGATTATTTTTTTTATGAGGACATGAAAGCAGAGCTGGCTGAAGTAAGTTTGGTTAAATGCTAGTACAATACAGATGCAGTGGCAGACCTTTAAGAGGATATTTTAAAATACACGGATACATTCCAATGACTAAGAAATACACAACATCCATGATTAATGACAAATTATAAGTAGTGTGTCAGACTTAGAAGAAAAGCAAATAATCATGCAAACACAGGTAAAAAAAATTAAAAACAGCAAAGAATGACAAAAAAGATGAAATTAGAGTAAGAGAGAGAAAGCTAACCAGAAATATTAAAATTGATAGTAAGAGCTGCTGTAATATTAAAAGAAAAGTTAACATGATAAAATATGAATGGGCAATTATTAATGAACAGATATATTGCATCAGTCTTCTCCGTAGAAGAGATGAGTAACATCCCAGAAGCATCAATGATCAGGAAATGGAAGGGAAAGAGGAACTCAGGAAAATCACAATCACGAGAGAAGTAGTACTGAATAAATTATTGGAGCTATGGGCTGGCAAGTGCCCAGTCTTAAAAGTTGTCAGATAGTTGACATGTGCTTTTAATTTTTAAAAAGTCCCTTAATTTGTGAAAGTGTCATTAGATTAGAAGATAATATTTGCAACTGCTTTATTGAAAATGAAAGAAGCCAGAAAGTAGGAAACTGGAGGCCAGTTAGTTTTAAATCAGTCATCGGGGAAATTGTAGAATCTACAATTAACAAAGTTAGAACAGGTCACTTGGATAGGTTCAAGGTAATCAGTCAGAGTCAATATTGTTTGGTGAAAGAGAAATCATATTTGATCATCTATTGAAATTATTTGAGGAGATAACACATGTTGTGGACAAACTGAAACTACTGGATGTACTGCACTTAGATTTCTAGAAGGCATTTGATAAAGTTCCATGTGAAAGGTTGTGATGGAAAATGAAAGTTCATGGTGGACGAGGTAACATGTAGGCTTGGATAGAAGATTAAATGGGCATTTTATAAGATGCTGGAATATCAACTACTAACATTTTACATAAGTAACTTGGAGGAAGAGCTGGAAGATATTCTGGCCAAATTTACTGAAAACAAAGAAGTAAGTTGTGAAGAAAGCAAGGAGGTTACAAAAAGATGCACAGATTAAGTGAGTGGGCAAAGATACGGAAAATGATGGGGGAAAAATGTGATATTGTTCATTTTGGCAGAAGAACAAAAGAAAAGCATATTATCTAAATGGAGAGAGATTGCATTATTCTGAGTTGCATACAGATCTGGGTGACCTCGTGCATAAATCATAAAAGGTTAGGGCAAAGGTTCAGCAAATAATTAAGAAAGTAATTGAATGTTATCATTTATCATGTGGGGAATTGAATACAAGTGCGGAGAGTTTCTAATTCATAAAGTCAAGAGTTATACAGCACAGAAACAGACCCTTTGTTCCAACCCGTTCGCACCACCAGATATTCCAAACTGATATAATCCCATTTGCCAGATTTCACCCAAATCCCTCTAAACTCTTCCTAATTGTATAATCATGCAGATGCCTTTTAAATGTTATAATTGTACCAGCCTCCGCCACTTCTTCTAGCAGGTCATTCCATTCACACACACATGTGAAAAACTTGTCTCTTAAGTCCTTTTCAATTTTTCCTCTCTCACCTTAAACCTATGCTCTCCCTATGACTCTTACCCTGGGAAAAAAGAGACATTGGCTATTCATCCTATCCATACCCCTCTTGATTTAAAGTAACCTCTATAATGTCACCTCTCAGCTTCTGATGCTCCAGGGAAAAAATGTTCCAGGCTTTTCAGCCTCTCCCAATAGCTCAAACTCTCCAATCCTGGCAATAATCTTGTAATTCTTTTATGAACACTTCCAAGTGTAACAATATCCTTCCAATAGCAGGAAGACCAGAATTGGATGCAGAATTCTAGAAGTGGCCTCACCAATGTCCTTTACAGCCATAAGATGATGTCCCATCTCCCAAACTCAATGTATTACAAATACCTTCTTCACTACCCTGTCTATCTGCGACTCCACTTTCAAGGAACTATGTACCTGCACCCCAAGGCGTTCAGCAACTCTCCACAGGGCCCTACCATGAAGTGTGTAAGTCCTGCCCTGATTTGCTTTTCCAAAATGCAACACCTTATAGTTATGCATGGCACTAATGAGACCACATCTGTACGTAGTATTGGTCACTTAATTTAAGGAAGAATGTAAATGAAGGTAATTTGGAGAAGGTTTAACAGATTAATACTTGGAATGATGGGGCTTAATTATTATGAGAGGTTGGATAAGCCAGGCCTGTATCCAATAGAGCTTAGAAAAAAGAAAGATGACTTGATTAGTCATGCAAAATCCTGAGGGGTCTTTGGCAGAGTAGATGTGGAGATGGCATCTCCTCTTATGGCAGAATCTAGAACTAGGCCTCGTAATTTAAAGTAGAAATCAGGCAAAAACAAACTTCTGGAGGATCATCAGTTTTTGGAATTCTTTCCCCAAAAAGGCTGGCAGGGTAATGGGGAGTTGTCGGGGAGGGAAATAGTGGAAATAGAGTCCTTGAATAGAGTCGTAGAGATGTACAGCATGGAAACAGACCATTCGGTCCAGCCCGTCCATACCAACCAGCTATCCCAACCCAATCTAGTCCCACGTGCCAGCACCCAGCACATATCCGTCCAAACCCTTCCTATTCATATACCCATCCAAATGCTTCTTAAATGTTGCAATTTTATCAGCGCCCACCACATCCTCTGGCAGCTCATTCCATACACTTATCACCCTCTGCGTGAAAATGTTGCCCCTTAGGTCTCTTTTATATCTTTCCCCTCTCACCCTAAACCTATGCCCTCTAGTTTTGGACTCCCCGACCCCAGGGAAAAGACTTTGTCTATTCATCCTATCCATGACCCTCATAATTTTGTAAACCTCTATAAGGTCACCCCTCAGCCTCCGACGCTCCAGGGAAAGCAGACCCAGCCTATTCAGCCTCTCCCTGTAGCTCAGATCCTCCAACCCTGGCAACATCCTTGTAAATCTTTTCTGAACCCTTTCAAGTTTCACAACATCTTTCCAATAGGAAGGAGACCAGAATTGCATGCAATATTCCAACAGTGGCCTAACCAATGTCCTGTACAGCCGCAACATGACCTCCCAACTCCTGTACTCAATACTCTGACCAATAAAGGAAAGCATACCAAAGCCTTCTTCACTGTCCTATCAACCTGCGACTCCACTTTCAAGGAGCTATGAACCTGCACTCCAAGGTCTCTTTGTTCAGCAACACTTCCCATGACCTTACCATTAAGTGTATAAGTCCTGCTAAGATTTGCTTTCCCAAAATGCAGCACCTCACATTTATCTGAATTAAACTCCATCTGCCGCTTCAGCCCACCGGTCCATCTGGTTCAGATCCTGTTTTAATCTGAGGTAACCCTCTTCGCTGTCCACTACACCTCCAATTTTGGTGTCATCTGCAAACTTACTAACTGTACCACTCATGCTCGCTTCCAAATCATTTATGTAAATGACAAAAAGTAGAAGGCCCAGCACCGATCCTGGTGGCACTCCACTGGTCACAGTCCTCCAGTCTGAAAAACAATCCCCCACCACCACCCTCTGTCTTCTACCTTTGAGCCAGTTCTGTATCAAATGGCTAGTTCTCCCTGTATGCCTTGAGATCTAACCTTGCTAATCAGTCTCCCATGGGGAACCTTGTTGAACACCTTACTGAAGTCCATATAGATCATATCTACTGCTCTGTCCTAATTAATCCTCTTTGTTAATTCTTCAAAACCTCAATCAAGTTTGTGACATGATTTCCCATGCACAAAGCCATGTTGACTGTCCCGAATCAGTCCTTGCCTTTCCAAATATATGTACATCCTCTCACTCAGGATTCCCTCCATCAACTTGCCCACCACCGAGGTCATATAGTTCCCTGGCTTGTCTTATCCACCTTTCTTAAACAGTGGCATCACGTTTGCCAACCTCCTGTCTTCCAGCACCTCACCTATGACTATCGATGATACAAATATCTCAGCAAGAGGCTCAGCAATCACTTCTCCAGCTTCCCACAGAGTTCTAGGATACAACTGATCAGGTCCTGGGGATTTATCTACTTTTAACCATTTCAAGACATCCAGCACTGCCTTCTCTGTAATCTGGACATTTTGCAAGATGTCACCATCTATTTCCCTACAGTCTATATCTTCCGTATCCTTTTCAACAGTAAATACTGATGCAAAATATTCATTTAGTATCTCCCCCATTTTCTGTGGTTCCACACAAAGGCCGCCTTGCTGATCTTTGAGGGGCGTTATTCTCTCCCTAGTTACCCTTTTGTCCTTAATATATTTGTAAAAACCCTTTGGATTCTCCTTATTTCTATTTGCCAAGGTTATCTCATGTCCCCATTTTGCCCTCCTGATTTCCCTCTTAAGTATACTCCTACTTCCTTTATACTCTAAGGATTCACTCGATCTATACCTGACATATGCTTGTTTGAATATTGAAGACAAAGGCAAATATATTCTCAATAAAAACCGAAAGAACTGAGGATACTGTAGTTCAGAAACAAAAACAGAAGTTGCTGTAAAAGCTCAGCGGGTCTGACAGCATCTGTGAAGAAAAATCAGAATTAATGTGTCGGGTCCAGCAACCATCTGAGGACGGGTCACTGGACCTGAAATATTAACTTTGATATAACTTTGATGCTGCCAGACCTGCTGAGCTTTTCCAGCAAATATATTCTTGTTAAGCAAAGAGGTAAAAGGTTATCATGGTTAGACTAGAATGTGGATTTGAGGTTATAATCAGCTGAGCCATGATCTTATTGAATGGGACAGCAGGTACGAGGAGCTGAGTGGTTGAATACTACTCCCAATTCAAACGTTTATAAGCTCTTTACTGTGTACATATTGATATCCCAGACATCAATATATCTATTGCTGATAGCCTGCAGTGTAGGATTATTGATGTCCTAAGATCTGGAGTATAGTGCTTCATAGTGTGGGATCACTGATTGTCTAGGATCTTGTATGTCAGGTACCTGTGCAGCAGAGTGTCAATAAGCACAATAAGAGTGAAGATATTCTGTGTTTTTATGAGTAGTATAATGAGAATGGATATGACAATGATGCTTTTCATCATGTCATGGGACCATCAGTGATCATGTGCAACAGGCTATGAAGAAAAAGAAAGGATGGAATAATCTGTACTCAGTAGAGACATACTCACAGAGAACAGGATTAGGTAATAATGGTGTAAATAAGAGTTTTCCAGAGTCAGGCAGCATGTCATGTATATGTAAAGGAAACACTGCAGTTCTCAAACTACCAGAAGGGACAAGGATTACCAGCTCTCCAATGTGCAGGATAGAACCCCAAGACACAAGTGTCATGATAACAGAAATCACTTCAATAATTACTGTCCTAACAACCAACATAGAACATAAACCAGACCGCACAGTAAAGGCCCTTTGGCCCTCGATGTTGTGCCAGCTTTTTATCCTACTCTGAGATCAGACTAATCTACATACTCTTCATTGTGCTATCTTCCATGTCCTCTTCCAAGATTCACTTAAATGTCCTCTAATGTCTCTGACTCTGCTACCACTGCTGGCAGTGCATTTCATGCACCCACCACTCTGAGTAAAGAACCTACCTCTGACATCTCTCCTAAACCTTTCTCCAATCACTTTAAAATTATGCTCACTCATAATAGACATTTCCACCCTATGAAAAAAGTCTCTGGCTATCCACTTTATCTATGCCTCTCATCATATTATACACCTCTACCAAGTCACCTCTCACTCTTCTTCACTCCAATGAGAAAAGCCTTAGCTCCCTCAATCTTTTTTCACAAGTCATGCCCTCCAGTCCAGACAGCACCCTGACAAGTCTCCTCTGCCTCCTCTCTAAAGCGTCCACATCTTTCCTATAATGAGGCAACCAGAACTGAACACAATTTTCCAAGTGTGGTCTAACCACAGCTTTACAGAGCTGCAGCATAACCTAGTGGCTCTTAAACTCAATCCCCCCTGCTAATGAAAACCAAGACACCGTATGCCTTCTTATCCAACTTATTAACTTGGATGGCAACTTTGAGGGACCTAGGGCCAAGGACCCCAAGATCCCTCTGTTCCTCCACACTGCCAGGAATCATGCCTTAAAACCTGAAATCTGCATTCAAATTTGACCTTCCAAAGTGAAAGACTTCATACTTTTCCAGGTTGAACTCCATCTGGCACTTCTCAGCCCAGCTCTGCAACCTGTCAATGTCCCATTGCAATCTACAACAGCCCTCCACCAACCTTCGTGTCATCGGCAAACTTGCTAACCCAACCTTCCATTTCCTTATCAAACATGTTGACTGAAGACAATGATTTTTAATGATCTTCCATAATATCACTTCAATATCCTGTATGTCACGCAAGTTAAATTCCTGAGGCCAAAATATTACAATTTGCCAAGCAAAAGGTTTTGGGAAAAAAGTGTTTCTCATATTTTACATCTATTACTCTGAAGTGTTAAAGAGTATTCATGCCAAGGACTTCCAAAGTGATTTAAAGCCACAAGATTTCCACAGGCTAAATAAATCAACGTAGTTCTAAATACATGGAAAAATCAGTGTGGCAGTTTATAATCACCAATTTAGACAGAATAATGGAAGCTATCTCTTGGTGTCACAGCCAGAAGGATGAGACATCCTTCAGTTGGGTTCAGTTGGGTCTCTTACCTTCTGCTCTTCATAAGCATCTTTCAGGCGCATGTAGTTAGTGAGAGCCCTTGTGGCTATGGGGAGCTTGCCGATGGTTTTTAGGTCTATTGGCCTCTTGTGGGCTGAAATGATGAGTGTGTTCATCCACCAGTACGTTGCTTTTGATAGCAAATTGACAAATGGCTGCAGGAATCTCACACCCAGGTCTTGCAAATCTTCAGGCGGTTTAACTTTTTTTGGGTTTGCAAAGAACACATATTTCTGGCAAGAAGTGAAAAGGAAGCTGTTTAAACAAGTGTCTTGTTGGTTTTAGAATGAAACAATTTTATGGAATATAGAGTTATTCAGCATAGAGACAGGCCATTTGGCCCAACAGGTCTCACCTGTAGTTTATGCTCTACACAACAAGCGTCCCACCCCTCTACATCGAAACCTATTAGGATATCCTTTTTCCTTGTTCCCTTTATGTTTTAGTAAAGTTTCTATTCAAATATGTCTGTGCCCCTTTGGATAGAGTCCTGTGACAACTTTGGGAGAAATTGGCTACACATTGAGATTTTGAAAAATAGTAGCTAGATGTCGCTAGATCTGTCAAATTTCTTTGGAACTATCAAAGCTGTCAGGGGATTTAGCTCTGCTGGGCTTTAAGTTGTTAAACAAAGTGGAGTTCAAAAAAAAAATCAGTTCTTGCTACTTTATCCATCTGTGTAAGCTTGAGATTCTAGGATTTGTGACTGACTTTACAATCTAACCTTATCATAGCAGGGTAGCTGTTCATGGAACAGTTTGACTGACAGTTCCAATTTGCTTTACATTTACAGTCATAGAGTCATAGAGATGTACATCATGGAAACAGACCCTTTGGTCCAACTCGTCCATGCCAATCAGATACCCTTACCTAATCTAGTCTTATTTGCCAGCATTTGGCCCATATCCCCCTAAACCCTTCCTATTCATGTGCCTATCCAGATGCCTTTTAAATATTGCAGTCATACCAGCCTCCACTACTTCTTCTGGCAGCCCATTCCATACACACACACCACCCTCTGCGTGAAAATGTTGCCCCTTAGGTCCCTTTTATATCTTTCCCCTTTCACCCTAAACCTATGCCCTCTAGTCTGGACTCCCCGACCCCAGGGAAAAGACTTTGTCTATTTATACTGTCCATGCCCCTCATGATTTTATAAAACTCTATAAGGTCACCCCTCAACCTCTGTCGATCCAGGGAAAACAGCCCCAGCCTATTCAGCCTCTCCCTGTAGCTCAAATCCACCAACCCTGGCAACATCCTTGCAAATCTTTTCTGAACCCTTTCAAGTTTCACAACATCTTTCCAATAGGAAGGAGACCAGAATTGCATGCAATATTCCAAAAGTGGCCTAACCAATGTACAGTGCAGCTGCAACATGACCTCTCAACTCCTGTACTCAATACTCTGATGACTCTATTTACAAGGAGCTATGAACCTGCATTCCAAGGTCTCTTTGTTCAGCTACATTCCCTAGGACCTTACCATTAAGTGTATAAGTCCTGCTATGATTTGCTTTCCCAAAATGCAGCACCTCTCATTTATCTGAATTAAACTCCATCTGCCACTCCTCAGCCCATTGGTCCATCTGATCAAGATCCTGTTGTAATCTGAGTTTACCTTCTTTGCTGTTCACTACACCTCCAATTTTGGTGTCATCTGCAAACTTACTAACCATACCTCCTATGTTCATATCCAAATCATTGATATAAATGACAGAAAGTTGTGGACGCAGAACCGATCCTTGTGGCACAGGCCTCCAGAATGAAAAACAACCCTCCACCACCACCTCTGTCTTCCATCTTCGAGCCAGTTCTGTACCCAAATGGCTAGTTCTCCCTGTATTCTGTGAAATCTAACCTTGATAATCAGTCTCCCATGGGGAACCTTGTTGAATGCCTTACTGAAGTCCATATAGATCATGTTCACCACTCTGCCCTCATAATCCTTTTAGTTACTTCTTCAAAAAAACTCAATCAAGTTCGTTAGACACAATTTCCCATGCACAAAGCCATGTTGACTATCCCTAATCAGTCCTTGCCTTTCCAAATACATGTAAATCTTGTCCCTCAGGATTCCCTCCAACAACTTGCCCACCCCCGACGTCAGGCTGACTGATCTATATTGCTTGGCTTGTCCTTACCACCTTTCTTAAACTGTGGCACCGCGTTAGTCAACCTCCAGTCTTCTGGCACCTCACCTGTGCCTATTGATGAT
Source organism: Hemiscyllium ocellatum (assembly GCF_020745735.1). Taxonomy (NCBI): domain Eukaryota; kingdom Metazoa; phylum Chordata; class Chondrichthyes; order Orectolobiformes; family Hemiscylliidae; genus Hemiscyllium; species Hemiscyllium ocellatum. Next base: position 51,436,452 of record NC_083423.1, read on the forward strand.
ATAAATATTTCAGCAAGGGGCCCAGCAACCACTTCCCTAGCTTCTCACAGAGTTCTATGGTACACCTGATCATGTCCTGGGGATTTATCCATCTTTATGCATTTCAAAACATCCAGCACTTTCTCCTCTGTAATATGGATATTTTTCAAGATGTCACCATCTATTTTTCCACATTCTGTATCTTCCATGTCCTTCTCCACAGTAAACACTGATCAAAAGACTTGTTTAGTATCTCCCCCATCTCTTGTGGCTCTGAAATACCTGTTTTCATCACAGGGTTAAAAACTTAAATGAAATGGTTGCTTTCTTTTGAAATTAGTTGAAGGAATTTCAATACGCTAATTTTCTTAAATCAGTGAGGAAGTCTGTTTGAAATTGTGACATTATCAAAGACATATGACCTTTTTTTATCTCAGCATAGTGCTGGAGGTCTGCTAATGGTGGAACAAAGTGAGTTGGTATGGACTGGTCAAGACAAAATGTGATGGATGGAATACATAAGTTGGTGTTGGAGGTTTGTGGGGACATGGGGGTGAGTAAAGAGGAATAGGCTGGCTTAGGGATCATAAGAGATAATGGTAATGAGGGAAAGGCATAGTTTGGTGTATGGGGTATGAAGTGCCATGGAGAGTACAAGGGATTATTGGTAGGAGGCACGTGGTGGAGTGGGCTGGTAAGGATGGGGCTCAGGGAGTGTGTGGGGTATTAGGTGCAAGGACTTGAAGGATTTTTCTTGTGTTGGTAATTTTGCAAATAACTTTGGCAAAGTGCTAGTCACTGAGGCAGGTCTTCCACATGACCCACCTCTACACCTGACAGCAACTACTCTCATTCCTGGGTCACCCAGTCCACCTCCCTTAGGGACAGCATGATAACTGAGTGGTTAGCAATGCAGCCTCACAGCGCAAGGGGCCCAGGGTTCGATTCCAACCTTGGGCGACTGCCTCTGTGGAGATTGCACATTCTCCCCATGTCTGCCTGGGTTTCCTCCAGCTGCTCTGATTTCCTCCCACAATCCAAAATTGCACAGGTTAGGTGAATTGGCCAAGCTAAATTGCCCCATAGTGTTCAGGAATGTGTAGGTTAGGGGCATTAGTGAGGACTAAATATAGGGTAGGGGAATGGATCTAGGTGGATCACTGTTTGGAGTGTCAGTGTGGACTTGTTGGGCCGAAGGGCCTGTTTCCACACTGTAGGGATTCTAACTTTGATTCTCCCAGGGAACCTGACCCATCTGACCCCACCTCCAAGTAAAGAAACCTGACCAAGAAAGCCAATTATTTTTCCTGGGTCTGGGATTATGCATCTGAAAAATGATCTAGTAGCCACTTAAATGTTACAGTTTCTCAAGCAGCTTAGAACTTTGGTATTCCCCTGCAAGTGTCTCATGAATTTCCCAATTCTCACCATCCTGTGCAAGATTCAAATGAGGGATGTGATGGAACTTTTTCCAATTCCAGCAAGAGAGAATCTAACCTATGACGTGCTGCTCCTTTAACAAGGTTATGCTGTCCTTGGCTTTTTTATTTCAGAAAGGTTGTAAAAGCTGTGATTCCAAAAGGTCTGGGTTTGAAGGGTTTTAGGGCCAGTTTGATTATAGCTAACAGATACTGCCTCAGGAAAAAAAGGTTCTCCAGTTTTAAGAAGACCACTTGTTCAATGAAAGGGGAGTGGACAATTCTCCCAGCCCAGCTTTCTGTTGGTTTGATTTGGTTTTTAGCAGTTTGGCTGTTCACTGAAAGCAGACAGTCAGTTTTGAGGCTGTTGATCTAAGAAACAGCAACATGGAGAGAGAGGATGTTCCATGCTGCCATTTTTCTCTCTCTCTCTCTCTCTCTCTCTCTCCTGTAAGACCCTGTGTTTGATTTTACCTTTTGTACCAAGGGGTGTTTATGGGGATTGTTGCAAGTATTTAGAACAGCATCATTAAGTTGGTGTAATCTGTTGAGTTTTTGGATAGGTTGTTATTCTATATTCTGTTCTCTTCTGTTTGTCTTTCATTCGGTAATGTTGCAAATAAATTATTTAGTTTAAAACTAAGTGGTTTGACAGCTGCATCACTCCTGGAATATCCACATTACACCTTCTTAAAACAACCAGCAAAGTTAGGGTCCAGGATACTTTCCTGAAATGGTTTGAGGGGGTCTGACCGGGTCCATAACAAACCGTCACCCCTTGACATTCAGTGTCATCACCATCACTGAATCCTACACTATCAACATCTTGTTGTTACCATTGACCAGTCATAGAAATATAGTTGCTACAAAAGTAGGTTTGAGGCAAGAAATCTTGCAGCATGTAGTTCACCTCTCCACTCCCTGTCCACCATCCACAAGGCAGTGTAATGGAATACTTCCCACTTGCCTGAATGGATGGAAACGTTCAAGGAGCTGGATACAATCTAGATAGATTTTTGAGCAGTAAAGAAATTAAGGGTCATGGTGAGTGGGTGCGTAAATGGAGCCGAGTCCACCAAGAGATCGGCCATGAATGGAGGAGCAGGTTTGACGGGTCAGATGGCCTAATCCTGCCCCTAGTTCTTATGAGTGTAACTGCAAAAATATTCAAGAATCCTGACACCAGCTTGATCAGCTGTCCATTTGCCATCTTAAGCCACTTGTCATCATGGCATTCACCCTTTTTACCCAGCGCGTCACTGTCATTTTTGCTTGACTATAATCAGTGTGAACTGTGCAGATTCGAACATAGTTTATGATGGGCAGCGAGATTTACCTGATTTGCAAGGACCAAGACCACCTCCTTATTTTTGTGAGCATTAACTTTGAGCATCTCACTTGTTTCCATGACAGAATTGGCACTACTTACCCGGAATATGATCACATTTACTTCAATAGCCATCAGTGAGCCGTAAAGAAAGACCAACATAAGTGTGATACAAAACCGTAGCTGGGTCATATTCACTCCGTGATCACAGTACTTCACCAGCTTAATAGTTTTTGTGATGAAAGCCAGGACCCAGTATATAAAAAGAGCTGTAAAAACAAATATATTAAATCAACAAGAAGATCTTAGATTTTTACAGTTAATTTAACATTGTAAAATCAATAAAGGCGCTTCACAGAGTAAACACATCTCGACAGTGAGCTACACAAGGATGTATATAAGACAGCTAGGTCGAAGAAGCAAATTTTTAAAAAAATTATCTTAAAATGAGAGAGAGGAGCCTACAAGGTTTAGAGGGGAAAATCGCAAAATTTTCAGAGACATGGTCAACAACAGTGAAACAAAGGAAATTAGGGTTCATAACCTAACCCTAATACATCGAAATATCTTTGGGAACAGATGTAATCATGAAATGTAATCTTTGCTTTAAGCTCCACTGTACCACCGCAAAAGAGTTTTTGTTTTGAATTTTTGGAGTCATCGGGTCTACCAAGAATTGCTAATGTGCTTCCTGTCTCCTAAACCATCCATGTCCACTGGCGTTTTAACAAATACTGAAGCCTAGGGATTCCCCCTCACCAACTGTGAATCCCTTACACCAAAGTGGAACCCAGCCACCAGAGAATGGGTTTTAACTCCCTAAATGACAGGCACCCACCCTAACTGGGGCACAACAGTCTCATGTTCTTAAAAAATATTAACCAAAGGGGAGTACCCATACCCTCCCACCATCTCCCCCACAGATTACATTACAGAGATTACCCTTTGAACTTGTACTGTAAGGGGCCAATACTATGTTAACTTTAACTTTCCCCAACCCTGCGGATCCAAGTTGCTTTATTTCTCAAGACTTTGGTGTTGGTACCTAATGGGCTAGAAAGGCTGTGGGGATTCCCTGTCTTTAACTGTAGTCCTTCATCTATGGTTGACTTTGGATGGGTACACGTGGAGACAGTAGACTTTACAATGGCAATCAGGAAACCTCCAGCTGAAAGTCTCTGCCTAACTAAATCCTGACCATATTGTGAGAAATTCCCACTCAGGCCTGGTGAGTCTTTTCATCATCGGTAGTCAGGTTACTCTTACTTTTCCAAACGAAGAAAATGCTGAATTTAGTGATGACATGTGAAGGGGAATCGCAAATCATGGATTGGTTTGGTTCACCTGAAATTCGAAATGCACTCTCACCTAATAATAACTTTGGAAAGTTGGAAGTTTCAATATTATGATAGTACACAATAGATGTAATCGCAGCTATGAATCCCATGCTAGCAGGCATAAATAGATGCAGGTGGTGAGTGTCCATTTTTCTGTAACAGGAAACAAAGGACTGTTATCTTCTGTGAATAAGCATAAAATTACACATTCAACAATTATATAATATGCAAATCACAGAATTATAAACTCCAGAGGAAGACCATGAAATTTGTATCAGCTCTTCAAAAGATCAGTCTAACTAATTTCACTCTTCTATTCTTACCCCTTTGTTTTTTCATTCTTTTTTCTTCAACTTTTTTTTATGGAAAGCTATTTTAGGGTCTGCTTCCAAGTTCCACTGATTTGTCGGCGGGTCATACAAACTCAATGCAGCTGTAAAAATTCTCAACATTTCCCCACATGATCTTTAGTCAATGTTAAATCCATGGCCTCCAACGACTGACCCTCCTGCCAGGAGAACCAATTTTTCCCTGTGTAAAATGCTTTTAAGGTTGAGACGCAGTAAAGTGAGGACAACACCTCAGAGGAGGTCTGACTGCAGTCCAGTGAATGAGATTAGCCATAGTTAAGAGATGTTCAAGATCACACAGGGCAGATGATCTAACCATACAACAAGTTAAGTTTTGTGTATCCTGTCAAGAGTGATGGTAGTTTTAGAGGACCCTACCTAGATACTTGGAGTAAAAAATGAGGTCTGCAGATGCTGGAGATCACAGCTGAAAATGTGTTGCTGGTTAAAGCACAGCAGGTTAGGCAGCATCCAAGGAATAGGAAATTCGACGTTTCGGGCCTTCATCAGGGCTTATGCCCGAAACGTCGAATTTCCTATTCCTTGGATGCTGCCTAACCTGCTGTGCTTTAACCAGCAACACATTTTCAGCCTAGATACTTGGAGTGAACATTAATTCATCATGGTTTTCTCAACCCTGAAGGATAGGGTAATAGGTTTGATCTCCACTCAAGACAGCCCTGCTAGAATGAGAACTAGATGTTGAACTTGCCTGAACTAGGATGCATTCCTGATGCAGCAAATCAAATGACCTCTTGACTCACTTACTTGACACCAACAAGTTGTACACGTTTACTCTTGCCTTCAAAAAGCACCTCCAACCACACACAACCTAACCTACAAACCTTCTCCAAAATCTCAAACACTCTGGAAGCTTGACACCATCCAGGAGAAAGTACCTCATCCACCAACTTTTTAAAAATTCATTTATGGGCTGTGGGCATCACTGGCTAGGTTGGCAACTATTGCCCATCTCTCATTGCCCAAAGGGCAGTTACGAGTCAATGTGGGCCGGGAATCACATGTAGGCCAGACCAGGTAAGGATTGTGGTTTCCTTCCCTAAAGGACATTCATGAACCAGATGGATTTTTCCCACAAGCAAAAATGAGTTCATGGTCATCATTAAACTCTTCATTCCAGATGTTTATTGAATTCAAATTCCACCATCTGCCATGGCAGGATTCAAACACAAGTTCCCAGAACGTTACCTGGGTCTCTAGATTAACAGTCCATTGATAATATCACTAGGCACAATACCACATTGATAACTACCACCTCACCATGAGTTAACTGGGCAATCTCTCCAGCACTGGCGCATAGTGGCAGCAAGCTGTACTACCTACAAGATTGAGTGCAGCAACTTGCCAAGACGTCTTTGACAATGTCATCTAAATCCACAATTTCTTCTAACTGAAAGGAATTGCAGCAGATGCTTGTGAACATCATCCCTTGCAAACTGATCTCCAATCCATAAACAATCCTCACTTGGAATGATATTGCCATTCCTTCACTGTTGCTGGTTCAAAATCCTTGAACACTCTCCCTACCAGTCCTGTGGGGATACCCAGAGACTGCATGAACTCAAAGCTTCAGCTCATCACCACCTACATCAGGGCAAGTAAGGATGGACAATAAATTCCAGTCTAGCCTGCGTTTCCCATATTTCATGACCAATAAAGACAAAGGTACATTGGTCTGAGATTCAGACAAACAGAGAAAAATGGAGGTGTGAGGGAAGGGGAGATGGAAGCAGTGGAGGAGCTGCGATTGGCATTAATTACATATGTTGACATCTGTATGCATTTCTTTGGAGTTGGCAAAGACCACTTAACCCTTGAGCCTGTTCCACAAAGCATGGCTCATCCGTACCTGCACTACATTTATCTGATATCCTTATCCAGAAAAAACATCACTCACGGTCCTGAAATTTTTAAGTAATCCTGCCAACCATAACACTTGAGGGGAAAGAGTTCAAGGTTTCCATGCCACTATGTGGGAAGTAGTGCTACTTAACTTTGAGCTTAAACCAGGTTTCTATACCCCTCTCTTCAGCTGAGAGTTTACCAAAATGACCAACTGGTCTCCCTAGTACCACAGCCAGATACCTGAGCAAAGCACTATGGGAGGTACTGGTCTCGGAGATGTCCCTACAATGAAGGTCAGCAATGTTGGTTTACTACGCATAGCCATATCCCTGGGTATTCAAGGATTGAGGTTATGAATCTCAGAAATCAAGTCCCATTACCATTTTTAAATGGTTCTGGTGTTGTTCTGATTCCATGAAAATCCACTTATTCTGATCGGATTACAACATCCTTAAAGGAGAGAGACAAAGCTTTGATTTAACTTCATATCAAAGACATTCTTTCAAGTAGTGCAGCTCTCCTTCAGCATACCCCTGACTCTCTCTAAAATACAGAACTGTATGGTGGTTTGAGAATGTGCACTCAGGATTCCTGTACCTTTTTGACCACCAGGTGGTAACCCATTCCCTCTTTTCCTGCGTTCTCTTAAACTGAATGTTGTCCATAATCAGAGACTTGCCAACAAAGCTCTGAACGCGACTGAGGCACTGCAGTAACACCGGCTACTGAAATCAGGAGCTCGAGTTCCTTCAGCTGATGACATTGTAAACACTGTATCATTGTATTTTTATTTACTTTCGGACTGAGGACCAAAATGGGAAAAGGATACCGCCTTAAACCAAGAAAACTGTGGAAGCAGATGTTGCAACTTTAAAATGAATTGTGTGTTAGGCCGCAACTGGAGAACTGTGTGTAGTTCTGATCACAACATGATAGGAGGGATGTGATTGTACTGAAGGGGGTTCAGAGGAGCTTCATCTGGATGGAGCACTTCAGTGATGAAGAGGCTCAATAAGTTTGAACTATTTTATTTGTAACAGAGAATGTTGAGGAGAGAACCTGATAGAAGTGTGTAAGTATAAGTTTACGCATGGACAGTGTAGATAAGAAGCTGTTCCCCTGAGTTGAAGGGTTAATAATAAGGGGGTACATAATTTTAAAGTGGCTTAGAAGGAATGTCTTCAGAAGTCACACGACACCAGCTTATGGTCCAACAGGTTTATTTGAAATCACAGACTTTTGGAGCATAGCCCCTTTGTCAGGTGAAGTGATCACTGAAGGAGCAGTGCTCCAAAAGCTTGTGATTCCAATTAAACCTTTGGACTATAACCTGGTGTTGTGTAACTTCTGACTTCGTCCACCCAGTCCAACACTGGCAGCTCCACATCATAGAAGGGATGCGAAGAAAAATGTTTTCACTCAGAGGGTGGTGGGAGTTGGAATGCACTGTCTAGGAGGGGAGTTGAGATGGGAAACCTTACAACCTTTAAAAAAGTACTTGGGTGAGCACCTGAAGTGTGGGAATGTGTGATTAATGCAGGTAATAGTTTATTTTTGGCAGTGGAGACTTAATGGGCCATGGAGCCTCTCCTGTACTGTATAATTCTGTAAGTCAATGTTGCTTTGTTCAAGCAGTGGGGAAGAACTGCTGAACTCATCAGCACTTTGGGTGCATATTCAGGGTCATTAGCCAGGGACAGCCTGTTGATTGGTTTCCAATTTGAAGGGGACAGAAGGTGAGAGATTGACAGGAAGACAAGTTGAGAGTACACCAAGGTCTCCTTGTCAAATCTGCAAGGTAGGCCCTAAGAGCTGAAGTGAAAGTCAAAGGCGTAAATGTTTCCATTGAAATGTAATGGGACATCTTTGTTCCAAACACTGGAGGTTGCAAGGGAACCCCATTGAACTTACTGGGATTTATAATAGAGAGTTTGATAGGGAGCTCAATGGAGAATGCCACGGTTCGGATTGTAGCTTTGACTACATTAAGAGCTTGGAGATACACATTGCTGTGAGTGCAGGAGAGGTGATTATGGAAGTGCGAGATAGAAAGGGTTTATGTCTTAATGGAAGATCACTCTTTTATCTTCACATGATGCCTCTAAATCCATAACTACAGTCAGGGATACAAGGGCTACTCAAATTTAGTCAAGTGGTAACAGATTGTGTAGCATCCTAAACAAAGACATGAGCAGAACACTCGTAGACAACTCAATTTATTTATTTGATGACAATTACAGTTAAGGAAGTATTGGCAAAGTTAACTCAGATTTTTTTCTTCTTATGGTCTACCAATTGGAATACAACTTGATCAAGGTAATCATGTTTAAATCTGTCCAGGACATCAGCAGCAGTTTGGGTGTCAAACAATTTAAGTCAACTGCATATCATTCGCAAACATGGGGAACTTTGGAGAGGTCCCACCAAACACTCAAAACCATGGCATAATGTCTTGAATAACGACCAGGGTGAGATACAAGGAGTGATTTCTTACTATTTGCAACCGTAGATTTCCCCAAATATATCTACTGAATTTAACCCATTTGAGTTGATCCATTGCCATGAGATTAGAGTTTTATTAAAATTGATTAAGGAAAAATTCATCAGACAAAAAAAATCTAATCCTCAGTGTTTCATTATGTGTCCATGGTTCTCGAAAGACTCACAGGAGCATGTAGGGTAGCACAGGAAAACTCAAAAGCTCCACAGGTGAAAATTTAAAAAACGGTTAGCCAACATTCTACATCTAGAATGTTTGAAGCAGTATTGATATTATTGCCTTTTTAAGGTGAACCTCTGACAGTGAATTTAAGAAATCCATACAAAGTAATTAGGATTAAAGTGATTTTTATCTGTTCACCACTCCCAAACATAGGAAGAAGAATGGGTTACGTCAAATCAACATATTGAAAAGATTTTATGAAAGAATCATAGAACTATAGAATCAAACAATCCTTACAGTGTGGAAGCAGGCCATTCATTCCATTGACCCTACCAGGAGCATCCTACCTGGGACCCACCCCCTGACATTATCCATGTAACCCTGCATTTCCCGTGGCTAATCCATCTAACCTACACATCCCTGGACACTCTGGGTAATTTAGCATGGTCAATCCACCTACCTTGTACATCTTTGGACACACAAAGAAGAACATAGTAAGGAGCAAGTGTATCTGGTGGTAAGAATACCAGTGAGACATGATGTGGAGGTGCAGGTGTTGGACTGGTATGGGCAAAGTTAAAAATCACGCAATAGCAGATTATAGTCCACCAGGTTTATTTGAAAGTACAAGCTTTTAGAGTGCTAATCTTTCATCAGGTAGCTCGTGAGGCACGATCATAGGACACAGAATTTATTGTAAAACTTCAAATTTATAGTAAAACTTCATCACATATAACTGATGTGATGTATTGAACAAACCTAGATTGCTGTTAAGTCTTTAATCATTTAGAAGGGGATGTAGGTTTCGATTCAATAGACAATAGACAATAGGTGCAGGAGTAGGCCATTCAGCCCTTCGAGCCTGCACTGCCATTCAATATGATCATGGCTGATCATTCCTAATCAGTATCCTGTTCCTGCCTTATCTCCATAACCCTTGATTCCACTATCTTTGAGAGCTCTATCCAACTCTTTCTTAAATGAATCCAGAGACTGGGCCTCCACTGTCCTCTGGGGCAGAGCATTCCACACAGCCACCACTCTCGGGGTGAAGAAGTTTCTCCTCATCTCTGTCCTAAATGGTCTACCCCGTATTTTTAAGCTGTGTCCTCTGGTTCGGCACTCACCCATCAGCGGAAACATGTTTCCTGCTGCCAGAGTGTCCAATCCTTTCATAATCTTATATGTCTCAATCAGATGCCCTCTCAGTCTTCTAAACTCAAGGGTATACAAGCCCAGTCACTTCAGTCTTACAGTGTAAGGTAATCCCGCCATTCTAGGAATTGACCTCGTGAACCTACGCTGCACTCCCTCAATAGCTAGAATGTCTTTCCTCAAATTTGGAGACCAGAACTGCATACAGTACTCCAGGTGTGGTCTCACCAAGGCCCTGTACAGCTGCAGAAGAACTTCTTTGCTTCTATATTCAATTCCTCTTGTTATGAATGCCAGCATGCTATTAGCCTTCTTCACTACCTACTGTACCTGCATGCTTACCTTCATTCACTGGTGTACAAGAACACTCAGATCTCTCTGTACTGCCCCTTTACCGAAATTGATTCCATTGAGGTAGTAATCTGCCTTCCTGTTCTTGCCACCAAAGTGGATAACCATACATTTATCCACATTAAACTGCATCTGTCATGCATCTGCCCACTCACCTAACTTGTCCAGGTCATCCTGTAATCTCCTAACATCATCATCATCCTATTTCACCCTGCCACCCAGCTTTGTATCATCAGCAAATTTGCTAATGTTATTGCTGATGCCATCTTCTATATCATTAACATATATTGTAAAAAGCTGCAGTCCCAGCACTGATCCCTATGGTACCGCACTGGTCACTGCCTGCCATTCAGAAATGGAGCCGTTTATCACTACCCTTTGTTTCCTATCAGCCAACCAATTTTCAATCCAATCTAGTACTTTGCCCCCAATACCATGTGCCCTGATTTTACTCACTAACCTTCTGTGTGGGACTTTATCAAAAGCTTTCTGAAAGTCCAGGTACACTACATCTACTGGATCTCCCTCGTCCATCTTCAGAGTTACATCCTCAAAAAATTCAAGAAAATTAGTCAAGCATGATTTCCCCTTCATAAATCCATGCTGACTCTGACCTATCCTGTTACTACTATCCAGATATGCCGTAATTTCATCCTTTATAATAGACTCCAGCATCTTTCCCACCACTGAGGTCAGACTAACTGGTCTGTAATTTCCTGCTTTCTCTCTCCCACATTTCTTAAAAAGTGGTATAACATTAGCCACCCTCCAATCCTCAGGAACCAACCCCGAATCTATCGAACTCTGGAAAATAATGACCAACGCTTCCACGATTTCCTGAGCCACCTCCTTCAGTACCCTGGGGTGTAGACCATCAGGCCCCGGAGACTTATCAACCTTCAGACCTAACAGTCCCTCCCACACCTAATCCTGGCAAATATAGATTCCCTTAAGTCCAGGTCCTTCAGTCACTGTTACCTCAGGGAGATTGCTTGTGTCTTCCCCAGAGAACACAGATCTGAAGTACCCATTTAATTCTTCTGCCATTTCTTTGTTCCCTGTAATATATTCCCCTGTTTCTGTCTTCAAGGGCCCAATTTTAATGCTAACCATTTTTTTGCCTTGCACATACTTAAAAAAGCTTTTACTATCCTCCTTTATATTATTGACCAGTTTACCTTCGTATCTCATTTTTCCTCTGCATATTTCCTTCTTAGTAATCCTCTGTTGCTCTTTAAAAGCTTCCCAGTCCTCAGTTTTCCCATTTATCTTTGCTATGTTATACTTTTTCTCTTTTAACTTTACATGTTTCTTAACTTCCCTCGTCAGCCACGGCCGCCCATGCCTCCTCCTGGGATCTTTCTTCCTTTTATGAATGAACTGATCCTGCAACTTCTGCATTATACACAGAAATATCCGCCATTGTTCCTCCACGGTCATCCCTGCTAAGGTATTGCACCATTGAACTTTGGCCAGCTCCTCCCTCATAGCTCCATAGTTCCCTTTATTCAACAGAAGTAGTGTCATTAAAATATAAATTCATTAATATATAAATTGCAGAATTTCTTTCAAGTCACACTTCCGAGATAACTTAAAGTTTTTTATATTAAAAAAGTGACATCTCAGCTCAGACACTGCATTTAAAGTATGAGGTTAGAGTCTGTCTGTATCACAAACTTGAGTCAGACTGGTTATATTTCTAAAGTAGGAATTTATAAAATTTCACATGGACTGACTGCCTACTGATTGTGTGCTTTTTGAACAAAATAGATTGTATTTGCAAATACAAATTCACCCCGTAGACTTATATGTGTGAGTGTGCGCATGCACATGTGTGTACGCATACATGAGGAAGAAAGAGTGTGTGTATGTGTGTGTGTGTGTGTGTGTGTGTGTGTGTGTGTGTATGTGTGTGTGTGTATACGCGTGTGTGTGAGGAAGAAGGAGAATGAGATAGAGTGTATGTGTCAGTGTGTATGTGTGCATGAGAGTATATTGTGTAGTAGGGCCACATGTAGCGTGACATTAACCCCATGAATCTTTGATCTTTTACTATAAATTCTGTGTCCTATGATCCTGTCCACTAGCTTTCTGCCGAAGGAGCAGAGCTCTGAAATCTTGTATTTCCAAATAAACCTGGCGTTGTGTGGTTTTTAACTTAGTAACAATGAGGTAAAAGGAGAGGTAAGGAGTTCTTCCACAACTCAACCAGACAACACAGAAATACCAAGTCAGTTAGACACTGTGTTCTCATTTTTAGAGGATGGATATTGGTCAGGTCTAGTAAGGTTACATAGGATCTAAAAGGAAATCTATAAGCAAGTGATACACCTAGACGTACAACATTAGTTATGCAAAATGTAGACAGAGGAGAGTCAGTACAAATAAAACCATGCCAAAGCAGCTGGATTTCACCAGGAGTGAGCTTAATTCCTATATCAGACAGATCAACCAGATTCTATAGAGACTACAGACACAAGTAAATGAAGTCACAAAAAACAGATTCATACTCAATTCCTCAATTATAAGTGTGTATTACTAGAGTTGGCAATGCTTATGTTCTTTCTAAGATTGATCTTTCATTTCATTGGGGTTAATTGAATTGCAAGGGAACAATGACAATAAATTCACAGTGCAATCAGGATAGTTTCCTAAGGCAATATACCAGACAGCCAACCAGAGAGCAGGCTATCTTGGATCTGGCAATGGGTAGTGAGCCAGATTTAATAAATGACGTCAGAGTAAAAGATCCCAAAAGGAAGTAGTAATCATAACATGAATTTAAAGTGCTTTTTGAGAATGAGAAACTTGGGTCAGGAACAGTGGTGTTTAACAGCAGCACGGTGGCACAGTGGTTAGCACTGCTGCCTCAGAGCGCCAGAGACCCGGGTTCAATTCCCAACTCAGGCGACTGACTGTGTGGAGTTTGCACATTCTTCCCTGTGTCTGCGTGTGTTTCCTCCCACAGTCCAAAAATGTGCAGATTAGGTGAATTGGCCATGCTAAATTGCCTATAGTGGTAGGTAAAGGTAGGGGTATGGGTGGGTGGCGGGTCGGTGGGTCGGTGTGGTCTTGGGTTGGGTCGAAGGGCCTGTTTCCACACTAAGTAATCTAAGTTAACTTAAATGAAGGGGAAATACAATAAAATGAGGATAGAATTAGCTAAAATGAACAGGGTGGATGGATCAGCAGGAATGACAGTGATCGAGCAGTGGCAAACATTTAGATTACTTACAGTGTGGAAACAGGCCTTTTGGCCTCAACAAGTCCACACCGACCCTCCGAAGAACAATGCACCCACATCCATTCCCCTACAATTACCCCTTCACCTAACACTAAGGGCAGTTTAGCATGGCCAATTCACCTAACTTGCACATTTTTGGACTGTGGGAGGAAACTGGAGCACCCGGAAGAAACCCACGCAGACATCGCGAGAATGTTGCCTGAGGTGGGAATTGAACCCAGGTCTCTGGCACTGTGAGACAGCAGTGATAACCACTGTGCCACCCACAAGGAGGTAATTTGTGACTCTTAGAAAAAAGGCATCCTAGTAATGAGGAAAGATTCTAAAAGTGGGATAAATCAACCACAGCTAACCAAGGAAGCTAAAGGCAATATTAAGTTGAAAGAAAAACATATATAAAGGAGGCAAAAGTCATTGATAGCCCAAAGATTGGGATAAATTCAGAATCTAGCAAATGAGACCTAAAAAGGTAATGAAGACAGAGAGAAAGTAAACGAAGGGCAAACTAGTGAGAAATACAAAAACTGACACGAAGGGAGTCTTTGAATACATGAAAAGGAAGAGAGAGGTCAAAGTGAACATGGAAATTGTATCTGGGAAAATGGTTTTGGGGAACAAGGAAATGGCAGAGGAGTCACACTGCTTTGAATCAGTCTTTGCAATGAAAGAAACTTCAAACATTCCATTATTATTAAAGAATACGGGGAGGAATTAAGAATCAACACCATCACTAGAGAAGTAATATTAGACAAATTCCCTAGCCCTGAGTGCTTGCAATGGAGGGTCCTAAAAGAGGCAGCTGTAGAATCAGTGGGTGCATTGATTGCAATTTTCCAAAAATTGTTGGATTCTGGAGAAGTTACAGAAGATTGAAAAACTGCCAATATGACAGGCTTGTTCAATAAGGGACGGAGGCAAAAAAGGATAATGATTAGTCTGACGTCCATTGCTGGAAAAGTATTGGATTCAATTATTGGAGAAGAACATTTGGAAAATCATATCCTGATCAAGCCAAGTCAACATGGCTTCATGAGAGGGAGATCATTTTTATGAGAGTTTTTCAAGGGCATCTCAATCAGACTAGATAAAGAGGACCTAGTAAGTGTGTTGTACTTGGACTTCCAGAAGGTATTCAACAAGGTACATCACAAAACATTAAGTCAGAAGATAAGAGCCATTAATATTGGAGATAGAATATTGGTGTGGATAGAGAAATGTCGAATAGGCAGGAAACAGTGAGCAAGGATAAAAGTTTCTTTTACAGGTTGGTGACCTGTGACCAGTGGGGTTCAACAGAGTTCAGTGCTGGGAGGGTAACTGTTTATGACATATATTCATGGCTTGAAGGAAGAAAGTGAATGTACTGCTATATGCTGCATAATGCTGTAAGCTGCAGGTCTACAGGCCAAGTGCAGGGGTGTAGGATTCAAAAGGTTATCTGGGTGTCTTTGGGTTGACATGAACAAGATGGGCCGAACTTGTTTTCATCAATTTTTCTCATCAACCTGCCCAGAGCTATTCTTACATACCTTTGAAGCAGGTAAGATGTCAACCTGGGCCTCTCAGTCTAGGACTGGGACTGACCCACAAGGGGGTCCTGAGCCTACTGCAGCTGGTATTCCCATCCAAGTACTAATCCAGCCCGAATCTGCTGAGCATCCGAGATCAGACGAGATTAGGCACTTTCAGACTAGTATGGCTAATGGCTGAATGCTGACCCTCCCAGCCCACCACCAAACCTTTCTATGCAGTGCCAAATGACCTTCACCAGTTCCCATTTCCTATGGTCTTCTGATCTTATCTATTGAAGCCAGTGCCATTAACATCAAGGACTGAAGAGCAATCCACTTTAGTCTAATCAAGTGGGTCATAACAATGCCAAGCCATGTCATTTGGGCTAAAAAAAAAGCTTCATCTCTCTTCCAAAGACCTATGAATTCGGTCATAACTGAAGTGTTTAGCTGTGTAGTTTTACTTAGACAATGTTCTAATATATAGTAATACCTGGGAAGGACATGTAAGGCAATTAGAGGAGTTGTTTAAGCAATTGTTGTGACTCAAGTGTTACAGCACTTGTGAAATTCTGAGAACCAAGTGGATTTGTGTTCAACAGGTCCACTCTCAGGGCCCTGTTCTGTATATGTGAACAAACAAATTAGGAACATGCTATGTCAATCAATAAGATCACGGCTGATCTGATTGTAGCTTTAACTCTACTTTTAATCAATTAAGTTTGATTCCCTTGCAGTCAAAAAACTATCTACATCTGACTTAAAACTATTAAATCAATGTACAAAGCACAAGTCAGGAGTGTGTGATGGAATATTCCCCATTTGCCTGCATGGGTGCAGATCCAACAACATTCAAGAGGCTTAATACCATCCAGTACAGAGCAGTCTGCCTGATTGGCACCATATCCACAAATATTCACTCCCTCCACCAGTAGCAGCAGTGTATACAATTTACAAGATGCACTGCAGAAATTCGCAAAGCTCATTAGTCAGGGCCTTCCAAACCAACTACCACTTCCATCCAGGAGGACAATGGCAGCAGATACATGGGAACATCACCACCAGCAACTTCCCTTCCAAGCCACTCACATCCTGACTTCGAAATATATCATCGTTTCTTCACTGTCGCTGGGTTAAAATCCTTGAATTCCCTCTCCAAGAGCATTGTGGGTCTGCCTATATCATATGGACTGCAGTGGTTCAAGAAGGCAGCTCACCATCACCTTCTGAAGGGCAACTGGGGACAGGCAATAAATGTTGGTCAGCCAGTGGCACCCATGTCCCACAAGTGAATTTTTAAATAACCTGCCCACCAGGGAAGAGTGTTCCATGGACTCCTGTCACTCAAAGAGAAATATTTCATCCTCATCTCTGTATTAGATAGGAAGTGTCTCAATTTCAAATTGTGTTCCCTTAGTCATTACATTATCAGTCTGGAACCTGTCTGGGATTGAGAATGCGAACCCCAATCTGATACTGCTTCTCTAGGAGACTGTGTGCATGATTGGAATTCCTGGCCTTGTGCTATCTCCTCAACATCAGGAATTCTCTTCCTGAAGGGATATAGGAGTGTTTCATATAAATAGAATCAAAACATACTAGATGCTGGAAATCTGAAACAAATATATAGAATGCTGGAGAAACTCAGCAGGTCTGTCAGCATCTGTGGAGAGAGAGAGAAACAGAGCTAAGATTTTGAGTCCAGTATGACTCTACTTCAGAGCAGTAGGAGGGTTTCATGTCAATCAGAGCACCAGTAGTCATTAGAATGGGGAAATATAAAGGGAAGGATACTCAGTGTGAAAGAGCAAGTCAACAGAACTGGAATTTAATGCCAAAGTGAAGTAAGGGAAGAATTGAAGAATTAGGTTAGAGTAAGGACAGCTTGGTAGCTCAGAGGTCAGCACTGCTGCCTCACAGCGCCCGGGAGCCTGGTTCGATTCAACCTTCAGGCGATGGTCTGTGTGGAGTTTGCACGTTCTCCCAGTCCCTGTATGGGTTTCCTCCCAAACTCCAAAGATGTTGTCCGGGGATGTGTGGGTTAGGTGGATTCGCCATGGGAAATGCACAGTTACCGGGATGGGGTAGGGAGGTGGGTCTGAATGGGATGCTCTTTGTAGGGTTGCTGTGACTCAAGGGGCCGAATGGCCTGCTTCCATGCTGTAAGGATTGTCTGAAGGAGGAGATGGGAATTGGAGAAGAAGAGTGAACCAGGTGTGATGTAGAAGAGGTAAGTCAAAATAAACAAGGAGGAAATAAGAAGCACAGGATGCCAAAATGAACTGTCATCGGCTGGCAAAGAGAGATACACGTCATGTTTGAAACTGGAGAGAGAAGCAAAATATCAATTTCGTATCACCCCACATGGAACCGCTCAGTCAAATTTAGAAGGACTATTGTTCACAATGGTGGCAGCACCAGTTTTTTAAAGGTAAGTGCTCTTTTACATTCCTGTCATTCCCAGCTTGATCCTCTGCACTGTTCTTGCTTGCTTTTAAAGATTTGTAACTTCATTCACAGAGCTTCATTCCAGAATCAACAAACCCTTGTGTGGACTCTCTAGCCTCACAGTAAAACTTCTTTCTATGTTCTCCCTAGCTCACAGAGCCCTTACCAGCTCTAACATCGAGGCTTTCTGTTGAAGGTACTGCTCTTTCCTTGATGTTGCTCCCACCAGGGCTGCTGACTGCTCAGTTGTTTTTGTGTTCTCAGCTGCTGACTGACTATTTCAGCTTTCTTAAAATAGTAATGGTCTTAAAGTGATAAACGTACTTGTCTTGAGAAAGTTCATTCTCCTTGGTTAAATGGACTTTTCTCTGCTGTTGCCTTGAGACATTTATGTAACAATCCCATCACTGATCACCACTGGGGAAGTGTGCTTTCATTAATCCTCCTTCCTACTCTTAAAATCAGTTTAAAAAGTTCAATTTTACCTGGTGAGGCATTGTAAAGAAAATACAATTTAATTGTCAATGCTGAATCTAAGGGCCCATCTATTAGCAGAGACTACTAATGAATCCTCACAAGAAGAAGCTCTTCTCTTACGCAGCAAGTTATTGTTTATTGCTTGATAGCAAGAAGGTTGACTGGTTAGGCACAAGGAGCAGGAGTTAGAGATGACATATCCATCTCCATCAGAACCTCATGCTGGATTGCTTCTTCTCATACAAAGACTCTTGGTCAGTAGGAGTTTAATGCAGATTAACAATACCTCGTGCAGAACCACTAACATATGCAACAACCTTAGATACTGTTCCTGATTGAGCTGGTGGTAGAAGCACCCTCTAGTTCAATCTCACTTTCTAATAAGAACACTCAACAGCCGCACTCCTCTTTCCTCTGCACACTGCTTTCCCCTCTATCCGCCCAGGCTCCATATCCAAGTCTTGTTATTCGTCAGGAGAGAGACTTTATCAAATCTCCCTATTGCTGAAAGGAAACTTTCTCCTTCAAGGTTTCTAGGGCATACATCATGTCCCTGTTGGAGTTAAGGAGGTTGACAGGCAACCTTACAGAAGTTTATGAGGGGGAGTTAATGGTAGGTGTCTTTTCCCTAGGATGGGGGATTTCAAGAGTAGGGGTCACATTTTTAAGGTGAGAGGAGAGAGATTTTGAAAAGGCACGAGGAATAACATTTTTACACAGAGGGTGGTTTGTAAGTGGAATGAACTTGCTGAGGAAGTGGTGTATGCGGGTACGGTTCCAGCATTTGAAAGACATTTGAGTAAGGCATGAATTGGAAAGGTTTGGAAGGATATGGGCCAGGAGCAGGCAGGTGGGACTACCCTAGCTTGGGGATTATGGTCGGCCTGGACTGGTTGGACTGAAGGATCTGTTCAGAAAAGGTCCAGATGACATTTTCAGCTTCTGCCACCTTTGCAACATTGGCTCTATGAAAACCTAATTTTGCAGCCTTTGTTACTGCAGAACATTACAACAAACACATTTAGTAGATGCGCAGGAATCAATTAAAGTGGCATATAAATCTTTACTTCAAATCTATGACTCAGGGATCTTCCTGCCTTTGTATAAATTGTAGCAAGTGTTTGACATTCAGCATTCTCACACTCATCCTGATTGGGAGCAAAACGAAAACCTTTGGCAACAGGTCTCACCTTTTGACAATGATACTGTAGTTCACCCTGCTTCGAAAACAAAACCTACAAAGTGTTTAGTGACTCTCTTTCAGGAACATTTGTGTAGTGAAGTGGGCCAGTATTTGGTTAAGCTTAAATGATGAAAGGTAAGTATTGCAAACCCATTCTATAATAAGATTGTATTCTTAAGATTTTAATCCATCCATTTTACAAGCATAATATGTATGCCTTTTGCAATTAGATATCTTCAACCTATTAACATGATGTGGTCACTGGGTCAAGAGAGAAGGCGCAGCAGAACTGAACATCCTGTACTAAGACAGATCGCATCACCTACATGCACTGACTATTTGATCTACAAAGATGAAGGGATTGAGATCTTGTCATAATTTATTTCAATAATGAGGTTTCCTTTTGGCAATTTCACACTTTCTAGTATAGAACATTGTTTTACGATAGTTCCTAACCTAGATTTTCTGCTAAACGTTGAACAAAAGGATACCAGTGTAATAATGGTTATGAAAATATGACAACTGAAGGCCACTTGGCCCTTCATGGCTGATTTGTTTTTAATCTCAACTCTACGTTCCTTCATATCCCTGACAATCTTCCATGCTCTCAGTCATCAAGAATCCACAGGACTCTGCCTTAAAATATTTAAAGACTCCGCGCTCACTGCCTTTTGAGGAAGGGAATTCTAAAGGCTCACAATCCTCTTACAGAAAGAAACATGTTTCCTCATCTCTCTCTTAAAGGGGTGCCCTAAGTTTTCAAACTGTGCCCCCAGTTCAGATTTTCCCACAGGAGAAACATCCTGTCAACGTACACCTGGTTAAGACTCTTCATGATCTTATGTTTCAATGAAGTCACCTCTGATTCTTCCAAACTCTGGAGGTTATAGGCATAGCCTGTCCATCCTTTTCACATAAGGAAATAAGGCCATAAGACCATTGGAGCAGAAATTAGGCCATTCGGCCCATTGCGTCTGCTCTGCCATTCAATCATGGCTGATAGATTTCTCAACCCCATTTTTCCACTTTCTCCCCACAACCTTTGATCCCTTTGGCAATCAAGAACTTACCTATCTCTGTCTTAAATGACTCGGCCTCCACAGCCTTCAATGGCAATGAATTCCACAGATTCCCCACTCTCTGGTGAAAGACATTTCTCCTTATCTCCATTCTAAAGGGTCTTCCCTTTACTCTAAGGCTGTGACCCCAGGTCATCATCCCTTCTGCCAATAGATACATGGTCCCATCATCCACTCTGTCCAGGCCATTCAGTATTCTGTAAGCTTCAATCTGAACCTCCCTCAACCTTATAAAGTCCGAGTATCTGCTTATTCCAGATATTATTCAAATAAATCTTCTTTGAACTTCTTCCAAGGGAATCCTAGAATCAATGTGTTAACATCTTTCTTTAAACATGGTTACCAGTACTGTATATAGAACATATCTAAGATGGCGGCAGAGTAGCAGTGCTCCTGCCCGGAGCTCATCTGCTCCTTCTGCTTTTATTTAACTTTTTTTCTTCCTTCACAACATTTTCTTCCTTACTTTAATCTACTTACCTTCTGTGGAGAGATCCAGCCAGGGCAGGGGACAGAGAGACAGCTGGGGGGTGGGAGGGGAGCGAGAGTGCAAGCACAGCACAGGGGAGATTGAGCCCAGACTGGCAACCATGAAGGTCCGTTGACATCTGTGACGAGGGCAGGCAGCCTGATATCTCCCGGCATCTGTGGCGGTGTCAAGCGTAGGGAGATCGGGACAGAGAGGATTGAACCCTTGTGGAGAGTGGCTAAGTACTTACGAAGGACTGCAACATGTACTTTTAACTATATTTATTACTCCACTTTGTACCCAAGATTTTGTATCTAGGTACCTTTGGAACTACCTTTGCAAACCTTTTCATTGTACTCCTGTACCTCTGTGTTTGAGTACACGTAACAACAAAACCTAATTCTAATTCAGTCACACTAATGCCATGCATAACAAGATAACTCATGTGGTCAGATTACTTATACCAGACTGTTTTCCCTCAAGTGTAGAAAAATTAATATTGATCGACTTGTGGTGTTTAAGATGATTAAATGTTTTATCTGAGAACATAAATGGAAACCATTTCCTCTGGTGACAAATTCAGAACAAAGAAAGAACCTCAAAATTGCAGCTTGGAGATTAAGGGTGATGTCAAGTTATTATTGAAATTATCTGGTGCCATAACTCTTTGGGGTAATGCACTATAAATCAAGCTCCATTATTCCCAGACATGAATATCTACTGAAACCAGTAAATTTCCCAAATCTACATTGCCATCTAATATAAGTTAAAAGCAATGCACAATGGGCTTTTTTTCTCATTAGGTAAGTAACTACTTTTTGCGTTTAAGTTGTTTTCAATCAAATGGCGAATAAGAAACATGAATTGCTAACATAATACAGAATCACAGAATTGTTATGGTGTAGGAGGAGGACAGTCAACTCGCCATACCTCCTCTGGTTCTGTTACCCAGTGACAACCTCATGCCTTTTCCCCAGAACTGAAACGGTGCACCATTTTACATTCTCATACACGTAGAGATACAATTATTGTATGTGGAGAAAGAACAAAAAAAAATCAGAGAAGTACAGAACTGGACCAGCCTTCACAGTTCTTTTCAATTACTTCAGACTCGTTGCTGACGACATGAGGTTATGGTACACTGATCCTTAGCTTTCCACTCACTTGTTGAAGACTTCCCCTCTTTTCTTTTTGTGTGGGATTTGCAGAGACAGGAGTTCACCAGGAAAGGTCAGGAGAAGAGGTGGCCACCTGGGATTTTTTTTCTATTTCACCACACACCGAAGAGAGAAGAAGGGAGATGCTTTTTCTTTGCTGAATGCATTGTCCATATACACGGCTATAATCACCTGCCCAGGAACCAATCAGGCTACTTTACTGAGCTCTCCTGAGCCCACAACAATTGGTACCAGTTGAAAAGTCAATTAAAAGTCTGTGGGAAGAATTGCCCTGAATACACACAGGCAATACTAATCTGTCAGGTATTCTCCCTTATTGCTCCAATAAAGCAACTGTATATATACTGATAATAAGCTCCTGTCATTTGCTTTAAAAACTACAAACATCTTCTTATCCCGTTCCCTTGGTTTAAAGCAGTAGTTTTTTTTCCCACATTTAGTCCACAGTTCAATAAGATAAAAATGGACTTTACAATGGTCATTTATTCATTCATACTCATTAACTTTTGCTGAAAACAAATGAGCTAAAACACACAACGCATCTAGACCTTGCTAAAAATACTATGTTCTGAATGTAAGCCCTTTCTTTCTGGTATCACTCATCTTGACAAATTCATGAAGGATGTTGATAACCAAATGTACTGGGATGTTGTAACTGTTTGAAGTGTTTAGTGAGAAACACTAAGCATAGTGCAGCATGTTTTCTGTGCACCCACAAAAGAAAACATGGTACAGAGATATTTCATTTCCAAAGGAATAAGTTATGCTCAGTGTGCAACTGCTTGATATCTGACTGATTATGTTATCATTTGTCACTGCTGTTACTTTAAAGTGATTTTAAAATGTCTTGCAAGCGTGCTTGGATTTGTGTTCTGAATTGATGGTGAAATTCAAGTGCTTTTTAAAACAATTTTCCAATTGCCCTTGGCTACTGCTACAGTGCCACATAAAACTGACATCACAATTTATCCCAGAACCATGACTCATTAAATAAGCTTCTAATGTATTGCCAGCAGTGTACACCTGCCAAGTAACTGTTCAAGAAATACTAATATTCTGTTCACAGAGATGCTCTCGATTCCCTAAGACAGAAGTTTTATGGTCAGAAATACTTTGCCCTGAAGATGCAATATCCAATGGAAATCATTATGTATCATTGAGAACCACGGGAGAAGTGCCCAAAGATTGGAGAGTGGCTAGTGTTCTGTTATATAAGAAAGGCTGCAGGGAAATGCCTGAGAACTACAGACTTGTGTGCCTGACATCTGTGATGGGTTAGTTGTTAGAGTGGATTCTGAGAGACAGGATCTACGGACGTTTGGAGAGTCAAGGATTCATTTGGGATAGTCAGGGCAGCTTTGTGGATGGGAAATTATGTTTCACATTGTTTGATTTCATTTTTGGATAGAATAGTACAGTGTGGAAACAGGCCCTTCGGCCAACAGGTCCACACTAACACTTCGAA
The DNA here is from genome assembly GCF_020745735.1 of Hemiscyllium ocellatum. Lineage (NCBI taxonomy): Eukaryota > Metazoa > Chordata > Chondrichthyes > Orectolobiformes > Hemiscylliidae > Hemiscyllium > Hemiscyllium ocellatum. The sequence goes on from NC_083423.1 coordinate 51,459,951, forward strand.
GAGTAGCCCACCTTGACCCATTCCCCTACCCTATTATCCGATATTTACTCCTGACTAATGCAACTAACCTACACATCCCTGAACACTATGGGCAATTTAGCATGGCCAATTCACCTAACCTGCACATCTTTGGATTGTGAGAGAAAACTGGAGCACCCGGAGAAAACTCGCACACTGTGCAGACTCCACACATACAGTTGCCCGAAGCTGGGATCGAACCCGGATCCCTGTTGCTGTGAGGCAACAGTGCTAACCGCTGAGCCACCATGCCACCCTTTTTTGTAGGGGTGACCAAGAAAGTAGATGAGGGCAATGCAGTACTCATTGTCTACATGGACTTTAGCAAGGCCTTTGACAAGGTACTATTAGATTACTTACAGTGTGGAAACAGGCCCTTCGGCCCAACAAGTCCACACCGACCCGCCGAAGCGCAACCCACCCATACCCCTACATATACCCCTTACCTAACACTACGGGCAATTTAGCATGGCCAATTCACCTGACCCACACATCTTTGGACTGTGGGAGGAAACCGGAGCACCCGGAGGAAACCCACGCAGACACGGGGAGAACGTGCAAACTCCACACAGTCAGTCGCCTGAGGCGGGAATTGAACCCAGGTCCCTGGCGCTGTGAGGCAGCAGTGCTAACCACTGTGCCACCGTGTCGCCCTTACTGCATGGTGGATTGTTGGGTAAGGTTAAATCTCATGGAATCCAGGGAGAACTGGTCAACTGGATACAAAGTTGGCTTCATTAGTTGTGAAAATTAGGCAGCATGGACAAGTTGGGCCAAAGGGCCTGTTTCCATGTTGTAACCCTCTATGACTCTGACCTAACTAGTCACTGACATAAGGCAGGGCTATTTAGCCACATGCACCAGTTTTCATGGAACATCTCTTAAGCACACACAACACAGACAAAGGATTTTCACTAACATTAGTTATTCCTGCACAGACCTCTGAGTTCTGTGCAAGGTATATTTAAACCAGAACAGAAGTCATAATGTGGAGGGTGGTACAGTGTGGGGTTGCTTAACAAACATCTCCCACCATTCAGTAATCAAGGAAGTAAAGCTCTCGCAATGAACAAAATCCTCTTGCAGACTCTGTCTTTTTTTTGTTTACTTTAACTGGTGCCCTGTTAAAAGTTCACACACTGCACTTCACAGTTATGAATTTTAAGACCGCAGATCCAAGCATTATGTCCATTATTCATTTAACATTAAACGGAATGCAATGAACTATATCTGGATTCCAAATGTATTGAACACTGCCTTACAATTGGTTATACGTTGTGCAGTTAATTATGCACATGCATGGTGAGACATTATTTGGACTACTCCAATTAGCCTCAATGATCAATGCAAGCTCCAGTTATTGATCGATGCCTCTAAATCCCATCAATAACTTAGTAAAATGTAAACAGACAAAAACAGAAATCGCTGCAGAATCTCAGCAGGTCTGATGGGGAAACAATAGCAATGTTTCGAATCCAGTGGCCATTCCTCAGAACGTTCGATTTTTGTCACTGGACCGGAATTGTTAACACTGTTTCTCTGCAGACACGCTGAGTTTCTCCAGCATTTTCCGTGTTTGTTAGTTTCAGATCTCAAGCATCCGAAGTTCTTTATTTTATTTTAGTATTCAATGTTGTAATTTTTTTAAAAATTGTATTTTGTAAACCTCTATAGGGTCACCCCCAGCCTTTCAGCCTCTCCCTATAGCTCAAATCCTCCAACCCTGGCAATATCCTTGTAAATCTTTTCTGAACTCTTTCAAGTTTCACAACATCTTTCCAATAGGAAGGAGACCAGAATTGCACGCAATATTCTAACAGTGGCCTAACCAATGTCCTGCACAGCCACAACATGACCTCCCAACTCCTATACTCAATACTCTGACCAATAAAGGAAAGCATACCAAATGCTTTCTTCACTATCCAATCTACCTGCGACCCCAGTTTCAAGGAGTTATGAACCTGCACTCCAAGGTCTCTTTGTTCAGCAACACTCCCTAGGACCTTACCATTAAGCTCCGCCCTAATCAATTCTCTTTGTTACTTCTTCAAAAAACTCAATCACGTTTGTGAGACATGATTTCCCACGCACAAAGCCATGTTGACTATCCCTGATCAGTCCTTGCCTTTCCAAATACATGTACATCCTGTCCCTCAGGATTCCCTCCAACAACTTGCCCGTCACCGAGCTCAGGCTCACCAGTCTATAGTTCCCTGGCTTGTCTTTACTGCCCTTCTTAAACAGTGGCACCATATTTGCCAACCTCCAGTCTGCTGGCACTTCACCTGAGACTATCAATGATACAAATATCTCAGCAAGAGGCCCAGCAATCACTTCTCTAGCTTCCCACAGCGTTCTCGGGTACACCTGATCAGGTCCTGGGAATTTATCCACCTTTACCCACTTCAAGACATCCAGCACTTCCTCCTCTGTAATCTGGACATTTTGCAAGATGTCACCATCTATTTCCCTACAGTCTATATCTTCCATATCCTTTTCCACAGTAAATACTGATGCAAAATATTCATTTAGTATCTCCCCCATTTTCTGTGGCTCCACACAAAGACGGCCTTGCTGATCTTTGAGGGGCCATATTCTCTCCCTATTTACCCTTTTGTCCTTAATATATTTGTAAAAAACCTTTGGTTTCTTCTTAATTCTATTTGCCAAAGCTATCTCATGTCCACGTTTTGCCCTCCTGATTTCCCTCTTAAGTATACTCCTATTCCTTTGTACTCTAAGGATTCACTCGATCTATCCTGTCTGTACCTGACATATGCTTCCTTCTTTTTCTGAACCAAACCCTCAATGTGTTTAGTCATCCAGCACTCCCTATACCTACCAGCCTTTCCTTTCACCCTGACAGGAATATACTGTCTCTGGATTCTCGTTATCTCATTTTTGAAGGCTTCCCATCTTCCAGCTGTCCCTTTACCTGCGAACATCTGCCTCCAATCAGCTTTTGAAAGTTCTTGTCTAATACCGTCAAAATTGGCCTTTCTCCAATTTAGAACTTCAACTTTTAGATCTGGTCTATCCTTTTGCATCACTATTTTAAAATGAATAGAATTATGGTCACTGGCCCCAAAGTGCTCCCCTACTGACCCCTCAGTCACCTGCCCTGCCTTATTTCCCAAGAGTAGGTCAAGTTTTGCACCTTCTCTAGTAGGTACATCCACATACTGAATCAGAAAATTGTCTTGTAAGCACTTAAGAAATTCCTCTCCATCTAAACCTTTAAAACTATGACAGTCCCAGTCTATATTTGGAAAGTTAAAATCCCCTACCATTACTACCCTATTATTCTTACAGATAGCTGAGATCTCCTTACAAGTTTGTTTCTCAATTTCCCTCTGAGAGTCACCCCTCAGCCTCCGACGCTCGTAGTAGCCATACTCAGATGACAAACAACATGAATTCGATTGGGACAACACCACTACTTTAGGGCAGGCCAAACAGAGAACAGCCAGGGAATTCCTAGAAGCATGGCACTCATCCACGAATTCTATCAACAGACACATCGACCTAGACCCTATATACCAACCACTGCAGCGGACAGCAACTGACAACCGGAAGCGGCAGATTCAAACCAGTATAAATGCCGGAGGAATCAGCACAGAAGCGCTTCACAGGAGGCTCCCAAGCACTGAAAATGTCACCTAGAAAGGGGACAAAACATTTGCAACAAAAACTCCCAGCTCAGCAAACAGAACCACAACAACTCTCTGTAATCTCCCTTCAGAATCTCAACCTTTTCCCTTCCTATATTGCTAGTTCTAATGTGGACAATGACCTCTTGCTGGCCCCTCTCCCAGGTGAGAATATTCTGCACCCTCTGCAACAACCTTGATCCTGGCACAGGGAAACAACACACCATTCTGCTTTTTCTCTGCTGGCCAAGAAAACATCTGTCTGTACCTCGGACTACAGAATCCCCTAACACAATTGATCTCTTGGAAGCCGACAAACCCCTTCTTGCATTAGAGCCAATCTCAATACCAGAGACTTGGCTGTCCGTGCAACGTTCTCCTGAGAACGTAATGTGGAAAAATGTGATGCTATCCTCTTCCTTAGGGGAAGCAGGTATAGAGGGTATTTCTGAAATGCTAAGAGGTTGGAAAGCAGAGATGTATGATAGGATTTTGTCAAAAAGCACTGAAGGTTATCATGCGGGTGCAGCACGTTACTTGGAGGGTTAACAGAATTTTCACCCTTACTGCAAGGGGATTTGAGTACAGGGGTAGTGAAATCTTGGTTCGATAGTTACACCACATCTGGAGCAGTGTGTGCAGATTTGGATTTCTCATCTTAGGAAAGTTATTATTACCATAGGCGAGTGCAGCAAAAGCCCATCAGGTTTGTTCCCAGGATGGTGAGACTGCCCTATGAAAAGAAATGAGGTGATCTCATTGAAATTTGCAAAATACTTAAAGGATGGACAAAGCAAGACATATCTGCTTTTTTGGGAGTCTCGACCCAGGAGTTACAGTTTAAAAATAATGGGGATGCCAGTTCAATCCACGATGAGAAGAATTCCTTTTACTCTGAGCGTTGTGAGCTTTTAGAATTCTCTACCACACTGTGGAAGCTCAGTCTTTGCCTATGTTTAAGGTAAAGATTGATAGATGTCTGATCACCAACTATATGCAGGGCTATGGGGATGGGGTGGTTAAAAGGCATTAATGTGATTGATCAACCGTGAACATATTGAATGGCAAGGCAGGCATGAATGGACTGAATGGCCTCATCCTGTTCCAATGTTTACACTAAATGTGGGATGGTGTAGTGTTACATCACACTTTGGGAATCTGAGTTATCGGAGCAACATGCAAGTTGTAGCCTAGAGCTCCACTTTGCTTATAGAATCTCTACAGTGTAGAAAGAGGCCATTTGGCTCATCGAGTCCACATCAACCCTCAAAGATCATCCCACCCAGACCCAACACCATCTTTGTAAGCCTGCATTTTCCATGGCTAATTCACCTAGCCCACATAACCCTGGACAATGAGCAATTTAGCATAGCCAATTCACCTAACCTGCACATCTTTAGACTGTGGGAGGAAATCAGAGCACTCAGGAAACCCACGCAGGCATGGAGAATGTGCACATTCCACTCAGACAGTCACCAGAGGATGGAATTGAACCCAGATCCCTGGCGACGTGAGGCAGTAGTGCTAACCACTGAACCACTGTGAGTCCTTATCATTTCTTCCCATCATGTGGTTGACAGGAATCTCTCCTCACTACTGACTGCCACTCTTGGAATAATTTTCTTGGAATAAGTTTATAATCACTTTGTTTTATCACGTTATGAACATACCTTTCAAACCACTACAAATGCCGGAGGAAAGATCACAGAAGCGCTTTACAGGAAGCTCCCAAGCACTGAGCAGGTCACCTAGACGGGGGACGAAACATCTGCAACACAAATTCCCAGCTCGGCGAACAGAACCACAACAACGAGCACCTGAGCTACAAATCTTCTCACAAACTTTGAATACCTTTCTCGGCCTTTAAGTCCTGGGTTAGCCTTAAACTCAGACCTTCTGGGTTAAAGACAGGGACATTACCCATTGTGCCACAAGACATCTTCACTGTTAGTGAGAAAACCGTTAGTGGGAAAACCAGTATCACTTCATAAAATTGCTACAGTTCAGATGTAAATACAGCTTAGGTTTCGAAGCTAAACTCAACCTTAATGCTTATCCTGAGACATGTGACAGTGCCATTTTAGACAGCGGTCATCAACAGGAAGGAGAAAGAAAGATGATGGTTTGAAACAGGGGGAAGGGACAAGGGCACAGTCCATGAGAAGTGTTTTCAGGATACTATGAAAGAGAGAGGGCAGTAATTGGAGATGGAACATGGGGGAGATGACTAGATGAGTGGCTGTCCATCATAAAAAGCAATGAAAAGTTGCTGAAAAGATGAGAGGTTACCTACAGTGACACATAGCTGCAAAGATCACATGTAGGAGGTAGGAGAAGAGGTGGTCATTGAAATATTTAAAGAGGAGGACAAACATTTTCTATTGCTGTTTCTGAATTGCAAATAGATGGCTGTCTCTGTAGGTTGGCATAGAAACAAGGTTATTGCCCACAGTTTCCATGGTGAACCTATGCCTGCACATGTACTGCTCCTTGTCAAATGACCCTTGTGGAAGATCAGGGTCAAACAACCTGCACTCATGTCCTCTGGATTCTATTTTCCTTTCATCTCCTGATCTACCATGCTGTACATTCCATTGAGTATGTCAATCATGCTCACTGAAAAATAAAATTTGTCAGTTACTATTTACCTCTGGTTACCTACATACATTTATCTACTTCATTATTTTTTCTCAAGACAGATTCAATCTATAGAGGTGAATCTGTACAGACACTTTCAATTGACATTCTATCATTTTTACTCCCATGTCAACTCTCTCTCTCTCTCATGTGAGCAAAGAGATTAGCATTTCTTTTCACTGATTCTAAGGCATTAATGTCGTCAAAACAGTGGCTCCATGTATTTTAATCTTATTGTCACACTTACAACATTCCGTTTAGATCTTAAATGTGTAATAAATTGAAACCATACCGATCTGAAACCATTCCCTCTGCAATTTCACACACAAGGACAAAGAGGAGAATGAATGTGAGAATCCATCGTAAACTGTGTCCAGGGAAGTGCAACCATGTGTTATGGTGGATCTGAACCTTTGAACTTTGGCTTCCCCAACCTGAAATTGAAAATGCAATTCGGTTTTAGAAAATAGATGAAAACAGAACATAAATCTGAAGAAAACATATTGAAATATGCTTTAAAAAGCAATTTTGATTTTGGGTGATTGTACAAAGCAAGCAATATCAGATCAGCCTGTCATTGTTAATCTCTCATTTTCAATCACATCGATTTCAACATAAAAATTGAGAGAATGTACTCATGGGTGGTATCCAATATCACTCACTTTACTCTTGTGCCCAGAATCAAAATTATTGCCATCAACTCTAAACTGCACACGACATATATTGGCTTAAACATGCTTTTGCTTTGGTCCATGATTATAGAGTACACTGTTATAATCTAGTGACCCCAATTGTTTTGGGGAAATGTCCAGTTGATGTTAATATTGGTCAAATCAGATTCCCAACAGAAGTGTGGCCGGATATATCATAATTTCTGAAAAAAGATGTTTACTGAAGTGATCTTTTACTGAAATATAAGTGCACAATGTTGCAGTCTTTGTTTTAACAATGAGACAAAACAAAAGTTTATCAACAACAGAAATGAAAACAGAAATGGGAGGACAGAATTGAAGTAGAAATGGTACTGAGGAAATTATGGAGTTAAAGACTGACAAATCACCAGGGTCTAATAATCTACTTTCCTCATGAGTAAAGAAAATGGCTTTGGAAATATCAAACGTTTTGGTGCTCATCTTCCAAAATTCTGCAGAATAGTTCCTACAGGTTGGATGGGGCAAATGTAACTCCACAATTTAAAAAGGAAAGTAGAGAAAACAGAGAATTTCAGACCAATTAGCCCAACATTGGTAGTGGGGCAAATGCTAGAGTCCATTATAAATTATGTGTTTAAAAGCTATTTGGGATTAATTAATGGGGTTTGGCCAAACCCAAGTTTGGGTTAATGAAAGGCAAATTGTACACAACAAATCTCTGCAGTATTTTTCGGATGCAACTTGTCAATGAATAGACAAGGGAGAACCAGTGGACGTGATGTATTTGGATTTTCAGAAAGGTTTTGAAAAGGTCCTTCGTAAGAGGTTAGTGGGCAAAGTGATAGCTCAAGAAATGAATTTAATATATTTTTGGTATGGCTTGAGAAACATAGAAAATAGGTGCAGCAGTAGGCCATTGATTGACAGACAGGCAGCAGAGAATGGAATAAATGACTTTTTTTCTTAGCGACATGTTATATATAAATGTCCTGGATGAGGGAACCAAATGCAACATTTCCTAGTTTTCTGACAAGACAAACTGGGTGCGACTGTTGAATGTAAAGAAGCTTCAAGCTGATTTAGACAAATTGAGTGAGTGGGCAAACGCATGGCAGATGCATTTAAATGTGTGTTAAATGTAAAGTTGTACACTTTAATGTTATAACGGAAAGGTGTGGTATTATTTAAATGGTGACATATTGGGAAATGCATATTTACCGAGGGATCTGGGTGTCCATGTACACCAGTCAATGAAAGTAGACAGGCAGGTGCAGCAATTAGAAAGACAAATGGGATATTGGTCTTCATTGTCAGAGGATTTGAGTTCAGAAGTCGGGATTCTTTTCTTCAGTTATACAGGCCTTGATGAGATGACAACTTGAGTATTGCATGCAATTTTGGTCTCTCTACCTAAGAAAGGATATACCATAGAGGGAGAGCAGCAGAACTTCACTAGGCTGACACCAGAGATGGAAGGACTGTACTAGGAGGAGAGATTAATTCAACTGGGTTCTATTCACTTGAGTTTAGGGGCGAGTAGGGAGCTGATTGAAATGTATAAAATACTAACAGACAATGCAAGGAAGATGTTTCCCCTGGCTGGGGAGTGTAAAACCAAGAGAAGCAGACTCTGATAGAACAGTGAGGACAGAGATAAGGAACCATTTCTTCACTCGAAGGGTAATGATCCTGTTGAAGTCTCTATCACAGAAGGCAGTGGAGGCTAAACCTTTGGATATTCAACATACGGGTTGTTTTTTTAGATTTTAAAAGCATCAAGGGGTATAGGAAGTAAGCAAGAATATGGCATTGAGATAGAAGATCAGCCATGATCACAAATGAATGGTGATGCAGACTGAAAGGACAGAACGATCTACTCCTGCTCCTGATTTAGACATTTCAAATGAAAATAAATAAGAGGAAAAATCACTATTTCTTTAATACACAGGCTCAATTATTTTAAACAGACAGCAGAAATAACCCAAACATGGTACTGCTTACAAACATTGCTGCAATTCTAAGAACATCCAGTTCTGCACCCATTCATTTTAAGAGAGAGATTTGTCTGCTTGATCTTACACTTGGATAGTTTGAAGTGATTAAAATTTTAACTCATCTGCAGGAAGTGTAGATAAGTATTTTCTAATTATTATTACATTTGGGACTTAGTTTCCTTCTAGTGCAAAATTATCCCCGACACTTAAAACTTCAAAATCTTAACTTTACTCTTTTCAACTGACAGAGTCCCCACACTTTGGTCTGAGACTAATAATAACTTCTTGTTCTGAGATCATTGTTACTTTAAACTTTCTCTTCTCAGAAATGCAACTTGGCACATGTTACTCAATTAAAAGGCTTCTCATCATTTTTGGAATTTAATATATGCTTTCCTCCTGAATGTCTTACCAGCATGACTCTGGAAAGTTCCCTCCCTAGGAACTCTGAGCAACTGCCTCTTCTTTGGAATTATGGGTATTGTAGTTTTTGTTTATTTTACAAAAAAGCCAATTATCAACTCCTACACACCCCACCTCCAACTCAGATCTCCAAGAACCCAAACTCAGCAAAAGCATGCTAGTGCACATGCCCACACATATACCTCAGTGACACAATAGAAAATTAAGTACACATAAAATGGTTGGCATTGTGGCTCAGTGGTTAGCATGACTGCCTCATTGTGTTAGGGATCCACATTCGTATCCATCCTTGGATGACAGTCTGTGTGGAGTTTGCAAGTTCTGTGTTTGTGTGGGTTTCTGTCGGGAGCTCCAGTTTCCTCCCACTGTCCAAAGATACACAGGTTAGGTGTATAGGCCATGTTAAATTGCCTGTCTTCTGCAGGCTATGTGAATTAGGCATTGGAAATGAGGGGTTATAAGTGTAGGGGATTGAGTTTGGGAGAGATGATCTTCGGAGGGTTGGTGCAGACCTGGTGGGCTGAACAGCCTCTCTCTGCGCTGTAGGGATTCTTGATTCTATGTCATCCATCGTGGCTATAGTCCATGTGATGCAAGTTGGCTGCATCATGGAAGTTTCACAATCCAATTACATAGAGCCATGATAGCTTAGGATACATGATCATTATTACATTATTTCACAGAGAAAGGAATCAATATCTATTACCTTACTGAATTACTTTGCGCCAACATAAAAATGGCAATTTAAAGAATGTTTAGTTTCCCTCTGACAGATTAGTTTCATTTATTGATTTACATACAAAGCGCACATTTTACTGACTGCTTAGTATTAATACTGTTTTAATTAATAAGTAAAATTAACAAATTAATAATTAATTATTGTTACATTTAGTTTTCTATTTGTCTACCAATTGTACAAATAACCTTTTCTTCAGCGGGTTTACACCCTCTGGGAGACAATTTGAGGAAACTCTCCACTTGATAACTGGATGATTCTCAAAACCTGCAGAAAAAGCGTAAAGCAGTCTTAAATTATTGAGCCAGAAGACCTCTGCTCAACAGGCTCCCCAGATGACAGCATTAAGAGTGCTGTATTACTGAATTTCAAATGGAGTTCTTACCCAGCTGAGCAGAACTTTTTAGGAAGGCTAAATGAGTTGAATCACAATAAGATCCACAATCTAAACTATCTACTTAAAAGTCAGAAGTCACATGACACCAGTTTAATCATCCATCAGGTTTATTTGAAATCACAAGCTTTTGGAGTGTAGCCCCTTCATCAGGTGAAGTGAGAGAAGCACGGATACAGAATTCATGGGCGGACAGATCAAGGGCAAAGAGATGAAAATATCATACAAAAGGTTTAAGTGGAGTGTCAGATAATAAGTCTCTATAGGTGATCAAATGTGTCACACTGTCTAATGCCCTTGATCACCTGGAGAGACTTATTATCTGACACTCCACTTAAACCTTTTGCATGATCTTTTCACCTCCCTGCCCTTGATCTGTCTGTCCATAAATTCTGTATTTGTGTGTGTTTCTCTCTCACTACGCCTGATGAAGGGGCTACACTCCAAAAGCTTGTGATTTCAAATAAACCTGATGGATGATAACCTGGTGTCATGTGACTTCTAAGTTTGTCCACCCCAGTCCAACACTGGCAACTCCACATCATGTCTAATTAATAAGACTATTAAGCCATGAGACCCAGTAGCAGGAGCAGAAACATGCTATTGAACCCATCAAATCTACTCTGCCATTCAATGAGATCGTGGCCGATCTGATAATCCACAACTGTCACATCTCTGCTTTACTAAAAGGTGTCTGGTACAGATGGCAGCCATCATATGTTGTTACACCACCCCGACAGAAGCTTCAGCCTCTAGACCCCCTGCCACAACTGTATTGTGTACAGTTCTGGTCGCCCATTACAGGAAGGATGTGGAAGCATTGGAAAAGGTGTAGAAGAGATTTACCAGGATGTTGCTTGGTCTGGAGGGAAGGTCTAATGAGGAAAGGCTGAGAGACTTGGGTCTGTTCTCATTGGAGAGAAGAAGGCTAAGAGGGGATTTGATAGAGACATACAAGATGATCAGAGGATTAGATAGGGTTGATAGTGAAAGTCTTTTCTCTAGGATGATGACATCAGTTTGTACGAGGGAGCATAGCTACAAATTGAGGGGTGATAGCTTTAAGATAGATGTCAGAGGCAGGTTCTTTACTCAGAGAGTGGTAAGGGCGTGGAATGCCCTGCCTGCCAATGTAGTTAACTCAGCACATGGATGATGGGATAGTGTAGGGGATGGGCTTAGATTAGTTCACATGTCGGCGCAACATTGAGGGCCGAAGGGCCTGTTCTGCGCTGTATTGTTCTATGTTCTATGTTCCACTCTGCTGGCTATCTCCTCCCCCTCTCCTGCTTCTGGATATGTCCCATGTTGCTGTTGGATGTATTCCTATCCTCTCTGCTTGGCTGACCTTTATCCACCCCCCCCCCCACCCCCAACAGCTCACAGGATCCTATCAAGCTACTTGTGTGCAAATCGATCACTGCCCCACCTCGTGAACAGATGCAATGTTTCCAGCAGTGGTTCAGCAAGAGCAATCTTCCAGTGCCCTAATCTATAGCCAGATGGTATTGTAAAGAGATGGTCAAGGCCCCCACTACTTCCCCTTCCTTTTACTCATCAATGTGAGACATGATTCATTCATGGCAATTCATCATTTTCAAAGATGCTAATTCAGTTCACACTTCCTCTCTATATTTCTCCCATCCTGTGTTATTTTCAGTTTGTGATATCTCAATGCACCTATGACCCTTGGTCTGAGGGGTCCCAGGGTTGGGAGGATCTGTGGAGAAGCCTTAGCTTCTCTGTTATTATACAGATCCTGCAGGCAGTACACACTGCTATCATTGTAAACCAGTGGCAAATGTCATGAAGTTGAAGTGGGTGTAGGTGTAATCATGGAGTCTGCCTTGTCTTGGATGGTGCTGAACTTTTGAGGGTTGTTGGCATTGTACCCATCCAGAAGAATTGAGAAAATTCCACCACACTCTTGAACTGTGTCTTATCAGTGCTGAAAGATTTGGGCATGCCATAGAATTCCAGTCTTCAACTTCTTCTTATAGATGCAATATTCATATGGGCCGGCCCATTTAGGTTTCTGGTCAATTGTAACCACCAGGGTGATGATGGTTTGCCAGTGATCCCATTAGTGTCAAGAGGAGGTGGTTAGTCTCTCCTTCTTCTGAAATGGTAATTATCTTGCCCTTAAATGCCAGCTAATCAGACTAAGCCTAAATATTGTCCAAATACTTCCTAAGGTCAAGCGAGTCATTTGCATCCCATTTTTGGAATGTTAACGATTTTTAAGGTCACTGCTTTACTGAGGTCTGGAAGAAACCAAATTGAACATCGCTGAGCGGGATATTGATGAGCAAGACCACTGTATTTGGCTAATAATAGAGAATAGGCTGATGGGGCAGTAGTTGGCAAGATTGGATTTGTCTGGCCTGTTGTGAACAGAACACCATGGGCAATTTTCAACTTCCACAAAGAGTCAAAGAGCCAAACAGCATGGAAACAGGCCCATCAGCCTAACTTATCCAGGCCAACCAGGTTTCCCAAACTAAGTTAGTCCCATTTGTCTGCATTAGACCCATATCCCTCCAAACCTTTCAGATCCATGTACCTGTTCAAATGCCTTTGCAGCTGCAGTTACCACTTCCTCTGGCCATACATGCACTGCCTTCTATGTGAAAAGGTTGCCCCTCAGGTTCCTTTTGAATTTTTCCCCTTTCACCTTATATCTATGCCCTCCAGTTTTGGGCTCCTCTGCCCATAGAAAAATACCTTATCCACATCCCTCTTGATTTTATAAACCTCAATAAGGTCAGCCCTCAATCTCCTAAACTCCAGGTCAAAATGTCTCAGCCTATTCAGCCTCTCCTAATAACTCAAACTTGACAGTCTTGGTAACATTCTTGTAAATCATTTTTTCATTCTTTCCAGTTTAATAACATCCTTCCTGTAGCAGGGTGACCAGAATTGTAATGCAGTGCTCCAAATGTGGCAATATCAATGTCTTGCACAGCTATAAAATGATGACCCGACTCCTGTACTCAATGCTCTGACCAATGAAGGTAAGCATGCCAAATGTCTTTTTCTCCATCCTGTCCACCTGTGATACCACTTTTAAGGAATTATGCATTTGCACCGTTAGGTCTCCCTGTGCAACCACAATCCCCCAGGGCCCAACTATTAATGCTGTATCCTTCCCTGGATTATCTTGCCAAAATGAAATACCTCACATTTATCTGAACTAAACTCCATCTGCCATTCCTTGGCCCACAAGATCACATTGTATTCTTAGATAACCTTCTTTACTGCCTACTACACCATTCACTTTGGTGTCAATCACAAACTTAGTAATCATGCAGAATCCCAGTGTCGTAGCAATACTGGGACAGCTATGTTAGATCGATAGTTACTTCTGGAGTAGTTTGGTCTTCAGCATTATAGCCAAAACAGAGTAGGGCTCAAAGCCCTTGCAGTGCCTAGTGCATTTAGTCATTCTTAATATCACAGGCAGTGAATGAAGTTCAATGAAGATTAGTATCTACGATGTCAGGAATCTCAAGTAGAGGCCAATGTGGATCTTCAATTTGGCACTTGTGCCTGAAGGCATTTGCAAATGCTTAATTCTTACCTCTACCACTTGGTTGGATTCTATCATTATTCACTATGGGAAAATGAACACGGGAATTAACAGCAGGGTTAGGTACCTTTCAAAACCCCAGGCCCACTTCATCATTCAGTGAAATGATCAATGATCTGATTGTAACCTCAAATCCATATTCCTGCTGACAATAGGCTTACATCCTTGCTAATTAAGAATCCATCTACTTCTGCCTTAAATGTATTCAAGGACATTGCTTCCATTTTCATAGCTTTTAGAAGATCATAGAATAGCAACAGTGTGGAAGCAAGCTGTTTCCCTTTGAAGGACATCCCACTCAGAGATACCCTATCCCTGTAACCCTGCATTTCTCCTGGCTAGTCCATCTAGTCTGCATATCTTTGGACACTATGGACAATTCAGCATGTCCAATCCACCTAACCTGCACATCTTCAGAGTGTGGGAGGAAACCCACGCAGACACTGACAGAATGTGCAAGCTCCACACAGACAATCACCTGAGATTGGAATCAAACCTGGTCCCTGGTGCTGTGATGCAGCATTGCAACCCACTAAGCCACCGTGCCACCCCTTCCTTTGCAGGAAGCAGGGTTCAAAGACTCATGACCCTCAGAAAAAGACAGCTTTATCAAGTTAGCATCTTATTTTGAACTGTTGCTGCTTGTGGTGTGCCCTTGACTTTTTATTGAGCTCTGGTAATCCCCTGCCCTGAAGCAATGGTAGATAGAGTGAGGGATCATGATGTTGATTGTGAAGTTTCAGGTTGTGATAGAACACAATTCTGTTCCCAGTGCCTTCAATGTTTCATGGATGTCTGGTTTTGAGCCACTAAATCTGTGGCTAATTTATCCATGTAGCATACTAGCAGGGCTGTGCAAACTGCTGGGGTTCACCTTCATTGTGAAGCTGGGATTGTGGAATGGTCACTCTGACTAATACTGTCATAGGCAAATCTGCCTGAAACAGGGAAGAGTCAGGCCAACTTGGTCGTTGTCTTACCACTTGTCACAAGTCCAGTCCAGCAGTTGACAAAATACGAAAGCTGGGTAAACAACCACTATGGGAGCATCATTTACAGTCATTGGAAAAACACCATCAAAGCAACACTAGTTAATATTATAGTCACTGATCATTCCAACATCATAAAAAAATACTGCTTCTGATATATTTAATGTATTTTCTGTTCTGTGGAAAAATAACCTTTATCAACATCAAATATAGCAGTATTCATTTAATAGACAGCCCCATCCTTTACATAAATATTAATAACAACTCCTCATACTCCATCGCAAGATAACAAATCAGTTTTTTAATGATGCAATTGTGAAATGGTGCAATAGTAAAGTATTTTAAGTACTTTCTGACAGTAAATGGTTCATTTTATGGATTTGTGAAGGCTGTTTGTGAGTATAATTTTTTGCGATCTCCATAATCTCTTAGATCAAGATCGAAGGATAATTATTAATACACTCAGGAGAAAGCAAAAGAACCCAAATTAGAAGTGGCATATGTCTTCTGCAGAAAACCATTGTGGAAAAATCGATTAACCAGTTTTAGGTAGACAGTTTAGGTATTTTCCTTGTACATAGTCATAGAGTCATACAGCACGGAAACAAGTTCTTTGGTCCAACCAGTCCATGCCGTAATCCCAAACTAAATTAATCCCACCTGCCTGCTCCTGGCCTATATCCCTCCAAACCTTTCCTATTCATGTATCCATCCTGATGGTCTTTTATATTTGATTTCTGGTGACAGTCTCAATTCTCTTTCAGTTCTATACAACATGTTTCATCCTTAGTTACTTTTATCGAAAAGGAGACAACACTGCATCACAACTAATGGCTGTTAAGTGTTTTATATCTGGAATTTGATAGATTAAGAAACAAAGATTTACATTATGATCTCTGCTAAAGTAATCACAATTTTTTAAAAAACTATTTTAGGTAACTTCATACTTGCACAGAATCTGATTAAACATTTTTTGTTCCTGTTGTGATTGTAACGAGGTCAGCCGAGTGGACCTCATAGAATATGAGATCCATGATCGGACCAGATTAACAGGCCCAAGCAGGGACTCCTGGCTGACAGATATAAACAGGAGCGTCATAGATTCCGCTAACTCTAAGCGCTGTCTCTGAGGAAGCTGGAACAGGGTCAAGTGTGTGAATAAAGGGTGACTTGGTAACAGGATAGCAGCTTCTGTGGAGTT
Organism: Hemiscyllium ocellatum; assembly: GCF_020745735.1. Taxonomy (NCBI): domain Eukaryota; kingdom Metazoa; phylum Chordata; class Chondrichthyes; order Orectolobiformes; family Hemiscylliidae; genus Hemiscyllium; species Hemiscyllium ocellatum. The sequence continues at coordinate 51,476,235 of NC_083423.1, forward strand.
TTCAGTTCCCACATGATTTTATTCAGAATGTTCAGTTATACTCAGAATGCAATGTGTTTTGGGATATTCACCAAATTCTTAGTAAATTATGACTACAGGTACAATATCTCGAATCCAGCATCCTTTGGCTGTGCCAGATTTTGGGTGTTTCCAGGTTTCAGTTCAGATGAATCAGTCCATAGGCAGTTCAGATCAAGCCAGGTCAAATTGCAAGGGGGTCAAGAGATGCTTGGAGCACAGTATAGAGCATTTTGTGAAACTCATTGGGGGCCTCACCGTACCAATGCAGGACACAGCTGCAGAATCCAGGTAAGATTTTTTATTACTCAATTAGAATTAGGTGTACCGGACAGTGAAGAAGGTTACCTCAAAGTACATGAGACCTGGATCAGATGGGCCAATGGGCCGAGGAGTGTCATTCAGATAAATGTGAGGTGCTGCATTTTGGAAAGGCAAATCAGAACAGGACTTATACACTTAATAGGAAGGTCTTAGGGAGTGTTGCTGAACAAAACAACCTTTGAGTGCAGGTTCATAGCTCCTTGAAAGTGGAGTCTCAGGTAGGTAGGATAGTGAAGAAAGCATTTGGTGTGCTTTCCTTTATTGGTCAGAACATCGAGTATAGTAGTTGAGAGGACTAGTTAGACCACTGTTGGAATATTATTTGCAATTCTGGTCTCCTTCCTTTTGGAAGAATGTGGTGAAACGTGAAAGGGTTCAGAAAAGATTTACAAGGATGTTGGAGGATTTGAGCTACAGGGAGATGCTTAATAACTAGGGTTGTTTGCCTTGGAGCGTTGGGGGCTGAGGGGTGACCTTATAGAAGTTCATAAAATCATGAAGCGCACTGATCGGGTAAATAGATATGGTCTTTTCCCTGGGATGGGGGAGTCTAGGACTACAGAGCTTAGGTTTAGGGTGAGAGGGGAAAAATTTAAAAGGTACTTAAGAGACAACTTTTTCACGCAAAGGGTGGTGCGTGTATGGAATAAGCTGTCAGAGGAAGTGATGGAGACTGGTACAATTCCAACATATAAAAGGCATCTGGATGGGTATATGAATAGACAGGTTTTAGAGAGATATGGGCCAAGTGCTGGCAAATGGGACTAGATTAATTTAGGATATCCACTCGGACGAATTAGACCAAATGGTCAGTTTCCTTGCTGCATGTCTCTATGACTCTAACTAATGCATGTAGGTTACAAAACTTTCTGGTTTCAGATGCTGCTGGTTTTTGGTACCCAGATTGAAATACCCTACCTGTAAAATTCATAGAAATATTCAAAGCTAATTGTCATGAGCAGGTGCTAAAATAAAACCAGGAAATGCTGAAGAAACTAAGCATGTCTTGCAGAATCTATGGAGAATGAAGCAGACTTAAAGTTTCAAGTCCAGTTTGAGTATCCACAATATTTCCCTTTTACTGGCAGGTACAATTTGGTTAATCTTGTTAAAATTTCTTACTTAGAATAATAAAGAAGAGCAAAGCAAGTAAAAAAAAAATGTTTTCCCAATTAATAAAGAATTTCTAAACACATTGAATTAGTTAACAGTGCAATAAGGCAGATTGTACAATCTCCTGAAGGAAAGTTCTGCATTATTCTTTCCTACTATTGGAACTGCTCAAGAGTATCACAACCTCTTCCAGCTTCTCAATCATTTTCCACCACACACAATTCTAAACTATCTGCATATTTCCACATTTAGCAAAACCTGCTTTTACATCCTCTTTTGATCCTCTATTGGGAACTAAACAGGTTTAATAGTCTGAGCTTGAACTCCCACAAAGCTATTCGTTCTCATTCCAAAATTTCAGATTTGTAGGTGTCTTCTTGATATTTCTCATTGTTCAAATCACTCCACAGCTACACCCCTCTTATTTCCATAATCCAATCTAGCTCTGTAATCTGCTGAGTAATTTGCACTCCAAGTTTAGCCACTTGTTTGATAATAAATTATTGATTTTATGATTATTTGAAACAAACTGGTTGATCAATCTTTTCCTATTATTAAGTCTACTCTATGATTGGTATATCAGGATTTCATTTAAATTGAAGTTGTACTCCAGACAAACAACGCACTAATCTTACCTTGGTTGTAACAATGGGACCAGATGGCTTTGAGGAGGTACCTAGATAATGTTGCCTTAGAGACTCCAGTACTCTGGACTATCAGGACATTGGTGAGATTTTGATATTATGGCACCACTAAGAATGAGATGGCACTGAAAGTCACATATCTTGTCAATGGAAGCAGTGTGCTACAGGTTATGTTCTCAAATTAAACTCTCTTACAGGATAGGTGACTAACCTAGAACATAATCCTCGAGACATATTTCCAGGAGGCTTATGTTATGGACCAGACCGAACCTCTTCAAAATATATTAAGATAGTCTAGATCCTAATCTTTTCTTATTTTAAAGCAAAGTGTAAGGTGTTGAATTCCAGATGCAATTTGACTGGTCAAACTACCAGATTTAAAGTAAAACAGACTTCATTCCTACCTTGTAGTAAAAATGCAACAAAGGAAAAAATAAAGAAAAGATTGGTTTTGCTATAACTCTATCAAAATGTTTACCAAAAATAGATACACTCACTATTATTAATTAACTGTTTCAATACAGTAATATCCTATCAACACTTCTTTTACAAAGGCATATTCAGAAAAACAGATTGTCGAGCATGCAACTCCAACAGCAGGAAGAGCACCCCCACTTTTTGCTGGAGGAAAACACAGCTTCCACATCATCAAAACCCCAGCAGCAACTGCTGCTACTAAAAACTAAAAATCCTGGTTCTATAGGAGCTTGAACCCACCCATTCAGGCTGCATCTATTGTTTTGGCTTTTAAAATAAAAGGCCTCACAACCTGTTTACTCTAGTGGCTCTGCATAGAGCGCTCACCACTTTTGTCTTGAAATTGCTCTTCAAAAACAAAAGGACAAAATACTCCTCTTAAAGCCATAGTATCATTACTCCTAAAGAACAATAAAATCCAGGCCAAGCTTCAGATCAAATGCAATATAAAGCTGAGTTGGAAGGAGGCCTGTGATGAGACTATAACCATGGACAATGCAGAAAGAGATCTTTGCAAGGGAGTTCACTTCCTGAGGGGAGGTCTAATGACCATCAGTGAGATCTAGACTTCAGCAGCCACATTAACAGTTTGAGTGCAATGACTGTGCTAATTAATAACAATTTAAATACCTGCACAAGCAGTTTGTCTGTGTGAAAATCAGTCATATCCAGCTAGCATGCAAGAGTCAAAAAAAACGAGCTTAAGAGGTCTCAGTCGTCAAAATCGTGGTCCCTCGAAATCTAGTTCAGGAGTTTGGAGCTTCTCAAGTGAATGTATGGTAAATGTGAAAACAGAAGTTGATGTTATCGATCAGGAAGGTCAAGAGAAGCAGTCAGTCAGTGATCAAAACAACAAGTGGAAAATGAGACTAAGTGAGCTGAAGATATAATTCCTGCACCTACAGCAGAAACAGAAGTTAAAGGTTCATGATGAACTTCAATTGTTGATACAGCTTTAGAGCATCTGTTACCTCAGAAGAAGAGTACAAGCAGTACCTAAGTGTCATCTCCTTATATAAAACTGCTGTGAAACTGATGAGTTATTCTAGTAACAATATTCCAGGTGAAGTTAGTGTTGTGGTTGGGATATAAGGAGGCATCCTTCACTTGAAGTTGGTCGTAGTCGATGGCAACAAGGTTCGTCTGATAGAAAGAAATTGTCTTAAGACAACACAGTTAAACTAGTCAGGATCAGAATGAGTACCTCAGTAGAAATGCTAAGAGAGCACAAAAAGGTTTTGAATAAGGAGGGAAAAGATAATATAACCTTCACTGTGATATTAAATATCATAAGCTGAATTCTTGCAATTATTGTCACTGTTTCAAGATTTAATTTTGCACCCCTGAGTTATCTGTGAATATTACAAATGACAGTCCAGTATCTACCAAAGAAATTAGCAAAGAAACTCAATGAGGCATTGCTCAGTAAAGTATTCACTAATGTGAAGATTGACTGACCTAATAAATGATAATGTTGAGGAACTGCAGGAGTATTTCATACTTAGAAATGAACTGCGTGTGCAACAAGTCTATCTCCTGTGGGGTTTAAAAAAGCATAATTTGCCAAGGTTGAGAGAAAGGTGGCTAGAGGAACTTCACCCAGAGCACACAGGGATAGTCTATATGATGGCAATAGTCAGAAGTTATTATTAATACCCAAGAGGTAGTTAGATATATGGAAAAGTTGGAGGAGTTTCAGAATGAGAAATGATCCAACTAAGATTCCTTTCATTTAATAATCAAAGGCTGCTTGATGCCACTCAGTCAAATCTTGCCCTGATGTCAAGTGTAGTCACTCTCATTCAACCTCTGGAGTTCAGCTCTTTTCCCATAATTGGACTAAAGCTGTAATGAGGTCAGGTCTAAGTGATATTGGTAGATAACCAAACAGCAGGTTTTTGCTATGTAACGGATAGCACTGTTGAGAAACCTTTCTGTTCCTTTGCTGATGATTGAGAATCAACTAAAGGGATAGTAATTGGCCAAATTGGATTTGTTCTGCATTTGTGGATAGGACAGACCTGGGCAATTTTCCATATTGTCAGGTAGATGCCAGCGATGTGACTGTCCTGGAAGAGCTTGGCTAGAAGCATGCTTCACACTTGAGTAAGGGCTTTCAGCACTACTGCTGGAATACTGCCAAGGCCACAACCACTGCAATATTCAGTGTCTTTAGCCATTTCTTGATCACATGTGCAGTGAGTTGAATTGGAGGACGACTGGTATCTGCGATGCTGGGGACTTCCAAGAGGAGAACAGAGATGGATCATCCACACTGCACTCCTGATCAAAGATTGTTGCAAATGGTTCAGCCATATGTTTAGCACTGTGCTGATCTCAATGACATATCCTGTCTACTTGTTTTTTTTATCAGTCTGCCTTCATTCATGACAGGATGGGGCAGGGCAACAGAGCTTCAATCTGAAACATGAGTCGTGGGATCACTTGGCAAAATATGTATTATAATGAACAAAATGCTGGAGATATTCAGCAGGTCTGGCAGCATCTGTGGCGTTAAAGCAATAAATGATGGTCCAACCAGTGACATCCATATCTTTTGAAAAAATGTTTCAAAAAAACTAATTACAGAGATAGGGACGGGCCAAGGCCAAGGAGGAATTTGAAAAGAAGGATGAGAGTTTTAATATTTAGTCACTGTGAGACACTGGAGGTTAGAAAACACAGACATGATGGCGGAATAGGATTTGGTGTGGGAAAGGCAATAGGCATCAAGGTTTTGGGTGAGCTGCATAGAACACGGAGGTAGCTGATTAACTACCTCCAAGAGTCGGCTTCAACAATTTCAATTTCTGACTCTAAGCTCATTTCACAGCTTCCACTTCCACCCAGTCATTGGCCTCCCCTACGCTCCTTCGTGAAGACACAGATGTGGAAGCGATCCTGGGTTCAACACTTACGGACTCCATGAGAAAGCTCCAGTATTCAAAGTTTTTTCCACTACCTGAACATGTGATGGTTACACTGGCTAAGGTTCACTATGTACGGGACTCAAGAATGAACAGATGACATTAAAACTGAATTAATACACCTGAAAGATGAATACAACTGTTACTCCATGAATTGCAATGTGACTATTTAGCATACCTTGTTACTGATAAGGCACCAAGATGTGGCTGCTTATTGAGCAGCCATGTCCAAATTAGATGAATATCAGGCATGGTTTTTCCATTGTAGTTGTCCAACTATCTGGCATTACTGCAAGAGACGAGGCAAGAGCTCATTCTTGTTGTGTCAGCTCTCCATTCAGTCAGATGTGGCAACCTTAACATTTACTCTGTTTCACCTCCCTTTTTTTTGTTAATACACATCCCAAATTTCACAAGAACTGCTAAACCTTGGGGAAAATTTAATCCTAACCCCACCCAGAGATAAAGAAGTCAGAAGATGGGGTGAGGTCATTGAAATAAAGGATTTCATTTTCTCACAGCTCAACTTCTGCTGGTCACCATTGGAGCTATTTATCACATAGATGGTGTTCCCACTGGAAGGAAGCAGGAGCCTCAAATTTATTTATTCTGCGTTCTTGTTATATCAGTGGGATGGCAATAGATTTCTGCTTGGATCTTAACCATCTATAATTTGCTGGGCATTCTGAAGCAGGTCAGCATTGGAAGTGGGGGAATTGTGTGGATCACAAAGAGGGCTGTGATATAAGTCATGTCCTCTAAGTCTCACAGGAATACCTACAGCCATCTGTTTTGAGACTCTTTCCACTCATCTCCCACAAGCTGCTCCAGAAATCTTCAACCCACCAATTATCTGTCCTGGAACGAACCTCGCTCTGTTGTTGGGCAGGAGAATACACACTCGGTAGCTCCTGGCTGACCACCAGTTGACGGTTGACCAGTGGCATGTACTGAGGTTGAGGAACTACAGTAACTCGGGCCTGAAATCTAGGCCATCATGTTTACTTTGCACCCATCACCTCCTCAAATTGAGAGTTAAAATGCCTTTATTTAGAATTATATCCTTTCAGGTTGTTAAATCAAACATTACTGTGGCCCTGACTGTACTTTAAACTGATGGAGACTACTCTTTAACAGCCAATATTTCTGAAGGAAATGAGGAATGTTACCTTTTCTTTTCACAAGTAGATTATTGCATGGTCTGTTTAACAATCCTGGCTTGAAAATAGTGACCTTGATGATTACATACTTTTTTTTTGGTCTGCTTCATGCCGAATGATATCTTAGAGGTTTCCAGACTACTGCTACAGTATTCACATTGGCTCATATTATCTGTAGCTTGTGCAGGTTTCCTTTGGGAGGTCAGCAATTGGGAATGAAAGAGACTTTCCCATACTCTGAACATTGATACCCAAACTAACCTACAGACCAGATTCAACGACATAGACATCATATGTTTTCATATTTTTTCCACTTTGAGATTTCCAATCTCTGAAGCATTGTTCAAGTTAAGAGATTTATTCCTGCTTAATCTTTGCTATCCTACCCTGTTATGAGTGATCAGTCCATATTTTAGCTTATAAAGCCTCAAATGAAACTGTCTATAGCTTTATCATACTATAGCATCCATCTTCACTTCCACCTCATATTTCCTACATCACTTCACTCCAAAAGTGCTTAGTTGGCCATGAAGTGCTTCCGACAATCCTGAAGGGTGAAAAGCACTGTATAAATGTGATTTATTCTTATTGAGCAGCCATGTCCAAATTAGAAGAATTTCAAGCATGGTTTTTCCAACTATCTGGCATTACTGCAAGAGACTAGGTAAGAGCTCACTCTTGCTGTACCAGCTCTCCATTCAGTCAGACATGGCAAGGACATAAAGTACACCTGCCCAATATGGATGGTTGCAAGCTAATTGAACGCAAATTGCTGGGCATACATCATTGGCACTCACTGCCTTTAAGGGTGGTAGTGGCAGAAACCTTCAGAACATTTAAGAAGTATTTAAATGTGTAGTTATGATTCCAAAGCGTACAGGTGCTGGAGAATGAGTTTTGATTCACTAGGTGCTTGTTCCTCACATAAAGATGAGGAAGGACACCACTTTGGCTGGGACAACACATCCATCCTAGGTCATGCCCAACAGGGACACACACGAAAATTCCTAAAGTAAGGCATATCAACTGGAATTCTATCAACAAACACATAGAATTGGACCCTATCTACCATTATCTGAGAAAAAGAACAGGAAATTACATCAACACAGGAAATTACATCACCAACACAGGAAATGACACCACCAACCCAAGGAAACCTAAACACAAATAGAAAGCAGGATGTAACATCAGCGCTTCACAAAATGCTCACTGATGATGTTACCTAGTATGGTGACGAAACATCTGGAAATGAACCTTCCAGCTCAGTCAGCAAACTTACATCCAGTGCTTGTTTTTGACTAGGACAGGCTTGATGGGCTAAAGGGCCTGTCTCCATGCTGTAGATCTCTACAAATCTAACACCTGATATCTTTTCTGGAATTTGCACCTATACAATGCTGGTACATTCCTATCAGGGAAATTGCGATAGTAGCAGTGTAATGATTGGAACTAGGTGGATTCTATTGACTATGAGATCCTTGATTGGGATTGTTAATCTGGGACAATCAGGGAGCCATGGCTGACAGGTGTAAACAGGGGATTCAGAATCTCCTCACATCAGGGACTAACTCCAAGCTGGCTGGTCACAGCCAGTGTATTGTGCACATGTAAATAAAGGATGACTTGGTGACAATACTGGCCTCTGTGCAGTTACTTGAAGCAGGGAGAGCCTTTTAAAATTTGAAATAGCCTTTGCAATTGATCACAGAGCAAATGCCTGCTTTGTCTGAGAGAGAAAAAAATGCTCTTTCCTTTATCTGCACATTCCTGACAATCCCTGAAGCAATAGATCTAAGTGCTATGAAACATACCCTAGCTATCTTCTAACTGTAAACAGTTGTGCTGTGAGAGTTCTGTTTAAAATAAGTCTCACAACTTGATCTCATAAGATTCCGTAGATTAGGCATCATGAAGGACAAAGGCCAAATGGCCTGTTAGATTCTGCCAACATTATTTGAGGCCTGAAAGAAAGTGCCTGACCTATCCAAATCAGACCATTGCTAATAAGCTGTGAAAATAGACAGTAGTGTAATTCCTTTTAAATCCATAGCAAGTTTCAAATCAGTGAATAATACTGAACATTAAAACAGGCTTCACGAATACAGATATTGCATTGAGAGAAACCAACCCAAAGATGTGGAGGTTGGATGGATTATCCATGCTAAATTTCCCATTGTGTCCAGGGATGTGTAGACTAGATGGGTTGGCCATGGGAAATGCTGGGTTATAGGGATAGGGTGGGAGATGGGTCTGGGAGGGATGCTCTTCAGAAGGTTACTGTTGGTTCGATGGACCGAATCCCCTGCTTTCGCACTGTTGGGATTCTATGTACTCTTGAGAAATCCTATTAGTGAACCAGAGTCAAGTGAATAATTAATTTTATAGTTGGCCTAAGTTCAGGAAAGGAGTTGAACAATTTTGGCTAACAAAACCATTCTATTAGTTACTTAAGTGACTTACACAGTAGAAAATGTTTGTTTTTCTCATTATGGAATATTAAAAGAGATCAGCTGGGCATTTCTTACACAGATATTGCTGGGCATGGAAGGTTTGAGTTATAAAGAAAGGCTGGATAGGCTGGGACTTTTTCCACTGGAGCGTAGGAGGTTGAGATACGACATTATAGAGGTTTTTAAAATAATGAGGGGTATAGATAGGGTTAACGACAGGTGTCTTTTGCTTTGGATGGGGGATTCCAAGATGAGTGGTTACATTTTTAAGGTGAGAGGAGAGAGATTTTAAAAAAGACATGAGGGGAAATTGTTTCCACAGAGGGTGGTTTGCATGTGGAATGAACTTCCTGAGGAAATGGTGGACGTTGGTACAATTAGAACATTTAAAAGACATTTGGATAAGTACACATATAGGAAAGGTTTGGAGGGATATGGGCCAGGAGCAGGCAGGTAGGACTAGTTCAGTTTGGAATTATGTTCAGCATGGACTGGTTGGACTGAAGGGTCTGTTTCTGTGCTGTATTACACTATGACTTTATGATCCAGTTATCAGGTCACCTTGTTGTGCATATATATTCTGTACATGTTATAATCCAGTGGCTGAACTTGAAAAGTTCTATCATGTAAATCAGTGAAACAAAAAAGAGACTGAAGTAACATTTCCTTAAAAAATTAAATTGTATGTGATGATATCATACATAATCACTTCCTTAAACATGATCATGCTAAAAAGCATTGTTTAAGACTTACTGTGAGGGCTTTGGAAAAAAAAATCTTGCATTTATGTAACCTCTTTCATGTCCTCAATACTTTATACCCAATGATGAGGAGCTATTTCTGAAATGTAGGAAAGGGGTAACCATTTCTGTACAGGAAGGTCTCACCAACAACAATGTGATAATGGTCAGACAATATGCTTTTCTATGCTAACTACTGTTGGCTCAGGGATAGATATTGGCCAGAACAGCAAGCAGGATCCCAGCCTCCCTTCAACTCTTCTGCAAAACTTTGCTTTGTGCATCTTTTTTACACCCAACTGGCAGATTTACACCCAATGGTTAGATTGGGCCATTGTTCTCAAAGCAGAAACTATGTAGCACTCCCTCAGCACTACACTACACCATTTGTTTAGATTTTTTGTTAGCGAGTTCTCTGAAGTGGAACTTGAAACTCTGCTCTCTTAAGACTGCTCAGAAGTGCGAATGTGACCGACTGAGTCACAGCTAAAAGGTCCAAAAAGTATAAACGGACACTTATTCCGTTGAATCTGTTTTCTATTCTCTGTGAGCACATATAGACCACACAGCCTTTTTAAATTTAAAACTTATGGTTGAGATAGACAACATTGTACCTATTGTGCATCTTGATGTAGGAAGAAGAGCCATCCTCTTTTATTACAGATGCCACTACAGGCAATTGGCTCACTCAACAACTTGAAGGTGAACTAACAGTCATCCATGTATTAGCTGCTGGCTTGGCAAGGACATGGGTGTCAGGCAACTGTGGCCCGAGAGGATATTGGTAAACCAGCTGGATAAATGTAGGTATAATATAGTACTCAGTTAAAAAATCACAAAATACCAAGTTATAGTCCAACCTGATGAAGAAGCAGCGCTCTGAAAGCTAGTGCTTCCAAATAAACCTGTTGGACTATAACCTGGTGTTGTGTGATTGTACACCCCAGTCCAAATCATAATATAGTACTGTATGTGTTAAGAGAGGTCTTTGGTTATTTTTGGATAGAGTCAAACTCCAATGTTTGCTTGTTTCCTTGATATGCTACTGTACAGAACAGAGCTGTGTTTGTGACTATGTATATGCACAGATTTTTTTTATGAATAAAGTATATTTCTGAAATAAAAAAAATACAATTCCGGTTAGAGGCTCTCCAGAGTTCCTATTCAGATAGGGGCATTGTGTTTTTATACAGAGAAGGCCAGGTTACAATGCACCCAATGCAGCCCAAAACAAAGGGGCAGGAGATTGCCGCCGATCTGTCAAACCAAGAGGGTCCTGCAGTACTGCGGGTGGATTCTTGTCGATTCCAGTTCTGTGGCCATCCCGGCTCATCGCGCTGTGTTAACAACGTTCATGTGTACTCACCGATAAATAATATGGGGAAAGTGATGAAGAGCAGGAAGACATGAGGCACTAGATTAAGAGCATCCACGAAGCAGCCGTTGTTTAGGACGCCACTGTCGACGTTGTAAGCTTCAGCGGTGTCATTTCCACAGAAGGACAGGGCCATGTCTTCCTCCCAGCAGCTCGTCAGTAACGCAAAAGGGGGAAAGCCGTGCTCCACTCAGCCCCGATCTTCAACCCATTCATTCCTCCTTAGTGCAGAAACTACACAGCACCACAGCCCTGCTATTTATATACACATAGTGCAAATGACGTTCCGAGCAAAGCAGCCAGTGTGTCCCGCCCCCTCCTGGACTGAATACACTCTGGTCCCGTGCAAAATATCAGAGTCAATTGGAAACATAGAAAATATTCCTTAGTCAATATCTACATGTCAGTCTTGGTGATTGATTATTCATGGATTTGTAAATCATTCTATTTCATTAAGAGGTTTAACATCACTTTACTTTTCCCCTGGTGAGTTAAGATACCTCAGTAATGATAATTCATTTAGTTAATAATAATGCCCAAGAGGATAACAGAATAATATACTTAGTTCTCACCCCCAAGATTTCAGGTGCGAGTTAAGGAATTGAAGTTTAATATCCCCTAGGGAGCTGGGGAATCATTTTCAAAGTTTTGAATAATCAAGCAACTACTTTAAATTAAACTTGGAATCAGAAGATTGTTACAGGGTCATACAGCCTACATGTCTGTGCTGACTCACTGAAGGGGTAGTTCAGCAAGTGCCATTCCTTCACACCTTTTCCCTCAGTACCCTGGATATGCTTCCTTTTCTGATATTGACCTGATTCCCTCTTGAAAACCTCAATTCGACCTGCCTCCATTTCTTGGAATCATAGAGTTATGCAACTTGTTCATGCTGATCAGATATCTTATTCATGTACCCATCCATATGCCTTTTAATTATTGTAGCTGTGGCAGTATAGTGGCTCAGTGGTTAGCACTGCTGCCCTACAGCATTAGGGACCCAGGTTTGATTCCAGCCTCGGGCGGCTGTCTGTGTGGAGTCTGCACATTCTTCCAGTGTCTGCGTGGGTTTCCTCTGGGTGCTCTGCTTTCCTCCCAGGTTGGCCAGGTTGGGTGAACTGGCTGTGCTAAATTGCCCATAGTGTTCAGGGATGTGTAAGTTCAATGCATTAGTCAGTGGTATATATAAGGTAGGGGAATTGGGAGAGTTGCTTTTTGGAGGGTCAGTGCAGACTTGTTGGGCCAAAGGGCCCGTTTCCACACTGTTGGGATTCTATTCTACTTCCTCTGGCAGCTTATTCCATACACACAGCACTCTCTGTGCAAAGATGTTGCCCCTTATGTCCATTTTAAATCTTCCCCCCCCCCCAACTTTAAACCTATGCCCTCTGGTTTTGGACTCCCCTACCCTGGGGAAAAGACCTAGGCTATTCATTCTCCTTGCCCCTCATGACCTCCATAAGGCCACCCCTCAGCCTACAATGCTTCAGGGAAAACAGCCCCAACCCATTCAGCCTCTCTCTATAGCTCGAACCCTCCAACCCTGGCAACAATCTTGTAAATCTTTTCTGAACCTTTCAAGTTTTGCAACATCTCTCCTAGAGCAAGGAGACCAGAATTGAATGCAGTATTCCAAAAGTGGCCTAACCAAACTCACTTAATACATTCCAAACCTGTACCACATGCTGTGTGCAAAAGCTTTTACTTCTGTTGTCACTGGCTCATTTGCCAATCTTCCAAATCTGTGCCCTCTATTTCTCATTCCCTCCACTAGTGTCAACAATCTCTGCCCAGCTGCTCTGTCCAGACTCCTTATCGTTCTTGTGAATATTTTCAGTGCTTTCATGCTTTCACATCTTTCTGAAAGTGCAGTGCCCAAGACTGAACTCTGTTCTCCATTTGAGGCTGAACCCTATAGAGGTTTATTGTAATTTCCTTCATTTTGTGCTCCATAGTCCTATTGATAAACCATATGACATCATGTCAGCTTTATTAAACATTCTCTCAACCTGTCTTCCTACTTCACTGAATAGTGCACACGTACAACCATGTCTCTCTGTTCCTGCTCTCTTTTAGAATTGTGCCCTTGCTTTTTTTATTTTTCTCCACATTCCTCCTATCACAAATAAATCTCTTCTCTGCATTAGCTTGTGTTTTCCATTTGTCCACTCATTCCATCAAATCTGTCTGTCCTTTTGAAATTCCACACTACTGTCTTCACAGTAATACTGCCAAGCTTTGCACTGTGTACAAATTGTGAAATTGTGCCATCCAAACTAAGGTAATTAATATGGATCAAAAAGATCAAGAATCCTGATTCCATTCAATGAGGAGTTCCAGAATAAACCTTCCTCCAGTCTGAAATAAAACCCATAAAACATTACTCTCTGTTCCTTGTCAGGTCTGTTGTATGGCACCCTTTTGTACTTACATGTACACCACATCAACAGTATTACCCTCATCAAGCTTCTTTGGCACCTCATCCAGAAACATTACCAATATGTTTAAGTTTAACTGCCTCTCCTTAGTAACCCACATTTGCCTGAGTGACAATATTGTCTCAAATCATCATTTTTAAAAGCTTTCCCCATCATTGAGGATAATCTGGCTGCCCCCTCCCATAGTTGCCAGACTCATTGTTTCATATTTTTCTCACTAATTTCCACCACATCCACATCCAAGGAAGACTCTATTTATGACTAGCGCATCTGCAATTTCTACCTTCAAATCCTTCAATATTCTCGGATGCAATCTAACCACTGGACCTTGACATTCAATGACCATCACTGAATTCCCTCATTATCAACATCCTTGACATTACCATTGACCAAAAACTCAGCTGGGCTTGCCACATAAACACAGTGGCTATAAGAGCACTGCTTGGCACACTCTCCTCATTCCTGATGAAGGGCTTATGCCCGAAACGCCGAATTTCCTATTCCATGGATGCTGCCTAACCTGCTGTGCTTTAACCAGCAGCACATTTTCAACGGCTATAAGAGCAGGTCCAGGCAGGAATTCTGTAACTCACCTCCTGATTCACGTAAGCCTGTCCATCCTCTACAAAGCACAAGTCAGGAGTATGATGGGATATTCCCCATTTGCCTGGATGGGTGCAGCACCAACAACACTCAAGAAGTTTGACACCATCCAGGATAAAACAGGCCCCCGTTTGATTGTCACCAGATCCACAAACTCTCTCCACCAGCAAAGCTCAGTAGCAGCAGTGTGTACTATCTACAAGTTGCACTGCAGAAATTCACCAAAGATCTTTAGAAAGCACCTTCCAAACTGACAATCACTTCCATTTGGAAGGACAAGGGCAGCCAATATATGGAAACACCCTCACCTGCAAGTTCTCCTCCAATCCATTCAGCATCCCGACTGGGAAAAATATCACTCTTCTTTCACTGTTGCTGGAATTACAAGATTTAGAAGAATTGGCAAATGAAGCAGTGGTGAGAGAAGGAAAGGCTTTTCCACTCAATGTGTGGTTTGGATTTGGACTATACTACATGAGTTTGGTTAGGCCTATTTTGGAATACTGCATTCATTTCTGGCCTCCCTGCTTTAGGAAGGATGTTGTGAAACTTGAAGGGTTCAGAAAAGATTTGCGAGGTTTTTGCCAGGGTTGGAGGGTTTGAGCTATATGGAGAGGTTATATTCCCTGGACCGTCAGAGTCTGAGGGGTGACTTTATTGAGGTTTATAGAGGGTGGTATGGTGGGCTCAGTGGTTAGCACTGCTGCCTCACAGTGCCAAGGACCCGGGTTTGATCCCTGCCTCAAGCAACTGTCTGTGTGGAGTTTGCATGTTCTCCTCGTGTCTGTGTGAGTTTCCTCTGGGTGCTCCAGTTTCCTCCCACAATCCAAAGATGTGCAAGTTAGGTGAATTGGCCATGCTAAATTGCCCATAGTGTTAGTGTATAAGTCAGGGGTAAATCTAGGGTAGGGAAATGATCTGGGTGGGTTACTCTTTGGAGGGTCAGTGTGGACTTCTTGGGTGAAGTGGCCTGTTTCCATACTATGGGGAATCTAATCTAATCTATAGATCCTGGAATTCCATCCTTTATGGCATTGTGGGTCAACTCACAACAGGTTGACTGTAGCGGTATAAGAAGGCAGCTCACCACCACCTTCTCAAGGGCAACTAGGGACGGGCAGTAAATGCTGGCCAGCCAGCGATACCCACATTCCACAAATGAATAGATTTTTAAACTTAGTCCTGTCCCATCCTGTCTCTTATTAGCTTTATGTAGAGTCTATCCAATATGTCATCCTTATTTATTTTAAACACTCCATACATTTAAATTCCCTTTTGTTTCATTATAACTTACAGAACATTATCTTCCTTGGTAAAGATGGAAACAAATATTAATTTTGTCCCCTGCTTTTATGCTAAATCCCTGTAGGTCTCTAATTGGATCCATGCCTGCTTTTACCACTCTTTTACTCTTTAGAAGTTGAGAGAAGATGTTTGAATTCCTTTTCATGCTAGTTGTCACTCTCCTCTCATCATCTCTCTTATATCTCTTTGCTTTTTCTATTGCCCTCTGAACTTACCATATTCAGCCTGGTTGTTGATTGACTTAGCTATATGGCATTTATGATAAGCATACTTTTTCTTATTTATTTTCATGCTAGTCACTTTTATTGTTTAGGGATCTCTAGATTGTTTGCCCTATCTTACAGGATTAAATCTTGACTGTAATCGATCTATCTTTTGTTTAAAGTTACTTCAGTGTTCGAGTATAGTTTTCACTGACAGCATCTCATTCCAATTTATCTGAGCCAGTTCCTGGTTTCTCCACAGTTGTTTATTCTCAATCTGAATAATTTATTTTCATTTTCCACAGCCAATGTAAACCTAATGAGATAATGATCACTGTCCTCTAAATGCTCCTTGATCAACTTGGCCCATTTAGTTCCAAAGACTCATTCTCTTTTCATTGGATTGGAATTTATTCATATTTCTGAAGAAAAGTGTCTTGAACATATTCTAGGAACTCTTCCCCTTCTTTGCCTTTCACTACTATGATGATGCTGTCACTTTAAAAAGGTTATTTTAAGATTGGGAAGGCTACAAAAACAAACAGAGGATAACAAAGAGCGAAATAAGGAAGGAGAGGATCAAATATGAAGGTAGGCTAGCCAGTAATATTAGAAATGATAGTAGAAGTTTCTTTTAATACATAAGAAACAAACAACAGGTAAAAGTAGATATTGGGCCACTTCAAAATGATGCTAGAAGGCTAGTGATGGGAGATAAGGAAATAGCTGGAGAACTTAACAAGTACTTTGCGTCAGTCTTCACAGTGGAAGACATGAATAATATCCAAACAATTAAAGGGAGTCGGGGGCTGAGTTGAGTATGGTTGCCATTACAAAAGAGATAGTGCTAGAAAAGCTAAAGGGTCTTAAAATTGATAGATCTCCTGGCCCCGATGGGCTACATCCTAGAGTTCTGAGGGAGGTGGCTGAGGAAATAGCGGAGGCATTGGTTGAGATCTTTCAAAAGTCACTGGAGTCAGGGAAAGTCCCAGATGATCGGAAGATCGCTGTTGTAACCCCATTGTTCACGAAAGGATCACGACAAAAGATGGAAAATTACAGGTCAATTAGCCTAACCTCGGTTGTTGGTAAAATTCTAGAATCCATCGTTAAGAATGAGGTTTCTAAATTCTTGGAAGAGCAGGGTCAAATTAGAACAAGTCAACATGGATTTAGTAAGTGGAAGTCGTACCTGACAAACCTGTTAGAATTCTTTGAAGAGGTGACAAGTAGGTTAGACCAGGGAAACCCAGTGGATGTGGTCTATCTAGACTTCCAAAAGGCCTTTGATAAGGTGCCACATGGGAGGCTGCTGAGTAAGGTGAGGGCCCATGGTGTTCGAGGTGAGCTACTGGCATGGATTGAGGATTGGCTGTCTGACAGAAGGCAGAGAGTTGGGATAAAAGGTTCTTTTTTGGAATGGCAGCTGGTGACAAGCGGTGTCCCGCAGGGTTCAGTGTTGGGGCCGCAGCTGTTCATGTTATATATTAATGATCTGGATGAAGGGACTGGGGGCATTCTAGTGAAGTTTGCCGATGATACGAAGATAGGTGGACAGGCAGATAGTACTGAGGAAGTGGGGAGCTGCAGAAGGATCTAGACAGTTTGGGAGAGTGGTCCAGGATATGGCTGATGAAGTTCAATGTGAGCAAATGCGAGGTCTTGCACTTTGGAAAAAAGAATACAAGCATGGACTACTTTCTAAATGGTGAGGAAATTCGTAAAGCCAAAGCACAAAGGGATCTGGGAGTGCTAGTCTAGGATTCTCTAAAGGTAAACATGCAGGTTGAATCTGTGATTAAGAAAGCAAATGCAATGTTGTCATTTATCTCAAGAGGGTTGGAATATAAAAGCAGCGATGTGCTACTGAGACTTTATAAAGCTCTGGTTAGGCCCCATTTGGAGTACTGTGTCCAGTTTTGGGCCCCACACCTCAGGAGGGACGTACTGACGCTGGAGTGTGTCCAGCGGAGATTCACACGGATGATCCCTGGAATGGCAGGTCTAACATACGAGGAATGGCTGAGGAACCTGGGAGTGTACTCATTGGAGTTTAGAAGGTTAAGGGGAGATCTAATAGAAACTTACAAGATAATACATGGCTTGGAAAGGGTGAAGGCTAAGAAATTGTTTCTGTTAGGCAGGGAGACTAGGACCCATGGGCACAGCCTTAAAATTAGAGGGGTCGATTCAGAACAGAAATGCAGAGACATTTCTTCAGCCAAAGAGTGGTGGGCCTGTGGAATTCATTGTCGCAGAGTGCAGTGGAGGTCGGGACGCTAAATGTCTTCAAGGCAGAGATTGATAAATTCTTGATGTCACAAGGAATTAAGGGCTACGGGGAGAATGCGGGTAAGTGGAGTTGAAATGCTCATCAGCAATGATTGAATGGCGGAGTGGACTCGACGGGCCGAATGGCCTTACTTCCACTCCTATGTCTTATGGTCTTATGGTCTTATCCTGGGTTTTTTTGAGGAGAGGTTGTAAAGGCAGAGATGCCAAAGTGGCTACAGGAGACAGCCTTAATCAACAATCAGAGGATGCCTTTAGGTTATTTTAAATCAGTTCTAACAATGGAAGGGGAATGGCCAGTTCTCACAGATCAAGCTTTCCAGTTTTTCTTTTGGCGATAGTAGCCAGAAACTGTTTGGGTCCCAGAAGAGTTGGAGCTTCAGTAAAATGATTCTGAGCTGCTGCATTCTCTGAAATGTCTCTATATGTTGTTTCCTCCTGGATTGGAGCACTGCATGAAAGAATCTGTGTCTGAATTTACCTTGTTGCCAAGGGGTGTGTTTATAGGATATTACTATATTGGAACAGTTAATTAGTAATCAATACTGTATTTGTCATTCAGTTAAGTTGGCCAATAGTAAAGCTATTCAAAAGTTCCCTTTCCTTTGTTTGCATTTTAACTATAGGTTGTTCTGCTATAATGCGTGTTTTGTCAACACCAATTTGCTGCAATACAATTGACAAATTGAGGGCACTGTTTCGAAAGCGTGAACTTTGAAAAGTATATCGGCTATTATGCAATGACATTGCCAACACTTAAATCGTTGTTTCTAATGCATGATTTTTCTATAAGTACAGTTAAGTATAAGTATAAACAACTGTACTTCCTGCATGAATGTTTAAGAAAACAGGTACTGCCAAAATGTCTCCAATATTTTCTATAAGTGTGGGGTTGCACAAGCACATAACTATCGCGCTCTTCAAGAACAGACTGTATAGTGTTTAACTAAATTGTGTTTGCCTAATGTTTGACTAGTTGCATCATATCTGCAATATACACTTCACATCTACCTTTAAAATAAGGAAAGGTTAGGGCCTAGACTACCTTCTTAAAATATTTTGAGGGGAGTCTGGTCTGGTCCAAAGTACTCCAATATTCCAGGCAATATGAGGATAAAGTACTTTGCAGATGGTGGCAGAGCAGGGCTCCTGAGCTGGAGCTGGTCCACTCTGACCACTTCTCTTTCTTCTTTGCTTGCTTTTTCCTTGTTTTTTTCAGTTGTTTTTCTCCACTGACCTTCTGGAGGGAGCTCAGTTGTGGAGGCAGTGTCAGTGATGGCAACGGCTGGGGGCCCAGAGCGGGGACTTTGGCTGCTGGCCACGTGGTGTGCCCGGGTAGAAATCTGGCCGTTTATGGCTTTATGGAAGCAGCTGGGAACTCGGGTGGTGGTCAGCAGCAAGACAGCAGTGCTGGAAATGCAGGGGTCGAGAGATCGAGCGCAGTGCAGGAGAGACAGGATGGCAGTTGGCAGCAAGACAGCAGCATGGAGATGCAGGAATTGAGAGATTAAGCCCAGCACAGGGAAGAGATCGAGCCCAGTATTGGAGAGAGATCAAACCCTCATGGGAAGGCCCAGCATGGAGCAACTACAGGTCTCTTGATAAAAGGGCTGTATTTGGAAGTTTTAACCTTATTTCTTATTTACTACTTTGTACAGAGAAGAACTGTAATAGAATCCCTACAGTATAGAAACAGACCATTTGGCCGAATAAGTCCATACCGATCCTCTGAAGAGTATCCCACCCAGACCAAATCCCCTACCCTATTACTTTGCACCTAACATACACATCCTTGAATACAATGGGCAATTTAGCATAGCCAATTCACATTTTTGGATCATGGGAAGAAAGCAGAGTACCCAGAAGAAACCCACACAGACACAGGGAGAAAGTGCAAACTCCACACAGACAATTGCCCGTGGCTAGAATCAAACTCAGGTCCCTGGCACTGTGAGGAGGCAGTACTAACCACTGAGCCACTGTGCCGCCCTTGAACTTTTCTCCTTATTGTTGAACATTTTCCCTTATCTGTCTACTTTTTAACCTAAGATTTTGTACCTTGAACCTAAGATGGTGCTGTGAGTGACGACATTGTAAACATTTCACTGTACTCCTGTATCCCTGTACTTGAATACAAAACAACTTCAATTATCCGAACGAGACGGATGGGGAATATTTTGTTCGGATAACTGATTGTTTGGATAACCGATCTGATCATAAACAAAGGAAGCTGTACTGAATATAATTACATAAAAAGCATGCTTACAAAGTTTTTATTTCATTCAATCGATAAAATGTGTTACAAACATTGAATATTGCTTAAAAATTCATGATAATTTGCAAATAAAATCTCTTGTTAAAATAAAGATCATTGAGGCGGAGGTTGGTTATTACTTTTCAAAGAAAATATCTGGTCACTATTGTTTGAAGTGCTTGTGTTTCTTTGTTCAACTGCTTCGTGTATACTTCAAATAAAGCATCTATTAAATGTATATTGTTGGCATCAACTTTATCAATCTTGGACGAATATATCTACAGACCCAACATTATGCCTATTTTGACTCTTAATCAAAATAATTATATCTAACATGAAGTAATTTTTAATTTTAAACATTTACTATCTTAAAATTAGTTGCAACTTAGTAAATATGGATATTTTTGGCAATTTAGCTTGGTCATAATTTCCTGCAATTAAAGTGACCTTATAGAGGTTTTCAAAATTATGAGGGGCATGGATAGGGTAAATAGGCAAAGTCTTTTCCCTAGGGTTGGGGAGTCCAGAACTAGAGAGGATAGGTTTAGGGTGAGAGGGGAAAGATATAAAAGAGACCTAAGGGGCAACTTTTTCACGCAGAGGGTGGTACGTGTATGGAATGAGCTGCCAGAGGAAGTGGTGGAGGCTGGTACAATTGCAACATTTAAGAGGCATTTGGATGGGTACGTGAAGAGGAAGGGTTTGGAGGGTTATGGGCCGGGTGCTGGCAGGTGGGACTAGATTGGGTTGGGATATCTGGTCGGCGTGGACGGGTTGGACCAAAGGGCCTGTTTCCATGCTATACATCTCTATGACTCTTTGACTCTAATGGAAATACCAAAAACAGCCTTTTCATCACCCAATACGAACTCCTCACTCATGCTCATTTATTTCATTTGCCAGCTTTCAAATTGAAGCAGATCATTCAAAATGCTCATCGCAATTCTGGCAACACTCTCACCATTTCAGACCAGGTGAAATCCCATCCATTCATTTGCAATCTTATTTGATTACTGAAATGCTCTTCTAACCAACCTGCCAACCACAGTTCTCACTCCATAAACATTAGACCATTTAAAATCCCACATGTTGTTGCAATCAACTCATCACTCTCCTTGCTGATGTACTCAGATTTCTTGATCGTGATCATCGCACCAGTGGTGGTAACACCTCTTTGATGTGACGTTTTTATGGGATCTTGTTTGGATAATCCGAAATTCAGATAATTTATGTTCGGATAATCGAGTTTGTTCTGTACGTGTAACAATAAAATCTAATTCTAATTCCAGTTCTAAAGCAATGCAACTACTCTAGCATTGTTGTGGCCTTTTGTAATTTTCATGAAAATTTTGTTCCTCTTCATCTTTCCCAATAATTAGCAGTCCACAGACTGCACCCAGCAATGTAATGGCTCCCATTTTGTTCTTCAGTTCTCATCTTCTAAAAGGTCAATGTCTTCAGGTGATGATCCTTCCCTCACCATTTCCCAAATGACAACAGTTTATATCTCCAAAAAGAAGCTTGCTGAATTTTCACCATTAAAATAATCATATTATTGTTGAAACTATTGGTAACATAAATAAGGAGGAATTATTTGCTTTGGCTGGAGTGTTGTTAACCAGAAGACACAGATTTAGGAAAGTTGACCAGCAGATAATGAGCAACCACTTGTTCTGGTCTTGAATGCGTTACCAGAAATGGCAGTGGACGTAAATTCAATAGTAAATAAGGAATTAGATAAATATTAAAATCAGAAAACAAAAATACAATGAAAATTGAGGGGAGGGTGGGATTAATTGGGTTGCCCTTTGAAAGAAATATAAGAAGGGACAAAAATAAGTGACTTATGGCTGCTGGCAATTTGAAACAAAAACAGAAAATGCTGGATATATTCAACAGAGTTAAAAATCACACAACGCCAGGTTGTGGTCCAACAGGTTTATTTGGAAGCACTAACTTTCGGAGCGCCGCTCCTTCATCAGGTGGATGTGGTGGTTAAGATCACGTTCACAGAATTTATAGCCAAAGGAGTCCAGTGTCATGGAGATGTGATACAGTGAACAATCTTCGGTTAAAAGCGTCATCTTTTATAATGGTATATGCTGGTTTCTGTTCTTTGATATGTAAATCCCAGAACAACTTTTAAATTACAATTTAAAAGCTTTTTAAACAATAGTTGTGAAGTCCATAAGACCATAAGACATAGGAGTGGAAGTAAGGCCATTTGGCCCATTGAGTCCACTCTACCATTTAATCATGGCTGATGGGCATTTCAACTCCACTTACCTGAACTCTCCCCATAGCCTTTAATTCCTTGCGAGATCAAGAACTTATCAATCTCTGCCTTGAAGACATTTAACGCCCTGGCCTCCACTGCATTCTGTGGCAATGAATTCCACAAACCCACCACTCTCTGGCTGAAATGTCTCCTCATTTCTGTTCTAAATTGACCCCCTCTAATTCTAAGGCTGTGTCCACCGGTCCTAGGCTCCCTGCCTAACGGAAACAACTTCCCAGCATCCACCCTTTCTAAGCCATGTATTATCTTGTAAGTTTCTATTAGATCTCCCCTCAACCTTCTAAACTCTCATGAATACAATCCCAGGATCCTCAGCCATTCATTGTATGTTAGGCCTACCGTTCCAGGGACCATCGGTGTGAATCTCCGTTGGACACACTCCAGTGCCAGTATGTCGTTCCTGAGAATTTGGACCCAAAATTGGACATAGTATTCTAAATGGGGCCCGAACTAGAGCTTTATAAAGTCTCAGAAGCACATTGCTGCTTTTATATTCCAATCGTCTTGAGATAAATGACGGCATTACATTCACTTTCTTAATCATGGACTCAACCAGCAAATCAACCTTTAGAGAATCCTGGACTAGCACTCCCAGATCCCTTTGTACTTTGGCTTTATGAATTTTCTCACCATTTAGAAAATAGTCCATGCCTGTGTTCTTTTTTCCAAAGTGCAAGACCTCGCAGTTGCTCCCATTGAATTTCATCAGCCATTTCCTGGACCACTCTCCTAAACTGTCTAAATCTTTCTTTAGCCCCCCGCCTCCTCAGTACTACCCGCCTGTCCACCTAATTTGGTATCATCGGCGAACTTCGGCAGAATGCCCCCATCATCCAGACCATTAACATATAAAGTGAACAGCTGCGGCCCCAATACTGAACGCTGGGGGATACCACTTGTCACCAGCTGCCATTCTGACAAGTGGTGTCCTGCAATCTGTTGTGTCCTGATGCTATGTCAGACTGACCAACCCTCTGTATAGTTTTGCATGGACTCATGCAGTTTTTGAGCAAAACAATGTAATTCTGCAAAAACAAATGCACCCTATAAGGTTATATGTGTGCGCATACAGGAGCAACAGATTGAGTGTACATGTGAGTATACGTGCATGTGCTAGCCTGTGTGCATGTAAGCTTGGTTAAGTGTGTATGTGAGCATGATGGCGTATGTATGAGATGGTGCATGTGTCAGTGTGAGTGTGGAGGGGTATATGTGTGTGCATATGAGAGACAGCTTGTGAGTGAGGGAGGGTATGTGTGGGTGTGTGAGTATGTAGGTGAGTGTGTGTGTTTGTGAGAGAAAGAGAGAGTGTATCGTGCAGTGGGGTCACCTGTGGTATGATATGAACCCAAGATCCCAGTTGTGACTATTCCCATGGGTGCCAAACTTGGCAATCAGCCTCTGCTTGACCATTCTGCGTTGTAGCTTGTCCTGAAAGCCGCCGTGGGGGATGGTCATCCGAAGATCTGAGGCCAAATGTACTGGACCACTGAAGTGTTTCCTTATTGGGAAGAAACATACCTGCCTGGTGATTGTTGTGCGGTGTCCATTCATCCATTTTCTTAGTGTATGCTCGGTCTTGCCAATGTACCATGCCTCAGGGCATCCTTGCCTGCAGCGTTTGAGATGGACCACGTTGGCTGAGTCACATGAGTACTCGCCACGTCCATGGTGGGAGGTGCCCCCAGGTGTAATGGTCTTACTCTGATATGTCTTGCAGTGGCTGCTGTGGCAGAGTTGAATGGTATTGTTGCCCTGAAGGCTGGGCAGTTTGGTGTTGCTGTCCTGAAGGCTACAAATCATGATCTTTTGAAGGTTTGCTGGTTGTTTAAAGGCGAAAAGTGGAGGCATGAGGAAGGTCTTGGTGAGGTGCTCATCCTCTTCAATAATGTGATGCAAGCTGTGAAGAACATGGCATAGTCGTTCAGCTCCTGAAAGTACTGGACAATGAAGGGTAACCTGTCTATTGCAGCTTGTGTCTGTTCTTTTATTGCCCCTGTCCACGCCAGTCCAACACCGGCATCTCCAAGTCATATATTCATCTGGTTTGACAGTAGCTGTGGAGAGAAAAACAGTGTCAAACATTTTAGGCTGGTGACCCTTTCTGCTTTGATGAAAAGCCATATTAAATATGCTGCAGCAATGTTTACTTCCAGAGTTGGTGAGCTTGGAGATGCAGAGGTGGGAGTGCTGTTGTATTCCAAAACCTGATACCTTCCTGTCTCTGCCAAAGTTGGGATCCCGGTGGGAAGACCGGCTTTCTTTCCCCACCGCTAATCAAGGCCATTGACTGATCAATTACTCACCAGGAAAAGACTTCGGCCTACCTCCACTAGGGTTGAGCCAGCTGAAAGTAGGCCTGTTGCCATACAGCATTCCTGATAACTGCTAACTTCGGGTTAGCTTCTCACCTTGGAATGCTCGTTGGTCAAAAGCGATCAGTGCCTAATTTGTGGACTGGACCTCAGCCTTGAGCATATCTTCTGGGAACTAACCCCCCCTTGCTTCCAACACAACTGCTCTCTGCCCTCCCACTACCCTGAACATGTGAAACTCCATAAGACCATAAGACCATAAGACATTGGAGTGGAAGTAAGGCCATTCGGCCCATCGAGTCCACTCTGCCATTCAATCATGGTTGATGGGCATTTCAACTCCACTTACCCGCATTCTCCCTGTAGCCCTTAATTTCTTGTGACATCAAGGATCTATCAATCTCTGTCTTGAAGACATTTAGCGTCCCGGCCTCCACTGCATTCTGTGGCAACAAATTCCACAGGCCCACCACTCTCTGGCTGAAGAAATGTCTCCGCATTTCCTTTCTGAATTGACCCCCTCTAATTCTAAGGCTATGTACACCGGTCCTAGTCTCCTCGCCTATTGGAAACAATTTCCTAGCATCCACCCTTTCCAAGCCATGGATTATCTTGTAAGTTTCTATTAAGTCTCCCATTAATCTTCTAAACTCAAACGAATACAATCCCAGGATCCTCAGCGGTTCCTCGTATGTTAGACCAACCATTCCAGGGATCATCCGTGTGAATCTCTGCTGGACATGCTCCAGTGCCAGTATGTCCTTCCTGAGGTGTGGGGTCCAAAACTGGACACAGTACTCCAAATGGAGCCTAAACAGAGCTTTATAAAGTCTCAGTAGCACAACGGTGCTTTTATATTCCAACCCTCTTGAGATAAATGACAACATTTCATTCACTTTCTTAATCACGGACTCAACCTGCATGTTTACCTTTAGAGAATCCTCGACTAGCACTCCTAGATCCCTTTATACTTTGGTTTTACGAATTTTCTCACTGTTTAGAAAGTAGTCTATGCTTTTATTCTTTTTTCCAAAGTGCAAGACCTCGCACCACATGTCAGTTTCCTTAGTCCTGGCTCCTCTTCTGATCCTGGGAATCTGGAGGTGTTCTTTCAACAGCATCTACAGCCCACTCCATGGTTCTGATGGGTTCTACAGTTTTTACTTAAGCAATTGTCATTGAGAGTGACTTCTAGCTCCGTGGTTCATCAGTCCCTCCCTAATGGTATTGTACACCTACCCACAGCACATGGACTGCAGGGACTCAAGAATGGAGTGCACTACCACCTTCTCAAGGGCAACCAGGGATGGGCAATGAAAGGTGGCCTAGCCCATTGCCCATGTACACATCTTGAGTGAATAAAAATAATCCATAGATCTGCCAGAGAGGCAGCAAGGAGCTTTTTTGCCTTCAGCAGGGTATTGAAATATCAAAATACCTCTGTGTGTGCACCTTTTTAAGGTTGTCCTTTCTCACAGGATGGGGATGTTGCTGTTTACCTGTATCTTCTCCTGGGGTCTGGCTTGGCTTTTGAAACCAAACTTCCTGTATGTGTCTGCGGAATGTCCTCTGATGAGACACGCTTTGCAGTTGTAAAGGAACATCAAACAGTCTCTGGGCAGCTAAGATAAACCTCATGTGTGAACGATCTTGCTGGTTTGGATCATTTTGCTGACCTCAGCAGTAGCGTTGGCTGCACCTGAAGCATAAAAGAAAGTAAGGCCTGCAGCTGCTGGCGATTAGAGTCGAGAGTGTGGTGCTAGAAAAGCACAGCAGGTCAGGCAGCATCTGAGGAGCAGAGAAAATGATGTTTCGGGCCTAAGCCCTTCGTCAGGAAGGGCTGATGGACATGCAATTGACATTGGCCTGTTGTGATGGCTTAATGATGGTGTCCATCTTCAAGCAAGGTTTCAATCGTATCACCCTGACCTAGAAGATCTTTCCTGAAGACATTGACCAGTGCAGGCGTGGTTACCACTTCGATTCAGGGAACACACATACACCATGAACCCAAGGGTCTGTTTCCATCCTGTACGACTCCATGCCTCTAAATTGATGATTACACATTTTAGATTTTTATGAACACTAATGCAAAATCATAGAAATAAGGCAGCAGCAGCATCCATGACACAGTCATCAGTAAACCCATGACATTTCCGCTTGTATGATATATTATGGACCAAGCCAGACCCCATACCCCACTTAAAAAGGTAGCCCAGACCCGAACCTTTATTCCTTATTTTAGGATAGATATTTAGTGGATATTCCAGGAGTGGTGCAGCTGATAAAACTACTCAGCTTTAAACAAATTATAATTTATTAAAACATTATGGATGCAACACAAACAAAAGAAAACAAATTTAGAATAACTTGACGTATTTGTAACTCTATCACAACAAGGAACTGCACCACTCCCCGCAACATCCCAAAAACACACCCCCTTGGCAAAAGGTAAATTCAAACGCAGGTTCTTACAGGCAGGAGAGATTTCAGAGGGAAAGTTCAGGCAAGATTGCTGGAGAAGCATGAAACCTCTTTCCACTGTAGCTGCTTCTCTGGGTCCCCACCAGTTTTTTTGACTACTTGCTGATACTAAACCAATCAAGAGATAAAAAGCCTGAACTGGGACAAGTGGCTACTGCTCTTTCATCGTACAACTGTTTTAAGAAAAAACCTAAAGGCATCTTCTGATTGTTGACTTGGTGTCATTGGAGGCTCACTGACGATGCTGAAAAATGTGTTGCTGTAAAAGCGCAGCAGATCAGGTAGCTTCAAAGGACCAGGAGAATCGACATTTCGGGCATCAGCCCTTCTTCAGGAATGAGGAGGGTGTGCCAAGCAGGCTAAGGTAAAAGGTAGGGAGGAGGGACTTGGGGGAGGGGCGTTGGAAATGTGATAGGTGGAAGGAGGTTAAGGTGAGGGTGATAGGCCGGAGAGGGGTTGGGGAGGGGAGAGGTCGGGAAGAAGATTGTAGGTCAAGAAGGTGGTGCTGAGTCCGAGGGTTGGGACTGAGAAAAGGTGGGGGAGGGGAATTGAGGAAGGTGGAGAAACCTGCATTCATCCCTTGTGGTTGGAGGGTTCCTAAGGGGAAGATGTCAGTCAGTTCCGTAGACAGGTGCTGAGGAAGGAGATGTGGCTGTGGTAGTGAGTCTGTTTGAGGACGTGGCTGAAGAGCTTCAGGGCAGAGGAGATGACCTGGAGGGTGCAGTGAGAGAGGGACTCACTGAGATCCTTGTAGAGGGAGGAGGAGAGCTTCTTCAAGGAAGGCATCCTTGCAAGAGGATTCGCAGTAGGTTAAAATCAACTAGGAGAAAGTGAGGACTGCAGATGCTGGAGATCAGAGCTGAAAAATGTGTTGCTGGAAAAGCGCAGCAGGTCAGGCAGCATCAAAGGAGCAGGAGAATCGACGTTTCGGGCATAAGCTCTTATTCAGGAATGAGGAGGGTGTGCCAAGCAAGCTAAGATAAAAGGTAGGGAGGAGGGACTTGGGGGCGAGGCATTGGGAATGTGATAGGTGGAAGGAGGTTAAGGTGAGGGTGATAGGCCGGAGAGGGGTTGGGGGTGAAGGAGTTGGGGGCCTCACTAACGATGTTATCTGGTATGGTTATGAAACACCTGAAAACAAGCATTCCAGCTCAGCGAGCCAACTTACAATTAGGCAGTTTCTGTCAGCCATTTTGGCACCTCTGCCTTTACAATCTCTCTTGAAAACAACCAAAGACAACAAAACCTTGTCAAAGGTTATCACAGGTATGAAGTCTGTTAATCCTGAAATTAATTTATGCCTTGATCTGCTCTTCAAGTACTCATAGAGTCTTAAAATGATAGAGTTCTACAGCACAGAAACCAGCCCTTCAACCCAATTTGTTCATGCCACCCAGTTTTCAATATTAATTTGCCTGTGTTTGGTCTATATCCCTCCATACCTATCCTATCCAAGGACATGCTTTTTTTATTTATTCACGGGTTGTAGACATTACTGACTAGGCCAGCATTTATTGCCCATCCCTAATTGCCCAGAGGGCAGTTAAGAGTCAACCACATTGCTGTAGATCTGGAGTCACATGTAGACCAAACCAGGTAAAGATGACAGTTTCCTTCCAGCAATGACATTCGTGAACCAGATGGGATTTTCCAACAATTGACAATGGATTCATGGTCATTATGAGACTGTTAATTCCAGATTTTTATTAAATTCAAATTCCACTATCTGCCATGGTGGGATTCGAACCCAGCTCCCCAGAACATTATCTGGCTCTCTATGGTAACAGTCCAGTAACAATACTACTCAACCAATTTTTCCTAAATAACAAATTTGTACTCGCTTCCATCACCACCACCTCTGGCATCCAGTTCCAGACACTCACCACCCTCCGTCTGAAACAATTAATCCTCTGGATCATTTTGTATCACCTTAAACCTATATCCTCCAGTTTTGGATTCCTCTACCATAGGGGAAAAGCTGTTGGCTATCCACCTAATGTTCTCTGGATCTATAATATCATTCTCTGTAAGAATAACTGTATTTATTACATGAAATCATTCCTTGGAATAGCAAGTAAGATTTTCAGAGATGCCCTCTCAGAAATATATATAATTTTTAAAATGTATTCCTTTGTGGGATGAGATGTAGTTGGCTGGCCAGCATTTATTGCCTGTATTTATTATTTGATCTGTGAGGGAAATCTGCATATGTTCCTTAAAGAGCTGTAATCTTGTGATGATGTCACTCGCTACCCAGTTAAAAATCACACAACACCAGGTTATAGTCTAACAGGTTTATTTGGAAGTACAAGCTTTCGGAGCGCTGCTCCTTTGTCAGGTAGTTCTGGCTACCTAATCCATCTTCAACTGATTACTTTCTATTTCATGCTAAAGATCATTTTATTTAAAGTAGTGTGCAGTTTATGTTTCTTTCTTTCTCTTATTTAGTTTGTTACTTGATCCATTTATTTCTTCTTCTTTGGCTCTTCCATTACTTTATTTTCCAATGTTGCGGCTCCTTTAATGTTGTCTTTGGGACTGTGTCTTTAAGAAAGTGGTGGTAGGTCACTCCCCTGAAATGGTGTTCATGCCAAATAAGGACTGATGTTTCACAAAACGTCATGCCAGAAAAGCACCTATTAATATTGGGGTGGCATGGTGGCTCAGTGGTTAGCACTACTGCATCACAGCACCAGGGTCCCAGGTTCAATTCCAGCCTTGGGTGACTGTCTGTGTGGAGTTTGCATGTTCACCCGATGTCTGTGTGGGTTTCCTCCCACAGTCCAAAGACATGCAGGTCAGGTGGATTGGCCATGCTAAGTTGCCCATAGTGTTAGGTGCATATGTCAGAGGGAAATGGGTCTGGGTGGGTTACTCTTTGGAGGGTCGGTGTGGACTGGTTGGGCCGAAGGCTGTTTTCACACTGTCGGGAATCTAATCTAATAGTTTAAAAGGATCACCTATTAATAGTTAACAAGAGGGCTCTAGATGAAGCTTTTGGCTGCTCAGTTTACTTTTAAGCCTACAATCAGATTGATACTTCTTTGTGCAAACGAAATGCAGGGCTTCTGACTGGATAGGACTCGAAGGTGAAAAGAGTGTCCTGGCTATTTAATTTGTACATCTGCATTCATATAATGTTAGTTGTCCAAATACTTCGAAGTCCAGGGACATTGTCTAGCTGACCTTCAGTAATGTTTCCAATTCTGCAAGTAAGATATCTTTTATAAGTAGTTGCTGCAATTTAGCATCGAGCTGCTATCATAATCTGATAAGTCCTCATGATCTGCCATAGATTCAGTGATGGGTTGTTTACTTTCAACAGGGTACCTGATGAGGCATTAGGTATGTTAGCTCCTGTAATATAAACTAGACATGGGTATTGTAGCACTTAAAGATTCAATAGACATTTATTACAGCCCTTAATATCTACATATATTAAAATAAAGGGCATGTCTGAGCTAGTACTGAGCAATTTGGTTACAGCCTGCTCTCAGCTCCCTGCAGCATGTCATACTGCAAGTGGCCTTAGTATGATGGAGTCTGAGACCTATATATCTTCAAGTCACATACTGTCGTACAGTGATGCTACCATGAGCACAGTTTCTTGAAGCTATGTTGCATATCAACCGTAAGACATGCAACAACAACCTCTGTCTCGGGTCCTTTATGATCCTTGGTCTCTGGGGGTGTTCTTCCAGAACCGCAACCTCCACATGTTGCTGGTGACTGCAAGAGCTTCTGGCGTCAGTATGGCCAACAGCTCTTGTTGGGTGTGACTTCTGTCCCTTGGATACTTGATTCTGGACCACCCATATGCCCAATGCCCAAGTTGGCATGTGATTCAGCAGACCGTCTTTGGATAAAGCAGTGTGGGTCTCTTGCCAGTTTTCCAGCAGGCATCTAGACCCCAACACCTCAGAAAGACTCTGTCTGTACACCCTGTTTCTCCCTCTATGAATCTACACAACTAGCATGATTGCAAGACCTTATTTCCATGAGTGTTGATAAAAATTTCAAATGTGTATTCATCAATTTAGAGTCATGGCATCACACAGCATGGAACAGACCCTTGAGCATAACTTGTCCATGCTGACCAGGTTTCCCAAACTAAGCTAGTCTCATTTGCGTGTATTCCTCTAAACCTTACGTATTCATTTACCTTTCCATGCGTCTTCCTCTGGCAGTTCGTTCCCTATAAACACCACCCTCCGTATGAAAATGTTGAAATGTCTAATACTAGGAGGTATGCATTTAAAGTGAGAGGGTCAAATTCGAAGGAGATGTGAGGGGTATTTTTTTTTCACAGAGAGTAGGAGTTTGGAACAAGCTGCCAAGGGTAGTGGTGGAGGCAGGTAAGATAGGGGCTTTTAGGGGAATTTTAGATAAGCATGTGAATATACAAGGAATGGAAGTATTCAGGGTAGGTTGAAGAGATTTGTTTAATTTGATATCATGTTTGGCACAACATCATGGGCCAGTGGGCCTGTTCCTGTACTGTACTGTTCAGTGTTCTATGTACCTTTAAAATATTTCCCCTCGCACATTAAATTTATGCCCTCTAGTTTTGAACTCCTCAACCCTATGAAAAAGACTTTGGCTATTCGCCTCCTTTATGCCTCTCATGATTTTATAAACCTCTATAAGGTCACTTCTCAACCTTCAATGCTCCAGGGGAAAAATTCCCAGCCTATCCAGCCCCTTCTTATAACTCAAACTGTCTAGTCCTGGTAACATCCTTGTAAGTCTTTTCTGCACCTTTTGATAACACCCTTCCAATAGCTTAAATTAAACATCTATCACAGTCCACTGACACCAACCACACCTCAAATACTTCCAGAGTCTTTCAAGCATGGCTAAAAGATTTGAAAGATTGCCAAAAGATCAGGAACACGCGCAATCTTTGGGTGTGAGAATCCACATCCCATTATCTCATGCTGTTTCACATGTGGCCTGTCTCAGTAAGTTTTTGAATGAGTATTGGGTACATTAGAGAGGTCATTAGTAATATTCTGTTTTCTGTTATCCAAGAGCAAACTGTGTACCTATCCCTTGTGGATAATAAAGTCTGACTGTGTTAAAATTAATCAATTTATGTATATCTATGTTTTGTCACACATCTGCACATGTTTGTATTTTCAATGAAAATTCCTTTATACAAACTTATAGAATGCAAGATGCACTGCACCAACTTGTTAAAGTTGTGTTAACAGCACCTTCAAGGCCTGGGACTTTTACCACCACAGAGGACAAGGGCAGCAGATACATGAAATTATGAGCTCCACTTCCGAGTCACTCATCATCCTGACCTGGGTCTACATCAGCATTCCACTGTTGATGGACAATAATCTTGGAGCTTTCTACCTGACAGGATTGCACCATAAGAACTGCAGCAATTCAAGATGGCTCACTAACCATTTGAAGGGCAATTAGTGATGAAGAACAAATGCTGGCTGAGCCAATGACATGCACAGTGTGAAAAGGAATGAATATTAATTATTGGAAGCACTCTTTACAAGCTACAACTATCCATTTGTATCATTAGCAACATCTTGTAATTAAATGTGATAGGTTTATATAGATAGTTCCCCACTGTAAATGTGGACAGTGTCGCTTGCAATGAATATATTGTTTTAAAAATTAAAGCATGCATGACTTCAAAAAAAGAGTGAGTATAAACTGTGTGCCCTGATTCTATAGATGGTGACCTGTGAGACAATTTCATCTAAAGTTTACACTTAGTTAGAATCCCCTTTCAGGGAGACCAAATCTTGCACTAAAATCCAAGTAATGATAGGTAATGAATTTTGCTCTGTTAATATACCACTCTGTCATTCTACAATCTAGCTACCTGTTCACTACAAATTGCTTGAAGTACTTGGCTTTTTACAATGTGCTACTTTATCTTACAGCAATCTTTTCAGGTTCAATGCAAAGGTTTGAATGTGGTTAGTGATTTTTGAGAAGATTTGTAGCTCGGGTTGATGATAAGTATGTAAGTTAACGTACCACCAGCGCTTCACCGCTGAGTGTAGTATTACACAAAACACATAAACTCATCATTGCAGGGCTACAGGGAAAGAGGAGTTTAGTGGAACTAACTAGATGGAACTTTCAAAGAGCTAGCACAGAAGTAATATTTCAGTGCTATAGCAATTCTATGAATGTGATTAATTGCAGATGTTAAATTGTTTGTTATTTATGCCCTTTAAAAGATCAATTAAAGTTTTGAAGTAAGGGCTTCAGTCTCCCAAAGCCAAGGCTTGGATTTGAAATTTATGTCCAGAGTGATGTGGATTTTAGCTGCTTTCATTTCATGGTATTTTTAACATAAATAGTGTTCATTTTCACTGACTGTATTAGTGCCAACCAGGAGGTGAAATGCTGGTTTTTCTTAATTCTTTCTGAAAACTCAAACTCGCAACAATAAGTATTGAACGTCTATGCTGCCGTTAAGGCATGTTACAGACAAGAATGGACACAGGAGCAAAATTTTTTGCATGAATTTTGTTCTGGTTTGTCCCAGTTCTGAAAATAAGCTTATGTCTTTCTGTAGACTAACAATGGTGGGATGAAATGGACACTCCTCATCAGTAGGAATAAAAGTGATCACTTTTTTTTCCGCTGGACTATAAACTAGAAAACAAGAAATTATAGACAATAGACAATAGGTGCAGGAGTAGGCCATTCAGCCCTTCGAGCCTGCACCACCATTCATTATGATCATGGCTGATCATCCTCAATCAATATCCTGTTCCTGCCTTATCTCCATAACCCTTGATTCCACAAATTGCACTGTCTTATATCTAAAAGGTCCAGGAGAGTTTTTGCAAATTGAAGGTCAAGTGATATTGTATGATGTACAGTCACACAAGACAATGTTACTTGTTGGTGCAGTGAGGTGCATATTTTATGAGACAGATTAGCACTTGTAGCGAAGGAAAACTTGCCGACAATAGCCTTCAGCTCGGTCCAGCTGCAATTTGTTACAGATGTGTGGTTGCAATGCACACAGAGTCATCCTGAACTCCATAAAGAAGAAGCATCTCACCATCTTTCAGTGCATGAAAAAGATAAGGTTCTGAAAATATAAAGTTTTAAACCAAGTAAAGGCTTAGGTCCACCCAATCAGCTGTTGAATCAAAGACTGGCCACCATTCTATAGACACCATTATGACAGAAAATCACAAGAATTGCGAGAAACAAATAGCTTTGTGGTCTGGATACTTGAATTACAGAATTTGTTTTTCCCAGTCTATACCTTTTCACTCACAATACTTGAGTCAAACTGTATGTTTTTGTCTTTTTTGTGAATGTGGGGTGTTGAAGGGTATAACGTAAGTTGCACCATGCTACATCAAGAGCACTATTCTACATCAATGTCACAGATACAGCACGAGCCTGCAGCTTATCTGGTAAACAGATTTGCATGCCCTCCAACTAAACAGCCATGTGTGAAAGTCAAAGGGATTAATCCTTAGTGGAGTTAGGGGTCTACAGACTGTCAGGAAAGAGCTTGTTCAATACCAGTCTAAGGCATGGGTGACAATTAATCAAATATTTTCTCTTACCTTACTCTAGGGTCTGAATTTTGGCAGTCCAGGAATTAGATCACAGTCAGTCCCTCAGATGTCACCAGTCCAGGTCTTACAGATTAATCAGTCCAGGAGCTGCTCTGCACTCAGTCAGGCCTGTCCTCACAGGTCAGTCCTAGAAATGGGTCATGGTCAGTGCTGTGGGTTAATGCATTGTGAAATGGGTGCTTATCAAAGGGCAGTGAAAGGTTGTTCTGAAAAAAGTGGAAAACTCAAGTGTGGGAACAGTTTGCATTGCACTGGGTCACTGAGGAATGACTACAGTGAATGGGGCAGTTAAAAATCGAAAGGTGGGAGCTCATAGAGCATTGGAGCAGATGAGTAGGCACTGGCATAACCAACCAGGGCATGGCAATTCATAAAGAATTGGGCTTAGGAGGACATTTAGTGAGATTAATGATTATATAAAGGGATTGGGAGCCTCTGAAAGGCCATTGGAGACATTGGGAACAGCAACATAAAAGGGAACATGAAGAATGGCT
Organism: Hemiscyllium ocellatum; assembly: GCF_020745735.1. Lineage (NCBI taxonomy): Eukaryota > Metazoa > Chordata > Chondrichthyes > Orectolobiformes > Hemiscylliidae > Hemiscyllium > Hemiscyllium ocellatum. The sequence continues at coordinate 51,511,733 of NC_083423.1, forward strand.
GGAGACATCATCTTGCCTTGCAGGTAGAGCTGAGGACACAAACTTGAACCTTGCCCTCTTTGTTCCAAACTCAGGTGTAATATAATGTGGGTACCCACTGCAAGTAGGTTACTGCATCACCTCTCTGAGGGGCAGAGCAAAATTCTTTAAATGTGAGATTCTTCCAGGGGCAATTGCTCTAATTAAACATCTAATACTTCAGGAATGCCATCCATCTTCATCGCTGGTCATGCATTGCCAATGAATGTGCACTACAAATGATGGCCTCTAGCAATCCAGATTATTGCCTTGTGCACATTAATTGCCTCCTTGTCATGCTAACTAATCAACTCTAATCTGATGCTAAATTAAACGTATTATCTGGGCTTGACATTTCTGAAACACATTTCATAGCTTATACCTTAAGCCAATGTTTCAGAGCTATCACATTCATACAGGGAATTCTGAACTTCAAGTACTTGGCCTGTGATGTTCAAGGATGTCTTTTTTCAATGGGTGTGGTAATAATCTGGCTATGATGCTGCCTTACTGCCAGAATTCCACTCCTCCATGTGTCGTGAACACCATGCAACTTTCATTTGGATAAACATACACAACTCAGAGACCCTGGCAAAGCCTCCATGTCACATTGTGTCAGGACATAATGTGAGGCTTCTTTGTAAATGAGGTGAGGGTTCAGGAGTACCATTTGTGAAATATTCAGAACAGTAATTTGGGGATATATTTGCAGAATCAGAATTTTTCAGTGCAGAATGAGGCCTCCAGCCCGCTACGTATGTACTGGCTCCCTGAAAATCTTGACACAGTGCCGAACTACCCTGTGCGTTGTTTCTATTTAAATCAGTATCCAATGCCCTCTTGAATGCCTTAATTGAACCTGCCTCTACTGTTATTTCAGGCAATGCATTCCTGATCTGAACCAATCACTGTGTAACAATGGTTTGCCTCACCTCACATTTTGCAAAGCACTTTCAAACTGTGCCTTTTGGTTCTCAATCCTTTCATGAAGAACGGCAGTTCCTTCCTTTCTCCCCTGTGCAGCCCCTCATGATTTTGAAACTGTCTACCCAAATCTCCCCTCAGCCTTCTGAGATTTCTGATTTGTATCCTGCTACATACCTAATGAATCAGGAAAATGGAGATAGAGCTCGAAAAGTGGTGCAGAGGTAGATGATTAGCTATGGTTGCTATGAATGGTGAGGTGGGCTTGATGAGTCTCCTCCTGTTTCTATTTCTTTTGTTCTTCTGAACATTCGTCTGAATGTAAATGATAGATTCAAGCATACGCCAATACTTTTCATAGAACAGAATCCCCACAATGTGGAAACAGGCCATTTGGCCCAACAAGTCCACACCAACCCTTTGAAGAGTAAACCACCCAGACTCATTCCCCTACCCTATTACTCTACATTTACCCCTGACAAATGCACCTAACCTACACATCCCTGTGACACTATGGGCACTTTTGCCAATCCACCCAACCTACACATCCTTGGATTGTGATGGAAACCGGAACACCCAGAGGAAACCCGCACAGACACGGAGAGAATGTGCAAAGTCCACACAGACAGTTGCCCGAGACTGGAATCGAACCCGAGTCCCTAGTGCTGTGAGGTAGCAGTGCTGACCACTGAGCCATTGTGCCACCTGTATGTCCTTAATCTTTTTGAACTCCTGTTCTGAACACTCTGTTGGGGTGGAAGCCTTGTTCACAGGCTGTTCTGAGGCCTTTCTAGGCGTATCCAAACTTCTCCATTTTCCTTGATTCACGTATGAAGTAACCTGAGGAAGTGAAGCTCTTTCGTTTTGCTGTTTACCGACAGAGATTGGAATGAGGACAGACAGGTGGAACTCACAGAATAAGAGTTCCCTGAATGGGGCTGTTAATCTGATCCAATCAGGGAGTCCTGGCTGACAGATATAAACAGGAATGTCTGGGATTCTGCTCACCCTAGGAGCTGGCTCTGAGCTAGCTGGGTTAGTGTCATGTATTATGTACATGTAAATGAAGGGAGAGTTGGTGACATGGTACTAGCCTTCAGGGAGTTATTTCATTGCCATCAAGAAGATGAAATTTATTATAAAGATTCATCTGAACTTTACTGTACAAAGCACTGGGAGAAAGTGAGGACTGCAGATGCTGGAGATCAGAGCTGAAAATGTGTTGCTGGAAAAGCGCAGCAGGTCAGGCAGCATCCAAGGAGAAGGAGAATCGATGTTTCGGGCATGAGCCCTTCTTCAGGAATCAAAGCACTGTACAAAGTGTTTCTGTACAAAGCACTGGCCTAGAATTTACAACAAGCACATCTGAATGATGCGACTTTGAAACACAAGCTTGGAACAATATTCACTTTCTGGGTCTTAAATATGTCTTGCCGGTAAAATTGATACTACTATGGGTCATAAATACAGTAATTACTTGTGTTTTAAAGTAATACCTGTAAATCCAAAACTGATACAGTAAAAATATCAATTTTACTGTACTAAATCTAAAAGAGAAATCAGGAAAAGGGGTCTTTAGGCAGAGTGAATATAGAATGTGAAAGTTGCTACCACAGGAGGTGGTTGAGATAAATATTCCAGAAAAATTTTGATGAGCATATGAGGGAGGAAAGGTGTGCAGGAATGTTGAGTTAAGGTTAAGATCAGATCAGCCACGAGTGGCCAAGCAGGGCTGAAGGGCTGAATGGCCTACCCTTGTTCTGTTTGTATGTAAAATAATGGAAGAATATGTTAGTGGGTTTGATGAAAATAGTTGGAAGCATAAACAATAGCATAGACAAGTCAGTTTGAATGGTCTGCTTTTGCATTTTAAATGGTTTGTACTACATTACAACAACATCTGTTAAAGGAGATGTTTCTTACAGTACTGCTCAGTTTTATTTATCTTAGCCAGACAGTTCATGCTATACTTTATGTCAAGCATGTGAGCTTGATAACTGAAATCCATCAGCTCCTTTAACTGGGGCCACGTGGTAGTTGTAAAAGTGATTTGTTTTAAGACTGCAGTCTGAATTGTCCAGAACAGTCAATGACAGCTCTGCACTTGTCGGTCTTTGGCATTGCTAAAAATAGAATGTTTAAGTCGCCATTTCCAACATCAATTTTTGAGGTCACTTTTCTGACCATATCCAGCTTTATTTGTATTTGATATTTTACAGATAAAACAATGAAGTATTTTCATTGTCCTAAAGCTTAGTTTCCTGGGTGTTTTCATTGTCAACAATTTCCCATTTCATTGCGCGTAACCTAGGGAGTGTGTTCTCACACAGCTCCATGTTGGAACCTATGTCTGACCATTGACTGCATTACTGAACCCACTGAAGATGTGGGAACCTGTATAATTCTCACATGGGTTTCAGCCTTTGCTGGAAGACAAAATCACTGACACTTCAAAGTACTTAAAAAGTATAGTTTTCTAGCCAATCACTTCCTTATACATGTTACATACTTTGGGCAGACTTTTCCCCTCCCTGGTGTGGTGTGAATAATGGTGAGGGTGGTGCCAAAACAGGACACAAATGAAAAAGCCACCTTTTTAATATGCAGAAAGACCCATGTGATTTTCTTCTCAAGCCTTAAATGGTGACTTCAGAATCTTGCCCTTGAAAGGTGATGTGACGGTCAAAATAGCACAACGATGCCTCTACCTCCTCAGACGGCTAAGGAAATTTGGCATTTCCGCTAAAGACTCTTACCAATTGTTATAGATGCACAATAGAAAGAATTACATCCAGATGTATCATGGCTTGGTTCAGCAACTGCTTTGTCCAGGACTGTAAGAAAGTACAGGTAGTTGTGAAAATAGCCCAGTCTGTCACGAAAGCCAACTTTCCAAACATTGACTCCACCTGTACTTCTCGGGGAGGCATTGACTCCATTGATACTGCCTCAGGACGGCAGCCAATATAATCAAAGACCCCTCCCACCCTGGTTATAATCTCTTCCCACCTCTTCCATCGAGCCGGAAATACAAAAGCTTCTTCCCTGCTGTTATTAGACTTATGAGTTGATCTCTCTAATTTCAAATTTAATGTTAATTTTGGACTTTGTGCACATTCTCTGCAGCTGTAATATTGTACAGGTAGTTCTTCTATAACGCAATGGTTGTGTTCTTGTGTAACCCCACATTATAGAAACAGCACTTAAAGTGTTGGTGATGTAATTACAACCACCATACATTTTAAAAGTCCACACTTTAGAAACGGTGTCCCCAATTCATCAATCATGCTACAGGGAATTTGTGTTATCAAAACGTGCATTATAGCAGAACGACCTATATTCCTCGCTCTGTTCTATTATCCTAATATACTTTGGTATGATATAATCTCCTGTGCAGCATGCAAAACAAAACTTTGCACTGCATCTAGGTGCATGTGACAATAATAAATCAGTTCAAATCAAAAAGTTGTCTATCTTACTTCCATGCATTTGAATTGACCCATCTGGCCTTATTGACATCCATATCTATTTTCAGTAAAACCCCAAATGGTTCACTAATGCCCTATAGGAAGGGAAACTGCCATGCTTACCTGGTCTAGTCTTCAGACCCACAGCAATGTGGTTGACTCTTAACTCCCCTCTGGGCAAATAGGGTTGGGCAATAAATGCTGGCCTAGCCAGCAGCACCCACACTCCGTGAATGAAAAGATAATTTCTCCCCTACCATGAAACACAATGGTGCATAAACCTGGCGAAAAAAACAGAGCGGGTACCTGGCAGGCTGTAGTTTGTCTTGACCACTATATAACTGTTTTTCTGTCCAGCCTCCCTACAATCTTCATGGGCACCATTCTGTTCAAACTCTATCCTCACAAGTGGGCATCAGCCGATCATCAGCCCAACTTCAACATCATGTCCACTCTCAGACAAACTCTGACATGACTTCAGGCCTTCAACACTCTATTTTGGAAGTCATTAACCCACATGACCTGCATGCATTTCTCACTGGGACAACCATGCATCTACGTAAGACTCATTTACACTGACATAGATATGCAAGCTTCTTATGAACATTAGCTTGGATTCTAGATGATTACCTCATGGTGTTATTGATAGACTATTAATCCAGATATTCAACTGATTTTCTGGGGTCCCAGGTTCGAATCCCACCAGGGCAGGTGGTAGAATTTGAATTCAATAAAAGAATCTGGAAATAAGAATCTACTGATGACCGTGAAACCATTGTCAATTATTGGAAAAACCCATCTGGTTCTCGAGTGTCTTTCAGAGAAGGAACTCTGCCATCCGTACCTGATCTGACCTACATGTGACTCCAGACCCACAGCAATGTGATTGACTCTCAATTGTCCTCTCGCGAGCCATTCAGTTGTGCTAATTAGCACAAAGTCACAAAGAAATGAAACCGGAGGGATTACCTTGCACCAACATAGGCACAGGAAAAGATAATGGCAGCTTTCACTGTCGCTGGGTCAAAATTCTGGAACTCCCTCCACTAGGGCATTGTGGGTCAACCCACAGCATGCAGACTGCAGGGGTTCAAGAACACAGTTCACCCTCACGTTCTCAAGGGCAACTAGGGACAGCCAGCGATGCCCACATCCCACAACAAAAATTAATGAAAATCACTTCGCATTTATTGACTTTAATGCTGATTTTAGAGGCAATCACCCTTCAGCTGGGTGACATAATGCAATGTCTGGAGCACTCAGATTCAGGCTGAGGGCCTTTGTGGATTAACTTGGTGTTTTGGCACGAAATGAGAGGCAGGCAACTTTGGTGATGGTGGGGAGCACTGAACAGTCAGACAGATAGGGGTGGACATGTCACAAGCAAATTAACATCAATTTCAGAGCTGTGCTGTGTCAGCAGCTTATGGAAGCATGTGCTTCTAAAAAACGGACATATGTTAAATACAAAAAGGAACAGTCCTTAGAGGAGTGAAAAAAGGTCTCCAGTCAGTCAAGGGACTCATCTGATGGCACTACAGAGGACTGGATACAGTCAGTCCTGAGGGTCAAGTGTAAACAGCCTGAAGATTATTGGTAGGTCTGTTAGGGTACTGTTGGGATATCTGCCCGCTCAGTTTGAGGGAGGGGGAGAGGCAATTTTTCTGCACTGAGACAATGGGAGGGATTTTGTGCCGTGGAAGTGGATGTTACAGCAATTAGTGGTCATGCATGGGCAGGAAAAGTGGAGAGTGAGTGAGTAGGAAGCACAGAGGACAGAAGGGTTACTGATTTGGAAGGATGGGGTAGGTGTGATGAATTTCTGATGAAGGACTCCTGCCCGAAATGTTGATTTTCCGGCTCCTCAGATGCTGCTTGACCTGCTGTGCTTTTCCAGCACCACTCTAATCTTGACTCTAATCTCCAGCATCTGCAGTCCTCACTTTCGCCTGGGTGTGAGCCCCGTATGATCCCTTACTTCAATATGACCATGGCTGATTATTTGTCTCTGTTCCTCTCCCCCTTCCATTCCCTGTATCCCTTCATGCCCTGACATATCAAAAATCTATCTTTTTCATGCATCCTTAAATATGCATATGCAGAGTGGACATGGTGCATGCAATACTGAGATTTGCAGTCCATGAGCCTTGGTGAGAGTTGTGTGCAGTGACAGAGTTAGAGTGAGCATTGATCCTGTAAGTGTGAGGTAGCAGAAGTGGCGTTTACCACTGTAGAGCACAGAAGATCAGTGACCTTCCTGCATTGCTGGCTGTGTGTTTTCACTTGGAACACAACACTAACCTGCTTCTGCCCAGGTTGGCTGGCTCCACTCCTGCCCGAAACATCGATTCTCCTGCTCCTCGGATGCTGCCTGATTTGCTGTACTTTTCCAGCACCGTACACTCATGGCTGGCTACATTGGCCTGGTGTACTTCAATGAAAAGCAAAAAAAAATGGAGAGCCCTCCTCTCCACCCGACTGACCACGAGGACCTGCAGATGCCTGTCCTGGAAGTAGGCAGTGAGCTTGCCTGTCCTCTGAGCTATTTTCAGGGTCAAGTATCACAGTTTGGGGGTAGTTCCTGTCTTGTAGTGTCTAAGGAGGACAATCCCAGCAGGGGAGGGTACTGCCTTCCTGCTCGCTGCATGATCCCCTGAAAAATGTGCCTAGCAACTCGGATCCATAATTAATGAGATGAAAAGCAGGTGTATATGTGAGAAACAATGTCCCGCGTTAACAGCTGGTAACTACTAATGCACTTAGACATTCCTAATTTAATGTGTCTTAAGGGTTGTCCACCAGTCTGCCAAGCCGCTCAGGTTAAATGCCAAAGATGTCTGGGTGCTGATGTTAAGTCACCATCAGAACAGAATCATAGAATCCCTACAGTGTGGCAACAGGCCATTTGGGCCAACTGGTCCACACCGATCCTCTGAAGAGTAACCCATCCAGACCCATTTCCCTACCCTATTGCCCTACATTTACCCCTGACTAATGCATCTAACCTCCATATCCTTGAACACTAAGGGCAATTTAGCCTGACCAATTCACCTGACGTACACATCTCAGGACTGTGGGAGGAAACCCATGCAGACACAGGAAGAATGTGCAAATTCCACACAGACAGTCATCCAAGGCGGGAATTGAACCCAGGTCCCTGGTGCTGTGAGGCAGCAGTGTTAACCACTGATCCTGAGAATATGCATAAAGCTGAACCTACCTCTCCCCACTGATGAGGAAAATATCCACCCCTGGTATCTGTTTGAAGCAAAAACAGTCAAAGTCAGAGCAAAGGGACATCCCCACACCCAAGTCTCGATCTCTCACAGGTTTGGCTGTAAACTGACTGGTCCATGAGCAAGCTGCCTCCTTCCTGACAACAAACTTCAAGACACTAGGCACTTAGAACAAGGCTGCGTAACCTAGGGTTTCTCAGACATGGTTAGGAGACAGTGTAGGGTTCCTGGAAAGTTCCCTGAAGAGTGTTTTTGTTGAAGAGATGAGTTTGAATGGGCAACGTTTGTTCATCAGCCTGGAGAGATCTCAAACACATGGTTCAAGAGATTATGGAGATCATCAGCCTAAGGATTTTCAGTATTGAACTTGGAATAGCCTGTACTAATTAGCTCCTTTTTAGAGGGTTCTTGTGGCATAGTCTCTACCTAGGATCAGGAGGCCTGCTCCTGAGGTGTGACATAACATCTCTGAATAGAAAATGCCGACTGGAAGTGGAGTGCACCTCAGCCTTATCCATCATCCAATATGACTACGGCTGACCTTTCATCTCAATTCCACTTGCCCTTTCCACTCCCCCACCACCCCTTCATTCCCCAAGGGATCAAAAAACGTGTCTCTTTACATCTTTAAACATTCATGTTGCTGGAGCTTTCACAAGGTTCTGAGGTAGAAATTTTCAAGAATGCACAAATCTCTAAGTGAAGAGATTCTCTGTATTTGAAATTTTGAAATTTTAAATAATTGGCCCCTTAACCTGAAATTGCATGCCTGTGTTGCGATTCCCCAGCCAGGGGAAATACCTGCTGAATATCCATCCTGTCAAACGTGGCTCATTAGTGAGATAATTTCTCATGGTTCAGGATTGGGTGTGAAATCCAAATGGAAGTTTATTTCTCAGAATACGTCCTATCATCTGGCTTCTCCAGGCTAGAAGGGAACAGGGCTGGCCTCGGGAAGTGTCGTACTCCCAGAGACAATCCATTTTCTGAATCTGTGCTCCATGTGTTCAAGTTGTCAACCATGGAGAGTTGCTTAGCCAGAGATGGGAACATTTACGGAACAAAATGCTTCAGTTGCAGTTACATCTGATCCTACTGAGGAACAATGGTGTGGCTTGTTGCAAGGTTTTCAATCAGTCATTAAAACCAGTTCACAGACATTTCACCTGTCAGTTTCAGTCAATGGGAGAGAGGATGTCAGAGATGCTGCTAAAGTGCTGATAGCACTGAGGAGCTGCGGGCCTTTTGAAATCCTAGGAGCCGTTTGGTGCAGCTGAGAGTGAAGGCTCATGGAGTCAGAGTCATACAGTGCAGACAAGGCCCTTCTGCCCATCTAGTCTGAGCTGACATGACTACAGCTAAAGGCATGCTCAACCCAACTTCCTGCACTGGTCCTATAAGGCCCAAGGTGTGACATTCCGTGAGTGGCTCTTTCTCTATCTCCAGTCGGCCTCATAACTTACATCAGCAGCTAAGCTTGGCTGTATCAGCTCTCTTTTAAAACAACACATTTTGGAATCACAAGTTAAAAATGTTTATAGTCAGTGGAGCCCTGACCCTGATTGTGACAGTATCAAACCTTCTTCTTAGATATCATGGCATTGCTTGCTGCTCATCACCACACATGAGAATCAGATTCCTTTGTATAAACTTTGAGGCTATATCATATCATGGCTGTTGATACAATTCAAAGGTGAGAGACCTGGTTACTTAGCCTTTCACTTCCTGTTCCTCTATTGTGACAAACTATAGGTGTGACTACATTCACATATTCTTATTTAACAAGGATTCAGGATGCAATCAATGTAAACTGGATGACTCAAAACTGGGACTGATTTTATTAAGTATAACAAATATACTCTAAAATATTCAAAAGATTTAAACAACGTTTCATTTATTTTAAATTGTGTTACCTTGAGTCCACAACCTTGAAAAGTACAAAGTAATATAACATTGACGAATAATTTTACAGATATTGTTAAATGTGTGAACAACCTGCCATGCACAGGAGCATCAAAGGCCTACATGAGTAAGTAAAGTTCCCTTGATTCTTGAATGATAGTATGCTCCTTGTTTATATGGGTAAAAAATGAGGTCTGCAGATGCTGGAGATCACAGCTGAAGATGTGTTGCTGGTTAAAGCACAGCAGGTTAGGCAGCATCAAAGCAAATAATTAGACAATTGTCAAAGAACACTGATCAGAGAAAAATAAGAGAGTGTACAAATCTAAGTGGAGAGTTCCATATTGTATCTCACTATTTGTGATTGCTTTCCTTTATTAAACTGCTATGTTTTGCTTTGTTGGATCTGAAAGGATTATTGTTGACTTTGAGTGTCATAAGGTACCATCCACTGGGATAATGTCGTGAGGTGTGGTGGGGAGAGTAACTCTGGACATGAAAAGAGTCATAATGTATACCATGTCCTTGTAATGTGCAAAGAATTGCAGAGATACAATTGTTACAAAGTGGAGGTCGACAGCCCTCTGATAATTAAAACCAAACACCCAGAGAAGTAAACTTGCCTTGTAATCTGATAAAAGAAGTGTGACAAGGGGTGTCACCTACCTCTCACACCCCAATCTGTTGTAAAGGAGTGGTTAAATGAAATGGAATCCTTTCACTCACTCTACAATTAACAAGTAGCAATTTATCTAACTCCAACCGTGACCAAATTAACTGAATTATTAACAAACTGGACAATTCCTCCCTAACTACTACCTAGTCTCCAACTGAACTAAATTCTATTGGCATGCTGTTTCAATAATACAGGTCTACCTGATATAAATCCAAAAAAATAAGAAAACAGTAAGTTTAAAGTTAGTCTCTCAAAATTAAGCAAAAATACATCTTCCAGAAGGCTCCTCGTCCTCTCCACTGATTCTGCTGTCGGGGATATTTTCTCTGTAATTCTTCTGTTCTGAACGCCTTTCTCCATTGAATTCTGGGGTCAGAAATACTTGCTAAATGTGCGATGTATCTTTATGAATAGATGGGGTTTTTTCTGACAGCGTGGAGATTTCTTCTCTCTTCAGGTGGCAATTGGCTCTCTCCAAAATTTTCAAAAACCCCTCTCTATATACCTTCTATGAAACATCAAATCCTTATAATGTAATTGGGTTCACGTTGTCAACACCATCAGATTTAAATTCAATAGGCTTTCAGTATTTTGGGTCTAGTTTAAAGTATCAGCCCTCTCTTAAAACAACACATTTTGGAATTACAAGTTAAAAATGTGATTAATGACTAAATTCAAACTAGTGGCCAAAGCATCAAAATAAGCCTAAGGTATCTAATCACATAGTCAATTGGTACATGTTTCCATTTTAGAACTGTCTGCATCTACAGCTGCTTGCAGACTCGTTCGTTTTACGTCGCCAAACTTTGAAAAACACTTTATCTCTTAATGGGACCACGCCTTTTTTTCACTATCATTATTATCAATAAATTCCAGCTTCATGCCTTCTACTTCATGAGTACTTTCCACAACCTTGTGACACAACAAACTATTTGTTGTTCGAGATATATTCTCCTAGTTAAATCAGAGACTATTGTCACCTACACTGAAGCACTCAGGCAGTGAAGAAATGTGTACCTAGAAATTTTTGATGACAGCAAATGGTATTTGGCTTCACTTTACACATTCTTTTGCTTTCTTCACCTACTGTCAGAGGTTCTGCACTGACTTTCTCTTCTAAGATCCCCCCTCCCATCCAGTTGTAGAGCTTCCCCGTTTGTCTGGTTTAGCTCTTGAGCTTCGAGAGTGTTTATTTGAATGGACAGTTTTCTTCCACAGCATCATTCCATGTTTGCTTGGGAGGGGTGCCTATCATGGACATCATCTCTCGTGCCTTTCTGAGTTTACACTTCCCAATTCTTCCTCAGATTCTACAATGAGTTTCCAAATCTCTGTGCTTCCTCATCTGTGAGATTGTGCCTAATTTCTGTACCTACAGCATCGTCTGAGTTACTATCATTTTGTGGCTGACTTCTATGTGCCTTACTCATTGAAACCTCTGTTCAAATCCAGAGCTGATGTAAGTGATACAAGTCAATTAAGCTGCATTTATCTTCTTTCTTGCCTTGTTCCACTTTTTCTTGTTAAAATCTAATGGTTTCAAATCCATCTCTGAATCTTCTGCTAAGGCTGGGAGTTTGATTTCTCTCCACATGCAGTGTCTGTCTGAAGGTCAGTATTCATGCACTTCTCTGGTTTTCTGCCATTGGGTCGAAGCTGATTGTGGTCAGTCCTGACTGCGGAGACTGAACCATTCCTGATGAAGGGTTTATGCCCAAAACATCAATTCTTCTGCTCCTCGAATGCTGCCTGACCTGCATTCCAGCACCACACTCTTGACTCTGATCTCCAGCCTCTGCAGTCCTCAATTTCTCCTGCGGAGAGTGAACCCACCAGCCGAGAACATTGTGCTTGAATATACAGTGATTTCCTTTAAACAGGCTATTAAAGGTCTTTCACCATGTCCAGTTCTGCCCCTGGTGCTTTATGTGATATTTTCTTCAGAGATGTCCCTGCCAGCCCAACTCAGATATTGAATCTATTGCATTACTTCAAAAATAACATCATAACTATAGTCATGGTCGGGAATGGCTGCCTGATTGAGATTCCATAATTGATCCGCAAACATATTCAGGGCTTCACCTGCACCCTGTATATTTTAGAAGAATGTTTGGGTGTTGAGATTACCCATGACATTCCACTCTGTCACTTTAACCCTTCCCTTGGGCTCAGTGTTTTAATTAGGGCAGAACCAATTATTGTTCACATGTGATATATTTGCCTAACCTTTCATCTCTCTCTCTCTCTCTCACTCTGGGTCCATGTCCATGCACTGTAATCACTACCCTCCCCTCCCCATCATTAGCACAAATGCCACCTTCCTACAGCTCTGTTCAATTCTGATGAAGGTCACTGGACTCAAAAATTAAGTCTGATTTTCTCTGTATTCATACTGCCAGACCTGCTGGGTTTCTCCAGCACTCTTGGTTTTTGTTTCATATATTCCTTTCTTTTGCGTTCCTCTTTCCCTGGTTATTTTCTGTTCTGCCTCACAATAATCAAGGCTTTTCAAAGATGTTTAATTTTCTATTCCTTCCATACCTTTAGGTGTAATTCTGCTATCTGACACTTTTGTGTAATTCTGACACCCTTGATGGTTGTCTCAAACATCAGAGACCTGTAGTTTTTTTGTCTACATTGTTATGATTAATGATAAAATTTCTGACCATGATGCCAAACTCCAGCACTCAACTTGTCGCTGACAGACTCTTCATTTGCTTCTTTCAGTAGCCCACAAATGTTCTCTGATAACACAAAGGATAGTTGACCAATCTATGTTGCTTGGTCAATAGACTTAACTCATTTGAGCAATGCAAGAGACATCCATTAATTTATCTCAATAAGTCACAAATGGAATCACTCCTGGTTGGTGGAGTTGCTGATAGTGCTGATGATTGTAGAAGTATCAAACAGGATATAGATAGATTGGCGATGAATGTATCAGAAATGGCAGATGGACAAATGCAAGGTGAGGCATTTCGGAGGATCACATTTAGGTGTGAATTATACTGTAAATGGCAGAACCCTTAGGAACCTTAGCATACAGATGCATCTGGGAGTGCAGGTCCACAGTTCCCTAAACGTGACAACACGGTTGGTCTCGGTGGTTAAGAAGATATATGGCATGCTTGCCTTCACTGGCAGGAGTATAGAGTACAAGAGTTGGCAAACAGTGTTGCAGCGATATAAAACCCTTGTTAGACCATTTTTGGAGTATTGTGTGCAGTTTTGGTCACCACACTACCAGAAGGATGTGGAAGCTTTGGAGAGAGTGCAGAAAGGGTTTACCAGGATGTCGCCTGGTCTCCCGGACATTGGCTATGAGGAAAGGTTAAAAAGACTAGGACTGTTTTCACTGGAGAGCTGGTGGCTGAGAGAAAACCTGACAGAAATCTACAAAATTATGAGAGGCACAGATAGGTTGGATCGTCAGAGGCTTTTTCCCAGGGTTGAAGTTTCAATTATAAGGGGACACTGATTCAAGATGAGAGTGGGAACATTTAAGGGAGATGTGCGAGGGAAGTTTTTCATGTAGAGAGTGGTAGGAGCCTGGAACACACTGGCAGAAGAGGTGATCGAAGCTGGCACATTGGCAACATGTAAGAGGCATCTGGGTGGTTACATGACTAGGGAAGGAATAGAGGAATATGGACTGAGTAAGGGCAGAAGGTTCGTTTTTGAGTTTAGTTAGGGCACAATGATCAGCACAGGCTTGGAGGGCCGAAGGGCCTGTTCCTGGGTTGTACTTCCCTCTTGTTCTTCTTTTGTTCTTGTTCTACCATAACCACCATAATGGCAATATAATACACATTTCTTTAACACTTTAACTCGAGGTTGTGTCTGAAGTGCTCCTTACAGCAGGTGCTAAATGCAACTCCATGCTTGTTGAGCATTTTACTGGCCTTGGGACTCAATGGATTATGTGCATGATTCAGGTGGTACAGTATTCAGTGGTTAGCACTGCTGCCTCACAGATTCAGGGACCCGTGTTCAATTCCACCCTCGGGTGACTGTCTGCCTGGAGCTTGCACATTCTCCCTGAGTCTGTTTGGGTTTCCTCTGGGTGCTCCAGTTTCCTCCCATAGTCCAAAGATGCGCAGGTTAGATGGATTGGCCAGGCTGAATTGTCCATAGTGTCCACAGATGTACAGGCTAGGTGGATTAGCCAGGGTAACAGGGATAGAGTAGGTAGGTGGGTCTGGGCTGGATCTTCTTTAGAGTGGAGCAGATGGACTGAATGGCCTGCTTCCACATTGTAGGGATTCTATAAAACTCAGGTAATCTTGACTACTCCCCACCTCCCCACTCCGCCCCTCCAAGATTAACTCCTAACAGTTGCTTCTATGCCACAAAGGATTAGGTAACATCCACTTATTTATCCATTCACTTCCTGCTCATTATTGTTGGAACCAAATTGTAACACTCACACCTATTCTCCCATGCTGAGGATGTGAACAATGTAAATTGGGGGACAATTTCATTCAGAAGTATAACGAAGCAGATACTAACAAAGCCTTTTCAGGATCTTAACCTCCATGCATCTGTGCAGTGGAAACTAGAGAATGTGGGTTAATGACTCCTGTCTCATGAAAGGAGCATATGATGTAAAAGCTGAAGTGTAATTTATTTTCATATCCAGTAGCAAAGTGTGACCTCAATCCCATAGCCAGTAAGTCTGCTGGAGGAGATCTGTAACAGTTTGCCTTAATTCACTCCCAGGATATGGGTGTCACTGGCTGGGCCAATGCTTATTGCTCATCCCTATCTGCCCTTGAGAACTACCTTCTTGAGCCAGTCCATTTGGTGTAACACTCATAAAGCTGTTATGGAGGGAATTCTGATGCAGCACAGTTCGTCCTGATTCAATATTCCTCTGAGATTTGCAGTAATGTTGTTGAGACTGCTCATCTTCGAATGTTTGTCGATTCGAATAACAAAACAAGCAAATATGGCCCCGAACATGTTTAGTCGCAGTGGATGAAGCAAACAAGTTAAAAAAGAAGAAATTTTGAATTCCCATGCAATCCAATTATCAGGAAAGCACAAACATCCTATCTGTCAAAATGATTTTAAGTCCCTTTAATAAGCATTAGCAGTCATGCTATCTAATTTCTGATTATCAATCCTGCTAAGTTTTAATAACCTTGTGTATTGTTAAAAAACAGATATGCTGTTAGCGGTTCCATCATGTAATCATCAGGACAGATGCAAGAATGACAAATTTCAAAGGGAAAAATAGCTTACACAATACTACTAAAGGTGTTGATTGGTTGGTAAATTGATTCTGACTTTATAGTGATTGAAACAAGGTCAGCCAGGTGGATCTCATTGAGTATGTGCTCCCTGATTGGGGCTGTTAACCCATGCCAATCTGGGAGCCCTGGCTGACAGAAACAAACAATAGGAGTCTCAGGGATGTTCCTCACTCTAAGGACTAGCTCTGAGCTCCATGTGCAAGGTCACCTGGTGATGGGATACCGGCCTTCGTGGAGTTATTTTAGATTGGTTGAGCTAGCACCATGGGAAATTTACCAGGAAAACATTGTCCATTTTTATTTATTTCAAAGAAGGTGAAAAGCCTTTGTCATGTGTTGCCTTTACCTGCAAAAGACATGTATATGAATGTGTGCGACATCTGGCATGTGTATGTGAATTACTTTGTGAGCTTAATGTTAATGCAATTCTTAGGAGTTGAGATTATTCAGTATGTGCTATCAAATTGCAGAATCAAATCTAACATTGGGCATTATGTTTTGCAATCTATAAGCACAGGCTGACTGGACACATTAGGTGTGATTCTGGGCTTTTGGCTGATGGAATTCCAACCTCCATTAAAATCAGTTAAAATCGTGATGGGAGGAATTTCTATTGGAGCAAAATGGTACGCATTATCTCACATTGGTACCTGTTGACCTCCCCGTGTTTCTGCTGAGCAGGAGGAATTAAAAATGAGGGCCTCTAGAATCAGCTAGCAACCGCAGTTCTTAAAGTACTGGAGACGTCACGGTTAATGCAACACTGTGAGATGCACAAAGGGAACATGAATAGGTGAAACCCATGCTGAAACGCACAACTGCTCCCACCAGGGGAGGTTCAAAGCCCTGACATAAAACCTTAACATTTCCACAGAGCATCACTGTATCCGACTTCCTTCTGTTCTCTGAGTTACGTGCAGACTGAAGCAGTCACAAGCTGGTCATTAAGGAAGAACAGCTGTCTCCAAGCAGTGACCTTGGCGAAATGATGGAAAACATCGATCGCTGTGAAAAGGCACTTGCTTCACACAGGGCGCGAGAGCAAAGCGAACTTTCCATCAGCAAGACACATGACCAATCCCATTCAGGGCAACTAACTCAAACACAAAAAGATTTCCCAGCTGAGAGTTTATGGTAACACTCAGAGAGTGATGGTGTACGAGCTGAACTACCCATGGCCCACTGTGATTCCCATCCTCAACAGCAATGCTCTGCTATCAGGCTGAGGATGCAGTACGTGTCTCGTTAAGCGGTTGTTCTGAAGACACAGCCATGAAACGAGAGCAAGAACCCAGTCCTGAACACAACTCAAACAATTACTGCGCCTTGCATTCGTATGTCATCTTGGAACAATTTTTGGATCAGTGTCAATATTTTTTTCTTTTACATGTAGCGGATTTTCCACAGCTGTGTGAAAGAACTCTTACTGTAAAGAATAACTGAAATGTGCACTGTTTTGCCAAAATGTTAGAGAGAAGCAAATCATTGTTTTCTTCTAAGCCTGCAGAGAGAGCATGAACAGGGCCTGAGGGGATGATCACCCATGATCAGATTGAATAGCAGAGCGGCCTCAAAGGGCCGAATGGCCTACTCCTGCTCCTAGTTCCAAAGTTTCTATATGTTAGCTCTTTAAACAATAATCAGATTTTAAATTTGTAATTTGATTTCATCCTCCCCAGTATTGCTGTACATGAATATACCCGAGGCAGAAGTGAGGACTGCAGATGCTGGAAACCAGAGTTTAGATCAGGGTGGTGCTGGTAAAGTACAGCAGGTCAGGCAGCAGCCGAGGAGCAGGAAAATCAACATTTTGGGCTAAAGTTCTTCATCAAGAATAAATATACCCTGATGATTCAAAAAATAGGGTTCCCTTTAGACCCACAAACAGAAATAACTGGAACAGCTGAGCAGGTTTGGCAGCATCTGTGCAGAGAAATCAAAGTTTCGCGTCAAGTTGTTTCCAGCAATTTCTAGTTTTGTTTCTGAGTTACAGCATCTGCAGTTCTTTCACTGTCCGTTTAGCTCAGTTAGGCGCACACGACTTATTGATGTTCAAATTTGGAATGGTTCCTCATACTGCAGTGCCCGACCCATACACTGTCACAAAGAGAAGGAACGTTAGCTCCCAGCTTCCAGGTCAGAGATCTCTTGGACAGGGTGTGGAATGGAGTGCTGTCTGTTTCCGTGCTGACCACCTAAGGAGACCATGTCGACAGTTCGATTCAGCCTGGAGACAAATAGCAGCCTGGGTCAGTGCTGTGTCCTGCGTTAGCATATGCTTCAGGACGATGCCAAGCATGGGCTGGTTTGTTTCCTGTTGCAGCTGAAGCTGGTATCCTCACCTTGACCCTGAGTGTAGAAACAAATGTAAAACCACTGTTGATTATGTTTTAGGAAGAAAATAGGCCAAAAAACATTCCAGGATGAAGCATCAGATAGTAGTCAGTTAAGGACCTATTTTCAGGCAAAGCAAGATCACACATGACTGACAGTCATGAGTAATCCCAGGCAATTGGAAATTGCACGTTAATTACACCATTTACTGTGAGACATTGAATCCACTTATGCTGAGTACAGGTTGTAGTCTGCAAACAACACCAATCCAGGCGTGTGATGATGGTGTGTGTTTGGTGAAAGAAATTGGAAATCCTCTTCATATCATTCAGGAGACCTCTCACTGTAATCTGGGTTAACGGAGCATCATCCTCCTGCCTCTGTTGATTTTCAGGAACAGTTTGGGACGCCTCTGTTCACAGGTAACCCCAGCAGTTCTAACCCCCCAATCCCACCCCCAAAGCCCAGGTGAGACCCCAGTACCACCTCTCTGTCTGCTGTGAGTTGTCAGTGAAAGTCTGAGCTTCAAGTGGGTTCTGGCTTACTTGTAGCCAGTGAGAATTGTCACCATTTTAAAGACTGGATTGCCCTGCCATCTTTGAGCAGAGCATTCTTGCCAAAACAACAAGTTTCAGATCTTGATTCTTGGCTGATGTCTGTGGTTTGCAGCTAAAAGTGTAAGCACCTTTCTGCTACTTTAATGATATTGCTCCTGGTGTTGAGGCAATTGATAGAAGCAGAGACAAATTCTGATTCGAGCAGTCTTGCTCTGTAGCAGTAGCATACTCTTAAGGCCTTGATACTTAACAGTACATATTGATCAATGAGATCCATACTAATGGTACAACTGTCAATACTTCAATTGTTGCGGACCCTCTCAATCTTACTTTAATTCCAGCCTTTCAGGTTTTCATCATTTACCATTGCACTTCCATTTAAAATTCCCTTTATTAATCCTTGTAAGATTCCCACTTATTCTGCATTATATCAATCTGCAAGGTGTGAGGGTATGTCTTTGATATGAAAAAACAGCTGGCTGATTTCTCTGTCTCCATCGATGCTGCCTGCTCTTTTATTGCGTGTACATTAATCGCACAAAGTCTTTATATTGGAACCTTTGGTTGTGAAAAATTATTTTGATGATAATCAAGTGGAAATATATTTCCGAATTAAATCCTGTTATGAATAAAGGATTCCCAAAGGAAGCTGAATTCTTGTTATATTATTAGGTTTACATTCTGTTCCTTTTAAAAATTTAATTGTACTCATGAAATGGCCTACACTAACAGTATGATTAGCAGGTGAGGCAATGGTCTAATGGCATTATCACTACACCATTAACCTTGAAACCCTGATAATGTTCTGGGGACAAGGCTTCAAATCCTACCATTGCAGATGATGGAATATGAATTCAAGGAAAAAATAATCTGGAATTAAGAGTCTAATCTTGACCATGAATCAATTATAGGGAAAAACCCATCTGGTTCATTAATGCCTTTTAGGGAAGTTAATCTGCTGTCCTCACGTGGTCTGGTTTACATGGATTCCAGAGCCACAACGATGTGGTTGATTCTTAACTACCCAATGGCAATAAATGTTGGCCTAGACCTCATCCCATGAATGACTTTTTTAAAAAATGGTATTTCCAGAAGCTACTGAATGCTCTGCATTGTAAAGGTATGCTGGCTAAAGATAAAAGAAGGACTGAGAGATAAGCTGTCTGCTTCCAACCAGCTCCGGACAAAGGAGAAACATGAAAACCCACTATGTTATAAAAAGCATTAATGCATTTCCAGTCACTCCATCACCTTGCAAGGGAGACAGCAAATGGGGGTGGAAGAACTAACTGTCAGCTTAATGATGTTGCAATTACCCACCAAGATGGGACTTCTGCACCAGAAATTCCAGTTCTTGTCACATGACGAAGAATTGCTGAGTTGCTTACATGCACAATCCTGGGATTCTAGTTCAGTTGACTACACCCCTAAACCCTGCAGAGAGAGAGGGAACAGGATTCCAAATTGCATTGACAATCTGCCTTTGACCCACCATCAGTGTCTCCAAACTGTTGGCTGGAAGGAAGCCGAGACTTTGCCTGCAAGAAGCATAAGTACTGGGCTCAGCTCACCAGGGAAACAACTATTGAACACTGACCTCTGAGAAATTGCAATGCACTTGAACTGATTTCTTTTATGTATTTTTTAGATTTACCAAAACCTGTGATTATTAATCTATTTCCCATTCTGTCCTATCATTCCCAGTTTCCTGAGTTCTTGTGAATGGAGTAGCAGAGCACTTTCAAATGTCCTGCTGATGAACCCTGCCAGGTGATTGCATTTGAGAGACTTTTGCTGTGGGATTTACTTCAAAAATTGGAATCCAAAAATCGGGTCTTGGGAAATCGCCTTCAGCCTCCCTGAGTCAGGGGCAGGAGCGATAAGGGGAAGGGGCAAATCAAAGTAGAACCTCAATGTTTTCAGCAAAACAGCCACATTGTAACCTCAACCCCTTTGTCCTTGTCATGGCTCGAAAGAAAATACTGTAGTAATACTTTATGGAATCAGTTGGGAGAGCGATAGAGAATTTCAACTTTGCTGTTCAATATTAGCATTCAGCACTATATTAAGTACAGCAAGAAACAAATGTAAATAATCTATTATTTACTCCAATTCTGTATTTTATCCAAACCATTTTCTCTGAATGTTCTAATTTGATTTTCCACTGCTAATGCCAAAACTACTTGCTTGAACAAAGTTTTCAATGTAATAGAAAGTTGTGCCAATATCTGGGTAGCAAGGAGCCAGCAATGCTAATTTTATATTAGATTCTTATAGTCCCAGGTATTTAACCCCTCTGTCTTTGAGAAGGGGCAGTCTACCCATTGTGCACTGTTTAATATTACTTCCTATCTATAACTATACTAATTCTGCAATGATGAGCAAAATGTTCCTATTTGCAATTTAATATGGTGGTGAGTGAATCTCATGGCATCTGTTCTTGGGTTGGTATAGATTTTCTCATGAGAGTTCCCACCTTACTAAATTTGTAACTGAGCTGTTGTGTGCATTTCTCAGAGAGTTACAGTGCCGGAGAGGTGGATGCGCTCACTGCTGTTGGGATCCCCTGGTTTAATACCTGTCCCTGACATATATTTAAAACCCAACCACCCACTCACCCACTTCATCCTCCCAAACTCCCATCCTTCCTTCCTCTCTGCGGTTTTCACTCACTCACTGAGGCACTTCTGCTCAAGAATGCCTCTTGCATCGACTTCCATCCAAATCAATCCCTCCCTTTGTCTCACTGGTCTACAACTGGGTCCAAATATCCGAGGCTGGAGGGGACGGTGGATATGAGGCCCCATACACCATCTGGCTGGAGAAAGAAGGGAACCTGTCACGTGTGGACAGGAAGATGTCAATGGGCAACCAATCAAACTTCATTGTGCTGTGCTGCTCTCCTGCTGAAGTCAATACTAACTCATTCCTAACCTGTGTAAATTCTTCTCCATCTTGTACATCCAAGTTTCTCTCTCTGTTTCCAATGACTGAGAGTCCAGAACCAGTTAAGGATATGGGCTAGGCCATTTGGGACTACAATGAGAGAAATTTGGTCTCCCAGAGAGTGGTGAGCCTGTGGGATTCTCTGCCATAGAAAGTGCTTGAGGCCAAAACATTGAATGTTTTCAAGGAGTAAGATATAGATCTCAGGGTTAAAGGGATCAAAGGAAATGGGGAAAAAGTGGGAACTGAGTTGGATAATCAGGTTTCTGAAAGATCTCCCTCCTCCACATCACTAGCCCCTGCCCCATTCTTCTAAACTCCGGTGTATATTGTCCAAACATCTCATTTGTAAAAATAATGGTGACTCCCAGGACATCTGTCTAGTTTTATTTTGGGCAGCACGGTGGCACAGTGGTTAGCACTGCTGCCTCACAGCGCCTGAGACCCGGGTTCAATTCCCGACTCAGGCGACTGACTGTGTGGAGTTTGCACGTTCTCCCCGTGTCTGCGTGGGTTTCCTCCGGGTGCTCCGGTTTCCTCCCACAGTCCAAAGATGTGCGGGTCAGGTGAATTGGCCATGCTAAATTGCCCGTAGTGTTAGGTAAGGTGTAAATATAGGGGTATGGGTGGGTTGCGCTTCGGCGGGTCGGTGTGGACTTGTTGGGCCGAAGGGCCTGTTTCCACACTGTAAGTAATCTAATCTAATCTGTAAGTAATCTAATCTGTCACAGATCTCCAGAATTTAGCATTGATGGTCAAGTTTAACTTGAACTTTGAGGGAGCGGAAGTCTTTTCTGTTGATGAGTTTGTTCATGACTTTGGAAATTCCCAAGTCCATGTTGGTTCCAATCTCTCCATCCTGGATTTACCATGACTGGCTTTCAGATCTCCCAATCCGCTCCCATTCATTACGAGGTTCCATCTACCACCTAACCAAGCTCCCGACCACTCAGTGACCCAGATCAATGAGACCCATCCCCAGAATTGGAGTTGGCCATTTTCACCAGGACTGCCCCTCTGATAAACTCTCAGCTAATAGTGACCCCAGCCACTGCTTGTACTTGAGCTGTAGGATGGCCTTTAGCCTAATCGCAGAATTGAAAGGGCATGGAATCCCACCCAGTCTCTGTTAGGATCATGTGCCTGACTGACTGCAGCCAACCACTGTAGTATCATCCAAGAAGCCCCTTGACTGACTTTGGCAGAGCTCTCCTCATCCCTACTAGAGGCTGCACCCCTTTGAGTTTCACACATCACCGTTTGCTTGCTGCAGTGTACTTGCTGTGTAAACTGCTGGTATTTGCTGCAGGTCTGATGCTGATGCAGCATACACAACACAGCCACATGCCCACCTGCTATCTGACTGGTGGGCTGACTGTTCAGTGCTCCCTGTTGCGCTAAAACACACAGCAAACCACACAGGCCAGCAGCTGCAAGTCAATGAGAGTGCACTAAGAAATGTCAAGTCGACAGAGGCTGGCACTCTCCAAGAACGTACAAAAATGAAAATAGGTTCATATAAGATGCTTTCTAAGTATAATCATAGAATCCCTACAGTGCAGAAAGAGGCCATTCAGCACAGCTGCACCGACCCTCCGAACAGCATTCCATCCAGACCTGGCACCCTCACCACCTTATCCCTGTAAGTCTGCACATTCCCATGACTAATCCACCCAAACCTGCTCATCCTTGCTCACTACGGGCCATTTAGTACGGCCAATCCACCTACACATCTTTGGACTGTGGGAGGGAACTGGAGCACCCTGGGGAAACCCACACAGACACAGGGAGAACATGCAGACTTTACACAAATGGTCATCAGAGGCTGGCATCAAGCCCAGGTCCCTGGCACTATGAGTCAGTGTGTGTGCACGTGTGTGTGTGTGTCTGTGTATGTGTGTGCACGTGCGTGCATACCTGAACACAACAAAACCTGGCAGAAGCATGCCACATGATTTGTGTCCCTAAGCTCCAAAGTGGGGTATTGAAAGTCTGATTTGGTGCCTGAATTGTTCCGAGAGTAGGCACGCTGAGGTGGTGAGGTTGTGTGGATAAAGATGAAGGTGGTGACCGTATCGCACATAGGTACTTCATGCAGAAGGAAATGATTGCATGAAGGCCCAGGACAAACCTCAGCAAACAGCAGCACCCATGGAACCACTCTTGTTTTATGCCATCCAGTTTATTGGTGCTGGGGAAGATACCATAAGACATTGGAGCAGAAGTAGACCATCCACCAATTCAGTCTGTTCCTCCATTCAATGGCATCATGGCTAATCTGATAATGCTCAACTCCACCTTCCCGCATTATCCCAATAACTCTTGATTCCTTTATTGGAATTGAGAATGGGATGTAAATAGGTCAAGTTGGGGTTTAATGAGATGCAAATACCTGGTTATAAGATAAGCACCATCTAAGGGCTCAATATTTAAGTAAAACTGGGAACATTTTTCTCAATATTGAGAAACTGATTTTATCATCCTCACCCTATTTTCCCAACTTTCTGGCTATTATGCTTACTATTCCCGGGACGGGAAAGAATTTCCTGACATAGGGTCAAAGAGATGTGCAGCATGGAAACAGATCCTTCAGTCCAACTTGTCCATGCCGGCCTGATATCCTAAATTAATCTAGTCCCATTTGCCAGCACCCGGCCCATATCTCTCTAAATCCTCCCCATTAGTATACCCATCCAGATGCCTTTTAAATGTTGTAATTGTACCACCCTCCATCACATCCTCTGGTAGCACACTCCATACATGTATCATCTTCTGTGTGAAAAAGTTGCCCCTTAGGTCTCTTTTATATCTTTCCCCTCTCAACCTAAACCTATGCCCTCTAGTTCTGGACTCTCCCAACCCAGGGAAAAGACCTTATCTATTTACCCTGTCCACACCCCTCATGATTTTATAAACCTCTCTACGGTCACCCCACAGCCTCCGACGCTCCGGGGAAAACAACCTCAGCCTACTCAGCATCTCGGAATAGCTCAAACCCTCCAACCTTGGCAACATCCTTGTAAATCCTTTCTGAACCCTTTCAAGTTTCACAACATCCTTCCAACAGCAGGGAGACCAGAATTGCATACAATATTCTGAAAGTGGCCTAACCTATGTCCTGTGCAATGTTACTTCCCAAATCCTATACTCAATGCTCTGACCAATAAAGGAAAGCATGTCATCTTCTGGATTACTTTTATTATTTTAGACCCATTCTTTCATTGTTTCAGTGTAGACTAGTTGCACAGGCCTCTCCCCACCCAGCTTCCTGCCATCAATACAGATCACAATCGTCTAAAACATGGTCTGATTCTCATATTATGCTGTTGTCTCTTGTACAGATCCTCTACATCTTATGACTCCCAATTTCTGCTTCTCTTTCTGTCTCTGATCCCTTCATTTGACTGCCATGCAACCAGGTCTGATGTCAACTGCAGTCTTACTGAATTCAATTCAGTGAATATCAGATGGCCATTATTTTCTGAGTGGATAGTAGTTATGATTTGGAGGTGACGGTGTTGAACTGGGGTGTACATAGTTAGAAATCGCATAACACCAGGTTATAGTTCAACAGGTTTATTTGGAAGCACTAGCAAGTGCTGCTCCTTTGTCAGGCGATTGAGCAGCGCTCCGAAACCTAGTGCTTCCAAATAAACCTGTTGGACTATAACCTGGTGTTGTGTGATTTTTATTTTTTTGTATGGATTTCAACAAACATTGAAGAATTTCACCTTTTAAATTTAAAAGTAAATGTGAATTAGGAGAACATATTTCAAAGAGACAATGCTGTTGAAGCTTGTGATCATGATTTCTCAACACGTGCAAATGTGTTTGATTTATTATTGTCACGTGTACCTAAGTACAGTGAAAAGTTTTGTTTTGCAAGCAGATCATACCATACAAAGTGCATTAGGGTGATAGAACAGAAGGAGGAATATAAAGTTACAATTGCAAAGAAGGTGCAGAAAAATCAAGATCATCATTAGGTTTGAAATTTGAAAGGTCCATTCTCTGTCAGATTCTTTCATTACACAAGTACTTGACAATATATTCGCTGGGCTAACAGTCTAACCCAGACTCCAGCAGAATTTAGGAGTATAGTCTAACAGCTAGTTTCTCATGAACGCTGGCAGTCCAATTCTCATCAAAGTAAGAACTCTTGCAATTTAAAATTTGAATTGTAGCCAAGAGTACGTGTGTGTTTAAGGTCACTTACATCATTGGCTCGCATCGTGAGAAAGTTGTATTGGTCATGCTGTCCTGGAGAAGGAGCTGTCCTGAGCTACAGCTGTGTATGTTTAGATTTCCCAATGGATTATCAGTGCAACCTCAAATTGTTCTTCTAGTCTTATCCCATAACTGGAACCAGACCACTGACTAAACATCACAGCTCAATTAAATATATATATTCTATATATGTAGTTATATATATCTACATAGAGCTTACAAAATAAAATGACAGGGAAACATTTATGGGAAAATCTGTTGCAATTTCAGCCTGACCTGTGACCATCAATCCATTGACAGCTCTGCTCCCACAACATCTAGACATCTGTAATCAATAAAGGTCAGTTGAGGCATAATGAACTGAGAATGTATAGTATATGTTATACTGATAATCTTCAGGCAGCCATACAATATTCAAGCAATTGCAACACTTGTTAAGAAAGATGATCAATTAAACTTATTTTACAATGTAATGCTTAATATCTCACACCAAATTCCATTCGTCTATTGCCCCTTTTCTCATTGACATTTCAGCAGTGCCTCAATTTTTTAAATTTTTATCCTTGGTTTTAAATACTCCTGACAACTTCTCCAGTGCCACAACCCTCCAATTCTGGTTTCCTGACAGGCTTTTATTTTAATCTTAACACATGTGGCAGCCACACTTTCAGCTTCCATTAGTTCGCTCTGCAGAAGACGTGTTTTTGTGTCATCAAACTCAACATTTTAGGAAATCCTAGCAGCTACTCGAGTCTATGGAAAGAAGAGTTTAGGTAGCAGAGTCAAAAAATATTGACAGTAAACCGGGCCATGAAGTGGATGTTCTATTGCATCATTAAAGCATGAGTATCTGCAACATCTGGGGTAAGGATTAGTGTACTCATTAGACTAAACATCTTCCTCTCTAATCTTCTGTAAGATATTCCATACAACCTACCTCTATGTCAAAGTTTTTGATCATCTGCCTCATGTCTCATGGTTTTGTTTATTTGATACCACTCCTGTGAAACCACTGGGGACACTTTACGCCACTTAGGTGTTACATGAATACAGGTTGTAGTTATGGTAATTTATTTTCCCTAGGTAAATCTAATATTTGTTATGGTCTTTTAAACCTTGTTCTTTGACAATGGTCAACTACTTGTGCCAAATAGACTGTGATGCCACCTGCTTTGTGGGACGTTTGTTTGAATTAAATCATTTATTGCCCTGCAGGAATTTGCCCAATATCGATTGACCTAAGAATTATATTTCTGTTAAGATTCAGAATATGTGACCACCTGAGCTCTCCCTATTCAAGCTCAGGCACTGTACCATAGATCACTCATTCTTAAGTTGCACAACATTAGACATGATTTTCTCAAAAACCCCCTCACAATAATGACTCCAGCAGGGTTTGAGTTGCTCATTGGTTAGGATTATGTTTCTTGAGCTGGTTGAATGATGAAGATGCTTTCTGGCAGCTCATCTTTCTTTTCGCCATCACTCAGGTAATGTTTACATCCTGCAAGAGTCATGACAAATTGACTAATATATTAGAAGGAGAGAGGCCCAGATCCTGTTGTAGAAATTGATGTGCCAAGTACACTCTCCTGGAATTTGTCCAAATTCAAGCAGTAATGTCTGGTAAATGTGTGCACCACTTGGCTGCCTTATAGACATTGTCATTGGAATGTAAGAGAAATCCAAGATGGCCTGCTCAATAAGTAGAATGACCTTTGCCCCAGATGTCAAGGATGTTCATTGGTTCAATGATGCAATGGAAAATACACTCTATTACCAAGACTGCAATTTTTTTTCCTCCAGTGGGCAATCTCAGCTCTTTACTCCATAAGACCTAAGTAAATGCTGAAATTTCCGAAATGTTTGGGCTTGATGACAAAAAATGGAGTATTTTCTGTGCAGTGAAGAATAAGCAGCAACTTTAAAGACAAAACACAGAAGACTCTTAACCTAAATGAAACTGCGAGACCATAATGGGAAACAACCCTAGGCATCTAAAGGAAAGACAGAGAACACTGCAGAAACTCAACAGGTTGACCAGTATCTGCAGAGACACAGTTAACATTTTAGATTACCTACAGTATGGGAACAGGCCATTTGGCCCAACAAGTCCACACTGACCCTCAAAAGAGTAAGCCACCTAGACAAATTCCTCTGCATTTACCCTAATGCTATAGGCAATTTAGCATGACCAATTCTCCTGGCCTGCACATCTTTGGTTTATGGGTGAAAACCAACCCAGACACAGGGAGAATGTGCGACTCTGCACAAACAATTCCCCCAAAGCAGGAATCAAACCCAGGTCCCTGGCACTGTGAAGCAGCAGTGCTAACCACTGAGTCACCATGCCACCCAGCACATTGGGTCCAACCCGATTTCTTCAATTTTGGCATGTTTGTTTCAGATTTCATAACATGCTTGTTACAGGTTTAATAACCTGTTTGTTACAGATTTTATAACATGTTTGCTACAGACTTTGAGTGTCCACAGTATTTTGCATTTACTTGAGTGTGTGGAAACTACCATATTCTCATGTTAAGTTAAATAACTAGGATCCATCCATGACTAAAGCCTATAACTCAATAGTCTCACATGCTAACTTAATGATAAATCATACTGTCTTGAATTAAACTAAATGCTGTCTTAAATTAAATATTTCTATTAATAGATACTGTAAAGCTGGGTTTGCCAACAACTAGTCAGGAATTAATTTACAACATCGAGTTGTACAATTTACTTATTCTTTGCAGAGCCACCCTAACGGATTAACTCAGTTTCGACACAACATGATGGAAATCTAAACTTCAACGTTGAGCAAGCTGTAGATGGATATGAATGAACTTTAAATGCTTTTCCTCTGATTTGAAGTTAATGACTATCAGATGAAGACAAGGGCAAAATTCCAGCTTAAGTGTAAATGAAAACTGACTATAAGTAAAACAGTAAAAATCATTAAAATTCAATATTTGAAACATTGTCTCAACAAAACAACTATATAGAATTTGCAAATGTAATTAATTACAACTGAATTAATGAATGCATTCCAGGGATTTGTTCATGCAAGCTAGATTCTGAAGAAGGGTCACTGGACCTGAAATGTTAACACTGGTTTTTCTCCACAGATAGAGTCATAGAGATGTACAGCACAGAAACAGACCCTTCGGTCCAACTTGTCCATGGCAACCAGATATCCCAACCCAATCTAGTCCCACCTGCCAGCACCCGGCCCAAATCCCACCAAACCCTTCCTACTCATATACCCATCCAGATGCCTTTTAAATGTTGGAGTTGTACTAGCCTCCACCATTTCCTCTTGCAGCTCATTCCTTACACGCACCACCCTCTGACTACCACCTCTGAGTGAAAAAGTTGCATTTTAGGTCTCTTTTATATCTTTCCCCCCCCCTCACCTAAACCCATGCCCTCTAGATCTGGACTCCTCCACCCCAGGGAAAAGACCTTGGCTATTTATCCTATCCGTGCCCCTCGTGATTTTATAAACCTCTATAAGGTGAACCCTTAGCCTCTGACCATCCAGGGAAAACAGCCCCATCCTGTTCAGCCTCTCCCTGTAGCTCAAATCTTCCAAACCTGGCAACATGCTTGTAAATATTCTCTGAACCCGTTCAAGTTTCACAACATCTTTCTGATAGGAAGGAGATCAGAATTGCACGCAATATTCCAATAGTGGCCTAACCAATGTCCTGTACAGCCGCAATATGACCTCCCAAAACTTGAAAGGGTTCAAAAAAGATTTATAACAATGTTGCCAGGATTGGAGGATTTGAGCTATAGTGAGAGGCTGAACAGGCTGGGGTTGTTTTTCCTGGACCATCGGAGGCTGAGGGGTGACTTTATAGAGGTTTATAAAATCATGAGTAGCATGGATAGGATAAATAGACAAAGTCTTTTCGCTGGGGTTGGGGAGTCAAGAACTAGAGGGCATAGATTTCGAGTGAGAGGGGAAAGAAATAAAAGAGACCTAAGGGGCAACTTTTTCACGCAGGGGATGGTACGTGTATGAAATGAGCTGCCAGAGGAAGTGGTGAAGGCTAGTATAATTGCAACATTCATGGTTATATGCAAAGCAAGAGCTTGGTGGGATATGGGCCGGGTGCTGGCAGGTGGGACTAGATTGGGTTGGGACATCTGGTCAGCATGGAAAGGTCTGTCTCCATGCTGTACATCTCTATAAACTCTATGAGATACTGCCAGACTTGCTGAGCTTTTCCAGCAACTTCTATTCTTGTTTCTGATTTTCAGCACCTGCATTTCTTTCAGTTTTTATTAACTACTGTAATCTAGGTTGATGCCGTAATGCAGTGTACTCAGGGAATGCTGTACTGTTGGAGATACGGCTAACATCCTAAAGAAGGGTCCCCTGACTCAACACATTACCACGTCTTTATCAATGTTGCTAGACCTGATGATTTTCTCCAGCATTTTCTGTTTGTATTTGCTTGTATCGGAGATAATATTTCTCTAAGTAATGATTAAACCAAGGTCCATTTTGCCATCTTGAGTGAAGCAAAAGATTTCATGGCATTAATTTTAAGGAGAGGAGGGAATCCCTTTCTGTATTGTGGCTAATATTTATCCTATAATCAAAATCACTAAACAGATTAACTGGGCATGATCCCACTGGTATCTGAGGGAGGGAGATGATTGGTCAGTGTGAGATTCGGCAGCATCCGAGGAGCAGGAGAATCAACGTTTCAGGCATCTCTGGACAATTCTCCTGCTCCTCGGATGCTGCCTGACCGGCTGTGCTTTTCCAGTGCCACACTGTCGACTCTGATCTCCAGCATCTGCTGTCCCCATTTTCTCTCAGTGAGAGCTTACCTTGACATGTCTAGCTGAATCCTGTGAGTTTTGACCATAAAAGGTCTCACCAGATAAGCTTATCTTAGACATCATAGATGCTGCCTTCAGAACACAGCTGCTGAGAGAAGATAAACTTATTCCCAAGAAGTTCAGAGATTGTCAGCCATTAACTAGAGCATATTAATGAATTGAATTAGCTTTATTGTCACATAGAATCCCTACAGTTCTCAGAGACTAATAGAATTAATGTACTCATATGAGTGAAAACTGTACAGTTGCCATATTACGGTCGCCATCTTAGGTACAAAAGTACCTGGGTACAGATAATTAGATCAAATTTTTAGGAAACAAAAATATCTAGAAAAGTAAAGAAATACGTTGTTCGGCACTATAGGTGACAGGAATAAAGTAGAAAACAAAGAAGCAAAAATTTCAGAGCATTAGACTTCCTGACCCAGTTCATGCCTAGTCTCAAGAAAGACCTCCACTGCTCCATTGTTGTTTGTGTCAGACTCACCAATGTAGGGGTCACCCCACTTTAGGCGCCATCTCTTCACTGCTGGACCCACTTCCCTGGCACCGTTGTACACACACTTGCCCGTATCCAAGAGTCCCCTGGCTCCACTGCCAAACCAGGCCACCACCGGGCCATGAGTCCCACTTCAGCGCGGATGTCACCTTGTTGGCGCCGCCATCTTGAAGAGTCCGCTGCTGCCAGTGTCACCCTCTCCGATCACTGGAGGAGATTTGCTGCTGCTGTCGCCGTCCAGAGGAGAGCAGGTAATGCTTTGCTCTGGACTGAGAGATTTTCCAGGCTGACTGAGAACAGTATGTTGGAAGAAAAGGAGAAATAATTGCAAAAGAGCCAGCAGCAAGAGCAATGCCAGAGGTCAGGGATGTCCATGTTGCAAAGGACATCACACAAAAGAAGAGAAAATGTGTCCAGTGTGGGGACTGCAGCATTCCTGATGAAGGGCTAATGTCTGAAATGTCAACTCTCCTGCTCCTTGGAAGCTGCCTGATCTGCTGTGCCTTTCCAGCACCACGCTTTTTGACTCTATCGAGCATCTGCAGTTCTCAGTTTCTTCTCTAACTACAAGAAGCTGAATCACATACACACAAGTGTTTAGCAAATCAAGTCTATAAAGGTAGTTGCTGCTGAGGTGTCAACCCAGATAACTCTGGCTTGTACATTGTACAATGGGTTGACTTTATCAGGTCGAAAGGTGCTGCATGATTTGTGACTGTTGAATAACAACTGCAGAAGCGAACAAGCTGTCTCACATAGACACTGATAATTTGTGCAACATCAGGAGGATCATAGTCCTGACTGAAGGGGTTAAGATGCTGACCCAAAGATGAAGTCCTCGAAGGTGAATTTGAGACTATGTACTGGAACGATACACATTTCAAGAGGTCAAATTAAGCTGAGGGACCAATGTAATGGCAAGAAGGAAAATTTTCAGTTCTACATGGTAGACTTTAAGCAAAATCCACTTGTCTTTACTGAAGCTAGTCCAAAGCGAGGACCAATAATGCTAGAATGGATCTGAAAGGATTTTCAGCAACTCACGGCCCCATTGATTGCTGAGCAGATCCTGGAAGATTCCAAAGATGTTTTTTACACGTCCTGTGTATTTTCCTGATGAATCCCACCTCCAACTGGGTGAGAGATATGTGAGATTGATTGCTGAGGGATGCTCTAATTGCTCTCTAGTAAAGCGTGAAAGACAAGTTGGAAAAAACAATAGCCCTCAGACCCAGGAGGTCTCAAATAATGGAGAGAAATGCAAGGAGGTCAGGAAAGTTCTTCATTGACACGCTGGCAGTTGAGGATTAACAAATGGAAAAAGAAGAGGCAGCCTTCACAGAGCAGCAGAAGAGAAAACATAATACAATTAAAAAAAATCAAGATGAGAAAGATGCTTGAATTGTCGATCATGTACTGACAGGAGCAGAGATGCAATGACCGACCGATGTGAAAGCAAATATGGCAACTTGTTGGATTTGTGAACTATTTAACAAAGTTCCTGTTTGTCAGATGGCTTTCTCCAGATGCTTTCACTGTTTTAAGAGACACAAGGATATAAATCACTGATAAAAGGTCTCTGACTTATCAGTTAAAAGTCATCGCATACTATAACTGCTGAAGGAAAGATGAACTGATTTTCTTCAGCTTTAAAATAGATTTTGACAGTGGAGAACAGAGAAATCACTCCTGAGTTAGTAGAGATTAAATCACTTCACTCTATATCTTATTCCCAGTCCCAAATTGTTCAGTTACCTGAGAATCAATCACATGGTTGTTAGCAGACAAAAAGCCTTGATGGCTAATCATGAATCGACCAATTAACTTCTTGTACCCACCCAGCTGTATCTGTGCACAATCCCTCGGTTCCTGGTCAACTGCAACTCAAAATTGAATTCAAACAGCTCTTTATACTGTGCTTGCCTTGAGTAACTGGTCACTTGTTCATCAAAACATGCAGCAATCCTTTAAAATACTGGTTTGAAAACAGTTCATCCTCTTTTCAGTCCACAACTTAAAAAGAAACACAGAAATAAAAAGTCACAGTCTTTACATCTGAGAATTTATATGATACAGACATAACAGATGGAAGTCTTTGTAGAGACTAACGAAAGTGGGACAGACTAAAATGATCACAGGTTTGCTAATGAATGATAATTCTCTTTTGCTGAGTGCACATCTGGTAGTGCATGTAATAATGTTTGTTTTTGTTTCATGAAAAAGGGCTTGGAGAAAAACATTTGAACATAATGTACTGGCTGGCTTGCCATCTCTATCTCTGTTCTAATGTTTTCACTTCAGTTTGTTGCAACCAGTAATCAGTTTGAAACACGAATGAACTTGTATTAGCTTTGTTTTTAACAAAGGCTTAGCCTGCTTAAATTGATACATTCAAAGTGAAATTAAAGATTTCTTAGAATTGGTAGTCATACTGACTAGTACTTTTAATAAAACCACCAGAATTGTTTGTATATTTGTGGGGGGTTTTTTGTTATGATCTTGAGTGCATTGCCTCAAAGGCTCATGAAAGGACATTTAATACCAATTTTTATGATGCATGTATTACTAGTTGTTGAAGACATGTCTATAAGATTTTGGAAATTGGCTCATTTGAAATCCTGAGAAAATACGAGTCCTTTTTGACAAAGGTCACTGCAGGGTCACTCTGGGGCACCTTTCTATGAAATCACTTGCTGAAAGTCACTTTACTAAGCGAAGGAAAAGCCAAGGTTGAAGGATTGTGGATCTGTTTTGACTTTTGAAATCATGCTCCTGACTTTAAGGCTGTGAGAGGCTTTTGTCTATCGGATTTTGTTTGGAGGTCAGATAGATTGTAATAGAACATAGAACATAGAAGGATACAGCGCAGTACAGGCCCTTCGGCCCTCGATGTTGCGCCGACCGAATCCGACCTAACCTATACTAGCCCAATAACTTCCAAATGCCTATCCAATGCCCGCTTAAATGACCATAAAGAAGGAGAGTTCACCACTGATACGGGCAGGGCATTCCATGAACTCACAACCCGTTGTGTGAAGAATCTACCCCTAACATCTGTCCTATACCTACCACCCCTTAATTTAAAGCTATGTCCCCTAGTAACACCTGACTCCATTAGCGGTAAAAGGTTCTTAGTATCTACCCTATCTAAACCCCTAATCATCTTATACACTTCTATCAGATCTCCCCTAAACCTTCTCTTCTCCAATGAGAACAGCCCCAAGTGCCTCAGCCTTTCCTCATAAGATTTTCCTACCATTCCAGGCAACATCCTGGTAAACCTCCTCTGCACTCGTTCTAAAGCTTCCACATCCTTCCTATAGTATGGCGACCAAAACTGCACACAATACTCCAGATGAGGCCTCACCAGAGTCTTATACAACTGCAACATGACCTCAGGACTCCGGAACTCAATTCCTCTGCCAATAAAGCCCAGTACACCATATGCCTTCCTCACAGCACTATTTACCTGGGTGGCAACTTTCAGAGATCTGTGTACATGGACACCAAGATCCCTCTGCTCATCCACACTACCAAGTAGCCTACCATTAGCCCAGTAATCCATCATCTTGTTATTCCTACCAAAGTGAACGACTTCGCACTTAGCTACATTGAATTCCATTTGCCACATTTCCGCCCAGCTCTGCAACTTATCTATATCCCGCTGTAACCTACCACTTCCTTCCTCACTATCCACAACTCCACCGACTTTTGTGTCATCCGCAAACTTGCTTACCCAGCTTTCAAGTCCTTCCTCTAGATCATTTATAAAGATAACAAAAAGCAATGGTCCCAAAACAGATCCTTGTGGTACACCGCTAGTAACTGCGCTCCAAGATGAACATAATCCATCAACTACTACCCTCTGTCTCCTTCCAGCCAGCCAATTCCTAATCCAAACCTCTAATGTATCCTCAATGCCATACCTCCGAAGTTTTAGCATTAGCCTACCATGGGGAACCTTATCGAACGCCTTACTAAAATCCATATACACAACATCTACTGCTTTACCCTCATCCACTTCCTTAGTCACCTTCTCAAAGAACTCAATAAGGTTTGTGAGGCACGACCTGCCCTTCACAAAACCATGCTGGCTATCCCTGATCACGTTATTCCTACCCAGATGTTCATAAATCTTATCCCTTACCATTCTTTCTAAGACTTTGCCCACCACTGAAGTCAGACTCACTGGCCTATAGTTACTAGGGCTATCCCTACTCCCTTTCTTGAACAATGGGACCACATTCGCTATCCTCCATTCCTCTGGTACTATTCCCGTTGACAATGACGACATAAAAATCCAGGCCAATGGCTCTGCTATCTCCTCGCTAGCTTCCCATAGGTTCCTGGGGTAAATGCCATCAGGCCCAGGAGACTTATCTATATTCATCCTTTCCAATATTCCCAAAACCTCTTCCCTGCATATTTCCAGGGCATCCATTCTAATTATTTGTGATTCCATATTCACATCAGCAACAGTGTCCTGTTCCTGAGTGAATACTGATGAAAAGTACTGATTTAATGTCTCTCCAATCTCCTCCGCCTCCACACACAACTTCCCACTACTATCCTTGACTGGACCGATACCTACCCTAGTCATCCTTTTATTCTTGACATACCTATAGAAAGCCTTTGGGTTTTCCCTAATCCTACCAGCTAAAGACTTTTCATGTCCCCTTCTCGCTTCTCTTAGCTCCCTCTTTAGCTCCTTCCTGGCTACCTTATAACTCTCAATCGCCCCTACTGAACCTTCACGCCTCATCTTTACATATGCCGCCTTCTTCCCTTTCACAAGGGACTCCAATTCCTTACTAAACCACGGCTGCCTCACAAGGCCCTTTACACCATGCCTGACTGGTACATACCTATTGAGGACACGCAGTAGCTGCTCCTTGAACAATCCCCACATCTCATTAGTGTTCTTCTCTTGAAGCCTGTTTTTCCAATCCACACATCCTAAGTCATGCCTCACTGCATCATAATTTCCCTGCCCCCAGCTATAGCTCTTGCCCTGCGGCGCACGATTATCCCTCTCCATCACTAAAGTAAAAGTCACCGAGTTGTGGTCACTGTCCCCGAAGTGCTCACCTACCTCCAAGTCTAACACCTGGCCTGGTTCATTACCTAGAACCAAATCCAATATAGCCTCCCCTCTTGTTGGCCTGTCGACATATTGTGTCAGGAAACCCTCCTGCACACATTGTACAAACACCGACCCATCTAATGAACTCGAGCTATAGCTCTCCCAGTCAATATCTGGGAAGTTAAAGTCCCCCATAACAACCACCCTGCTACCTTCACTCTTTTCCTGAATCATCCTCGCAATATTATCCTCTACTTCTCTAGGACTATTAGGAGGCCTGTAGAAAACACCTAACAGGGTGACCTCACCTTTCCTATTTCTAACCTCAGCCCAAACTACCTCAGATGGCAAGTCCTCTTCCATCGTCCATTCCACTGCTGTGATACTGTCTTTGACAAGTAATGCCACGCCTCCCCCTTTTTTACCCCCATGTCTGATCCTACTAAAACATTTGAACCCTGGAACGTGCAACAGCCATTCTTGTCCCTGTTCTACCCACGTCTCTGTAATGGCCACAACATCGAAGTCCCAGGTACCAACCCACGCTGCAAGTTCACCTACCTTATTCCTTATACTTCTGGCATTGAAGTATACACACTTCAATCCACCTTTCTGGTTACAGGCACCCTCCTTAGAGATCGCTGCATTATTCCTAACCTCCCTACACTCAAGGTCCTGTACCCTAAAGCTACAGTCCTGGTTCCCATGCCCCCGCGGAGTTAGTTTAAACCCTCCCAAAGAGCACTAGCAAACCTCCCCCCAAGGATACTGGTGCCCCTCAGGTTCAGGTGTAGCCCATCCTTTTTATAGAGGTCCCACCTTCCCCAGAAAGGACCCCAGTTGTCCAGAAACCGGAATCCCTCCCTCCTGCACCATCCCTGTAGCCACGCATTTAACTGCTCTCTCTCCCTATTCCTCGACTCTCTATCACGTGGCACGGGTAACAAACCAGAGACTACAACTCTGTTTGTTCTAACTCTGAGCTTCTAACCTAGCTCCCTGAAAGCCTGTCTGACATCCTCACCCTTCTTCCTACCTATATCGTTGAAGAAATAAAACACCTAACTCAATCTTTGCCACTTTTCTGATGAAGCCTTTTGAAGATGACATGCAACAACGGAAGAACTAAAACCAATCTTCCCTAAAGTCTTACGGAATGTTTCCTCTCAACATCACCTGAATACCTTGCTTGAGAAGATTGCAGTTACAACTAATGACACTTGTCTACATGTGCCAGACTGAACGTTTTCATACAATAGCTTTCATACCTTCTCTTGTTCTTTGAGAACTAACAAATATTTGGCCAATGCGTATTTTTCCAGAGTTTATCCCTGCAGAGAATATTATATTATTTTTCCTTTACCTGATTTGTGATTGTGCATGCACGTGGGTTATTTAGAAGGGTAAATATTTATACTTTCATATTTTAAACAGTGCGTTAATCAACTTTGCACGTTTGTTGAATAAGTCATGCTTCATAACAAATTGCTAAATTTTGTTTGTTGAACATAACTGGTTGACAAATCTTTAGGTTTCTGAAGCTAATATAAAGTGTGTAATTGGCCAGATCACTATCTACATAAAAAAAATCTAAATATGTTGTGACCTGTGGGATTGTGAGACTGGAGATCAATCAGTGCACTCCACCAGTTGCCATAGTAACACCTTTAGAAGGCAAATGGATATATGTTTAAAGAGGGGAAAACAAAATGGAAACATGATATGTTGAATCCCTCTTTCAGTAAGAATGCTTAGCTGAATTGTCTGTCTGCACAATACAAGTAGAGTCCTTTTATAAATATGACTTTTTTTAAAAGAATTCCTTCCATTCATGAGGAAGTCCACATCCTAACTCACTTCTCAATCGTGAATTTTGAAACATTTTTACGCGCAGTCCCCTTTTTTTTGGTTTTCTAAATCTCTTTCCCTTCTCTCCTTCTCGAAGAGCTCCTTAAAAACTACACCTTTGGCCAAGTCTTTTGGTCACCCATCCTAATACCTCTTTTGGTGGACCTCTTTAGTTTAATAGCTCTGCTGTGAAGTTTTACTGTGCTGAAGGTGTTATGTAAATGCAGGTTGTTATACACGCATTGACTTATTACTGATGCGATCCTTTGTGTAATGCAGGGGCTGACTATTAAATGAAAGGTCATGTGTGCTCTCGGTAATGGAAATTTCCGTCTGTTCCTGATCTGCCATTTGAACCTAAACAGTAATAGAGACATGATATAGCTGTATGGCAGGGAGTCACTTCCTGTTGAATGTGACGTATGTACGGACTAGTCTCATATATGAACCAGAATGATCAGTGTCCCTGGTCAGATTGTGAGATTGGCAGGGGTTCTGAAAGAACTGTGGAATTATGTAAAACTTGGCTTGCCATCACATTAGATGTTGACCCTGAAAACCAGGAAAGATTGAGTTTGAAGAAAATGACAAATCCAGACCATAACGACTGGATCACTTAGCAACTCTCTAGTGGAGCATGTGTATAAAATGCACAATCTGTTATCATCAGCCTTGTTCCGAAAGGGAAAAAGAAGCAAGTGTCTGACTGGCAGCTACTTCAATATTGGCAATAGCAAAGTGAGGGAGAATGGATTTTGTCAAAAAGAAGTCCCTTCATCTGAACATGCTGCACACGAGGAGGCAGTTCAGCCTGTTATATTTGTGCTATCTTATTCAAGGAGCAATACACTTTCCCACTTAAGCAATTTATTATCAAATTCCCTTTTTAAGATGTTACAATTCCTTCAGTATACGTATTAAAATTTATTTTCATGGGAATCCATTTATTATTATCTATCTCTGTCAACACTAGTACGAACAGCAGATTTTGTTTCCTTGTTGAAACCAGATGGGATTTTACATTATCGCCACCAGGTTAGTTTATTCCACACGTTTGTTTTAAAGGAATTCAACTTTCACTATCATCATCTGTTTCCATATCCCCTGAATATTAGTTGCAATATAGAAAAGGCTCGAGAAACTCAGCAGGTCTGGCAACATTGTGGAGAGAGAAACAGAGTTAACATTTTGAGTCCAGTGTAAGCCACATTCATACCAGATTTGAAACTGTTGACTCTGTTTTTCTTGCTACAGACCTGCTGAGTTTCTCCAGCATTCTCTGTGTTTGTTTCAGGTTTCCAGAATCTGCAGTATTTTGCTTTCCCTAGAATATTAGCCTGGAGTTCTGGATTACTAATCCAGTGACATGACGAATACACCAACACCTCCCCACTAAGTTTGGAGATTGTAACAACTGGTGTGAGTAAAATAGAAAATCTTTCTTACATACTTGTTGGTGATAAATTGTTTTTAGATTAGATTCCCTACAGTGCGGAAATAGGCCCTTCGGCCCAACAAGTCCATACCGACCCTCCAAAAAGTAACCCAACCAGACCCATTCCCCTCTGACTAATGCACCTAACACTACGGGCAATTTAGCATGGCCAATTCACCTGGCCTGCACATCTTTGGACTGTGGGAAGAAACGGAGCACCCGGAGGAAACACACACAGACACAAGGAGGATCTGCAAACTCCACATAGACAGTCACCCGAGGCTGGAATCAAACCTGGGTCCCTGGTGCAGTGAGGCAGCAGTGCTAACCACTGAGCCATCATGCCGCCCCGGTGAATTATTAAAAGATAATTTACTGGTGGGTGTTATTAACAAGATTACACTCATCAAAGGAGGCTTTAGACTGTCTGTTTTGATCGTAGTTAAAAATCTTTAACATTTTTCCTAATCAAACTGTTCAGAGATGTTCTTACACACTTACCGAGGAGGTGAACTTGAACCCAGGCCTCCCAGTCTTGAGGCATGGACACTACCACAGCACCACAGGAGGGCCCTTGATAGTGTTTAAAGTTTTTTAAAATTAAACTTGTTCTTCTAATCAATCTGTTAAGGGATGTTCCTCCACATCTCTGGAACTTGAGTGCGGGCCTCTCAGTCCAGGGGAAGGGACCATACCACTGCACCGTTAAGAGCACAATGATAATGTTTAAACTGGTTA
The DNA here is from genome assembly GCF_020745735.1 of Hemiscyllium ocellatum. NCBI lineage: Eukaryota > Metazoa > Chordata > Chondrichthyes > Orectolobiformes > Hemiscylliidae > Hemiscyllium > Hemiscyllium ocellatum. The sequence goes on from NC_083423.1 coordinate 51,551,735, forward strand.
ACACCTTCATCAAAAAGCTGACCGATGAAGGTCACAACAGCACACACCAGTTAATAATGTTGGGCTGCATTATCTGACCATGTGATTTAGCCCCTTCCCTCTTGTCCTACCTCCCCCTCACGTTGATGGATGGCACTGCCCACAATGGGCTTTGCTTGTAAATATTTAATTTACTGGACTGGCATTTACTGGTCATGGTTTGTCGTTTAAACAAGCAAAAAAATGTCACGGTAATTTGATGGTGGGAATGTCGCTCAGTTGTGTGTAATAAAACATTCCTTTGACTGGTATGGGAGGGTGCTAGCTATGAAGAGAGGTTGAGTAGGTTACTTTCATAAACCTGATGAAGGGCTGATGTCCGAAACGTTGATTCACCTGCTCCTTGGAAGCTGCCTGACTGGCTGTGCTTTTCCAGCACCACACTCTTCGACTCTGGATATAGAAAGAAAAACTTGTTAAAAACACAAAAGTGAGCTACCTAAAAAGGGTCTCATGGAGCAATAGTATTGTCCCTGCCTCTGTGATAGGAGGCCCAGGTTCAAGACCCGCCCCCAAACCAGACGTGTTTAATGATGTTCTCTGAATAGATTGATTAAAAAAGCCCCAACAACTTTGAACTACTGCGTGGCTGCTACAACTGGTTCAGGATTAAGAGCAATTTAATCCTGTGGGGACACCATGTGGCCGATAGCATGAATTTCACTCTGAGCTGCTGTCTGAGAGATTGCATCCTTTAGACAGAGACTAGCTTCCTTAAAAGGATAAAATCAAGAGTGTAGGACTGACAATGTGTTGCTGGAAAAGCGCAGCAGGTCAGGCAGCATCCAAGGAGCAGGAGAATCGATGTTTCGGGCATCAGCCCTTCATCAGGTTTATAAAAGTAATCCTAATCTACTGAACTTCCCTTCATAGCTAGCACCCTCCCATACCAGTCAAAGTAATGATGTTTTATTACATACAACTGAGCGACATTCCCACCACCAAATCACCGTGACATTTTTTTGGATTCCTGAAGAAGGGCTCATGCCCGAAACGTCGATTCTCCTGTTCCTTGGATGCTGCCTGACCTGCTGCGCTTTTCCAGCAACACATTTTCAGCTCTGATCTCCAGCATCTGCAGTCCTCACTTTCTCCTAAGAGTGTAGGACTCCATGGCTGACCACGCCTACAAATAATGTTCAAAATTGTCTGTTGAATAACACAATAAAAATAACAAAATCAAATATGACAATGATGGAATATCTAAAATTAAAAAACAAAGCATCATTGGGTGGCATGGTGGCACAGTGATTAGCACTGCTGCCTCACAGCTCTAGAGACCTGGGTTCAATTCCTGCCTCAGGTGACTGACTGTGGAGTTTGCACATTCTCCCCGTGTCTGTGTGGGGTTCTGGTTTCCTCCCACAGTCCAAAAATGTGCACGTTAGGTGAATTGACCATGCTAAATTGCCCATAGTGTTAGGGGAAGAGGTAAATGTAGACGAATTAGTCTGGGTGGGTTGTGCTGCGGCGAGTCGGTGTGGACTTGTTGGGCCGAAGGGCCTGTTCCCACACTGTAAGTAATCTAATATGCCAGCAAGAGCAATAAATTGGAAAATAGCAAGTGCCTTTTGATCTTTCTGTTGTGTAGCCTTCAACAGGGTGGTACCAAGTAGGTGAACAAGACAGAAGAGAAGTTCAACTTGCATTTATATAACACCTTTAATGCAATAAAATTCCTCAAAACATTTCAAAGGAGAATTACCAGAACAAATAGATGCCGAATTATGGAGAGGGAAAGGGAATAGGCAGAGAGTGCCGGGATCCCCTGTGGTCACCCTCCTCAATAATAAGTAAACCGCTTTGGATACTATTGGAGGGCAGACCCTGCCAGGGGAAAGCCACAGTGGCCAGGTCTCTGGGAACCGGAGCTACGGATCTGAGAATGAATAGCTAATGAACAGCCAGATACATCATTCACAGAGTCTGTGAGGAAGGATAGACGGTTGACAGGGCAACGGTGCAGTCAGTGTGATGTGTGTCTATTTTAATGCAAAAAGTATCAGGAATAAGGGTGACGAACTCAGAGTGTGTATCAATACTTGGAACTATGGTGTTGTAGCCATTAGGTACACTTGGATATCACAGGGGCAGGAATGGTTGTTGAATGTTCCAGGGTTTAGATGTTTCAAAAGGAATGGGGGGAGATAAAAGAGGTGGGGGAGTGGTACAGCTGCAGAAAGGGAGGTCATCGAGGAGGATTTGTCTGCTGAGTCATTATGGGTGCAAGGAAAGGAGGAGACACTTTATTGGGAGTTTTCTATAAGCGCCCCTATAGCAACAGAGACATGGAGGAGCAAATTGGGAGGCAGATTTTGGAAAGGTGCAGAAGTAACAGAGTTGTTGTTGTGGGTGACTTTAACTTTCCCAATATTGATTGGACTTTACTTAGTTCAAACCTTTGGTTGGAGCAGCTTTTGTCCAGGAAGGATTCCTGCCTCAATATGTAGATTGGCCGACTACAGGGGAGGCCATATTGGATTTGGTGCTTGGCAATGAACCACGTCAGGTGTCAGATCTCTCGGTGGAAGAACATTGTGGTGGTAGTGATCACAACTCCCTGACCTTTACTATACTCATGGACAAGGATAAGAGCAGACAGGGAAAGTATTTAATTGGGGGAGGGGGAAATTACAGTGCTATTAAGCAGGAACTCTGGAGCATAAACCGGGAACAGGTATTCTCAGGGAAGCGCAAGACAGAAATATGGGGCTGTTTAGGGAGCACTTGCTGCGAGTGCTGGGTAAGGTTTGTCCCACTGAGGCAAGGAAGGGATGGTTGGATGACAAGAGATGTGGAACATCTAGTCGAGAGGAAGAAGGAAGTTTACTTAAGGTTGAGGAGGCAAGGATCAGGCAGGGCTCTCAAGGATTACAAAGTAGCCAGAAAGGAACTGAAGAATGGACTTAGGAGAGTGAGAAGAGGGCATGAAAAAGCTTTAACGAGTAGGATTAAGGAATATCCCAAGGCATTCTACACATATGTGAGGAACAAGAGGATGACCAGAGTGAGGGTAGGGCTGATCAGGCATAGTGGAGGGAACTTGCGCCTGCAGTTGGAGAAGGTAGGAGAGGTCTTTAATAAATGCTTTGTTTCGATATTCACTAGTGAGGGGGAGCTTGTCAATTGTGAGGACAGTGTGAAACAGGCTGATACACTCAAACAGGTTGATTTTAAGAAGGAAGATGTGCTGAAAATTCTGAAAAACATAAGGATAGATAAGTCCCCTGGGCAAGATGGGATATACCCAAGGTTATGACAGGAAGCAAGGGAAAAAATTGCTGTGTCTTTGGCTATGATCTTTACCTCCTCACTGTCCACTGGAGTAATGTTAGATGATTAGAGGGTGGCAAATGTTATTCCCTTGTTCAATAAAGGAAATAGGGATAATGTGGGAATTCCAGACCAGTTAGTCTTAAGTCGGTGGTGGGCAAATTATTAGAGAGGATTCTGAGGGACAGAAATTATGATTACTTGGAAAACAATAGTTTGTTTAGAAATAGTCAGCATGGCTTTTTGAGGTGCAGGCCATGCCTCACAAGCCTTATTGAATTCAACGCATTGATGATAGTAGAGCAGTGGATGTAATGTACATGGATTTTAGCAATGCATTTTTTTAGGTTCACCATGGTAGACTCATTCAGAAAGTAAGGAGGCATGCGATACAGGGAAACCTGACTGTCATCTTACAGAATTGGCTGGCCCATAGAAGATAGAGGGTGGTAGGAGACAGAAAGTATTCCGCTTGGAGATTGGTGACCAGTGGTGTTCTGCAGGGATCTGTTCTGGGACCTCATCTCTTTGTGATTTTTATAAATAACCTGGATGAGAAAGTGGAAGTGTGGGTTAGTAAGTTTGCTGATGATATGAAGGTTGGTGGAGTTGTGGATAGTGTGGAGGGCTGTTGTAGGTTGCAACGGGACAGTGACAGGATGCAGAAGTGGGCTGATAAGTGGCAGATGGAGTTCATCCTGGAAAAGTGTGAAGTGATTCACTTTGGAAGATTGAATTTGAATGCAGAATACAGGGTTAAAGTCAGGATTCTTGGCAATGTGGAAGAACAGCGGGATCTTAGGGTCCATGTCCATAGATCCCTCAAAGTTGCCATTCAGGTTGATAGGGTTGTTAAGAAGGTGTATGGATTTCATTAGCAAGGGATTGAGTTTAAGAGCTGCAAGGTTATGCTGCAACTCTGTAAAACCCTGGTTCACCAACACTTGGAGTATTGCATTCAGTTCTGGTTGTGTCATTATAGGAAGGATGTAGATACTTTAGAGAGGGTGCAGAGGAGATTTGCCAGTATGCTGCCTGGATTGGAGGGCATGTCTTATGAAAAAGGGTTGAAGAAGCTAAGGTTTTTCTCATTGGAGTGAAGAAGGCTGAGAGGTGACTTGATAGAGGTGTACAAGATGACGAGAGGCATAGATAAAGTGGATAGGCAGAGACTTTTTCCCAGTGGCAGAAATGGCTATCACAAGGGGACATAATGTTAAGGTGATTAGAGGATGGTTTAGAGGGGATGTCAGAGGTAGAGAGGAGTATCACTTTACACAGATTGGTTGGTACGTAGATTGTACTGTCAACGGTGGTGGTAGAGTCAGATACATTCGGGATATTTAAGCGACACTTGGATAGGCACAATTCATTAATAGTACAATGAAGGTTATGTGGATTAGTTTGATCTTAGAGTAGGATATAAGGTCAGCACAACATGAAGAGCCGGAGGGTCTATACTATGCTGTTCTATGTTCCATGTGCTATGAGTCTCATGATGAGACATTAGAACAGATGCTCACAGCAGATAGCATGAGCACCAATGGTGATTTCAAAGGTGTGTAGATCTGGAGGAGGTTACAGAAACCAAAGATTTGAATAAGAATACGGGAAGGTTTTTTAAATTTATTTTTCATGGAACTGGGCATCGCTGGTAAGGACTGCATCCGTTGTTCATCCTGAAGGTCTTGCTAGCTCCATTACAGAAAGGTCTGAAGTGTCATCAATGTAACTGTGGGTCTGGAGTTGGATGTAGGCCATACCACATCAGGGAGGCAGATTTCCTTCCTGAAAGGACATTAGTCAACTTGATGGATCTTTGTATCAATGATAGTTGCCGTGGTGATGATTCCAAGACTAGCTTTATCATTCCAGATTTTATTTAATTGAATTTGTATTCCACCAGCTGTTCTGGTAGGATTTAAATGCATGTCCTCAAAGAATTGGCCACTGGTCCAATGATTTGCCATTAGGCTACCATCGGCCCCCCCTTCCATTTAATGTAGTTTAATATTGTTGCTGGACCCACAGCCACTTTAGGCTCCTGAGCATGGCCAGCAGTGAATGTCTACACAGCCCAATAAAGACATGGTACCCCAACAAAACTCTAAATGTTACCTCTTTTTTTTCTTTATCCCTCTCTTTGAAGAGAAACTTTATGGAGTTGAATAGGGAGGAAATTTAAGGCAAATTATGCTTCATTTTTAGATTGCAAACTGTTTTCCTTTGAATTCCATTCTGGCTGTTCCTGTGAAATATTCTATTCAGATACTTCAACCAGTTAATTACCCATAAAATATTTATCCAGGTGTACTTATTGTATGAGACATACAACAGACTGCAGCTTTACTAAAACACTCACAAGATAAAGAAAACAACTTTACACAAATTAACTTTCCCCAAACTCGGCTGACTGCCTGAAAAACACATATACCCACTCTCTCGGCCGGGTGGTTGCTCAGCAGTTCAGCAGATCTCTCCGCTCAGTGTGGGCAGTCTCTCAGCCCAGTGTGGCCTCAGCGTGGACCTCTGGTTTTCAGGTTGTTCCAGGGTGGTCTCCCAAGCTCAAGAACCTCAAGGTGAACCACAGCATGGTCTGGAGTCAAGGCCCAGTGCAGACTGGAGGCTAGTTGCCAGCGTGGACTGGGTTGGATGGATTGTTGTTCTGAACGCTTTATTTCTCCATTTTCTAATTTATTCCTACAATCTGTAATGCTGGACTTGTTATTTCTTTATTTTCTAGTTTTTTTTCCCCTAAGAGCTTGTCCTGAAGAACCTGTAACTAGGTACCTTTGTTCCTAAGTTGGTGCTGTAAGTGATGAGTTGTAAACTTTTCACTGTACTCATGTGAAGTACATGTGGAAATAAGGCTGATTCAATTCCATTTGGCTGTTGGATCCAGTTCACTGAGCTCTGCTGACAGAGGATGCAGCCTTTTAGTTGTTTTTATTTCAAAAATATACCTAATTCATAAAAATCTTGATTTCCAGACATTGTTACTGGAGCAGATTGGTTCTGTACAGTCTTTGTGTATGGAAATAAACAAACACTAGAGTTTGATATTCCTGACAGTTCCAACAAACAAACTCAAGGCATTTCTTACTTGTGCAAGACACTAATTACATGTATTTGAGGTGACGGGAAAATCTGATTACTGAGTGGACCTTAAAGTATTTTAGCAAAAAGACCCCAAACAGTGGTCTTTCCCCACCATGCCTTGGCAGCAGCTGCCCCAAGCTATAATGCGTGCATCAGCATGTAGTGCTCGACCGTGAAATGTGCCAGTCTGCAACACTTGGTCAGGGTCAACTCCTTGCTTTGGAAAATCAACAGGCTTCAGGCAGACCAAAGAGCGTCCTTCACTGAGCTGGTGATCCTCCAGGCACAGTTGACGTTTGTCTCAGTGTGCATCCCAGGGAACAGACCATAGGACACAGAGTCCTGCATCATAGAGCTGCTTGAGACAAACCTCAACAAAAGCCACTGCATCCCTCTCCAGTCTTCCCTTTCAGAGGCACATTTCAGAAGGAGATGTGTGACAGTTTCTACCCACCCCAGCAGCAGCTTCAAGGGCACTGTGCAGTGGCACAGACCGACCAGGCATACATGAAGGATCTCATAGTTAGTGCCCTTCTTGCCACCAGCCAAGCGATAGTTTGGTGCCTGTTGTAAAGTTCTGGTGATGAAACATTCTGCCAAATGACTTTGACAGTCTGCTCAAGGAACAGGATCCACCTTCACCTTTTCCCACAGGGTCTCGAGGACGCTATGTGCTGACCACTTCCTGATGGACTAGAGGTCAAAGGTGCTTTGTACTGTCCATGTAGCACCCTCGATCCTGGACGAACGCTGTCTTGTTTTTACTGTAACAGTTGTATATGGTAGAAATGACAAATAAAGCTATCACACCCACTCTCTCGATACGGAATGATCCAATTACTTGTAACGTTTTGCAGGGCCGAGACCAGTCCCATTCTTTGCAACACTGGGGACAGGTAGAACCTCAGAAGGTAGTGACACTTGGTGGCCATCGGGATAAGGTCAGTGTTGGATACGTTCTTCCCACTGCTTTATCCAGAGCTTTGTACATGGGGTCCCTGCAGAATGGACCTGACCTGCACCATATACAATAATATAGAGAGTACCTCATACCTGCTTTTACCTGCAATGGAGAGGGAAGAGTGCTCCCAAAAGCACAGTTTCTGCCTCAGAGTCTTCTTAGTACAAAGGCAGGTCTTGCACAGAGTCTTCACTGAGAGAATAGCTGCCAGGGATCCCTTTTTAAACCCCCTTTCTGAGTCCTTCCGGAATGTTCTGTGACTTCAGCCATTGGAGTCACAGGGCAGAGGTTACAGTACCCAATGAGGTTATCCCAGGTCATCCTAGATTTGCCCATCCCCTTACAAGGTATGGGTATGGGATCTGGCTGCAACTGTGGGATAAACAAACATATTGTCTCTCCATATATCCTGGCTGAGTACTGCTTCATGAGTTTTACATCATAATGACTATCCCATTGCTCAATATACAAAACAGGTCTGGGCCGATTCTTTTTTCTCTTGGAGTCTTTGCATTCCATCAGGTCTTGCACAGAAACTTTTTAGCCAAAGTTCTGTTGGGCCTAGTTGCTGAGGCCGTTGCCGACTTGTCCTTTGGCCCATACAGTTGTTGGAAAAGATTAACACAACGTTATCGTTCAATGTATGAGATGTACCAGGGTCCATCAATGGATAGAGACAGTGACAAAACAGCTCCTTTATAAGACATTCTGGAAAATGAGCCACTCACAATTACATGTTTCAAGTTACTCTGTTCAGTGGCACAGACACACTTACAAGACATTTGTCAAGATCAGTAACCCTCCCACATAACCCGTGCTCTATAGTATTTTAATGTCTTGACACATCGTTTTTTATAATCTTTGTGTGTTCAAAGCTCAATTCGCAAAAGGGGTTTGTCAGAAGCAGCTTGAAGAATGTTATGTACAGAGGTCCTGATCCCTTGTTGCAGTAGCAGTGAGCGGTGTTTACTCAGATGGAATATGTTCACACGGTTGAAGATTAGGTTAGGTTCCCTACAGTATGGAAACAGGCCCCTCGGCCCAACAAATCCACACCGACCCTCCGAAGAGCAACCCACCCAGACCCATTCCCCTACATTTACCCCTACACCTAACACTACGGGCAATTCACCTGACCTGCACATCTTTGGACAGTGGGAGGAAACCGGAGCACCCGGAGGAAACCCATGCAGACATGGGGAGAATGTGCAAACTCCACACAGACAGTCGCCCGAGGATGGAATCGAACCTGGGACCCTGGTGCTGTGTGCTAACCACTTATTCGGGCATTTTTGCACAAGTCAAGTGGAGAAATGTGGGCTCGTCCAGGATTTAAACCCAGGATCCCTCACAGGTCTACGGAGTAGGAGACCCAAAGCGAGAATCATACCCCTACACCAAAGAGCCATATGTTTTAAGGAATGAAGATGGGGACAGGATCAGGGCAATGTGTGCCTGGAGTGCTGCTTTTAGCAGTGATCACAATGCCCCAGGGTAGGCAGTGCCATGAACCATAAATCTAGTGATCAATGTATCAGCCACTGGCTTTTAAACACAGCCACCTCATATTCATTTCCTTTCAGGTTCCTCGTCGTATCTGTGACAATGTGGATCTTCAATCACCATTTCAACAGATAATTCAAACATTCAGGACTACATTCAGACCAGCACAATTTGGACCTGAACAGGACAACCAGTAGCTACTACAAATCCAAAACCTCCAGAAACAGTTCTCCTTCAGGATCCTCCACTCTACACCCTCAGCAATGTGCTGCCACCTCCTCTCCCTGCTTTTTATAAAGAGAATTCAAACTTGCACATTGATACTGTAAAAAATCAGTTGAAAGTCCTCAGGGGATTCAAAAGCCTCTCTGGCGAGAAGAACAAAATAAATGTTTTAGATTAAAAGCCTTCCTTCAGATGAAACATTAACTCTGTCTCATTCTGTCTGTCTTTACAAATGCTGGCCTGGGAAAGTATTTCCAACACGTTTGCTTTTTTTTATTTCTAGTTTCCAACATTTCACTTTGAATTGTTGAATCCGTCCAGTGCAGATAGAGGTCATTCTGCACTGACCCTCCATAGGGCATTCTCCACTATTCCCGTAATCCATAGCTAATCCACCTAACCTACACATCCCTGAACACAATGGGCAATTTAGCCAGCCAATCTACCTAACCTGCCCATCTTTGGATTGTAGGAGGAAACCAGAGCACCTGGAGGAAACCCACGCAGACACGGGAAGAATGTACAAACCCCATGTAAACAGTCACCTAAGGTTGGAATTGAACCCAGGTCCCTAGCACTGTGAGGCAGCAGTGCTAACCCTGAGCCACCTGTGCCACCCCTTTTTTCAACGTGTGAGTTGGAGGTAGATGTCAGAGAACTGGAATCAAGGCTGGGGTTGTTTTCCCTGGAACACTGGAGGCTGAGGGGTGACCTTACAGAGGTTTATAAAATCATGAGGGGCATGAATAGGGTAAATAGACAAGGACTTTCCCCTGGGTTGTGGGAATCCGGAACTAGAGAGCATAGGTTTAGGGTGAGAGGAGAATGATTTAAAAGGGAGGTAAGGGCAACGTTTTCACGCCATGAGTTGCCAGAGGAAGTGGTGGAGGCTGGTACAATTACAACATTTAAAAGGCATCTGGCTGGGTATTTGAATAGGAAGAGTTTAGAGGGATACGGGCCAAATGCTGACAAATGAGACCAGAATAATTTAGGAAGTCTGGTTGGCATGGACGTGTTGGACCAAAAGTTCTGTTTCCATGCAGTATAAATCTATGACTCTATGATTTTATGATCGCTCACTTGTAAAAGCTGCTTTCTGCTTCACTGGTTTCTCCCAGGATGTTGTGCAGGAAGCTAGAGTAAAAGACACTACCAAGCGGAGGAAGCAGCCTGCCATTGAGAACCGAAAGATACGATTGCAAATAGCAGAGGAAATCAGATATAGGGGAAAACCACAGACTGCTGGATTCGGTGTAGGAAGCACTATTATATGCTCAGGAGTTGAGATGTCTAGATATTACTTCACCTACATTCTACAAGCACGCTGGCCCTACCCTTCTCTTTCTGCAAACCTTCTCAAATGTCCATCAATTCCCCACACCGTTACACTTTTGGAGATTTCATCCATTTCCCTCATCCCCCTCTTCACAACCATTCAAAGAAGAATTGGACAGTTTAATTGTGTTCCTCCCTCAGTTCTAGGCTCCTGCTCAAAGCACAGCCCAGCCACTCCAATCTGGATGAGATGCTCTTCAGAGCATCAGTACACTCGATGGGCTCAATGACCTCTTTCTGCACTGTCGGGATTTTCTGACTAATCAGTGTGAGTATTAAATCAGTTTTAGCTCTTCCAGGCAAATTATGGCCTTAAGCAATTAGAAACAAAATAGAAACTCAGCTAGCAACCTGTGTTTCAATCCCACCACGCCTGATGGATTAAGTGTTTTTAAAAAAAAACTACCATGAATCAATTGTTATTAAATCCTTAACAAACAATCTAGGTTTTTTTCGATATATAATTTCAGTTACATCACACTGTAAACTTTTGCTATAAATTCTATGTCTTACAATCTTATACTGAACAACCACCTGATGAAGGAGCAGCGCTCCAAAGCTAGTGCTTCCAAACAAACCAGTTGGACTATAACCTGTTGTGTGATTTTGTGGGTTTGTACACCCCAGTCCAACACCGGCACCTCCAAATCATGAGGTAAATTTGGTAAGACACAACAAAGATGTTCAAGTAGGTGTGTTCACTTAGTACCTGTAGTAACCCTTCCAACAGTGAGAAAAACTCTTGAAGACCTGTTGTAGATTTCTCTATAAAAGAGGGGAGCAGACTATCAGTGCTGGTTTTCCTCAGAAATTTATAATTCATACTCAGCAACTTAAAAAGTAAAGGAAAAAAAAGTGCTTCTCTGTATTCAAAAACTCCTTTTAATTTAATTTTCTTAACTGTTTTATTGTGAGAACAATGACAGCCAAATTGTGGACAGCAAACTCCCAAAAACAACATTGAAATAATGGGGCAGCACAGTGGCTCAGTGGTTAGCATTGACGGTGTGAGGTGCCCTGTGTGAGGTTGTCTGTGCCCCAATGTTCAGACTGATTTTATTTCTAAAAAAGGGATTTACAGAATCTTACATGGATTCATGCAGTTTTTGAGCAAAACAAAATGTAATTCTGCAAGTACAAATTCACCCCACAAACTTAGATGTGTGTGTGCGTGGGGGTATGAGTGTCTGTGACAGAGTGTGTGTATGTATATGTGTGTGAGTGTGAGTGTAAAGGGCTATAAGTCTGTGAGAGGGTGAGTGCATTGGTGTGAGTGTGGGAGTGTACGTGTGAGCGTACTTACCTCATTAGCTACTGACCTTGCACCATCCCACAGTTATAGTCTTAGCTTACCATGCTCTATTCCGAGAACAACTCACCACTCATGGGATCTCAACTCAAAGACCACAGCCCGTGCCATTCTTAAAAGGCTGCCTGTGCATCCCAATGACCAATGGCATCACAGAACTGCCCTGTCTTTTCATAATAACGCAGCGAGGATGTCAGAGAGGGGAGGATGACACTGTGATTCTCTGACAGAGGGTCTGGAGGTCCTGGTGGACAGGGTGGTTCAGTGGAGTGGCATGCTCTTTCTGCAAGGCACCAGAAGGGGGTCACAACACCAGACTCTGGTGACCTGCTGTGGTGTCACATCCCAGGGTCCATGGCTTCTCCCAGTCTGGGGGAAGGAACTGTGCTGCCCCAGTGCCAGCTCTTGCAGAGTGAGTTCCCCATTCTTCCCTCATGCTATCTCACCCACCTTCCACCAAGGCTCATGCTCCACCACTCACACTCATGTGTGCAGTATTTTCCTTTACTCACTCTCCTTTCACTTCAACCCAACCTCACGAACCCAGCATGCCCTCTGTGTTGCCTACTCACCAGCTCAGGACACCCTGTCACCTGCACCCACAGTAATAGCTATGCCACTCATTGTTATCTCCAACATGACGTACCTCTCTCTCTCTCCAGGAGCAAAACAGGCCACCTCCCCCCCCCCCGCCCACCGTAGGGCAGAAAGAGTTAGGATGGGAGGTCTGCGCTACCTGATAGTCAACTCCTCAACCCCTCTGTGGAGAACATCTTGACTCCAACCACCCCAAACAGTTGACTGACCATTTCCAAGCCCCTGGATGGTATGGGAGGCTGTGCCAGGAAGCCCATGAATGAAGGCTATCTCCTTTGACATGACTGTGGCCTATTTACAACCATGACATGCTTCCTTCCTTCGAGTCTGCATCAATTGCAAGCAAGGTACTACAAGGCAGGATGCTGTGAGCATCCGGGTAGACCCGGAGTGACTGTATGCTAAGGGAATAAGCAGGCAGGCTGGAAATACAGCCTGGTCAAATCCATGAGCATGGTGTGCATCCCTGAGCACGCAGTGTCCTGGCTGCAGCATTAGAATGAGAGTTAGCAGGGCAACTGAAAGGTGCTGCAAAGAAGAGTGGACGCATCCTGTAAGTGAACTGGAGATAGGACATAGAACATCGAACAATACAGGCCCTTTGGCCCATGATGTTGTGCCAAGCATTTATCTTAATCTAAGATCAACAATCTAAGATTTGCCATGTCCAGTTTCTAACATGGAGGTTTCTAGCGAGTGATGAGCTGTATTTGCCAGGTTTGGTTGCCGGGTCAAGTTTTCCTGACGTTGAAATGGTTTAGTGGGTTTGGTAAGATATGAAGTTGATTGTTTATGAGGTAAATTGGGCCATCAACAATGCATTTAACAAGCTTCCATTGCCATCGATTGGCATCTCTCCCCCACCTAGTGAGAATCTTGCCATGTGACTAGTGAGAAATGTAAAGGATAGAGTGAGGTGATCTTGACATCAAGATGGGCCTTGCCATCTGATTCTACAACAAATCTCAATATAGGCCATGCCGCTCAAACCTATATAAGATTCCACCCTTTGATTTTGAAATAAAATAGACATGATATTTCTCTATTGCTCAATAGATAAGCTCCTTGTTCTTTCATAAGTTCATAAGATACAGGGACAGAAGTGGGCCATTCAGCCTATCGATCCACCATTCAATCATGGCCGATGTGCTCCTCACCCACATTTTCCTGCCTTCTCTCTATTTCCCTTCAACCCATTATCAACTAAAAATCTGTCAAACTCCTCCTTAAATTTACTCACTGTCCCAGCATCCACCGCACTTCGGGTAGCAAATTCCACAGATTCACAACCCCTTTGGGAGAAGTCGTTTCTCCTCAGCTCTGTTTTAAATTTGCTACTTTTTATTCTAAGATTATGACCTCTCATCCCAGAATGCCCCACAAAAGGAAGCATCCACTCCACATCTATTTTATCTACACCTTTTATCACCTTGACTACCTCAATTTTACTCCCCTCATTCTTTGGAATTCTGGAGAGTACAGGCCTAAACTGTTCAATCTCTCTTCATGCAACAAACCTCTCATCTCTGGGATCACTCTGAACCACCTCCAATGCCACTACAGCTTTCCTCAAATAAGGGTACCAAAACAGTACACAATTCTCCAGGTGCAGCCTCATCAATACCGTGTACGGCTACAAGAATATATCCTTACCTTTATATTCTATCCCTTTAGCTATAAAAGCCAACATTCCATTTGCTTTCTTTATTATTTCCTGTACCTGTATGCTAATTTTCTGTGACTCTTGAATGAATACCCTGGATCCCTCTGCACCGGAGCATCCCAAAGTCTCTCCCCATTTAGATAATAGGTCGCCTTCCCACTTTTTTTGATTCAAGTGCATGACCTTGCATTTATCAATATTTAACTCCATCTGCCACATTTTGACCCACTCTCCTAACCTATCTATATCCACTTGTCAGGTTCTTATTTCCTCATTGCAATTTACTGTCCTGCCTATTTTTTGTGTCGTCCACAAATTTGGCTAGAGCCTTCAATCCCTGTATTCAAGTCATTAATGTAGATCATAAATAGCTGAAGACCAAGGACTGAACCCCATGGCACCCCACTAGTTACATCTTGCCTTCCAGAAATAAACCCCTTTATCCAGATTCTCTGTCTTCTGTCCATCAGCCTGTCATCTAGATTACATCTAATAGATTACATCTAATCCCATATGATCCAACTTTGTGAATTAATCTTTTGTGCAGTACCTTATCAACCGCCTCCAGGAAGTCCAGATAAATTACATTTACAGCATCCCCATTATCTACTTTGCTTGTTACATCTTTGAAGAACTCTAACAAATCAGTCAAGCATGATATGCCCTTCATACAACCATGCTGTCTCTGATGGATAGCGTTTTGTCTTTCCAAATGTCCTGATATTGCTGCCTTGATAATTGATTCTAACACTTTCGCAACAGATGTTAATCTAACTGCTCTGTAATTTCCCACATTTTGCCTCCCTCCTTTTTTGAATAAAGGCTTCATATTAACCATTTTCTAATCTACTGGAAACTTCCCCGTGTCCAGGGAATTCTGGAATATTATAACCAATGGATCTACTATCTCCATTGCCACTTCCTTTAATGGCCTAGAATGTAGGCCATCAGGCCCAGGGGACTTGTCTACCCTCAATCCTAATAGTTTGCTGAGTACCTTTTCCCTATTGATGTTGATTGTTTTAAATTCTACTTTATCTATTTACTCTGACTTGTTCGTTCCAACAGGAAAAGAACTATTGTCCTCCACCGTGAAAACTGAGGCAAGGTATTGATTCAGTATCTCTGCCATCTCAGTGCTCCCCAGGATTAACTCTCCACTTTCATCTTCCAAGGGTCCAATATTCACATTAGTGATGCTCTTCTCTTTCACATACCTATAGAAGCTTTTGCTATCCTTTTTGATATTTTATGTTAGTTTTCTTTCATAATTTACCTTAGCTCTTCTTATTAATTTTTTAGTATCATTTTGTTTATGTTTGAAAGTTTCCAAATCTTCCATCCTATCACTGGCCTTTGCAAAACAGTACAGTGTAGTTATTGACTTCATATTGTCCTTGACCTCCTTGTTTAGCCATGGATTTTTTTACATCCATTACCATCTTTCTTCCTCACTGGGATATATATTAGTTGTGAAGTATTGAGTAACTCCTGAAACATCTGCCTCTGCTCATCCATTGTCTTACTTTTTAGCCTTCCTGTCCAATCTACTCAGGACAAATCTGTCCTTATGCCTATATAATTTCCTTTGTTTAATTCTAGAACACTATTGTTGGACTTCACTTTCTCACCCCTAAACGGAATTTTAAATTCTATCGTACAATGCTCCTTAACTATGATGTCATCAATTAATCTCTCCTCATTATACAATACCAAATCCGGAGTAGTTAGCTCCACAACGTGCTCCTCCAAGAAACAATCTCTAATACATTCAATGAACTCTGCCTTCAGTCTACTCTTGCCAATTTGATTCTTCTAATCTAAGCACATGTCAAAATCACCTATGATTATTGCCTTATCTTTCTTGCAAGCCTCTAATATTTCCTGCCTTATACTGTGCCCCACTGCAGAAACACTGTTTACAGACCTATAGATTACTCCTACCAAATGCTTCTTTCCTTTGCTATTTCTTATTTCTACCCGGACTGCTTCCACATCTTGATATCCTGTGCTAATGTCATTTCTCATTGCAGTACTGATCCCTTCCTTCACCAGCAGGGCCATGCTCTATCTTTCTAAAATGCTAAGTACCCATGGATATTCAATTCCCAGATCTGGTCTCTTTGTAACCATGTCTCAGTAATCGCTACCAAATTGTACCCTTTGTTTCTGTTTGCGCTATTAACACATTAAGTTTTGTTTGAATGCTTCATGTATTTAAATACGAAGCTTTTAAATATGTTCCATGTTAAATTTCCTAGAGGCTAGAGGTAGGTTTCTGGGCCTATCGGGAGGCGTTGGGTCAGGAAAGGTGGCTGGGAGTGTAGAGGAGTCTCGGTAGAGAGTACTCCCTATTGAGCCAGTATTCCAGCTGACCGGTAGGTACCCAATAGTAGTAATGGCCGGGAGGGTAGGGAGGTCCCACCAGTAGGGAGCACACCTTGCTAGGATACTGCTACAGGCATACAGATGGTGCTGGGACAGTATTATTGGCTGGAGTTAGAGAAGTCCCCACTGGTTTGGAACAGAGAGAGTGGATAGATAAACAAAAATGGAATAAAACTAACAAAGATAGGAGTAATGTTAGTAAACCAATTAGCAGGCCGAATTGAACAAGTGAGTGCCTCCACAAATAGGTGGAGAAAGGACCAGGAACAAGTTAAAGAGCTGGAGGACAGAATACAAGAGTTGGAGCAGGGAACAATGTAAAATACTGCAGCCACTGCAACAGAATAGGACACATAGAAGCAGTGTGCTGGGAAAAGCATGGGAGGCACCCCCGAACACCACCCAGAACCCTGCGGAACCATGGGAATCCTGAGGTCAGCAGAGCAGACAACCAGCTGCCCCCATTCGTGAGGGTAAGGGAGAGGGGAGAATTTATGTGCCCGCAGTAATAGGAGGGAGGAAATGTGAAATGCTAGTAGACACAGGAGCGGCTGTATCCATCCCAAACCTAACCTTACTCCACACAAAAAAAAATGATTCACTTAACTGGGGTAGGAGGGGATAAAATACCAACTTACCGAAGTGAAACAACCCTTGTAGAAATAAATAACATATATATCCCCATGAGATTCTATGTATGCCAAAATAACAAGGGCACCATAATGGGCAATGATCTCATGAGAGAATATAATGTTCTAATCAGTTGTGCAAAAGGGAAATTGATTTGGCCCAGACAGGGCGGTTGAAAGACTGAGATTGGGAAACTTACAATCACCTTGAAACTATTAAAATAGCTACAGTCACCAGTAGGGACTGGAACCTCGAAAAGGGGGGATTCAGAGCTATCTGCACCTCCGTCCCCAGAGCCTGGGCAGAAACAAAGTTAGATACAGGTCCAGTTAACGTAGACCCAATAAGGGTTCCCGGACCAGAGCATAAGTCCACTAGCAATACCCAGAAAAACCTGAAGCAGAGCAAGCAGTTGTGGGGACAGTGAAAGGACTAGTGAGACAAGGAATCCTGAAAGCAACCACAAGTACAACTAATTCCCCGATGTGGCCAGTAATAAAGCCTGATGGGAGCTACAGGTTCACCATTGATTATACAGGACGAAATAAGGTCATCCCCAAATTGCACCCCATTATAGCAGACCCCTCCACCACTTTAAATGGCTCAGCTCCCAAACACAAGATTTCTACTGTTTTAGACATAGCCACCGGATTCTGGTCTATCTCGTTACAACCTGAGTCCCAAAATAAATTCGCTTTTACAGTAAGGGACAGACAGTACACATGGACTTGCCTATCGCAAGGGTTCCACAATAGCCCCACTATTTTTCACAGGATAGTGAGGGACATCTGAAGAGAGTAGATTTACCAGAGCGTGGCACTGCCCCTCCAATATGTAGGTGATATCCTAATTGTTTCAGTCCTAATCAGGACACCAGGAAGCTTTAGGGCTAGTATTGCAGGAATTGTCAATCGCAGGGTTAAAAGTTAGCCCCACAAAGGCACAAATTGGCAAAATTCAAGTCTTATACCTGGGACACCTTATATCCCAGGGACTCAAAGAAATGCCCAACGACTGTTAGAAGGCAATCCAACAGATGCCATGACCTGCCACTGACTGGGTGGGTGGCGGGGGGGGGGGGGGGGAGGGGGTCAGAAAGGGGGGCTATTCAACTACAGTCAGAGTTTATACCGGAGTTCGCAAAATTAGCTGAACCAATCCAGAGATTAGTTAAAGGAGGCAAGCCCTCCTTGGAACCTGTAACCTGGGGGCCAGAACAGGAGGAGGCATACAGTCAGCTTAAAACCGGTTCATATCAGCCCCGGGGCTAGGGCTGCCAGATCCCAGCCAGGATTTTCACATCTACTGTAATAATTAGGGAGAGTTTTACTCTGCAGTGGTCACCCAAGACCACGGTAGCAAATGAAGGCCTGTAGGGTACTGCTCAACTACAGCAGGGTCAGTAGTCACCGAGTTGCCCAGGTGCATAGCAGCCTTAGACTGTGCTGCCTGGGCTGTTAGGGTTATTGAGCCCATAGTAATGACAGGGAATGTCATCCGCCACACCAAACACACTCTAGTAGAGATGCTAAACATGGGGAAACTGAGGGCCATCTCCAATATGAGAAGAGAAAAGTGGGGGATAGTTCTTTCAAACCCAAGTCGGTCGGTGGTAATAGTTAGGGATATGGGAGAAAACCCAGCTGAGGGAATTCCAGACACGGGGAACTGCACAGCCGTGGGAGTATAGATGGGGGTGACAATAAGGGGAGAGTAAAAGATACCTCCAACACAGCCGAGGAGACCCTCTTCATGGACGAATCATGAAAATACGTAGCGGGTCACCCTGAACAGCATGGGCTGTGGCAATTGATAAGTTAGAAACAGTTCTGTCTGGAAGGATTGATGAAAGTCAGTCCGCACTAGTAGCAGAACTGGTAGCACTCACCAAAACACTTGAACTAGCAAATGGAACAATCGTGAACATATATGCAGACAGTCAATATGCCTTTGGTATTGCCCATGACTCCATGGTAGAAGGGGTAGAAGAGGGTTCACCACCACAGGGGGATCCCTGATCAGACACCTGTTAAGAACTCAGGCACTATTGCGTGCCAGTGAAGAGCCAAAAGAGGCTGCAGTAGTAAAAATAAAAGCCCATCAAAAAGAACCAGCAAAAGAGACTCCAAATTGGCTAAACTTCAAAGGAAACCAGGCAGCAGAGTGAGCAGCTCAGAAAGGCCTAGACCAAGAAGCCATTAACAAGACTGCAATAGCCACTATTGAATTAGCGAAAAGATGCTATCTAAATTCAGCAGCTTCAGGTGGACACCCCGCAGGAAGAGAGAGAGCAATGGAAACTGCAGGAGGCATCCAAAGGGGATGATGATGTCTGGAGGTGAGCCATCAGCGTGGTACAGAACACATTGCTTGAACTCCACCATGGGCTCTCCCATCCAGGTAGAGAGGCCACGATAGCAAGCCCAGGGAGAGAGTGGTGGTGGAAGAAATGGAAAGAGATGTAGCCAAGTACTGCCGCAGATGCATGGTTTGTGCACAACATAACCCAGGGAGACCCATAAAAGTTAGGATGGGACTCCAGCCCAGACCAAGGGGACCCTGGGAATACTTTCAGATGGATTTTACAGGGCCATTACCACCTTTCCATGAGAAAGCATACTGCATGGTCATCATAGACCAATTCACCCGGTGGGCAGAGGCATTCCCGACCAAATGCTGCATTGCGACTACTGTAGCCAGAATATTAATAGAGGGGGTAATCCTGAGGCGGGGGGATACCCCTACAGATCGACTCCGACCAAGAGACATGTTTTACAGGTGAGGTCATGAAGACTGTCTGCCAATTATTCGGCATTAGACAAAAACTTCACATCCCCTATCACCCCCAGAGCTCAGGGATGGAAGAGAGAATGAATAGAACGCACAAAAATAATTTAGCGAAGGCCATGCAAGCCTCAGGCAGAACATGGGTTGATGTGCTGCCAGCCAGACGAATGAGATTAAGAGCCACCACGAATCAGGCAATACCATATGAATTAATGACCAAGCGAGCAATGCAATTGCCAGAGACAATAATCACAGCTGGCACCAATGTGGGTCCACTAAATGGCAGAATTTGGGGGTATGTGATAGAATTGAGTGCCCAACTGAAAGGGATGCGGAAATCTGTAGCAAAAAAATGACAAGGCAAGGGAACTCAAAACCTTCCCGGAGGTCCCAGCAGCAGGAAACCATGTCCTGGTGTGAGCATTACCCGACAATCCAGGCCTAGCCCTAACATGGAATGGACCATATGATGTGGTAAGAAGTGGGGACACCTGTGTCTGCATAGATATTAAGGGAAAAGGCACATGGAAGCACTGGACCTAACTAAAACATTTAAAGACTTGTGTGACCAAACTAATGTCATTGACCATTCCCCAGTTGGAGACAGGAATGGCGGACGAGATGGTCATCCTGGTGAGGTCATACTGAAAACACAACAGAACAAATTACATAGAAGCACAACTGCACCTCCTGACGAACACAAAGGTTTTGACTGACAACTTTATTTTAACTGCAAACTATATATATCTGTACGTACTTTACCGTGTTTAAGTGTCGTGACTGTCAGGAGCATGTCAGGATTTGTAATGTGGCCTTACTATCTTAGGCAATAGTACCTCAAAAGCTCTGGATACAATTAGCACAGAGCTGGCTGAACTCAGACTCCACACATAGCAGACACGTTACACGGTGGATTACCAATTAGCACAGCAAGGGGGAGTTTGTACAATTATTGGTGACGATTGTATCACCCATGTTATTGATGCCTCCTTTAACATTACAGAAGCCATCAAGAATATCTGAGACCAGCTAGATAATTTCCGACAGGGAGCCACAATTACAAACAGCCGGCTAAATTGGTTGTTAGGTAAATCTTGGGGACCCTATTTGGCACATGGGATAGTTCTCCTCATTGCAGTCATCCTGGTAATCTATGTGGGCCTTGGGTATTTAAAGTTCTGCTGTAAAGCGCTACTGACGGGAACTGTATCAGCAGCGAGTGTCAACACAGAAGACCCGCGAAGAAATTGGCACTCCATGATACTCCTCGGAAGGGGGAGATCCTAGAGATGACCTACCTCTACATGTAAATTTGGTGGTCTGCGGGAGATTTCCATAGTTGCCTCCTTGACCATAAAGGGGGGAGTGAAGTGGGGGATGGCACAGGGCAGGGTGACACTAGGCACATGGACACACAAGATGGCTGCTGAGCCATCAGTTGGCCACTTGACACATAAGATGGCTGCCTGACCACAATATGGAGAGAGACAGAAGAGCAAATGCAGACACTGCCTGGGGCCACCAGAATGCCAGCACAATGCACTCACAATCTAGTTGATTAGTTCAAGGTGGGTGGGGCGGGAGGGGGGAGAGAATACAAATGACTAACCTCCACAGCCCACCGAAGTGTCTGGGTCCAGCCAACACCTTTGATAGAAATGCTAACAGTTTGATATGGACTCATTACAGAGTGCTAATAGCCAGGGCTGCAGTGATCGTCCTTCTCAGGAAGAGTGATTAGTGCCCATTACTACAGCAATGGACTTCACGCAGACATTGAAACTGCACTGAATTTAACAAATGCTGTACTGGAACTGACAATGACTGCACCAAAACTAACAATGATTCTACAATATTTACTATAAACAAACTGTGTTATAGAGACAATAACCTCATCACTGACCTTTTATATCACAAAATGCATAAAAGTATCTTGACATGTGCTCTGGGTTGAGAGAAGACTCGCAGCTGACCACTGTGCTGTTAGTGTCTTTCTCTCCCCGGAGCTCTGGTATTTCCTTGTACAATAAACTCTGTCATTGAACCCTGACCCTGACTCCGAGCCTGGTGATTTTCCCCATAACAACCTGTATTGTTGGTACCTATGTGAGCACGCCAACTGGATCTTTCCCCTCCCTTTCAAAGTTCCTCTGCAGCTCAGGGGAGATATCCTGAAGCTGGACACCAGGTAGGCAACACAGCTTTCAGAACTCTTGATTCTGGCAGAGGAAAGTATCTATTCTCTTGGCTATACTATTCCTGATTACATCTACATTGTTTATTTCTCCTACGTCTTGAGTGGCTCACTGCACCACGGTGTTTTGGCTGGTTTGTTCATTCTTCTTACAGGCCCTGTTTTCATCCACACAGGGAGCCATATTCTCAAACCAGTTAGGCAAGCTCAAGGGCTGAGGTTCTTTCAGCACTATCACTTGGATCTCTTTACTTGTTTTGCTTGTAATCACACCCCGGGGTCTCCCTAGCATCTGGGTTGGAGATAACCAATCTCAGGGGTGTGACTGCTTCCTGAAACAAGGCATCCAGGTAACTCTGTCCCTTCCTGATTGCATTGCAGTGTTCAAAGCTCAGGCTCCAGCTCACCAATTTTGAGACGGAGTCCCTCAAGCAAGCAACGCCTGCTACAGATGTGGTCACTATGAACCACAATAGGGGCCACCACCTCCCACATCAGGCAGTTACAACACATGACCTGACCCAGCATCACTATTGTAATTATTTTCAAAACGTTCTCCTGGTCTTTTAGTTTGCAAATATTTCCCTTATTACTTTCAATCTGATGTGAAGCTGCCAGTTTTGGACTTTGGCTACCGTCAGTCTGATAGTAACCGTAAATAGGTCAGATTAGTAACTATCACCAACTAATGAACATACGGATTATCTGTGCTGTTACTGCTTTGTGCTGTGCCCCTGCTGCTGGGCTTCAATTTATCCTGTATTTTTTTAAAAAACTTATAAACTATGATCCAAAAGAAAAGCAAGCAAAACATACCTCTTCCCCACTGTGCCAAATTCCTGCACTGCCGTCAAATTCCCTGAACCATACGCTCACTTGCGTTGTGTCTGGCTGTGATCTCTCCTTCCTAACCGTGTGAGGTTTACTTGTCCATCCATTACACGGGATTTGAAAGCTGCACCCAAACAGGACCCCCAGACGAAAATCCAGGCTATCGGGCTCAGCAAATATTCTGCATGAGCTGAAAAATGTGTTGCTGGAAAAGCACAGCAGGTCATTTTTGAGGTCGGAGTGGAAGGTGTTAGTCAAGTGGATGAACTGTTCAACCTCCTCGTGGGAGCACGTGGTAGCGCCGATACACGTGACCAGCTTCCAGCACAGGTAAAAGCGATACAATTTGGACCCACACCTGCAAAGGGGCTTGAGCCTTAGCCCAGCCCCTTATATCCCTCTGCAACCTTACCACAGGCGAGAGGGTGCTGCTCCCCTGACTGGTTACTAGTCCTACAGCACAGACTGTCGTCTACTCCCCAGACCGTAGCTGGACATAGCCTCTGACTGTGAGCAGCCCAAATGGACAACTGATTGTAGCCAAGTCCCCTGACTGCCTGTCAACTGACCATGTTGGAGAAAGTGAGGACTGCAGATGTTGGAGATCAGAGTCAAAAAAAGATGTGGTGCTGGAAAAGCACAGCCAGCCAGGTAGGATCTGAGGAGCAGACGAGTCGACACTTCGAGCATAAGCTTTTCATTAGGAATATGGGGTGGGTGTGAGCCCAAGGGAGCTGAGAGATAAATGGAAGGAGTTTGGGGCTGGCAGGAAGGTAGCTGGGAATATGATATTGATTTGAAGGTAGCAGGTGAAAGTGATAGGTCAGAGTGGAGGGTGGAGCGGGTAGGTGGGAAGGAAGATAGACAGTTAGGTCACGCCAAGGAATATGTTTGTACTCCATTAATCATGTGACACGTGGAATATTCCCTGTGACATTTGACACCAGGAACTGGGAAATAAAACATAATATTTTTGAAGTACTTCCTCATGTATCACACAATGAACAGTATGATAACATCATGTCCCTCAGTGCTTGTATCAATGCTGCAAGTCTCTATGTCTGTGGCTCTGCTAAGAAAATGACTTTAACCATTTTGATTGCAGCAGTAAAAATCGAAGTATATGCAATGGGGTGAGAATTCAAGGTCTGTGTACTCTGAGGACTCACGTTAAAGGTTGCTTTGTGAAATTCATTAGAAATATTCGCAAGCCTTCAAGTGTGAGTCTATGCTGCATCAGCAACGTCATTGGAAAAACATGATTTGGATTCGTGGCCTATCCTCGGAATAGTTTCCAAGTATTGGCTTCAACTTTTATTTTATTCATGAGGCAGTTGCTGGTTAGGCCAGATTTTATCGCCCATCCCTAATTGCCCAGAAGGTAGTTAAGAGTCAACCACATTGCTGTTGGTCTGGAGTCACATGTGAGTTTCTCAGCAATTAACAATGGTTACGCAGTCATCATTAGACTATCATTTTATTCACACTTTTTGCTGAATTCAAATTTCATCATCGACTGTGGTGACTCGAAACTCATGCCCCCAGATCAAGCTTCTTTGGACTCGTGCTTTCATTGGGCAGCAGCTGTGTGGCAAAGAAGGCATTCAGCCTTCTTGACTGACAACACACTCGAACTCAAAAGCTTAATGAGTCATCGTATTAATAAACACACCTCGGAAATAACTCCACGGAGGCCGATATCCCATCACCGGTCACGATTTATTAACACATGCATAGTACTTGTCACTGATCCAGCTCCCTCAGAGGCAGCTCTCAGAGTGAACAGGATGTCTGATACTCCTGTTTGTACATGTCAGCCAGGGCTCCCTGATTGGACTAGATTCACAGCCCCAATCAGGAAAATCATATTCCATGCGACCCACTTAGCTGACATTGTTCTAATCACGACATACCTCCTGCTTGAAGTCCTGGAATGCAGATCAGTGCTTTATCCTGTCGATTCTCCTCAGGGTGGGACATTGCACTAGGTCTGGTTCCTCTGACTCAGGCTCAGATACTGGTGGTGTGTCCTGGACCATGGCCCATATCTTGCGCCCGGAGCATTTTGGCCGTATCTCATCTTCTTCAGGCGGTAGTGGCATTGAGGCTGCAATACCTGCCTTATCCATCTTATCCTCAGACAATCCTCAAGTAGATAGGAGAGTGAAGAAGGCATTCCTTGATTGGTCAGAGTATCGAGTACAGGAGTTGGGAGGTGATGTTGTGGCTGTACAGGACATTGGTTAGGCCACTGTTGGAATATTGCGTGCAATTCTGGTCTCCTTCCTATCGGAAAAATGTTGTGAAACTTGAAAGGGTTCAGAAAAGATTTACAAGGATGTTGCCAGGGTTGGAGGATCTGAGCTATAGGGAGAAGCTGAACAGGCTGGGGCTGTTTTCCCTGGAGCGTTGGAGGATATGGGGTGACCTTATAGAGTTTACAAAATTATGGGGTGCATGGATAGGGTAAATAGGCAAAGTCTTTTCCCTGGGGTTGGGGAGTCCAGAACTAGAGGGCAGAGGTTTAGGGTGATAAGGGAAAGATAAGAAAAGAGACCTAAGGGGCAACTTTTTCATGCAGAGGGTGGTATGTGTATAGAATGAGCTACCAGAGGAAGTGATGGAGGCTGGTACAATTGCAACATTTAAGAGGCATTTGGATGGGTATATGAATAGGAAGGGTTTGGAGGGATATGGGCCGGGTGCTGGCAAGTGGGACTAGATTGGGTTGGGATATCTGGTCAGCATTGTCAGGTTGAACCGAAGGGTCTGTTTCCATGCTGTACATCTCTATGACTCTAATTCTTTGACAGTAGGCAGAGGAGGAGAACCCACAGGTTCTGATAATGTTGTGTCCAGCATTGGAGTTTCTGGTGCTATTTCATGCTCCCCTCACCCATTCCTCCCCCCAGCCCCCCGCTATCTGCCACTCCCACCTCATAGCTTTCGCTGGAGTTTAGGTGATTGGGGGGGGGGGTGGAATCTCATAGATACTTATAAAATTCAACAGGACTAGACAGGGTAGATGTACGGAGGATGTTCCTGATGGTGGGTGTGTCCAGAACCAGGGGTAACAGTCTGAGGATTTGGGGTGGACCATTTAGGATGGATATAAGGAGACATTGTTTTCACCCAAGCAGTCATGGGCTTGGGGAATTCATTACCACAGGAAGTAGTTGATGCCAAAACATTGAATGCATTCAAGAGGATTCTAGATATAGCACTTGCGATGAATGGGATCAAACGTTAAGAGAGAAAGCAGGATTAGGCTATTGAGTTGGAAGATCAGCTATGATCGTGATGAATAGCAGAGCAGGTTCGAAGGGCAAAATGGCCTCCTCCTACTCCAAACTTCTCCTATGTCTCTATATGTGATGCATACCTCAAAGAGTTGTGCACCTGAACCCCTAGGCCTCCGTTCTACAACACTTCCTGAGGCCCTACTTTTAATTATATAAGCTCTCATATAGAGCCAGAGAGTTATAGAGATGTACAGACTGAAAACAGACCCTTCGGTCCAATTTGTCCATGTTGATCAGATACCCCAACCCAACTAGTCCCATTCAAGCACCCGGCCCATATCCCTCCAAACCCTTCCTATTCATATAACCATCCAGATGCCTTTTAAATGTTGCAATTGTACCAGCCTCCACCACTTCCTCTGGCAGCTCATTCCATGCACGTACCACCTCTGCATGAAAAAGTTGCCCTTAGTTTGTTTTACCAAAATGCAATACCTTGCATTTATCCAAATTAAACTTCATCTGCCACTTTTCAGCTAATGGATCCAATTAATCTCTTTATAAGCTTGGGGAACTTTTTTCACTGTCCGCCATATCTTGGTATCATCCACAAACATGCCTTCCATATTCTCATCAAAATCATTTATATTAAATGCAACTTATAAATTCATTTTAAAAAAGGATGCAATTCGGCCCATTGAGCCCATGTCTGCTGAATATAATGTTCAGGCAAATGGTTGTTGTTTTTTGTGGTTCAGTCCCAGCATGCAGTAGATTCACTGCCTTTATACACAGTTCAGATTCCGACATGTTGAAGAAAGGCAGTGATGATTGATGTGGATGAGTGAGCATTTCCTCAGTATACTTGGGGATTGGGAAGGGGACTCAAACTCCACGCACAAAGATGTGGATTAAATAGTTGGTCATGTTTAAGCTCGGTAAACACCATTTTAGATAGATAGGCCCAAATTGTCACATTCAGGGGAAATGCTTGACATATGAGTGGGGAAGTTCAGGCTTTAAATGATAAGTGCTGGAAGCCATCATTTGAAGCTAGACATAATGAAACGTGCTGATCACATTTAAAAAAAAACTAACCTGCTGGATATAAAGTGTTTTGGTTCATTGTCAGGATGCAATAAAAATTTCACATGAATACACATTTTGTTTTGCCATGTTTGAGTTGTAGAAATACACGCAGTTGATACCAAGTCTTAACCACCATTACTTGATGAAATTGCTGGTCAAATCATTTTCGGGAAACTTATCGCAATATATTCACACTTTTGTAAATGTAAGATTTATCATTTTTACCTCTGTACACAGTGATTGATCAAATCCATTATCTTCCTTGGAGGGCAGGATTATTGAAGGAGGGGTTCTTTAAAATTGAGCTGATGGAAAGGATGGAATGTTAGAACTGAGTCATCGTCAGTGTCAGTAGCTGAGGAAGGTACAACTGCAGTACCCCGGGATATTGCAGATGATGCATGAACATGCTATTAGAAACTGAAGAAGCAGATTTGATGAGGGAAGGCTGGATTGTTTACTGCTAAGATCTAGATAATATTACAAGTCAATCCTTGAATAACAAGCCAGGTCTTGGTTGATCATGCAGTGGAATCTTACCAGCACTGTGTCAGTAAGAAGCATATTTTGAGTTGGTTGAACTACAAGGTTACTCTTGCGCATACTTGGACGTTCCTAAGTCATCATATTTGTTAACCTGTCTCAAAACTTAATGTACTTACTAATTCAAATAGAAAAATAGATTTGCACTCAATGTGATTAGTTTTAACTTACAGTAAGTGCAATTAAATTGACCATCGATTATCTATTCTGCCGGGACAGGATCATCTGATCTCAGCTCCTCACAACATTGATGAGAGCTATATTTATCCCAACATCTGTCAGACAACTGTCAAACAAAAGGAAGATGGAGTCCCATTGCGTGGAGAATAGAATCATGGACGATAGATGATGCTGACTGCTGGGCAGCAGGAACAAGCAAAAATTATTGACTGTAATAAATTAGAATAATCCTTAAAATGTAATAGCAGTCAACAGAGTTTGACATTTCTGTGAAGCACTGCTTATCTGTTAACTGAAAACTGCGTACCATCGGTTTTTTTCTTCAAAGTAGTCCTGATCAAAGCTTTTGTTATATTTAATTTATTAATTTATGCATCGATGTTACAGAAATTGTTAACGTAGTCTGGAGGTGCCATTAAATATATTTGCACAGATTAGTAGCTGTAGTTTATTAGTAGAAACTGGTTTAATTTGGTTGTCTCTATTTGATAGAGAATACACCTTGTGTAATGGCCTATCACATTGAGATAAATATAATGATCCAATTTTGTTCAAGATAAAGACATACCTGATGAGTCATATCAGAAAGGAACACGCAAAATACCTTTGATGGTTCTTCCTTGTGTAACCGCTTTGGCATATGCAATTATTGGCATTAATTGAAAGATTAAAGCAAAATAAATACCCCTGCAAGCATCAATAACCTGATCTGCGTATTTGCATACTGCTTTTGTTTGAATGCAGCAGAACGGTGGCACAGTGGTTAGCACTGTTGCCTCACAGCGCCAGGGACCTGGGTTCAATTCCCGCCTCAGGCGACTGACTGTGTGGAGTTTGCACGTTCTCCCCGTGTCTGCGTGGGTTTCCTCCGGGTGCTCCGGTTTCCTCCCACCGTCCAAAGATGTGCGGGTCAGGTGAATTGGCCATGCTAAATTGCCCTTAGTGTTAGGTAAGGGGTATGGGTGGGTTGCGCTTCGGCGGGTCAGTGTGGACTTGTTGGGCCGAAGGGCCTGTTCCCACACTGTAAATCTAATCTAATCTAATCTAAAAAAAAACCTTTAGTTTAATAACAGGTGTCAGCAACATCGTGAGATATCTATCATTTCACAACATAAAAGCCCGGTGGGCAAAGTTCAGCAAGACAGGGTGTCATTAGTAGTCTGATTATATTTTCAGCACTGCAGCTAGAAGCATATAGATTGGCATGTAGAACACCCAACCCAAACAAGCATTAAATAGATTTGGTGGTGCACAGTGCAGGAGGGAAATTAGCCATTCCACAGCCCATGTGACAATGCTGCAGCTTAAAGAAGTTATTTTGTCATGGTTTCTTTAAACTGAGAGATTGAACAAGAGCATAGAGCTGGTCAGTACAGACCACATGAGTATACGGCTTGGGAGGCCTTGGGTTTTGTTTTAATTGCCTGAAAATGTGGGACCAGCTCTCATAGGTCAGGATTTCTAGGCTTTGGTTTTTCAGTAGCATCACAAGCTACTGGGGTCTCAACAGAGTTCGAGGCTTCAGTGAATGTCTCCTGGCTGCTACACTCTCTGAACTTTCTCTTGATGTTTTCCTCCTGGACTGGAGAACTGTATGTGAGAATCTGCATTTGAATTTGCCTTTTTTGCCAAGAAGTGTGTTTATGGAAAGTGATTATACTGGAACAGTAATAGTTACCATACCTACTATTCTGTTAGGTTTCCAAAAGAGTTAAGTTATTCTAAATTCCTCTTTCTTTGGTTGTATTTCAATATGGTGTTTAAATAAATTGTTTTTTATTTAATTTTGGGTAGTTTGACCAGTCACATTGCACCTGGAACAGACTCTTTGTATTTACCTTTAAAACAAGAAAACGTTAGGGGGGGTCATGGCTACCTTCTTAAAATATTTTGAGGGGGGTCTGGCCTGATCCATTACACTATTTAGGATTTTAAAGGGATCTCAGCTTTTGTTATCAAATAATTCCAAATTTTCTTTTGCCATAGGTTTGAGCAATAATCGTTTGGAATCTATTTTACTCCAGTTACTGTAGTATTTATAAAACCAATCCAAGCTAAAACATTGTCCAGTGTAATTC
Organism: Hemiscyllium ocellatum; assembly: GCF_020745735.1. Taxonomy (NCBI): domain Eukaryota; kingdom Metazoa; phylum Chordata; class Chondrichthyes; order Orectolobiformes; family Hemiscylliidae; genus Hemiscyllium; species Hemiscyllium ocellatum. The sequence continues at coordinate 51,581,704 of NC_083423.1, forward strand.
TGCTACTCTTACTGTCCTTGTATTTCATCACCAGCCTCTGTTTTTCAGCAGTAGGTGCACCAACCAAGGTCTGCAATTGATATAAATAAAGTTTTCAAATTAATTACATCAATCATAAAATTATTCAGTCTGGTTCCCTGTTATATAGTGCATGATGAAAAGAAAAATAAATTAATTCATGTGTAAAAATCCCATGGATACAATTGATTCCACCTTCGACAGAAAGTTGCAGCTTACAAATGATACTACTTCGAGGTTTATGCAGAATGTTGCACATGTGAAAATAGAGGTATTATCTCCATTTTGCTTCAAAACTAAACTGAGTTACAAAACCCAAGTAATTAGGCTGTTTAGTTTAACTTCTTATTATTGCGCAATACAATTATTTTTTTTCAATGCAATCATTCAATAAGTACACAAATAGACAAACACAAGAGGTGGCATTTTCTGCTTCGCTACCTGGATGTTAATCTTACAGAATAGATTGTCTGCTATAAGATCATAAGACATAGAAGCAGAAATTTGGCCATTTGGCCCATCAAGCCTGCTCTGCCATTCAATCATGGCTGATTGGGTTTTCAACCCCATTTTCCCACTTTCTCCCCATAACCTTTGATCCCCTTAGCAATCAAGAACTTGTCTATCTCTATTTTAAATATACTCAATGACCTGGCCTCCACAGCCTTCCGGGGCAATGAATTCCACAGATTCACTACTCTCTGTCTAAAGATGTTTCTCCTTATCTCAGTTCTAACAGATCTTCCCTTTACTCTAAGGCTGTGCCCTCGGGTCCTCATCTCTCCTGCCAATAGAAACATCTTCCCAACGTCCACTCTGTTCAGGCCATTCAATGTTCTGTTTCAATTAGATCCCCCCTCATCCTTCTAAATTCCTTTGAGTATAGTTCCAGAGTCTTCAAATATTCTTCATATGTTCAACCTTTCATTCCTGGCATCACTCTCATGAGCCTCCTCTGGACCTGCTCCAGGGCAAATATATCTTTCCAAGGTATGGGGTCAAAATTGCTCATAATACTCTAGATGTGGTCTGACTAGAGTCTTATAAAGACTCAGAAGTTCATCCTTGCTTTTATATTCGAGGCTTCTTGAGGTGAATGACAATATTGTATTTGTCTTCCTAATTATTGACTTAAGTTTACCTTAAGAGAAACCTGGACTTAGGACTCCCAAGTCCTTTTGCACTTCAGATTTCTGAATTTTCTCTCCATTTAGAAAATAGTCCCTGCATCTATTCTTCCAAACAAAGAGCATGATGTCATACTTTCCCATGTTGCATTTCATCTGCTACTTCTTTGCCCATTCTCTTAAGCTGGCCAAATCCTTCTGCACCCTCCCCACCTCCTCAATACTACGTTTCCCTGCACCTGCCTTTGTATCATCTGCAAACTGAGCCAGAATGGACAAAGTGCAAAGTTGTGGTCCCAACACCAACCTTTATGGAACACCACTTGTTATCGGTTTCCATTCTGAGAAGGACCCATTTATCCCCATTCTCTGCTTTATGTCAGACAGCCAATCTTCTATCCATGCCAGTATCTGGCCTCTAACACCATGGGCCTTTATCTTGCTCAGCAGATCCCTGTGCCGCCCCTGAGCAAAGGCATTCTGGCAGTCCTGATGGATAACATTCATTGGCTCTCCTTGGTCTAACCTGTTCCCAAAGAATTCAAACAAATTTTTCAGGCATGACCTCCCTGGGATGAACCCATGCTGATTTTGCCCTGTTTTACCATACCCCTCCAAGTATTCAGAAATCTTATACTTCACAATGGACTCTATAATCTCACCAATGACTGAGGTCAGGCTAATTGGCCGATAATTTCCCATCATTTGTCTTGTTCCCTTCTTAAACTAGGGGGTTATATTAGGATTTTCGAGTCCTCTGGGATCCTCCCTGACTCTGGAAATATCTGAAAAACAACTACTAAAGCCTCCACTATCTCTTCAGCCCATTTGAGAAACCTGATGATCTTTTTAGATTTAGAGTTAAGATTTAGATTCTTATTGTCGCCATAATAACTCCTTAAAGGCCAGTATCTTACCATCAAATCACCCTTTATTTACACAATATACGTACATGATACTGACCCAGAGAGCACAGAGCTGGCTCCTACAGAGCCAGCAGTAACCCTGACACTCCTGTTTATTTTTTTTTCAGTGAACAGAACAACAACACCTGTTTATTTCTTTTTCCCATGTTGTGTGTTTGCGCAGGTGAGAGACACAGTGAGAGACACAAGGTGTACGAATCTTTATTCAATTTCCACCACCAGGAAGATAGGAAAACACTCAAGTGGCCAGTGACAAGCAGTGCCCCTTCACATCAAAGGGCAATGTTGTGTGATCAAACAGTGAAGGGGAGGGCAGGAATTAAATCAAAATAGAGTTGGAGGGGGAAATAATGCACTCTACACCCTGCGGCACCCATCTCTCCCTGATCAACTCCAGGGTGTTGGTGGGCACACACCCCTGTTTATATCTGTTAGCCAGGGCTCCCTGATTGGAACAGATTAACAGCCCCAATCAGGGAACTCATATTCTATGAGATCGACCTGGCTGACCTCATTTCAATCACAACATCCTCCTGTATTCATTTTCATTTGCAGAAGGGCCAGATATCCCTTCTGGGAAGTGGTATATTTGCTAAACATAGTTGTACATGATGTCACCGATATGTAACCCCATGGGTTATATATGATTTATGGGTTAACATAAATATGGGTTAACACCTGATTTAGAGAGTAAAGCATACTGTAATCTCTGATATGATAAGCAGGGTATGCAAGGCAGTTTTATTCTGCTGTGGGCTTGACAATTAAATGCTTGATCAAGTATTTGTTAGAATCTCAAGGCCCCACTAGTACAGGTAGACAACTCTTTTTTCAAAATCCCAAAATCCGAAAAGGTCCAAAATCTGAAGATTTTTAATGAAATTTTTACCTCATGAACATGGTTGTTTGGCATGCAAACAGTTAACTCAACTCCACACCCACTCGATGCGTGTCACTCAGATGCGATGTGGGGGATGTGGCCCAGCACTGGCAGGCCTTAATTCTGTCTCAGGGCCTGTTACTCACTGAGTCTGCTGTTCGGTAAGATTTTTTAAAATTTCACTGTTGAACTGTCATTTATTCAGAAATTCGAAACATTCTGAATTCCGAAAACCAGCTGGTCCTGAGTGTTTTGTATAAAGGATTGTGCACCTGTACTGGGAACAAATGGCCTGAAACAGAACTTTCTATTAGGAATCCTCCCACATGTTTGGGCAATATTACACCAGTCTTTTTTCAGTCAGTGATAATGAAGCTTAAGGACAATATTGCAAGAGTGGTCCCTGCAGTGCTCAGGAGAGAGCTAGTTCTCCCATGAGGAAGAGTGCAGGCCCAGCTATTCAAGATGGTGGCTCCAATATGGTACGTCCATCTGGTCAAAGCCAGCAGGAGCACTTTCTTTCCTCTCTCTTTTTCTCTTTTGTTCTTCATTTCTTCATCTCCCTGATGTCCCAGGGAGGCTAGAACAATGTCGACAGTGACCAGAATGGGGACTCCTCACTTTGTAGGCCTAAGGCGTGGACTCCTGGTATTGGAAGTGAGGCATCGGTTGCAGTGATGGAGAAAAGGGGACTCCTGGCAGCAGTAGGCTGAGACAGTGGGCACTGCAAAAGTCCTGGAGCTGTATTTGAGACTCTGGGAGTAAGTACTTTCTTTTCACTGTTTTGTATCTCAAAATAGAGCTGTGTTGTGGTGCCGGAATACTTTTCACAGTATTTCACAAGTTATATTTGACAATAAGACATTTATTCATAAATCATTCTCAAGATTCACAAACCTGAATTGAAAATAAGAACACACCTCTCTTAAAATATAAATCATGAGGGGCGTGGATAGGATAAATAGGCAAAGAGTTTTCCCTTGGGTGGGGGAGTCCAGAACTAGAAGGCATAGGTTTAGGGTGAGAGGGGAAAGGTATAAAAGAGACCTAAGGGGCAACGTTTTCACACAGAGGGTGGTACCCGTATGGAATGAGCTGCCAGAGGAATGGTGGAGGCTGGTACAAGTACAACATTTAAAAGGCTTCTGGATGGGTATATGAATAGGAAGGGTTTGGTGGGATATGACCGGGTACTGGCAGGTGGGACTAGATTGGGTTGGGATATCTGGTCAGCATGGATGAGTTGGACTGAAGGGTCTGTTTCCGTGCTGTACATCTCTATGACTCTGTGACTCGAAGCACTTTATTCTTAAAGCAACAGTTCATTTAGAGTCATAGAGATGTACAGCACAGAAACAGACCCTTCGGTCCAACCCGTCCATGCCGACCAGATATCCTAACTTAATCTAGTCCCATTTGGTAGCACATGGCCCATATCCCTCCAAACCCTTCCTATTCATATATCCATCCAAATCTCTATTAAATGTTGTAATTGTACCAGCCTCCATGTCTTCCTCCAGCAGCTAATTCCATACATGCACCACCCTTTGCATGAAAAGGTTGCCCCTTAGATCCTTTTAAAATCTTTTCCATGTCAACCTAAACCTATGCCCACTATTTCTGGACTACCCACCCAAAGGAAAAGACCTTGTCTATTTACCCTATCCATGTTCCTCATGATTTTATAAACCTCTATAAAGTCACCCCTCAACTTCCAATGTACCAGGGAAAACAGCCCCAGCCTGTTCAGCCTCTCCCTTTAGCTCAAAGCCTCCAATCCCGCCAACATCATTGTAAATCTTTTCTGAACCCTTTCAAGTTTCACAATATCCTCCTGATAGGAAGGAGACCAGAATTGCATACAATACCCCAAAAGTGACCTAACCAATGTCCTGTACAGCTGCAACATGACCTCCCAACTCCTGTACTCAATACTATGACCAATAAAGGAAAGCATATCAAATGCTTTCCTCACTATCCTATCTACGTGACACACCACTTTCAATGAACTATGAACCTGCACTCCAAGGTCTCTTTGTTCAGCAACACTCGCTAGGACCTTTTCATTAAGTTTTTAAGTCCTGCTCTGATTTGCCTTTCCAAAATACAACACCTCACATTAATCTAAATTAAACTCTATCTGTCACTTCTCAGCCCCTAGGTCCATCTGATCAAGATCCCTTTGGACTCTGAGGTAACCTTCTTCGCTATCTGCTACACCTACAATTTTGATGTCATCTCTACCTTTTATGTTCACATCCAAATCATTTATATAAATGATGAAAAGTGGTGGACCCAGCACCAATCCTTGTGGTACACCACTGGTCACAGGCCTCCAGTCTGAAAAGCAACCCTCTACCACTACCCCCTGACTTCTACTTTCGAGCCAGTTCTGTATCCAAATGGCTAGTTTTCCCTGTATTCTTTTGATCTAACCTTGCTAACCAGTCTACCATGAGACACCTTGTCAAATGCCTTACTGAAATCCATATAGATCATGTCTACCACTCTGCCCTCATCAATCCTCTTCGTTACTTCTTCAAAATGACTCAATCAAATTCATGAGACATGATTTCCCATGCACAAAGACATGTTGACTGTCCCTAATCAGTCTGTGCCTTTCCAAATACATGTAAATCCTATCCCTCAAGATTCCCTCTAACAAACGTGCCCACCACCACTGTCAGGCTCACTTGTCTATAGTTCCCTGGCTTTTCCTTACCACCTTTCTTAAATAGTGATACCACATTTGACAACCTCCAGTCTTTGGACACTTCAACCTGTGACTATCAGTGATACAAAGGGGCCCAGCAATCACTTCCCTAGCTTCCCACAGAGTTCTACAATATACCGGATCAGGGCCTGGGGATTCATCTAGCTCCATGAATTTTAAGACATCCAGCACATCCCCCTCTATAATATGGACATTTTTCAAAATGTCACCACCTATTTCCCCACATTCTATATCTTCCATGTCCTTTTCCTCAGTAAACACTGATGCAAATACTCATGTAGTATTTCCCCCATCTCCTGCAATTCCAAATAAAGGCCAGCTTGCTGATCTTTGAGGGGCCCTATTCTCTCCCTAGTTACCCTTCTGTCCATAATGTATTTGTAAAAACCCTTTGGATTCTCCTTAACCCTATTTGCCAAAGCTATCTCATGTCCCATTTTTGTCCTCCTAATTTCCCTCTTAAGTATACTCCTACTGCCTTTATACTATTCTAAAGATTGACTCGATCTCTGCTGTCTCTACCTGACATATGCTTACTTCAATTTCTCTCATCATCCAGCATTCTCTACACATACCAGCCTTGTCTTTCACCCTAATAGGAATATTCTGTCTCTGGACTCGCTTTATCTCATTTCTGAAGGCTTCCCATTTTCCAGCCGTGCTTTTACCTGCAAACATCTGCCCTCAATCAACTTTTGAAAGTTCTTGCTTAATACCGTCAAAATTGGCCTTCCTCCAATTTAGAACTTCAACTTTTAGATCTGGTCTACCCCTTTCCATCACTATATTAAAACTACTAGAATTATGGTTGCTGGTCCCAAAGTGCTCCCCCACTGACACCTCAGTCACCTGCCCTGCCTTATTTCTGTTGGGACGGACCCGTAGGGTCTCGTCTCCACGTGTTCTTTGGAAGGAGAGATCAAACCGGCTAGAGTTTGGAGCAAAAACACCGTTTATTACAGAATCAAGACTGGCAAACTATACAACGAATTCAAAAGCATGCAATTCGTTGGAGAAGGCGTTCTGTCTTCCTCTACGGACCTGGAGCAGTTATACTTCGCGCTTCCTCGAGTTCCCGGTCAGGTTCCCCTCGTTCGGATCTCTCATTGGTCGGTTCACCTGTCTGTGAAGGGATTAGTGTCTGTATTGGCTGCCCCGAGATACCTGTCCAGCTCCTGCTGTGCTGAACAATGGGTAGACATCCTGGGTTCAGCAGTTTCTGATCTTGTAATTTAAAAGTTTATTGTTTGGAAGGGTTTCCTCATTGCTATGTGTCTGGCTGTCTGGGCGTTCACAATAGTTCTCCATAGTTGAATATACAGGTATTATCATTTAACACAGGACCCGAATGAGTTTGACGTCAGCGGAGGCATTAGCAAGTACTTTATCAATCAAGTGTAGTATCGGTGCGATTTACACTATCCGATAGTTACTGGTTTCCTTTATTAACAATGAGATTGTAACAGGATGATCTGAAACTGACGGACATGTTCTAATCCCCAAGGAATGTGGCCTGCAGTGGCTGGGTTTACTTTACATGGCTGTATTTTAGCTGGTACCTGACAGTGTCTGCTTTAATAATGGTGCTCCCCTCCCTAGCCCCAATGTAGGTACCCCGATAGCAGATTATCCCCAACATTCCCTCCCTTGACCTCGAAAGAGGCCACACCCCCTTATCCCGTAAGGAACGGAACCCCAGGGGCGACCGGTGTCTGGTGTTGTATCGACCAGACTCACCGGTTCTAAGGAGACAGTCATGTGGGGATGAAGGGTGCCCTGAAAAACGCGCCGCTACACAATTAAGCAATAGATAGTCACAGCTGCATGCTAAGCTAAACTAATAGTTGAAGTAATTGAGGCAGTGTCTGCAGAAATAACGAAAAGCACAGGATTAGACAAGCATTGCAATAAGTCATTCAGAGCTGGCGAAATGTACGCGAGTGCGTTAGAATGAGTAAGCCATTTAGTAAATGCAAGTCTGTAGTCCAAAGAGCCGGCAAATGTAAATGGGCGTTGTAAGTTTGGAAAGGGAGTAGGAACAGCCTGGTACCAGCAGTTAGGTACCCGCTAGAGATCTGAAACCCAGTATGAAACTGTACTGTGCCCCGGTGGTCCAGTAGATCAGTATGCTCCAGAGAGCAGCAGTGCTGTCCAAACGTCCGACACGGATGCAAGCAGGCAGAAATCTCATCAAATGGAGACGAACGGAGGCCACCCGTTCCGATGTCAATGCGCGACTGTGCCTGTCTTAGGTTGTCCCTCGCCCGAGGGATCTTACCCGTCATTGGCTAACCAGTCGTGCTGCATTGAGTAATAGATGGCGACATCCATTTCACTGCCACAAGGACAGACGTGGGCAGCTCAGTAGCAGGGTCAGTGGCCTCCGAGAGTGGCTGAGGCCAGTCAGGAATATTGGACAGTCCGCAAGGGCCGCTTGCGAGAACAGCAGTGTTTCGATTGCCAGGGCGCACAGTACAGCTCCCCCACCCGCTGTTATGGAAGGATCAATTCACATATCCCCAATTTAGACGGGCAAAATAAATGAGTAGGGGCTCTTTGGACAACCAGGCTTCATTCAATGTACATGAAGATGAAAATTTAGTCATGATCACAACAGGATGCACAACAGGATCATATGAATTCGAAAGAAAACCATTGAGGGAGCTGGCACGCCCCGGAGAGATAGCCTCTACTACGCCCGAACCCCGAGCTCATGCAACGGCGGTACTATAACAATGAAGAAAAGAATTGGGAGGTCCCCACTCGCCCGCCCTTATCGCAACCAGCCGTAAGCAAGAAACCCGGTATCATGGCTCACGAGCGGAAGTCGCATTACAGCATGTATTGGATGTGTCCCTGTCCGTTTGTAGGAGGTCACACACAGGCTGTCGTGTTGTCGGAGTTGGTGGCAGCGGCGTCTCCTGGTGGAGCTCAACGTATGGGGGTCCGGTTGAAAGTAATGATACCTCATCACGTTTAAATCAGTGAGATGGGGCTGTGGGAATGCAGTAAAAAGGAGTCCCCGCATCACCAGGGTGATATATGGCGGGGTCAGTCAGGAACTATGTGACTACTATGGGAAATAAAGTGTTGTGTTGTATGGGGTCTTTGGGGTGGCCTGTCTGGGAGACCGGAATGGACGGGAGGCAGTCCCCAAATTCTCCAGTCAGTACTTCTGAACATAAGGTCTGTGCTCATGTGGACTGTCAAATGCAACCAGGAAGAGTGTACTCAACCATTTGTGCAAGAGGAATGGAGGGAGCAGATATGAGAAGACAATGGTGAAAAAAATGAAGGCAGTCTGAAACCCATAACCTTTCTTATGAGTTGTGGACCTGTACGTGGCAGTATTGCAATGAAAAATATCTACCAGGAGGAGTCACATAAAAATAGAGAGAACTCTGTGTGAGGTAGAAGGAGTGGTTTCATGTAAGGGAAAGGGTACAACTTTACACAAAGGAAGTCAGAGGGATTCGTGATCTCAAATCAGAGAAAAAGGCTCCCCAGCACGGGCTGCCACAAAAAGGCAGTCGAGGCAGGGGTAGCCAGATTATACTATAGGTGTTTTAATGGTCGTCGAATTACGAAGAGGCAGAGGAAAAATGTAAAAACGTAATCATGACACTGGTCCAGTGTCGGTGAGGTAATTGCGGGGAGCAGTCATGCAAAAGGTGTCAAGTCGCAATATTCTGACAAAGTTAAAATCAAGTGTGCGCAGACTGTGGAAGACAATTAGTAGGATAATCCGTACCGTTTGCCTTCCCCTATGCAGTCTATTGTGGTTCCCTTCTCACTATTACCAATCCCACTTCCCTCTCGAGGGACTTACTCTATTTTTTCGACACAACTCAGAGCAGCAGCACTACACGGGGTAGATGAAAGTCGGGACACTGATACAAATGCAAGATAGTACGAGTGGCAGTTATGACTCGGTGGGAATGTGTGCTCGCAGCTGCAGGAGCGCAGGCGCCTGTATGTTTTAAAACACAATGTTTGAAGAGTAAAAACATTCGTCCAGGAGTTGTGTCGAAAAAATAGAGTAAGTCCCTCGAGAGGGAAGTGGGATTGGTAATAGTGAGAAGGGAACCACCATAGACTGCATAGGGGAAGGCAAACGGTACGCTTTGATAATGCACAGTAAGGGACACAAGTAGTTTCGATTAGCACACCGGGGAACTGCCGGTGCTCGGGGCGCACAACCAATGGGGTTGTCGTAGGACAATCGTTCGATGAGGCGCCCATGGAGACGGTTTAGTATAAAGGTGGAAATGATGGGGATCCCCATCAACTCTGTGGTAATAGGACAATAGAGCAGGTGAAATTCCAGTGTGTGGTTAGGGAAGACAAAGAGCAGGAGATGCCCCTAGCCTCACAGGGCGCACAGAATAAGCGGCAAGGTAGCCGGGAACCCCCTTTAGCAAGCAGGGTGGGATTGTTGCCCTCAGACACTTGGGTAGGATATTGGAGCGATCCGCGAATGTGAGGCAGAAAGTATTGGTAACATCAGGAAAGGCGCCTATACAATGGAGAAAGACCAATGTAGACAAAAAGGGGGTTGAGCCACCAGCTAAAGGGCACAACCTTATCCTGGCGGCTATTTGCCCGCTCGTAGCGGAGTCCATGATAAACAAGGGGGATCTCTTAAAATGAGGCTGAATGAAGAGTTTAGAGAGCGGAATAAAGTACACGAAGAGTAAGGATATCAGTGAAATGGACCCATGTCGGGCCGTGTCAAGGTGGGGCTGCATGTTTCCAGCTCAGACTGCACCTCCCCATCAGGTCGTGTCTCATCGAGTGATTTTAGAGATATATTAGGTTCTGCTGACCTGGAGCAATGAGAGAAGTGGTGCGTGTAGTGGCGTATGTGTTCCCAGCCAGCTCGGTACAGGATATGATGATGATGATTATGGAGCAGGGCCGTTCTCACCGGGAGCCTCATGAGCAAAGCAAAACTCTGGGCAATTGGGAGATTTGCGGTGGTACGAAGTTGGACCAATTCCCTGAGGGGGCTTGTTGCCCTGAATGAGGCGCAGAACGAGAGGTGCAAGGACGATCCTGGCCTAATGAAGAACCTGCTTGTGAGAGGGGCCGTGTGCTCTAGCCAAAGGAGTGTGCGCAGGTGCTGCGGGCATGTTGGAAAGGAGACAGAGAGAGAGAGAATCTCAAAAAGCTGGTCAGACAGATCAGGGCAGACATTGGCTGTGTAGCAGTTTCCTACGTGAAATACATGAAGATTTGATGAATTTGGGGGAAGTAGCAGCCTTTAAAAGATACCCCTAGGAGAGGATTCATAGAGGAACCTGGTCACCCTGCCGTTCTCAGTGCGAACCCGTGCGTCGCAAAAGATATGAACAGATGAATTGGAGAGGAGTACTCGCAGTTGAGGAGACTGAAGGATTTGGGTAGGAGCTGAGTATTGATCCCCATGGGAGGCGTTTGTATGCCTTGAAGCAAAAGGCGACGGCAAAGTGCTGCCGAGACTGTAGGTGCGGTGGAGGACAAAAGAGAGCATTGGCAAGGAATGTGACAGAGAAAAATGATAGGCTGGCGTGAGCACCCACAGTGCAACAGAGGGGTCGGAAACCTTTAAGTTTGCAGTGGCGGTGGACCCATTTATTATTTGGAGATGACGTGACGAAACCTGGTAGCAAACCTCAGGGAGAATAAGACTTGGGAAAGACCTGGTAGCAAACACCAGGGAGCATGAGACTTTGGAGAGAAGATGGAGTATGAGAGTGTGGAAAGTCCTGGTAGCAAACCTCAGGGAGCTGAAAACTTTCTATTCAGTGAGACCCATGCAGGGTGAGTGAAAGACAGAACTAAGATGACCTCAGATCCGGCGGTGAACATAAAGTGTGTAGGTTTGGGAGAAAACGATGAAGGGGCGTGACCATGGCGTGGGGAATGGGGAGCGGGGGTGTAGGATAGGGCAGTACAATCGGCAAGAGGAGTCTGTACGAGATTTCAATGGGAAGGTTTGGTACTGACTGGCAGTTACAGGTTGCATGTTCAAAGCATTGGAGAGTGTAGCCTCAGACAGGTAGACTGGCTGGCATCTTCACCCCGCATGGTTGCCAATACCCGCTTTAGGGACTGGAAATGGCAGTGTCTGTGGCAGCAGTAGCTCAACCCTCCCTAGCCGCAAACTTGAGGAGGGGGGGGATAAGTAGCAGGAGGAAATTGCTTAAAAATGAGCGTCCATAATGCTTTAGCGAAAGAAAAAATCTGTGGACTTGGGAGAAAGGATAAAAATGGGTGCGTGAGAAGGGGCATTAAAATTTGGAGGGCATAGACGGAAGAAGGAGTAGGTGGGCCCCCCCTCGTTCTTGGCACTTTGTGAACACGAGGGGAAAAGGGATGGCCTAAACACCCATGTCGGCGGACAAAAAGATGAGTGAGCGGCCGCGAGGAAGAGAGATGGGCCAAGCACCCTGCTGTGTGCTGAGTAGCAGGTCCTAGTTGGAGGCCTGAGGCCTGTGACCAGCGGGGGAAAAAGAGAGAGAGATAAAAATAAGTGGGTTGGGGGATATTTGGGCAGTGGGACGGCCAAACACTGGACATACAAAACATTGTAAATGAAAACGCACAGTATGGCGTTACGGCAATGCGCATGTTGTTGGTCGGGACGTTATAGTTAAAAGTAAAAGGTACAACCTGTCAGACAAGATGTGGTTAGAGGCATGATTCATATCGACATCCCAGTAACTGAAGAGGACCTGTTCATCGAGTAATCCCATGGAGTAGGGCAATGACGCTTGAGAGACCCATCGGTGTAGTGGTGGCGCGGTAGTTGAGCTAATAGGGTCGCGGAACGTCCGCAGGCGAGCAGCCCCTTCTAGACTGTGCAATCCTGCCAAGAGTGAGCATTCGCGCCAAAAACGAGAAAGCCCACCAAGAACTAAGGTGACCCGCCCAGAGAAGGGTGACCCGCCAAAACTAGGGTGAGCACGGGACACCCCGGGATTTACCGTCTTAGGATTCCACAACCGTAGTGTTATTAAAATAAAAAGCTCCACCATCCCTTCCTGCACCCCCTCCCTACATCCAGGTATTCCTTTCCAAGTATAAGAGTAATTAAGAGTGATAGTGGGGGGACAAGCGGTATTTAATCCTAAAAATCAAGACGAGACTATGGAGAAAAATCCCAGACCGTTAAGTGATCAATCCCAAACCACTAAGTGTAGAGAACAACACTCACATACTCCGACACCAGTAAAACTGCTTTCGGCTGCTGGGCGGCTTCCCATGGTCCCTCTCCGACACTCAGGCTGTCGGCGCCGGTCCACTGTACCTGGGATGAAACATTTGCTGCGACACCTCCGTTCGCCACGTCTGTTAAAAATCACTGCACTCACTCACTCACTCCCTCTCTCACTGGGCCGGCCCCACACTGGTTTTCATCCACATACATGCCAACCCACGCATACTGTCGGTGTGTCCGTACTCTCGTCTCAGCCTGTCGCAGTCCCTTGTCCCCAGTTTTAGTGACATGTTTCGAGGCATTACATCCTCGCAGAAACTGACAATCTGTGTGAAATCGTAGCCTAATACCGGTTTCTATAATCCCGAATAAAGTCGGCCGTACAAAAACATGTCGTTGCTTGGTGTTCAGTAAAAAGTAAAGATTACAACCTGTTGGGAAGGATAGAAACCCCATCTGTCATGGGCCCGTCAAGTAACCCTTGCGGTTCTCCATTGTTAGGCAAGACCCATCCACCCATTCCTGTCTATCCCGCGTCCTGGGGCCCTTTTCCATAATCCCTTGGTTCTTTCCCCCCGTTGTCGGGGTTTGACACGTCTATACTCAGGGTGTCTATAAGAGGGTGAGCCAGGTGGGAGTGTGGACCCCGCTTGTTGCACCCTTTCCCTGCCGCAGTGGCGTGCTTTATGTCCTGTCCCATTACAAATCCAGCATGAGTCATCTGTCTCCATATCGCATCTGTAAGAATTATGTCCAATTTCGCGACACTTCCAACAACGCCCGGGTAATGGATCTCTCCTTCCCCCCTTCCATATCCCAGCGGGCGGTCGGGTCGGTCTACTGCGGGCAGGCATGTGGTACTGAGAACTGCCCGCCCTGTTAAGGGAGGGCGAGGGCAATAGTCCCTGGGCGTAGGGCGAAGGGGAACTACACATCTGTGGAGCCGAAGGCATAAGCCCCTGCGCTGCGCCCTTCGTCTCCAACAGTAAAAGAACCTTTTCGAGTCGCTCTATAAGTTGCATAGGCAGTTTGGAAGCCTGTCTCTCGGCTTCCGCCTTTTCTGATGCTCGGTACCTGGATAGATAGTGGTGTATCTGTTTTTTCCACTGGTCCTCCGGCATTGAGTGTACCCCCACAAGGTCATTCAATTTGCTCTGTACTGGGGCGGGGAGTCCTTCCGTTACCCCCCTTCGAAAATGTGCTATTGCCAAGGGGGAGCTATCGGGCCTTTCCCCTGTCCCAGTCTCCCAAAGGTCCCAGGCCCTTCCCAGATATTCATGTGCATCCTCCCCGTCCTTTAGTCTGAGGGTGCCCAGCGCGTCCAGGCAAAAAGTAGTGGGGAAGCTATCTCGCAGGGAGCGCCAGATTATGTTCCGGTAAAGGTCGAAAGGGGTGGTGTCATGCGATCGGGAGCACCCAGCCAGCCTTTCTGCCCTTATCAGTGCCACTTCGGCCCGAATGCGCACCATGATTGTTCTGAAGTCAGCTAGGGCCAACTTCTCGTGGCAGGTCTCCCTTTCAAAAATAGCTATCCAGGCAGACGCGCCGTTAGCAATTGGTGGGAGCTTCCTGACTAGGGCATCCAGATCCATTCGTGACGAAGGAACGTATTTCTCTACACCCACACTAGTGGCGAGGAGAGGCGCCTGGAGAAGTGGGATAGTGTCAGCGGTGCCCTGCAAGGGGCTGTAGTGGGTTCGTGGAATTGGGGCAAGCGGCACAGTGTGTGCCGTGGCCGGGGTCATGGGGGATACAGGGGGACCAGATGGCCCTGATTGGGGACAACTGTAAGGGGGCGGCGGACTGATCTCGTGCACTTCGGCTTGGGCTGGTTGTAGAACAGAAGGTGTGTGGTGGGGAAGGGGGAAAAGTGGGGTCTGGTTGAGAACCCACTCAGGTTCATGCTCCGGAAGGGGGTCGTGTTCGTTCTTAGCAGGCGTCTCAGCTGGCGGGGCAGGCAAATGGGCCAGAAACCTTACTAAGAGCTCCTGGAGGTAGACAGATTCGTCATCTGCTTTAGCAGGAGGCTTTGACAGAATAATAAGAGTTTTCTTAGTCTCATCTTTTCTCTCCTTCAAGGTGTGTACATTGGCCTGGAAGCGTTCAAAATTTTCTGGTGTGAAAAAGGGCTGGTCATCCTTAGGGAACCAGTCTTTGCTCTGCCACAGCTTGAGGGTATTGTCGTGGTAACGGAGTTTCCGCTGAGCCTCTTTGGCGGTGTTATTTTCTCTAATCTGTGTACGAATTTCGTCCAGCACCTTTCCCGTAAGGGGCTGAGGTGCCGGGGTGTTCGGGAGTGGGGTGTGTTCGCTGGCGTGTGCATCAGCTGGAATGGAAACGGTGGCAGTGAGGTGGTGCAACTCTCGGGCAGGGGCGTCCGAAATGACTGGGGCTGTGGTGGAGGTACAGTGGCCCCCTGGCCACTGCGGGTTGAATGTGACTAACAGTTTCGTCTTCCACCCCAGGGATTTATCGGCGGTCGGTGGTGCCCAATCAGTAGGGGGTTTCCCTAGGGCTATTGTTTGCCGCACTGAATATTGCGGCGAGAGTAGGAGACTGTTTAAAGTCTTGGTCATTAGCGCCGTATCTGTGAAGGTCTCTTTTAGTCTCATCAATATCAGGTCTTTTTGGGCGGGCGCTTGGTTAAACACTTGATCCAGTGCTGTCTTGTGCACTGCTACACTGTCCAGTAATAAATGGGCATGCCAAGTTGCGTCTGTGCCAACCGTGAGGTGCCACCAGGGCACTCCGGGGCGTAATGGTCGAAATTGGGTCAGTTTTGGTGGTCCAAAGTTCAAGTCCCCCATGACGGATCTCACCTGGTGGGTACCGCTTTAAAAACAGTGCGTTTTTCAAAGCCTGACCTTCGCGTGGCAGATCTCTGCTCTTAACAACCGGTCTAAGGCAGACGCCTGTGCAGGTAAACCCTATCCAGGAGATGAGATCCGCCCTCTGTCCCCTTAGGATGCTAGCAGCGAGTGTGTCTATCGATAGTTGTCAGAGTTAAAGTGCTTATTAAAAAGAGAAAGGATCCAATCAGTCAAGTGCGGTCAGTGCAGTATTAATTAATTTAAAAAAGCGTCCAGGCTCTGTAAGCCGCGCTGTACCTTAACTCAGACCCAGAGTTTTTTCCCCACTAGCGCGTCGGGCCCGACAAAATCCCCCATTCAGAAGAAAATTACTGCAGTACTGGACGTCTCGCGTGTCAGAACCTTCGTTACCTCTGAAGACAGTCCATCAGGGCACCTTGTCACCTCTGAAAATTGCCCGTCAGAGTCCCTTGTCACCTCTGAAAATTGGGCTGCCGGAATCACTTGTTACCTCTGGGAAAAACACACTTTAAAAAAACTCAAAAACCGCGTCCAGGATCCGAAATCCACGCGTAAAACTCAATTCAATAAACTGCATCCAGGATCCGAAATCCACGCATTAACTTAACTCAAAAACCGCGTCCAGAATCCGAAATCCACGCGTAAAACTCAACTCAAAAACTGCGTCCAGGATCCGAAATCCACGCGTAAAACTCAACTCAAAAACTACGTCCAGGATCCGAAATCCACGCATTAACTTAACTCAAAAACCGCGTCCAGGATCCGAAATCCACGCGTAAAACTCAACTCAAAAAACTGCGTCCAGGATCCGAAATCCACGCATTAACTTAACTCAAAAACCGCGTCCAGGATCCGAAATCCACGCGTAAAAGTCAACTCAAAAAACTGCGTCCAGGATCCGAAATCCACGCATTAACTTAAGGCTAGCCATGGATCAATTAGTCACTTCAGTACCGCGAAAACAGGCAGGTATTAGTGAAGAAGTGAGAAAATAGCTTACCAGTATGGACTCTGCAACGTTGCTGCCAAACTGATTTAAAAGTACTGTTTGTGTTGGTGAGGATCAGGGAGCAGACAAAGACTGACTAACTAAAAAATTTACCTACTGGAAGTCTTTGCTTTAACAGGCGCTTCCTCACCTTTTAAAAGTTCGGCCGAAAGTTTCTCTGCCCTCCGGTCCGCCAACGTGGCCAACTTGCGGTCGTCTCTTTCCCTTCCCACGTTCAGGCTCACCAGCTGTTGGGACGGACCCGTAGGGTCTCGTCTCCACGTGTTCTTTGGAAGGAGAGATCAAACCGGCTAGAGTTTGGAGCAAAAACACCGTTTATTACAGAATCAAGACTGGCAACCTATACAACGAATTCAAAAGCATGCAATTCGTTGGAGAAGGCGTTCTGTCTTCCTCTACGGACCTGGAGCAGTTATACTTCGCGCTTCCTCGAGTTCCCGGTCAGGTTCCCCTCGTTCGGATCTCTCATTGGTCGGTTCACCTGTCTGTGAAGGGATTAGTGTCTGTATTGGCTGCCCCGAGATACCTGTCCAGCTCCTGCTGTGCTGAACAATGGGTAGACATCCTGGGTTCAGCAGTTTCTGATCTTGTAATTTAAAAGTTTATTGTTTGGAAGGGTTTCCTCATTGCTATGCGTCTGGCTGTCTGGGCGTTCACAATAGTTCTCCATCGTTGAATATACAGGTATTATCATTTAACACAGGACCCGAATGAGTTTGACGTCAGCGGAGGCATTAGCAAGTACTTTATCAATCAAGTGTAGTATCGGTGCGATTTACACTATCCGATAGTTACGGGTTTCCTTTATTAACAATGAGATTATAACAGGATGATCTGAAACTGACGGACATGTTCTAATCCCCAAGGAATGTGGCCTGCAGTGGCTGGGTTTACTTTACATGGCTGTGTTTTAGCTGGTACCTGACAGTGTCTGCTTTAATAATGGTGCTCCCCTCCCTAGCCCCAATGTAGGTACCCCGATAGCAGATTATCCCCAACATTTCCCAAGAGTAGGTCAAGTTTTGCACCTTCTCTAGTCGATACATCCACATACTGAATCAGAAAATTGTCTAGTACACACTTAACAAATTCCTCTCCATCTTAACCTTTAACACTACGTCAGTCCCAATCTATGTTTGGAGAGTTAAAATCCCCTACCATAATCATTCTATTGTTCTTACAGATAACTGAGATCTCCTTACAAAATTGTTTCTCAATTTCCCTCTGACTATTAGGGGGTCTATAATACAATCCCAATAAGGTGATCATCCCTTTCTTATTTCTCAGTTCCACCCAGATAACTTCCCTGGGCGCATTCCCAGGAATATGCTAAGTACAGCCTTAATGATATCCCTTATCAAAAACGCCATTCCTCTTCATCTCTTGCCCCCCTTTCTGTCCTTCCTGTAGCATTTGTATCCTGGAACATTAAGTTGTCAGTCCTGTCCATCCCTGAGCCATGTTTCTGTAATTGATATGATATCCCAGTTCCATGTTCCAAACCATGCCTCCCTTGTTAGGCTTCTTGCATTGAAATAAATAGTTTAATTTAGCTGTCCTACCTCATTCTCTGCCTTGTTCCTGCCTGCCCTGACTACTTGCCTTGCTCCTTTTCCCAACTGTAACAGTCTCAGGCTGATCTCTTTTCTCATTATCTCCCTGAGTCCCAGCCTCCCACCTTACTAATTAGAATTTTCCAAGCAGCTCTAGCAAATCTCCCTGCCAGCATATTAGACCCCTTCCAATTCAGGTGCAATCCATCCTTCTTAGACAGTTTAATTCTACTTCAGAAGAGATTCCAAATATCCAAAAATGTGAACCTTTCTCCCCTGCACCAGCTCCTCAGCCACACATTCATCTGCTCTATTGTGCTATTCCTACCCTCACTAGCTCGTAGCACCAGGACAAATCCAGACATTACTACTCTCGAGGACCTCTGTTTTGAATTCCTTCCTAACTTCCTAAATTCTCCCTTCAGAATCTCATCCTTTTCTCTTCCTATGTCGTTAGTTCCAATGTGTGCAACAACCTCCTGCTGGTTTCTCTCCCCTTTGAGAATATTCTGCACTTTCTCCAAGATATCCTTGATCTGGCACCAAGGAGGCAACACACCATTCTGATTTCTCATTGTCGGCCATAGAAATGTCTGTCTGTGCCTCTAACTAGAGAGTCCCCTATCATAATTGATCGCTTGGAACCTGGCATATGCCTCATTACATTAGAGCTAGTCTCAGTACCAGAAACCTGGCTGTTCATGCTACATTCCCCTAAAGGTCCATCACCCCCTATATTTTCCAAAACAGCATACTTGTTTGAGATGTGGATAACCACAGGACACTCTTCTATTACCTTCCTTCCTCTCCATCTACCTGACTGTATTTGCAGTTTTTCTCCATTACTATAACTACCATCCCTCACACCCCCTATCTCCTGCAAATTCTTTATTGCCTCTAATGGCTTTTCCAACCAATCCATGCAATATGATAGGATTCGCAAACAAAGACACTTCCTGCAGACATAATCATCTGTAACATGGAAACTCTCCTTAAACTCCCACATCCAACAGGAAGAACATATTAAAGGCAATTTTGCTCTTTAACAATCTACAGATCCAGAAAATTGCACAGTCTTACATGCTCTAAAAAACACTGCTCCAGGCTAACTTAGAAATATATGTTTTATATTTTTAAATTTTAATGAAGAGACAGACCTCAATAAAACACCCAGCAACGTTACACTTAAAAACCATGCACCTATCTGCTCCTGTGCTGTGAGCTCTCCCACACAGGTTCCTCCAATGGCAGCTGTGATTTTTGCTGTTTGTAAATGTTTTTTAGATGCACTCCAATGTCCAGAAATACTTGAACTCCAACAGCAAAGGTAGTAAGGTTTTTCTCTCTCTCTCTCTCTCCCTCACTGACCATGTGGTCTCTGCTTTTGCCTGTCTTCCTCCTTTTTCAAGTGTCATTGTTTTAATCTTTTTTTCCCCCAAAGTTCCAAAGCAATGCAACAGCTCATAAAGCATTACTTACTGCTCCTGGAATTTGAAGAAATCACTTCAACATCTAAAATACCTCAAAAATAAAGCAGCTCTTATGGCCACAATTTATTCCTGTCCTCCATCATGGATTACCAGAATCTTTTTCTTTTGGATATAAAAACAATTTGCACAAGGCATTAAATGACTCATGTCATGCTTCAGAGGAACCAAATCAGTGCAGACAATACTGTCATGTCCCGAATGAGGTATCTCCAATTACCTCAGAAATCATTTGATCATCATCATTTAGTCTTATCATTAGCAATCCTAGTTCCTGCCGGCAGATCATTGAACCTTGTTGTTTAAGAGTTCATTGAGGTGACACATGTTAACTAGGAGGAAGTATAAGGTAAATGGTTGTCTTCCGTTTTCGTTGCGCAGAGGCACAGAGGATTTGTGGAGAATTTTGCACGTCCCCAATCTGTGACTTGCACAATTTTACATCCATCAATTTTTATGAACAGCAAACGAATAGAGTCATGATTTCCAAATTCTTACTTTATTCCTCACCCAGGGAGTAGCTAACTCAGTAATTACAACAATATTCTATTTTAAATTCAGTCAAAAAACTCAATACATTAAGAAACTATTCTGGTCTCCCTGCTGTAGGAAGGATGTTGTGAAACTTGAAAGAGTTCAGAAAAGATTTACGAGGCTGTTACCCGGCTTGGAAAGTTTGAGCTGTCGGGAGAGGTTGAATAGCTGCAGCTACTTTCCCTGGAAAATCAGACGCTGAGGGGTGATCTCATAAAGATTTTTAAAATCATGAGGGGCATGGATAGGGTGAATAGATAAGGTCTTTTCCCTAGGATGGGGAGAGTCCAGAACTAGAGTGCGTAGGTTTAAGATGAGAGGAGAAAGATTTAAGGGACAATGTTTTTCATGCAGAGGATAATGCGTGTATGGAATGAGCTGACAAAGGAAGTGGCGGAAGCTGGTACAATTACAACATTTAAAAAAACATCTAGATGGGTATATGGTATGATGGGTTTTGAGTGATACGGGTCAAATGCTGGCAAATGGGATTAGATTAATTTACAATATCTGATTGGCATGAATGAGTTGGACCGAAGTGTCTGTTTCCATGCTGTATGACTCTGACTCTACAACCACAATGCTGTTACTCAGGCGTCAATAATAACAAAAATATAATACAGAAACTTTTGTCAATATTTTAAAAGTGTTCACAAAATAGCTACTAATTGAATTATATTTCTTCACAAGTGTCTCATGAATAAAAGTGTGAAAAAAAAACAAGCTGCTTAATTTCCTTAAAAATGGATTTGATTTATCAAAGTTGAGAGCTGTGGATGAACCCTGAATAATGTTTTCATTCAGTCTTCTTTCCTCCATGGAAACAACTATCAGTGAGGTATTCACTGACATTTTACACATATAATACAATCTGACCACACATGCTTGACACTGAATCATGCTTGCGATTAGTTGCTCATATACAGCATAATTAGGAAGCACAGCATCAGAACATTGGTTCATTCCTCACTAAATCCAGTATCAATTGTTCAGTGTCTGACCACTTCCTAATTGCTTCAGGATTTGTATCTTACTGCAAGAAAGCACAAAAATCCAGACCTTTGCATTAAAGAATTTCACAAGTTGACTACCATCTGAGAGAAGAATATTCCTCCTCATTTCTTTTGTAAAAAAAAAGAAACACAATAAAGGACTATTCTATTCATTATTACTAATTCAGTGGTAGGTTTCTTAGAATATCCAGCTTGCTATTCTCTTTCTCAATTGTAAATACTGAGATAAAGTAATTTTTAACGTGTTCACCATTTCCTGATTTTCTTTTATAGCATCATCATGGTTAATGTTGACAGAGCCTGCATTGCTCTTGATGCATGCTCTCATTCTCCTCATATACTTGTAAAATATTTTGTGTTGGTTTTGATATCCTCTGCAAGTTCGTTTTCTCACTCGTAATAATTATGAGATGGGTTGTGCATCCTTTGCTGTGCCTTGCCTCTTTCCTGCTTTGTTTGGGCTCGAGCGTGATATTTATTAAGCCAGATCGACAGGTTATGGAATAGAACTCAGCAGTGGATCGCACTTTGCGCCTGACATTTTTTAAAAATTTTTTTGTGTTAGTTTGTTAGCTTTGGTTGCGTTTCACAAGATTAAATCCAAATTATCATGTGCAATCAGGGAGAGAGTGGATTTTTATTCTAGCCAACATTTGGGAATTAGTTGTGAAAATCTGCTTAAATAAAGAGACCATTTAAGACTGATTACTGAATTATTAATATATTTATAAATTATTTTAACTTTGTTATATTGCGTGCACAGAAAACAATTTTTTTATCAAATCTGGATATGATGCTGCAAAAGGTTTGCTGTCTTCAGTATTCAATATATCTTCTGTTGTTGTATTCACCATCATCAACTACGACTCAACTCACCTCAGCCTTGACATCCATCAAACAACAAACTCTCTCATTATTAACATTCGTCATGTCATTGCACACTCAGATGTTTCGCACAGTTGCAAACCTCAGACCACAATCCACTTTTTTCATCTGCTGCTAAACATAAATGTTTAAACCATCAGGTCACAGATTAACAGGTTGATTTACAAACCTTCAAATGGGGGAGGAGCTACTGCTAAGTATAAATAAGACTGGGAAAACAAGAAAATAAATTTGAATGATCTTTCATAATGATTGATGTGCACACAGGATTGAACCGTAAAGGCAGTTACACATTAACTGGATGGTGAAATGTCAAGAACAGATGTTTGGTACTATTGTTGCTATAAACCCTTATATTGAATAATGGCTATGGCAATGAGTCATTTATATGAGGGTAAAAACTGAGGTCTGCAGATGCTGGAGATCACAGTTGAAAATGTATTGCTGGTTAAAGCACAGCAGGTCAGGCAGCATCCAAGGAATAGGAAATTCGACGTTTCGGGCATAAGCCCTTCATCAGGAATGAGGAGAGGGTGCCAGGCAGGCTAAGATAAAAGGTAGGGAGGAGGGACTTGGGGGAGGGGCGATGGAGAAGTGATAGGTGGAAGGAGGTCAAGGTGAGGGTGATAGGCTGGAGTGGGGTGGGGGCGGAGAGGTAGCGAGTCTGTTTGAGAACGTGGCTGACAAGTTCGATCAGAGATTTCAAAGCTAAAAGTTTAATCAGCAGAAGGTGAAGTCAAGAGAAGGAGTTTGAATGCTTGGACCCTCTTGAACTTGAGGGAGTAAGTGAATCATTAAAGATCATTAAAAAAAAAACAAGAGCAAAGGATTTGGAACTAGAATTTGGAATTTCTGTGCATTTGTACGTGGGATTGAGAATATTAACAAATTTTCAAAACAAGCTGATGATCAGCAACTCCAAAGAGAGAGATTGTAAGGAAAAGGAGCAGAATCATTCTTTTGGTAATGCTTAATTGAACTGAATTGAATTGAATTGAATCGTTCATTATCACATGTATTCAAGATAAAATACAGTCAAAAGTGTGTTCTGTCATAAGGCCTTGTGAGCCTCATCCCAAAATACTTTGTCTCACTCTCTCGGAATATCCTATTATATTCTTCTTCAGAGATACTTACTATGCTTTCCTGATCAAGTAGCCAAGCAAATCGCTGCTCCATGCTGAAGCAAATTTTACCATTGTCCAGCTTTGACTTTCTGATCCAAAATCTTTCAGCTATAGCCATGATTGGCTTCTTTCTCTTTAGGAAATCCAGTCTGTTTGATCTTGCTGTCAGATAGTCAGCTTCCACTTGGCGAGCAAGGCAATTAAGGTTATCATCTCATCGGAGAGTATTTTATCATGTGGGAGCCAGTCAGATTATTTTTAGGTCAGTAAATAGACAAGAAAGAGAAATATGTGTAATTGGTACCAAAAGCAAGCAGCCAGCCTGATATGAGATGATGTTAGGCAGATTAAATATGTTATTGACGTTAGAAACCTCTAAATTAATCTGCTTTGCACATGTGACTGTAGCTATCCAGGTTTTTCAGGCCTCAGGGCAACTGCATTGAGATGAGGATTACTTCAGGGAAAAGGTAAATGCCTTCACAGTTTTGCTTGTCATATTAGAGTAAGGGGAGAAACAGCAAAGAGCAACATATTGCGGAGGTGAAAGTAAGCAAACTTGTTTTTGAAGAAGGAACAATATATGAGCCATGGAGATTGAGCATTGTTGGTTTCAACCTGCACAACACCAGAAGTGAAAGAGATCAGTGGATAATGATGAAGCAGTTCAAATAAACTTGATTCATCCATACAAAATTGATTGTTTCAATTTGAATGTGTGTCCTTTATGATTTATGTATGATTCCAGCTACAAATCTTCCATTTCATTAATATGTGCTCCCCTTACTCGCAAATGCCCCTCAGTTGAGACCTGGATGTCTAAGTTTCTGCAGTGCTTCCTTGCAACTTAGAAGTTTGAGACAGTGATTAACCTCATTTGCTTCAGTACTGCATTCAGTGTTTGAATGCCTCCTGTGCCTCAAGGACCGTCATTAACTAGTACTTTGTGCAGTATGATCAGGACATCCTGAATTTGGATCCTGAATTCCTCCAATTTATGTTCTATAATTTTGAGCAGAAAATACCATTGATTTGTGTGTTGTATCCACTAAGATTCTTGAGTCTTTCAACCTCATCCATGGATTTGACAAATGCAGGATAATTTTCAACCTTTGATTTATGGAATTTGTATGTTACCTGTTTTTCATTTCATTTCATCTTTTGTTGTTCTACTCATATCTTTGGTTGAAGCAATTCACCTTTCTTCACTCCCATTCCCTACCATATAATGTAATGACTTATTTTATGCCCAATTATTTACTATTTCAAGATCGGTGTCAAACTTCTACAGCCCAAGTCCTAGCCTTTTCTGCAGCTCTTTGCCAAATGCCTTGCCAACATTGTGAACTTTCAGTTGGCATTTCTGGAGCACTTCATTCCCAGTTTCCTCATTTTCCCTCCCCCCACTTTACCCCAGTTCCAACCTTCCAGCTTAGCACTGTCCTCATGACCTGTCCTACCTGCCAATCTCCCTTCCCACCTATCCACTCCACCCTCCCCTCTGACCTATTACTTCCATCCCCACCCCCATTCACCTATTGTACCCATTGCTACCTTCTTCCCAGCCCCACCCCCCATTTACCTCTCCACTCTGGAGCCTTCCTGCCTCTATTCCTGATGAAGGGCTTTTGCCTGAAACTTCAATTTTCCTGCTCCTCAGATGCTGCCTGGCCTGCTGTGCTTTTCCAGCACCACTCTGATTGAAACCCTAAATTTCCAGAAGGATGTTGAAGTTGATTAAGCAACATTTTAACTCTTCTGAATTAGTTTACCAAGTTATTCCTTCTACGATGCTACAATGTTACAAGACATGTCAATAAAAGTATTAACTGTAGTCCATATCAGTGAGATAGCAGCCATGATGTGGAGCTGCCAGTATTGGACTGGGGTGGACAAAGTCAGAAGTCACACCACATCAGGTTACAGTCCAACAAGTTTATTTCAAGTCACTGGCAATTGGGGCACTGTTCCTTTGTGATGAAGGAGCAGCGCTCCAAAAGCTTGTGATTTCAAATAAACCCGTTAGATTACAAACTGGTGTCATGAGACTTCTGCCAGTTAGATATGGAAGAGAAGCAAAAGTGTACCGAGGTTAATGTCTCCCAATGATATTCCCTATGCATGTTCCTGAGCATCACTTTGAGAGACAATGTCATCAATAAAGAAGTGCTACACAGAACTAGACAAAGCTACCGACAGGATGTTATGACTGAGGCAAAAGAGAATGCCAGGACATGAATACTGTCTCCTGTCTTTTTTTACCCTGCCAATGTAGCACTTGAACGGAATCACACAGGTGGGAGGAGGTGGGACCATCCAAAGGAGACCTAGCACAACATAAGGCCTTCTGCACTTAACTACAGCAAAAAAGATTGATTGGACCAGGGTCAACAGCTGAGTCTAGATAATTTTAAATGCAAAATGAGGCCAAGAGAGGATTCTGGATAATCCAAGATGGAGGATGGGAAAAATTTCTGGCTGTAAAGGCTGCTTTTTTTTTGAGGTATTTTAGGTGTTGGAGGTGATTTTCTCGATTTCCAGCAGCAGCAATTACTGTTGTATATGCTGTTGTATTGTTTTGGAACTTTGGAGGAAGAAAAAGGCAAACCAATAGCACTTTTAAAAGAGAGTGGAACAGACAAAGGCAGCACACGGTCAGTGCAGGAGAGAGAGAGAGAGAGAGAGAAACCCACACTGCTGTCTGACACAGCAGTGAGCCTGCACAGCTACTGCCTTTGCTGTTTGAATTCATGTATCACTGGACATCGGAGAGCATCTGAGAAAATTAGCTAACAGTGAAATTCACAATTGATCTTGGAGGAACCTGTTTGGGAGTGGTCACAACACAGAAACAGAAAAGTGAATAGGTTTACGTGTGGCCTTGCTGTAAGTCTGCAATAGTGAGAAAAATGTGTTCTTTCTTGATTATATGTTATATTGGGATATGTCTCATGATTAAACTTAAAATATAAGCCATAAGTATTAAGTTAACCTGGAGCAATGTTTTGTAGAGGAATAAGACAGTGCTATTTTCTGGGTCTGTAGATTGAAAGAAGCAAAAATGGCTCTTAGTAGAGTGATATGCTCTTCTTGTCAGGTGTGGAAATTTAGGGAGAGTTTACATGTTACTGAGGATTATATCAGCAATAAATGCCACTGGTTGTGAATCCTATCAGATTGAATGGATTGGTTGGAGATACAGTTAGAGGCCATGAAGAATTTACAAGAGCAAGGGGGTGTGATGGAAAACAGTTATAGGAAGGGAGAAAAGTTGCAGGTACAGTCACAAAGATGGGTTAACTCTAGGAAAGGTAGGAGAGGTGGGCAGGTAATGCAGGAATCTTCTGTGGCTATCCCCATTTCAACCAAGTATGCTGTTTTGAAAAATGCAGGGAGCGATGGATTCTCAGGGGAATGTAGCACGAACAGCCAAGTTTCTGGTACAAGACTGGATCGAATGCAATGAGGCGTACCTTGGACTCCAAGAGATCAATTGTGATAGGGGACTCTCTAGTCCAAGACAAAGACGGACATTTCTGTAGCCAGCAGCAAAACAACCCAAACAATGTGTTGCCTCCCTGGTGCCAGGATCAAGGATGTCTCAGAGAGGGTGCAGAATGTTCTGAAGTGGGAGAGGACCCAGCAGGAAGTCATTGTACACATTGGAACCAATGACATGGGAAGGGAAAGTTATGAGATTCTGAAGGGAGAATATAGAGAGTTAGGCAGGAATATGAAAAGGAGATCCTCGAGAGTAGTAATATCTAGATTACTCCAGTGTTACGAGTTAACGAGGGTGGGAATAGGAGAATAGAGCAGATGAATGCATGGCTGAGTTGCTGGTGTATGGAGAAGGATTCACATTTTTGGATCATTGCAATCTCTTCTAGGGTAAAGGTGACCTATACAAGAAGGACAGATTGCATCTGAATTGGAAGGGGACAAATATACTGTCAGGGAGATTTGCTAGAGCTGCTCAGGAGGATTTAAACTAATAAGATGATGGGTGGGACCCAGAGAGATACTGAGGAAAGAGATCAATCTGAGACTGGGACAGTTGAAAAAACGAATCAAAGAGTCAGGGCAGGAAGGGACAGAACAGAGAACAAGGTAGGACTGATCAAATAAACTTCATTTATTTCAATGCAAGAGGTCTCACAGGGAAGGCAGATGAACTCAGGGCATGGTTAAGAACATGGGGCTTGGATATCATTGATATTACAGAAAAGTGGCTCAAGCATGAACAGGATTTAATGTTCCAGGGTACAAATGCTATAAGAAGGACAGAAAGGGAGCCAAGAGAGGTGGGAGAGTGGCATTTTTGATAAGGGATAGCATTGCAGTTGTCACAGTGGAAGTCATGAGTAATATCCCAACAATTAAAGGGAGTCAGGGGGCTGAGTTGAGTATGGTTGCCATTACAAAAGAGATAGTGCTAGAAAAGTTAAGAAGTCTTAAAATTGATAAATCTCCTGACCCCGATGGGATACACCCTAGAGTTCTGAGAGAGGTGGCTGAGGAAATAGCGGAGGCATTGGTTGAGATCTTTCAAGAGTCACTGGAGTCAAGAAAGGTCCTGGATGATTGGAAGATGGCTGTTGTAACCCCCTTGTTCAAGAAAGGATCAAGACAAAAGATGGAAAATTATAGGCCAATTAGCCTAACCTTGGTTGTTGGTAAAATTCTAGAATCCATCATTAAGGATGAGGTTTCTAAATTCTTGGAAGAGCAGAGTCTGATTAGAACAAGTCAACATGGATTTAGTAAGGGGAGGTCGTGTCTGACAAACCTGTTGGAATTCTTTGAAGAGGTGACAAGTAGGGTAGACCAGGGAAACCCAGTGGATGTGGTCTATCTAGACTTTCAAAAGGCCTTTGATAAGGTGCCATATGGGAGGCTGCTGAGCAAAGGTGAGGGCCTATGGTGTTCGAGGTGAGCTAATGGGATGGATTGAGGATTGGCTGTCTGACAGAAGGCAGAGAGTTGGGGTAAAAGGTTCTTTTTCGGAATGGCAGCCGGTGACGAGCGGTGTTCCGCAGGGTTCAGTGTTGGGGCCACAGCTGTTCGCATTATATATTAATGATTTGGATGAAGGGACTGGGGGCATTCTACATTCTTTCTGTATTGAAAGAAACTTTTACTATAATTTCTAATATTACTGGCTAGCCTACCTTCATATTTGATCCTCTCCTTCCTTATTTCTCTCTTTGTTATCCTTGGTTTGTTTTTGTAGCCGTCCCAATCATCTGATTTCCTAGTGCTCTTGGCTACTTTATAGGATCGCTCTTTTTCTTTGATACGTTTCCTGACTTCCTTTGTCAGCTATGGCTGTCTAATCCCTCCCTGGATAATCTTTCTTCTCTTGGGGATGAACCTCTGTACAGTGTCCTCAATTATAGCCACACAAACTGCTGCCATTTTTGCTCTACTGTCTTCCCCGCTAGGCTTTGCTTCCAGTCGATTTTTGTCAGTTCCTCTTTCATGCCCTCATAATTACCTTTGTTTAACTGTAACACCATTACATCCTATTTTGCCTTCTCTCTTTCAAACTGCAGACTGAACTCTACCATGTTATGATCGCTGCTTCCTAAGTGTTCCCCTACTTTAAGATCTTTTATAAAGTCTGGTTCATTACATAGCACTAGGTCCAGAATAGCCTGCTCCCTTGTGGGCTCCATGACAAGCTGTTCCAGAAAGCCATCCTGTAAGCATTCCATGAATTCCCTTTCTTTGGATCCACTGGCAACATTATTTACCCAGTCCACCTGCATATTGAAGTCTCCCATGATCACTGTGACCTTGCCTTTCTGACATGCCTTCTCTATTTCCCGGTACATGTTGCGCCCCTGGTCCTGACCACTGTTAGGAGGTCTGTTCACAACTCCCATTATGGTTTTTTTGCCTTTGCGGTTCCTCAATTCCACCCACACAGACTCCACATCATCCGACCCTATGCCATTCAATGCCATAGATTTCATTTTGTTCTTAACTAACAAGGCAGCCCCGCCCCCTCTGCCCACCTCCCTGTCTTTTCGATAAGTTGTAAATACTTGGATGTTTAACTGCCAGCCCTGACCCCCTGCAACCATGTCTCTGTGATGCTACCACATCATAATCATTCACGATGATCTGTGCCGTTAGATCATCTACTTTGTTACGAATGCTACGAGCATTAAAGTAAAGTGCCTTAATGCTAACTTTCTTATCATTAGAGATACTGGAAATCATAAGATGTCCTAAGTTATCCTTCCTTTTTGTTGCATTCCTAATCTGCCTCAAGCTTAAATCCACCCACAAGCATGCTATCCTGTTGCTTATCTTTCCATTTAACTCCATACTCCCTGTCGCTTTCACTTTCCCTTCCCCCCCCCAACTCAGAAGTTTAAAGTCCTACTGACCACACTATTTATCCTCTTCGCTAGAACATTGGTACCTGATCGGTTCAGGTGGAGTCCGTCCCAACGGTACAGATCCCCCCGTTCCAAAACTGATGCCAATGCCCCATGAAGTGGAATCCCTCTTTCCCACACCAATCCCTTAGCCACGTGTTTACTTCCCTAATTTTTTTATTCCTATGCCAATTGGCACGTGGCTCAGGCATTAATCCAGAGATTATGACCCTTGAGGACCTGTGCTTCAATTTCCTTCCTAGTGCTTGATAATCCCCAAACAGCTCCTCCACCCTAGCTTTGCCTATGTTGTTAGTCCCAACATGGACCACAACAACTGGATCCTCCCCCTCCTGCTCCAATATCCTTTCAAGCCGGTCGGAGATGTCCTGCACCCTGGCACCGGGCAGGCAACACACCATGCGAGACTCCAGATCCGGCTTGCAAAGGATACTATCTGTCCCCCTAATTATAGAATCCCCTATAACCACTACTTGTCTATTAGCTCCCCCCTCTTGAATGGCCTCCTGCACCATGGTGCCGTGGTCAGTTGGCTCATCCTGTCCAGAACCATTTTCCTCATCCGTACAGGGAGCAAGAATCTCGTACCTGTTGGACAAGGTCAAGGGCTGAGGCTCCTGCACTCCTGAACTCAGGTTCCCCCTACCTGCCTCACTTACAGTCACACCCTGTTGTCCCTGATCACTAGCTGAATGTGAATTACTTAATCTCCCAGATGTGACTGCCTCCTGAAACAAAGCGTCCAGGTAACTCTCCCCCTCCTGGATGTGCCGCAGTGTTTGAAGCTCAGATTCCAGATCATCAACTCTGAGCTGGAGTTCTTCCAGCCACTGCCCAGATATAATACCGGCAGTCTCCTGGTCGTCGTTCCCGCTCTGCGTACTTATTAACTAGGTTAGAGGAGGAGGGTGGGTGGGAGACATTACAGTAGTAGAGTCTCGGGTTTAGCCACCTTGCTGATATATATGGTCACTGCTTTCCTTCCCGGCTGTCCCTCTGGTCCTCGTCACTTCCTCCGCTGCTCCTGCTCCTTCTCCGCTGCTGCTCGCACTCAACATGTTGAGCTGTCATGCCCTCTGCTTTAGAAATTGCTGTCTCTTCCCACGACCAGAGTGAGGTAGGGAGCCTATCAGAGGTTTCAGCTTCCATGGCTGAGCCTGTCTGGACCCCCTGGGTGCCGTGACCATTGTCTGAGTTGCTATAGGTCACGCCAGGTTAACTCCGTGGTGATCATCATATCTCCCAGGGACAGGCCCAGCCAGGAATGCCCGTGTTCCGTAAATGAGTTTTCAAAAAAATGTTATAATTGGGAATAGAGTGGAAGATTAATTCCAACATTGATCATGGGGTCTGAGGAATATCATTAATTAATACAAGTCAAAGTAGAACCAAAGTTGGAAATACACTTCATATGAATTATTTCTGATGGGAACATGACATCCCCCTGTGAAACATCCCTGATGATTTAATGAATCTTGTTTATGTGACAAACTGATGTATCGCAGTAGATTTTCTTTAGACAGGTTCACATATTTTTCTGTATGACGTCTATTTGCACATTATTTAGAAATAACTTTAACCTCTCAATTGATTAATGTTTAAGTTAATCAGTTGATAACTGGAGGCTAGAGCAGTCCACAGGGTTTCGGATATGTGCCCCCAGTTTCATGAACTATGAACACTAGACACTCAGCTGCTACAGTCAGTGATGGAATGCACACTGACTTGTTATCTGCAGTTGTTGCCTGTGCTGTGATGCTAACCATCACCTGATGGTGATCAGGGTAGTTTGCTACCATTGTCCTGTTTTGTTGATTGGGTTCAAAGCCTGACTTGGTTGACAGTGGGAAGGGAAAACCGTAAGTGAATCTTAATGATAGGAAGCTTGTGCCTTAATCAAGCTGTATTTTATTGCATGATAGACACTAGATACAAGTTATACTAGGACATTGAGGGTGCAGTGGTAGTCTTGCTACCTCTTGGACAGAAGACCTAGATTCAAGTCCCATCTCATCCAGAAGTGTTTTATAACACATCTAAACAGATTGGTTTGAAGATATGGACATTGGTAAGTTAGGCATTGTTACTCAGACTGGTGGGAGACCCGTGCATATCCATCTTCATGTGACATGGTCGTCAGTTACTCTGATGTATCAGAGCCCATAGACATCAGCCTAGAATGGAGATTAATGTGTCTTCAACATTAACCCTTGCAAAACCTTTGAGTCTAGGCTCAAAGATCCTTAGTTGATACTGTAGATAGAAGATAATTTACACAGAGAGTGGTAGAAATGTGGAGCCCATGACCATGTGGGACAGATAGCATTGCTGTAATTAATGGAGAGTTTGATTCAAACAGAAAGTGGAAGATAACAAATGGAGGCAGGATGTTAAGATAGAGTCCGAGGTGGCTGGCTGGAGTTGAAATACTGACACCAACCAGTTAGAGTCATAGAATTCTACTGCATGGAGACAGGCCCTTTGGCCCAAACTGGTCTATGTCAACCACATGTACATCCACGCTAACCCTATTTCTCTATAACTTGGCCCATATCCTTCTAATCATTTCTTGTCCGTATATTTGTCCAAATGCCTTTTAAATATTTTCAATGTACCTGCATCAACCCCTTCTGCTGGCAGCTCATTCCATGTGCGTACCACCCTCCGTGTAAAAAATGTTGTCCCTGAGGTTCTCTTTTATTCCTTCCCCTCTAATCTTAAACTGATGCCCTGTAGTCCTCGATTCCCCAACCCTGGGAAAAAGACTGAGTGCATTCACTCTATCCAGGCTTACCATGATGTTATGCACCTCTATAAGCTCCCCCCTGAGTATCCTACACTCTTTTTAAAAAAGTGTCCTAGCTTGTCCAACTTCCCCCTTTAATCCATCCCATTGAGTCCAGGCAACATCCTTGTAAATTTCTTCTGCACTCCTTCCAGTTTAATAACATCCTTCCTATAGCAAGATGACCAAAACTGAATGCTGTACTCCAAGTGCGGCCTCACCAATGTCCTGTATAATTATACAACATAACTTCCCAACTTCTATACTCAATGCCCTGACTGACAAAGGCCAGTGAGCCAAAAGCCTTCTTCACTGCCCTATATACCTGTGACTCCACTTTCAGAGAACTGTAAACCTAAATTCCAAATCCCACTCTTTCACTAAGGCCATATCATTCAACATGAAACTCCTGCCTTGATTTGACTTTCCAAAGTGCAAGACCTCACACGTATCCATATTAAACTCCCTTTGCCATTTCTTGGCCCACATTCCCAGCTGATCAAGGTCCTGCTGCAATTTCTGATAACCTTCATCACTGTCTACGATACCATGTATTTCAGTGTCATCAGCAAACTTACTAATCATGCCTTGTAGATTCTCTTCCAAATCATTGATATAGATAACAAACAGTAATGAGCCCAGCACAGACCCTGAGGCACTCCACGAGTCACAGGCCTCCAGTCCAATACGCAACCCTCCACTAATACCCTCCACTTCTTACCATCAAGCTAACTGTGTAATGGATTTGCCTGCTCTCTTTGGATTCCATGCGATCTAACCTTCGAGAGCAGTCTACCATATGGAACTCTATCAAAGGCCTTACTGAAATCCATATAGACTACATCTGCTGCACTGCTCTCATCAACTTTCCTGGTCGCTTCATCAAAGAATTCTAACAGCTTTTCTGATTGATTCGATCCACTGTTGTTACATGTAGCAAGATACAGTGAAAAATGTCGTTTTATGCTGTATAGGCAGATCATACCATACAAAGTGCATCAGGGTAGCAGATAACAGTGTTACAGTCGCAGATAAGGTGGAGAGAGAGCAAGAGAGAGAGAGTAGAAATAACATTTGAGAGGTCCATTGCAATGTCTGATAACAGCAGGGAAGAAACTATTCTTGAATCTCTTTGTATGTGTTTTCAAACTTTTATATCTTCTGCTGGATGGAAGAAGGTATGGAGGACAGTATCATCGGGTTGGGAGGGGTCCTTGATTACGTTGCTTGCTTTCCTGAGGCTGTGGGAAATATAAATGGAGTCAATGGAGGGGAGCTGGTTTGCATGATGAACGGGACTGTGTTCATGACTCTGTGTAGTTTCTTGTGGTCTTGGGCAGAGCAGTTACTGTACCAAGCTGTGAAGCATCCAGACAGGATACTTTCTATCGTGCATCTTTAAAAATTAGTAAGAGTCATTGTGGACATGCTGAATTTCCTTAGCTTCTTGATGAAGTAGAGGCATTGGTGTGCTTTCTTGATCATTGCCCCACCGTGGATGGACCAGACAGATTGTTGTCGATCGTCACTTCCATGAACTTTACACTTTCAACCGTCTCCACCTCAGCACCATTGATCCAGACAGGAGCATGCTTTCCACTCCGCTTTCTGAAGTCAATGACCAGCTCCCTCGTTTTGCTGACATTGATAGAGAGATTGTTGACTTTAAACCATGCTGCCAAATACTCAATCTCTTTTGAGTGCTCTGTCTCATCGTACTCTGAGATACAACCCACTCCGGTGGTATCGTAGCAAACTTGTAAATGGAGTTGGGGCGAATTAGACTCACAACTGTGAGGCCAGTAAGAAGTATAGTAGGAGGCTGAGTACACTGCCTTGTGGGGCATGTGTTGAGGGTTATAGTGGAGGAAGTGTGTTGTCTTCTATTTTTACTGATTGCGGTCTCTGGGTCAGGACGTTGAGGATCCGGTTACAGAGGGAGAAACTGAGACCTAGGTCTTGGAGTTTGGCGATGGAGAGGTCCAGGAAGGGGAGGGACGTGTCCGAGGTGGTCCAAGTCAACTTGAGGTCTGGGTGAAAGATGTTTGTGAAGTTGATGAACTGCCTCCTATTTATTTCTCAGCCCCCTTAGGACCCCTCTGCATTCCTGATGAAGCATTCATGCCTAAAACGTCAGCTCTCCTGCTCCTCGGATGCTGCTTGACCTGCTGTGCTCTTCCAGCACCACGCATTTTGACGGAGTTGACAAGAACCATGACTAATCTCTGGAAGCACTTCATAATGATGAAGGTCAGAGCTGCTGGGTGGTAGTCATTATGGCACGCTGGATGAGTTTTTATTTGGTACCAGGATGATGGTGGTCTTCTTGAAGCAGTGGGGACTTCGGATCAGAGGAAGGAGAGGTTAAAGATGTCAGCGAATGCTCCCACCAACTGGTCCGTGCGGGATCTGACTGCACAGCCAGAGACTCCATCTGGGTCAGTCACTTTCCGTGGGTTCACTCTCAAAAAGGCTGATGTAACATCTGTGGAGTTGACTGTGGGTGCAGGTAGATCCGAGACTGTTGGGATAGGTGACACCGTTTCACTGACCTTCTGTTCAAAGTGAGTGTGGAATGCATTGATCTCGTTGGGTAGGGATGTACTGCTACCTGTGATTCTATTTAATTTAACTTTGTAGCTCATCAGGTCATGTAAGCCTTGCCTGTTTCCGTGTGGCTGGTCTGGGTCTTAAGCTTATTTGGCACCTATGATGGCTTTACGAAATGAAAGTTGTACCTGATTGAATAGCCTGTTTCTGGGTTAAATTTCAGGTAAAATCCTGCATCCTGATTGTTGTCGGAGATCTGAAACTCACCCTGAATGTATTTTTCTGCTTCTTTTTCCATTAAGGCAGCCGATCTGCAGATTGAAATGGCCCAGACGTCAGCCAAGAAGCCAGACCCGAACCAGCTTGTATTCGGGACTTCGTTCAGCGACCACATGTTGATGATTCAGTGGACGGCCGCAAGAGGCTGGGAGAGGCCACAGATTAAACCACTGCAGAACCTCTCACTGCACCCTGCAGTGTCAGCTCTACACTACTCAGTGGAGGTGAGATGATGTAAGGGAGATTTGCATTTTTGGGTTTGGCGTTAGCTGTGGGGCTTGGCTGGTGGCACTCACAACTCTGAGTTCAAAGCTGAATGTTCAGACAGAAGGAATTAAATGCAGCAACCTGACACCTCACCGCCCACCTCCAACTCCCTGCAGTACTGAGGGACCTCTGTCCTGTCAGAGGTGTCATGTTTCGTAAGCGATCTTTAGCTCAGGTCTTCTCAAGTTGAAGACGGTACGCCAGCATTTTGAAGGGAAGCATCTCCAGACAATATTTAACCTGTAGCTGAATGTCAGTAAAATTTGGCCATTCGTGGTTTTGTGTGTGTTGGCGGGTTTATTGCTTTGCACAAACTTTGCTGCCACATTTGCCTGGGGAATCCCAATTATGTCATTAAGTTGAAAATGCTCTGAAGGCACAGAATGTTCTAGTAATTCAAGTTTAAATTTCTTTCTTGCATTCGAACGGTTTTCTTGACACTTTGCGTGAGATCCTTTAAGGTTTTAGGTGAGGTGGTTACTCTATAATCCTCAGTCTGTTGCCAGCAGTGGGCAGGCCAAGGTATTTGAGGAGTGACATGTTGACGCTTGCACGGTGCTCTTGCCAGAGAGATTGGGTGGGGCCTCAACTGAGCAGTTTTGTCTCCCATTACTTTATTGAACCAGCGAGCAGTCAGGAAAAGGTTGCTTAATTTATAGGTCTGCCTCTGTGATTTATCTTGTCACTGGCTGGATGGTTATTGATATAAATCACTGCCAACTGCTTATTATTTCTGCCATTGGTACTTTAAAGGTCTAGTTAGTTTACATGTGACAAGTAACAGGAGTTTTTGAAGGGCATTATGGATGGCTTTTTTTTTAAACAAACCCACACATGTCATTGCTATTGTAGGGTTTACTGGTTTTGTACAGAGTGCGTATCTGATGCATGGACGTCAAAGTGCAATGAGTTGACATGGAGGATGTCAGGGAGAGGAAGAGATGTATGGGTAATTGTGGAACCATGAAGGACCATTGGTGGGATCATAAAGAGAACTGATTGGCTTGTGGGGTATGAGCAGCCATGAGAGGTGGATGATGATATGGATTGGCATGGATGGGCCAATGGGGAGTAGGTGAGGAGTGGGAGCTAAATAACAGAATTACTAGGACAGAGTCCCAGAGAACCTGAGTGATCCATTTAACTGGAACACCTTGGCAGTGGTAGCCTCTGATCTGTGTCCAGAAGGAGTAGGCTCAAACCCACCATTCAATAAGAACACGGCTGATCAAGTTACGTTTTGAATTTGACATTCCCGTTTATCCCTGATAATCCTTAACAATTTCCTTGCCTTATAAGAATCAGCCTAACCCCACTTCCTTCCCTGAAGGAAATTAATGAACTGGATGGGCTATTCCAACAATCGACAACAGATTCATGGTCATCAGTGGATTCTTAACTCCTGATTTATATTAAAAAAATTTAACTTTGCTTGCACATTCAGCTATGGCAGAATTCAAACCTGGGTCCCCAGAACATTATCTGGCTCTCTGGATTGACAGTCCAACGATAATGCCACTAGGTCGTCAAATTGTCTTGTTCTTCACAACTGTAGTGAAAATAAGCCCAGCATGTCCAGTGTTTGGTTCTAAGATTTCTCATCATTCCAGGTTTCAATCTGGTAAACCTCCTTTGAGCCACCTCTAATGCATTGACATCCTTTCTTAAACAAGGATGCCAAACTGCACACCGTATTCTGAAGTGGCTTCCCTAATAACTGAAGCGTAATGTAGAGTCATGGAATTTTACCGTTCTGAAGGAGGCCATTCATCCTATTGTGTATGAAAGAATGCCCTTACTAGTATGTTCAATTCTTCTCGTAATAAAGGAGAACATCCTGTAAACCCAGCCATTGGCTTACTGGAAACCAACATGCACACAGATGATGTCACACACAGCAGTGAAATAAATGATCGAGTGATATGTTTTGCTGCTATTTAGTTAATGGACAATTGTTATTTGGGGAAGAGCATCAGGGCCCCTGCCTCACTGTTCTTCGACCGGTAATTAGGAAATCTTTCATATCTGTCTGAGAGGCCTCGATTTAACACCTCGTCTAAAACTCAGCACCTCCAGTAATGCAGCACTCCCTCAGCACCACGCAAGAGTGTCATTTTGGGTTTAATATTTGCGTTCCTGATTTTGAGATGAAATTACTTCCCACTGAACTTATTTGGGAAGTTAAATGTGATCTGTGAAAACCTAAAGTATGTAAAATGAATATAAATGCCAAACATTCACAAATCAAGGTGAATTAAACAAAGCCATTACATATTATGTAGTAGGAATTGTACTTATTGCATCACATATTGGGAAGATTTGATTAAATTGTTAACATGAGGTTGCTAGTTAAAAACTAAAACCTGTGAATATTATAATATAGAGGTTGTGTTAAGTTGCAGTGTCATATTTTTGGCGAATGTGTGATTCTAAAAGGTTTTACAGTTATTGCAAGTTGTTGCCTAGTGAGAACAAACTGCGGCTGCTGCTCTCTACTTGTACCCGAGACCGTGATATTTCACCAGGAGGTGGTCTCCATCATCCTCTTGTGGTTCTTCTCAGAAACTGAGCACAATTGTGCAGCACAACTGAAAGAATGTGGATGAGAAATTAGGCTGGAGTCACGACTGGGGTCCTGCCTACATTCTTCAAACGCTGAAATGGCACCTGTGGCAAAAACTTAAAAGAAGTTCTGGGATTTGTATAGTAATGAACCAAAATCTGCAAACCATTCTAAAGGATAAAAGACTTAATAGCAATCTAGGTTTGTTCAATGTATCATTTCAGTTGTATGACACTGCAATACGAAGGTAGGCTAGCCAGTAATATTAGAAATGATGGTAAAAGTTTCTTTCAATACATAAGAAACAAACGACAGGCAAAAGTAGACATTGGGCCACTTCAAACTGATGCTGGAAGCCTAGTGATGGGAGATAAGGAAATAGCTGGAGAACTTAATAAGTACTTTGCATCAGTCTTCACAGTGGAAGACATGAGTAATATCCCAACAATTAAAGGGAGTCTGGGG
The DNA here is from genome assembly GCF_020745735.1 of Hemiscyllium ocellatum. Lineage (NCBI taxonomy): Eukaryota > Metazoa > Chordata > Chondrichthyes > Orectolobiformes > Hemiscylliidae > Hemiscyllium > Hemiscyllium ocellatum. The sequence continues at coordinate 51,620,348 of NC_083423.1, forward strand.
GCTAAGTTGAGCATGGTTGCCATTACAAAAGAGAAAGTGCTAGAAAAGCTAAAAGGTCTTAAAATTGATAAATCTCTTGGCCCCGATGGGCTACATCATAGAGTTCTGAGGGAGGTGGCTGAGGAAATAGCGGAGGCGTTAGTTGAGATCTTTCAAAAGTCACGAGTCAGGGAAAGTTCTGGATGATTGGAAGATCGCTGTTGTAACCCCCTTGTTCAAGAAAGGATCAAGACAAAAGATGGAAAATTTTAGGCCAATTAGCCTAACCTCGGTTGTTGGTAAAATTCGAGAATCCTCATTAAGGATAAGGTTTCTAAATTCTTGGAAGAGCGGGGTCGGATTAGAACAAGTCAACATGGATTTAGTAAGGGGAGGTCGTGCCTGACAAACTTGTTAAAATTCTTTGAAGAGGTGACAAGTAGGTTAGACCAAGGAAACCCAGTGGATGTGGTCTATCGAGACTTCCAAAAGGCCTTTGATAAGGTGCTTCACGGGAGGCTGCTGAGCAAGGTGAGGGCCCATGGTGTTCGAAGTGAGCTACTGGTATGGATTGAGGATTGGCTGTCTGACAGAAGGCAGAGAGTTGGGATAAAAGGTTCTTTTTCGGAATGGCAGCTGGTGACAAACGGAGTCCCGCAGGATTCAGTGTTAGGGCCACAGCTGTTCACGTTATATATTAATGATCTGGATGAAGGGACTGGGGGCATTCTAGTGGTGTTTGCTGATGATACAAAGTTAGGTGGATAGGCAGGTAGTGCTGGGGAAATGGGGAGGCTGCAGAAATATCTAGACAGTTTGGGAGAGTGGTCCAGGAAATGGCTGATGGAATTCAATGTGAGCAAATGCAAGGTCTTGCACTTTGGAAAAAATAATACAAGCATGGACTACTTTCTAAACGGTGAGAAAATTCATAAAGCCAAAGTACAAAGGGATCTGGGAGTGCTAGTCAAGGATTCTCTAAAGGTAAACATGCAGGTTGAGTCCGTGATTAAGAAAGCGAATGCAATGTTGTCAGTTATCACAAGAGGGTTGGAATATAAAAGTACCGTTGTGCTACTGAGACTTTATAAAGCTCTGGTTAGGCCCCATTTGGAGTACTGTGTCCAGTTTTGGTCCCCACACCTCAGGAAGGGCATATTGGCACTGGAGCATGTCCAGCGGAGATTCACACGGATGATCCCTGGAATGGTAGGTCTAACATACGAGGAATGGCTAAGGATCCTGGGATTGTATTCATTGGAGTTTAGAAGATTAAGGGGACACTTAATAGAAACTTACAAGATAATACATGGCTTGGAAAGGGTAGACGCTAGGAAATTGTTTCCGTTAGACGAGGAGACTAGGACCCGTGGACACAGCCTTAGAATTAGAGGGGGTAAATTCAGAACAGAAATGCGGAGACATTTCTTCAGCCAGCGAGTGGTGGGCCTATGGAATTCATTGCCGCAGAGTACAGTAGTGGCTGGGACGCTAAATGTCTTCAAGGCAGAGATTGATAAATTCTTGATGTCACAAGGAATTAAGGGCTATGGGTAGAATGCGGGTAAGTGGAGTTGAAATGCCCATCAGCCATGATTGAATGGCGGAGTGGACTCGATGGGCCGAATGGCCTTACTTCCACTCCTATGTCTTACGGTCTTATCCTGTTGCTGTAAAGTCGATGTCCTACGATCCTGTTCCACAACCACCTGATGAAGGAGCAGCGCTCCAAAAGCTAGTGCTTCCAAATTAGTCTGTTACCTGGTGTTGTGTAATTTTTAACTTCGAGTAAAAAATGAGGTCTGCAGATGCTGGAGATCACAGCTGCAAATGTGTTGCTGGTCAAAGCACAGCAGGTTAGGCAGCATCTCAGGAATAGAGAATTCGACGTTTCGAGCATAAGCCCTTCATCAGGAATAAGAGAGAGAGAGCCAAGCCGGCTGAGATAAAAGGTAGGGAGGAGGGACTAGGGGGAGGGGCGATGGAGGTGGGATAGGTGGAAGGAGGTCAAGGTGAGGGTGATAGGCCGGAGTGGGGTGGGGGCGGAGAGGTCAGGAAGAGGATTGCAGGTTAGGAGGGCGGTGCTGAGTTGAGGGAACCGACTGAGACAAGGTGGGGGGAGGGGAAATGAGGAAGCTGGAGAAATCTGAATTCATACCTTGTGGTTGGAGGGTTCCCAGGCGGAAGATGAGGCGCTCCTCCTCCAGCCGTCGTGTAGTTGTGTTCTGCCGGTGGAGGAGTCCAAGGACCTGCATGTCCTCGGTGGAGTGGGAGGGGGAGTTAAAGTGTTGAGCCACGGGGTGATTGGGTTGGTTGGTTCGGGCGGCCCAGAGGTGTTCTCTGAAGCGTTCCGCAAGTAAGCGGCCTGTCTCACCAATATAGAGGAGGCCACATCGGGTGCAGCGGATGCAATAGATTCTCCCAGGAGACCCATCGTCTCCGCCGCATCTGCTCCCAGGAGGACCATCGTCTCCGCCGCATCTGCTCCCAGGAGGACCAATTCCAACACCGCACAACCCAGATGGCCTCCTTCTTCAAGGACCGCAGATTCCCCCCAGACGTGATCGACGATGCCCTCCACCGCATCTCCTCCACTTCCCGCTCCTCCGCCCTTGAGCCCCGCTCCTCCAACCGCCACCAAGACAGAACCCCACTGGTTCTCACCTACCACCCCACCAACCTGCGCATACAACGTATTATCCGCCGCCATTTCCGCCACCTCCAAACGGACCCCACCACCAAGGATATATTTCCCTCCCCTCCCCTATCAGCGTTCCGCAAGGACCACTCCCTTCGTGACTCCCTTGTCAGATCCACACCCCCCACCAACCCAACCTCCACCCCCGGCACCTTCCCCTGCAACCGCAGGAAATGTAAAACTTGCGCCCACACCTCCACACTCACTTCCCTCCAAGGCCCCAAGGGATCCTTCCATATCCGCCACAAGTTCACCTGTACCTCCACACACATCATCTATTGCATCCGCTGCACCCGATGTGGCCTCCTCTATATTGGTGAGACAGGCCGCTTACTTGCGGAACGCTTCAGAGAACACCTCTGGGCCGCCCGAACCAACCAACCCAATCACCCCGTGGCTCAACACTTTAACTCCCCCTCCCACTCCACCGAGGACATGCAGGTCCTTGGACTCCTCCACCGGCAGAACACAACTACACGACGGCTGGAGGAGGAGCGCCTCATCTTCCGCCTGGGAACCCTCCAACCACAAGGTATGAATTCAGATTTCTCCAGCTTCCTCATTTCCCCTCCCCCCACCTTGTCTCAGTCGGTTCCCTCAACTCAGCACCGCCCTCCTAACCTGCAATCCTCTTCCTGACCTCTCCGCCCCCACCCCACTCCGGCCTATCACCCTCACCTTGACCTCCTTCCACCTATCCCACCTCCATCGCCCCTCCCCCTAGTCCCTCCTCCCTACCTTTTATCTCAGCCGGCTTGGCTCTCTCTCTCTTATTCCTGATGAAGGGCTTATGCTCGAAACGTCGAATTCTCTATTCCTGAGATGCTGCCTAACCTGCTGTGCTTTGACCAGCAACACATTTGCAGCTAATTTTTAACTTTGTCCAGCCAATCCAACACATCAAACATTTTCAAGTGAGTTTAGTTGATTTCTTCTGACTGTTGCTTTGATTCCTGTTTGCTGCTTTTTGTCGTTGTTGAAAGTTGCAGGAACAGCGTGGCAGGGGCTGAAAGAAGTCCTCGCTGTCTTCTTCACGGCTTCTGCATAAGACTGCCTAGCCTGCTTCGAGTTGCTGACTTTGTCCTGCCCACAGATACTGAAGAGATGTTGGAGACAGCGAAGGGGTAGGCAGTTCAGCCATTTCTCCTGCCCTCCAATGTTTGCCTCGGTCTTCCGGTGGTGTGGCAGTGCACTGAGAACGCAGGCGGATTGGAGTTTTGCTGTCGTTCCACACTGTCTCTGACTGAGCTTGCATGTAACAGCTGCAGTGAGATGAAATGATGGTGCTGGGTTGCTATCATCTGTTTCTTCCTGATGTCCTTCCCATGCCTGGCCAGGCTGCACCACTTGGGGTACCTGGAAGGAGAAAGGGTCAAGGTTAAGGGTGGGGAAATGATTGGCACGAGTGGTTAGATTGGTGGAGATTGTCAGTCAATGACTGGGGGATGGTGGAGATGGTGCCGTGGGGATATTGGTGGGGTAAGGGTAGATGGAGGACAGCAGGAAATCCTCTAGATGCTCCCTCAGGAAGGCTGTTGATTGCCCTGGAGGGGAAAACCACTGGTTTTGTCCTGAGGGTAAGGGCAGTGCTGAGGGACTCTCAGTGACCCCACGTTTAGCAGCCAGTCTGCCACTTCTGACGCGCAGGGTGGGAATGTGTGGCCACTCGGTGACCCACAGGAGGATCCCAGAATTAGCAGCAAGGGTGGAGGTGAATTTGCTTCTGTGAGGTCAGCCAGGAGACGAGGGAATATTGACTGAGCTACGATCCGGTGCATTGCTCACTCACCAGTTAAAGGGAGAGTGCAGTCTTACAGTGAAGGATACAAGTGTGGGATTCACCAGTAACTGCGATTTCTTTTTGCTAACTAACCGTGGTATCGCCTGACAGAGAGAGTTGCATGAAATGACCTCTTGCTTCACCTGCCATCTCTTCACAGTTGTTTGAAGGGCTGAAAGCCTACCGCGGAGTGGATAATAAGATTCGCCTGTTCCGACCCATGTTGAATATGCAGAGGATGCTGCAGTCGGCCATTCGATCCTGTTTACCTGTGAGTACACAGACTGTTATTGTTGCCTGTTACTTTCCCCAGTTGCCATCCCTTTCAGTTTGTTTGCACTGTGCACGTGTGGTCTTAATGACAGAACAAACCCCCTCCAGGACTTCTCAGGTCACTGCACGGCTGCGCATCCATGCAATGTTGCAGCGACATGCAACAGCGGTTTACCTGCACTGACCAGTTACTGTCAATGCCTTGAATATGGTGTACCTCAGTAATGTAACCAAATCACACATTCTGTAACAAGCAAACAGAGCTTTCATTAGAGCTCTATTCTTGCATGACATGGTGCATTAGGTAACTGTTGCATAAGGTAATTGTTCTGAAAGAGTTGACGTTGCATGTTGCAATTCTTCCACCCAATCTAAATATATTAACAGTCTATACATTAAGACAAGGAATTCTACAGATGGTATTGTACTCTGTGCATTGCCTGATTAGTTGTGTAAACTGCACTTATTGCTATCGTGCATAAAAACATTAACTGAGACAAGTTCCCATTCTGTTTAGACTCACCAGTGCTGTCTGTCCTCTACCACTGATCATTAGACGTGCTTTATAGTCAGTGAAGGACTGGTGGCAGCAAACAGCTCATATAACTCTTTGCCTGTGCCACATACAGGCAGGAAGTTGCAGATACCACCCTGGCGCCAGGAATGGCCATTAGGCCAAATTCCAAGTGGCACCATTTCTGACAACAAAGCGTGAGGCGTAGACATTCAGACAATGGTACAATCCAATTTGTACCTCAACTTGTGTTAGTCACATTTTCCCGGACATCTTTCTAAACAAAAACTTGTCACCTTCTTGAAAGTTTCCATTGAATCCCAGTATGCACAGTCTTTTGATGGAGGTAGCTGTAGTATGTGAAGCACTGGATATGTCATAGAGATGGACAGAGAAAGACACCCTTTGGTCCAACTCATCCATGCCGACCAGATATCCCAACCGAATCTAGTCCCATTTGCCAGTATTTGGTCCATATCCCTTTAAACCCTTCCTATTTATGTACCCATTCAGATGCCTTTTAAATGTTGTAATTGCAGTAACCTCCATCACTTCCTCTGGCATTCCATACACGCACCACCCACTGCATGAAAAAGTTGCCCCTGAGGTCCCTTTTAAATTTTTCGCCTCTCACCTTAAAGCTATGCCCTCTTGTTCTGGACTGCCCCACCACAGGGAAACGACCTTGTCTATTTGCCCTATCTGTGCCCCTCATGATTTTATAAACCTCAATAAGGTCGCCTCTAACGCTCCAAGGAAAACATCCCCAGCCTGTTCAGTCTCTCCCTATATGTCCAATCCTCCAACCCTGGCAACATCCTTGTAAATCTTTTCTGAACCCTTGCAGGTTTCACAACATCCTTCCTCTTGCAGGGAGACCAGAATTGCATGCAATACTCCTAAAGTGACCTAACCAATGTCCTGCACAGCTGCAGCATGACCTCCCAACTCCTATATTTGATGCTCTGACCTATAAAGGAAAGCATACCAAACACCTTCTTCACTAACCTACCTACCTGCACCTCTACTTTCAAGGAGCTGTGAACCTCCAGTACAAGGTCTCTTGTCACTGCAAGAGGTTTTAAATCTGCACCCACACATCCCCATCTCCCCTCTACCCAAGGCCCCATTGGATCCTTCCATACCAGGCAGAGATTTTCCTGTACATCCTCCCACCTCACTTACTGTGTGTCCGTTCCTCTGGAAGTGGTCTCTTCTACATTGGAGGGCCAGGACGCCAACTTCGGAGCATTTCAGGAAACATCTCTGGGACACATGTACCCAACAACCCCACCACCCTGTCCCTCTCCACCAAGAATATGCAAATCCTGCACCTCCTCCACCGCCGAATCCAAGCCACCCGATGCCTGGAGGAAGGATGCCTCATCTTCCACCTTGGCCTCTGCAACCACACAGCATCCGTGTCGATTTCACCAGTTTCCTCATCTCCCCTCCCCCACCTCATCTCAGATTCAACCTCCAATTTGGCACCGCCCTCTAGAACTGTCCTACCTGTCCATCTTCCTTCCGACCTAGAACTCCACCCTCCGCTTTGACCTATCACCCTCACCCTCCAGCTTCGTCTATCTATTGCATTCCTAGCTACATTCCCCTCAGTCCCCCCGCCCTCCTGTTTATCTCTTAGCACCCGCCCCCCCCCCCTTGCCCACCTCCTCCATAACCCGCCACCCCGTTCCTGATGGTGGGTTTATCTCCTGCCCCTTGGATGCTGCCTGACCTGCTATGCTTTTTCAGCGCCACACTTTTCGACGTTGATCTCCAGATCGGCAGTCCTCACTTTCTCCTATTCAGCCCAAATGGGTTATCAAACAAGAACCTCCATTTTCGATCGGAGGTGGAAACATCCTGGTAGATATTAAGTGCAGACGGTAGCAGTTAAAATCTTCAATCTTTGAAGCTATGTTTGGTAACATTGGCCAGGCTTCCTTCTATCTACACTGGACAATAATCTTATCAGCAGTTATCGATTAGTTTCAGCAATAGTTTCCTGACTTGTTTTCTGCATCAAATGAATTCAGTCTGAAGAGGTCTTTCCTTTACTAGGTCTTTGATCCCAAAGATACAGAAGGGGCTACAGAAGGATCTAGACAGTTTGGGAGAGTGGTCCAGGAAATGGCTGATGGAATTCAACGTGAGCAAATGCGAGGTCTTGCACTTTGGAAAAAAGAATAAAAGCATAGACTACTTTCTAAATGGTGAGAAAATTCATAAATCCAAAGTACAAAGGGATCTGGGAGTGCTAGTTGAGGATTCTCTAAAGGTAAACATGCAGGTTGAGTCCGTGATTAAGAAAGCGAATGCAATGTTGTCACTTATCTCAAGAGGGTTGGAATATAAAAGCACTGTTGTGCTACTGAGACCTTATAAAGCTCTGGTTAGGCCCCATTTGGAGTACTGTGTCCAGTTTTGGTCCCCACACCTCAGGAAGGACATACTGACACTGGAACGTGTCCAGCAGAGATTCACACGGATGATCCCTGGAATGGTAGGTCTAATATATGAAGAGCAGCTGAGGATCCTAGGATTGTATTCATTGGAGTTTAGAAGATTAAGGAGATCCTTAATAGAGATGTACAAGATAATACATGGCTTGGAAAGGGTGGACATTAGGAAATTGTTTCCATTAGGCGAGGAGACTAGGACCCGTGGACACAGCCTTAGAATTAGAGGGGGTCAATTCAGAACAGAAATGCGGAGACATTTCTTCAGCCAGCGAGTGGTGGGCCTGTGGAATACATTGCCGCAGAGTGCAGTGGAGGCCGGGACACTAAATGTCTTCAAGGCAGAGATTGATGGATTCTTGTTGTCTCGAGGAATTAAGGGCTACAGGGAGAACACTGGTAAGTGGAGTTGAAATGCCCATCAGCCATGATTGAATGGCGGAGTGGACTCAATGGGCTGAATGGCCTTACTTCCACTTCTATGTCTTATGGTCTTATGGTCTTACTGAGGGAGGTTATTCCCGGAAATACATCCAGGGAAGTTATTTGGGTAGAACTGAGAAATAAGAAAGAGATGATCACTTTATTGGGATTGTATTATAAACTCCTCTAATAGTCAAAGGGAAATTGAGAAACAAATTTGTAAGGAGATCTCAGTTATCTGTAAGAATAATAGGGTGGTTATAGTTTTTAACTTTCCAAAGATAGAGTGAGACTGCCATAGTGTTAAGGGTGTAGGTGGAGAGGAATTTGTTAAGTGTGTACAAGAAAATTTTCTGATTCAGTATGTGGATGTACCTACTAGAGAAGGTGCAAAACCTGACCTACTGTTAGGAAAGATGGCAGGGCAGGTGACTGAGGTGTCAGTGGGGGAGCACTTTGGGGCCAGCGACCATAATTCTATTAGTTTTAAAATAGTGATGGAAAAGGATAGACCAAACCTAAAAGTTGAAGTTCTAACTTGGAGGAAGACTAATTTTGACAGTACTAAGCAAGAACTTTCAAAAGCTGATTGGAGGCAGATGTTCGTAGGTAAAAGGACGGCTGAAAAATGGGACACCTACAGAAATGAGATAACGAGAGTCCAGAGTCAGTATATTCCTGTTAGGGTGAAAGGAAAGGCTGGTAGGTATAAGGAATGCTGGATGACTAGAGAAATTGAAGGCTTGGTTAAGAGAAAGAAGGAAGCATATGTCAGGTATAGACAGGAGAGATCAAGTGAATCCTTAGAAGGATATAAAGGCAATAGGAGTATACTCAAGAGGGAAATCAGGAGGGCAAAATGGGGACATGAGATATCTTAGAATTAAGGAGAATCCAAAGGGTTTTTACAAATACATTAAAGACAAAAGGGTAACTAGGGAGAAAATAGGGCCCCTCAAAGATCAACAAGACAGCCTTTGTGTGGAGCCGCAGAGTTTGGGAGAGATACTAAATGAGTATCTTGCATCAGTGTTTATTGTAAAAAGGATGTGTAAGATATAGAATGTGGGGAAATAGATGGCGACATCTTGAAAAATTTCCAAATCACGAAGGAGGTAGTGTTGGATGCCTTGAAACACATAAAGTGGATAAATCCCCAGGACCTGATCAGGTGTACCCCAAAACTCTGTGGGAAGCTAGAGAAGTGATTGCTGGGCCTCTTGCTGGGATATTTGTATCATCGATAGTCACAGGTGAGGTGCCAAAAGACTGGAGGTTGGCTAACGTGGTGCCACTGTTTAAGAAGGGTGGTACGGACATGCCAGGGAACTATAGACCTGTGAGCCTGACGTCGGTGGTGGGCAAGTTGCTGGAGCGAATCCTGAGGGACAAAGATGTACCTGTATTTGGAAAGGCCTGGACTAAATAGTGATAGTCAACATGGTGTTGTGCATGTGAAATCATGTCTCACAAACTTGATTGAGTTTTTTGAAGAAGTAACAAATTGGAGTGATGAAGGCAAAGCAGTGGACATGATCCATTTGGACTTCAGTAAGGCATTCAGCAAGCTTCCCCATGGGATACTGGTGAGCAAGGTTAGATCTCATGGAATACAGGGAGACCTAGCCATTTGGATACAGAACTGACTGAAAGGTAGAAGACAGAGGGCAGTGGTGGGAGGTTGTTTTTCAGACTGGAGGCCTGTGACCAGTGGAGTGCCACAAGGATCAGTGCTGGGTCCACTACTTTTCATCATTTATGTAAATGATTTGGATGCTAATAAGTTTGCAGATGACACCAAATTCGAGGTGTAGTGGACAGCAAAGAAGATTACCTCAAAATACAACAGGATCTTGATCAGATGGGCCCATGGGCTGAGTAGTGGCAGATTGAGTTTAATTTAGATAAATACTGCATTTTGGGAAAACAAATCTTAGCCAGACCTATACACTTAATGGTAAGGTCCGAAGGAATGTTGCTGAACAGAGATGTTGGAGTGCAGGTTCATAGCTCCTTGAAAGTGGAGTCACAGGTTGATAGGATAGTGAAGAAAGCATTTGGTATGCTCTCCTTTATTGGTCAGAGCATTGAGTACAGGAGTTGGGAGGTCATGTTGCGGCTGTACAGGACATTGATTAGGCCACTTTTAGAAGATTGCGCACAATTCTGGTCTCCTTCCTATCGGAAGTGAAGTGGGAGATAGCACGGGGCAGGGTGACACTACACACACGGACATAAGATGGCTGCTGGGACTAATTTGGCCACTTGACACACAAGATGTCCACCAGACCACAATATGGAGAGAGACAGCAGAGCAAACACAGACACTGCCTTGCCCACCAGAATGGAACTGACAATGACTGCACTGAAGCTAACAACAAACTGCATTGAAATAACAAAGGCTGCGCTGGAACTGACAATGATTGCACCAAAAGTATCAACGATTCTGCAATGTCTACAATAAACAAACTATGTTACAGAGATAATAACCTCATCACTGACCTATTATATCACAAAATATATAAAAGTATCTTGACACTAGCTCCAGTTTGAGAGAAGACTCACAGCTGACCACTGTGCTGTTGGTGTATTTCTCTCCCTGGAGTTCTGATATTTCCTTGTACAATAAACTCTGTCATTGAACCCTGACTCTGACACAGAGCCGGGTGATTTTCCCCACAACAGAAGGATTTTGTGAAACTTGAAAGGGTTCAGAAAAGATATACAAGGATGTTGCCAGGGTTGGAGGATTTGAGCTATAGGGAGAGGCTGAACAGGCTGGGGCTGTTTTCCCTGGAGCATCGGAGGCTGAGGGGTGACCTCATAGAGGTTTATAAAATCATGAGGGGCATGGATAGGGTAAATAGACAAGGCCTTTTCCCTGGTCTGGGGGAGTCCAGAACTAGAGGGCATTGGTTTAGGGTGAGAGGGGAAAGATATAAAAGGGACCTAAGGGGCAACTTTTTCATGCAGAAGGTGGTGAGTGTGTGGAATGGGCTGCCAGAGGAAGTGGTGGAGACTATACAACTGCAACATTTAAAAGGCATCTCGATGGGTATATGAATAGGAAGGGTTTGGAGGTATATGGGCCGGGTGCTAACAGGTGGGAGTAGATTAGGTTGGGATATCTGGTCGGCATGGTCAGTTTAGACCAAAGGATCTGTTTTCATGCTGTACATCACTATGACGCTATGATTCTAAGTACAGGAGCTGTAGGTTTGCCCTTTAATTACGTATCAAACTTCCAGCCTTACCTGCTGATTGACTCTTTATTTGTATTCTAAGACTTGCCATCACATGTCTATCATCTCCCCCATCAATACTGTTCCCTCTTGCCTTATTTACATCTTTAATGTGCCATGTCTTCCCAGCACTATTTCGTTAAAAATTAACTTGACTTCTCTAGTCAAGCAACTGATTAAAACACTGTCCCCTGCACAGTTTTGGTGCAAACCATCCTAATTATACAGCCCACCACCCCCATTAAAAGAAAGCTCCCTACCACTGGTGCCAGTACATCACAGAGCAGAACCCATCTCTCTTAACGCAGACTTTGAGCCACACATTGATTTCTGTAATTGTATTTGCGTGTTGCTCAAGTCATAATTTGGTCAATAATAGCTCATTAGCTGTCGGTTTCTGCTGCTTAAGTTCTTGCCTGTCCCTCCATTAAGAACAGAAACCAGCATATTCCATTCGAAAAGATGAAAGATTTAATCTAAAATTGTTTAGTTTATGACATCTCAATGACATTGGACTCCTTTGGCTATAAATTCTGTGATCATGATCTTATTCTCCACAACCGCCTGACGAAGGAGCGACACTCCGAAAACTAGTGCTTCCAAATAAACCTATTGGATTATAATGTGGTTTTGTGTGATTTTTAATGATCATCCAGTCATAGAGATGAACAGCATGGAAACAGACCCTTTCGTTCAACTTTTCCATGCCAATCAGATATTCTAAATGAATCTAGTCCATTTGCCAACATTTGGCCCATATCCCTCTAAACCCTTTATATTCATGTGATCCAGATGCCTTTTAAATGTAATTGTATCAGCTTCCATCACTTCCTCTCACAGCTCATTCTATACACGCACCACTCTCTGTGCAGGAAAAGTTGCCCTTTTAAATCTCTTCCCTCTCACCTTAAACCTATGCCCTTTAGTTTTGGATTCCCCTAGTGTGGGGAAAAGAATTTAGCTATTCATCCTATCCACGTCCCTCATGATTTTGTAAGTTTCTATAAGATCACCCTTCAACCTCCAATGCTGCCGGAAAAAGAGACACAGCCTATTCAACCAGCAGACATTTTCCAATTCCTCTGTGTAACTTTTCCCCTCCCCACTGTGAGTGTCTACTGCTTGGCCTCCAACTCAATCTCTGTGCTGAAGTTCCTGCAGTCTCAATCTGTTATAGCAGACATGTTTGCCCTTAATGGCATCAGCACCTTACCATTGCAACACCTGATCTGCCTTGCCATTCTTCTTACATGAAAATTAACTAATTTTTTGCTTAACTTAGAATAAATGAAGCCTACTACTCCCAATAACCTTTATTGTTACTAGTAAACTTTAAAACTAAAACTTTTACAATTACTGAAATTATCTGAGTTTTGACAGATAAATGTACAAAATAATCTCCACCAGTCGCTTGCCTGTAAATTTACCACAGTGGTTTGCATTTCTTTAGTATCTTTAAAATAGGAGCATACCTGAAGACACCGTACATGTTTTAGAACATAGAAATAGTATAGCACAGTACAGGCCCTTTGGCCCTTGATGAAGTGCCGATCTTTTTTCCTACTCTAAGATCAAACTAACCTACACACTCTTCATTTTACTCTCATCCATGTGCTTAACCATCAGTTGCATAAATATCCCTAATGTATTTGACTCTACTACCACTGCTGGCAATGCATTCCATGCATCCACCACTCTTTGTGTAAAGAACCTATCTCTGATGAGATATCTCTCCTAAACATTCCTCCAATCACCTTAAAATTATGCCCCTCATAATAGCCATTTCTGGGAAAAAATCTCTGGCTATTCACTCTATCTATGCCTCTCATCATCTTGTACATCTCTACCAAGTCAACTCTCATCCTTCTTCACTCCAATGAGAAAAGCCCTAGCTCCCTCAACCTTTCTTCATAGGACATGCCCTCCAGTCCAGGCAGCATCCTGGTAAATCTCCTCTGCACTCTCTCTAATGCTTCCACACTCTTCCTACAATAAGGCGACCAGACCTGAACACAATATTCCAAGTGTGTTCTCACCAGGGCTCTATAGAGCTGCAACATAACCTCACGGCTCTTGAACTCAATCTCCCTGCTAGTAAAAGCCAACACACCATACGCCTTCTTATCCCATAAGATTCATAAAAGGAGATATTAGGACAGGTGAACAAAAGCTTGGTGAAAGAGACAGGTTTTAGAGTTTGTTTTGAGGGAGAGGTTTGACGGATAGAGGAGCAGAAAGACCCACCTTAGCCCAGTGAAGAAGATTAAGGGATCTTGATCAATTGGCCAAAGGGCTGAGGAATGGCTGATGGCGTTTAATTTGGATAAACACAAGGTATTGCTTTTTCATAAAACAAAAAAGGGCAGGACTTATATGGTTAATGTTAGGGCCATGAGTAGTGTTGTCAAACAGAGAGACCTAGTGATTTAGGCACTAGTTCTTTGAAAGTTGCATCAAAGGTAGATAGGGTGGTTAAGAAGGTGTTTAACACACTTGCCTTCATTGCTCAGACCATTGAGTATAGGAGTTGGGACATCATGTTGAGATTGTACAGAGCATTGGTGAAGCCACTTTTGGAGTTCTGTGTACAGTCTGGTCACCCTGCTATAGGGAGGATATTATTAAACTGGAGAGTGTTCAGAAAGGATTTACCAGGATGTTACTGAGAATGGAGGGTTGAATTATAAGGAGAGGCTGGATAGGCTGGGACTTTTTTCACTTATGTGTAGGAGGTTGAGGGGTGGCCTTAATGAGGTTTATAAAAAAATGAAGGGCATAGATAAGGTGAATTGCAAAGGTCTTTTCCCGAGGGTAGGGGAGTTCAAAACTAGGCGGCATATTTTTAAGGTGAGAAAGGAAAGATTTAAAAAGGACCTGAGGGGCAACCATTTCATACAGAGGATAGTTCACGTATGGAATGAATTGCCAGAGGAAGTGTTAGTTGCAAGTACAGTAGCAACATTTAAAAGACATTGGGAAGATGCATGAATAGGAAAATGTTTTGGAGGGATACAGGCCAAACACAGGCTACTGGGACTAGTTTAGTTTGGGAAACCTGGTCAGCATGGACGAGTTGGACCGAAAGGTGGCTTTCCATGCTGTCTGACTCTATGCATCTAAGAAGGTCATTTGGCTTATCATCCCTGTTTTACCAATGAAAAAGATCATGCGAGATCTGAGTGTGGCCTCACCCCCACTTTCCTACCTACCCCCATAACCCTTGATATCCTTGCAGATCAATATATTATCTTACTCAGTCCTGAATATGACTCAGCATCCTCTGCTCTCTGGGAAAAAAAAATCCAAGGACTAAATGACTCTCAGAGATGAAATATCTTCTCATCTCCAGATTGAATAAGGAACTTTTTTATTTTTAAACTGTGCAACCATTTCTAAATAAGCAGAAACATCCTGTCAGCTTCTATCACATCAAGCCCCATCAGAATCAATCAACATAGTAGCACCTAATTATTCTGACTTTAGGCATAAAACTGCTCAACCTTCCCCCATCAGACAAACCTTTCATCAGATAACAGCTCAATGAACTTTCTTTGAACACTTCCTGATGTAATCCCTTCCTAAGTAAGGAGACCAAAACTGTACACAGTACAATCTTAACAATATTCTGTACAGATATAGAGGAGAAAGTGAGGTCTGCAGATGCTGGAGATCAGAGCTGAAAATGTGTTGCTGGTTAAAGCGCAGCAGGTCAGGCAGCATCCAAGGAACAGGAAATTCGATGTTTCGGGCATAAGCCCTTCATCAGGATTCCTTATGCCTGAAACGTCAAATTTCCTGTTCCCTGGATTCTGCCTGACCTGCTGCACTTTTCCAGCAACACATTTTCAGCTCTGTACAGATACAGCAAGGTTTCCTTACTTTTATACTCAATCCTCTATGTATCATAGAATCCCTATAATGTGGAAACAGGCCATTCAGCCCATTGAATCCACACCGACCCTCCAAAAAGCGTCCTACCCAGACTCATCATTCCCACCCTATCCCTGTAACCTTGTATTTCCCATGGCCAATCCATATAATCTACACATCTTTGGAAGAAGGAAACCAGAATAACTAGCAGAAACCCATGCAGACAAGGGGAACATGTGCAAATTCCACACTGACAGTCACCTGAGGCTGAAATCAAACTCAGGTCCCTGGTACAGCAGTGCTAACTACTGAGCCACCATGCCACCCACCCGATTTGGTAGATCGGGATTCTCTGTGTAACATGTGCCTCTGTGAACTTTGGCGAAGATTCCTCCACTGAGGTTTTGAGACACGGCTCCTTACTTGCTGCACAAGGAGTGCATGTGGGCTGGTGCTCACAGATCGTGCCCTGAGGTTTTGCATTTCTGCAACGTGGAGGTTCTTCCGATCAAGCTGTGAGCTGAATTTGTCTTGCACTTGCTCTGATTTCCAGGTCAAATTTTCTCAACAACTGGTTAGATTAGTGCATTTGGTAAGATAGGAAGCTGAATTTAATGAAAAAGTGAGTTGAGCCATCAACATGGCATTTAACAGTGATTAAAAAGTGAGGTCTGCAGATGCTGGAGATCAGAGCTGAAAATGTGTTGCTGGTTAAAGCGCAGCAGGTTAGGCAGCATCCAAGGAACAGAAAATTCGACGTTTCGGGCCAGAGCCCTTCATCAGGAACGATTTAACAGTGATTATCCTCGCTCATTAGCAACTTATTGCTGCCCGGTGAGATACTTGCCTTGCCCCTTGTGAAAAGCAGAAAAGATGGACTCAGAGGTTCCCAATGTCAAGTTGGGCCTCACAGGGCTTCTTGTCTGAACCTGCAATCAACTCACTATTGTCACATCACTCAGACCATTATAAAATTCTACCCAGAGTTTGTGGAAGAACTGAAACAAGTTTGAGTGACATCGAAGGTAAAGGTAGATAATGTTCAGGAATATAAGGAGAAAATTAAGATATTAATGACAAGATGATATTTAAGCCCAGTTATTTAAAGGGATCATTTCGGCCATGTATGAATTGCTTGTGCAGTTACCAATGTGAAAGGGATTGAAAAAAGACTGATCAATGGCCCAATGAACATTTGGCTAAATGGTGAGAATGGAAGAAGCTATTGGAATATTATGCGCCTGGGATCAGTACACCCAGGAAAACCCTCTTGTGAAGAGTGGAACAATGGATCATCATGGCAAATCCATGCTTTCCATTTAACAATCTAGCTTTTCGAAGTGGATTAAATTGGCAATTTTTAAGGTGACGTATGTAGGAATTGGTTCAATTAAGATATTAGCAAGGGCTGGTGAAATAGGGTGGGAGTGACAATTTTTAGATCATAAAAAACTTCCATAATAGTCCAGAGACAACATCATGAGGTACTCAAAACTAACTTCTATGGTATCTGTTTGAACATTCATGGAGTTCATTAAATAATTTGCATAGTGTGTTGTACCATGCAAATTTACCTGTAGCCTGAGCATCAATTAAATCTGATAAAACTGCTCACACACTCCTACTAGAAGATGTATTTTGCTGAGAGATAGACATAGTTAATCATTAACAATTTCCCTTTGTGTCACTCTGCTGTAAGACGTGTTTTAGATTAGATTCCTTACAGTGTGGAAATAGACCCTTCAGCCCAACAAGACCATACCAAACCCTCCAGGGAGTAACTCACCTGGACACATTTCCCTCTGACTAATGCACCAAACAGAATAGGCAATTCAGTATGGCCAACTCACCTGACCTGCACATCTTTGGATTGTGAAAGGAAACCGGAGCACCCCCACACAGACAGTCGCCCGAGGCTGGAATCAAACCCAGGTCCCTGCACTGTGAGGCAGCAGTGCTAACCACTGAGCCACCATGCCACCCAGTTTTGTTAATGCAAATTCGCTATAATGCGATTGACGGATTGGGGACATTGTTTCTTAAGCACAAACTTTTAAAACGTGTTGGCTGTAACACAATTAAATCGCCAACACTTGAAGCACTGTTTTCGAAAGCTTCAATTTTTAAATAACACGGGGCTGCACAAGAACGCAATCATTGCATTATAGAAGAACTACCTGTATGTACAAAATAACCCAGTAGCACCTCACAAACTTGTGTGGACAAATGAAATCGAGCCACAGAGCTATATTAGAAGATAAGGTCAATTCATGAAGGGTTTTGAAAGATTTGAAAGGGAGATGGTGAGAGATGGTGTGGTTTGAGGTTTGAGTGGATTAGTGGTTACTGAGGAGGGGCTGGGATTTCAGAGAGTAGAATCTCTATTCAAAAAATTGTCTTGCCAGCTGATTGGTGAAGAAATTGAGGAAGATTCATAGCGCTTGGAGCTAGATGGATAAATAAATCAATAGATGGCAGCGTGCATGTGGAGATAGAGACAACCTATGATTGATATCCAAAAGATTGGGAGAGATGAGGAGCGAATCACAGTATGCACTGTGGTGATTTACAAATAGGTCTTTGTGTGTTATAGGCTACAGGCAACATGGCTATCAATGAGCTGAAGTTTGCAGAAGGTGGATTGGGAGAAGGGATGAGAGAGACAGATGGAGTTTAATTCAGATAAATGCGAGGTACTGCATTTTGGAAAAGCAAACATTAGCAGGACTTATACACTTAATGGTAAGGTCCTAGAGAGTATTGCTGAATAAAGAAACCTTGGAGTGCAGGTTCATAGCTTCTTGAAAGTAGAGTTGCAGGTAGATAGGACAGTGAAGAAGGCGTTTGGTATGCTTTCCTTTATTGGTCAGCCTATTGAGTACAGGAGTTGGAAAAATCATGTTGCGGCTGTACAGGACATTGGTTAGGTCACTTTTGGAATATTGCGTATAATTCTTGTCTCCTTCCTATCAGAAAGATGCTGTGAAACTTGAAAGGGTTCAGAAAAGATTTACAAAGATGTTGCCAGGGTTGGAGGATTTGAGCTGTAGGGAGAGGTTGAATAGGCTGGGGCTGTTTTTCCTGGAGCATTGGAGGCTGAGGGGCGACCTCATAGAGGTTTACAAAATAATGAGGGGCATGGATAGGGTAAACAGACAAAGCCCCTGGTGTGGGGGAGTCCAGAACTAGAGGGCAGAGGTTTAGGGTGAGAGGGGAAAGATATAAAAGAGACCTAAGGGGCAACGTTTTCACTCATATGGTGGTGCATATGTGGAATGGGCTGCCAGAGGAAGTGGTGGAGACTGGTACAATTACAACATTTAAAAGGCATCTCGATGAGAATATGAATAGGAAGGGTTTGGAGGGATATGGGTCGGGTGCTGGCAGGTGGGACTAGATTGTGTTGGGATATCTGGTCGGCATGGATGGGTTGGACCATAGGGTCTGTTTCCATGCTGGACATCTCTATGACTCTATAACTTGATCACAATCAGCTGGTGAAGAAAGGCTTTTTCAAGAGCAAACTAATGCTCTTGATTGGTGAAGGGACAGGTGATATCAGACAATAGAACTAAGCAACGTTTGTGACAGAGAAGATATGGGCGGGAAATTCAGCTTGGGGGGTCAAAGGAATAGTTTACGTCTGAGTGAGTAGATGGAAATGGTTGCAGAGGTTGTATTAAATCAAAAACAATCTCACTCATGGGGATAGTGTAAAATGTATGAAATCAGATTTTAATGCACCCCATTTCAAATGGGGAAAATAAAAACATTACATAATGAATGACTGACAATGAGAAAAGCTACTATAGCCTTACCCTACCGTAGAGCTGCTTCTCATGAGGGAAGAATGACTTTTAACATGAAGGTCACCCCACCTCAGGCAAGGGGAGAGGTTGAGGTGGATAGCTCTCCATGGCAATAGATGCAATAAATCAGATTAGAGAAATGCATATCAATTGGGGCAGCACACTGACTCAGTGCTTAACACTCCTGCCTCACAGCACCAGGGACCCAGGTTTGATTCCAGTCTCAGGTGACCACCTGTATGGAGCTTGCACATTTTCCCCCTGTCTGCGTGGGTTTCCTCCAGGTGCTCCAGTTTCCTCCCACAATCCAAAGATGTGCAGGTTAGGTGAATTGGCCATGTTAAATTGCCCATAGTGTTCAGAGATGTGTAGGTTAGATGCATTAGTTAGGGGTAAATGTAGAGTAATGGGGAATGGGTTTGGTGAGATACTCTTCGGAGGGTCGGTGTGGTCTTGTTGGGCTGTTTCCACACTGTAGGGATTCTACGAAATCGATACCGGACTTGGAATGATTCAATGTTGGACTAGTGTGGGGACAGGTATTGTACCTCCTGTGGCCACAGGGGAAAGTTCCAGGTGTGGAGGAGGGGGTTGGTGTGGAATGTGGACCTGACAATGGAGTCGTGGAGGAAATGATTACTGCGAAATACAGATAAGGATGGGGACAGAAATATCATTTCAGTGGTGGGATCATACTGTAGGTGGAGAAAATGGTGGAGGACAATGCATGGGACTTGAAGATTAGTAGGGGTGGAATATGAGAGTCAGGGGTCTCTATCCTTGTTGTGATTGGGGGGTGTTTGAGGAAATGGACGAGATGTAATTGAGGGCATTGTTGATCACGGGGGAGGGGAAATTGCAATCCTTGAACTAGGAGGACATCTGGGATGTCCTGGACTGGATTCACTCATCCTAGGAGCAGGTAGAGCAGAGGCAGAGGAATTGGGAGTATGACATTGGATTTTTGCAAGGGGGCTGGGGAGTGGAAGGAGGTGTAATCGAGATAGCTGTGGGAGTCTGAGTCTGAAATAGATGTTGGTGCTGAGTCAGTTGCCAGAGATGAAGAGGTCCAGGAAGGGAAGGGAGGTGTCAGAGATGATCCAGGTGAATTTGAGGTCAGAATGGAAGATGTTGGTGTAGTGGATGAACTGTTCAAGCTCTTTGTGGCAGCACAAGGCAATGCAAATGCAGTTATTGATGTATTGGAGGGAAAGGTGGGGAATGATGCTAGTGTAACTGCAGAAGATGGACCGATACACATATCCTACATAGAGACAGGCATAGCTTGGACCCTTGTGGGTGCCCATAATGACCCGTCTGGTTTGTAGGAAGTGGAAGGATTGGAAGAAAATGTTGTTAAGGGTGAGGATCAATTCCACCAGGTAGATAAGAGTGGAGGGGGACTGGTCGGAATAGCGGAGAGTATGCAACAGAGGGCCTTGAGGCCCTCCTCATGGGGGATACAGGTGTAGAGGGACTGGATGTCCAGGGTGAAGATGAGGTGTTGGGAGGTGGGGGAACAGAAAGTCATGGACAAGGTGGATGGCATGAATGGTGTCCTAAACATAGGTGGAGAGTTCCTGGACAAATGGGCCAGGACAGAGTCGAGACAAGAAAGGTGAGTTTGGTGGAGTAGGAGCAGGCAGAGACGATTGGTTAAGCAGGGCAGTCAGGTTTGTGGATTTGGGGTAGGAGGTAAAAACGGCCAGTGCGGGTTGGGGAACAGTGAGGCTGTGAATGGGAGATCTCCTGAGGCAATAAGGTTGTGGCTGATCTTGAAGATAATGGTTTGGTGATGAGAGGCGGAATCGTGGGCCAGGGGACAGTAGGAGGAGGTGTCAGCGAGTTGGCATCTGGCCTCAGTGAGCTGGAAGTCCGTGCTCCAAACTATCACCTTTGCCACCTCCCACCATCACCCCCCCCCCCCACCCCCCCCCCCCCCACCCCAAATTGTCTGCTAGCTTAATTGTGAGACTGGAGTTGGAGCAGAGGGAGTGGAGGGCTGTGTGTTGCAAGAGAGAAAGGGTGGAGTGGGTAAGAAGGGTGCAGAGATTCAGGCAGTTGATGTTGTGACAGCAGTTGGAGATGAAGAGGTCAAAGGCAAGACGACAAGACAGGTGTCCAGGAGGATGGAAGTTGTTGGAGACGGGAGAAGAGGTCTTCGGAGGCTGAGTGGGACTCATGTTCGAAGAAGTAGGTATGGAGGCAGCAGGTAAAGAGTTTGACGTCTAGACGTGTGGGTGCAGTGGAATGAAGGAACCTGATGAAAGATTCAAACCTGAATCATTGCCTGCCCTTGTCCTCTGATGCTGCCTGACCCACTGTGCTTTTTCCAGCTCCAACCTTTATCTACTCTGACTCCTCAGCATCTGCAGTTCTCGCTATCTTCAAACTACATATTGAAATTTGATAATTATACTATAATTTTCTTAGCAACCCTACAGTGTGGAAACAAGGCCTTCGGCCCAGCAAGTCCATACCACCCTGTGGAGAGTACCCCACCCAAACCCATTCCCCACCCCATTACTCTACATTGACCCCTGACTAAAGCACCTTACCTATGTTATCCCTGAACACTATGGGCACTTTAGCATGACCAATTCACCTACCCTGCACATCTTTGGACTGTAGGAGGAAACCGGAGTACCCAGAGGAAACCCACACAGACACAGGGAGAACGTGCAAACACAACACAGACAGTCACCCAAGGTTGGAATTGAACCAGGATTTCTGGTGCTGTGAGGCAGCAGTGCTAACCACTGAGCTACCGTACCATTATTGATGGGGGTGAGGGAAATTCTTGTTGTGAAGTGGTAATGACCTTCTCTTTGGGCAGGCATCCCAGGTTCTCCTCCAACCTGCTCCAAACGTGTATTGTAACATGTCTGAACAGCTTGATTAAAAAATATCTTCCAAGAATTAACAGTATAGTAACTATCATGGACAGTTGTGTAAGATTCAAGAAACTTTGGCAGATAATGTGAAGGAACAAAACTGATGAATTTCAATGAGGCCGAACGTGAGGTTATCCATCCCAAACCAAAAACATACAGATATGAATATTAATTAAATGGTGGCAAGTTAGGAACAGAGAAGAACCAAAGAGATTTAAGGATCTATGTATATCAATCATTAAATTAGCCTCCTCAGGTTCATACCCTAATCAAAAAGGATAGTTAAAAAGTATAACTGGAGGATGGGTTAGAAATGGGAGGTGGAAGTCTCCTCTCCATGGTGTGGAGAGAATAGTGGTAAGAATGGCGACAAAATGTCTGTGTTTCTTTCTCCCTGGTATACTATCATCCACTCCTTTGTCTGTCTAACTGTCTTTCGCTTTCTCTCTTCTCTATCTTTCCATCTCCATCTATCTGCTCATTCCTTCTCACCCATCCATCTGTTTGCCTAGAGCATATATATTACCTTTTCCAAGCTACTATCAGTTCAGGAGAAGGGTCACCGGACTTGAAACATTAACTCTATTTCTCCTGACAGATGCTGCCAGGATTGCAATGAGTTTTCCAGCAATTTCTGTCTTTATTTCAGGTCTTCAGCATCCGCAATTTTGAATTTTATTTTAATGTTTTACAGATAAGACGCCAACCTTAAGCCACAATCTGTCCAAGTAGGCATCCAATTATTTTTCTAAACTATGATTTTAGACACTTCTGTGACAATGTCCAAGTGTTTGTAACGCTCTTCCTAATTTCTGTTCCTCTTGGTCATTGTCCATGTTTTCAGGAGTTTTATTGATAATTTTTATAGATTGCAGAGTAATAAAATAATTCAAGCCTCTTCTGTTCCTGATTATAAAATTCTGCTAGGAGCATTAAATCAAAGTCCACCTGCAAAAAGACATAAACAAAGAATGCTTGCTCAATTCTCTGCATTTTACGTTGAGCAAACTTTGACCTCATGAACAAATATTAATGGGCACCCCCTCTTACAGCTTTCAAATCAATTAAATGTAATTGTATGAATATTTTGAAAATCCATCAATCCCTTGTCTTTACGTTTTCAGACACCATGTCCCAAAGTTTTCTGTAAATGTAAAACTGTAATAAGTTTGGCTTGACCTCATAGTGAAACATGATTTTGTAATATATTTGTTTATTGCTTACAACACATTTTAAAACTTATCATGATTCTGTCTATCTAGTATGCACCAATCTGCTCGTATACCAAAAATAGTGTTCTATAATTCAACTAAGCTTTAATCTTCCCCCAGCAATTAAATGGCTATCACACATATCAAACATAAATTTCAATTAATAGTATGATTAGAAGGGTCAAAGGCCTATTCCAGCAGGCCAGTTTATATAGAAAGAATGATCTGGGCGTTACAATGAGTAAGCTGCTCATTACACTTATGCATTCCCTTCAGTTTTGTATGGGTTTTGCACTGAAAGTTGCACTGATGGGAGATTTATTTCTGCAGGAAGCCTGAATCTGCAGTAAACAAGACAATTAGCCATGCATCTAATGGAAGAAGCCTTAGTGGGACACACATAGCCTCAATCATGGAATATGTTAGAATCGTTAATTCAATGCTAAATGACACCCAGATTGCAAAAGGGAACGAAGAAGGGAATTTTAAAAAAGACAGAATGATAAAGCAAAAAGTATTTTCTTTTATTTTAAATCTCTAATAATTACATTTTGAAGGAAGGAGGTACTCAAAGTGTTTTTAAAAAGTGTAATTTCCAGTTGGATAGTCAGTTGAACATTTTCTGAAAGCTTTAGTGGATGACCACGTTTGCTCACACCAGCGCTTGTGCACCAGCACTCTCTGAGTGAGTGCAGACACGCAGTTGCCCCACAGGTCCAGTGTCAATAGGCACCATCACAATGAAATTGGAGTAAGTTCGGGTTGTGGGAGGGGAAAAGATAGTGGAGGGAAATCAAATGGTTGAAAGAAGTGAGTCAGACTTGGATGAAGGGAGGACGGCACATGCACTAGTGCCCTGTACTCCCTGTGCACTCACAACTTTTTGTACAAACCTCACCTACCAGTTTGCTTACGACAACTTGTGGGCGGCACGGTGGCACAGTGGTTAGCACTGCTGCCTCACAGCGCCTGAGACCCGGGTTCAATTCCCGACTCAGGCGACTGACTGTGTGGAGTTTGCACGTTCTCCCCGTGTCTGCGTGGGTTTCCTCCGGGTGCTCCGGTTTCCTCCCACAGTCACAAAGATGTGCGGGTCAGGTGAATTGGCCATGCTAAATTGCCCGTAGTGTTAGGTAAGGGGTAAATGTAGGGGTATGGATGGGTTGCGCTTCGGCAGGTCGGTGTGGACTTGTTGGGCCGAAGGGCCTGTTTCCACACTGTAAGTCTAATCTAAAAAAAAACACTGTTGTCAGGCCAGATCTCAAATAATGACACAAGACAGAACACAGGAAGGGTACAGAGTGCTTGGTGATGTGATGTAAAGATAACAATCTCTCCCTCAATGTCAGCAAAATTAAAGAGCTGATCATCGAATGCTGGAAGCCAGGAGAAGGACACACCCCTATCTACATCAATGGAGCTGAGGTGGAGATAGTCGAGAGCATCAGGTTCCAAGGAGCAACGATCACCAATAAAGTGTTCTGGACCACCCGAATAGATGCAACAGTAATGAAGGGGCAACAATGCCACTTCTTCCTCAGGAAGCTAAAGAAATTTGGCATCTCCATAAGGAGTCTCACTGATTTTTATAGATGCAACATAGAAAGCATTCAATCTGGATGTATCATGGCTTGGAACAGCAACTGCTCTGCAAAGGACTGTAAGAAACTACAGAGAGTTGTGAACACAACCCAGACCATCATGCAAGCCAACCTTCCATCCATTGACTCCATCTTTTCTTTCCGTTGCCACGGAAACACAGCCAACATCATCAAAGACTCCTCCCACTCTGGTTATAATCTCTTCCAACCTCTCCCATCTGGCAGAAGATACAAAAGCTTAAACACATGTACCAATAGGTTCAAAGACAGCCTCTTTCCAGCAGATATTAGATTTCTGAATGGCCCTCTCAATTTTCAAATCTAATATTGATTTTGCCCTTTCTGCAGCCGCAACTTGGAATTCTCCGGACTGTTCAATCACCCTATGTTCTTTATCTGTTATGATCTGCCAGTACTGCAGGCAAAACAAAACTTTTTACTGGACTTAAGTGCATATGATAACAATAAATCAAATCAAATCAAAGTCAGCAAACGACATATGCACACATCACAAGGTCTGGAACTGTACATGTTCTCAAGTAAGCAGGGATGTGCGCTTGCCCCATGTTTGTGGTGTCAGTAGACATTACCATTGCAAAGATGTGGTCAATCCATTGAATAATCAGAAGCCTTTTTATCACCTGCAATGGTCAAAGAGGTCCAAACCTTTCATACCTTACAGCCCTCCATTGACCAACATCTTTAATTTGAAGCAGCAATATCAAGTCACTGAACCTTATTTCCAATTGTGGAATGCTCATTGAATTTCAAATGTATCATTCTAATCTGTGGAAATGTCTGTCTCTTTGGAAATGATTCAAGTTTTCTACAAGGATAAGATCAGGTGAAACTCAGAGTACATTTTGAAAAAGGCCTTTCTCAACCTTTGTAACACAATTATTGAGGGACATAACAATCAAAACATTCTTCTTACTACCCATGCAGTTTAGCACAGATCTATGCATAACACTATCGACACAGAAAATGCTTGCTGTTCCTTACTTTGAAGTTAATTATATGTTCCTGTTGAGTGTAAAAATGACCCAAATTGAGCTTTCGAAAAATTAGTGAGGCTAAAATCATCCATAGTCATAGCGTCACACAGCACGGGAATAGACCTTTTTGTCCAACCAGTCAATGCTGAACATAATCCCAAACTAAACTAGGCCCACTTGCCTGTTCCTGGCCTATATCTCTCCAAACTTTTCCTATTCATGTACCTAATCAAATATCTTTTAGACAATGCAATTGTTCCCACATCCACCACTTTCTCAGGCTGTTCATTCCACACGTGAACCACACTGTGTATAAAACATTTGCCCGCATGTCTTTTTTAAATCTCTCTTCTCTCGCCTTAAAAGTGTACCCTCTACTCTTGAAATCCCCCATCCAAGGGAAGAGACAACTACGATTAACTCTGTCTAAACTCCTCACTTTTTAATAACCTTCTATCAGATCACCTCTCAACATCCTATGCTCCTGTGAAAGAAATTTCAGCCTATCCAGTTTTTCTTTATTATTCAAACCTTCCTGGAAAATCTCTTCGGAATCCTTCTGAATCTTAATAATATGCTTCTTATGTGAATCAGCATTTTGTTAGCTTTCACACAGCGGCCATTTTTGTTGGCAGACAAGAACATTGAAAAGTCAGGCCAACTTGCCAAAAAAGCAGAGATATCATGACAGACACATCTTCAGAAAAATTGTTTATACCAGGTTGATCAGCAAAGCCCATTCTTTCTGCTGTCATCAAGCAGAGTGTAAAAGGGCCATATCTGTTACCATGAAAGAGAAGCAAGTCTCCCTTACATTGTTACTTGTGAAAAGAAACCCCAGCAAATTAACTATGAAAACCATCACAACTGCTGATACAATCTGGCAAGCTTTCAGTAGACAAGCCAAATGCTTGATTTCGAAATTCCAGGCCTACATCGAACAATAGAAACTGACCATGATTGACATTTTAGACGTATTATTTGTTAACTTCATCTGTAATTGTATATGTGTGTTAGTCAGAATGGCCCAGTTTCTTCAGTGGCCTCCAAAGCAAATGTGTGAAATAAAGTAGCATTTCCCAATGTTTTCACCACTGGGTTATATAACATTGACTGCAAAGCTAAAATCACAGTTAACTTTGAGGCAACACCTTCAAAACTGTGACAGTAAACCAATTGTCTGATAGTGTTCTGTAGGTTTGTCAGAAGGATGAAGAAAATGTTATCAAACATCACAACGCCCACTCAACAGCCTTCTGCATATCACCATTACTAATATAATGGGTAATTGAAAATACCATAAGAAAATAAAAAAAGAATTTTCTATAGAAGCTCCTGTGATTTTCTCTCTCAATTGCTCCCAATTTATCCAGATTAAAGTCCTGGAAAATCCAGGTCATTTCCAGCGGGATGGTAGTTTGACATGCAAGACATACCTTTGGAGATTTATTTTTAGGGATGTGGACAGTGCTGGTAAGGGCTGTGTTTCCTGCAGATTCCTAACTGCTCTTGCGGGGCTGGGGAACTACTTTCTTTAAAGGGTGCAGTCATATGGTGAAAGTCCATTTGCAGTGCCTGTTCAGTCAGCCTGTTAAACATGTTATGACACACAGGTGGGACTTGAACCTTGGCCTTCTGTCCTTAGAGATAAGGACATAACTATAGCACGACAAGAGACCCTGGTGGTGCTATAAATTGAAAAGTTCCAGCATTTCCCCACTGATGACAAAAAAGAGTACTGATGCACCTGCTGTCCAGATCACTGGAGCTAAACAATGAAGAGCATTCAAATCTAGTCAAGTGTGGTACCACCTTGCAAAAGTACCAAATTGTTAACCAGGGTATCCTGGAACCATTTTACTTCATACTACAGGTGCACCTCTTCATCCTATTGGATCAAAGGTTAAACAGAGGCTATTGATTTTAACTGTAGTTATTGACATTTCAAATTTCATTGATGAATGAGGCTGTAGCAGATAAATTTAAAGTGGCATGGCCGATCAAATCTCAGAGGGAGGGAAGTGCAGGAATGGGATGCAGCATCAGCAGGGGAAGTGATCATTAGGCAATGGATTGGGGAAGTAATAAGTAGCAGTGATGGGGTGAACATTGTAGGGTCAGTGGCTCTAATAGGGCAGTAGCTGGAGAGCGATGGTGCTTTTGAGGGTGCAGAAGCTGGAGAGGGATAGCAGCTGCAGGGGGACAACAGCTTTGAGTGATTAAAAATCAAGTGTGCTGAAATTAGTCACTTAATCTGAACTATCAACATCCTTTCTTCTCCATAACTCCAGACACTCCGCCTCCATTTATTGCATACATGCTATCTCCTCCACACTTCACTTCAGCTCTGATTAAAAGTCACCTAGAATTGAAATATTAGCTTGATTTCTTACCATGGATGCTAAGTCGATAAAGTGTGGCGCTGGAAAAAGCACAGCAGGTCAGGCAGCATCCGAGGAGTAGGACAGTCAATGTTTTGGGCAGGACCCTTCGTCAGGACTGGGGAGCAGGAAGGGGGCTGAGAAATAAAGTTGGGAGGGGTGGGGCTGGGGGTGAGATAGTTGGAATGGCAATAGGTGGATGCAGGTGGGAGGTCGGTGGGAATGTTGGAGTGGTAGGTGGGAAGGAAGATGAACTGGTAGGACAGTTCAAGAGGGTGGTGCCAAGTCAGAGGGTTGAATCTGGGATGGGGTGAAACTGTTGACTTCAATGTTGAAATCGTGTCGTCGTAGGCTCCCGAGGTGAAAGATGAGGTGTTCCTCCTCCAGTTTGCTGGCGGCCTTGTTTAGGCAGTGGAGGAGGCCCAGAATGGGCATGTCATCATGGGACTGGGAGAGGGAGTTGAAATGGAGGGCCACCGGAAGGGGAGGTTGGTTGGTGCGTACGGACCAAAGATGTTCCCTGAACCGTTCCATGAATTTGCGCTCCGTCTCTCTGATGTAGAGGAGACCACAACAAGAGCAGTAAATGAGGTTTGAGGATGTGCAAGTAAATTTCCGCTGGATTTGGAATGATCCTTTGGGGCCTTGGATGGAGGTGATGGGGGAGGTGTGGGCACAGGGTTTGCATGTGTTGCAGCAGCAGGGGAACGTACCAGGTATGGAGAGGGGCTTGGTGGGGAGCCTGGACCTAATGAAGGAGTCACGGAGGGAACAATCCCTATGGAACCTGTAGGGAGGGAAATATATTTTTGGTGGTGGAGTCTGACTGTCAGTGGCAAAAATGGGGAAGATGATGCACTGGATTTGGTGATTAGTGAGGTGGAATATGAGGATCGGGGGATTGTACCCTTGTTGTGGTTAGGGTTGGAGTTTGAGGGCAGAGGTGCGGGAATTGGAGGAGATACGGTTGAGGGATTGTTGATCACAGGGGAGGGGAAACTACAGTCCTTGAAGTAGGAGGACATCTGGGATGTCCTGGAGTGAAATGGCTCATCCTGAGAACAGATATGGCAAAGGTGGAGGAATTGGGAGTAAGGGATCACATTTTTACAGGTGTGTGGGCGAGGTGGAATTGAGGTACTTGTGGGAGTTAGTGTGTTTGAAATGGATGTCAGTGTTGAGTCGGTCTCTGGAGATGGAGACGGCGAGGTCCAGGAAGGGAAGGGAGGTGTCGGAGGTGATCTAGGTGAATTTGAGATCAGAGTGGAAGGTGTTGGTGTGGTGGATGAACTGTTCAAGTTTCTAGTGGGAGCACAAGGCATTGCCGATACAGTCATCGATGTAGCGGAGGAAAAGGTGGAGGATGGTGCCAGTGTAGCTGTGTAAGAGGAACTGTTCCACGTAAACTGCGAAGGAGCAGGCATTGCTGAGATCCATGCAGGTACCAGTAGCCATCGCTCTGGTTTGCGGGAAGTGGGAGAATTTGAAGAAGTAAGTGGTTTAGGGTGAGGACCGATTCCACCAATCAAGTGAGAGTGTCAATGGAGGGGGATTTCTTGGATTGGCGGATCAGGAAGAAACAGAGGGGTTTTTTGGCCTTCGTCATGGGGGATACAGGTGTAGAGGGGCTGGATGTCCATGGTGAAAATGAGGTTTTGGGGGCCGGAGAATTGAAAGTCATGGAGGAAATGGAGAGCGTGGGTGGTGCCTTGAACATATGTGGGGAGTTCCTGGGCCAAGGGGGAACAGGATGGAGTTGAGGTAAATGGAGATGAGTTCAGTGGGGCAACGGCAGGCAGAGACAATTCAGTCAGGTTTGTGGATTTTGGGTAGGAGCTAGAACCATGGATGCTGCCTGATCCATTGTGATCTCCAGCACTTGTTGCTCTCTGAGCTTGAAATTACGCAGAAGTTCAGACAGCATCCATGTAGAGAAACAGAGTTTACATTGCTGGCTAGTGACCTGTCAGCAGAACTGCAGAAAAGAAATGTAAGAAGGTTTGAATCAGCTGAGGCGTGGACAAGCAGAAAGAACAAAAAGGGTGGAAGACGGTAGGGGTTAACTAACAAAGAACTACATTATGCAAAACCCAAACAAGAGTAAAACCCACGCAAAGAATGTGGAAAGAATGTGGCCCCAGGGGGAGATAAAATAGTTCCCTTCAGAGAAATAAAACAGCAAGAACACAAAATAAAAGCTTCCTAAACTGCTGAGTATTTTCAGCATTTTTTAAAATATCAGATCACAGCATGGCAATATTTTTGCTTGTGTAAAGGCTATGAGGGAATTTTTTTTGGGAGTACTGGTTACTGGAGGTTGTGTTTCTGGAAGGGGAGTTGCAATGGTTGTGGGGTCGCTAGTATTTGAGCAGGCAATGTTTGTGACGAGGTAATGCGCAGTGTCCATGTGGGCATTATATTTCTGTTAATTGGGGGTAATAGTTGTTTTTGGGAACTGAGGTTGTGTCAGGGAAGATGTTTTCAAACTAGAAAGGGTATTAAAAAAATTACCTGCGTGTTGCTGCGACTGGAGGGTTTGGGTTATAAGGAAAGGCTGGAGAGGCTGGGGCTTTTTTACCCTGGAGCTTTGGAGGCTGAGGGGTGACCTCATAAAGATTTAGAGAAAATGTAACATAGAAAATAGAACACAGAATATAGAACTGTACAGCACAGTAAAGACCTTAAGATCAAACTAACCTACATACCCTTCATTTTACTATAATCCATGTGATTATCCAAGAGTCACTTAAATGCCCCTAATGTATCTAACTCTCCTACCACCGCTGGCAGTGAAATTCCATGCACCCACCTCTCTCTGTATAAAGAACCTACCTCTGACATCTCCCCAAAACCTTCTTCCAATCACCTTAAAATTATGCTCCCTCATGACAGCCATTCCCTTCCTGGTAAAAAGTCTCTGGCTATCCACTCTATCTATGCCTCCCATCATCTTTACACTTCTATCAAGTCACCTCTCATCCTTCCTCGTTCCAATGAGAAAAGCCAATCTGTCAATCTTTCTTCATAAGACATGCCTCCCCGTCCAGGCAGTATCTTGATAAATCTCCTCTGCACCCTCTCTAAAGCTTTCACATCCTTCCTATAATGAGGCAACCAGAACTGAACACAATATTCCAAGTGTGGTCTAACCAGGGCTTTATAGAGTTGCAGCATAACCTCGTGGCTCTTAAACTCAATCCTCCTGCTAATGAAAGCCAACACACCATATGCCTTCTTAACAAACCCTATCAACTTGGGTGGCAACTTTGAGGGATCTATGGACATGGACAAGACACTTCTGTTCCTGATGAAGGGCTTATGCCTGAAACGTCGATTCTCCTGCTCCTCAGATGCTGCCTGACCTACTTTGCTTTTAGAGCACCGCACTCTCGACTCTGATCTCCAGCATCTGCAGTCCTCACTTTCTCCCGGTTCCTCCACACTACCAAGAATCCTGCCTTTTTAACCTTACAATCTGCGTTCAAATTCGGCCTTCCAAAATGAATCACTTCACATTTTTTCAGGTTGAACTCCATCTACCACTTATCAGCCCTGTTCTGCATTCAGACACTGTCCTGTTGCATCCTACAACAGCCCTCCACACTATCCACCACTCCACCAACCTTCGTCTAATCAGAAAACTCACTAACCTACACTTCCACTTTCTCATCCAAGTCATTTATAAAAATCACAAAGAGCAGAAGTCCCAGAACCTATCCCTGCAGAACATCACTGGTCACCGAGCTGTAGGCTGAATACTTTCCATCTACTACCATTCTTTGTCTTCCATGGGCCAGCCAATTCTGTATCTAGACAGCTAAATTTCCCTGGATTCCATGACTCCTTACTTTCTAAATGAGATTACCATAGGGAACCTTATCAAACGCCTCGCTAAAATACATATACACCACATCCACTGCTCTACCTTCATCAATGTGTTTTGTCACATCGTCAAAGAATTCAATAAGGCTGTAAGGCATGTCCTGCCCCTCAAAAGGTCATGCTGACTACCTCTAATCAAACTAAAGCTTTCCAAATAATCATAAATCCTGTCTCTCAGAATCCTCTCCAATAATTTCCCCACCACTGGCATAAGACTGACTGGTGTGTAATTCCCATGGTTATCCCTATTCTCTTTCTTGAACAAGGGAATAACATTTTCCACCCTCTGATCATCTAGTGCTACTCCAGTGGACAGTGAGGATGCAAAGATCATCACCAAAGATGCAGCCATCTCTTCCCTCACTTCCTGTAGTAACCTTGGGTATGTTCTGTCTGGCCCAGGAGACATATCAATCCTCATGTTTTTCAAAATTTCCAGTACATCCTCCTTCTTAACATTAACCACTTCGAGCATATCAGTCTATTTCACGCTGTCCTCACAAAGTCCCTCTCAGTAGTGAATACTGAAGAAAAGTATTCATTCAGGACCTCCCCTACCTCTCCGGACTCCAGGCACAAGGTCCCTCCACTATCCCTGATCGGCCTTACCCTCACTCTGGCCATCCACTTATTCCTCACATAAAAGTGTAGAACACCCTGGGGTTTTCCTTAATCCTACCCGCCAAGGCTTTTTCATGTCCCCTTCCAGCTTTCCTAAATCCATTCTTCAGTTCCTTCCTGGCTACCTTGTAACCCTCAAGAGCCCTGTCTGATCCTCGCTTCCTCAACCTTCAGTAAGCTTCCTTCTTCCTCTTGACTAGATCTTCCACATCTCTTGTCGTCCAGGGTTCCTTCACTCTGCCATCCCTTCCTTGCCTCAGTGGGACAAACCTTTCCAGCACTTGCAGCAACTGCTCCCTACACATTTCTGTCATGCATTTCCCTGAGAATATCTGTTCCTGATTTATGCTCCACAGTCCTTGCCTAATGGCATTGTAATTCCACCTCCCCCAATTAAATACTTTCCCATACCATCTGCTCCTATTCCTCTACCTCTCGTGAGGGGCATAGATAGGGTGAAGAGCCAAGGTCTTTTTCCAAGGGTAGTGGAGACCAAAACTAGAGGACATAGTTTTAAGGTGAGAGGGGAAAGATGTAAAAGTGACCTGAGGGGCAACTCTTTCATATACAAGGTGGTACATATGTGGAATGAACTGCCAGAGGAAGTGGTAGATGCAGGTACAGTCCAGATGGTGTGGCACTATTGGCATTGGAGTCTGTCTTGGATCTATCTGTGAATAGGCCTCAGTTGGAGTAGCACAGCAGGTCAGGCAGCATCCAAGCAGCAGTAAAATCGATGTTTTGGGTAACAGCTCCTTCATAAGGAATGCTTTTCCAGCACCACACTCTCAACTCTAATCTCCAGCATTTGCAGTCTTCACTTTCACCTCGGTTGGAGTAGTCCTTGGGTGGGGACAGGGTCTCTTTTGGAGTAATCCTGGTGAGATAGGTTTGTGGAGAGGGTCTCTTTAAGGGTCAGGTTCAGATAGAAGAGGACACTGTTTGAGGTAATCCCAGAGTGTTGGGTGGTCTATGTTGGGATGGTCCCAACAGAAGGTGATCTCTTTATCCCATTGCTTTGGCGTTGTGGGGTAGTCTCTGTTTCGATATTGCAGGGCTGAGTGGTGGGAAAGCTTCTGCTGGGGTGTAGTGTCGTGGTAGGGATGTACATTCTTGGTCAGTCCCCCAGAGGGGCTTGGCAAAAGTGCTGCAGATGCTGGAAACCAGAATTTAGATCAGAGTGATGCTGGAAATTCTCTATCCAGATGAAGGGCTTTTGCCTGAAACGCCGATTTCCCTGCTCCTCGGATGCTGCCTGACCTGCTGTACTTTTCCAGCACCACTCTGATGTAAACTCCAGTCCTTCAGAGGGCAGAGTGAA
This sequence comes from Hemiscyllium ocellatum, assembly GCF_020745735.1. NCBI lineage: Eukaryota > Metazoa > Chordata > Chondrichthyes > Orectolobiformes > Hemiscylliidae > Hemiscyllium > Hemiscyllium ocellatum. Next base: position 51,654,304 of record NC_083423.1, read on the forward strand.
GGGAGGGTAGAGTTCAGGGTGGTGGGAAGGTGCTAACTTGCCTGGGGAGTCACTGGAGGAGGGGGTGATTGCTGTGGATAGGTTTGGGAAGGGGGTGTGGGCGGGTCTCATTCCTGATGAAGGGGTTTTGCCCGAAACATCGATTTCCCTGCTCCTCCGATGCTGCCTGACCTGCTGTGCTTTTCCAGCACCACTCTAATCGGCAGTCCTCACTTTTGCCTCTAATTGGACGGTCAGGCGGCAGGCTGGGAATCTGATTGGGCGGGCCAGGGGCAAAGCTGGCAATCTGATTGGGTTTGACAAAGGATCAGTTAGACTCGAAACGTCAGCTCTTTTCTCTCCTGACAGATGCTGCCAGCTCTGCTGAGACTTTCCAGCATTTTCTCTTTTGGTTTCAGATTCCAGCATCCGCAGTAATTTGCTTTTAATCTGATTGGGCGGGCCGGGGGAAAGCTGGGAATCTGATTGGGCGGGCCGGGGGAAAGCTGGGAATCTAATTGGGCGGGCCGGGGACAGGCAGGGGATGTGATTGGGCGGGCCGGGGACAGGCGGGAAATCTGATTGGGCGGGCCGGGGACAGGCAGGGGATGTGATTGGGCGGGCCGGGGACAGGCGAGGAATCTGATTGGGCGGGCCGGGGAGAGGCGGGGAATCTGATTGGGCGGGCCGGGGGTGGGACGAGATGAGGTTTGGGGCCGTCTCCGACAGAGCGGCGTGGATACTTGGTGGGCGGGCCTCGCGGGGGGGAAGTACATTGATTGGGCAAGTGGGGGGGGGGGGCTGAGACTATATTGAGGCAATTCCGGCGGCTAATGTGTCCTCGAATTCATGACTTGTGCTTAGAGCGGGTATCTCGCTGGGTTCATTGACCCCGGCCCATTCATAAATCGGGGCTCCGGCACCAATTGCTACAATTTAGCTCGAAGCGGAAGTGAATGTGATACATTGTATCCAAGGGACTGGTTGTGCGCGAGAGGCAAGTCTCCCCTGAGCAGCTGCAAGCCGGCATCTCTGTGCCAAGCCGATCGAGGTGGGCACGCTCGGAGCTGTCCTACAATGGGCCGGGTCAACACGGAAGGGCTCAAGGCGAAGAGAGCCACGCCAGGAGTCCGGCAAAGCCAGAGGATCCGCAGGAAGCAGCACTTTGCCGCGTTGGTCTTGGCCCGAGGAGGCAGCAAGGGGATCCCGCTGAAGAACATCAAGATACTGGCAGGGACACCGCTGTTGGGCTGGGTGCTGAGAGCCGCTTTGGACTCGGAACAGTTTGATAGGTAAGAGAGGACGGGGAGAGAGCCCAGGCTGAGGGGGAACAGGGAGGAATGGGGTGATGGGAGGGTAAGGGGGGGGGGGTGGACTAGGGGAAGGACCTTTCTGGGGGAATACACGAAGTGATTTGGAGGGGGCTATGTGCAAGGGTGGGCCGTGTGCCACTGTGTAGAGTGCTCTGAGGCTGAGAGTGGGTGGTGTGTTACATGGGGTGGATATTTTTGAGGAGACATCAGAAAGGGGTCTCTGGGTTGGAGCGGAAGGTGAATCGGTCTGACTTGGGTCAGGGAGCAGTTGTCTGGTTTTTGGGGGGATGCACACTTAGGTGTCTGTATGGGTAGGGTGTGGTGGATTGGTGTTTGTGAGGGTAAGTAGATGTCTGGTGACAGTAAATAGGTTTAGGGCATGGGATGAGTGTTTGGAGTTTAGAGGTGGGGGAGGTGTTGATTGGGTTGGGTGTCTGAGGGGCTGGAGCAGTGTGTTGCAGGTGTTGTCTAAAGGGGTATTGCCTGGGTTCAGGGGAGAGGATTTTTGGGGCTGCCTGGGAAAAAGGGTGTCTGGTATAGTGTGAGATAGACTGGGGGTGCAGAGAGGTGGTGAGAAATGTTTGTGTTTGCAGCAGTGAAGTTAAAGGATGAATAACTGATGTAAATATGGTTGATCAGGGTAGGGTTGGAAATGGGAGGCCACTGGAGTTTGAGACTTAGGCAGCCAAAGTAATTCCCCTTCACTTTTCCTCTGACCTGTGGGTGTGTTCATTGCAGCTGTTATTTGACTTGCTTTTGCACCTGCTGTGACTCACCTGTTGAAAGCTGATCTATTTGATGATGTGTCACTTTAATAATTTTTCAGTTACAATCTAGTAAATAGAAAAGCCATACACCTTACAACAGGAAAAAAAACCCTATCTAACATGTTCTTTTGAGAAATGTCATTTGAATTCTAATTATTTTAGATTATAGTTACCTTTTGTAGTTAGACTATAAGTAGGAACTGAAGTAGGCTGTTCAATCTCTCAAATTTGTTTGCTGCTCAGTATGGATGAGGCTGATCCAACATTCCTTGCATCCACCTTCCAGCCATATCCCCATAACCTTAGCATCTTGATCATTGGGGAAATTCAATCTACACCTTAAATGTACACAAGGTTTCTGCCCTCCAGCTCTCAGTAGCAAGGAGCTCCAGAAATTTATAGCACTGACATAAGAAATTCCTCTTCATCTCAATCTTAAATTGGCTCTCCTTAATTCTGAGACACTGTTGTCTGGTCCTAGACTGTCCCATGAGGGGAAACATGCTCTCAGCATGTATCCTGGCAAGCCCCTGAAGAATCCTGCATAAGTTTCAATGAGATCACCTCTCATTCTTCTAAATTCCAAAGAGTAGAGTTTACTCTTTGCTCTGAAGACAATCCCTCCATACCAGGGATCTTCCTAGTGAACCTTCTCAGTACTGTTTCCAATGAAATGATCTTTTCTTAAGAGGATGAAAACTGCGTGCAGTGCTTCAGATGTTTAAGGTTTTATAAATAATCCACTGTCAAAATGAATAATGAAAGAAAGCAGGCACAACTTTGTAAAAGACACATCGTAGTCAACAAATCCAACTGATTTTGTGTTGATTGAACCAGCAGAGGGGTTTGCTGAAGGGAATTCAGTGAAAGTTGTCTGTGTGGATTTTAATGAAGTGTTTGTCCAAGTGCCACATAAAAGGATGATTAACAGAATAGGGAGTGGCCCTGGAGTTGAGATTTCTATAGAATTGATAGAGGAGAAGGAGATCATTTTACCCATAGTGTCTTTACTAACTCTGTATCAATTTACCAACTTCATCTCGGTGGCTCAGTGGTTAGCACTGTTGCCTCACAATGCCATGGAACCAGGTTCGATTCCACCCTCTGGTGACTCTGTGTGGAGTTTGCACATTCTCCTCATGTCTGTGTGGCTTTCCTCCCGGTGCTCCGGTTTCCTCCCACAATCCAAAGATGTGCAGGTTAGGTGAATTGGCCATGCTAAATTACCCATAGTGTTCAGGGATGTGTTGGTGAGGTGCAGCAGTTAGGGGTAAATGTAGAGTGGTAGGCAAATGGGTCTGGGTGGTTGCTGTTCAGAGAGTTGGTGACTACTTGTTGGAGAAACTGAGGATTGCAGATACTGGAGACCAGAGTTGAAAAACGTGGTGCTGGAAAAATACAACAGGCCAGGCAGCATCCGAGGAGCAGGAGAATCGACGTTTTGGGCTTAAGTCTTTCTTCAGGACTTGTTGGGCCAAATGGCCTGTTTCCACACTCTGTAGAATCACAGAATCCCTATGTGGTCTTGTTATCACCTTTACAGTTGTGGTAAGACTCTGCTACTTTAAACTTTCTTGAAATAGGGGCCAACATTCCATTAGCTGCCTTGATTACCTGCAGTACCTGTGTGCTTATTTTCTGTGTTTCTTGCCTGAAGCCCCTTTGTGTTTCAGCTTTCTGCAGTTTTCCTTGATTTAAATAATATTCTGCTCTTACGTTCGCCCATCCAAAATGAAAGGTTGAACATTTTTTCCACATTGTACTCCATTTGCCAACTTTTGCCCACTTATTTAACCTATCAATATCAGTGTAACCTGTTTGTACATCCCTCTCTCAACCTGCCTTTCCACCTATTTTTGTGTGGTCTACAAATCTGGCTACAGTATCTTTTGCTTCCTTCACTAGACAATAGGTGCAGGAGTAGGTCATTCTGCCCTGCACCACCATTCAATATGATCATGGCTGATCATCCTTAATCAGTCTTCTGTTCCTGCCTTATTTCCATAACCCTTGATTCCACTATCCTTGAGAGCTCTATCCAACTCTTTCTTAAATGAATCCAGAGACTGGGCCTCCACTGCCCTCTGGGGCAGAGCATTCCACACAGCCACCACTCTCTGGGTGAAGAAGTTTCTCCTCATCTCTGTCCTAAATGGTCTACCCCGTATTTTTAAGCTGTGTCCTCTGGTTCGGCACTCACCCATCAGCGGAAACATGTTTCCTGCCTCCAGAGTGTCCAATCCTTTAATAATCTTATGTCTCAATCAGATCCCCTCTCGGTCTTCTAAACTCAAGGTATACAAGCCCAGTCGCTCCAGTCTTTCAGTGTAAGGTAGTCCCGCCATTCCAGGAATTGACCTCATGAACCTATGCTGCACTCCCTCAATAGCCAGAATGTCTTTCCTCAAATTTGGAGACTAGAACTGCATACAGTGCTCCAGGTGTGCTCTCACCAGGGCCCTGTACAGCTGCAGAAGAACCTCTTTGCTTCTATACTCAATCCCTCTTGTTATGAAGGCCAGCATGCTATTAGCCTTCTTCACTACCTGCTGTACCTGTATGCTTACCTTCATTGACTGGTGTACAAGAATACCCAGATCTCTTTGTACTGCCCCTTTGCCTAAATTGATTCCATTGAGGTAGTAATCTGCCTTCCTGTTCTTGCCACCAAAGCGGATAACCATACATTTATCCACATTAAACTGCATCTGCCATTTATCTGACCACTCGCCTAACTTGTCCAGGTCACCCTGTAATCTCCTAACATCCTCCTCACATTTCACCCTGCCACCCAGCTTAGTATCATCAGCAAATTTGCTAATGTTATTGCTAATACCATCATATTATTAACATATTGTAAAAAGCTGCGGTCCCAGTACTGATCCCTGCGGTACCCCACTGGTCACTGCCTGCCATTCAGAAATGGAGCCATTTATCACTACTCTTTGTTTCCTATCAGCCAACCAACTTTCAATCCAAGTTAGTACTTTGCCCCCAATACCATGCACCCTAATTTTGCTCACTAACCTCCTATGTGGGACTTTATCAAAAGCTTTCTGAAAGTCCAAGTACACAACATCTACTGGATCTCCCTTGTCCATCTTCAGAGTTACATTCTCAAAAAAAATTCAAGAAGATTAGTCAAGCATGATTTCCCCTTCATAAATCCATGCTGACTCTGACCTATCCTATTACTACTATCATCCTTTATAATAGACGCCAGCATCTTTCCCACCACTGAAGTCAAACTAACTGGTCTATAATTTCCTGTTTTCTCCCTCCCACCTTTCTTTAAAAGTGGTACAACATTAGCCACCCTCCAATTCCCAGGAACTGATCCCGAATGTATCAAACTCTCGAAAATAATCACCAACGCATCCACGATTTCTCAAGCCACCTCCTTCAGTACCGTGGGAAGTAGACCATCAGGCCCTGGGACTTACCAGCCTTCAGACCTAGCAGTCTCTCCAACACCAATTCCTGGCAAATATAAATTCCCTTCAGTTCAGGTCCTTCAGCCACTGTTACCTCAGGGAGATTGCTTGCCTTTCCCAGTGAACACAGATCTGAAGTACCAATTCATTTCTTCTGCCATTTTCTTTGTTCCCCATAATATATTCCCCTGTTTCCGTCTTCAAGGGCCCAATTTTAGTCTTAACCACTTTTTTTGCCTTTCAAATACGTAAAAAAAGCTTTTACTATCCTCCTTTGTTATTGGCCAGTTTACCTTCGTACCTCATTTTTTCTCTGCGTATTTCCTTCTTAGTAATCCTCTGTTCTTTAAAAGCTTACCATCTTCCGTTTTCCCACTTATCTTTGCTATGCTATACTTTCTCTCTTTTTTTAACTTCCCTCGTCAGCCATGGCCACCCATGCCTCCTCCTGGGATCTTTCTTCCTTTTAGGAATGAACTGATCCTGCATCTTCTGCATTATACGCAGAAATATCTGCCATTGTTCCTCCACTGTCATTCCTGCTAAGGTATTGCATCATTGAACTTTGGCCAGCTCCTCCCTCATAGCTCCATAGTTCCCTTTATTCAACAGAAATATTGTCGCTTCCGATTGTACCCTCTCCCTCTCAAATTGCAGATTGAAGCTTAATGTATTATGGTCACTACTTCCCAATGGCTCCTTCACTTCGAGGTCCCCGATCAATTCTGGTTCGTTACACAATACCAGATCCAGAATTGCCTTCTCCCTGGTAGGCTCCAGCACCAGTTGTTCTAAGAATCCATCTCTGAGGCACTCCACAAAGTCTTTCTTGAGGTCCAATACCATCCTGATCCTCCCAGTCTACCTGCATGTTGAAATCCCCCATAACAATTGTAGTAACATTTTTGCGACAGGCCAATTTCAGCTCCTGATTCAACTTACATCCAACATCCAGACTACTGTTTGGGGGCCTGTAGATAACTCCCAAGAGGGTCTTTTTATCCTTAGAATTTCTCAGCTCTATCCACACTGACTCTACATCCCCTAATTCTAGGTTTCTTCCCCCCAACGCAAGGGACTGAATATCATCCCTTACCAACATGGCCACCCCACCCCCTCTGCCTGCCAGTCTGTCCTTACGATAACACGTGTAGCCTTGAATATTCATTTCCCAGACCCTGTCTACTTGAAGTGGGTAGCACGGTGGCACAGTGTTTAGCACTGCTACCTCAGAGCCAGAGACCCGGGTTCAACTCCCATCTCAGGCGACTGACTGTGTGGAGTTTGCACGTTCTCCTCGTGTCTGTGTGGGTTTCCTCCGGGTGCTCTGGTTTCCTCCCACAGTCCAAAGATGTGCGGGTCAGGTGAATTGGCCATGCTAAATTACCCGTAGTGTTAGGTAAGGGGTAAACGTAGGGGTATGGGTGGGTTGCGGATCGGTGTGGACTTGTTGGGCCGAAGCGCCTGTTTCCACACTAAGTAATCTAATCTCATCTAATGTATGAAAAAGCCACGTCTCAGTTATCCCCACAATATCGTATCTGCCAATTTCCAAAAGAGCCTCAAGCTCATCCATCTTATTTCTAATGCTTCATGCATTCATGTATAGTATTTTTAATTTGTTACTGCTCTCACCCTTCCCATCAACTCCTAATTCACTCAACCATACAGCATGATCCCTTTCCGAGTTTTCTGCCTCATTTGATATAGTTGTCTTGCTTGACTTACCTTGTTCTAACTTTCCCTTCAATTTCCTTCTTAAACATCCAGTTTGTCCCCTCCACCCCCTTTTTCCCCCCCCCCCCCCTTTAGTTTAAATATAGTTGTTGCAGTAGCAAACCTGCCTGCCAGAATGCAGATCCCTAACCTATTAAGGTGCAAACCATCTCTCTCGTAGGATTTATGCTTACCACAAACATAGCCCAGTGATCCAAGAATTTAAATCCTTGCTTCATGCACCAGTTTCCCAGCCACACGTTCAAGTCCATTATCTCCCTGTTTCTGGCCTCACCAGCCCGAGGAACTGGAAATAAACCGGAGATAACCACCCTGGACGTCCTGCTTTTCAGCCTTCTTCCTAGTGCTTCGAAGTCCCGCTGTAGTATGTTCCTCCTCTTCTTCCCGACATCCTTTGTGCCGACGTGTACCACCACCTCTAGCTCTTCACCTTCATCCTTGAGGATTTCCTGCACTCTGTTTGTGATGTCTTTAACCCTGGCACCAGGAAGGCGACACACCATCCTTAAGTCCCGCCTGCTGCCACAAATCCCCGGTCAGTTCCTCTGTCAATTATAGATATTAGGCTAATTGGCCTGTAATTCCCTGCTTTTTGCCTCCCTCCCTTTTTGAATAGCAGTGTGACCTTGACAATTTCCCAGTCCTCCAGTACTTTTCCACTATCATTACATCCATAGGGATCTAGGATGTAAGCCATCAGGGGCAGGGAACTTATCACCCTTCAGCCCCATTAGTTTGCCTAATACTACTATTGTAGTGATGGTATTGGCACTTAATTCCTCTCCCCATATTCTTTAGTATTACTGGGATGTTCCACCATAAATTCTGATGCGATACATCTGTTTAACCCCTCTGCTATAACTACTTCCTCAGATTAATTTTCTCAGGGGTCTTCACTTTGACTTCACTTTTTCTTTACAATAAATAAAGAGAAACTCTTATTGTCAGTTTTATATTCCTCACTAGTTTGTTCTCCTCATAGTTTACACTCTCCCTCTTTTTTTTATTATTGTTTTGGTCTTCTTTTACTTGATTCTGAATTCATCCCAAACTTTGGGGCTATCATCTGCTTTGACCACTGTTTTGAAACCCTGGAAATAGACATTCACTCTGGCTATGCCTCACTCTGGATGTGTCATCTCCTTCCTGATCGTGCGAAGCTTATTGCTTGTTAGTGACAGAAGAAAGAAAATGCAAGAAATGTCATGTTTACGTGTATGTACATGCAGAATACTCCAGATGCTGGAAATATGAAAGTGCTGGAGAAACTCAGCAAGTCTGGCAGCACTTGTGGAGAGAAGAAGCAGAGTTAGCGTTGGGAATCCATGACTCTTCAGAAATTACCTTGCTGGGAAAAGATTAAAAGTTACATTCTCTTTCTTTCTCTAAACTACCTGTTCAGTAAATGCAAATGTTAAGTTTTAGAATGTTTGTTTGAGAAACGCCTCTTTATGAAAATGGCAGTATAGCCTGGATGTGAAGGTAGTGATTTGGATTCCCAAGGGTCATAAATCAAGGGATTTGAATTATCTCTGTAAAGACCATGACATAAAGTTTGGAGAAATATAAATATTTTATTTAAATAATTTAAACTGGTGAAACCAGTTAATAAAATTTAAAACTATTGTGTGAATTGAATCTATTTTAAGTGTGTTAAGGTTGGATGGGGATAGTACAATAGGGATCAGACAGGTTAGATCTGAGCAATGATGCCCAAGGGTAACATGGTGGCCCAGCAGTTAGCACGGCTGTCTCACAGCGCCAGAGACCCGGGTTCAATTCCCACCTCAGCAACTGTCTGTTGTGGAGTTTGCACATTCTCCCTGTATCTGCGTGGGTTGGCTCCGGTTTTCTCCACAGTTCAAAGGTGTGCAGGTTGGGTGAATTGGCCAGGCTAAATTGCCTGTAGGTGTAGGGGAATGGGTTTGGGTGGGTTGCTCTTCAGAGGGTCGGTGTGGACTTGTTGGGCCGAAGGGCCTCTTTCCACACTAAGTAATCTAATCTAATGACATCTGCGGTTGAAAAGCAAAACACTGCAGATGTTAAATCTGAAATAATAATAATAATAATAATAATACTCAAGTCACCAGGCACCTTTCACAATATGCTACTAATCTGATAGAATGTTGACTTTCCAGTTCCCTTGAAGGTGTGTGAGAGTCACTGGCAAGATGAGCAATCATTGTTTATCACCAATTATCCTTGAAGGTGGTAGTGGGGTAATGAAAGAAATATAAACGGGGAATTCAGAATTTCCTCACTTCGGGGACTGACTCTGAGCTGCCTGGCCACATGCAGTGTACTGGGCACATGTTAATTAAGGTTGGCTTGGTAATGCCTTTCTGCAGTTAGTTCAAATGTTTATGCTCTTATCATCTCAACCTTGAGCTAAGAAATGTTGTCAATCACAATGGGTAGCACCTGGATTTTAATTGAGCTATATTAGAGAAAGAGTGCAAGTGGGTTCGAGCAGATCATACACTTATGGTGTTCCTCTGTATATGCTACCCTTGTCCAAGCTAAAGAAATTGTGGCTTTTGATTGAATTTAACAACAGCAACAAAAATCATTCACAGGTTGTGGGCATTGCTGGGTAGGCTGGCAATTAGTGCCCATCCGTAACTGCGCATTGCTGTGGGTCTGGAGTCACATGTAGGCCAAACTGGGGAAGGATGACCATTTCCTTCCCTAAAAGACTTCAGTGAACTAGATGGGCTTTTCCAACAATGGTTCCATGGCCATCATTAGACTCCGAATTTATTTTTATTGGATTTAAATTCAACCAACTGGTGCAATCCTCCGAACATTACCTGGGTCTCTGTACTAATGGTCTAGCAATAACAACACGAGGCCATCACCTCTCCTTGTTAAAGGAATCTGTGAGTTGTTGCATCTTAAAGCACATGCGCTACTGCAACTTGGTGGAGGGAGTAAATATTTAAGTCAGTGGTGAAACCTTTTTCTGTCTACAGATTCTGCCTCACCTGCAGTATGTCTGCAGCTTGAGGAACCTCAGTTTGGAATTGCACTGGAGTCTGCGCTTCAGACAATGGGATGCATCAGGGAGAGGGAATGTTATCTGGATGCTTTGCTCATGGAACAGTTGTAGTTCCTTGGGTTATGTAGTCATTTGGATTAGGTCAATGGATTGGGATGAGAGGATTTGACTGCAAGTTTGGCAGCACTGAGGATTAATTCAACTTTTAATCTTAGCCAGTAAGCATCTTTTATTTGGACATGTGATAAGAATGAAGACAAAAGTAAGAGGAGCCAAACTGAGCAAATGGCATAGGAAAGTATTACCTGAAAAGGAAAGTGGAAAAGCACAATCAAACAGATACTGTTTGCGATTTCCCCCACAGAGCATAGGCTCTGTGCTCTGGCAGCTGTTGGGATTAAAGATTATTCTCTCACATCTAGGGAAGAACTTAGATAGGGTGGAATCCATTTTTAGTGTCCGTGTAGTAAGGAGCAGAATTTAAAAATAAAGTTCTAATGAGTGTTTGTTTTCTTTTGCGATGCTCAGATCCAAATGATCAAATAGAACCTGGTGAGGTAATTGCTGGTTTATTACTTGAGAGTGCACTAATTGATAAAAGATCAACTAAGCCAGAGTGTTGAATGTGTAGCTGAAAGAGCAGTCTGGGAGCTCTTCCGTTAGGATGGGTGATCTTAAACCGGGCTGGACTAGTGTCCTGGTGTATTAAATATTTAGGACTGTAAGTAGAGCTTGAAGGCAAAAGGAGTGGATTGTATTCAGGTGAGGTAACATTTCTAAACCATGATAGTTCAGTTCAGTGGAAAATAGTTTGGATACGTTCACTTTGTTTGAAAGTTTACTTGATAGCTAGCACTACCTATTCTATCATGCTGTAAAGGACACGCAGCTATTTTTTTCAAAAACATTCTGCTTTTTGTCACTCTTGCTATGTTGAAACAAATGAGTGAACCCATATAACTTTACCAATGGGAAGTTCCTGTTTCGGACTCCCAGTGCATAAGTACTTTGCTTCAATACTTCGCTCTATAGTATAATGGGAAACAAAAAATGTAAATTTCTGTATTGTGTACTACAAAGGACATTGAATGCATGTCCGAGCTTAAATAGTGTACTTAAAATATAACTAACATTGCAACACCGTGGTCCATAATGAGAATTTCATAAAGAAGCAACTGTTTTGTTGATTTTTTTTAAAATAGTGTATGGGTATCAACTGACCATGATGACATTGCAGCAGTAGCCAGGAAATTTGGAGCACAGGTGCACCGTAGAAGCGCAGAAGTATCAAAAGATACGACAAGCTCATTGGATACCATTTTGGAATTCTTGGAAAGCCACAAAGGTATGATAGTTCACAATATCCCCAACTAAAGGTTAATTACAGGTGATCATGCAGTGACTCTAACGTCAGACAGATGGTGAGTTTTGGTACCTGCCTTACATTGGAACTGAAGCCAGTGTGATGTAATGAAACCTCTTCCAAATGCTTTGCAATCTATTTGATCTAATTGGTCCATGCCAGTAGTTAACCTGCACTTGAACCTCTTCCTATCTCTCTCCAATGAATCCTATCATCGTAATTATCTGTTCCTTTCTCTATCATGGGACAATCTGACTTAGTAATAAATGCGCATTTCGATGGCTGGCTAGTTACACCTTCTAACCACTGTCCACTGCAGAAAGATTTTCTAGATTCCCAATTGACTCTTAATGGTAGTCCTGACAAGTGGGTAACTCTTTCTCTACAACTAGAAAGAATGATTGAAAAGGCATTTAGATGGATATATGAATAGGAAGGGTTTAGGGAGATATGGGCCAAGTGCTGGCAAATGGGACTAGATTACTTTAGGATATCTGGTCAGCATGGATGAGTTGGACTGAAGGGTCTATTTCTGTGCTGTACATCTGAATGACTCTATGATAAAGTTGAAAGGGAATAGGACAGATACCTGGCAGATTGACCAATCTTTAACTGGCCTAACAGGAAAAACTACCATCTCTGTATTCTTTATCTGAAAATCTCAGGACTTGAGTTTTGGATGAAGCATACTGTTGGTATTTGTGTCCATCATTGTGAATACCACTTTGAAAGTTTGTGCAAATTGTCAAGAACACTCTGGGCAGAGCCCATGACTTCAGGCAGCTGCAGATTGGGTGGAGGCTGAGAATTTGAGAATCCATCAACAGGATATTGTGTTCCAAAATAGATACCAAGAAGGTCCCTTATTTGTCGTGTCTATTTCTATGGAGCTCTGTCAGGTTGTGAAAGTGCAGCAGCTCCTGATTATTACTGTGTTCTTGTTTGACAACTGCAGCCGAGCCTGTCTGTCAGTTTCAGTAATTGGGGTCTGTTTTTACCTTTTGTCACTAGTTTGCATATTAACATAACCTTTCCCAGATTCATGCCTTTGCATCCACCGTTTGGGCCGTTAGAATAAAAGTTTGTTTCGCCCAAACCCGTTGAGAGCTGAGTTTGATCCTGTGGTGGGGGGGGGGAGTGAAGGATCTTCACTTTTATGTCTGTTCAGGCCAAGTGAAGTTTTGTCTTCCCCAGAGAGGCCTGAAACCCAACATGTGTCCATTTGTGAAAAGTCCTTTAGTTTTTTTTAAGGTCTTTTCATTTATGGATGTACAGATAATGGGTACTGTCTTTTTGTGCATTGTGTGGTGCTGATAAGGCCAACAATTATTCTCTGTCCCTGATTTTTCTTGCATTGAATAACTTGCTTGTTCATTTCAGAGGGCATTTAAGAGTGAGCCAGATTGCTATGGGTCTGGAGTCACCCATAGGCCACACCAGGTAAGTACAGCAGATTTCCTTCCTGGAGGAACATTGGTAAGCAGGTGGGTTTTCACAACAGTGGACAGCAAGTTTAGTTTCACTGTGGCAGTGTCACCTAGTTTTCAAATTTCACCATCTGCAATGGTGAGATTTGAAACCATGACTCCAGAATGTTTACTTGGACCTCTGGATTACTTGGCCATTGAGTTACTATAGTGACATTATCTTCCCTTATTCGATCTCCGTATAGGTGTTAAATGACCTGAAAGTTACCTAATCGGGACAACTTGGTTTTTCCCCTCATTCTGTTCGTTGTTGTTGTTTTTCTAAAATGACTACTTCCCTCTGGCTTTGGCTCTGATGAAAGGGGCACTCTTTATCTGGTCTGTGATGGATAGCTTTGTGTATTAGTGTTTGCTCACCTTAAAAATGTAAGTTACAAACAATGAAATTTTAAATGCAAGTGACTCAGTGGTTAGCACTGCTGCCTCACAGCACCAGGAACCCAGGTTCGATTCCTGGGTGACTGTCTGTGTGGAGTTTGCACATTCTCCCTGTGTCTGAATGGGTTTCCTCTGGTTTCCTCCCACAATCCAAAGATGTGCTGGTGAATTGGCCATGCTAAATTGCCCATACTGTTAGATGCATTAGTCAGGGGTAAATATAGGGTAGGGAATGGGTCTGGGCGTGTTGTCCTTTGGAGGGTCACTGTGGACTTGTTGGGCTGAAGGGCCTGTTCCGTACTGTAGGAAATCTAATCAAATCATGGAAGACCCTTGTGGTACTCTAGTCATGTCCCTACATCTGGGCCAGGGCACCAAAGTTCAAATCCCACCTGCCTCCAAGGTGTGCAATAATATCTCTGAACAGGTTAATTAGAAACTCTAGAAATAAGAATAAAAATTGTCCTTAAATTCATGTGCCATTATGATTTTTCAAGGAATGTAATCTGCAGCATCATTCTGCAAAAATGTTTTAAGTGGCCAAAAAAAAAAATCCAAAGACACTTGGGCGTATTTTCCCATAGTAATTAAATGTGGAAGTGATAAAAACTCATTTATGCAAACTATGTGCCATGTTTTAATTTTTTTTGACCAATGAGAAGGGAATTAAAACTTGCAACTAAATTTTAGTTGTTTGTAACTTAGCTTATTGAGCTGGATGTTTTTGTAATGCAACACAGGTAGATGTTTTGAATGTTTGCCTGCGAGTAAGCCAAAAAAAACATGTTTTTGCATAATTCTGCTTCCACCCTTTGACTGCAAAGCATTTTGCACGGCCATAAATGTCCTTTTGTAGTCATGGGCAACATGGTGGCAGTGGTTAGCACTGCTGCCTCACAGTGCCAGAGTCCAGAGTTCAATTCCCACCTTAGGTAATGTCTGTGTGGAGTTTACACATTCTCTGCATGGGTTTTCTCCCAGACTTCCAAAAATGTGCAGGTTAGGTGAATTGGCCATGCTAAATTGCCCATCATGTTAGGTGAAGGGGTAAATATAGGGGAATGGGTCTAGATTGGTTGGTCTTCGGAGGGTCAGTGTGGACTTGTTGGGCCGAAGGGCCTGTTTCCATGTTGTGCAGAGAGTTGGATTAAATTACTTACAATGTCATGATTTGCATGTGTATGCAGAGCTGTAAAAATCATAATCATTCTTATATTAATTTCACTGACAGAAGTACATGTGGTGGGCCATCTACAGTGCACATCTCCCTGTCTCCATCCACGCCATCTGAAGGATGTAGTGAAGATGTTTAAGGAGGAGCAGTATGATTCTGTCTTTTCTGTTGTAAGACACCATCATTTTCGCTGGAAGGAGGTTTTGAAAGGTAGACCGCGTGTGATGCATATATTTTCCATAAGATAGGGATACAGTAGCCTTCATTTTTAATCTGATGTTTTATTGTTGATTATTACCCACTTCAATTAAATTGGATTAAAATAGTGCAGATTTGAAAATGTTTAATTAGTTGCAAATGGGAAATGAGGGTTTCTAGGTAGCTATTTTCTGACGCATCAGTACAATTCAAATTGACAAATTGTCTACATTTCAAGGTGTCCAGCTGTTGTTTAGTTCAGTGTTACAGGGGTCACAGACTAATATCTCCAAGTGACAGCATGACTGCATTTAAATTAGGCATCATTGGTAGATCTGGGAATTAAAGTAACTTGTTTGATTGGTTTGAAGTCCAAATACTTTTATATAATTAAGGCTTGGCTCTGATTATGGTAGACTGGATGAGAAAGGGTGGGGAGGGAGAGGACATCTGTGAGAAAGGGTGGGGAGGGAGTGGTGTTGAGAGGTTTGACAGGAGATGACTAGAATGATACCAATGTTAAAGTATTATATCTAAAGGAAAAAGTGAATAGGGTGGGGCTGTTTTCTTGGCAATGGATGACGAGTAGCCTAGTAAAGATCAAAAAAGGGTTTGATAGGGTAGATGTGGAAGTGCTGTTTTCATTTCTGAACAAGACTTGAATTAGGGCAGTTAAATTCAATGAAGAATGCAGAAAAAGCTGTTTACCCAGGGTATGTGGAAATCATACCACTGGAATTATTGAGGTGAATTGCATGGATGACATCAAGGAAATGCTAGATAAGCAGCTGAGGAGTGAGAAGTGGGAAGGCATCAATGGCTATGGGCTTGAGGTGTGAAAAAGCTATTGAGGAAGCAGATCAGTCATGAACTAGGAGAATAGGGCAGGAGGCTGAAGGGATGAATGATCTATTTGTGCTCCTTTTTATATTGTTAGGATTAGTTGTAATGGGAGTTGGATAAATTTTCCCAGCAAGTTCTGGTGAATTTGTTCCAGGAATGTCTTGGAAGTTGACACTGAGTTGGGATTCCTTTGCACCCAGTGTCTAATCTTTTATTTCTCAGCTGGATGCAAAGTATCAAACAAAGACACGATGAGGATAAGTGTTGAATTAGAGTTCTTGGTGTGTTTGAGTCAGGTGAAAGAGCACAACATTAAAAATTTGAGATCCGTCCCACGAAAAATTTCAAAGCAAGTAGAAAAGCCAGACTTTGAGGTATTGGAGGCCTCTTGAACTTGAACCCTCCAAAACTGCTATTTGTAAGTGCCGTATGCTTAAGACCAGAGCTCATAGAGACAGAAAATCTCGATCAGTATTTGAGTGCACGGAGGCATCTACCTGAAACACCCAGATTTAGGAACTGAAGGATGATCTCATCGCCATCATTTACCATTCAG
Source organism: Hemiscyllium ocellatum (assembly GCF_020745735.1). Taxonomy (NCBI): domain Eukaryota; kingdom Metazoa; phylum Chordata; class Chondrichthyes; order Orectolobiformes; family Hemiscylliidae; genus Hemiscyllium; species Hemiscyllium ocellatum. The sequence goes on from NC_083423.1 coordinate 51,670,531, forward strand.
ACTCCTTGGCCCGTTGATGTCAGTGATAGCGATACAGTGCCTGAAGGAATAGCTGTTGTCCTGGCGTTCCTCACACTGGGTAGCAGTGACACTCAGTTCACAAGTGAAGGTATCAGACCCTTTCTGAATAATTGGAAAATTTACATCACAACCCATCATCTGCACACTGTCCTCAATCAAATCAAATGGAGATGGTCAAAGGGTTAATGAAGTCAATTAGAAGGGCTCTTCTGGTGAAGTGGTAATGTTCTTCCACTGAGCTAGGAGGACAAGATTCAATTCTAATTACACAACGTTTTGGGCATAAGCCCTTCATCAGGAATCCGTCCTGATGAAGGGCTTATGCCCGAAACGTCGAATTTCCTGTTCCTTGGATGCTGCCTGACCTGCTGCTGTTTTTCCAGCAACACATTTTCAGCTGTCAATAGAGAGAGACTGAATTGGACTAAAAAGAACAAACTGGTTTTAAGTAACTTTTGAGATGATGGGGCATGTCGTCTTCCTTGTGAAAAGGGGAGGTATTTGAATATATTCCTTATACACAGTGGCTGGTCAGACTGGTGATCTGTAATTTTTTTTGTACATTAACATTTTAGCTGGTTTACCTGTAACAGACAGACACTCTCCACCCCTCTCGCTTGACTTTGGCTTCTAATGCCTCCTAACACTAGCCCCCCCCCCCTAATCTGTACCCCAGGCTTTTTCTGGTTGGCCTGCTGTGGTCATCTTTGGTCCTGGACCCTGCTCTTCCTTAGAGGCAAACCATTTTCAAATGCGCCTGTAAAATTTCCAGTTGTCCAGTCTCTGTGCCTCAAAATACATGTTTAGCTTATGGCATCAAAGCAGGTTTTTAAACCTGGAGGAGTTTGGGTCCAGGTCAGATCTTTGAAATGCTTGGGAGAAGCAAAAATTCGGCTTAATAGGGTCTGGTGCAATAGGTGTCATGGTTTCGATATACAGGATGAGGAAACTGGACAGGTGAAAGATTACTTCTATTGGTTAAAGTAATGGAAATATAAAGAATGCCTTTTACTGAATACCTAAAGCAGAAGTTGTGGTCTGCAAAAAATTAAGGGAACACTTGCAAAAGTGTAACCAACATTTCAGTAATTGATGTTGATTCAGATTAATTTTTGGCTGATATAAGTACTTTCTTCACATTGATACAGCTTAAATTTCTATGACCAGTTTAAGCAATCTGATTCCAGGGTGGGCTACCAGTTTAAAAAGAAATGTAAGCAACTTAATGTATTCACTGCTGAACTGATAGGATTGTGTGCCCAAACGTTTCATTTAAAAAATGTGAATTTACTCACTGAAGCCAATAGAAGGTAATAAAAGTATAAAATACTGGAAACACTCAGCAGATCACTTTGCATCTTGAGATGCGAACAGTGATCATAGTTTCAGGGTAATGCCCTGTCATCCAGAAAGGTTGAGCAAATAAGGAGTTAGGGAAAGTGGGGAAGGAATGGAATAACAAAAAGGAAAGGTCTGGCAAGAGATGGAAGGCAGGAGAAAGGAATGAGAGCACAAGGGGAAACACAGCGACGATGGGACAATGACTGACTGAAAAAGAGTCTAGAGGTGCTGAAAATGACAACAGAATCCATGCCAGCTGCTGTTGTCCAAAATAAGGTTGATAGTGCTCACAATTGGCAATTGGTGGAGCTGAGCCTGTAAGGCCGCAGATGCCTACCTGAAGGAGTTGGGACGCTGTTTCTGAAGCTTCTGTTGCATGTCCTTTTGAATAATATCACTGAAGGATGTTGTGAAACCTGAAAGAGTTCAGAAAGGATTAACAAGAATGTAGCCTGGATTGGAGAGTTTGAATTACAGGGTGAGGCTGAATAGATTGGGGCTATTTTTCCTGGAGCATCGGAGGCTGACCTTCATAGAGGCTTACAAAAGAATGAGGGGCATGGATAGGGTGAATAGCCAAGGTATTTTTCCTGGGGTGGGGAAGTCCAAAACTAGAGGACATCGCTTTAAGGTGAGAGTGGGAAGAGTTAAAAGCGCTTTAAGGGCAACCTTTTCATGCGGGGATGGTATGTGTATGGAATGAGTTGCCAGAGGAAGTAGTGGAGGCTGGTGCAATTCCAACATTTAAAAAGCATCTGGATTCCTAGATGGATAGGAAGTGTTTGGATTGGTGTGGGCCAAGTGCTGGCAAATGGGGCTAAATTAATTTAGGATACCTGGTCAGCATGAACGAGTTAGACCAAAGGGTCTGTTTCCATACTGTATGAATCTATGACTTTGTGACTGGGATCAGCGTGAAGAAGGGTGGAGAATTTAAAAGGCAGGGTGACTGGAAGCTTGGGATTTGTGCTTTAGACTGCACAAGGTAGGGGGTGGATTTACACAGATTAGATGTTTTGTATTTCACCTAGCTTTAACAGCGGCCGTACTAAGCACTATGCTGGGTAGAGAAACTACAATCGCCAAGAAACAGTACACCATCCCCCTTGGAGATCATTAGAAGGGAGCAGCTGAAAAGGCAGGTGCCGTTCCATTTTTCTCTGCTCTTTTGGAACACTAAGAGGGGCAGGGAAATTTGGGGATCACGCTGGAAGTAGCGGAAATGTCAGATGAGTTTGTAAATATGGAGGGTGGAAGTTAAAGATGAGGGAAGCTCCTCTGAGGCTCTTTGATTGGCTAAATGACCTGCTTCCACACTGTAGGAATTTGATGATTCTAAGGTATGTTCATCAAAGTAACTATGGGAGTCAGTGGATTAACAAAATACGGTTGACACCCCATACCTAGAACTAGAGGTAGAGAAAGGAAGAGACAGAAACTGACTTCACAAATCAGAAAAGTGAACTGAAGTGAAATCTTGGTTAGGCTAAAGGCAGAAAACTGGACCAATTCAATTATCACTCTATTGATTTTAAAAAGAGATGACTGAATGTGATTCAGGATATAACCAAGTAAGTTCCATTATCTCTCTTTCAGATGCACAGGGATTCTATAGTCACAGCTTTATTTAGGAGGAAGCAAGTCAAAGGTGATGTTGGTTGATTTGGTTTCTCTTTATTTCGCAGCAGGGGAGTTAACCCAGCCTTTAAATCTGAATCCAGCCAAAAGGCCCCGAAGACAGGACTGGAGAGGAGAACTCTGTGAAAATGGATCCTTCTATTTTGCAACTACAAAGTTAATTAACACTAACTGTCTCCAGGTAAATGACTGGTATAAATGTGAGGGAATCAACCAGCCCAGGACAAATCAAACCCAGCCAACTACTGCCCTGTCAGCTGATCATCAGTAAAGTAATGGAAGGAGTCATTTTAACAATGCTATTAAGCAGCACCTGCTCAGTGATGCCCATTTTGGGTTTCACCAGGGCAGGGCAGATCAGCTCCTGACTTCATTATAGCCTTAGTACAAACATAGACAGAAGAGCTGAATTTCCGAGGGACTACTCTTGATATCAAGGCCTCATTTGACCAAATGTGGCATCAGAGTCCAAGCAAAATTGAAGTTAATGAAATATGGGGTATTCCTTTCACTAGTTGGAGTCATAGTTGTTGGAGGTCAGTCATCTCCGCTCCAGGACATCTTAGGCGGCACGGTGGCTCAGTGGTTAATACTGCTGCCTCACAGCACCAGGGTCCCAGGTTTGGTTCCAGCCTCGGGCGACTGTCTGCATGGGTTTCCTCTGGGTGCTGTGGTTCCCTCCCACAGTCCAAAAATGTGCAGGTCAGGTGAATTGGCCATGTTAAATTGTCCAGTGTTAGGGACATTTTAGTCTGAGGGAAATGGGTCTGGGTGGATTACTCTTCAGACGGTCAGTGTGGACTTGTTGGGCCGAAGGGCCTGTTTCCACACTTACGGGAATCTAATCTGCAGGACCTCCTAGGTCCAACCATCTTCAACTGTTTTACCAATGACTGTCCATCATAAAATCAGAAGTGGGGATGTTGACTGACTGCAAAATACTCAATACCACTCAACTCCACAAGGAATCGGTCCGTGTTCAAATGCAGCAAGATCTGCACCAGAATGGCAAGCCACATTCATGCCAGGTACTCCCCACTTGCCTGGGTGAATGCAATTCCAGCATCACTCAAGAAGCTTGGCACTATTCAGGACAAGGAGAAAGTGAGGACTGCAGATGCTGGAGATCAGAGCTGAAAATGTGTTGCTGGAAAAGTGCAGCAGGTCAGGCAGCATCCAAGGAACAGGAGAATCGACGTTTTGGGCATAGGCTTATGCCTGAAACGTGGTTCCTCACTATCCAGGACAAAGCAGACCACTTGGTTGGTACCACGTTCACAAACACCCACTCCCTCCCCTATCAACACTCAGCAGCAATGCGTACCACCGACCAGGTGCAGTGCAGAAATTCATCAAAATCCTTCCAAATCCATGATCACTTATAACTAGAAAGGACAAGGACAGCACATATGAGGACACCACCACTTGCAAGATCCCCTCCAAGCTACTGCTTGTGCTGACTTGGAAATATTCCTGTGAATACAGTGTCGCTCAGATTCCTAAAATTCCCCCTTTCTCGGCATTGTAGGTCCACTTACAGCACATGGACTGCAGTGGTTCAAGAAAATAGCTCCCCACCTTCACGCCAAGTAGAGACGGACAATAAATGATCCCACGAGTTAATGAAAAGGAAAACTCAAAATTTATCAAACATGGTTTTCCATTCACAATTTCATGCTGACCATAACCAATCCGATTATATTATCTAATTATCCATTTATGACCACCTAGCAGTCGGGAAAGTAGAGTCCTAGATGTATGGCAGGGAAACAGTTCGTTTGGTCCAACCCGTCCATGCCGACCCAACTTCCCGATCCAATCTAGTCCCACCTGCCAACACCCAGCCCATATCCCTCCAAACCCTTCCTATTCATATACCATCCAAATGCCTTTTAAATGTTGTAATTGTACCACCACTTCTCTGGCAGCTCATTTCACACACTCCCCACCATCTGCATGAAAATGTTGCCCCTTTGATCTCTTTTATATCTTTTCCCTCTCACCCTAAACCTATGCCCTCGAGTTCTGGACTCTCCCCACCCCAAGGAAAATACCTTGTCTATTTACCCTATCCATGCTCCTCATGATTTTATACACACCTCAGCCTCCGATGCTCCGGGGAAAACAGCCCCAGCCTATTCAGCCTCTCCCTGTAGCTCAAATCCTCCAACCCTGGCAACATCCTTGTAAATATTTTCTGAATCCTTCCGATCGGAAGGAGACCAGAATTGCACACACTATTCCAACAGTGGTCTAACCAATGTCCTGTACATCCGCAACATGACCTCCCAACTCCTGTACTCCATATGCTGACCAACAAAGGAAAGCATTCCAAACACCTCCTTCACTATCATATCTACCTGCGACTTTACTTTCAAGGAGCTGTGAACATGCACTCCAACGTCCCTTTGTTCAGCAACACTCCCTAAGACCTTACCATTAAGTGTATAAGTTCTGCTAAAGTTTGCTTTTCCAAACTATGGTACCTTGCATTTATCCAAATTTAAACTCCATCTGCCACTCCTCAGCCTATTGGTTCATCTGATTTAAGATCCCGTTGTCATCCGGGGTAACCTTCTTCGCTGTCTACTACACCTCCAATTTTGGCATTATCTGCAAACTTACTAACTATACCTCTTAAGCTCACATCCAAATTGTTTATATAAATGATGAAAAGTAGTGGACCCAGCCCTGATCCTTCTGGCACTTCACTGGTCACAGGCCTCCAATCTGAAAAATCAACCCTGTACCACCATTCAAAGGTCTTCTACTTTTGAGTCAGTTCTGCATCCAAATGGCTAGTTCTCCCTGTATTCCATGAAATTAAACGTTGCTAACCAGTCTCCCATGGGGAACCTTGTCGAATGCTTTACTGATGTCCGCATAGATCACATCTCCCACTCTGCCCTTATCAATCCTCTTTGTTACTTCTTCAAAAAAACTCAATCCAGTTTGTGAGACATGATTTCCCACGCACAAAGCCATGTTGACAATCCCTAATCAGTCCTTGCCTTTCCAAATACACCCATCCTGTCCCTCAGGATTCTCTCCAACAAATTGCCCACCACTGATGTCAAGCTCACAGGTCTATAGTTCCCTAGCTTGTCCTTACCACCTTTCTTAAACAGTGGCACCACATTAGCCGATCTCCAGTCTTCCGGCACCTCACCTGTAACTATAGGTTATGCAAATATCTCAGCAAAAGGCCCAGCAATCACTTCCCCAGCATCTCACAGTTCTGGCGAACACCTGATCAGGTCCTGAGAATTTGTCCACTTCTATGCGTTTCAAGACATCCAACACTTCCTCCTATGTAATATGGACATTTTTCAAGATGTCACCATCTATTTCCCTATATTCTATATCTTCAATATCCTTTTCCACAGTAAATATTGATGCAAAATACTTGTTTAGTCTCTTCCCCATCTCCCTTGGCTCCACACAAAGGGCACCTTGCTGATCTTTGAGGGGCTCTATTCTCTCCCTAGTTACCCTTTTGTCCTTAATGTATTTGTAAAAATCCTTTGGATTCTCCTTAATTCTTTGTCAAAGCTATCTCACATCTCCTTTATGCCCTCCTGACTTCCCTCTTAAGTGTACTCCTTCCTTTATACTCTAAGGATTCACTTGATCTATCCTGTGTATGTCTGACATATGCTTCCTTTTTCTTAACCAAACCCTCAATTTCTCTCGTCATCCAGCACTCCCTCCATCTACCAGCCTTTCCTTTCACCCCGACAGTGACCTAACCAATGTCCTGTACAGGACAGGAATATACTTTCTCTGGATTCTCAATATCTCATTTCTGAAGGCTTCCCATTTTCCAGCCTTCCCTTAACCTGCGAACACCTGCCCCCAATCAGCTTTAGAAAGTCCTTGCCTAATACCATCAAAATTGGCCTTTTTCCAAGGTAGAACTTCAACTTTTAGATTTGGTCTATCCTTTTCCATCACAATTTAAAAACTAATAGAATTATGGGCACTGGCCCCAAAGTGCTCCCCCACTGACCCCTCAGTCACCTGCCTTATTTCCCAAGAGTACGTCAAGTTTTGCATCTTCTCTATTATGTACATCCACATACTGACTCAGAAAATTTTCTGGTACACACTGAACAAATTCCTCTCCGTCTAAACCTTTAACGCTATGGCAGTCCCGGTCAATGTTTGGAAAGTTAAAATCCCCTACCATAACCACCCAATTATTCTTGCAGATAACTGAGATCTCCTTACAAATTTGTTTCTCAATTTCCCTCTGACTATTAGGGGGTCTATAATACAATCCCAATAAGGTGATCATCCCTTTCTTATTTCTCAGTTCCACCCAAATAACCTCCCCTGGATGTATTTCTGGGAATATCCTCCCTCGGTACAATTCAACGCTATTTCTTATCAAAAATGCCACCCTCCCTCCTCTCTTGCCTACCTTTCTATCCTTCCTGTAGCATTTGTATCCTGGAACATTAAGTTGCCAGTCCTGTCCATCCTTGAGCCATGTTTCTTTAATTGCTATGATATCCCAGTCCCATGCTCCTAACCATGCCCTGAGTTCATCTGCCTTCCCTGTTGGGCCCCTTACATTGAAATAAATGCAGTTTAATTTATCAGTCCTACCTTGTTCTTTGCTTTGTTCCTGACTGTTTTAACTCATTTCTTTTTTCAACTGTACCAGTCTCAGATTGATTTCTTTCCACACTATCTCCCTGGGTCCCACCTCCCCTCTTTACTATTTTAAATCCTCCCAAGCAGCTCTAGCAAATCTCCCTGCCAGCATATCCCCTTCCAATTCGGATGCAATCCGTCCTTCTTGTACAGGTCACTTCTAGCCCAAAAGAGATTCCAATGATCCAAAAATGTGAATCCTTCTCCCATACACTAGCACCTCAGCCAAGCATTTAGCTGCTCTATCTTACTCCTACCCTCACTAACTTGTAGCACTGAAAGTAGTCCAGATATTACTACTCTTGAGGACCTCCTTTTTTTAAAAAAAAATAAAAATACCTGTCTAATTCTCTGTAATAACCCTTCAGAATCTCATCCTTTTCCCTTCCTATGTCATTGGTTCCAATGTGTACAATGACCTCCTGCTGAGCCCTCTTCCCCTTGAGAACATTCTGCACCCTCTGAGACATCCTAATCCTGGCACCAGGGAAGCAACACACCATTGATTTTTTTTTTTAATTTTTGCTACTGCTGGCCACAGAAACATCTGTCTGTACCTCGGCCTAGAGAGTCCCCTATTGCAATTGATCGCTTGGAACCTGACGTATCCCTCATTGCATTAGAGCCAGTCTCAATATCAGAAGCTTGGCTGTTTGTGCTATGTTTCCCTGAGAATCTGTCACTGCCTACATTTTCCAAAACAGCATACTGGTTTGAAATGGAGATGGCCACAGAAGACTTCTGTACTACTTGCCTAGCTATTGCCTTTCCTGGAGTTAACCCATCTATGTGACTTTATTTGTGACTTTTCCCCCTTCCTATAATTACCACCCATCACATCCCCTTGCTCTTGTATATTCCTCATTGCCTCCAACTGTCACTCCAACCATTCCTTCGATCTGATGGGATTCGCAACCAACTGCATTTATTGCAGATGTAATCCTCAGTGACACAAACTCTTCCCAAACTCCTACATCTGACAAGAAGTGCATATCACTCTACTGAGGACCATTTTTGCTTCTTCTAATCTGCAGACCCAGAAAATAGCACCATCTTATTCCTCTACAAAACATTGCTCCAGGCTGACTTAAAAACATAAGCCAAAAATTATTAAATTTAAAATCAACCGGTGTATTTTAATAAAACATATAATCAAGAAAGAATGCATTCTACTCACTACTGCAGACTTACAGCAAAGTCACACTTAAAACCATTTGCTTAGCTGTCTCTGTGCTGTGACCTCTTCCAAACAGGTTCCTCCAAGATCAGTTGTGAATTTCATTGTTTGGTAACTCTCCCAGATGCACTCCAATATCCAGCAATACATGAATTCAAACAACAAAGGCAGTAACTGTGCAGGTTCACTGCTGTGTCAGTTAGCAGTGTGTGTCTCTCTCCTGCACTAACCTCACCATGTGCCGCCTTTGTCTGTGCCTCTCCCTTTTAAAACTGCTGTTGTTTTGACTTTTTTTTCCTCTCCAAACTACCAACAGCAACAGCATACAAACAGTAGTTGCTGCTCCTGGAACTCAAAATCACCTCCAACACCTAAAATACCTCAAACATGAGCAGCCTGTTATAGCCAGAAATGTTTCCTGTCCTCCATCTTGGATTACCCAGAATCCGTTTTTCCAATAGATTCTGATATATGAAAGACAACTCCTTTTTTTTTATTCTCTCATGGGACATAGGTCGTTGAGTCATACAGCAGATGTACAGACCCTTTGCACAACCAGTCTATGATAATCATAATTCCAAACTAAACCCATCCCACCTGATTACACTGGTCAGTATCTCTCCAAACATTTCTATTCATGAACTTATCTGAATGTCTTTTAAACATTGTAACTGTCCCCGTATCCACCAATTTCTCTGGAAGTTCATTCCACATGTGAATCAACCTCTTTAAACAAAATATTTGCCCCAGGTGTCCTTTTTAAATCTCTCTCACCTTAAAAATATACCTGCCGGTCTTGAAATCTCCCATTCTAGGGGAAAGGCACCTACCGTTAACCTTACCTGTACCCCTCGCAATTTTATAAACCTCTGTAAGGTCACCCCCTACCTGCTATGTTCCAGTGAAAAACGGCTCAGCTTTTCTTTATAACTCAACCCTCCATTCTTGATAAACATCTTTGGCCCTGGAGTACTGCTGTGGAGTGAGACAGGGAATGACAGTAGAAACTCAGATGCTTAACATTTTGGTTAGAAACAGAAGCTTTGTCATCTTGTGTGATATTGCTATGATAAATTGATAGGATACCACAATACAGATGCTGGGTAAAAGTGAGATACATTATTTAGAATTGACTTGGTAGCATCAGCTAACAAAACCCCTTTCCATTTAACATTAAGATCTATTGTCCGCTTAACGTTTGGATCAAGTCCACATACCTGGTAGTCAAAGTATTCTGAGAAGCTGCTCAAGTAGAAAGAACACAGTGGACGTGTCTCTTCAAGGGTAACCTATTCGAACAGAACCTAACATAAGGGGCAGAGTTGCAGTCATCCTCGAAAGATGCAGCAAATACTACTTAAGTCCTCAACAAAGAACAAGAGTGAAATCGCCTCCAGAAATTTGACTGCCTGAGATCCCAAAACCACTTGTGTAACATGACCCAAGCTTGAGATGTCACCCCCATCTCTTTCCCCCCCCCCCCAAAAAAAAACTAAGTAGGCACCCCCGCCTGACTTGGAAATCAATCAACATTTCTTCATTGTCGCTGGATCGAAATCTGACATACAGTATTATGTGACACCTGTTTTCATACAGACTGCAGCTCTTTCTTTCATTAGAGTGATTAGCAATGGGCCATAAACAATCGTATCCTGACAATTAAACAGGTCAGATCTACATGTGCCCGGTCTGTAAACTAATTTGTAAATGCAGCAAGGCAAAGATCAAAGCTGTCAGAGCAGTGCTGTCTTTCTGGTAGCCGAAGCAGATTGTGATCCTATTTCCATACAGGAATATAGTGGCAATATAGGAGTGCAAATCTGACTGACACTTCGTGATTTGCTGGTAATAAATGATGTTCTGAAGAGGATTCTTTGGTATATCTGATCTAGTTAATTGCTGCCGTCAAGAATGGAAAATTAAACTTCCACCCTGAAGAAAACAACAAGATGTAAATTAACTTTTCCCGATAGCCGGGTGAAGGAAGTGGCCAGTGCCTGTCCATCCCACTCCTATCTGAAGTTCTTGAAATAAACTACATGTCAGTTTTCTTGTTTCACTTTGTACAGTGTGACATTTTGATATATAAGCAATATGCAAAATAGTTTACTTGCATGAATCCCCTGAAATTTCTGCATTTTCACTGTCCATGTCCCATATCAACAAATAATTTGGACCTTTCAGCTGTCTGGGGTTTAATGCAGTTTCTGTAGGGCTTTAAAAGTTTTAAAATGAAAACTTGCCGTAGTAGTTGGTAGAGACATCCAAATATGGCAAGGTGATGCTGATTGATTTAGTGACTCGAAAGCTGAGGGGTGACCTTATCGAGGTTTACAAAATTGAGGGGCATGGATAGGGTAAATAGGCAAAGTCTTTTCCCGATGGTCGAGGAGTCCAGAACTAGAGGGCATAGATTTAGGGTGAGAGGGGAAAGATATAAACGAGACCTAAGGGGCAACTGTTTCACACAGAGAGGATGGTATGTGTATGGAATGAGCTGCTGAGGAAGTGGTGGAGGCTGGTACAATTGCAACATTTAAAAGGCATTTAGATGGGTATATGAATAGGAAGGGTTTGGAGGAATATGGGCTGGGTGCTGGTCAGTGGGACTAGATTGGGTTGGGATATCTGGTTAGCATGGACGGGTTGGACCGAAGAGTCTGTTTCCATGCTGTACATCTCTATGACTCTATGACTCCCTAATTCCCAGGGTGACTTCACTTACTGCGATTGAAGCAGCGAAACCTTGAAACAGGCTGACATTTGGCTCTCTGGCGCAACACCTGAACCAGCTGGTTAATTTCTGTCAGACATGAATATCCACTAACTGATAAAGGGCTTATGCCCGAAACGTCAAATTTCCTGTTCCTTGGATGCTGCCTGACCTGCGCTTTTCCAGCAACACATTTTCAGCTCTGATCTCCAGCATCTGCAGACCTCACTTTCTCCTCCATGAATATCCACTAACACTGGCATTTTCAGTTCACTAATCTTTGCTAAATTGTTGGATAAGAATATTGTTTCTGGAAGCAGATTGAGAAAGAAGTAACATTGTTTTAGTAAGCCTTTCGTGACAGTATATCCCAATGCTTTACAGCTAACTTAGTACTCATAGCAAGGTCCTAAAAGCAGCAATAGATTCACAAATGACCAGGTAGTCTGTTTATGACATCAGTTGGGGGCTGATCTTGTCCAGGATATTAGTGAGAACTCCCCTACTCCTAGAACCAGTGCCGTAGAATCTTTCATTTTCACCAGTAAGGATGCATGGTTTAACATCTCACCCACAGGATTATGTGAACATTTGTTTTTGTCATGAGATGTTACTGTCCACAGAATGGCTGTTGTGCTTACAGATATAAACAAGTGATGATTCAAATGCAAATTATTGGTGTACTGTGGAAGGTGGTTCATTTGTACTTGAGAGAGTTTTTGTATTCCTATCCATGTGGACATTTACCGTCACTAATTGTTTTCTTACCTAGGGCGGTAAAATAACCTACTATGAAATGGAGTCAGAATACAGTGTTGATATCGATGTAGACATTGACTGGCCAATTGCTGAACAGAGAGTAAAGAGGTAACGTACAAATTCATGGAATTTAAAAAAAGCTGGAATTTCAATATATAATAAACTGCAGCACTCAAATTTTTTTGAGTGATTTCATTGTCACGTGATGATCAGGTCCCATATTTTTGTAATGTGTCGATTATATGGACATTAATTTTCCAACAAGAAGTCTTTCTCCATTTGCTCAAATGTTCATCCCAGAATTCTTCCATGCTGCAAATGTATGGAATATCACCAAACAAGAGTCAAGTTTAAGAGCATCAGGATTGATGCAGTAATGCTTCTGCTATAGTTGAAAGGTTTCTTCCTGAGATGTACCTCCAGTTTTTTTTCATACAGGGATATAATCCCCTGCACTTAAAGTTACTAAAACAGGGAGTTAATTTCTGTGGGTATGTGGATCAGTTACAGTATTTCCTTCTAAAACAATAATTACAGTTTTTAAAGTACTCTGGCTGTAATTGGCCTGTTTTAATGTTGTTGAAAGCGTATGTAATGCGAGTTCATTTTTGATTTCCTTTTCCACTATTCATACGCATCGACTTTGTTCATATTCTTTATTTCACCTTCTTGCTGTTGCTTGTTTGCTCATGCTCTTACTGCTCACAGTCTCGTGCTGTTGCTTGCCTTCTTGCTGTTAATCGTGCGCTCTCTTGTGCACTGTCTGTCTCTTGTATGCACACTCTCTCGTTAGCGCTTTATCTCTCTCATGCTGTTTCTCTTTTAAGCGATCTTTCATTCTCTTGTGATCTCTCTCTGTTGTTGTTTTCGCAGAGAAATATTTGACCACTTTGCTACATTTGTTTTAGAATCTTATGCTGCAACTTGATGTATGTTTTTTCTGCATGACTGTTACTCAATTTCCATTGCATTTGAGTCTTGGGCACTACATTGAAATATAGGGCATTGAAAGAATGACTAGCCAGAACCTCATCACTGTTCTGCTGTACATTTGTAAACATGGCTGCTAACTTCTACCAGTTTTTGGACCACACACACACACACACACACACACACACACACACACACACACACACACACACACACACACACACACACACACACACACACACACCCTAAAGTTCTTGGAATCTGTTGACAGAAAAATACTGGAAAAGGACCCAGTTTGTTCCCTAGACAGGGTTCAAAGTCACTGCACCAACAGAACTTCGTTCTCCATTCATTGGGACGACTGAAGAGGAAGTATTTGTTTTTGTAGATTATCAGCTGTTTCTTGCAGATGTGACTCTTATTTTTAAAAAAAACCTTTTGTGATTTCCAGTTTTCAGTTTCGCAACATTTTCCTTGTTGGGCCATACGTCCTCCTGCTGTAATATAAAATAGGAACAGGAGTAAGCCCTTGAGCTCTTTCAGTCAGATGGTAGCTGATCTATCTCAACTGCAGTCTCCTGCCCTATTCTCACACCCTGTGACTCCAAGTGTTTGATTTACGTCTTGAATGTACAGTAGAAGATTCGCCATCTCCTGTGTGAAGGAATTCCTCCTCACCTTCATTCTGAATAGCCAAATTCTTTACTTGTGTCCATGAACTGCATTCACAACTCCACAGTAAGGGGAGATGATCTGAATATCTACCTTGCCAAGCCCTGAGTGAAGTTTTTGTCTCAATGAGGTTGCTTCCGTTTTTTTAAACTTCGAGTTGTGAAAAGTTTTATGTTTAATATTCACTTTGAGTTAAGGAATAAATTGATATCATTTTCTTTGAATAGTGGAATTTGGGAGTTCTGCCACTCGTATTTTAACAGATTATGTGGCCAGTGAGCGTTCCTGAGTGTTTGGTTTAATTAACAGATGGGTTCATTGCAATGTCGTAACAGTAGAACCAATCAGTGCAGTCTTGGTGTTTCTAGGGCCACAACTCCTGCCTCGCCCCCATATCCCTTGATTCTGAGAGATTGAGAGTCTGTCTACCCTGGTCTTAAATGCACTCAAAATGAAGACTCTACAGTCTTCTATACATGAGCAAACTGTACAGTAGATGCAATTTTTTTTTGGAAGATGCAATTCAAGAGTGAACTATACAGTAAATGGAAAAGTCCTAAGGAAAATTGATGTACAGCGAGATCTGGGTGTTCGGGTTCATTATTCCCTGAAGGTGGCAACGCAGGTCAACAGTGTGATCAAGAAGGCATACAGTATGCTTTCCTTTATCAGATGGAGTGTTAAGTACACGAGTTGGCAGATGATTTCACAGTAGTGTAAGACTTTGGTTTTGCCACATTTGAAAAACTGCGTACAGTTCTGGTCGCCACATTGCCAAAAGTATGTGGATGCTTAGGAAAGGTGCAAAGGAGGTTGTCTGGTATGAAGGATGAGGAGAGATCATGATTTCCCACTTGCAAAACCATGCTGAGTACCCCTAATTATTCCTTGCCTCTCCAAATCTTATCTTTCAGAATCTCCTCCAACAGCTTACATCAATGTCAAGACTCACCGGTCTATAGTTCCCAGATTTATCCTTGCAACCCTTCTTAAACAAAGACACAGCATTAGCCCCTCACCAGTCTTTTGGCACCTCCCCTGTATTTATAGATGATACAAATATTTCTGCAGGGGGGCCCTGCAATTTATACATAACAATCTTTGGCGTGGTTGAAGACTCAGGGTCTGTGAAATTTAGAAGAATAAGGAGAGATCTCATTGAAACTTTCAGAATACTGAGGCCTGGATAGTGATTATGGAGAAAATGTTTCCACTTGTAGGAGTGACTAGGATAAGGGAAGATGATGGCCTAGTGGTATTGCATATTTTCATCAAATTACCTCTCATTCTCCTAAACTCCAGAGAACATCGAGCCTTTTTGTTCAACCCCTCATCATATTCCAACCCTTCCATCCCGGGGCTAATTTAGTGAACCTTCACTATATTGTCCCTGGTGCTGCAGATGTAGTTCCATTAAAACCCTGCATAATTATAACAAAAACTCTTATACTCCTAGTCCTTGACGATAAAGAGCAGCATATTGCTTGCCTTCCTAATGCTGTACCTGTATGGTGACGTTCTGCATAGTCTGTGTGAGTATACCCAAGCACATTGTCGTTGACATTCTACACAGCGAACAGGATACCGCTCCTTGTGAGCCAACCAGGTTGTGGTGTGATTGGCTTGGTTTACTGCCATGCAGCAAATGTTTATTCTTAGAAAGTTAATGATGAATCCCAAATAACAGATTCTCTGATCGATCAGTGTTTTATTGTTTCACATGACTGTCTACACTGCTCTCTGGTCATTGAGTTACTTGTGGCACAGAAGGAAGTCATTCAGCCCTTGAGTCCTTGTGGGCTGTCTGCATTGCAATCCACTCACCTTTTTGATCTCGCAGTTTCATTTCCTTCAAGTGCACATCCAGTTTCCTTTTGGACCCATTGGTTGTCTCTTTTCTCTTTCTCTTATAGATATGGTTACTATGGCAAGATCGCAGAAATAAAGCTCCTCGTTTGTAGCCTGGATGAGCAGCTTGTGGAATTCCTAAGCTCAAACAAAGGGAATGCTGATATGCTTGGTCTTTCAACCCTTCAATCGCTGAAGAACAAAAGTGTTTCGGTGCGAATACTTTTTTGTTTTGTAACTTGCACTTTTCCTATACTAATACCAGGCCCAACACTGAAAATATTTTGTGGTTACTGGGGTGTGTTCTAACCAGAATCATTGTTGAGATACAAAAAGAGCTTTGATTGCTGGCAACCAAAAATAATTGCCTAAATGAAGGATCCTTTAAAATAATTTTAAAATAGCCAATAGTGCTTCACAGAGTGGTATCAAACAAAATCATAGAATGCCTACAGTGTAGAAACAGGTCATCCAGCCCAAAAGGTCCACACTGACCCTCTGAAGCGTATCCCACCCAGATTCATTCTCCTACCACTCTACATTTCCCATGACCAATGCATCTAACCTGCACATCTTTGGACTGTGGAAGGAAACTCACGCAAACACAGGGAGAATGTGCAAACTCCACACAGATAGTTGCACATGGCTGGAATCAAATCCAGGTCCCTGGTGCTGTGAGGCAGCAGTTCTAACCACTGTGCCACCATGCCACCCATGTGATATTGAGCCTCATGAAGTACAAGGGGAGCTGACCAGTAGCTCTTCAAGGAGGGAAGAAAGAAAGCCTTTTCTTCTGTAATCCTGTGATGGAAAAACATTTCTAATTCCACTTCAAGGGAGTGTTGATCATAAAATTGTGCCTTTAAAAGAGCTACCCACTTGCCCATTTCTTCCAAAGCCCTTTCTAAGTCAAAAGTTAATTCCACTTCTGGAAATTCTCAACTCCAAAGGAAGAGTGTGACGGTTCTTTTTATTTATCTCTTTGGCGAAAACAAGTGGTAAGGAGAATGTGAGGTCCACAGAAGATGGATGCAGTTGGGGAGGGAATGGATAATAGGGAAACAGTAAAAATGGCTATACAATGGATAATAGGGGAATGGTAAAATGGCTATACAGTGGAGCAAGACAACCAGTTCTGGAGATATCAGAAAACTCAAGAATCCATCAAGGGGAGGAACTTGGCAGATCATTACCATTATAATCATTTTAAAAATACTGCAGAACAAGGGTGTTGTGAATGCCAATGAACTGAAATTAATGACTAAGACTGATAGATCATTGCTAGGTAAGAATACAGGGAATATGGATCCGAGGAAGTTAAATGGGGCACTGGAATGTATCAGCATGATCTGATTAACTGGTAAAATGGGCTGAAGGCTGTCATCACCGCCTCTTATTTTTATCCCAGCCACTTGTTGCATAATGAGATTCTTTTACCGATCATCTTAAATCTCATTTATCTAGTCTTGGAGTTCACCACAGATGTGGTAGCTGGCAGATTGCAGGTTTTGCTTTTTGTGGCTAGGAACTGCTAAAGGAACCACGAGCATACATGAGAACGCTGCAGAAAATATTTCAGGGGAGCAGAAACCTAACGTGTGTCACTCAGTCGATCTATGTCACTTTTGGACCAGAAATAGGTATTTTGTTTTGGTTTAGTGTGAATATAACCATGTTGGACAAGTGACTAACCTATACCTGTGATGCTTATATCTACTGTGTCTGCCCAGCACTTATTCAGACAGTCTAAGGTAGGTTTGCCAATCAGATTGATTTAATTTATGAGTTGGCATGTGACTGGAAAAATAACTATCTGTATTATAAATGATGTTGTGTAAGAGATCTCTTATTTAATTTTTCTATTTTTAACGTATGGCATGGTAGATTTCTTCAGACCATTAGAGACTTTGTTGCTCAGCATTGGGATTTTATTGATTTAGGATTCCTACCTTCGGGAATCCATACGTCACATTCAGCAGAAGAGAGGTTCAAGGATTTTCATTCCTTCTTTTGTAAGCGGAGGTTTTCCTTCATGTGTGGAGGATGGAAGTGATTGCATTGCTGTAGCACCTTGACACAACAACCAGGTATCCCAGAGAATTTTATAGCCCATTTTGCAATGTGGTAATTGCAATGTAGAAAATTGTTAACCAATGCATGCACAGCCAGTTCACACAGACCACAATGCGACATCGATCAGGTAATCTGCTTCAGGGGTTCAGACTTGGCTGATGATAGTTATTGACTGGGACTCTAGGGAGAGCTCCCTTGTTCTTTTTGGAATTGTGCCTTAGGAACATCTACATTCACTTGTGTGGCCAGTAACTTGGCATCCATCTCATGAGATCATGAAACTTGTCAGCGGGAAGGGTGTCACTTGACCTGTCAAGCCTGAACCATTGTCTACTTTTGTTTCCAATATTCCCTTTTATAAACCCAGTTGTGCCAAACACATTTCTTCACTGCCTTATTAACCTGCCCAGATCTGACCTGCCCTAAGATTAATGAAGATGCATGCCTGAGTACCTGTGCTCTTGCATCACTTTGCACACATGCCCCCGGCCCGCCCCGCCCCGCCCCCACCCAATCAATAATTTGATGTCTCACTCAAAAAACAGTATGTGTGGCCATGCAGCAATCCTTCACTATTGAACTGGATTATTTGCTGGTTTGTATACTACAGTCTCTGTAGTAGAATTTGAGCCTGTAATCTTCTGATTTGGAGACGTAGATGCTGCTGCTGTGCTGTAGCTGACAACAATCAGAAACTGACCAATACTTATCTATACCACATTGATACTGATTTATTTGAGTTGTTAATGATTAAATATAAACTATTGATACACCCGCCTACGTTTACTCTTGTTGATCAAATCATGGAGAATTTGGAAAGCTTCCAAAGGGTTATTGAAAGACAATGCGAATAGGAAAGATGTAGGAACATTTTTCATCTAGTTATTGTAGAATTATTGATTTAACATTTATTCAGTAATCTTCAAATACTAGATGCCTTGACGACACAAAATACCACTTTCCCACTTTAAATCTTTCTAAGCAGGTAGATCAGATACTTGGTGGCTGACCCACTTGCTTCAGTAAAGCTGCAATCTCCAAAGTCGTGAAACTTGTGAAAAGGCCTCCACCACTTTGGCATTTAAAGTTACACTGATGGGGAAAATGGATAAAAGGCAGTTTGATTTTTTTTCCAGCTGAAAAGTACATAAATAACCAAATGAACTCCCTGTGAAGGATCCATTAGTAAATCATGGTGAATCGTCCGCTATTGAGTCACTGTTCAATTCTTGTTTACATGTACTAGTGGAATAAAGGAACATTTGTGGTAATTATTGCCTGTGTTTTCTCCAGGTGGAATTCCTTCCAAACACCAATACATCAAAATTTGGCAGCAAGAAGCAAAAAGGAGAATTGATGGAAATTGCACAGAGCAAGTTAAGTACTGTGGAAAATTTAGTGAATAAGTTGGGCATCACTTGGAAAAATGTGGCTTGCTTTGGTGAGTGTTTGTGTTATAGTGGCTGGTGTGTTAAGGTCTTTGGGGTTACTTTTGTCCTTTTTTAAACCTGCTTTTATCAGCATGCCAGCATTGTTTCCAATGAGTTTATTCCATAGAAATACATGCTATATCTACCCTTTGATCATAATCCCTATGCCCCATAATAAAAGCCTTCAATTCGCAGCCTTAATCACTTGCTGCATCTGCATTATAACAGTTTATGCACTCAAATACCTCAGTCCCTCTGCACTGTGAAATTCTGCATTTATTCTCCAGTCAAGTAACACTTCTTATTCTTCTTGCTAAAACGGTCAATTCATGTTTTCTCTCACTGTACTCTTGTCAGATTTTAGTCAGCTGATTCAATCTGTCCATGTCCTCCTTGTATCACCTTCACAATTTAACTTACTACCTTTGTGTCATCTGCGAAGTTTAGCTACCATGCCTTTGTCCTCCTCATCTAAGTCATTGTTGATATCAAATCTGAAGAGTTGAGGTCCCAGCACAGACCCCAGTGGGACACCACTCATCACATCCTGTCAAACTGAAAAGGATCCATTTATGCATACTCTGTTTTCTGCTGCTGGCCAGCTAATCTTCCATTCACGCTAATACATTGCCCCCTACACCATAAGCTTTTACTTTCTATAAGGACCTTTGATGTGGTATCATTATATGATTTCTTGAAATCCTGGTGGTTCTACAGGCTGCTTTATTGAAGATTTATCAACATTTAAAAGGATTAAAGTAAATTCTTTGAGATCCCCCGCGTGTGCCCCCCCCCCCCCCCCCACCCCGCCCAGCCCAAACAGTTTCTAGTTCACATCGGAATGTGGCAGGAGCCCCAGTAGAACTGAAACTCCACCTGCTTCATAGACCTTTCCCTCCTCTGAGATGACCTCTAGAAGCCCTCAGGTTTCTTTCAGTTAAGAAATGAACACGTGACATGTCTACTTGCAAGAGGTTCCTTGAATAACCGGAGCATTGAGAAAGATGTTAGAGCTGTAAGTTTGGTCTAGTGTTGCCCGAAGTACAATCCTGCCAGATGAGACCCACAGCGTTGAGGCAGCAACATTGAAATATTACAATACTGAAGGAAGTTTGGACCCATAGTTTCAGCCATTTATTGGCCTTACTACAGCTATAATCTCCAAACTCTGTCAGAAAGGCAACTTGTTAAGCTTTCACTTTGATTTTAGAGGAAGTAATAGGCCTGAAATATCTGTAATTGTATGGCAAATCAATAACCCAAAACATTATTGCATTTTATCAATGGTTGTTTTATCACTCAAATTTTCGTGCCGTTAATGATGCCCTTATTGGTGAGGAATTAAGTTTATATTAAGATCTTTATGAGCAGTAAAAAGTTATAAAATCATTCTGATACAAAAATTCAGTTTGATGAAGAGGAATGAAAGAATTCTTGTGTGGAGTATACATAGAACAGCTGTGAATGTCCTCTCTTTGCTATCCATTGTATGTGTTTGTGTATATAGACCACAGTTTATTTTTCTGATGCGTTTTCATGGTGACTGGAGGGGAATCCAGGTATAATACCTCCCACATAAAGAAATAGCCCTGCATCAACTGTTGAACTTTGTAGCTGAAGTAACGTATTCCAAAGTGTCAGCAAACTGTTCTGAAACTCAGCAGTCTACTGTTTGGGCACAGAAAATATGGAAACGTTATTCACCGTGAAAAAGTACCCCAGCGGGAAATCACTAAATTATTTAATGTAATTAAGCCACCACACAAGCATTTACAGTTTTTAACTTTGTAAACCACCTGAAAGAGGTTAATGAATTGCAACTTCACACCAAGCTACATAATGAGATATTGAGAGAGAGAGGTTGTGGGGATGATTGCAAAGGTTGGGAATAAAGGAGCGTGCTTTGGGACGGGTTTTGTGGGGGTGGGAGTGGAGTTCAGAGCTTGCAGCTGAAGGCAATGCAGCCAAAGATGGCATGAAGAAAATCAGTGACATGCAATTGGTCTAAATTGGAGAATTATTGAGATCTTGGATGTTCTGTGAAGCTCTAGGAGCTAGCAGTGACAGGGAGGACCAGGCCAGAGGAGACAAATACAAATTTTGCATGTGATAGAGGACTAAAAATTAACAGAAGGGAATCACATTGCTGTAAAGTACTCTGACAATTTTCTGTCCATCTTAACTGAAGGGAGCGTGGAATCTCCCTTACACAGGCGATACAATAAAAGTGTAGCATTAAGGTAGACTTCCTCCCAAAGAGGTTTCTTACATGCAGCAACCCCGATTTGAAGTGTAATTAGCTGTTTTAATCATCTTGGGAAGCGCAAACTATTAGTTTTATTGATTGTTATTCAAATTTAAATCTGATTTCATTTAAAGCCTGCCTTTTACAGTTTCTGCATCTTAGCTAATTTGTAAGGTAAAATGCATTATAAACATAGACTATGTTTAAGGATTGAAAGGTTTTAATGTTTAGAATTGATGTTAAGTCAAAACCAGCAACATTTCTTTCCTCTCAACAAAAAATAGGAAACACTGTGTATGACCTTGAGTATCTGAAGAGAGCTGAAGTTCGAGGTGCCACTCGGGATGCAGCTCCTCCTGTCCTCGAAGTGGCAAATTACATCTGTACACAGAATGGTGCAATGAAATCATGGGAAGAATTTGCTGAACATGTGCTGCTGCTCTTGGAAAAACTTGAAAATAAGTCACCCTAAAAGGAAGACTACAAAATAGTAATATTTAAATTTTCCCAATCTAAAAGTCAGGTTTCTCTGCATTTTGTTTCGTGGGGATGAATGTATTTTATCTCATGTTTAAGCCAATGTCAGTATGGCATTCATCAAGGGCCGTGTAGCATAAGTGACCACGGTCTTTTAGATTTTCTGGTCATAACGACAGTGAATGACCCGGTCACAGGAATTCTGCTTCAGCCAGACTTTACTGTTGTCTAGTTGCTTCTTTTATTGTTGGTCTCTTGCTCCTCTTCAGTTACCCCTTTGGTGAAAGGTAGACGATAGAGCTTCTGCGTGAATCACATGTCTAAAGAACTCCATGAGCCATCATTTGATGTTATTAAAGAATTCCATTGCTGCCCTTTCCCACTCCCAACCCAGACTCAGATGTACAACATGGAAACAGACCCTTTGGTCCAACTCGTCTGTGCTGACTAGAAATCCTAACCTAATCTAGTGCTATTTGCCAGCACTTGGCCCATATCCCTTAAACCCTTCCCATTCATATACCCATCTACATGCCTGTTAAATGTTGTAATTGTACCAGTCTCCATCACTTCCTCTGGCAGCTCATTCCATGTGCACAGCACCTTGTGTGTGAAAATGGTGCCCGTTAGGTATTATTTAAGTTATTCCCCTTTCACCCTAAACCTGTACCCTCTTGTGCTAGACTCCCCAGGGAAAAGACCTTTGTCTATTTATCCTATCCATGCCCCTCATGATTTTATAACCCTCTATAAGGTCACCCCTCAGCCTCCGATGCTCCAGGAAAAACAGCCCTTGTCTATTCAGCATCACGCTATGGTTAAAGTCCTCCAACGCTGGCAACATCCTCGTAAATCATTTCTGAACCCTTTCACATTTTACAACTTCCTTCTGATAGGAAGGAGACCAGAATGGCAGACAATATTCCAAAACCTCTTTCATAACTAATTAATTAATTTAAGTGCTGCTGAACAGAGTCCGCTTTTGTCGAACATTTTTATCTTGCAATCATCAGGACCTTTTGCAAAAATGCCAGTTCATGGGGAAGATCAGAGTTTACGTGTGTCTAAGAGAGTTAGTTGCTTGGCAAGCAGACTGTAATTGGTAGACAAAGTTAAAAATCACACAACACCAGGTTATAGTCCAACAGGTTTAATTGGAAGCACACTAGCTTTCGGAGCAACGCTCCTTCATCAGGTGATTGTGGAGGGCTCAATCGTAACACAGAATTTATAGCAAAATTTACAGTGTGATGTAGCTGAAATTACACATTGAAAAATTGATCGTCTGTTAAGCCTTTCATCTGTTAGAATACCGTGATAGTTTCACTTCTTTCATGTTTAAATCACAAAACCTTTTTTAAAAGGTTGCATTCTCGGGTTAGCTGTTAACAATGGTGATAGCTAGACAATATGTTGAAGGTGTTAGCCCCCTGTGTTCTCTGCCTATGACCTGATCTTTAGATTGATTCTAATCTAAAAAGTGAGATAATGGAGTTTTAAACGAATTCATGCAATTTTTGAGCAAAGTACAATGTATCCCTGCAAGTACAAATTCACTCCACAAAATATATGTGTGCATGGGGGTCTTTGAGTGCAGAGTCTTTGATCTCCAGCATCTGCAGACCTCACTTTTTACTAGTTTGAGCATACATGTCAAGCTCAGGGCAGCAGCCCTCCGGTGGGGTCCATGTTGACACCTTCTTTGGTCGCTCCTCTACAGATCCCTGTGATGACTGTTCCAGTTCATCAGTGGGCTCATTGGGATCACTGCTGGCACCTTGACAGAATTCCCGGAGTTTCATTCACCTGATGAACTCCTCCGTAGCTGCTGCCAGAACCAACGAGTCCATTTTGCCCCACCACCAAAACATCCCTTACAGACACTCCCACGCTCACACATGCACCCCCTCACAGACTTAAGACACTCTGCACTCACTACATACACGCATATACACTTTCTCACGCTCACAACCCCCAACCCAGCGCGCACACACACCCACATGCACACACATATTTTGTGGAGTGAATTTGTACTTGCAGGGTTACATTGTACTTTGCTCAAAAACTGCATGTACTCATGTAAAACTCTGTTATCTCACTTTTTAGATTAGAATCGATCTAAATATCATGGCATTGACAGAGAACACAGGGGGCTAACGCGTTCAACATATTGTCTAGCTATCACCATTGTTAATAGCTAATCTGAGATTATAAATTTTTTTTAAAAGTTTTGTGATTTACACGTGAAAGAAGTGAAACTATCACTGTATTCTAACAGATGAAAGGCTTAACAGACAATCAATTTTTCAATGTATAATTTCAGTTACATCGCACTGTAAATTTTTGCTATAAATTCTGTGTAAGGATTGAGCCCGCCACTACCACTTGATGAAGGAGCGTCGCTCCGAAAGCTAGTGTGCTTCCAATTAAACCTGTTGAACTATAACCTGGTGTTGTGTGATTTTTAACTTTGTACACCCCAGTCCAACACCGGCATCTCCAAATCTTAATTGGTTGGGGCATTAATGAGTAAAAAATGAGGTCTGCAGATGCTGGAGATCACAGCTGAAAATGTGTTGCTGGTCAAAGCACAGCAGGCCAGGCAGCATCTCAGGAATAGGGAATTCGACGTTTCGAGCATAAGCCCTTCATCAGGAATGAGAGAGAGTAGCCAAGCAGGCTAAGATAAAAGGTAGGGAGGAGGGACTTGGGGGAGGGGCAATGGAGGTGGGATAGGTGGAAGGAGGTCAAGGTGAGGGTGATAGGCCGGAGTGGGGTGGGGGCGGAGAGGTCAGGAAGAAGATTGCAGGTTAGGAGGGCGGTGCTGAGTTGAGGGAACCGACTGAGACAAGGTGGGGGGAGGGGAAATGAGGAAACTGGAGAAATCTGAATTCATACCTTGTGGTTGGAGGGTTCCCAGGCGGAAGATGAGGCGCTCCTCCTCCAGCCGTCGTGTTGTTATGTTCTGCCGGTGGAGGAGTCCAAGGACCTGCATGTCCTCGGTGGAGTGGGAGGGAGAGTTAAAGTGTTCAGCCACAGGGTGGTTGGGTTGGTTGGTCCGGGCGGCCCAGAGGTGTTCTCTGAAGCGTTCCGCAAGTAAGCGGCCTGTCTCCCCAGTATAGAGGAGGCCACATCGGGTGCAGCGGATGCAATAGATGATGTGTGTGGAGGTACAGGTGAACTTGTGGCGGATATGGAAGGATCCCTTGGGGCCTTGGAGGGAAGTGAGTGTGGAGGTGTGGGCGCAAGTTTTACATTTCCTGCGGTTGCAGGGGAAGGTGCCGGGGGTGGAGGTTGGGTTGGTGGGGGGTGTGGATCTGACGAGGGTGTCACGAAGGGAGTGGTCCTTGCGGAACGCTGATAGGGGAGGGGAGGGAAATATATCCTTGGTGGTGGGGTCCGTTTGGAGGTGGCGGAAATGACGGCGGATGATACGTTGTATGCGGAGGTTGGTGGGGTGGTAGGTGAGAACCAGTGGGGTTCTGTCTTGGTGGCGGTTGGAGGAGCGGGGCTCAAGGGCGGAGGAGCGGGAAGTGGAGGAGATGCGGTGGAGGGCATCGTCGATCACGTCTGGCCGGAATCTGCGGTCCTTGAAGAAGGAGGCCATCTGGGCTGTGCGGTGTTGGAACTGGTCCTCCTGGGAGCAGATGCGGCGGAGACGAAGGAATTGGGAATATGGGATGGAGTTTTTGCAGGGGGCAGGGTGGGAGGAGGTGTAGTCCAGGTAGCTGTGGGAGTCAGTCGGTTTTACTATAAAGACTGTTGTGGTTCTGCTCGCCGAGCTGGAAGTTTTTGCTGCAAACGTTTCGTTCCCTGGCTAGGGAACATCATCAGTGCTGTTGGAGCCTCGTGTGAAGCGCTGCTTTGATGTACAAAGCAGCGCTTCACACGAGGCTCCAACAGCACTGATGATGTTCCCTAGCCAGGGAACGAAACGTTTGCAGCAAAAACTTCCAGCTCGGCGAGCAGAACCACAACAACGGATACCCGAGCTACAAATCTTCAATCAGATTTTAAACTATAAAGAGTTTATAGTAGAACCGACTGACTCCCACAGCTACCTGGACTACACCTCCTCCCACCCTGCCCCCTGCAAAAACTCCATCCCATATTCCCAATTCCTTCGTCTCCGCCGCATCTGCTCCCAGGAGGACCAGTTCCAACACCGCACAGCCCAGATGGCCTCCTTCTTCAAGGACCGCAGATTCCGGCCAGACGTGATCGACGATGCCCTCCACCGCATCTCCTCCACTTCCCGCTCCTCCGCCCTTGAGCCCCGCTCCTCCAACCGCCACCAAGACAGAACCCCACTGGTTCTCACCTACCACCCCACCAACCTCCGCATACAACGTATCATCCGCCGTCATTTCCGCCACCTCCAAACGGACCCCACCACCAAGGATATATTTCCCTCCCCTCCCCTATCAGCGTTCTGCAAGGACCACTCCCTTCGTGACACCCTCGTCAGATCCACACCCCCCACCAACCCAACCTCCAACCCCGGCACCTTCCCCTGCAACCGCAGGAAATGTAAAACTTGCGCCCACACCTCCACACTCACTTCCCTCCAAGGCCCCAAGGGATCCTTCCATATCCGCCACAAGTTCACCTGTACCTCCACACACATCATCTATTGCATCCGCTGCACCCGATGTGGCCTCCTCTATACTGGGGAGACAGGCCGCTTACTTGCGGAACGCTTCAGAGAACACCTCTGGGCCGCCCGGACCAACCAACCCAACCACCCTGTGGCTGAACACTTTAACTCTCCCTCCCACTCCACCGAGGACATGCAGGTCCTTGGACTCCTCCACCGGCAGAACATAACAACACGACGGCTGGAGGAGGAGCGCCTCATCTTCCGCCTGGGAACCCTCCAACCACAAGGTATGAATTCAGATTTCTCCAGTTTCCTCATTTCCCCTCCCCCCACCTTGTCTCAGTCGGTTCCCTCAACTCAGCACCGCCCTCCTAACCTGCAATCTTCTTCCTGACCTCTCCGCCCCCACCCCACTCCGGCCTATCACCCTCACCTTGACCTCCTTCCACCTATCCCACCTCCATCGCCCCTCCCCCAAGTCCCTCCTCCCTACCTTTTATCTTAGCCTGCTTGGCTACTCTCTCTCATTCCTGATGAAGGGCTTATGCTCGAAACGTCGAATTCCCTATTCCTGAGATGCTGCCTGGCCTGCTGTGCTTTGACCAGCAACACATTTTCAGCTGGGGCATTAATGAAGCATTTGTTTGTGTAAATGCTGATTGATAACTAACAGCCAAACTTTGTTTAAATTTTCAACCAGGCAGGCTGACTGTGACTGGTAGGATATTGTTGAGAAACAAAATACCAAATGACTGTCACCTATTTTATTAAATTGAAACAGGCGCACTACATGTATATCCTCTTTCTATCTCACTTTTATTAATACATGTAGCTTCCAGTGCATGCAAGTGTGAGCGTGATTGACAATCTTAAATTTGTTGGCAGTGGAATTCTTTTGGACATTCTGAATTATCCAACAAATGTTGTGCAGTTACAGAATTGTATTTTGTGTTGGATTCTGGAGTTTTGGTTGGGTGCAGACAGTACTTTGCTTGCTGCAAACACAAATGTTTTATCAAAATGTGTGTTTGTTTATCCACCCAGTTTATTCTTAGGATCCTGTTAACACCAAGTTTGGAAACTGTTGATTTTCTTTTCATCTCTCCCAACTCTTGAAGTTTAGCATCCATAATTCACTACAAAAAAGAAATAATGGCTTTGGAGAGGGATTCATGTTTCAAGACTTGAGCTGGTGTATAGTGTTAAATTAATTAAAATGCATATATAAGAAAATGTAGAAAAACATTAATGGATTGTTACAGTGTTTTCTAAAACATTGCTCAAAAGTGCAATACGTAAATAAACACACCGCAAGTGCAAACCAACATCATTCTTTCATTGTTTTATTGATTTGATTTATTGTTGCCACATGTTCCAAGATATAATGAAAAGTGTTGTTTTTGCGTGCTATACAGGCCGATCGTACCATACAGAGTGCAGACTACACTGTTACAGCCCAGAGAAAGTGCAGAGAGAGAGACCAGAATTAATATTTGAGAAAAGTCTGATAACAGCGGGGAAGAAGCTGAACTTGAATCTGTGTTTTCAATTCTTATACCCTCAGCCTGATGCAGGAGAGAATAGAGGCCTTTGATTATGTTGGTTGCTTTCCTGAGGCAGCGGTAAGTATAAATGGAGTCTGTGCGTGGAAGGCTGGTTTATCTGATGCATTGGGCTGTATTCATGACTGTTTTTAGCTTCTTAGGAAGAACTGTTACTATATCACACAGTGGTGCATCCAGTAAAGATGTTTTCCAAGAAGCATCTATAAAAGTTGGTGAGAGTCCTTGTGGACATGAATTTCCCTGGCCGCCTGAGGAAGTAGAGACATTGTTGTACTTCATGTTGACATGAGTGGACCAAGACAGTTTGTGGTGAACATCACCCCTAGGAATTTGATACACTGCTTCAGCATATCTACCTCAGCACCATTGATGCAGACAGAGGTGTGCTGTCCACTCCGGTTCCTGAAGTCAATGACCAGCTCCTTCGTTTTGCTGATATTGATGGAGAGATTGTTGCCTTTACACCATGCTGCTGAACACTCAATCTCTTTCCTACATTCTGTCTCATCCTTGAGATCCAACCTATAACACAGCAAGCCAGGCAGCATCAGGAGGTGGAGAAGTCGACTTCCTCAGGTCACCGTCCATGGATGAGCAATTTATGAGGAATTAATAGTTCACTTGTTTTTGGTGATTGGAAGTTGAGGATAAAGCTGAGAAAAGGAGGAGAGGTCTGTGTGCTGCAGGAAGAGACCAGGATGTAGTTACATGAGTTTAAGTTCCTGAGCTGCCCACCGGTCCTGGTTTCTGTCAGGAGGCAAGCTTAAATGCATAACCGTGCTGCTTCACCAAAGCAGTAGCAAGTTTGTATGCATTGTGATGTTTTGTGTACAGGCCAACAAATTTAAGGCTTTCAGTGAATGTGGGGACAATGATACGATGGGCCCTTGGGCTTTTCGTTGGATCGCCGACTGTCAATCGAGTCAGCTGCAAGAAGATCTTTCACAGTCGGGCTGGTTCCTTCAGGTGACAACATGAGCTAATAATTATAATCCAAGGTAGACGAGCAGGAGGCTGGAAGGACTCAGCAAGCCAGGCAGCATTAGGAGGTGGCGAAATCAATGTTTTGGATGTAACCCTTCAGGACTGGGGGGGGGAGAGCTGCAGATAAAAGGGGTTGGAGTGGCAGAGTAGTGATGTGGGGATAGGTGGAGACAGATAGGGGGTATGGCCTGGTTGGTCAGTGGGAGGTCTCTAAGTAATTGTAATTCTGCACATAGAGTAATCTCACCAAAATTAGAAGTCTGGATGACTCTCCTGTTAATCATACCTGGATCATAGCTGTCAGTAACTGGGGGATAATTTGTATTGTGTTACAATCCTTCCCTCATGGCTTTATTGGAGGAATTTTACTGTGTCCTGCTTTAGTTTTGATCATTAGTTTAGAGATTCTAGTTTGTGCAGTTCAAAATCATAAATAACATCCTATTACCAACTCACCAGTTGGCACTAGGGTAGGCTTGTTCATTAGGATCACCAGCTCACCTGAACATAAAGCATGATGTTGGGTTGGTAATACAATGCCATCAAACCAGTCTCTGAAATTATAGAAAGTGAAATCAGAGGGCTGTCCACCATTTTGGAACAACGAATTAACGCTCCACTGAAATTACCAAAGGGCCACCTCTATGCCATTTTCCACTCTCCACTGCATTTCTTGGGAACCTGATGGGAAAACGTTAGGGACTGTTTCTAGAGAAATGCTGAACGTGGCAGCAAGTGTATGATTTGGCTTCATCTTGTGAGCCTGCAATAAAAGATAAAGGTGGATTGAGAGAGAGCAGGGGACCTGCTTTGGGACATAATCCCTCTGCTGCCTGACGTCCCACCTTAGACTCCCCACTTGGGCACAGAGCTGTTTGCCCATCGCCTTCACACTACTAACTGACTACTAACAGGAGTTCAAGATGTTTGATACAGCAATCAATCATGCTCAGTGGGAATGAGTGGGCTACTCACTTTCCACCCCAGCTTTCAACCTGAAAAGCATAAGATTGTAACCATGGGTCCAATATTTTGTAGTTCGGGGTGAATTAATGACATTTACCAATGACCTCAACCCGAGCAATCCAATTAGCTGATGTGGTGATACAGGACACCTCCATTGGAAAATGCAGATCTCTGTATAATACTCTGGTGTGGCCCTGAACCCCAGCAACTGAGGGAACAAAGGGAACTCCTGGCCACTGAATGTGTCGAGACCAACAGGAGGTTAAGACAAGTTGCATAAAATCAGCCTGGAGCGTAAAGGGAACTGAGCAGTTTGGTTTTCAAATAAAAAGTTTAACTGTTTTGAAACAATTTTAAAACTTTTGAACACTTGTAAAATATCAGTGTTGGACAGTTTGTGCTGAAATCATTTTCAGAAAGTCATCCATATGGAAAACAGACTAAAAATGTTAAAAGGTAAGAAATTTGGACAGGTTTGAAATGTGGGCAGAGCTTGAAGAGGGGGCTAGGGGAATTGGACGTTGAGAAGTCAGAGATGGGCAGTGGAATTACTTCACAGGGTGAGGAGCAAATGCTGTGAACCAGCCCGTACTATGCCAGCACGATGATATCTCCATGTATCTCAACTTTCTCTCTGCAGCTAGTTATGATTCCATCTAGTGGAGCATTCCCCCATCCCCACCACCCACCCCCCGACTCCCAGTCATTTCCATTTTCCTTGGGTTTCCTGATGCTCTGTCCCTTGTACCTCACCTCTGGCGTTTAGCCTTTTGTCTATACATGGATCAACAACAGAATGAGGTTCGGAGAAGAGTGGTCCTGATGGAACCCAAGCTGGTTATTGATGGAACCCAGCAGGTTATTGTCGATGTAAGTGCTTCTTGATAGCACTGCCAGTTTTGCCTTCCATCATGTTATTGATGATCGAGAGTAGATTGATAGGATAGCAATTGGGAAATTGAATTAGACATTTTCGTTTATAGATCACACATGGGCAATTTTCCACATAGGGCTATAGAAATGCACAGCATGGAATCAGACCTTTTGGTCCAACTCATCCATGCCGACCAGATATCCTACATTAATTCTCATATCCTCTAAACCCTTCCTATTCATAAACCCATCCAGGTGCCTTTTAAATGTTTAATTGTACTAGCCTCCATCACTTCCTCTGGCAACCCTTCCATCTACGCACCACCCTCTCTATGAAAACATTGCCCCTAAGGTTCCTTTTATACCTGTTGCCTTTCTCCCTAACTCTATGTCCTCTAATTCTGGACTCCAGTACCCCAAGGACATTTTCCCTATTCATGCCTCTCATGATTTTATAAACCTCTAAAGGTCACCTCAGCCTATGACACTCCAGGGAAAACAGCTCCAGCATATTCAGCCTTTCCCTATAGCTCAAATGCCCCAAACCTGGCAAGGTCCTTGTAAATCTTTTCTGAACCCTTTCAAGTTTCACAAAATTCTTCCAGTAGGATGGAGACCAGAATTGCACACAATATTCCAAAAGTGTCCTAACCAATGTCCTGTACTGTTGCAATATAACCTCCCAACTGCTATACTCAATGCTCTGACCAATAAAGGAGAGCATTCCAAACGTCGTCTTCACTATCCTATCTACTTGCGACTCCACTTTTAAGGAAGTATGAACCAAGGTCTCGTTGTTCAGTAACACTCCCCAGGACCTTACCGTTAAGTGTATATGTTATGCTCTGATTTGCCTTTCCAAAATGCAGCACCGCACATATTTCTAAATGAAACTCCATCTGCCACTCCTCGGCCCATCAGCGCATGTGATCAAGATCCCATTGTACTCTGAGGTAACCTTTGCTGTTCACTACACCTTCCAATTTTGGTGACGTCTGCAAACCTACTAACTATACCTCCTACATTCGTATCCAAATCATTTATATAAATGATGACAAGCAGTGGACTCAGCACCCATCAGTGGCGCACCACTGGTCACAGGCCTCCAGTCTGAAAGGCAACCCTCCACCACCACCCTCTGTCTTCTACCTTCAAATGAGTTCTGTATTCCATGAGATCTATCCCTGCTAACAGATCTACCATGAGGAAACTTGTGGAACGCCTTACTGAAGTCCATATTGATCATGTCTATTGCTCTGCCCTCATCAATCCTCTTCATTACTTCTTCAAAAAACTCAATCAAATTCCTGAGACATGATTTCCCACGCATAAAACCGTGTTGACTATCACTATTCAGTCCTTGCCTTTCCAGATACATGTACACCCTGTCCATCAGGAATCCCTCCAACAACTTGCCCACCACTGACGACAGGCTCACCGGTCATTCCTGGCTTTTCCTTACCATCTTTCTTAAATAGTGGCACCACATTAAATAGTGGCAACCTCCAGTCTTTTGGCATCTCACCTGTGACTATCAATGATCCAAATATTTCAGCAAGGGGCCCAGCAATTACTTCCCTAGCTTCCCACAGAGTTCAAGGGTACAACAGATCAGGTCCTGGGGACTAACCTACCTTTATACATTTTTAAGACATCCAGTACTCGGATTTTATGGAGTCAGGTTTTCAATGACGTGTTCTGTTTCACAGTACCTCATGCATGTGAGTAAAGTCTTCTCATCCATCTCCATGTCAGGCGGTGACTCACCTTCCCACCCTTTTGAACCTTATACCCCCTTTCAGGATTTTCTTAAAGTTAGCATGCAGATTCCGTTGGCAGTTAGGAAGGCCAACACAATGTTCCCATTCATTTCAAGAGGGTTAGAATACAAAAGCAGAGATACCCTGTTGAGGCTATATAAAGGCTCCAGTCAGATGCATTTTCAATATTGTGAACAGTTTTGGGCCCCATATCTAATTGCTATAGGAAAGATATTGTTAAACTTGAAAGGGTTCAGAAAAGATTTACAGGATGTTGGAGGATTTGAGCTGTAGGGAAAGCCAAATTAGGCTGGGGCTATTTTCCCTGGTGCATCGGAGGCTGAGGGGTGAACTTATTGAGGTTTATAAGATCATGAGTAACACTCTTAGGGCTAATAGTCAAGGGTAGCGGAATCCAAAACTAGAGGGCACAGCTTTAGGGTGAGAGGGGAAAGATTTAAAAGGGACTGAAGGGACGGAAGCTGGTGAGTGTATGGATTGAGAACCAGAGGAAGTGGCCGAGGCTGGTACAATTACAACATTTAAAAGGCAGTTGGATGTGTATATGAATAGGAAGAATTTAGAGGATATGAGCCAACTGGGACTGGATTAACTTAGGATATCTGGTCGGCATGGATGAGATGGACCAAAGGGTCTGTTTCTGTGCTGTGTATTTCTATCACTATGTGCTGGCATTGGAGGTGGTCCAGTGGACATTTACAAGAATGATCCTGGGAATGAAGAGTCATCTGAGGCGCGGTTGAGGAGTCTAGGTCTATACTTGATGGTGCTTAGAATGATGAGGGGAGACCTCATTGAAACGTACAGAATACTGAGAGGCCTGGGTAGAATGGATGTGGAGAAGATGTTTCTACTAGTAGCAGAGAGTAGGCACAGCCTCAGAGACAAATGATGACTCTTCAGAACTGAGATGAAGAGGAATTTCTATGGCGCTCATTGGTGCAGAGGAGTGAGGAGGCCATGTCATTGAGTGTATTTAAGATCAAGATAGATACCATTTGCCAACCACTCATACAGGGTCAATGTTGGGTTTCCTCTTAAATTGGCACTCTTACAAACTATCCTCATGAGTGTAAGTTGGAAAGCTCAACAAAATGCGCTTTTTATCAGCAATACTTAATTTCTGGGTCACTAAACACTATTGATTATTTTTCTTGATAGGATTATCTTTTCACAACCTATATTCCACTGAATTTTAAATAAATCCCAAACCGGAGATTTTGCAGCGGTATGGAAACACCTGAAATGCACAATATTGGCAATGGCTGGATCGCTGGACTTGCTTTGCTTCAGCACGATGAGATTAGATTTTTTTTTAGATTTTTTTTTAGATTAGATTACTTACAGTGTGGAAACAGGCCCTTCGGCCCAACAAGTCCACACCGACCCGCCGAAGCGCAACCCACCCATACCCCTATTACCTAACACTACGGACAATTTAGCATGGCCAATTCACCTGACCTGCACATCTTTGGACTGTGGGAGGAAACCGGAGCACCCGGAGAAAACCCACGCAGACACGGGGAGAATGTGCAAACTCCACACAGTCAGTTGCCTGAGTCGGGAATTGAACCCAGGTCTCTGGCGCTGTGAGGCAGCAGTGCTAACCACTGTGCTACCGTGCCGCCCCAAACTTGAATGACTTGAATGCTTCTCAACCAGTCTCCAATCTCATCCACTTTACCTGTTGCTGTCCAATAGTCAAGTAATGACTGATGATTGCTCTTCTGTCTGCCGAGTCTGATTCTTCCTGGAACAGGTGGAGAGCACTGAAGAGAAAAAAATAATCACTTTAAGACTCCTGCCTTTGCTTGCATCCTCTCAGAACTGAAAGACCTGTGGATGCTTCAGATCAGAAACTAAGACAGAGGTTGCTGGAAAAGCTCAGCAGGTCTGGCAGCATCTGTGAAGATAAATTAAAGTTAACGTTTCAAGACCCTCTGAGGAAGTGTCACCGGACCCAAAATGTTAACTCCAATATCTCTTTACAGAAGCTATCAGAGCTATTGAAGTTTTCCAGCAACTCCTGTTTTAATTTTGTTATAGAGTTAACTTGGTCTGTCACCCATGGGCTATCTGAGCTTCCATTGCCCAAGTTGCCCTGACAGAGATAACTGAGGACTCGTGGTACTTGGATGTGTACTCTAATGGATTTATCAATCTAAGAGAAGGCATAAATCTTGGAACAAAGGAGTAAAGTTGCTGCAGCCAGATTCCCTGAATTATTAGTCAACCAAATCAGTTTGAGTAATTGAAATCTTACCAGAGGTTACACACAGTGTGTTACTTCCCTTTCCCTGGGAGGGTAGTTGAGGCAGGCAACCTCACAACCTTCAAAAAGTACTTGAATGAGCACTTGAAATGTCATAAATAGCTAGCATTTGGAAGTGTAGATTTAGTGTAGCTTCCATGGTATAGACCTGATGGAGCAAGTTGTAGGGTTTTGGTTTGCACTCAGTAATTTGCTGATTTTAAGTGGTTCAAATTATCCCCAATCCCTGGTTCTAGTCCCTGAATTTATTTAGTGGATGTGAATCAAAGAAATCATTAGACAAGGGTTTCAGGGCAAAAGAATCGCTATTTATTTACAGTACAAATGGTAAGTATAATACAAGAAAATGCAATCAACAAGGACACAATCAATGATACAGAGCACAGTAATACTATTAAATACAATATGAGATAGATTAAACACTATTAGACCCTGAAGACAACAGTTTTAAATTACAGAATTTTAATCAGGCTTCCTACCTTTGGGGTCTCAGTGCACTGGGGTCCCACCCACCTTCCACTCCCTGCTAGCTAGGTCAGAACTTTGGAGTCTCTGGAGTTTCAGCTCATCACTGAGAAGTGCGGATGCTGAGTTCTTGCCTTCAGTTCTGTTGGATCACAACAAGCCGTGTCTGGGAGCTTTTGTTCAGATAGCGTTCGTGCTGAAGCTTCTTCGGCCTCTCGATTCAGCTTCTCCTGGATTAGGCCCCGGAAGCTGCCTGTTGGGATTGGAAGCTTGTAGGGAAGCTGTTGGTGCAGAAACTTGCTCTTGATAAAGGCTCTCCCCTCAGGTCAGATCGGGGCTGGCAGTTATACCTGATATTCTCTTCTGAAGTTAATTGGCTTTACGATCATGAAGAGTGTGTGTGAGAATGGGTTGCGATTGAAGCTGAATGCCCAGTATCTCTGTTTATGGACTTTGATTGAAATTGGTATCTCTGTCAGCCCAAAGGTGTCTGTGCTGGGTGCCCGAGGTGTAAAAGCTGTCTCGGGCAAGAGCTTTCTTAGTGTTGGTTGATTGTTCTTTTCGATTGGAGGTGTAGATTGGAATTCCAGGCAGAAATCTCCATTCTGCTGGCTGTGTTGTGTTTTTGCTGCACCCTCATCAGTCCAGGGTTTTGCCCAGTATTTCAGATACAGAGGAACCTCGATTATCCAAATATCAACTGCCTGAATATCAGATTATCCACAGGAGATCTTGAGGTCCAGATAGAAACATGACATCAAAGACGTGTTCCCAATACTTGCTCACGTCTTTTGTATGTGGTGATTGTAAGTGAACCCGGCCTACTGAAATGTTGCCGAGAACAGTCCTGGACTGATGGGAGTCACGATTAGAGTAGTGCTGGAAAAGCACAGCAGGTCAGGCAGCATCCGAGGACCAGGAAAATCGATGTTTCGGGCAAAAACCCTTCATCAGGATTTCTGCGGATGGGGGAGAGCTGTTTTGGACAGGGTTGGGGGGGGCGGGCAGGGGGCGTGTTGGATGGGGTTTCGGGGTGGGCAGGTGTGGGGTGATGTTGGATAGGGTTTGGGGCGGGCAGGGGTGATGTTGAATGGGGTTGGGGTGGGCGGCGCCAATGGGGGGCAGTATTGGATGGGGTTGGGGATGGATGGCAGGTGGGCAGGGGGCAGTGTTGGACAATGTTGGGTTAGGCGGGGGCGGTTGGACGGGGTTGGGGGAGGGCGGGGAGGGCAATCAATTAACCGAATAATCAATTATCTGAATGAAATAGTGCCCGCCCATCTCGTTTGGGTATTAGAGGTTCCTCTGTATTGGAAAGGTCAGTGTCTTGGCCAGTGATTTAAATATTGAGGGTTTTTGCTTGATCTTACAAAGGGCCTCTCTGTACTGTATGACAAGATGATTAATAGGTAATATTGGCCTAAAGCTGTTCTCAGCTGTCGATCTCTGGCTCCATTTCCCCGCGGTTTACTCTCAATCCAAGCTCAGTACTGACTATCTGCTTCAGGGGTTCAGATTTGGCTGATGATAATTATTGACTGGAACTCCCTTTGATCCTTTTGGAATTGTGCCTTAGGAGCTTCTATCTTCACTTGTGTGGCCAGTAACTTGGCGTCCATCTCTTGAGATCATGGAAATGTTCAGCAGGGAAGAGTGTCACCTGACCTGTCAAGCCTGAACCATCGTCTACTTTTGTTTCCAATATCCCCTTTTATAAACTCAGTTGTGCAAAACAGTGGTCTTCACTGCCTTGTTAACCTGCCCAGATCTGACCTGCCCTAAGATTTATGACGATGCAGCCCTAAGTGCCTCTGCTCTTGCATCACTCCGCGCACCCCCAAATCGATTGTTTGACGCCTCACTCAAAAAGCAGTATTTCTGACCATGCAGCAATCCTTCACTATTGAACTGGATTATTTGCTGGTTTGTATACTACAGTCTCTGTAGTAGAATTTGAGCCTGTAATCTTCTGACTTGGAGACGTAGATGTTATTGTTGTGCTGCAGCATGCAACATTTAATCAGAAACTGCCCAGTAGTTATCTGTACCTTATGTATTTGTATCTGTAGTTATCTTATGGTAGTGATTTATTTGAGTTGTTAATGATTAAATGTAAAATATTGATAAGCCTGCCTAAGTTTTCTCTTGTCGATCAGCTCATGGAGAATTTGGAAAGCTTCCAAAGTCTTATTGAAAGACAAATTGTAAAGATGATTCTAGATAGGAGCGAGATTAACAGGGTAGTTGTTATGGAGGACTTTAACTTTCCACATATTGACTATAGTTCAAGTACTTTAGATGGGTCAGTTTTTGTCCAATGTGTGTCGGAGGGTTTCCTGACACAGTATGTAGACAAGCCAACAAGGGGTGAGTCCACATTTGATTCGGTACTGGGCAATGAACCTGGCCAGGTGTTAGATTTGGAGGCAGGTGAGCACATTGGTGATAGTGACCACAGGGAGAAAGTGAGGACTGCAGATGCTGGAGATCAGAGTCGAGAACGTAGTGCTGGAAAGGCACAGCCGATCAGGCAGCATTCAAGGAATAGGAGAATAGACGTTTCAGGCATAAGCCCTTCATTAGGAAGGTTCCTGATGACTGACGTATGTCCGAAACATCAATTCTCCTAGTCCTCGAATGCTGTCTGACCTCCTGTGCTTTTCCAGCACCACGCTCACGACTCTGATAGTGACCACTTTACTGTAGCGATGGTAAGGTGTAGGTATATACCACAGGGCAAGAGTTATAGCTGGGCGAAAGGCAATTATGATGCAATTAGGCAAGATTTAGGATGCATAGGATGGGGAAGAAAGCTGCAGAGATAGACACAACTGAAAACAGCTCTTGCTTATCCTTGATAAGTAAGTACCTGTCAGGCAGGGAGAAAGTGATCCAGTGGGAGAGCTGTGATTTAATAAGGAAATGGAATCTCTTGTCAAGAGGAAGCAGAAGGCTCAGTTAGGGCAGTTGAGGGTTACAAGCTAGCCAGGAAAGACCTAAAGAGAGAACAAAGAAGAGCCAGG
This sequence comes from Hemiscyllium ocellatum, assembly GCF_020745735.1. NCBI lineage: Eukaryota > Metazoa > Chordata > Chondrichthyes > Orectolobiformes > Hemiscylliidae > Hemiscyllium > Hemiscyllium ocellatum. The sequence continues at coordinate 51,709,043 of NC_083423.1, forward strand.
AGGAAACATGAGAGGTCTTTGGCAGATAGGATCAAGGGAAACTCTAAAGCTTTCTGTAGGTATATTAGGAATAAAAAGAATGACGAGAGTAAGATTAGGGCCAATCAAGGACAGGAGTGCGAAGTTGTGCGTGGAGTACAGGGAGATAGGAGAAGCACTAAATGAATATTTTTGATCGGCATTCACACAGAAAAAGACAATGTTGTTGAGGAGAATACTGAGATAAAGCTATTAGATTAGATGGAATTGAGATTCACAAGGCAAAGGTGTTAGCAATTCTGGGAAGTGTGAAAATATATAGGTCCCCTGGGCTGGATGGGATTTATCCTAGGATTCTCTGGGAAGCCAGGGATGAGATTGAAGAGCCTTCGGTTTTAGGCTATATGTTATCACTGTCTACAGGAATAGTTCCAGAAGACTGGAGGATAGCAAATGTTATCCCCTTGTTCCAGAAAAGGAGTAGAGACAACCCTGGTAATAATCGAACTGTGAGCCTCACTTTGGTTATGGGTAAAGTCTTGGCTTTTATCGATAGAGGGATTACGTTTCAGAGCCACAAAGTCATGTTGTAGCTGGACAAAACTTGGATGCGGCCGCACTTGGAGTATTGTGTACAGGTCTGGTCACCGCATTATAGGAAGGATACGGAAGTTTGGAAAGGGTTCAGAGGCGATTTACTAGGATGTTGCCTCGTAAGGAGAAAAACTCTTATGAGGAAAGGCTGAAGGAATTGAGGTTGTTTTCATTAGAGGGAAGAAGGTTGAGAGGTGACTTAAATGAGACATATAAGATAATCAGAGGGTTAGATAGGGTGAGCAGTGAGAACCGTTTTTCTTGAATGGTCAAGGCTAGCACAAGGGGACATAGCTTTAAATTGAGGGGTGATAGATACAGGACAAATGTCAGAGATAGTTGCTTTACTCAGAGTAGTGGGGCATGGAACTCACTGCCTGCAACAATAGTAGACTCACCAACTTTAAGGGCATTTAAATGGTCATTGGATAAACATATGGATTAAAATGGAATAGTGTAGGTTAGATAGGCTTCAGATTGGTTCCATATGTCGGTGCAACATTGAGAGCTGAAGGGCATGTATTGGGCTGTAAAGTTCTATGTTCTCTGTTCTAGATGTCTGCAAACAATCTGATTGCAAATAGGAAAGATGTAGTAATATTGTTCATCTAGTTATTGTGGAATTATTAATTTAATCTTTATTCAGTAATCCTCAAATACTGGATACACAAAACACCACTTTCTCAATTTTAAATACTTCTAATTAGGTAGATCCAGCATTCAATGGCTGACCCACTTGCTTCAGTAAAGCTGTATCTTACAAAGTCATGAAACCTGTGAAAAGGCTTCTACCACTTTGGCATTCAAAGTTACACTGGTGGGGAAAATAGGCAGTTTTGATTTTTTTTCAGCCGAAAAGTACATAGATAACCAAATGAAGTCCCTGTGAAGGATCCATTGGTAGATCATGGTGAATGGTCTGCTAGCGAGTCACTGTTCAACTCTTGTTTACACGTACTAGTGGAATAAAGGAACATTTGTGGTAATTGTTGCCTGTGTTTTGTCGAGGTGAAATTCCTTCCATACACCAATAGGTCAAAAGATGAAAGCAAGAGAGAAACTTCAAAAAATGAAATCATGGAAGATGCACAGAGCAAACTAAGTACTGTGGAAAATTTAGTGAAGGGGTTGGACATCACTTGGAAAAATGTGGCTTGCTTTGGTGAGTGTTTGTGTTATAGGAATTCTATAAGGGATACAAAGTGGCTGGTGTGTTAAGGTCATTGGGGTTACTTTTGTCCTGTTTAAACCTGCTTTTATCAGTTTGCCAGCATTATTTCCAAGATGTTTATTCCATAGAAATACATGTTATTTCTATCCTTTAGTCATAATTGCCCAGGCAATAAAAGCCTTCAATTTGCTGCCTTAATCACTTGCTGCATCTGCATACTAATAAATGATATTCTACATTTTTATTCCTCTTGCTAAAATGAACAATTCATGTTTTCCCACACTATACTCTTGTCAGATGTTTTTCAATCTGTGCATGTCCTCCTTGTATCACCTTTACAACTTACTATCTTTGTGTCATCTGCAAATTTAGCTACCATGCCTTTGTTCTCCTCATCTAAGTCATTGTTGATATCAAATCTGAAGAGTTGAGATCCCAGCACAGACCCCAGTGGGACTCTACTCATCGCATCCCGCCAATCTGAAAAGGACCTACACCACAAGCTTTTACTTTCTATAAAGGCCTTTGATGTGGTATCATTAAATGCCTTCTTGAAATCCTGGTGCATCTACAAGCTGCTTATTGAAAATTGTCGACATTTGAAAGGATTTAAGTCAATTCTTTGAGTTCCATTGAGGTGTTTCAAGGAGATCAAGGCAAGAGTATTTGTGTGACATAGAAATTCTGCCCCCCTAGCCCACTCTGACTGAGTGTGGGCAGAAATTCAGCCTGCAGCTGATTTCTATTCCCTCCTCCAAACACAGTTTCTAGTTCACATCGGAATGTGGCATGAGCCCCAACAGAACTTCACCTACTTCATAGACCTTTCCCTCCTAGGAGATGACCTCTAGAAGCCCTCGGGTTTCTTTCATTTAAGAAATGAACACGTGACATGTCTACTTGCAAGAGGTTCCTTGAATAATTGGAGCATTGAGAAAGATGTTAGAGCTGTAGGTTTGGTCCAGTGTTGCCTGAAAGACAATCCTGCCAGATGAGACCCACAATGTTAAGACAGCAACATTGAAATATGGCAATACTGAAGGAAGTTTGGACCCATGGTTTCAGCCATTTATTGGCCGTATTACAGCTATAATCTCCAAACTCTGTCAGAAAGGCAACTTATTAAGTTTGCACTTTGATTTTAGAGGAAGTAACAGGCCTGAAATATCTGTAATCTTATTGCAATGCAATAATCCAAAGCATTTTATTGATGATTGCTTTATCACTCCAATTTTTGTGCTGTTGATGATTTCCTTATTGGTAAGGAACAAAGTTTATGAGCAGTAGAAAGTGATAAAGTCATCCTGATACAGAAATTCAATTAGATAAAGAGGAATGATAGAAGTCTTGTGTGGAGTATACATAGAACAGCTGTGAATGTCCTCTCTTTGCTATCCATTGTATGTGTTTGTGTATGTAGACCACAGTTTATTTTTCTGATGCGTTTTCATGGTGACTGGAGAGGAACCAGGTATAATTCCTCCCACATAAAGAAATAGTCAGCAAACTATTCTGAAACTCAGCAGTCTACTGTTTGGGCACAGAAAATATGGAAACGTGATTCAACGTGGAAAAAGTACTCCAGCGAGAAATCGCTGAATTACTTAAACTAAATAAACCACTACAACAAGCATTTAGTTTTTAACTTTGTAAACCACCTGACAGATTAATTAATTGCAACTTCATACCAAGCTACATAATGAGATATTAAGAGAGAGAGAGAGAGATTGTGGGGATGTTTGCAATCAAGTGGGCTAAAAGGAGTCATGAAATAGCTTTAGCAAGCAGAATTAAGGAGAATCCCAAAGCATTTTATTCTTATATAAGAAGCAAGTGAGTAACTAGAGAAAGGATTGGTCCACTAAAGGATAAGAAAGGAAGGCTGTGTGTCAAACCTGAGCGAATGGGTGAGATTCTGAATGATTACTTTGCATCAGTATTCACTGAGGAGAGGAACATGTTGAGATTAGAGATAAAAGTTTGATTAGTCTGGATCACGTTGACATAATAGGGAAGATGTGTTGGGTAGGCTAGAGGTTATTAAGGTGGACAAATCCTCAGGACTGGATGGGATCTATCCCAGGTTGCTGAGGGAGGTGAGAGAGGAAGTAGCTGGGACCCTGACAGATATCTTTGTGGCATCCTCAACACAGGTGAGGTGCCGGAGGACTGGAGGGTTGCTCATGTTGTCCCCCTGTACAAGAAGGGTAGTAGGGATACTCCGGGTAACTACACACCAGTGAGCCTGACATCAGTGGTGGGAAAGTTGTTGGAGAAGGTACTGAGGGATAGGATCTATTTATATTTAGAAAAGAATGGGCTTATCAGTGATAAGCAACATGGTTTTGTGCAGGGGAGATCATGCCTTACCAACTTAATAGAGTTCTTCGAGGAAGTGACCAAGTTGATAGATGAAGGAAGGGCTGTTGATGTCATATACATGGACTTTAGTATGGCATTTGATAAGGTTCCCCATGGTAAACAAATGGAGAAAGCGAAGTACATGGTGTGCAGGGTGTTAGTTAGGTGGATAAAGAACTGGTTAAGCAACAGGAGACAGAGAGTAATAGTTGAAGGGAGTTTCTTGAAATGGAGAAAGGTGACCAGTGGTGTTCCACAGGGGTCAGTGCTGGGGCCACTGTTGTTTGTAATATACATAAATGATCTAGAAGAGGGCACTGTTGGTCTGATCAGCAAGTTTGCAGATGACACGAAGATTGGTGGAGTAGCAGAAAGCATAAGGGACTGTCAGAGAATACAAGAGGATATAGATAGACTGGAGAGTTGGGCGGAAAAGTGGCAGATGGTTTTCAAGATTACAGAGGAGGAATTGCTGGATGTCTTGAAACGGGTAAAGGTGGATAAATCCCCAGGACCTGATCAGGTGTACCCGAGAACTCTGTGGGAATCCTGAGGGACAGGATGTATATGTGTTTGGAAAGGCAAGGACTGATTAGGGATAGTCAACATGGTTTTGTGCATGGGAAATCATGTCTTACAACTTGGTGGAGTTTTTGGAAGAAATAACAAAGAGGATTGATGAAGGCAGAGCGGTAGATGTGATCTATATGGGCTTCAGTAAGGCGTTTGACAAGGTTCTCCATGGGAGACTGATTAGCAAGGTTAGATCTCATAGAATACAGGGAGAACTAGCCATTTGGATGCAGAACTGGCTCAAAGGTAGAAGACAGAGGGTGGTGGGAGAGGGTTGTTTTTCAGACTGGAGGCCTGTGACCAGTGGAGTGCCATCAGGATCGGTGCTGGATCCTCTACTTTTTGTCATTTACATAAATGATTTGGATGCGAGTATAAGAGCTACAGTTACTAAGTTTGCAGATAACACCAAAATTGGAGGTGTAGTGGACAGTGAAGAAGGTTACCTCAGATTACAACAGGATCTTGACCAGATGGGCCAATGGGCTGAGAAGTGGCAGATGGAGTTTAATTCAGATAAATGCGAGGTGCTGCATTTTGGGAAAGCAAATCTTAGCAGGACTTATACACTTAATGGTAAGGTCATGGGGAGTGTTGCTGAACAAAGAGACCTTGGAGTGCAGGTTCATAGCTCCTTGAAAGTGGAGTCGCAGAAGAAGGCGCTTGGTATGCTTTCCTTTTTTGGTCAGAGTGTTGAGTACAGGAGTTGGGAGGTCATGTTGCAGCTGTACAGGACATTGGTTAGGCCACTGTTGGAATATTGTGTACAATTCTGGTCCCCTTCCTATCAGTTAGATGTTGTGAAACTTGCAAGGGTTCAGAAAAGATCTGCAAGGATGTTGCCAGGGTTGGAGGATTTGAGCTGTAGGGAGATGCTGAACAGGCTGGGGCTGTTTTCCCTGGAGCGTTGGAGGCTGAGGGGTGACCTTATTGAAGTTTACAAAATTATGAGGGGCATGGATAGGGTAAATAGGCAAAGTCTTTTCTCTGGGATCAGGGAGTCCAGAACTAGAGGACATAGGTTTAGGGTGAGAGGGGAAAGATTTAAAAAAGACCTAAGGGGCAACGTTTTCATGCAGAGGGTGGTATATGTATGGAATGAGCTGCCAGAGGAAGTGGTGGAGGCTGGTACAATTGCAACATTTAAGAGGCATTTGGATGTGTATATGAATTGGGGAAGAGTTTGGAGGGATATGGGCTGAAGGATCTGTTTCCATGCTGTACATCTCTATGACTCTAAATGTGAGGTGATGCATTTAGGCAAGTCTAATTCTAGAGCGAATTATACAATGAACGGAAGAGCCTTTGGAAACGTTGCTGGGCAGAGAGATCTGGGAGTGCAGGTCCATTGTACCCTGAAGGTTGCTGCACAGGTAGATAGAGTGGTCAAGAAGGCATATGGTATGCTTGCCTTCATTGGACGGGGTATTGAGTATAAGAGCTGGCAAGTCACGTTAACATTGTATAAGACATTGGATCGGCCGCATTTAGAATACTGTGTACAGTTCTGGTTGCCACATTACCAAAAGGATGTGGACGCATTGGAGAGGGTGCAGAGAAGGTTTACGAGAATGTTGCCTGGTATGGAAGGTGCTAGTTATGAAGAGCGGGTGAGTAGGTTAAGTTTATTTTCATTAGAAAAAAGGAGATTAGGGGGGACCTGATTGAGGTTTAAAAGATCATGAAGGGTATAGACAGGGTGGATAGAGACAAGCTTTTTCCCAGGGTGAGGGATTCAATAACGAAGTCACTCTTTCAAGGTGAGAGGTGGAAAGTTTAAGGTGGATACACGCGGCAAGTACTTCACGCAGAGGATGGTGGGTTTTTGGAATGTGTTGCCAGCAGAGGTTGTAGAGACAGGCACGGTGGATTCATTTAAATGCATCTGGACCGATGCATGAGTAGGTGGAGGGGTAAGCAGAGGGATACAGATGCTTAGGAATTGGGCGACAGGTTTAGACAGTTGATTTTGATCGGCTCAGGCTTGGAGGGCCGAAGGGCCTGTCCCTGGGCTGTAAACTTTCTTTGTTCTTTGTCTCTCTGTAGCTTCTTAGGGAGAGCTGTTGCCTTAGCACACAGTGATGCATTCAATTCAGATGCTTTCCAAGATGCATTTATAAAAGTTGGTAAGAGTCATTGTGGACGTGCTGGATTTCCTTGGCCTCCTGAGGAAGTAGAGACATTGTAGTGCTTTGTTGACCTTCACCCCCAGGCATTTGACACACACTACCATCTCCACCTCAGCACAGTTGTTGCAGACAGAGATGGGTCCTCCACGCCACTTCTTGAAGTCAACGACCTTCATTTTGCTGATATTGATAGAGAGATTGTTGCCTTTACACCATTGCTACTAAACACTCAATCTCTTTCCTGTGTTCTGTCTCATCATTGTTTGAGATCTGACCTACAACAGTGGTGTCGTCAGTAAATCTGTAAATGAAGTTGGGGTGGAATTTGGCCACACAGTCCTGAGTGTATAACAAGTACCATAGGAGCTGAGTAGACAGCCTTAGAGGGCACCAGTTTTGAAGATTATAGTAGAGGAATTGTTGTCACCTATTCTTACTGATTGCAGTATATGGATCAGGAAGTCAAGGATTCAGTTACAGAGGAGAATGCCAAGACCTAGGTCTTGGAGTTTAAAGATATGTTTGTTTGGAATTATGGTGTTGAAGGCGAAAATTTAGTCAGTAAGTAGAAGCCTGAAGTAGGTATTCTTGTTATCCAGATGTTCCTGGGATGAGTACAGTGCCAGGCAGATGACGTCTGCTGTGGACCCATTGCACCCACAGGCAAATTGCAAAAGATCAAGGCAATTTGATAGGCTGGAGTTGTTGTGCGCAGTGATTAGCCTCTCAAAGTACTCCAGAATGATGGAAGTCTGAGCCACTGGCCTGTATTGATTGAGGCATGCTTCATAGAGTCATATGTATAGAGTTATAGAGATGTACAGTTTGGAAACAGACCCTTCGGTCCAACTCATCCATGCCGACCAGATATTCCAACTGAAACAATCCCATATCCCTCTAAACCCTATCTAATCATATACCCAATCAAATGCCTCTTAAATGTTGCAATTGTACCAGCCTCCACCACATCCTCTGGCAGCTCATTCCGCACACGCACCACCCTCAGCATGAAAATGTTGCCCCTTAGGTCCCTTTTATATCTTTTCCCTCTCACCCTAAACCTATGCCCTCTAGTTCTGGACTTCCCGATTCCAGGGAAAAAACTTTGCCTATTTATCCTATCCATGCCCCTCATGATTTTATAAACCTCTATAAGGTCACCCCTCAACCTCCGATGCTCCAGGGAAAATAGCCCCAGCCTGTTCAGCCTCTCCCTGTAGCTCAGATCCTCCAACCCTGGCAACATCCTTGTAAATCTTTTCTGGACCCTTTCAAGTTTCACAACATCTTCCTGATAGGAAGGAGACCAGAATAGCATGCAATATTCCAACAGTGGCCTAACCAATGTCCTGTCTAGTCACATCATGACCTCCCAACTCCTATACTCAATGCTCTAACCAATAAAAAGAAAGCATACTAAATGCCTTCTTCACTATCCTATCTTCCTGCGACTCTACTTTCAAGAAACTATGAACCTGCACTCCAAGGTTTCTTTGTTCACCAACACTCCCTAGGACCTTATATTAGTGTGTAAGTCCTGCTAAGATTTGCTTTCCCAAAATGCAGCACCTCGCATTTATCTGAATTAAACTCCATCTGCCGCTTCTCCTCCCATTGGCCCATCTGGTCAAGATCCTGTTGTAATATGAGGTAACCTTCTTCGCTGTCCATTACACCTCCAATTTTGGTGTCATCTGCAAACTTACTAACTGTACTCTTATGTTCGCATCCAAATCATTTATATAAATGGTGAAAAGCAGTGCACCCGGCACCAATCCTTGTGGCACTCCACTGGTCACAGGCCTCCAGTCTCCACCACCACCCTCTGTCTTCTACCTTTGAGCCAGTTCTGTATCCAAATGACTGTTCTCCCTGTATTCCACAAAATTATTGAGGATGAGGACCAGTTCACCTAAACAAATGTGAGTGTCAGTGGAAGGGTGCTGGTGGGGTCAACGTGTGAGGAGGAACCGGAGGGCTTGGAGGCCTTCATCATGGTGGATAGATGGGTATAGGGACTGAGGATGGTTGTGAATATGAGGCTTTGGGGGCTGGGCAAACAAGAGTCATGGAGGAGGTGGAGGGCATGGGTGGTGTCTCGAACATCGGTGGGGAGGTCCTGGACCAGGGGATATGACGGTGTCAAGGTATGTGGAGATGTGTTTAGTGGGCCAGGAGCAGACAGAGATGATAGGTCATCTGGGGCAGTCAGGTTTGTGAATTTTGGATAGGAGGTAGAACTGGGCAGTGCGGGGTTCTGGGACTATGAGGTTGGAGGCTATGGATGGGAGATCCTCAGAAGTGATGATGTTGTGGATAGTCTGGGAGATGATGATTTGGTGATGGGAGATGAGGTCATGGTCAAGAGGGCAGTAGGCGGAGGTGTCTGTGAGTTGGTCAGTGCGCTAAACTACCACTGTGCCCCCATCTTGTCCGCTGGCTTGGCTGGGCTCCACCAGTACCCTTCCACTGACACTCTCATTCGTTTGGCTGAACTGGTCCCCACCCTCAGTAATTCCTCCTTCGATTCCTCCCGCTTCCTCCAGACCAAAGGGGTAGCCATGAGCCCCAGCTATGCCTGTCTCTTCGTTGGGTATATGGAACAGTCAATCCTCCACAGCTACACCGGCACCATTCCCCACTTTTTCCTCCGCTACATTGATAACTGTGTTGGCACCACCTCGTGCTCCCTGGAGGAGGTTGAACAATTCATCAAATTCACTTACATGTTCCACCCCAATCTTAAGTTCACCTGGCCATCTCAGACATCTCCCTCCCCTTCCTGGACCTCACCATCTCCGTCAACAGTGACCAACTCAACACAAACATCCAGTACAAACCCACCGACTCCCACAGCTACAATGGACTACACCTCCTTGCACTATACCTCTCATAAAAACACTATCCCAGACTCACAATTCCTCTGCCTTCGCTGCATCTGCTCCCAGGAGGATCAATTCCACCACAGAACACACCCATTGGCTTCCTTCTTCAAACAGCACAACTTCCTCTCCCACGTGGTCGTGCATCTCATTCACTTCCCACACCTCCACATTTGAACCCACCCCTCCCAACTCAACAAGAACAGAACCCCCCCTGGTCTCCACCTTCCACCCCAACATCCTCCGGGTACGTTGTATTATCCTCTGCCATTTCCGACACCTACAAACGGACCCTAGCACCAGGGATTTATTTCCTTCTCTACCCCTATCCACTTTCCGCAAAGACCATTCCCTCCATGATTCCCTTGTGAGGTCCACTCCCCCCACCAACCCACCCTCCACACCTTGCACCTTCCCCTGCCACTGCAAGAATTGCAAAACCTGCTCCCACATCTCCTCCCTCACCTCCATCCAAGGCCCTAAAGGAGTCTTTCACATCCATCAAAGATTTACCTGCACTTCCACACACGTCATCTACTGTGTCCATTGATTAGATTAGATTAGACTTACAGTGTGGAAACAGGCCCTTCGGCCCAACAAGTCCACACCGACCCGCCGAAGCGCAACCCACCCATACCCCTACATTTACCCCTTACCTAACACTACGGGCAATTTAGCTTGGCCAATTCACCTGACCCGCACATCTTTGTGACTGTGGAAGGAAACCGGAGCACCCGGAGGAAACCCACGCAGACACGGGGAGAACGTGCAAACTCCACACAGTCAGTCGCCTGAGTCGGGAATTGAACCCGGGTCTACAGGTGCTGTGAGGCAGCAGTGCTAACCACTGTGCCACCGTGCCGCCCATCATTGCTCCCGATGTGGTGTCCTCTACCTCGGGGAAACAGGATGCCTACTTGCAGAACACTTCAGAGAACATCTCTGAGACACATGCACAAAACAACCCCACTGCTCCATGGGTGAACGCTTCAACTCCCTCTCCCGATCCGCCGAGGACATGCAAGTCCTGTGCCTCCTCCACCACCAAACTGTTACAACCCGATGCCTGAAGGAAGAACGTCTCACCTCCCATCTTGGGACCCTCCAACCACAAGGAATTAATGTGGATTTCACTAGTTTCTTCATCTCCCCTCCCCCCACTTTATCCCAGTCCCAACCTTAGCTTGGCACTGCCCTCTTGAACTGTCCGACCTGTCCATCTTCCTTCCCACCTATCCACTCCCCCCTCCCCTCTGACCTATCACCTTTAGCCCCACCTTCATCCACCTATCGCATTCCCAGCTACCTTCCCCCAGCCCCGTCCCCTCCCATTTATCTCTCAGTCCTCTTGGGCTACCCCTTCATTCCTGATGAAGAACTTATGCTCGAAATGTCGATGCTCCTGCTCCGGATGCTGCCTGACCTGCTGTGCTTTTCCAGCACCACACTTGCTGACTTTTACTAGTGTTGGTTGATTGTTCTTTTCAGTTGGAGATGTAGATTGGAATTCCAAGCTGAACATTAGTTCCAGACAGAAATCTTCATTCTGCCGGCAATGTTGTGGATTTGCTGCAGTCGCATCAGTCCAGGGTTTTACCCAGTATGTCAGATATTGGAAAAGTTAGTCTCTTGGCCAGTGATTTAGATGATGGGGATTTTTGCTTGATTTTGCAAAGGGTCTCTCTGTACTGTATGACAAGATGATTAGTAGGTAATATTGGCCTGAAGCTGCTGTCATGTCAGTAGTGATCAATTTGGTCAAAATATTCTGTGCTGAGCAGATCCAACTGGCCTGGGTCAAGTTCCTGGTTTTGTGATTTACACATGAAAGAAGTGAAACAATCACTGTATTCTAACAGATGAAAGGCTTAACAGACAATCAATGTTTCAATGTATAATTTCAGTTACATCACACTGCAAATTTTTGCCATAAGTTCTGTGTTACGATTGAGCCCTCCACAATCACCTGATGAAGGAGCATCTGTTGGAGTATAACCTGGTGTTGTGTGATTTTTAACTTTGTACACCCCAGTCCAACACTGGCATCTCCAAGTCAAATTCCTAACAGCAATCTCTGCTGCAAGGTGTCTGAGAAACAAGAACCCTTTAAGCTGAAGATGTGATTGTACCATTCCGTGACTTTCAGTGCCATTGGGACCAGCAGTAGGTCTCAGTTATTTGTTGTATTATCCTTGAATGGCGTACTCGCCTCTTTGTTAGAAGACCTCCGATGGCATTGCTCAGAGCAGTGCGGGGATTGCTTTATTGAAATAATACGCAATTTAATGTCAAACGTTGGAAAACTCAACATCACTAACTCTCGTCAGTTACAGAGCTTTTAAGGATAATTTTACAGCAAATATTTTGGGATTTTTTTTCTCTGCTGCTTTGGGAAGTGAATTGTCAGTACTCCAGACATCACTTTCTCTAAGTATAAATGAGTCACATGGGTTGTGTTGGTTCATAGTTGAATGTTAATCCCTCATACTTCCTCAAACTGAAGTAATGCAGGTTAGTCTGCCAGATACACCAAGCTAAAATCAACAGCAGGGCATCATAATTTTTTTCTTTGATGTGCTGTTATTGGAGACATTTTCAGAATTCTGGGTGCAAGTCATTGATTCTATAAACACCCTCCATTGCAGTGAAACGCATTCTGGGTGATACAGTGCAAAAGACAGGCTAAACAAGCAGTTTACTCTCAGCTCAGAGACCATTACTATTTACACCAGGATTGCATCTGAAAGAATCTGAATTTGGGGAGAGACAAGTTATCTGTCCGACCTGCCAAAGCAACAAATGAGGGAGTTGGCTGGCTGAAGTTCTGTTTGGAAATCAAAACTGTGCAACAGGCACTGGAGCTGAAGAGGTGCAGAGAGAGAGAGAGAGAGAAACCCACACTGCTCCCTGACACAACAGTGAAGTTTGTCATTTCTACCATATACAACTGACACAGTAAAAACAAGATAGCGTTTCACCAGGATCGAAGGTGCCACATGGACAGCACAAACTACACAGTCGTACATGGCATAAAGTGCATAAGAAGTGCAAAACATGCAGGTTACAGTGCAATAGAAGGAGGATAAATAATAGACATTTTTCTAGCAGCAATTCAAAATTGTGCAAAGAATTTCAGATGGGAAAGAGTCCGATCAGACCGTGTTAAGAAGCCTGAGGGCTTGGTGGAAGAAACTGTTGCACAGTCTGGCCGTGAGAGACTGAATGCTCCGGTATCTTCAGCCAGATGGCAGGAGGGAGAAGAGTTTGAGTCAGGGGTGTGTGGGGTCTTCCACTATGCTCTTAGCCTTTTGGAAGCAGCTTGTGGTGTAAATAGAACATAGCTCTCCCCGGAATTATATCTGCGGAAGCAGGAGTGATTCCTCAGGCTCACAAACAGTAAATGGACAGCTGCAGCCCATCTCCAGGAATGTGACCCACCCCACACATGGACTAACAAACGTCTATCCCTTCCCACTTATCCCTTCACGACAAGAGTCCTGCACCGGGTCTGTACATCAGCTATTATAACCTTAGGATGTGGGTTCAGCCTCCAGCAAAACTTGAGGAGACAATGTTCAGGTTATCCCTGGTCACATAAGACATTGGACGTGGACAAAATGGTATCGAAGAATCTGACAGATATTTATCATAGAGTCATACAGCACAGAACCAGGCTCTCGTCCATGCTGACCAGCTTTCCCAAACTGAGCTCGTCCTATTTGCTGGTATCTGGCCTGCATTCTTCCAAACCTTTCCTTTTCATATACTTGTCCTAATGTCTTTTAAATGTTATAATAGTACTTACCTCTACAACTTCTTCTGGCAGCTCATATATAAATGCACCACCTTCTGTGTGAAAAAGTTGCGCCTCAGGTCCCTTTTAAATCTTTCCCCTCTCACCATTAACTTATGCCCTCTAGCTTTTGACTCCCTTACCTTGGGGAAAAGACCTTGGTTAATCACCTTATCTGCGTCACTCGTGATTTTGTAAACCTCTATAAGGTTACCTCACAGCCTCCTACGTTTCAGGGCAAAACAGTCCCAGCCTATTCAGCCTTTCCTTATAACTCAAATCCTCCAGTAGCAGTAACATCTTTGTCAATCTTTTCCGCACCCTTTCCAGTTTAATAACGTCCCTCCTACTGCAGGGTAACCAGAATGTACAGAGTACTACAAAAGTGGCCTCACCGATGTCTTGTATAGCAGCAACATAATGTCCCAACTCCTATACTCAATGTTCTGACCTGTAAAGGCAAGCATACCAACCTTCACCATCCTATCTCATACACATAGTCAACAAGACCTCCAGCGTATCCCCTCTACTTCTTGTACCTATGCCCTCGAACCACACCCCTCCGACCACAACAGGGACAGAACGCCATGGTCCTCACCTTCCACCCTGCCAAACTCCAGATACATCGCATCATCCTCTGCCGTTTCCACAGTCAGATCCCATCACCAGAGATATATTTCCCTCCCCACCCCTATGTGAGTTCCGCAGAGACCATTCCCTCCATGACTCCCTTGTTAGGTCCATGTCCCCCACAAACCCATCCTCCACTCCTGTCACCTTCTGTTGCCACCACAAGAGATGTGAAACCTGTGCCCACACCTCCCCTCTCACCTCCATCCAAGGCCCCAAAGGATCCTTCCACATCTGGCAGAGATTTTTTTGCATATCGAAACACCTCATCTATTATGTCCGTTGCTCTCTATGTGGTCTCCTCTACATTCGGGAGACCGATGCCAACTCACAGAATGTTTTAAAGAACATCGTTGGGACACACACACCAAACAACCCCATCACCCTGTGGCCGAATGCTTCAACTTCCCCTCCCACTCCAATGCCTGGAGGAAAAACGCTTCATCTTCAGCATTAGGACCCTCCAACTACACGGCATCAACATCGATTTCATCAATTTCCTCATCTCCCTCCCTCCACCTCATCCCAGCACCACCCTCTTGAACAGTCCAACCTGTCCATCTTCCTTCCCACCTATCCGCTGCTCTCTGACCTATGGCCATTAACCAGCACCTTCCAAGCAACCTTCCTCCCAACCCCACCCGTCCTCCTATTTATCTTTCCACCACCACCACCTACCTTCCCCCTCTACATTCCTGATGAAGAATTAATGCTTGAAACATTGACTCTCCGGCCCTCGGATGTTGCCTGACCTGCTGTGCTTTTCCACAGCCACACCTTTTGACTCTGACTCTCCAGCATCTGCAGTCCTCGCTTTCTCCCATCCCTCCATGGCATGACATCCTGCTGCCATCAGGAAGCCCCCAACTCTACCCTGGACCCCACAAACCCCTCAAGTCTCTGCTCCTGGACCTGACCCATCTTTCCCTGCCATGGATACAAACTCCTGCCCTGCTGACAGATCCAACCCCTCTACCCCAACACCAAACCTTCCACCTGTGTAGGCAATGACCCTTTGCCCCTTTCCTGCTACTGGGCCTGATGCCCCAGCTCTAAATCTGACCAATCCCCCTCTGAGGTGCTCACTGTCACTCTGCTCCCTCTGAGACCCAGAATTCCCCTTTCCAACACGTTCTGCACAGTGACCTTGCTGGACTTGCATCTAACCCCATTGCACTCCATGTCTGGCCTTGCTCCCTTGCTACCTTGTATCTTGGTACACTAACCAACTGGCACCTAAAGCACGTGTTACAATACTCACCTGGCACTTTACTCCTACCCACCTGGCATGCTACCATCCTGGCACTTACTTTATCTACTTAGGGTTTCAGAGCGCTGTCACAGTGACTGTCTGTGATACTGGACCTTCACATTTGAGAATGTGCTACTGACTGCTGTGTCAAAGGGGCTTACCCTCTATGCTATAAGGGACCTGTCAGGATGGAAGCACGCTCCTGCATTTCTGAGGGTGCTCTGGGTAATAGCTCCTGTCAGAAATTAGAGCAATTTCATTTTGTAGAGAAAGAGGGGGATGACAGTCTGTGTGAGGTTGGCCCTTCATGGAAATTCTGGCCCAATCTATCACAATGAAAGCTCTGTAGGCCAGCTACACCCAGTTCAGGATAATGGTGAACAATCAGATGACTTACAGGACAAAGAAGCTCCCTCAACATCTCAGTCGCCCAAGCACACTACCTCTACCAGTGCTGCTTGTGATGCTGTTCTGTTTGCTCATAATTATTGTGCTGATTTGAGCACTGCAATGTTTTTTACTGGCATGGTGTTCCACATGTGCAATCTGAACCTGTCGGGTGGGTCAGGAGACACAACTTTTAACCTCAGTTAAAATGTCTACTGTGAATGCTGCTCCATGTCTCAAATATACATCCAAGCCAAGTTATTCCAAGTTTAGTTGAAACACTGACATCTAACCCAAAACAGAGACATTACCCAGATATGTTCTACTAACTAAAAGTAGTCAAGATGTGGAGGAGCCAGTGTTGGACTGGGGTGGACAAACTTAAAAAATCACACAAAACCAGGTTATAGTCCAACAGGTTTATTTGGAAGCACTAGCTTTCAGAGCACTGCTCCTTCATCAGGTATGGTGAGGCAGATATCAAGTTATCTCAAGAATGTGACTTAAATGAAGTTCTGGGATTTACATATTAATGAACCGAAACCTGCAACCCATTCTAAAAGATAAAAGACTTAACAGCAATCTAGGTTTGTTCAATATATTGCTTTAATTGTGTGACACTGTGATCTTCTGCTATAAATTCTGTGTCTTATGATCCTGCCCCATTAGTTACCCGATGAAGGAGCAGTGCTCCAAAAGCTAGTGCTTCCAATTAAAGCTGATGGACTATAACCTGATGTTGTGTGATTTTTGAACAAAAAGCAGGACAAATCTACTTTGGTCAGGGACCAGTCTAACAGCAGAGTCCTTAGCAGACTGAAAGGACAGGTTGCCAATTGATCCAGTCCCAGAGTTTGATGGGTGAAATGGGTATGCTTTTTGATTTGATTTGACTTATTATTGTCACATGTATCTGGGTACAGTGAGAAGTTTTGTTTTGCCTGCAGTGCAAACAGATCATATCATACACAGTGCATTAGGGTCATAGAACAGAGCAAGGAATACAATGTTAGTGCTGCAGGGGTGCACCGAAAGTGAGTTCAGCATTGCATTTAAAACTTGAGAGGACCATTTAGAAAGCTGGTAACAGCGGGGAAAGAAGCTATTCTTGGATCTGTTGCTACGTGTGATTTGTATCTTCTACCTGACGGAAGAGGTTGGAAGAGATTGTAACCGAGGCAGAAGGGAATTTTGGTGATGTTGGATGCCTTCCTGAGGCAGACAAGCAAGAGGCTGTAAGAACACAGCAAGCCAAGCAGCAAGAAGTGTAGATGGAGTCAATGGTGGAAGGCTGGTTTGTGTGATGGACTGGGCTGCGCTCACAAATTTCTGTAGTTTTTTTTTTACGATCCTGGGCAAAGCAATTACCAAGCAGTGGTACATCCAGATAGAATGCCTTCTATGGTGTATCTACAAAAATTGGTATTTACATAAGTGCTGAATTTCCTTAGCCTCCTGAGGAAGTAGAGGTGTTGTTGTGCTTTCTCAACCACTGCATCAATGTGGGTGGACCAGGACAGACTGTTGGTGATCATCGCTCCGAGGAAATTGATGCTTTCGACCATTTCCATCCCAACTCCATTGATGGAGTTTTATTTGGAAGACAAGTTTACAGAATGTTCAAAGGGGGAAGCCAGCCAAAGAACAGTGGGAGAATCCAGCCTAGAGGTTAGAAAGACATGGATGAGCTTTTAGCAACAATTGGATAAAGTAAGAGTCAAGACAGATGAAACTAAGTTGAACAGTTCAAACATGCAATGGATTCATAATTAAATATATCAGGACTTAGACCAGTCTGGGAAGTTAATTCGGAACATGCAGTTTGTTTAACATGATACACAAAGGAACAGGGATATGTAAAACTGAGGTGGGAGAAGATGGTTTACATTGGCAATCTGCATCATAAATGTAGATATTGTTAATAATTGGGAACAATGCTCACCTTCATTCCCGGGCTGGTATTGTGACAAGGGAGGTTTTTTTACCTGTAATAGATTATGCACAGTTTTAAGGATGAAATTTGGAGAAGTTCTAGCTTGTCCAATTATCACCAAGGCTGAGAAGTGAAATCTGTTCCCAAAAATGAAAGAAAAATCTCGCAGTGACAGTGTTCTGACACCAGAGGGCAGAAAAATGCAAAGAAGCTTGCAAGTCAGTGTACTGGCTTGGGTAGAAGCTGCTGAAATATTCCTTCCAATCCGAATTTACAAAGAGAAAATAGAGAGAAAAAAAAATCTAAATGGGTCAATCGGATGTTGTTTAGACCGTTAGCTTAACACAAACACAGGAAGAACTTCTAAAAAGAAATCAGCTGCAACTCTCTGAATTTAATTTAACCTTAATAAGAGGTATTAGTCGGTAAATATTTGCTCTGCATGGACAATGACTTTGTGTAGGTAGCTGCAAGGCCACCTGGTTGTCTGGAGCTCAATGCACACAGTTGGTGTTTCAGGCTCAGTAACTCAATGTAACCAAGCTGTAATCAGTGTAATGCAAGTTTCTTTTCATATTGTACACACATGAAACGTCAGGCAGTACTGGCAATGCCTCCTCAGAAAATGCTGATAGCTCTCCTTCTAGACCCTCCTTGTAGGTTGTTAGTTTCCTTCACACATACAACATGATGAAGCACGTCTCCATGTATTCCTGATGACTCTTCCTGTAATATAGGAAACATTTCACATAGTGTCAAAAATGTATTCATTTAATCAACGATTGTGGCAGTCAAGGTTTAACTAAGGTGAGTTTGTCAATCAATAAGTTTTCCAAAGCACATTTATGACTCACAGTGATAGAGTAAAATGCTGTTTTAAGCATGCCTCTTGCTTCATCAATTTAGCTTTCGGTGTTTTTAACCAGGCAAGTTATGATACACCTCTGGAGCAGATGGGACTTCACCCAGAGGCTGGGATTGTGCTGTGTTGTGGTAGATTGTTCCTTGAAATAATCTCAGGAGCCTTGAGACCACAGGTCAGTGATTGTTTATCGAGTCAGTGATGGGAGAGTCCACATCATAATAGATTGCGAGGTCACAGTGCACCTCAACAAGGATTCATTAGATACTTAAACATTGTAAGTCACATGGACAGTACATTTCTCAAAGTCTGAAATGGTCTGTTTGAGACCAACACCTTGTTTTTCACACAGGTGGCAAGGCACCTGGTACCCCAGTCTCACCACTGCCTATCTTCCCCAGTGCCATCCCATCTCCTCTCTGAAGCCTGTTCTTCATTACTGTCCTTGATTAAACACCCATTGCTTTGCCTATCTTGCTGTGGTATGGGATCACCTTCATACTCCATTATCCAAATAGGGCTTCAGCATTACTACTGCTTCAGCCCCACCTCAATGAGTTTCGGGATAACATGATATTGAACTCTTCTTCCGTCGCCATCACATCCGTGCCCATTTCTTTGGGCAGGAGACCTCTTCCTGTCCCACAAGCCTCTACACACACCTCCAACACTCTCCCTCCACCTGGACCCTTCCCTCTGGCCTTTTACCTTCACTCGATTTGTCCACTGAGAACTAACGACATGACATCGACTATCTTATTTCCTCTGCACCACCTCCCCCAACCCTTTCAAAACTCTCTTCCTTTGAACGGACTGCTCTCCATGCTCTTAGATCCAACCCTGAATTTGTCATCAAGCCTACAGACAAGGTCATTGCTGTTGGAGTCTCCATTGCAGATGCTGAGTGCCAGTCTTCTGATACCACCTCCCATCTCCCCATTATCGACCATCACCAATCTCGTCTCATCTGGGGATCTCCCCATGACAGCCTCCCAGCTCACACTCCCCCAACCCCATGCAACCCCCTTCTACATTCTCTCCAAAATCCACAAACAGGACTGTACGGAGAGACCCATTGTCTCTGCCTGTTCCTGCCCCACAGAACTTATTTATTCCTGGATGTTTGGATTGCAGCCAGGGGGTGGTGGAAGCGGGAGGTAAACCCTTGGTTTAGTACAGAACTTTCAGCATCAGAGAGCAGAAAGTCGGGGGGAATAGTGAATAGATGACAGGAGGTGGGGTTGGAAGAGAGGATGGAGTCAGAGGGGAGGGGTATGGAGGAAGGCTCCAGAGGGATGTGGGTACCTCTTGAGTTGTTGCAGCTTGCATTCCTTAATGCCTGAGAGGATCAGAAAAAGCTTCTCAGACAGTCAAATGAGCCAGAGAGTGACAGGAGAAATGGGCTGGGAGAGACAGCTGAGAGAGAAAGAGATCTCTCTGTTGGAGAGAGATGTCAAGAGTGTACACATGGTGATTCTGGGCACTGAAAGCGGATCTCAGGCTGCAATTAGAACAGTTGTCTGAGGAGTGTTGTACATCTTTAGTTCTCATGGAGATATCTGTGATCCTGGATGGGTTCAAAATACAATACAGTCGGAATCCACCTGGGGTGATTCTGAGCTGGAGGCAGTTACTGAGGACTGAGGTGTGGCTGTGGAAGTGGGTTTTGGCAAAGACTTTGTCAAATGCTGCAGGAGGAAACAAAAAGTAATAGTGGTGAACAAGAGAGAGATTAAAACAGATATCCTGTTGGAGACTGGAGCAGAACTTCATCAAGGTAGGTGTACCTGGAAGAGATGTGGCAGTGAATTAATCACTGAAACAAAGAACGATGGATGCTGGATTCCTGAATCCAAAACAGCAATTGATGGAGAAACTCAGCGATTCTAGTAGCGTCTTTCTATAAAAATGACCCTGAGTTTCCCAGTTGCCTGCCAACTCCAACACAGCACCGTGTTCCCACACCAACATTTCTGTCTCAGGCCTGCTGCAGTGTTCCAGTGAGACTCAGGGCAAGCTCAAAGAACAACATCTGATTTTCAGGGACTCAATGTTGAGTTCAGTAACTTTAGATCCTGATTACATCCTTCCATGTTATTTATCTAACCCACATCTTGATTCTATCATGGCATGGGTTGCTTTCAGCATAGCCTATCCATTCTCACCCGCTCTCAGTCCTAGTATTACATTATATGAGTTACTTTCAGTACCCCATTTTCTCCTACTCTTAACCTTTGTCATCATTTCAGCATTTCTTCTGTCTTGGCATAATCTCTTGTCTGCCTATCCCTTTCACATCTCTCTCTCTCTCTCTCTCTGGACTCTCCTCATTGCTCACCTCTCTCCCAACAGCCCCCAGTACTGGCTTCACCATGAATACCAGATTCCTATCAGTTCTGATGAAGAGACACCAGATTTGAACCATTGAACTTTACATTCTCCCCATGGATGCTGCTTGACCTGCTGAGTTTCTGTTTTCATTTGACTCCATGTATCAGTTTATGAGCCCTCATTCATGCCTTTGTGACCTCCAGTCTCAACTACTACAATGCACATTGGGCTGAGGTCCTACATTTTGTCCTCCATCAACTAGAGGTCATCCAAAATATTGTTGCCCATATCATAACTCCCAGAAAATCCCATTCTTTTATCACCTCTGCATTTGTTAATCTACATTGATTTCTGGTCAAGAAATGTCTGACCCTTGTTTTTGAATCTTTCTACTGCCTCACCCACCCCAGTCTCTAATCACCTCTAGACCCACAACACTGTAAAATATTTACTCGTCTTTATTTCTCACCATTTGTATGCCCTTAATTTTAATTGCTCGGTTTTTGGAGGCTGTGCCTTTAGTTTCTTACTGAGAATATGTGTAGGGAAAGAGTAACGTTTTGAGTTTTGTGAAACAAGAGGTTCAGCTGAGTATGACTCAGATCAGAGAAGACCTTACAGTGTGCTGGAGGCAAAGGTAATAGGTTAACAAGGTGGAAAAGCATTCATTACATAGAGCAATTTAACAAAATTGGAAGCATTCAGTTTGTAAGGTTAATTTACTAAGGTGAAAAGTATTCTTTATGTGAAGCCAGTTAAGGTTAAGAACATTCATTGTGTACCAGCAGATTGCTTAATCTCCACTATTGATACTCGCTGATTGTAATAGTCACCCAATTAATATGTATGTTGCCTTACCTGGAAGTTTCTCTCTGTAAAATGACTATATAATTCATTAAGAAACTGTTGTTCAAGAGAGAAGACCAAGATTCATGTCTCTGTGCACATGGGCAATTGTTCTCTCTCCCTCCATAGCCCAGAATAAAGGTGAAGGAGGTAAAGCCATACTTTGTCTCTGAGCATTTTGCTTCGACTGAGGGGGGAAACAGGATGACACTACCGCCTCACACCTTTATACTTTGCCACCTCTCTACCTGGCTTTCCTTATTTAAGACAGTGTTTAAAATATACCTTTTAGACAAAGCTATTGGTCAGCTGATATAATGGGTTGCAATTTTGTCAAGGATATGGGTATTGGAAGTCTTCCCAAATGTTGATTCCATGATCATCCTGGTGGAACCCACCAGTCGTCTCTTCCTTACGGGTGTTGTGAGAAACTGAGCCCACTGTCTCTGGAGGGGTATGCCTGAATAAGGAACAGAATTGGCCAGGCTGACAGAGTAGAAGTCACCCCCTCCTACCACTCTGTGTCTCACTAACTTGACTGAGTTTTTTGAAGAAGTGACGAAGAAGATTGATTGAAAACAGAGCATGGATGTTGTCTGTATGACCTTCAGCAAAATGTCTGACAAAAGTTCTGCAAATAGAATAGTTAGCAAGGTGAGATTACATGGAATACAGGGAGAACTAGCCACTTGGATACAAAATTGGCTCAAAGGTAGGAGTCAGAGGTTGGTGGTAGAGGGCTGCTTTTTGGACTGAAGACCTGTGACCAGTGGTGTGCCACAAGGATTGTTCTGGGCCCACTACTTTTGGTCATCTATATAAATGCCTTGGATGGAAATATAGAGGTATGGTCACTAAGTTAACAAATGACACCAAAACTGGAGGTGTAGTGGACAGTGAAGAAGATTACCTCAGAGTACAAAAGGATCTTGATCAGATGGGCCAATGGGTCGAGGAGTGGCAGATCAAGTTTAATTTAGATAAATGTGAGGTGATACATTTTGGTAAGGCAAATCAGAGCAGGACTTAAACATCTAATGGTAAGGTCCTGGGGAGTGTTGCCAAACAAAAAGACCTTGGATTGCATTCATAGTTCTTTGAAAGTGGAATCACAGGTAGACAGGGTATTGAAGGAGGCATTTGGTATGCTTGCCTTTATTGATCAGTACATTATGTATAGGAGTGGGGAGGCTATTTGTGGCTGTACAGGACATTGGTTAGGCCACTTTTGGAATACTGCATTTAATTCTGGTTTCCCTGGTATACAATAGATGTTGTGAAACTTGAAAGGGTTCAGAAAAAATTTATAAAGGATGTTGCCAGGGTTCAAGGGTTTGAGCTACAGGGAGAGGCTGAATAGGCTGGGCCTGTTTTCCCTGGAGCATCGGAGGCTGAGGGGTGACCTTATGGAGGTTTCTAAAATCAGGAGGGGCATGGATAGGGTAAATAGGCAAAGTATTTTCTACAGGGTAAGAGAGTCCAAAACTAGAGGGCATAGGTTTAGGGTGAGAGAGGAAAAATTTAAAGGGGACTAAGGGGCAACTTTTTCACGCAGAGTGTGGTATGGGTATGGAATGAGCTGTCAGAGGAGATGGTGGAGACTGGTACAGTTACAACAATTAAAGGCATCTGGATGGGTATATGAATAGGAAGGGTTTAGAGGGATATGGGCCAAATGCTGCCAAATGGGACTAGATTAATTTAGGATATCTAGTTGGCATGGATGAGATGGGCTGAAGGGTCTGCTTCCGTGCTGTATGACTCTGTTTACTGGAACACCATGACTCTGACTCTATGACTCTGTTAACTGTCCAGGCTTAGCAAGCTTTCTCTCCCTGACCCTGGAGTCCTTTACATCATTTTAATGCACCCCATGAAATCCCACACACCGACCCTTTCACTTTCCATTATCTACTGAAACAGTGATCCATTGGGAAATCTGACAAGTCTTCAAAATACTCTGAAAACTTACAATTGAAGCAAATTTTTGAAAAAGTTTGTATGAAGAACTGATGACTTCGCTACCTGGTGAAAATGTCAGCCATTCACAGCATTAACAATACAATCTTTAATCCAATTCAACCATTTCAATCTTGAGTGAATGAATACTCAGACTTTGAAAAATGTAGTACGGAGAAAAATCAGGTTATCATATGAAAATACAATGGTCAATCTTAAAAAAAGTCACTCCACCCACTCGCGCTTTGCCAACATGGCTTGCAAGCTGGAATCCTTCAGCTGTTCTTGGAGCTATGCCAGGCATTCATAATGAGGTCATCTGGCAACGGTCTCAACTGAAACATTTTGAACAGATCGCCAGACATTTGGAATTCTGGATTTGGATCCAGTCTGCCATTTTGAAAGGACTCCCTGATTCAACTTATCTTCACAAAAATTTGAGTCAGTGTGTGCTATTGTGGCTCAGTGTTGTCTAATTCCCCAGTGATGTGGCTGAGAGGTGCCATACAAATATACGTTGTTACATGCATCTGCAGGAGTATGCACAGGAAAGTAACCATTTTTTAAAAAAGGTATCTGTCAAGTCAGGTCAGCTGAGTCAATATTCTTGTCCTGTATTTCTCTAAATCCCTAAGCCTTTAGACCCATAGGAACATGAGTAAGCATTCAATCCATATCTTCTTGAACGACAAGAAACCTTTTACCCGTCCTCATAATTTAACCTCCTAAGGCTTTGTTATCATTTTTCCTAATATATCGTATCTCAATAATGTCCACCCAGCCAAGGTGAATCCAACAGTCAATTGACCATTTCTGCACAGCTCCTTGACTCCACCAGGGATGAGCGTGGAATGCAGCACTGACTCACCCTAGCATTAGCACTTCATTGTTCTGTGTGCCCTGAATCACAATGAGAATGGTCAAGGGTAAGCAGTGTCCTCCACTGCAGCGTCAGCCATGTCTATATGTATTCTACTTAACCCCTCCCTACTCATTCAATCAAAAGGACAAGGTTAAAATGTTGCTTAATGTACAGCATCTCTGTGTGTAGCCACAGTAAATAGTTGATTAATAAATAACAAAGTGCATGCATTTGCATCACCCCCTACTGTGCATCCAATCTTCAGTCTCACAAACTCAGCCGGTGTGAGATAGATTTTTAACCCATTCCTATCTTAATTGCAAGGCTCTTACTTACACCACCACAGCTGGGAATTGGGATTTTATTAGCACAGGAGAAGACCATTGTATCCAGGTCAGCCTTCTGAAAGAGAAGCCTTTTTCCCATACCCTTTAACTTTTAAAAATATTGATCATTGTGCACTCAATTTCCTTTGGCAAGCTGCTCCTACCACTGGCAAAGGGCCATTGATTTGAAACATTAACACTGCTTTTCTGTATCGATAGCTGCTGCCTAGCCCACTGAGCATTTCCAGCATGTTCTGCTCTTATTTCACATTTTGAGCATCCACATGAGCAAAAGAAGCCATCTGCAGGATATCTTTTCTCATCCTCTCTGTCAGAACTCAAGCAAACCAGATAAAGCACATAGGTGTGAGCTGTCTTTGATAATGATGGTAAAAACAATGACTGCAGATGCTGGAAACCAGATTCTGGATTAGTGGGGCTGGAAGAGCGCAGTAGTTCAGGAAGCAACTGAGGAGCAGTAAAATCGACGTTTTGGGCAAAAGCCCTTCATCGGGAATAAAGGCAGTGAGCCCGAAGCGTGGAGAGATAAGCTAGAGGAGGGTGGGGGTGGGGAGAAAGTAGCATAGAGTACAACAGGTGAGTGGGGGAGGGGATGGAGGTGATAGGTCAGGGAGGAGGATGGAGTGGATAGGTGGAAAAGAAGATAGGCAGGTAGGACAAGTCCGAGCAAGTCATGGGGACAGTGCTGAGCTGGAAGTTTGGAACTAGGGTGAGGTGGGGGAAGGGGAAATGAGGAAACTGTTGAAGTCCACATTGATGCCCTGGGGTTGAAGTGTTCCGAGGCGGAAGATGAGGCGTTCTTCCTGCAGGTGTCTGGTGGTGAGGGAGCGGTGGATAATGATCAGCCAGACCCACTGTCTGTGAGGAACTTGCTCTACACAAGCGTTCCTGACTGCTTTTCATGGAAGCATCCAAGGAGCAGGAAAATTGGGCTTTTGCCCGAAATGTCGATTTTCCTGCTGCTCGGATACTGCCTGACCTGCTGTGCTTTTCCAGCACCACTTTAATCTTGACTCTCATCTCCAGCATCTGCAGTACTCACTTTCGTCTGCTTTTCATGGAACACAGCTTAGGCCCCAGTGACCAAATCATTGACATCATAATGATGGCTGCTGGGTTTCTTGTACCTCGCCTGTCAGGCTGTGAGAGCACGACTTGCTGCAATTAGACTGTGTTGGATTCAGACAAATATGAATATATTTGTGCATTATCCATATTAAGGTAGCAGAACCTTTATGCACAGTGCTGGGGGAAGATGGTGACATAGTGGTCATGTCATTGGCCCTGTAATCTAGAGGCTCAGGCTAAATGAGTAGTGACATGTGTTTAAATTGCATCATGGGAGCTGATGCTAATATAAGTGAGAGTGTAAACAGTTGCTATGGCACTAAGCGTTTATTATTATCCATTTTTGTCTCTAAGGAAATTGGTCATCCTAATCTAATCTGGATCCCAGGCCCCCAGCAATGCGGTTGACTCTTAACTGCCCTGTGGCATGGCCTAGCCCCTTTGTTCAGTGGCAATTAAGGATAGGCAACACAATCTGGTCATGCAATACTCATATCCGAGAAAGCTTAAAAATATTTAGCCCAGACAAAGCATCACAACAAAGAAAGCTAATCCTTCGAGCTATGCTGCTGGCAAAATCTTTCTGACGTTTTGTCAAACAAACTTCCAATGTTTGCCTTGGTGCAGCAAGTCCACAGGAACAAAAAAACCATAAGAAAAGAAATGACTCTATAAAGTGATGAATAGACCAGCAACTATGTTCAGTCTTGACATAACATAGATAAGATCTACACATATGATAGAACTGCCCTCTGCTGGGCACATGCTACACTTTGTGCTGTTTTTAGTCTATATTCCACGTGACTGTTTAACTCACAAGAAAGTCGTTCTAACAAGATTTGAGTTGGCTTATGCAACCCAGTATCTCAAAAATGTTGGATGAAATTGAGTTCTAATTTTTACACTGTTTCTCTCAGAAACAGTGAATCTAGCTTCTGTTTGTTAATGATCACCAGGAGGTTACTGGTTAGCATAGAGACAATGCAAATTAGTAGCAACAAACATCACATTTCATCCGAGACAGCAAAGAGGGAATTATCCAGGCAGACGTGAAAAGAGAAAGATTCATCTAAGTTTTATTATGTAAATAAAATGATTTAAGATTGTCAGTCAGGTGGGCATACTGGAAGCCACTTATATTAACACAGGAATAAAAATGCCTATTTGTCATCTTTAACATCTGTTCACTGGCTCATTTCTCAGTGCAATGCCCTGACCAATCAGAATCAACCTACCTGCTTTGAAATATAAACAAAGCCTGACTGCTCACTGTCATTCAGCATCAATGGATGAATTCTACATGGCAAATCCGCTGCCAATCAGTGTCTATTTGCTAACCAATCAATCCTCTCCTGTCTGCTAGTCCATATGTTGATTTTCCCCTCAAATTGATAATTCTTGCAAATATCCTGATAAGTTCAAGACAAAAAGCTTCAGCAAAATGTGTCTTTTCTCAGCAATAATTATCATGAGTGAAATTCCACACCCAAGTACTTTTAATGTTTTGGGCTGTACTCTCATTCAACAATGAATCCTGCAATAAGCTATAAGGAAAGGCTAGAAAAACTTAAGTTGTTTTCTCTGGAGTGGTGGAGGTTGAGGGGAGACTTGATAAAAGTTCATAAAATTATGTGAGAGGCATAAATAGGGTTGATGGTCAGAATCTTCTTCTCAAAGTTGAAATGTCTAAAACTAGGGGGCATGCATTTAAGGTGAGAGGGGGGAGGAGGGGCAAGTTTTCTCTTACACAGAGAGTGGTAGGTATCTGGAATGTGTTGTCAGGCATGGAGGTGGAGGTAGGTATGATAGGGGCATTTATGGGGCTTTTAGATAAGTACATGAATGTGCAAGGAATGGAGGATTATGGACCAAGAACAGGCAGAAAGGATTACTTAAATTTGGCGTCCTGTTCAGCCGAAGGACCCATTCCTGTGCTGTACTATTCTATGTTCTAACCATATATGTCACTCTATCTTCTTATTCTGTCCATCTACCTAACTTATTATTTTCTGTCTTTCTATCTGTCATCTTTTTGTCTATTTTACCATCCATCCATCCAATAGCTTTCTGTCTGCCTATATCTCCATCTATCTCAGTCTGTCTACCTTATATGGGGAGGAGCCCATTTAGTCATGCACTGTCTGGCACAGGTGGTTAATGTTTGCCTGTGAATGAATGGACTCTCACATTGATTTACGTCCATTTCCCTGAAGGCAATGTACAAGAGCAGAAACTCTCTCAGAAGGCCCTGATATTAGTTCAGTCCAGGGGATGCAATGATAAATTCTTACCAAGTCTTACCCCACCTGCCTTCCTATCTCTAAATCCTCTCAGCCTCTGCTTACACTGCAAGGCCATGCTAAGCTGATGAAGTATAGACTAGAGATTGGAACTGCCCTGCACATCTCACAAATAGATCAAGTCATTTATTGGTTTCCTTCAGGCTGAAAGTGACTTACTGCAGAGAAATGAGGGAGAGCTCCTAAGCTGGTGGTGATCTGAAGACTTTGCTGTAACTTGTTCACAGGCCCAAGTTGTTTAGCCATCTAAGAATTATCACATAGTTGTCAGCAGGCAGAAGACTTTATCCTGACTGAGTGGTCACTGGGTGACAAACCAGTCCACTACCTATTGCTGACCAAATCTCCATTTGTACACAACTGTTTGGCTCCAGTTCATCTGCAAACACTGCTGTAACCCACTGCTGTGCAAATAGTCTTCACAAAGAGTAGAATATCGAGCTTGTTGAGAAGAGTTGGTTAGCTGGCTTGTTATACAGACATGGGTTCAGACATGGACCAACAGCATGGGTTCAATTTCTGCACCAAATGAAGTCACCACAAGGGGCTCTCCTTTTCAATCTCACCCCTTGGCCTGAGGTGTGGTGACTCTCAGATTAAACTGCCACCAGTTGGGAGAAAGTGAGGACTGCAGATGCTGGATATCAGAATCAAGAGTGTGGTGCTGTGGTGAGGCAGTATCCGAGGAGCAGGCGAGTCGATATTTCGGGCATAAGCCATTCGTCAGGAATGGATCACCACTTGGCTGTCTCTAATGAGAGAGCAGCTCTATGGCTCAGTGAGACAATGGAAATTTTTACTTGCTTTCAAACTGTGTAACAATCCTTTTAAACATTAGTTTTAAAATGGATCTTTTCTAGCTTCAGTCCACAATTTAAAAAGACACAAAAATAAAAAGACATGGTCTTTCCAGTATCAGATACTAATGTCACTTATCCAAGTACGATTCTGACATAAAGCCAGAGTTTTAATTTTTTGTAAGTCCATGAATAAGTCTATTCTGCAATATCTTCCAGATATGAGGCCGCTGCTTGGTTATTCACTGCTCACCACATTTGTACATGTCATTCCTTATATGAGGTATAAATAATTTCTCCTAAGCGATGTATTTGGAATTCTATAAAAAGTTTTACTCAGATTCTGCTGCATTAGTTGTGATTAAAGATGAATGAAGCATTTTAATAGGTGCTGAAATCTTGATACAAGTATAGCAGCTCTTGAAAATGGCGGATTATTGAGATGCAGCTAAAATATTTTCCCTTCATCACCACTTTGCTTCAGAAGAAAGGGATGGGCCTGTCTGATGGAACTGAGTCACCTTATATGTCTATTCCAACTGAATTTCTCGTGTAGGCCTCACTCACTTCACATAACACAGTTGAACTCCAGGATAATTATGTGTTCCATGTACTTCAAGACTGGGTGAAAGGGCAGCACACTGCTGCCTCACAGTGCCAGGGACCCGGGTTTCAGTTTAACTTCAGGCGACTGGCTGTGTGGAGTTTGCACGTTCTCCCCATGTCTGTGTGGGTTTCCTCCAGGTACTCTTGTTTCCTCCCATCGTCCAAAG
The DNA here is from genome assembly GCF_020745735.1 of Hemiscyllium ocellatum. Lineage (NCBI taxonomy): Eukaryota > Metazoa > Chordata > Chondrichthyes > Orectolobiformes > Hemiscylliidae > Hemiscyllium > Hemiscyllium ocellatum. Next base: position 51,738,872 of record NC_083423.1, read on the forward strand.
ATGTGAGGTGGATTGGCCGTGGGAAATGCGAGCTTATGGGGGATAAGGTCTAGGTGGGATGCTTAATGTAGACTTGATGGACTTGATCTTTGCAGTCCACAGAATCCCTTCCGGCACGATTAGGATACTATTTTTAAAACATCTGCCATTATATTAATACAGGCTTTATTTAAAATTTATTCAAGTATTAGATTTTTTTTATTCCTGTTTGCTTATTAAAGAAAAACTGATTCAATCAGTCAAACATCCACACGAAGCTATCTTACCTCCTCCAACCTGTCCAATCCTCCATTCTCCTCCCTTCATTATTGCTCAGGTTAGGGCCCAATTCGACCCAGACAAAAGCCATCTGTTTGTGCACTGTGGAAGTTGGTCCCTGTGCCCCAGTGGTCCTTCTGCCCGTTTGACCTCATCATTGACGGGAGTACCATCAGCTGTCTGGGCTGTTCCTTCCATTAACCTGTCTGTCTCCTTTTAAACCTTCCTCTTTGATTGACCTTTTGGTCAAACCTCCTAATATTTTCTGCTTTGCCTCAGACCACAAGAAATAGGAACAGGAGTAGGCCATTCAGCCCCTTGAATATGCTCCACCTTTCAATAGGATCATGGCTGATCCATGTCTATTTGCACTACTTCACAATTATTTTATGTTTTACTATCAATAACATCAATATTCCTTTGCTAGTTTATTCAAAAATCTTTCAGGTAGTGCCATGAAATCTTTTACATACACGCTAGAGGGCAGAGAGCTTTATCTTCATCTCATCTGAAATGTAACATCTTTGACCATGCAACACCCTCTTGTTACTGCAGTGAAGTGACAGGCGATATTATATGCTCAAGCTCTGCTATTGGGTTTGATTAGTTGAACACACAAATCTCCTAACTCAGAAGTGAGCATATGCCAGTTGAGCCGAAGTTGACACCTTAATTACTCTTTTCCTCCTATTTGGCTTAGAAAAGTAATTTACTGCTATGACAGTTCAGGCTTTTGTCAAAAGACAACAAGTAAAATCTCATTCGGCTGTCAAAATACATATGGGAACAGTTTGTCAAATTGTTTGACAAACAAGCTCAGTGACCTACGGACTTAGAATTTCAAAAAAAGAACAGTAACTTCAATACTGCTGGTTATTCACTGTAAATGACACAATTAAATTTGATTTCTAACCAAGGCAAATTGGAGGAATAGAACTTGAATGTGGATTTTTAGAGGAGATCACTTTTTAATATATTAACCACGTATATTAGTCTAGATTATCCATGCCTGGTTGAATGTTAAATATGGTGTAGATACTGTCATGGATGGGATTTATGCATTTTCTCACTGTTTGTGAGCAGTGCATTTTATATTGTAAGAGGTATGTCTTTTTATGCTCTCAAAGTGTAAATCCTAAATTTAAATAGTTCAGCAGCAAACTTCTGTGAATTTAAGACAATTTGAGATTATTTATTCTTACTCATTCAACTTGAATTTAAGCACATCTCACACAATTGTTCCTATGTTCCCACACACACACACACACACCACTTGGTTATACATAAAGGTACAAATGGTAATGGTACTCTGGTTCACTGATCTGTGTGGCAACCCTGGGGTTTCTTGAATTAACATGATGCTTTAAAGTTGAACGTAGGGTCTAAGAAAACTAAAGATTCTTAGTAAGAGACAAAAACCTGCAGATGCTGGAATCCAAAGTAGACAGGCAGGAGGCTGGAAGAACACAGCAGGTCAGGCAGCATCGAGAGGTGGAGAAGTTGGCGTTTTGGGTGTAACACTTCTCCAGGACTAGGGGTGGGTGTAGGGGGAGCTTCAGATAAAGGGAATGGGGTTGGGGTCAAGGTGGTGAAAAGGGGATACGTGAAGACAGGTAGAGGGCACGACCTGGTTGGTGGATGGGAGGAATGAATCCAGTAGGTGGCTGGGAGGGGTAGAAGGGAGGGGGAGGGGCTGGGAAGGGAGGTTATTTGAAATTGGAGAACTCCATGTTGAGTTCTGCAGGCTGTAGGCTGCCCAGGCAGAAGATGGGTGGTGACTAGGAGGACCCAGCTGAGATGCTCGGTGAACCATTCCTTGCAAATTGGAAGAAAAACACCTCATCTTCACCTATCCCCACCTCACCTTCACCCTGCCCTCACCACCTCCTTTATCTGCAGCTCCCCATACACCCACCCCACTCCTGAAGAAGGGTTAAACCCGAACGTCGACTACTCCACCTCCTGATGCTGCCTGACTTGCTGTGTTCTTCCAGCCTCCTGCCTGTCTACTAAGGATTCTTGTTAAGCGGAGATGTTTATTGCAGTCAAATTTCTAGGACTTTGTTTCGCAGGTGAACTTAAAATTGGAACAAGCTGGGGAGCTTTGCTCTCTGTTGGGATCTTCTTCCAAGGTAGTTCAGTTAATTAGTTTGATTGCGAGGTGACATGCAAGCTAGTTATGGCCTGGCTTTCTCACCACTGAACTGTTGGTTTGATGGTTTTCTGATGGGACTACCAAAAATCCACTTCTGGTTGAGTTTAAAAGCAGACAATACCATGGTTTTCTCATTATGTGACTTCTGCAAATTCAAAGTTCTCTTCCAAACATGGGGTGGTATCTATGTTGATTCTGTGTTGTTAACATCTTAGAAATTCAGTCTGCCTAGAATGGATACTGGAAATCATCATTAAATAACATAAGCCTTGTGTTGTTCCATCTTTAATCAAAGAAAATGTGACATTTCCACAGACAGACCTGAATGTCCATTGTAAACCAAATATACTTTTGAGACATAACACTGACTTGCTCAATTGGCAAATGAATTTTCAGTCAAGGCTTATGCCCGAAACGTCGAATTTCCTATTCCTTGGATGCTGCCTAACCTGCTGTGCTTTAACCAGCAACACATTTTCAGCTGTGATCTCCAGCATCTGCAGACCTCATTTTTTACCCCAATAATTTTATTAGCCTGTTTGTGTTCAGTTTTTAAAATTATTGACTGAAAATTCACAAACTGATGCGTTTGGCATCTCGATACACTGAATTTCATTTTCCATTTGCCACGGTTCGGTTTATCAGTAGCTCGAAAGAATTGCCATACAATGTTGATTGACTATACCTTGCATTTTTCACACTGGCCGAGAACTCTTTTTCCAATCAAGTTGCCTGAAGATAATAAATTTTCACTTTTGTTATTAAACAATGATGGTTTCATGTACTTCTTTCAATGTGTTTTGAGCTCATTAAACAAAGGTTGTCAGTATTGGATGGAACAGTTTCACACTCCCAGGTCAAACATATGATGGGAGTTGGGGTAGGATTCACTTGAATTTTCTTTCCAGCCTGTGAGGTCAGTGAACAGAGTGACTTCCAGAACTCGGATCACCATGCAAACCATGGGATTGTAGGTCCGTGAGACAGGATTGTGGGAGGAAACTCAAGCACCCAGAGAAATCCCATACAGCCATGGAGAGAATGTGCAAACTCCACACAGACAGACAGTCACCTAAGGCAGGAATCGAACCCAGGTCCCTGGCACTGAGGCAGCTGTGCTAACCACTGAGCCACCGTGCTGCCCAACCATTAAAATGATTCATTACCTGCTGAAAGAAGAAATTCTCCTCAGACCTCTCTTACCCTGAGATTATACCCTCTGCCTCTGTATGTTCCATGAAGGGAAACAACCTTTCTATATCTACCCTGTCAAGGCCCCTAAGAATCTTGTACATTTCAATAAGGTCACCTCTTATCTGTTTATATTCCAATGAGGACAGGCTCAATCTCTCCTCATATTACAATCCCTCTTTTAAAGGGACCATTGTTTGAGGAGGTTCTTAAAAAATGGTTGACAAAGTTTTAATTGCTGTGAGACTAGGAGGAGCAGGGAAATGTTCCACCTCAATTGACTAAAATTCTGGGATGTTTATTGGTCTCAGATTGACTATCAGCTCATGGCCTCTCCTGTAACCAGTTGAAGGCAGGAATTTGCACCAAGTGTCAGTTAGTGATGGCCTTATCTCCTATAATTGCCCAGCCTGACAAGGACTGACACTGGGATAACCACATAGGAACCCATTGACGCCCAACCAACTGTAGCTGTTGCCTATTTTGCCTGCAGAGCTTGCCAGTAGTCATTGAATTACACCTGAAAATGGTTCAATTCTGAAAACATAGCCAGAGTGTCTAAAGTGGATAGGTGTATTGTGTGAGAAAGAGTGTCCAACTTTCATTCAACAACACTTCTATCAAACTTTCCTGGGGCAAACAAACCCTTGGGTGAACCAAGGTAAAATATATGCTTATATAAGGTGAACTGAAAATGTTAGAAACTTACATCATGAGAGGAGGCCCACTGTGCCCATACTCGTTATTAAAAACAGTTACACAACTAATCTGGCTCCCCTACTCATTCCCTGTAACCTTCCCATATTTGTCCCCTTTCGTTTCCCATATGAAATTTCATATTGAATCCGTTTCCCACAACCTAATCAGGAAGTGCATTCCAAATCACAACAACCCATGGATGTAGTGATTGTAGCAAAGTCAGCCAGGTGGGCCTCACAGAATGTGAGCTCCCTGAATGAGGCAGTTAGCCTGGTCCAGTCAGGGAGCCCAGGCTGACAGGAGTCTCAGGGGTTCTGTTCACCCTAAGAGCTGGCTCTGAGGGAGCTGGATCAGTGACAAGGAAGTAAATAAAGGCTGACTTGATGACAGGATACTAGTCCCTGTGGAGTTATTTCAGTGGGGTTAAAAAAAACCCTTTGTCTTTCACCATTGATTTTTATTAGCAATTACCTTACATCAGTGCCTCCTGATTCCTGATCCTCCTGTCCATTCAATCAACACCCCTCATGATTGTAAACACATTTAAATAAGTCACCCCTTAACCTTCTCAGCTCTAAGGAAAACAATCCCAGCTTCTTAACACAACTCACACCTTCCATTTCTGTGTGTGTAAGAATTATTCAGTAAACCAGGAAAAAAGTTACCTCTGCGAATATCCCTCAATATGACATGAAGAATTTACCTTCCATACATTGAAATGAGTGCATGCTTTCTGAAAACTACTGATCAGTTTTTGCTTCCTCGCTGTTCTTTTCCAAGCATTCCCAACATGTTTTCAGCTCTTTTATAATTTTCCAATTCACCATGCAAGCTTAGCACCCTCTCGGGGGATTGATTTGTGAAGCAGATCTGTTAGCATCTGCGTAATGCAAATGACCTCGTCAAGATGGCAGGTGGAGCTGAAAATAATGAGAGGAAGCTAAGATCGGGGGTGGGGTGGGGGTAGGCCAGCACAGGAGTTATTAGGAAGGGTTGGGGGTGATAGCAGCCAGATCGCTGAATGCATTATCTGTCAATTATACCCTTAAAGGTTTCTGAGCTCATCTTTGTTCATGAGGAAAATTAGTGGAGAAAGACTAGGAAAAGCATGCCCTGGAAGCAAATTCAATTGTAACTTTCGAGAGGGAATTGGTTATCCACAGGGATACATGTGACTGGGACTCATTCAAAAAGACAGCACAGGTAGAATGAACCATTTGGTCTCCTTCTGTGTTGAATGATGTTATGAGAGACACACACATTTGTAGTTGGCACGGTTGCACAGTGGTTAGCACTGCTGCCTCACAGCGCCAGAGACCCAGGTCCAATTCCTGCCTCAGGCAACTGACTGTGTGGAGTTTGCACGTTCTCCCCGTGTCTGCGTGAGTTTCCTCCGGGTGCTCCGGTTTCCTCCCACAATCCAAAGATGTGCGGGTCAGGTGAATTGGCCATGCTAAATTGCCCGTAGTGTTAGGTAAGGGGTAAATGTAGGGGTATGGGTGGGTTGCGCTTTGGCGGGTCGGTGTGGACTTGTTGGGCCAAAAGGCCTGTTTCCACACTGTAAGTAATCTAATCACATTGCCAGTGTAACAACCTATTATGGCAAATAATTGCTGAAACTTACAGTTTCCAGGGATATAAGTGGATCAGTGCATATTCTCCATGTATTTGCTGAACTTGTTCTTAATGTTGTGCATGTCATGGAGCTACACTGGTTGCACAACACAGAAAAAGACCATTGAGCCCAGCTACCATAGCTAGAGTTTATATATCATACAACCTGCACCAAAACCTCTTCGCCTGATCGCTCCAACTTTTCATTCAATTCCTACTTCCCTCATATTTTAAAGGAGCAGTTAGAATCATAGTCTTACAGCACCGAAACAGACCCTGCGGTGCAACCACTCCATGCAGTCTGTATTCCCAAACGTAGCCAGTCCCACCTGCTTACACTTGGCCCATATCCCTCCAAGATTAGAGTGGGGCTGGAAAAGCGCAGCAGGTCAGACAGCAACCGAGGAGCAAGAAAATTGACATTTCGGGCAAAAGCCAATTATCAGGAATGAGAGCTCTCATTCCTGATAATTGGCTTTTGCCCGAAATGTTGATTTTCCTGCTCCTCAGATGCTGCCTGACCTGCTGCGCTTTTCTAGCACCACTCTAATCTAGACTCTAATCTCCAGCATCTGCAGTACCCACTTCTGCCATATCCCTACAAACCTTTTCCTATTCACACACTCACCCAAATGTCTTTTAAATGTTGTAACTGTACCTACATCTATCACTTCCTCTAGTAGTTCATTCCACATGGGGATAGCTTCTCCTTATCTCTATCCAAACCACTCATGACTTTGAAAATCAGATGGGTCTTTATGACCATCAACAGTGGTTACAAGGTCACCAGGTAGTCATTCCAGAGATTTTAAAATTGGATTTAAATTTCACCATCGGTCATAGTGGGATTCAAACCCATGTCCTCTGAACATTAACATTGGGTTCTGGATTAATTGCCACTATCACTAGGCCACCACTTTGCCACGTAGAGTAATGTTTACCTGCTTACTTGGGGAGAATACTGTTCCCACAGAGAGCTGTCAGTCATTCTCTTGTGTGTGTGAAGAGGTGTGCAGGATGTTGGCAAGAAAACATGAGTAGATAATGAAACATTAAAGGAGAGTATAGTTCAAAAAGCCAAAAGAGGCAATCACTTTCCCCATTCTAGTTTCTGCAGAATATTAAGCCCTTCGGTGAAACCCCATGCCTGTGTGGGTTTCCTCCAGGCACTCTGGTTTCCTCCCAAAGATGACAGATTAGGTGGATTGGCCATGAGAAATTGCCCGTAATGTCCAGGGTTAGGTGGTTTAGCCATGGGAAATGCAGGCTTACAGGGATAGGGTAGGGGTGTAGGTCTTGGTGGGATGCTCTTCAGAGGGTTAGTGTGGACCCAATGGGCTGAATGGCCTACTGCCACACTGCAGGGATTCTATGATTCAAGATAGAGTTCTCACTATTCAGTCACGTGAAGGTAATTTTGTGGACACGTTTTGTGAACAGATTTTCAAAGTGTCAGGTAGGGATTCCAAATGTTCTTTCAAAACAAGCCTACCAAGCAACTGCGTTGTTCCATTGTTTGGAAACATGGCAGCAAAGACAGACACATTTTGTTTGTGGATAAACAAGAATACAGCTGATCAGACATTCAGCAGGTGGTACTTGGCTCTCTTGTACGCTGCACTGCACTCGTTCTGACAAAAGATCCGGAACAAAATGTTGAGTTGGATTTTTCATTACTACAAATGCATTCTCTGAAGGTTATTGATCAGCTCCCATCCCCCTGTCCCAGTCAGGAAGGGCAAAGGATACAAGCAAGGACAAGCATTAAGACCATTGTGCCTAACAACTGACAAATCCTTCAGGAACTGGGAGCCATCTGACTGAGTAAGTGGTCTGCACAGATGGTTCACCAAATCAAACTTATTCTTAAGGGAGAGAGACCATCAGTGGAATTTCTGCCTCTAAGAATCAGAAGATTATTGTTGATTCGAGCCTTTGACAAACCTGCTTGATCAAATTCTTCAGAGCTCCTTTCGTTGTGGGAGGGGCACTAATCTGACACAAAGAGGCAGAAATCAAACTGCCAAAATACAAGAGCTGCGAGCTCATGTCAGAATATCTTTTGGTAAGTTTATAGGAGAATGAGAGGAGACCTTATTAAAACATGAGAGATTACTAAGGGAATTGATCGGATGGATGTGGATAGGTTGTTTCGCCTTGTGAGAGAGTGCCAGGTCCAAAGGGCATCACCTCAGAGCGAGGGGGTCACCCTTTTAAGAGATGAGGAGGAAATCCTTCCCTCAGAGGGTGGTGTATCCATAGAACTTTACTGCAGAGGACCTTTGAAACTGGATCATCAAACATATTCAAGGCTGAGATAGACAGATTTCTAACAGTAAGGGAATCAATAGAGGGATAAAGAGGGAAAATGGAGTTAAGGATTATCAGGTCAGCCACACAATCATGGAGTATGAATGATGGGGTAGAGTCAATGGGTCGAATCGCCTATTTCTACTCATTCATCTTAGAGTTTGCAAATCAGCCTGCTAATTCAATCTGTCCTCTACATTGATCTGTTTGCATCTGGGCGTAGCTATAATTTGCAGTACACAGATATCCTGTTTTGTAATGTCAAGCTGTATGATGAGGTTGTAGGCTCTGACTGATTGGATCTTTTAGATTAGATTCCCTACAGTATGGAAACAAGCCCAACAAGTCCACACTGACCCTCTGCAGAGTAACACACCCAGACCCATTCCTTTACTCTATATTTATCCCTGACTGATGCACCTAACACTGTGGGCAATTTAGCATGGCCAATTCACCTGACCTGCATATCTTTGGAATGTGGAAGGAAACGCAGACATGGGGAGAAAGTGCAAACTCTACACAGGCAGTCGGCCGAGGAGGGAATCAAACCCAGGTCCCTGCTACTGACTCTTTGGAGTAGAAGGGCTGGATTTTTCTGAAAAGGGAACAGGGTCAGTATTAATATACGGAGCTTCCAGTCACTAGGAATGAGGAAGAACCCAGGAACTGCAAGTCACCAGATGTTCCTGGCTACATGCAGTATCTCCAGATTAACTTTTGTAAGAATCTCACCTGTAACAGCTCCTTGATTGTCACGGACTTTGTAGCATTTGCAAATTATTTAAACCTGCCACACATACTTAATAATTATTACTTAAACACCTCTTTAACGTGACTATTAATCTGGCTCCTTGACCCAGAAAGTATACAATTCTAAAGTGTTCCTTCCTCTTCCTTCAGGTAGTAATTACTTTAAAAACATTATATTTTAATCATTTATATTTTCATTCTTCTTTTTCTATTCAACTATTTTTTTGGCCTCTTAATGCAACTTTTCTTCCCTTCTAATTTTTTTGTGAATAAATTGATTCTAATTTGCCCTCCTTTCCATTCCCCACACCTTTCTCTCTTTCTTTAATTCTCAATCTTTTAACCTTTTTGGTTAGGGAAATACGTTGTTTGATCTGTTCATGTAAGTTCTAAATGCTCATTATCCTTGTCATGCTGTTATCAACTCACATGTCCAGCGGTTATGTGGGCAAAAACATCAAAACCAAAGTGTATAATTGTAAGAAGAGTTAATGGGATACACTGAGATTCCATACTGAAACAATCTCTACACATTCTACTTTCATCAACTTTCCAAATCCATTGTTTCTCCAGGGATACACTTTTGAAACTCAACCCTGTAAGAAAGGCTTAGGATTATTAATTAACTCCAGGCAATGCCATGGTTAGTAAAGTTTGATGTAAAACATTGTAGAAAACTCACCAAAGATCATAAGACTGCATTTTCCAAACCTATGATCACTTCCACCCAGAAGGGCAGCAGAAGGGAACATCATCACCCCAGGTTCCCCTCCAAGCCACTCATCATCCCGACTTGGAAATATATCGCCATTCCTTCACGGTCACTGATTTAAAATCTTGGAATTCTCTCTCTCTAAGTGCATTGTGGGTGTATTTACTGCTTATGGACTGCAATGATTCAGGAAGGCAACTCATTTCCACTTTTCAAGAGCAACTCAGGAAGGATAATAAATGCTGGCTCAGCCAGGGATTCCATGATTGAATGAAAGAAATATGATTCCAATATCATTTTGGAATGATAGCTTCAGGCATACGTATATAGAATGCTATGTTACTCCCTCCTGCACCACAGTCTGTATATCGGACCAACAATATATCAGCCGACAGCACAGTGTGATCTGAGAAAGATGTTTGAACAAATTCCAACTCTCGAGTTTAAAAGTAAGATCAGTACGAACTTTTGAGAACCACAACGTACCACAGAAGTGTTTACATTTCACCAAATCACAATGTTAAGGATATTAGAAGAAATGCTTGAATACTAAAGCTGTAAATTAAGTTTGTGGAGAAGTGTTGATTGAAGTGTCAATAACATTCTGCTCCACAGACATTTATATCTAAAGCATGAATTAAATCTATTGTTAGCACTTTGTAAAATTAATTGCATACACTTGCATTCCACTCCCAGATGATTAATTACAGCTCCCCTGCTAACTTCCCATGATATCCAAGACATCAGTAAGTCATTGTAGCTGCAGTTCACATAAATATTAAACACAGCTGCCTTTTGTTACTCTTGCAAGCCAGTAATCTCAGTCACACTTCTCAGGAATTTGCCATTCTATAAGAGCTACTCACCACATTTCAGGCACTTGCAACAAATCTGCATTTGTGTTGCAGCCAAGACTCGACATTTGCGAAACAGCACAGATTTGCAGCTCAGAAATGCAACAAGCTAAACAACGTGACTCTTTTGAATGCAGTTCACCCCAAAAAAATGAAAGCCTTTTGGATTTTGTTGGACTTCCTGTGACTGGCCTTTTTCTTGCATCCCGTCCCAGTAGACACGTGCAGCAATTTGAGGAGATGGATACTGACTGGCCGTTTCAAAGACAGGGTCTCTATTTAATGGGAGGCTGATATGCCAACCTGGTACATGACTGTAATCTTGTAATAACATGAGGCCTCAAGATATTTTCTAGCCACTGGGGTGCCCCACCTCCAATCTGCAACCCACTGTTCCATCATCGACCCAGTATATCCCATTAATTCTGCTTACACTATATGCTTTGATTTCAATGTTTTTACCCACAATGTTGCTGGACGTGAGTTGTTAACTGTGTGGCAAGGGTAATGGCCATCTGGGACTAGGATGAACAACAGCCCCTGACGCTCCAGAGGAATACTCCCCAGCCTATTGAGCCTCTCCCTATAACACAATTTTAAACTTTGCGCAATCGAAGAAGTAGAGCTCCATCTTTGTTAAATAGAATGGCAGTGGAGAGCATTCCTGACCTCCTCTGACCACAAGAGTGAAGAGGTCCAACCAGTCTTTGTGACGTGGGTAGATAGAGTCTCCAGGAAATGCTTGGAAGGACTGGTTGACAAGCGACAAGTAACATGCACAGCACACAAATGCCAGGCGATGCTCATCACTGTTAAGTAACCACTGCCCCATTAGATTCAATGGTGTCACAATCAATTAATTCCCCACGATCAACATTCTGGGGGTTACCATTGACTAGAAACTCAACTGGACTCATCACGTAAATACAGTGGCTACAAGACCAGGTCTGAGACTAGGGATACTGAAGCAAGTAACTCATCTCCTGACTCCCCAAAGCCTGTCCACCGTTGACAAGATAGAAGTCAGGAGCATGACGGACTATCTCCCACTTGCTTGGGTGGATGCAGCCCCAACAATACTTGCAAAAGCTTGACACTACCCAGAACAAAGCAGTTCACTCAACTGACACCCATGAGCACCCACACACTGACACTCAGTGATAGCGTGTACTATCTACAAGATATACTACAGAAATTCAAAGATTCTCAGACAGCACCTTCCAAATCCACGTCCACTTCCATCTAGAAGGACAAGAGCAGCAGATAGATGGGAAGCCCCCACTCCCTGCAAGCTCCTCTCCAAACCACTCACCATCCTGACTGGGAAATATCACCATTGTCACTGTCACTGTGTCCAAATCCTGGAGTTCCCTCTCAAAGAGCATTGTGGGTCACTTTTCGAGAAAGAAGCGAAGAGCTTTCAAGCCATCTTAGTGTGGGATGGAGGTGTAAAGAGATTGCACATCCATGGTGAATGGAAGGTGGTTAGGGCCTGTGAATTGAAAGCTGTCAATGTATCTCAAGGCTGTCAACTTTGTCAGCTTTGACAAAGGGTCAGTTAGACTTTAAACGCCAGCTCCTTACAGATGCTGCCAGATCTGCTGAGATTTTCCAACATTCTCTCTTTTGGTTTCAGATTCCAGCATCCGCAGTAATTTGCTTTTATTTAGCATTGTGGGTCAACCTTCTGCACATGAACTGCAGTGGATCAAGAAGGCAGCTCACCACCACCTTCGCAAGAACAATTAGGGATGAGCAATAAATGCTGGCCGAGTAGTGATGCCCACATCCCATGAGTGAATAAAAGCAAATTGTCACACTGAGAACAATCAAGAAATCGAGTTCTGTTCACTGTAATGAGCCAATGAATTCAAAGACAAAGGAGTTAGTGTACAATACAAGAGTGGTAGTGGTGAAGCTAGTTAGTGTGATTACAAATGGAATATTGCAATGATGAAGATAATGGCCTCCATTTCATTTCTGCTCCAACTTTAAGTCTTGCACATGGGATTAAATGATCTATTCCCCATTGAATGTTACTGCAAAATGTTGTCAAATTTATCACAGTGACATGTTTCAGACAATTATCAGAGAGGAATGTGCGGGGCAACATACCTTAACTTTAGATTGTAACTGCTGGTTGTAAGTAACTTTATGTATTGGAATACATAAACTCTTCAAATGTCCATTCAGAGGAGCTATACTGATTCTGAAATGACCCTCAGCAAAAGTACTGTTGGGACAATTGGTTGTATCTGCAATTAATGTGTGAACAGGAGGGAAGGGGCTGATTGGTTGTGCTAGTGGCTAATGATGTTGCCTTGGTGATTAATCATTGCTTACCAGCCATTTGGGTATTTGGAGTTGATTTCATTTTGCAAAGTGCAAGACTAGTGAGTGTTATGGAAGTGTTGAATGGTGTATGGCCACCCTTCAGGACTTTTACATTGTTCTTTGGCCATCATATTCTTTCCTCTAGCTGCCAGCTGCATCAAAATCAATGTGCTTTTACTGAGTTCTTCTGTTTGGCACTCATTTCAAGAGAGTCAAGTGGAGAAATAACATAGAAACAGAGTATAATAAAGACAGTTCTCCAACATCTCTGGCTTTTCAAGAAGTTGCATCATGTTTTCTAGTAGGCATTGTATTACTCAAGAGAATAGTATAAAGGTTTGACAGGATATTCCAACTGATCCACAAGTTACCAGATGAATGGTCTTTTTTCAGACACAATCATGTTTGAAACAGCCAATCGTGTGGTTAACCCCATAAGGAGGGGTGTGAATAGGTTCCAAATACCTACACATTAAGGGGAGACCCATCAAAGCAAATTGACCACAGAGTGTGCCTGGATTTCCTCAAGGAAGTGTCCTAGGGCCAACTATCTCCTGCAGTTTCACCAATGACACCCTCTCCATCAGAAGGTGAGAAGTGCGGATTTTCACTGATTTTGACAGAATGTTCAGCACCATTCACAGCTCCTCAGATACTGGAGCAGTCCATTTCCAAATGCAGCAAGACCTGGATAATATCCAGGCTTGGGCTGACAAGCAGCAAGTAATATTTAACCACACACAAGTACAAAGCAATAACTATCTATCCCCAAATAGATTTTATCACCATCTCATCTGGAGTTTTAAGTATGCTGTTGAAATGTGTGGCGCTGGAAAAGCACTGCTGGTCAGGCAGCATCTGAGGAGCTGGAGAGTTGACGTTTTGAACATAAGCTCTTCATTTTGAGAATGCTGACGTGTACAGCCTACGGAATCTCACAGTCATAGAGATTAACAGCACGGAAATAGACCCTTTGGCCCAACCTGTCCATGCCGACCAAATATCCCAACCCAATCTAGTTCCACCTGCCAGCACCTGGCCTATATCTCTCCAAATCCTTCCTATTCATATACCCATCCAAATACTCTTTAAATGTTTCAATTGTACTAGACTCCACCATTTCTTCTGGCAGCTCATTCCATACACGTACCACCCTCTGCGTTATAAATTGGCCCCTTAGGTCTCTTTTATATCTTTCCCCTCTCTACCTAAACCTATGCTGTCTAGTTCTGGATTCCTCCACCCCAGGGAAAAGACTTTGTCTATTTATCCTAGCCATGCCCCTCACGATTTTGTAAACCTCTACAAGGTCACCCCTCAACTTCCATGCAAAAAGCCCCAGCCTCTCCCTATAGCCCAAATCCTCCAACCCTGGCAACCTGTAAATCCTTTCTGAACCCTTTCAAGTTTCACAACATCTTTCCAATAGGAAGGAGACCAGAATTGCATTATTCCATCAGTGGCCTAACCAATGTCCTGTACAGCCGCAACATGACCTCCCAACTCCAGTACTCAATACTCTGATCAATAAAGGAAAAAATACCAAACACCTTCGTCATTATCCTATTTACCTGTGACTCCACTGTCAAAGAGCTATGAACCCGCACTCCAAGGTCTCTTTGTTTAGCAACACTCCCTAGGACCTTGCCATTAAGTGTATTGGTCCTACTAAGATTTGCTTTCCCAAAATGCAACACCTCACATTTATCTGAATTAAACTCCATCTGCCATTTCTCAGCCCATTGGCCATCTGATCAAGATCTATTGTAATCTGAGGTAACCTTCTTCGCTGTCCATTACACTTCCAATTTTGGTTTCATCTGCAAACTTACGAACTATATCTCCTATGTTCACATCAAATCATTCATATAAATGACGAAAAGAAATGGACCCAATACCAATCCTTGTAGCACTCCACTGGTCACAGGCCTCCAGTCTGAAAAACAACCCTCCACCACCACCCACTGTCTTCTACCTTTGAGCCAGTTCAGTATCCAAATGGCTAGTTCTCCCTGTATTCCATGAGATCTAACCTTGTTAATCAATCTCCCATGGGGAACCTTGTCAAACACCTTACTGAAGGCCATATAGATCATGCCTACTGCTCTGCCCTCATCAATCCTCTTCATTACTTTTTCAAAAAAGCTCAATCAAGTTTGTGACACATGATTTCCCATGCGCAAAGCCATATTGACTATCCTTAATCAGACCTTGCCTTTCCAAATACATGTACATCCTGTCCCTCAAGATTCCTTTAAACTTAGCCATCACTAACTTCAGGCTCACTGGTCTACAGTTCCCTGGTTTGTCCTTACCAACTTTTTTAAACAGTGGCACCACATTTGCCAACCTCCAGTCTTCCTGCACCTCACCTGTGACTATCGAAGATCCAAATATTTCAGTAAGAGGCCGAGCAATCACTTCCCTAACCTCCCACAGAGGTCTGGGGTACACCTGATCAGGTCCTGGGGATTTATCCACCTGTATGTGTTTCAAGACATCTAGCACGTCTTCCTTTGTAAGGTAGACATTTTTCAGGATGTCACCATCTATTTCCATACATTCTATATCTTCCATGTCCTTTTCCACATTAAATACTGATGCAAAGTCCCCCCACTTCTCTGCAGCTCCACGCAAAGGCCACCTTGCTGATCTTTGAGGGGCTCTATTCTCTCCCTAGTTACTCATTTGTCCTTAATGTATTTGTCAAAACCCTTTGGATTCTCCTTAACTCTACTTGCCAAAGTTATCTCATGTCCCCTTTTTGACCTCTTGATTTCCCTCTTAAGTATATTCCTACTGCCTTTATACTCTTCTCAGGATTTACTCAATCTATCCTGTCTATATCTGACATATGCTTTCTTCTTTTTCTTAAGCAAATCCTCAATTTCTTCAGTCATGCAGCATTCCCTATACCTACCAGCCTTTGCTTTCACCCTATACCTGCGAACATCTGCCCCCAATCAGCTTTTGAAAGTTCTAGACTAATACCATCTAAATTGGCCTTTCTCCAATTTAGAACTTCAACTTTTAGATCTAGTCTATCTTTTTCCATCACTATTTTAAAACTACTAGAATTATGGTCGCTGGCCCCAAAGTGCTCCTTCACTGACATCTCAGTCACCTGCCCTGCCTTATTTCCCAAGAGTAGGTCAAGTTTTGCACCTTCTCTAGTAGGTACATCCACATACTGAATCAGAAAATTTTCTTGTACACACTTAAGTTCCTCTCCATCTAAATCCTTAACATTATGGCATTCCCAGTCTATATCTGGAAAGTTAAAATCCCCTACCATAACCATTCTATTATTCTTACAGATAGTGGAGATGTCCTCACAAATTTGTTTCTCAATTTCCCTCTGACTATTGCAGGGTCAATAATACAATCCCAATAAGGTGATCATCCCTTTCTTATTTCTCAGTTCCACCCAAATAACTTCCCTGGATGTATTTCCGGGAATGTCCTCCCTCAGTACAGCTATGTTGTTATCCCTTATCAAAAATGCCATCCATCCTCCTCTCTGTCCTTCCTGCAGCATTTGTATCCTAGCACATTAAGAAAACCAGTCCTGCCCATCCCTGAGCCATGTTTCTGTAACTGTTATGATATCCCAGTCGCATGTTCCTAACCATGCCCTGAGTTCTTCTCCCTTCCCGGTTAGGCCCCTTGCATTGAAATAAATGCAGTTTAATTTATTAGTCCTACCTTGTTCTCTGCTTTGCCCCTGCCTGCTTGACTTGCTTCTGTTCTCAACTGTACCAGTCTCAGATTGTTTTAACAACAGGCACATAAGACAGTGGTGGGCTACTAACCCAGGCCTCTGTGGTGGCTGGAACCTTAATCCAGTGGCTTAGGTCACTCAGCCATAGCATCAGGTGCTCGTAAGCTAACCCCAGTATTTGCCTGTGGTACCTCAGAGACACCACTATCTGTCTACTGATCTTTGAATGGGGCCTCTACTTTATTCATCATTACCTCCTTTTTAAATAGAGCAACATTGAGAGACTGCTTTTGCCTCAGCTTCAGTTTGAGCAGTCAGAAGGGGGAGACCTAGTGGTATTATTGTTGAACTGTTAATCCAGAGAGTCAGATAATGCTCTAGGGACCTGGGTTCGAATCCCACTATGGCAGATAGTGGAATTTGCATTCAATAAAAATCTGGAATTAGGAGTGTAATAATGACTGAATTGCTGGTCAGGAAAACACCATTTGGTTCACTAATGGTCCACCCCACATCTCTATCTCTCAGCCCCCTCCACCCTCCAAAGTCCTGATGAAGGGCTTATGCCTGAAACGTTGACTCTCCTGCCCCTCGGATGCTGCCTGACCTGCTGTGCTTTGCCAGCGCCACCCTTTTCGACTCTGATTTTCCAGCATCTGCAGTCCTCACTTTCTTCAAACTGCCCGTCCAGACCTAATCTGGCCTACATGTAATTCCAGACCAACGCAATGAGATGGCTGACTGTTAATTGCCCCGTGTCAATGAGGATGGGTAATAAATCACATCCCATGAGTGAATTTTAAAAGAAGTCTGAGTTAGTGCTTGTAACTGTGCGACAGCTTATTGAGCTGCTCTCAAGGACATTCTATTAATATCTCCTTGGATTCTTTTGGAATCCTCAAATTAGCTGAGCTTGTCAGGCTATGGATTGCAAAACCATACAATCAGTGACAATTCCAGGCACTGTGCAGTCTCCCTGACCTCAACTGGTTTCTCAGGAACCACTGGGGATCTTTAACCCAGCCAGGTCATTGCTAAGAAGCAGGTTGACCCTGTGACAGACACAGTGGGGATGACCCCCACAGTCACTGAGCCCACCACAGGGTCACATTCCAGTAAAGGTGAATGTACCCTCCATAAATCCCTATCATTGGCATCTTGGTACTGACTGTACCCACAGGTGGGAAGGTCATACCTTTCCCCAGCAGCAGAGTTTGGCTGGCCCCACTGTCCTTCAGTCTCTGCACAGGGGCTTGCTTGACCTCATGCTAGGGAAGTGAGGACACCACACCTTTGGATATAAAATCTTAATAACTCCCAGGGATTAGTCTCACCTCATCTGCAATCGCAGCAGCTCCTTTACAGGGATTGACTGCTGCAGTCAGGGCTATGGCTCAGTCTACTCTCCAACTGTCTCCATTCTCTGCTTGGGGGAAATGTGTGCCTGAATGATTCCCATTGGCTAGACACGTTGCCTCCAGCTGTCCATTCGGACATGCCCTACATTGTGGCAGTTCAAATACAGTCTTCTTGGCCTCACTATCCAATTGACCACAGAGTGTGCCTGGATTTCCTCAGGGAAGTGTCCTAGGGCCATCTATCTACAGCAGTTTCATCAATGAGTTTCACCGATTTTGACAGAATGTTCAGCACCATTCACAGCTCCTCAGATACTGGAGCAGTCCTTTTCCAAATGCAGCAAGACCTGGATAATATCCAGGTTTGGGCTGACAAGCAGCATTAGCCACACACAAGTACAAGACAATAACTATCCCTAACGAGATTTTATCATCATCTCATCTTGAATTTTGAGTTGAAAAGGGTGGTGCTGGAATAGCACAGCTGGTCAGGCAGCATCTGAGGAGCAGGAGAGTCCACGTTTTGAGCATGAGCTCTTCATCATTTTGAGAATGCTGACATGTTCGGCCTTCGGAATTTCATAAGCCAACCCCAGTACTCTCTTATAGTACCACAGAGGCACCACTACCTGTCTACTGCTCGATTGCAAGTCTTTGATAGGGGCCTCTATTTTATTCATGAATACTTCCTTCGTAACAAAGTAACATTGGCAGACAGCTTTTGCCTCAGCTTCAGTATGAGCAGTTGGAAAGGGGAGGCAATGGCTGAGCAGTGTTATTGTTGGATCCTTAATCCAGAGGTTCAGGTAACATTCTGGGGCCCTGGGTTCAAATCCCACCACGACAGTTAGTGAAATTTGAATTCAACAAACTGGAATTAAGCATCTCAGTATCACCCTTTCTGCCCAGAGGAGGGACCCCAGCACTTTCCTGTCTCCCAAGGGTGCTCAGTTGTGCCATTGCCCTCTCCACTCCAATCCTTTCCAGTTGTTCAGGGGATGGCTGGGGAAAGGTTTCTCCTGAAACTGGGATTTGGGAATTTGCTCACAATCATCAGCCAATGTGACTCCCTGACTGGACCCAGTCACTCCCTGTTCCTCAAGGTATACCCTTATTGGAGTACTTTAACTTTTCAAGGAGAATTATCTCAACTAGGTTTTTGAAATAACTTCTGTTTTCGGTGATCATACTCACTGGTCAAAAGCCAACTGTTGAAGCCTTTCCAGTACCAGGGATATTTGGTCAGACCAATTCCTCAGGGTGTATAATGCTTGATGGTACACCTCCAATACTAATTAGGTCACAATTAACCTCGCCCTTTATACTACCTCCTAATCAATGGCACTTTCCTCATGTAGAAGTGAGTTAACTTCATGAGCTTTTCCCAAAGGTTCCTTCTGCAATAATATGGACCTGTTTTGAGTTGTCCATGTTAATTGATGAGCCACCCACTGGAAGGAGATAAAGAAGGCTTTTCTTAAGTTGGTGCTTCCTTTGGAACTAGGTATTATATCCCAATTTGACAAATCTGAATAGGAACACTTTATTAACGATGCTCACCCCTCAACAGTTGGTTCCTGACTGGATCCAAGCTGGTTCACCTGACCAGTTCTCTTAAAGGGGAAGCACCCTAAATACATACATAACAGCTTTCACTTCTTCTTCATGAAACTTAGAAACTAACTGAGCAAACTGAGTAGCCTCTGTATCCTATACCTGAGACAGTGGTGTTTTTTGTGGGGCTCTGTAACATTTGTGTTCCTCAGCTTGAGCTAAGTTCAAACTGTCTTTCCTGCCATTTGTCCTCAAGATTCCCATTTCTCTCCATGCTCTTTCCTCTTTTTCCCATTTTCCATTCTCTCTCTCTCTCTGTTTTCTCTTTGCCTTTCCTTTTCTTTTACTTCAGGTTTTAATTTCCTCTGTTCCAGTTCTAATGTCTCCGCTGCTTCTCTATCTGACTCGTTACCTTCAATGTGCATCTGTAAAACATTGGTCATCCTCTTCAAAATACCAGGTTCTCTGGCTTTCAGCCAAAATTCAAAATGTAAGTTCTTCACTGAATCCTTTAACTTTTATATTTTCAAAAATAACTTCCCCTAATTCTGCTAGAAACACATTGACCTCAAATACAGACATTTCTATACTGCAGCCATGCACACTTATGAAAGCCTTTTGCAGATTTAAAAAAATTGATTTCAAAGTCACAGTGTGCCAACTCCAATTCCTGTCTCTGTGTTCAAATCATGACGTGAGCCCCCGGTTTGTTGTGGTCAGATCTGGATGGAAACAGACCCTTCGATCCAACCCATCCGCACAGACCAGATATTCCAATCTGACCAAGTCCCATTTGCCAGCATTTGACCCATATCACTCTTAAACCCTTTCTATTCATAAACCCATCCAGATGCCTTTTAAATGTTATCATTGTACCAGTCTCCACCATTTCCTCTGGCAGCTCGTTCAATACATACGCCACCCTCTGCGTGAGAAAGTTAACCTTCAGATCCTTTATAAATATTTCCTGTCTCACCATAAACCTATCTCCTCTAGTTTTGGGCTCCCCCACCCTAGGAAAAAGATCTTGGGTATTCACCCTACTCATGTCCGACACAATTTTATAAGCCTCTGTAAGATCACCCCTCAGTCTCTGATGCTCCAGGGAAAACAACCCCAGCCCATTCAACCTCTCCCTACAGCTCAAATCCTCCAGTCCTAGCAATATCCTTGTAAATCTTTTCTGCACCCTCTCAAGGTTAACAACACCCTTCCTACAGAAGGGTGACCAGAATTGCATGCAATATTCCAAAAATGGCTTCACCAATTCATGTACAACCGCAACATGACACCCCATTGATCAACGTTATGATCAATGAAGGCAGGTATGGCAAACAACTTCTTTACCACCCTGTCTACCTGCGACTCCACATTCAAGGAACTATGCATCTGCACCCTTGGTCTCTTTGTTTAGAAATAGTCACCAGGACTTTACCATTAAGTGTCTAAGTCCTGCCTTGATTTGCACTAGCAAAATACTAACATCTCACATTATCTAAATTAAAGTCCATTTGCCACTCCATTGGCCCATTTGATCATAATCCAGTTGTACTCTGAAATAATCTTCTTTGTTCCCTAATTTATTACGGTTTTAGATAGGACACCCCAAATTGTGAAGCTCACATGTCAGGAGGGGTGAATTAACCCCCACCCCCACCTTTCTTTATTCAGCCACCCCTTGGTTGGTAGAAACAAGTTTAATTTACAAAGGATTCCTATCACTCAGAGCAAACGAGTTTATGTTCTAAAAGGAGCCAATTCAGCGAGGCTTCCTTATGTTAACAAAAGAGCAGATTTACTAGCTACTAAATACAAGAAGAAATAATAATAATGCAACCCACATACACACAGAGTTAGAATAAGAAATGAATCTAAAAAAGATAGAAATCAAAGAAAAGGTCAGTCCATATAATGTGGAGAATGTTATGGTCTTTACAATGAGTGTTACCGATAGTATTGACATTGTTAGTTGTTAGTAATTGATTTTGAGATTCTTGGCTTTACAGTTTGATTGAAATTCTTTCATCTGTATTCCTTTTGACAGTGGCTGGCTGTCAGTACTCAGTGTGAGAGAGGCTGCCTCTTTACCTGCAGGGCTGGTGTGTTTATCGGTTGTCCTCCAAGCTGTGACCCCACAGTAGACTCGTTCACATTAGGATGTCAGATCAGTAACACACCTAAACTTGGGTTGAAACTCACTTATAAAGCCTGTCCCTGTGTATTCTTGAAAAGGGAAAATGCAAATATGCCAATCACACAGCCTGCTGACTTCTCTTAGCATCATGTTGACAGTCTGAGATACCCACAGGGATTACCATTCAGGTTGTAGTGCATTTCTTCCTCTGAAGCAGCGGGTGGGAGGTTTCACATCCTCTCCAGACAGCCATTGGATTTACATTGTCAAATTGTTTTGGCTGCATCTTTTAAGAACAGGTTGGAATTCAAAAGATTAATATGCCCTGAGAGCTATGATCCATTGTCAACATGAACCCCGGTGAATATTGTAGGCATTAGGATTGGAAATTTGACACTGGTGCTTCAATTTGCTCTCTGACTAATGCCAATATTTTTAGAACTGTTGTGGTTCTGCTCGCCGAGCTGGAAGTTTTTGCTGCAAACGTTTCGTTCCCTGGCTAGGGAACATCATCAGTGCGGTGGGAGCCTCGTGTGAAGCGCTGCTTTGATGTTTCTTCCGGTATTTATATTAGTTTGTTCTTGCCGCTTCCGGGTGTCAGTTTCAGCTGCAGTGATTTGTATCTGGGGTCCAGGTCGATGTGTCTGTTGATGGATGTTCTTGCCGTTTCCGGGTGTCAGTTTCAGCTGTAGTGGTTTGTATATGGTGTCCAGGTCAATGTGTCTATTGATGGAGTTTGGGGATGAATGCCATGCTTCTAGGAATTCTCTGGCTGTTCTCTGTCTGGCTTGTCCTATGATAGTGGTGTTTTCCCAGTCAAATTCATGTTGCTGGTTGTCTGAGTGTATGGCTACTAGAGATCCGCATCCACGAACATCAGCTAGCCACAAAACGACACGACCAGCGATCTCTAGTAGCCATACACTCAGACAACCAGCAACATGAATTTGAACGGGAAAACACCACTATCATAGGACAAGCCAGACAGAGAACAGCCAGAGAATTCCTAGAAGCATGGCATTCATCCCCAAACTCCTTCAATAGACACATTGACCTGGACACCATATACAAACCACTACAGCTGAAACTGACACCCGGAAACGGCAAGAACATCCATCAACAGACACATCGACCTGGACCCCAGATACAAATCACTGCAGCTGAAACTGACACCCGGAAGCGGCAAGAACAAACTAATATAAATACCGGAAGAAACATCAAAGCAGCGCTTCACACGAGGCTCCCACCGCACTGATGATGTTCCCTAGCCAGGGAACTAAACGTTTGCAGCAAAAACTTCCAGCTCGGCGAGCAGAACCACAACAACGGATACCTGAGCTACAAATCTTCAATCAGATTTTAAATTTTTAGAACTCTTTCACCACCTCTGTTCCTGACTTGGGAATGTTTCATTATTTGCATTACACTAATATTACTACTGGCATATTTACATACTTCTCCATCGTATCTCTGGGCTTTCTGATAGAGTATCTAAGACTTTCTTTTTACATGCTTCTTTCTAGTTTGGTCTCTCCTTCTTTTCAGCACTGTTGATGTCAGAATAACATTATCAATTGCATCAAGATAATTTCCATGTTCCAATTTACACAGGGGAGCCCCACAATTTTCATCCCAACGGTTTCTGATTTGTTTCGCCTATCCTTGCTAACTTCGCACCAAAGTCTTGAAGTCCTTCATGACCTACTGTTCCCTATCTTCATAACCTTTTAAACCTGACAATGACTGTCAACCTCAAATTATTGGCTCTGGGCTTTTGAGTATTGTCCTTCTTTATTCATTCATTGGATAGCCATGCCTTTAGCTGCCTCAGTGACAACTCAGAAATTTCATCCTCAAACTGCTGACAATTTCCCTCGATCTCCTCCTTTAGGACCTTTTATAAACATTCATATTTGATCACTCCTTTGCCCACACGTCCCATCATCTCCTTACATTCATGGGTAGCACGATGACTCAGTGGTTAGCACTGCTGCCTCACAGCACTAGGGATGTGGGTTCAATTCCCACCTCAGGCAACTGTCTGCGAGGAGTTTGCACATTGTCTGCATGGGGTGCTCTGGTTTCCTCCCACCATCCAAAGATGTGCAGGCTAGGTGTATTGGCCATGCTAAATTGCCTGTAATGTTAAGGGCATTAGTCAGGGGTAAATGTAGGGGAATGAGTCTGGGTAGGTTGCTCTTCAGAGGGTTAGTGTGGACTTGTTGGGGTGAAGGGCCTGCTTCCACACTGTTGGAAATCTAAAAAAAATTTGTTTTGTGATTACATCTCTGTGAATTACTTTGAAATGTTTTCTTTGTTTACATTATTCCAGCACCAAATTGTCAATACAATTCTAGTGTCAGTGTTGTTTCTGTTTGGATTAAAACCAAACATCTCAATGAAGCTCTTTCATTGCACCCTGTTGGCATGAAATCACCAAATCGAAATGAATAGAGGCCGTTCAGGCTGTCACTTTCTCAAAGAGCAAATCAGTCCTACTCTGCCAATCCTTACACAAATTCCTGCAATGTTTTCTCCTATAAGTATTTTTCTGATTCCCTCTAAAAGTTTAACATTGAGCTCGCATCTCCCGATCAGTTAATTCATTCCAAATCCCTACCATGTCATCTCTGGGTGCTTTTGCCATTCATCTCAAATCTATGACATCTGGTAACCAACCCTTCAGACATTGGAAATACAGTATTTTTGCTTGTTTTGTACTTTTGGTAAGGAAAATCAGGGCAGGACTTATGCACTTAATGGTAGCCTCCTGGGGAGTGTTGTCAAACAAAGAGACCTTGGGGTACAGGTTCATAGTTCCTTGAAGGTGGAATCACAGGTAGACAGGATAGCGAAGAAGACGATTAGTATGCTTGCCTTTATTGGTCAGTGCATTGAATATAGGAATTGAGATGTCATGTTGTAGCTTACAGGACATAGGTTGGGCCACTTTTGGAATACTGTGTTGAATTCTGGCTTCCCTGCTATATGAAAGATATTGCTGCACTTGAGAGAGTTCAGAAAAGATTTACAAGGATGTTGTCAGGATTAGAGGATTTGAGCTATTGGGAGAGGCTGAGTGGGCTGTTTTCCCTGGAGTGTCGGAGGCTGAGGGGTAACCTTATAGAGGTTTATAATATCATGAGGGCCATGGACAGGGTGAATAGCGAAGGTCTTTTTCCCAGGATAGGGGAGACCAAAACTAGAGGACGTAAGTTTAGGGTAAGAGGGGAAAAAATTAAAAGGGACTTAAGAGGCAACTGTTTCATGCAGAAGGTGGTGTGCGTACGGAATGAGAAAGTGTTGGAGGCTGGTACACCGCAACATTTAAAAAGCATGTGGATGGGTACATGAATTGGAAGGGTTTAGAGGTTTTTGGCCAAATGCTGGCAAATGGGAATAGATAGATTTGGCATATCTGATCGGCATGGACAAATTGGTCCAAAGGGTCTGTCCCATACTATACATTTCTATGACTCTGACGCTTACCTGATGATAACACCTCAGCTTCAGAACCACAGGTCATAGTCTACGGATACATTTTGGACTGTGATGAGGAGAAATTTCTTCATCCAGAGAGTAATGAGTCTGTACGAAATGTTTTCAAGCCAAAGTTGGGTATAGTTCTTAGGATTAAAGGATGGTATGGGAAGTAAAAGGGGTAATAGTAATGAGTTGAGTGATCAATCATGATCATATTGAATGGTGATGCAGGCTCAAAGAGCCAAATGGCCAACTGTTGCTCCATTTTTCCGCATAACTGGAATCTCTATTCCCTACAATAAGTAATCCTTGCCTGTCCCCTTCCTAGTGTATAACTTTTGTTTGCTTTGTTTTGCCATTGAACAAGGACAGAGATGGGCGTTATGATGGAGTTTGACAAATTTGATAAACAGTAAAAAGTGAGGTCTGCAGATGCTGGAGATCAGAGCTGAAAATGTGTTGCTGGTTAAAGCACAGCAGGTTAGGCAGCATCCAAGGAACAGGAAATTCGACGTTTCGGGCCAGAGCCCTTCATCAGGAATGAAGGGCTCTGGCCCAAAACGTCGAATTTCCTGTTCCTTGGATGCTGCCTAACCTGCTGTGCTTTAACCAGCAACACATTTTCAAATTTGAGAAACAAACAGAGACTAACACAAATGAACTCCTCACTTTCCCCGAGGCTGCTATAGGTGACATTGTCTAAGCTTAGGATTGGTGGGAGAAAATTGAATGCAGAGACAAACTCAATCGCTTTAGATATAAAAAGGAAAATTAATGTCTTCTGAACTTCTAGTTTTAAGTAGCAACAATGTTTCTGTCCCTGTTAATGTCTGGATTTATTTTTAGCTATTTTAACTTCACAGCTGCTGCTTTGAATAAGAAACAAAACAACGTCCAAGTTTTTGATGTTTGCCTGCGGGCTGTAATTCTTCAGAGAATAATTAATTCTGTACCTTATTCTATAATTAGCTGTTTAATTCTTTGGATTATCGCTGACTTGTGGTTAATATTTTGTAAAGAAAGCTAATCAGTCTTTACAATGGACAGAAGCAATTGTAAATGCCTCCCAGGAGACATGTTGTAGTGATTGTAATGGGGTCAGACGGCTGGATCTCTTAGAATATGAGTTCCCTGATTGGGGCTATTAATCTGGTCATATCACAGAGCCCTGACTGACAGATAAAAACGGGAAAGTGTCAGCAATTCAGGTCTCTTATGAAAAGCAGCTGGTTCAGTAGAACCTACTAGTTCTAGTAAAAGGCTTGGGTCCATGCTTGACAGGATGAAATTGGTTGAGAAAGATTCACCTTGATTGGCTCAACATTTTTCTATAAGAAAATGGCTGCCTGAGTGAAGTCCAAATTAAATACCCAGTCGTTCTTCAGGAAAGCTAACAGACCACCAAAACAGCCAAGGCCACCTTGCATGTTGACCCCTCGATTCTGCAAGGCCTGCCCAGTGCCACTTGCTTTATGGGTAAAAGTAAGGGCAGAAATCAGGAGGCTGGAAAGCGAAGGAACCATCAAACCAGTCCAGTTGGCAGAATGAGCAGTACCTGTCGTACCAATTGTGAAGGCCGGCGGGTTGGTTCGCTTCTATGGGGGGTTTTACAGCTGGGTTAATACCCTATCCCTCTCATAGTGGATTTATACGCAGAGCTGGCAGGGGGGCTGTCCTTAACAAAGCTGGACATGAGCCATGTGTACCTGCAATTACGATTGAGTGAGGATTCCCAGAGATACGCTGCAACTAATACTCATAAAGGTTTGCACGAATAGATGAGACTGTCAATCAGGGTATTGTCTATCAGTGCTACCTTTCAGAACATTTTACATGCCTACTGCAGATTGCCATTTATCCAGATGATGTGCTAATATCAGGGAACACTAATTAGGAACACTTAGAGAACTTGGATATTCTCCTAAGGTGTTTCTCCCAGGCAGGTATTTGCCTTACAAGGAAGAATCCAGGCACCTGAATTACCTACTAGGGCTACAGAGTTGAAAAGATCCGGTTACACCCGTTGGAACATAAAGTGAGGGTGTTCAAAGGTACCCCAGCTTCCATACCTGTCCAGGAGCTTAAATCATTTATTGGTTGGGTAAACTATTACGGGAACATTCATACATAATCTTGTCTCCATCCTAGCATCTTTGCATCAACCCATTAAGAAGGGTCAGCCTTGGAAGTGGTTGCATAGTCAAGCCATAGTTTTCAGGGAAGTGACTAAACAGCTCTCATCCTCTAAAGTGTTAGCACACAATGATCCCAAGAGAGATCTGACATTGAAATGCAATGGCTCCCATTACAGCCAATGGAGAGGAACGCCCAATAGCGTATGTATTCAGGACTTTGGCTAATGCTGAGTGTAATGATGTGAAGATAGAGGAGTAAGGTTTGGCGGTCATATTTGGAGTCATGAAGTTTTGCGGATGTAAATTTGTAATAATAACAGACCACAAATCCCTGCTAGCTCTACTTAAAGAGAACAAGGCAGTGCCACCCTTAGCTTCAGGCTGAATTCAGAGTGGGCTCTATAATTGTGTTTATAATTACAAGTTAGTATATCAACTTGAGGCCAAGGCATGAATGCGAGTGCTTTGAGCTGCCTCCCATTAGTAGATACACTACCATTTGTACCCCCAGTGGAAGAGTTCATAATGGCATTTAATTTTCTGGACACACTACCAGTTACATCTGACAATGTCAGATCCAGAAAGACCCAGTCTTGTCAAAACTGAAACAACGGTAGTGATGGGGAGGGGACCATCACAACTAGAATTGAAACAAGAGAGACCAGCTCACAGCAACAGGCACCATCTCATTATGAGGAGCATGAATGATTGTCCTGAGCAAAGGTCACCATGAAATACTGACTGAACTCTGCCAGGGCCATCCAGGGGTCTCCAGCTGGAGATATTGGAGCCAAGTTATGTCTGGTGGCCAGGCCTGGATGTCAAAAAGGAGAAAACTTACCGCCAATAGCTTCCCCACCTCTGTGGAAATGGCTGGGTAAACTTGGACTCAGTTGCACACAGACTATGCAAGTTCTTTCATGGGCTCAATATTCTTCATCATTGTGGCCACTCAGTCAAAGTGGTTGGATGTGCATAGAGCACATTCATCAAACATGGGGATAACGATTGAAAAACCACCCACGTCTTTTCTCCCAGAAGTGTAGGCCATAAGCTTGAAGAAACAAGCCAACTAGATACCAAGCTGTCCCTGTTATTTGATTAAAGGACAACCCACATGCAACTGTCAGGATAGCACCGATAGATTTGCTAATGAGTTGAAGACCAGGTTAAATCTGATCTTCCAAACGTAGCTGGGCATAGGTGAAATGCTGAATGCCAATGCAGGAGACAAGACTCTACCAAGTGAGAGAGAATTTGATACAGGAGACAAGGTTTGGTGGAAGAATCACGAAAATGACCCTGCATGGGGTAAGAGGCATGGTCAACATGATGGAGAGATGAGGACTGCAGATGCTGGAGACCAGAGTTGAAAAGTGTGGTGCTGAAAAAGCGCAGCAGGTCAGGCAGCATCCAAGGAGCAAGAGAATCGACGTTTCGGGCATAAGCCCTTCTTCAGGAATGAGGCTGGTATGCCAAGCGGGCTGACATAAAAGGTGGGGTGGGGTGGGAAATTTGGGGGAGGGGCGCTGGGAATACAATGGGTGGAAGGAGGTGAGGGTGAGGGTGATAGGCCGGAGAGGGGGTGGGGACGGAGAGGTCAGGAAGGAGATTGCAGGTCAAGAGGGCGGTGCTGAATCTGGGGGTTGGGAGTGAGATAAGGTGGGGGAGGGGAAATGAGGAAGCTTGAGAAATCTACATTCATCCCGTGTGGTTGGAGGGTTCCTAGGCAGAAGATGAGCTGCTCTTCCTCCAGGCGTCATGTAGTCAGGGTCTGGCGATGGAGGAGGCCAAGGACCTGCATGTCCTTGGCGGAGTGGGAGGGTGAGTTAAAGTGTTCAGCCATGGGGCAGTTGGGTTGGTTGGTGCGGGTGTCCCAGAGGTGTTCCCTGAAATGTTCAAGTAGGCGGCCTGTCTCTCCAATGTAGAGGAGACCACATCGGGTGCAGTGGATACAGTAAATGATGTGTGTGGAGGCGCAGGTGAATTTGCGACGGATATGGAAAGATCCATTGGGGCCTTGGAGGGAGGTGAGGGGGGAGGTGTGGGCGTAAGTTTTGCACTTCTTGTGGTTGCAGGGGAATGTGCCGGGAGTGGAGGTTGTGTTGATGAGGGGTGAGGACCTGACAAGGGAGTCGCCGAGGGAGTGGTCTCTCTGGAACGCTGATAGGGGTGAGGAGGGAAATATATACTGATAGGGGTGGGGAGGGAAATATATCTGTTAGGGGTGGAGAGGGAAATATATGGTCAACATGATGTCAAAGCCAATGACATATAACGTTCAGATGGGCTTGATGGTTCTGAATAAGTAAGTGGACCACATAAAAGCTGCAAACTTGCAAATGGTAAGGGAGCAAAACATGCCCAGGCCCTCAGAACAGTCAGAAAGGCTGCTAGGTCCCACAGGTTCACCCTCACCATCAAGCATTGATGTGTCCTCGCATTCAGAGATGAACACGATGGATATAGCCGCCCCAACACCTTGCTGCCAGAATAACAGAGGGAATTCTTACTAAGGCACAAGAGGTAAGCTCCAAAGTATTACATGCTGCCCATATCAGATGCTGAGAGGTCAGAACCAGACCTGGTGCTAAAACAGTCCAGGAAGCTCCCCAAGAGAAAGAACTGGGCTATGTCCTCGGACTCAGTTCGGATAGATGTAGAGATTGTGACTAGGCCAGCCAGGTGGACCTCATAGAATAGGCTTTCCCTGATTGGGCTGTTAATTTGGTCCAGTCAGAGAGCCCTTGTTGACAGATCAAAAGGGAAAGTGTCAGAGAATACTGGCACTCTGAGAGCTGACTCTGAAGGGGCAGTACTAGAGTCAAGGACTCTCCATGCATAAGTAAAACATGATTTGGCGACAGGATACCAGCCTCTGTGGAATTATTTCTCACCTGACATTCTATTGTGGATTCAACTGATGTTGGACCCAGACTGAACTTACCTCAAAAAGAATCACAGAAGTTTTGAAATTTGCTGAACACTCCCAAAGGTGAAATTAATTAATTAATTAATTAAGTTCCTTCAGAGGTCGGTGTGGAAGTTCCTATCTCCCTTACAGAAATCTTACAGAATGACAGCCATTCAAGTTTATATCTGAGATCGATAAAACATTAACTTGAATGGCTGGAAGATGATGAATGGATACAAACTCCAGATGTGGACTTACTCCCAGCATGGATACATGACTGGGCAATTTGACCCAGCACCCATTTTTTAAGTTGTGAAGTCTGAAAGGTATGAAAGCCATGTGTGTAATGATCTCTGGGGAAATCACCTGAACATCACCAGGCAACCATCTTGAAACAGCCCTTCCTTCAGAACCAAGAGGCAACGGGAGGCATCCAGATTGTTGTATGGGACAAAGCTGCCAAGATTATAATCGACAGTGCCATAAAAGTAAAGCAAAGGATTCTTCACTCTGCCAGAACCTGTTCTGTTCCTGCCCTTTAGCTATCTACTGAACTGATAAACCTTCAGCAAGCAAAGAAATATGAGTGAAGGGCAGATTATCGATCACAATCGCAGTTGGTTAAGAGTATGTCCATTATGCTGAATGATTCGTGCCATAAAACTTTGCTAAAGGAGCAGACTGATTGACTTCAAAGCAAAACAAACAATTCGTAGAATTCCTACAGGCCATTCAGCTCATCAAATCCACATTGACCCTCTGAAGAGCATTTCACCCAGACCTACCCAATACCTGTATTTCCCATGGCTAACCCACGTAACCTACACATCTTTGGACTGTGGGAGGAAACTAGAGTACAGACATGGGGAGAATGTGCAAACTCCACATAGACAGTGACGCACTTTCAAACCGGGTTCCCTGGCTTGATGAGACAGCGGTACTAACCATTGAGTCACCTCAGCAATTGATGTCAGGGCTTTCATAAGATAATCGGTGAAAAGATTTGGTTTGGTGGGATGTTGTGGAGATGAGGAGAGCATTCTTCTCCTGTGATTGAGGAAGTTGAAATTGTTCTCCTCAGACAGAAGGTGGATGTTTGATTAGGGTTTTCAAAACGGTGAGAAAGTTGGACAGAGGAGCTATCCCTGCCATAAAAGAAAAAAAGAACAGGAGGATTCAAGTGATGTGAACCAAGCAAGGGTGATGGGAAGGAAAGCTTTTTCACCCAGCAAGTAGTTAGGGGATGGAATGTACTGCCTGGAAATGTGGGGGAAGCAGGTGTCACTGAGGTATTCAGGAGGGTATCGAATGGTTATTTGGATGGGAATGGTATGCAGGCATAGGCACTAGGTAATACAGCCAGTACAGGCATGACGGGTGGAATGGCCTCCTGCTGTGCCATCACAATTCTGTGATGCTGAACCTTACAGTCAATGTCTCCCTCTTTATCCAGAGAAGAGTCATAGAGTCACACAGCACAGAAACAGACCCTTCGGTCCAACCAGTCCATGCTGAACACAATCCCAAACTAAACCAGTCCCACCTGCCTGCTCCTGGCCCATATCCCTCAAAAACTTCCCTCTTCATGTACTTATCCAAATGCCCTTTAAATGTTATAATTGCACCCACATCCATCACTTCCTCAGGGAGTTCAATCCACACTCAAACCGACCTGTGTGAAAACAATTTGCCTCTCATGTCTTTTTTATATCTCTCTCATCTCACCTTAAAGCATACCCCCTAGTCTTGAAATCCCCCATCCTAGGGAAAATACAATAAATATTAACTCTACCTATATCCCTCATTATTTTATACACTTCTATCAGGTCGCCTCTCAGTCTCCTACACTTCAGTGAAAAAAAGTTCCGGTCTATCCAGTCTTTCTTTATAACTGAAACCTTCCATCCCTGGTAGCAGCCTTGTAAATCTCTTCTGAATCCTCTCCAGCTTTAATAATATTCATCCCATAACTGGGTGACCAGAACTGGACGAAGTATTCCAGAATAGGCCTCACCCCTGTTCTGTATAACCTCAATACGACTTCCCAACTCCTTTACTCAAAGGGCTGAGCATTGAAGGCAGGCGTTCCAAATGCCCTTTTAACCACTCTGTCTACATGTGACACAAGCTTCAAAGAATTATGTACCTGCAACCCCTAGGTCCCTCCTTGAGAGATTTCTGTCCATGTGTGTACACAAGCCATCAGAGCTGCCGAATCCAAGTTCAAAACTCGACCTCTTCACTTCAGGATGAGAATCGTCAAGCATTCCAGGACAGTCACGATGATAAAGATTGAGCTCATTTTTGCTCCCATATGTAACTTTCGACCTTACTTACTTTAACTCTGTAACATTCAGCAACAGTTGTGCAATATCCTTAGTTCACGGATATTTCTGAGGACATACCTGGTGTGTGAGAGGTTGAGTGTAGTGATTGTAAACTCTGTATCAAGGAAATGTTCAGAGAGGTCAATCTATCGTAGAATCTGTACAACACAGGGGACCCATTTTGTCTTTGTTATCCAATAGCTCCCAGTCTCCCAACTCCCACTTTTTCCTCATAGTCCTGCAGTAATCTTCTCTTCCAGTATTTAGCCGGTTAATAAAATAATAGAATCATAGAATCCCTACAGTGTGGAATGAGGCCATTTGGCCCATTGAGTCTGCACCAATCCTCTGAGCAACATCCATGCAGACCCAACCCCCTACCCTATCCCTGTTGCCCCACATTTACCATGTCTAATCAACCTAATTTACATATCCCTAGAGACAATGGATAGTTTAGCATGGTCTGTCCACCAAACTGCACATCTTTGGATTGTGGGAGGAAACCAGAACACCCGGAGCTGCCTGACCTGCTGCGCTTTAACCAGCAACACATTTTCAGCTCTGATCTCCAGCATCTGCAGACCTCACTTTTCACCGAGAGGAAACCCATGAAGACTCGGGAGAAGGTGTAAACTTTCAAAAGTTCTGTATCCTCTAGACACTGATTTCTAGCTCAGAACAATTCATCATGGAAAATAAATTCTCTTCACCAACTCTCCCAGTTCTTTTGACAATTTTGTTGTTAAATATCTGACATTTCAGATGAGCAAATATTTGCTTTGCTGTGCAATCAATTGGATAGATCATTCAACAGAGCTTTGCTGTGTGAGTCATTCAACAAAAACAGGCCTGCTCTTACTAACTAAGATTGCATTCAATAATTTGCCTTTCATCAGAATTTAATTGCTTGGTGAAGATTCATCAGTGGAGCACAGAGGTAAATTGAAAGCAATTCTAAGAACCCTAGAGCAAACTCCACACAGTCACCCAAAGCTAGAATCGAACCCAGATCCCTGCTGCTAATAGTGCTAATCACTGAGCCACCTTACCACCCCTCAGTCACCCACGCTCTAAAGAAAAAAATCCGAGCTTGTCCAACCTCTCGCTATAAGTCAGATTGTTGAGTCCTGGCAATATCCTTGTAAATTTCTTCTGCACTCTTTGCAGTTTAATAATACCATAGCTAAAGTAAGGTGACCAAAACTGAACACAATCCTCCAAGTGTAGCCTCACCGATGTCCTGTATAACTGCAACATAACTTCCCAACTTCTGTACTCAGTGCCCTGACTGATGAAAGCCAGTGTATTAAAACCTTCTTCACTGCTCTGTCTACCTGTGACTCCACTTTCAGATAATCTTGGTCCAGAATCTAAATAATTGAATCACAGTGAATGGCTTAAGTTCTAAACTCACTTTTAAAATGAAAGTAATGATGCCTCAACATTGTCCCCATCAAACACTCCCAGGACAGGTAACAGCACTTGGTTGATACAGATTATAGTATCCCCTTAAACTGAAAGTAAAACTCCTTTTATTCCTTTAAACTGAAAACAAAGCTTCGCTACATTTTTTTCACATGTAAAAGTAAAACTTCCACTGCTTTTTTTTTCAACTAAAAGCAAAGTTCCTTCTACACTGCCCCATCAAATACTCCAAGGACAGGTCTGTACTGGGGAAATAAATATATTAGCACCAAGCCCATCCAGCTCCCCATGGTCTCACATGAATAAAGAAATCATGGTTACAATTTAAACTGTACTTTCATGATCAAACTTACCTTAAAGCTCTGTTGTTAAATTACAGTATTAAATACGTCTAAACTTTCAGGAATAAAAAAATTGCTCCATCACAATCTTATGGAGCCTGGAACCAACTGGAATTACTGTTACCATGATTATAAAGGTGAAAAACCCTACATTCCAGCCAGTGAGGTTGGCATGGGAACGCTCAACCTGTTTATTTCCCATATTCCCGTGTGCTGAGATTTCATGAAGGCAGGTCACGTAAACAGGAGATAACTGAGGCCAGTCTCTGTCAAGTGGGAATACTCCTGTCCTCGCATTGCAAAGTAGGCATTCAATCCATCTGTCAGGATATTTAATCACTTAATCTCAGCTGACAGATCAGAGCAATGCCATGTCTGCCCTCCCTTCTCAATATCCACACCAGTATCAAACAGCATCATAAATCGGTCAGCTATGGTGCTAATTGTGGGGTCTTGCTATGGACAAATAGAATGCTGCGATATCCCACTTTATGAAAGTAACTAATCTTTACAAAGGCTGTCAAAAACTTTAGGGTATCCCAGGGTCAAGAAGGGCTCAAGAAATTTTTTTAGGGTGTAGGTTTGCTCGCTGAGCTGTAGGTTTGATATCCAGACGTTTCATTACCTGGCTCGGTAACATCATCAGTGACGACCTCCAAGTGAAGCGAAGCTGTTGTCTCCTGCTTTCTATTTATATCTTTCTCCTGGATGGGGTTCCTGGGGTTTGTGGTGATGTCATTTCCTGCTCGTTTTTTGAGGAGTTGATAGATGGCATCTAGATCTATGTGTTTGTTTATGGCGTTGTGGTTGGAGTGCCAGGCCTCTAGGAATTCTCTGGCATGTCTTTGCTTAGCCTGTTCCAGGATACATGTGTTGCCCCAGTCGAAATGGTGTTTTTTTTCATCCGTTTGTAGGGCTATGAGGGAAAGGGGGTTGTGTCTTTTTGTGGCTAGCTGGTGTTCATGTATCCTGGTGGCAAACTTCCTTCCTGTTTGTCCTGCATAGTGTTTGTGGCAGTCCTTGCATGGAATTTTATAGATGACGTTGGTTTTGTCCATGGGTTGTACTGGGTCTTTTAAGTTTGTTAGTTTTTGTTTGAGCGTGTTGGTGGGTTTGTGTGCTACTAAGGATTCCAAGGGGTCTCAGTAGTCTGGCTGTCATTTCTGAAACTTCTTTGATATATGGTAAGGTTGGTAGGGTTTCTGGCTGTGTTTGGTCTGCTTGGCGTGGTTTGCTCTTGAGTAATCTGCGCACTGTGTTTTTTGAGTATCCGTTCTTCTTGAATACGTCATATAGGTGGTTCTCCTCTGTTTTTCAAAGTTCGTCTGTGCTGCAGTGTGTGGTGGCTCGTTGGAATAGTGTTCTGATACAGCTTCGTTTGTGTGTTTTGGGATGGTTGCTGGTGTAGTTGAGTCTTTGGTCAGTGTTTGTCGGTTTTCTGTATAAGCAGGTTTGTAATTCTCCCTTGTCCTTTCTTTCTACTGTGACGTCCAGAAATGCGAGTTTGTTGTCAATTTCTTCCTCCTTGGTGAACTTTATGCCTGTGAGGGTGTTGTTGATGATGTTAAATGTCTCTTCTATCTTGTTTCATTTTGTGATGACAAAGGTGAACCCACATTTTTGGTTGTTTGTTCTAGCCTTTGCATTCCCACTTCTGCTATGAATTCTGATAGCGGATGTCCCATGGGTGTGCCATTGGTTTGTTTGTAAACTATCACAAAACGAAACACACACAAACGAAGCTGTATCAGAACACTATTCCAACAAGCCACCGTACACTGCAGCACAGACGAACTTTGAAAAACAGAGGAGAACCACCTATACGACGTATTCAAGAAGACCTGAAACTCAAAAAACACAGTGCGCAGATTCCTCAAGAGCAAACCACGCCAAGCAGACCAAACACAGCCAGAAACCCTAACCACCTTACCATATATCAAAGAAGTTTCAAAAATGACAGCCAGACTACTGAGACCCCTCGGAATCCTAGTAGCACACAAACCCACCAACACGCTCAAACAAAAACTAACAAACTTAAAAGACCCAGTACAACCCATGAACAAAACCAATGTCATCTATAAAATTCCATGCAAGGACTGCCACAAACACTATGTAGGACAAACAGGAAGAAAGTTAGCCACCAGGATACATGAATACCAGCTAGACACAAAAAGACACGACCCCCTTTCCCTCATAGCCCTACACACAGATGAAAAAAAACACCATTTTGACTGGGACAACACATCTATCCTGGGACAGGCTAAGCAAAGACATGCCAGAGAATTCCTAGAGGCCTGGCACTCCAACCACAATGCCATAAACAAGCACATAGATCTAGATGCCATCTATCAACACCTCAGAAATTGAACAGGAAATGACATCACCACAAACCCAGGAACCCTATCCAGGAGAAAGCTATAAATAGAAAGCAGGAGACAACATCTTCGCTTCACTTGGAGGTCACCACTGATGATGTTACCTAGCCAGGTAATGGAATGTCTGGATATCAAACCTAGAGCTCAGCGAGCAAACCTACACCCTAAACCTCAACCCGAGCTACAAACCTTCACAAACCTTGAGAAATTTTTTTCATTTCACGTGTTGGAAAACTTATTGTAAGAGTGGATTGAATGCTTAGATGTGAACTCGTTCAAGATGAGCCAAGGGTTGATAGCATAGTTTCAATGCTGAGAGAAAGAGAATTTCAACAGCATTAATAGCGGTGGAGAATAAAGGAAACAGTTGGTCAAGAACCAAAAGTGGGGACACTTGAATATTGGGGTCCTTTAAAACTGAATTTTCCTCATACCTTATAGAGATTTATTAACCTTAAAGAGCATGGATAGGGTGAATAGCCAATGTCTTTTTCCCAGGGTGAGGCAAGTCCAGAACTTGAGACCATGGATTTAAGGTGAGAGGGGAAAGAATTAACAGGAACCTGTTGGCAATTTTTTCATATAGAGGGTGGTGTACGTATGGAATGAGCTGCCAGAAGAAGTGGTGGAGATGGGTACAATTCCAACATTTAAAAGGCTTCTCTGAATAAATAAGTATGAAGGATTAAGAGGGATATGGACCAAATGTTTGCAAATGGGACTAGATCGATTTAGGATATCTGGTTAGCATGGATGAATTGGACTGAGGGTCTGTTTTTGTGCTGCATAACTGTAGACTTACTATGTAGCATGAGATTTCATTTCACAGTGTTATGGGTAGCAATGATAGAGGCTTCAATTTACTTTCTGTTACAATTGATTAGGAATCTCTCTCAAAACCGGTGATTGTTGCAAGGATTTACAAAGCGATACTTCACCTGTTTGACTATATTATGATCAGACCTTCCTTGGCCATTAAGTCTGGAATGGACTTGAATGCAAAACCTTGTGGCTCAAGGACAGGGAGACTCCCCACTGTCCACTTCCCTTCACATATTACAACATTATTAAGTCAATTGCTGTCTACTTCAGACCTAAAAGCTTGGAGACTGAGAAGGGTGTATTAGTTGACCATCCTTGGTAGACAATGAAGTTCAGACCAGACCCTGAATCTCTTACAATTGCTTCAGCCCTGCCTCTAACATTAATACACAGCTTCTGCAGCTCTTCATAAGAATGGGTATTAAAAAATCTGTATTTAGTTACCTTGTACCTAAGGTGGTGCCAGAAGGGTCAACTTGTGAACTTTTCACTGTGGGATCTTGCTATGCATAAATTGGCTGCTGCATTGTCCTACTTTATGAAAGCAAGTGATTTTTTCAAAGTACATAATTGGCTGTCAAGCACTTTGAGATAGCCCAGGATCAAGAAAGGTGCTACTCAAATGCATTCAAGTACATGTGGCAAAAAAAAACTAATTCATTTCAATTCAGAAAATACCCCAGGAATTGATTCTTTAATGCAACTGGGACCTCTGGAGACCCCGGGAAGGTTCTGACATGTGGTTCTGCACTGACCTTACTAAGCCCCAATGGCATTGATCTAGGGAGATGTGCACACATTTCCATTGCGTGATCTCCTTTTGTGAGTTGAGGGTAACAGGAGGTTGCTCCACTCCAGATCCATGAAGATGTTGGCCCCTCTCTGAATTGTTCACCATCACCCGGGTCAGCCATTTCTGTGGTGCATCAGCTTTCCATATCAAACAGAGAGAAGGCCCCATCCCTTGACTATAAGTCTATGTTG
Organism: Hemiscyllium ocellatum; assembly: GCF_020745735.1. Lineage (NCBI taxonomy): Eukaryota > Metazoa > Chordata > Chondrichthyes > Orectolobiformes > Hemiscylliidae > Hemiscyllium > Hemiscyllium ocellatum. Next base: position 51,777,322 of record NC_083423.1, read on the forward strand.
CAGGCTGCATGTCGACAGAAATCCTATAATTTGCTGCTCTTGCTGTTTACCTTTTAACTTCATATTATGTAGAGGGTCTATCGAACTGTTTTAAAAAAGGCTCTTTTTGTTTCATTCTTGTTGGTTAGGCCAAACCACATAAAGATGGCAAGTCTTCACTTCCCCCAAAGGCCACCAGTGAAATAAATGGGTTTTCATGGCAATTGGCAATGGTTAGCATTTTTTTTTAAAAAGCTCAAGTGCCATTAGCAGGATTTGAATCCATCACCCCAGGACACTCACAGTAAACTCCTCAGTCCACTGATGTCACCACAATGCTACTGCCTTAGTTTGTGTGATAGCTGGTTATTGTTGTATTTTTACCAAAGTAGACTTTGTGCTTTGATTTTTAAAAAAATTGTGGTTTGCTTTCCTTTAAACATCTGATTTTGTAACTTTCCAGATGAAATCGCTCCCAATTATGAATAACAATGCTTCCATTGAGAAGATCCTTTTCCCCAGCCCTTTGTGTCAAACAAAAAGAATTCTGGAATGTCCATTTTAGCAGAAACGAGGGAATTCCTGTGCACTGTTTATTCAGATGACGACCTGAACACTTGGGACAACAAATACTTGTGTTTTAAAGAGTATACATTGTGAGGAAGGATGTATCATTTTCATTGTAAAGTTGAGCGGTCACCTTTGAACTTTGGCCTCTGCCCTATGTTCTGCATCCAATCATTTAAACGGAGTCCTTGTTCTCAAAGGTCTATTTCATTTCATTTTTGAAAAGAGGCAACTGTTTGTCAACCCTCTGTGTGTGCTGCATTGCCCTGAGGAGACTATTAGGTCCTCAATAAAACACTGACAATTTGAATGAATCTCCCATGAGACCGAACTCAGTTAAAACTTTGTTTGGAATCAGTAGAGTCTGTTTCCTGTGGCTGTGATTGATGAGTGGGGAACAAGCATATCTCGTCATGTTGCTGGCATTTAAACCACAGTGTGAGACTGTTACAGGTCATGGGAGCCACTGAAGTCAACGCCTGCACTGATAAAGTAAATAGACTGATGCGGTCTGAGCATGTCACCTTGACCTTTGCAAATTACCTATTTGGATTCTCTGCATGGCAATAAATCTGAGGGTCATTCGATGCAATGTGCAAGTTTGGAAGGCAGCTGCCATTCCTGTCAAAATACAAAGGAATTTCAGTGGCACTGGATTTTCCTTCAAAATTCACTCGCATGTTGTGGGTGTTTCTGGCAAGGCTGGTATTTATTGCCCGACTCTAACAGGGTCATAGAGTCATCGAGTTGTACAGCATGGAAACAGACCCTTCAGTCCAACCCGTCCATGACGACCAGATATCCCAATCCAATCTAGTCCCACGTGCCAGCACCCGGCCCATATCCCTCCAAACCCTTCCTATTCATATACCCATCCAAATGCCTCTTAAATGTTGCAATTGTACCAGCCTCCACCACTTCCTCTGGCAACTCATTCCATATACGCACCACCCTCTGCGTGAAAAAGTTGCCCCTTAAGTCTCTTTTATATCTTTCCCCTCTCACCCTAAACCTATACACTCTAGTTCTGGACTCCCCGATCCCAGGGAAAAGGCTTTGTTTATTTATCCTATCCATGCCCCTCATAATTTTGTAAACTTCTATAAGGTCACCCCTCAGCCTCTGACGTTCCAGGGAAAACAGCCCCAGCCTGTTCAGCCTCTCCCTATAGCTCAAATCCTCCAACCCTGGCAACATCCTTGTAAATCTTTTCTGGACCCTTTTAAGTTTCACAACATCTTTCCGATAGGAAGGAGACCAGAATTGCACGCAATATTCCAACAGTGGCCTAACCAATGTCCTGTACAGCCACAACATGACCTCCCAACTCCTGTACTCAATACTCTGACCAATAAAGGAAAGCATAGCAATGCCTTCTTCACTATCCTATCTACCTGCGACTCCACTTTCAAGGAGCTATGAACCTGCACTCCAAGGTCTCTTTGCTCAGCAACACTCCCCAGGACCTGACCATTAAGTGTATAAGTCCTGCTAAGATTTGCTTTTCCAAAATGCAGCACCTCGCATTTATCTGAATTAAACTACATCTGCCACCTCTCAGCCCATTGGCCCATCTGGTCCAGATTCTGTTGTAATCTGAGGTAACCCTCTTCGCTGTCCACTCCAGTTTTGGTGTCATCTGCAAACTTACTAACTGTACCTCTTATGCTCGCATCCAAATCATTTATGTAAATTACAAAAAGTAGAGGACCCAGCACCGATCCTTTTTGTACTCCACTAGTCACAGGCCTCCAGTCTGAAAAACAACCCTCCACCACCACCCTCTGTCTTCTACCTTTGAGCCAGTTCTGGCATCTTGGGCATCTTTCATATTCTTCGCTCTGACTTTGCAGTCCATATCTTGAACATAGAAAGACGCCAATCTCCTTAATATTCCCTCGATCATGAAAGGTCTCTGTCTCAGCCAAGACACTCCTGAAACCTATGTCTTTGACTGAGGTTTAGTCTTGTCTGACAAGTAATTCTTCAATAACACGACGGTTGTGTTCTTGTGCGGCCTCACGTTATAGAAAAATCATGCTTTAGAAACAGCGCTTGAAGTGTTGGTGATGTTGGTGTTGGTGATGGAACAGCCCCAGCACACGATTTAAAAGATCATGCCTTAGAAACAATGTCCCCAGTTCGTCAATCGCATTCCAGCAAATTCATGTTAACAAAACACACGCTGTAGCAGAACAAGCTGTATCTCGTCACATGGCTTAGTGTCCAATTCTGTCGGGTGAAGCTGCTTGGAACGTTTACTGCATATAAAGGATCAATACCAATGTAAACTGTTGTTGTTGCAACATTACTTCTGTGGGGAGCTGCATTGTGTGGAACCGGAGTCAGGTACAATGTAGATCAGGTACAAAAGGTGTGGTTCTTCCAGAAACGACGTGTGAGAACAAGGTAGGCCATGAAAATCTGATAGTTTCATATTCACTTTCACCAATCTATTTACTTCCTGACTTTTTAAAAATGGGAATTCTGCATTCACTCACATTTTCAGGGAGCTGAGTAATATATTGGTGGCTCTCTTGTGGCACTGCCTTGAGTGGCTTCAGATTTGAAAGTGATTTAACCCTATTGCAATATTCAGCTATTATAACCTGACCTGTCTCTCTCTGATTCTCTGAGACAAGCCAGCTTTGTACAGGTCCCTTGGAGTCAGTTTCAAGACGATTTTAATTGTAAATTAACGGTTTCGGATTGGAAGCCAGGATGGAGTTCCTTTATTTGTAATGAAGTGTGAGATCAGGCCAGGACCATATAGTGTAGTGGCCTGGGCGCGGTGTCTCTCCTCCCAGGCTGGCATGGCGATCTCCCAGTGGTACATGGCAATCTCTCAGCCTGGCATGGCCTCTGTGTGGGAGTCGGTCTAAAGGTGATTCCAGAGCGATTCCTGGCCTCAAGAACCCTAAAGTGAAGCCTAGCATGGTCTGGAGCCAAGGCCCAGTGCGGTTGGGAGACTAGGCATCAACATGGACTAGGCCGGAAGACTGTTTTACTGGACAAGCTTTTTCCCAGAAAGCAGAACTCAATTACTAGGCATGATTTGGAGACACCAGTGTTGGACTGGGGTGTACAAAGTTAAAAATCACACAACACCAGGTTATAATACAACAGGTCAGGTCCAAAGATGTGCAGGTCAGGTGATTTGGCCATGCTAAATTGCCCATAGTGTTAGGTAAGGGGTAATTGTAGGGGTATGGGTGGGTTTCGCTTCAGCGGGTCGGTGTGGACTTGTTGGGCCGAAGGGCCTGTTTCCACACTGTAAGTCTAAGTCTAAGGTTTATTCGGAAGCACTAGCTTTCGGAGCGCTGCTCCTTCGTCAGGTGGTTGTGGAGTATAAGATTGTAAGACACAGAATTTATAGCAAAAGTTTACAGTGTGATGTAACTGAAACTATATATTGAAAAAGACCCAGATTGTTTCTTTCAGGTGTAAGATTTATATGTAAGTTTCTTTACATATGAAAGAAACAATCCGTGTCTTTTTCAATATATAATTTCAGTAATATCACATTGTAAATGTTTGCTATAAATTCTGTGTCTTACAATTTTATTTTCCACAACCACCTGATGAAGGAGCAGCGCTCCAAAAGCTAGTGATTCCAAATAAACCTGTTGGACTATAACCTGGTGGTTGTGTGATTTTTAACTTTGGAGTCATGACTCCAAAGTGAGACAGGAAAGGTCTAAGGGAGATATGCATGGAAAGTTTTTTACACAGAGGGTGGTGGGTGCCTGGAAAACGTTGTCAGTGGAGGTGGTAGAGGCAGGAACGATAGCGTTATTTAAGATGTATCTAGACAGATACATGAATGGGCAGGGAGCAAAGGGAAACAGACCCTTAGAAAATAGGGACCAGGTTTAGATAGAGGATCTGGATCTGCACAGGCTTGGAGGGTCAAAGGGCCTGTCCCTGTGTTGTCATATTTTTTGTTCTTTGTTTTTGTATCCTCAGTCAGGGCAGCTTGAGAATATTGATTTTTGATACAATGTAGACTTGTTCGGCAGCACAGTAGCTCAGTGGTTAGCACTGCTGCCTCACAGCGCCAGCGACCCAGGTTCAGGTTCGATTCCAGCCTCAGGCGACTGTCTGTGTGGAGTTTGCACATTCTCCCTGTGTAGGTTTCTTCTGGGTACTCTGGTTTCCTCCCACAATCCAAAAGATGTGCAGGTTAGGTAAGTTGGCCTTGTTAAATTGCCCATAGTGTTCAAGGATATGTAGGTTAGATGCATTAGTCAAGGGTAAATATAGGGTAGGGGAATGGGTCTGGGTGGGTAGTTCTTAAGAGGGTTAGTGTGGACTTGTTGGGCCAAAGGGTCTGTTTCCACACTCTAGGGATTCTATTCAATAAGAGCCCCGAGATGCAGCCTGATCCAGTCCATGTGCTGGGTCTGTGTCTCTGAGCACACAGTGTCCTTGCTGCAGCAGTACAAAGGGTAATTACTAGTGCAGTCCAAGGTATGGTATTGAAGTGCAGAAGTGTCCTGTAAGTGGATTGGAGATGTCCCATGATGGTTCTTAGAGGCTGGCACATGTAAGATGTCCATGGAGTGTTGGTGGCGAGTATCTAACATGGTGATCTTTTGAAGCAAGCAGCAAATTAACTCTCTAAGAATGCATTCTGGTTCCATGTTGAGTTTTCCAAATGCCTATTTTGATTGAGGAGTTTGGTAATTTCACAAGCAGTGGGGAGTGGGGTCGCTCAGTAAGCAACTATGAGTGTCAGCTGGGAACTTTCTGCTGCCTAGTGAGAATCTCACCAAAATTGAACAAGATACAGTGAGATGATTTGTTTTTTTTTTATTTATTTGTGGGATGTGGGTATCACTGGACGACCAGCATTTATTGCCTGTCCCTAGTTGCCCTTGAGAAGGTGGTGGTGAGCTGCCTTCTTGAACCACTGCAGTCCATTTGGTAGACATGTTGATCCACAATGCCCTCAGGGAGGGAATTCCTGGATTATGACCCAGTAACTGTGAAGCAACAATGAAGTATTCCAAGTCAGGATGGTGGCTGGCTTGGTGGGGAACTTGCAGCAAGTGACGTTCCCATGTATCTACTGTCCTCGTTTGTCTAGATGGAAGTGGTCATGGGTTCAGAAGGTGCTGTGTAAGGATCTTTGACAAATTTCTGCAGTGACTCTTGTAGATGGTACAAACTGCTACTACTGAGCATCGGTGGGGGAGGGAGTGGATGCTTGTGAATGTGGTGCCAATCAAGTGGGCTGCTTTATCTTGGATGGTGTCAAGCTTCTTGAGTGTGGTTGGAGCTGCACCCATTCGCAAATGGGAAGTATTCAATCGCATTCCTGACTTGTGCCTTGCACAAAGAACAAAAAAACAAAGAAAATTACAGCACAGGAACAGACCCTTTGGCCCTCCACGCCTGTGCCAATCCAGATCCTATACCTAAACCTGAAGCCTATTTTCTGAAGATCTGTATCCCTTTGCTCCCTGCCCATTCATGAATCTGTCTAGATACATCTTTAATGACACTATCGTGCCCGCCTCTACCATCCATGCTGGCAACGTGCTCCAGGTACCCACCACCCTCTGCATGAAGAACTTTCCATATACATCTCTCCTAAACTTTTCTCATCTCACTTTGAACTTGTGATCCCTAGTAATTGAGTTTCCCACTCTGGGAAAAAGCTTCTTGGTATCCACCCGGTCTATACCTCTCATGGTTTTGTAGACCTCAATCAGGTTCCCCCCTCAACTTCCGTCTTTCTAATGAAAATAATCCTAATCTACTCAACCTCTCTTCATAGCTAGCACCCTCCATACCAGGCAACATCCTGGTGAACCACCTCTGCACCCTCTCCAAAACATCCACATTCTTTTGGTAATGTGATGACCAGAACTGTACACTGTATTTCAAATGCAGCCACACCAAGGTCTCATACAACTGTTACATGACCTGCCAACTCTTGTACTCAATACCCAGTCTGATGAAGGAAAGCATGCTGTATGCCTTCTTGACCAGTCTACTAACCTGTGTTGCCACCTTCAGGGAATAATAAACCTGAACACCCAGGTCACTCTGTATACCAAGTTTCCCTAGGACATTTCCATTTACTGTATAGGTTTCTTTTGAATATGGTCTTTCAAAATGCATCACCTCACATTTGCCTGGATTGAACTCCATCTGCTATTTCTCTGACAGTCCCTTCACTATCTGCTACTCCACCAATCTTAGTGTCATCTGCAAACTTGCTAATGAGGCAATCTATACCATCCTACGAATCATTTATGTATATCACAAACAACAGTGGTCCCGGCACAAATCCCTGTGGGACACCACTGGTCACAGGTCTCCATTTTGAGAAACTCCCTTCCAACTACTACTCTCTGTCTCCTGTTCCCCAAACAGTTCTCTATCCATCCAGCTAGAACACCATGGACCCCATGTGACTTCATCTTCTCCATCAAACACGATACTAAAGTCCATGTATATGACATCTACAGCTCTTCCCTCATCAACTTTGTCACCTCCTAAAAGAATTCTATTAAGTTGATAAGACATGACCTTCCCTGCACAAAACCATGCTAACTATTACTGATAAGCTCATTTTCTTCCATATGGGTGGTGGTTTCCCTCAACATCAAGTATACCATTTTGGATGCTGTTGGGGGACGACTTACCAGGGGTAAGCAATGGGGCACAGGTCTCTGGCACACAGTCTGTCCCTGCTGCTTAGAGGGGAAGTGGAAAGAGGAACAGAGCTTTAGTCATTGGAGACTCCACAGTTATGAGGACAGATAGGAGGTTCTGCAGGAACAAGAGAGACTCACGATTGATGTGTTGCCTCCCAGGTGCCAGGGTTCGTGATGTCTCTGATCGTGTTTTTGGGATCCTTGAGGCAGAGAAGGAACTGCCCCAAGTCGTGGTCCACATAGGCACCAATGACATAGGTAGGAAGAAAGGTGGGGATCTAAGGTTTAAATTCAGGGAGATAGGATGGAAGCTTAGAGCGAGAACAAATAGAATTGTTCTCTCTGGTTTATTGCCCATGCCACGTGCTAATGAAGCGAGGAAGAGGGAGAGAGTGAAGCTGAACACGTGGCTGCAGGGATGGTGCAGGAGGGAGGGCTTTGGATTCTTGGATAATTGGAACTCTTTCTGGGGAAGTTGGGACCTTTACAAACAGGATGGTCTTTACCTGAACCAGAGGGGTTCCACTATCCCGGGGTGGGGGGGGGGGGGTATATTTATATTTGCTAAAGCTCTTTGGGGGGTTTAAACTATTGCAGCAGGAGGCTGGGAACCTGAATTGTAGTTCCAGTGTACAGGAGGTTGAGGTTAGTGGGGTCAGGGATAGGTTCACAGTGTCACAAGGTGGCACTGGCAATCAGGATGTTGGTTTGAAATGTGTGTACTTCAATACCAAGAGCAACTGGAATAAGGTGGGTGAACTTGCAGCATGGGTTAGTAGCTGGGATTTTGATGTTGTGGCAATTTCAGAGACATGGCTAGAGGAGAAACAAGAATGGTTGTTGCAGATCCTGGGATTTAGACGTTTCAGCGAGAACAGAGATGATGGTAAAAGAGGGAAGAATGTGGCATTGTTAATCAAGGGTAGTATTACAGCAGCTGAGAGAACATTTGAGGACTCATCCACTGAGCTGGTTTGGGCTGAGGTTAGAAACAGGAAAGGAGAGGTCACCCTGTTGGGAGTTTTCTATAGGCCTCTGAATTGTTCCAGGGATGTAGAGTAAAGGATAGCAAAGATGGTTCTCGATAGGAGTCAGAATAACAGGGTCGTTGTTATGGGGGATCTTTAACTTTCCAAATATTGACTGGGAATAATATAGTTTATGTAGTTTAGATGGATCCGTTTTTGTTCAATATATGCAGGAGGGTTTTCTGACACAGTATGTAGACAGGCCAACAAGGGGCAATTTGATACTGGGGAATTAACTCAGCCAGGAGTTAGATTTGGAGGTAGGTGAGCAGTCTGGCGATTGTGACCACAATTTGGTTATGTTGACAATAGCAATGGGCAGGGATAGGTATATACCGCAGGAAAAGAGGTATAACTGGAGGAAAGGCAGAGGTTTACAAAATTATGAGGGGCATGGATAGTGTAAATAGGCAAAGTCTTTTCCCTGGGGTGGGGGAGTCCAGAACTAGAGGGCATAGGTTTAGGGTGAGAGGGGAAAGATATAAAAGAGACTATGAGGCAATTTTTTCACAGAGAGGATGGTACGTGTATGGAACTGCCAGAGGAAGTGGTGGAGGCTGATATAATTGCAACATTTAAGAGGCATTTGGATGGGTATATGAATAGGAAGGGTTTGGAGGGATATTGGCCGGTTGCTGGCAGGTGGGACCAGATTGGGTTGGGATATCATGGATGGGTTGGACTGAAGGGTCTGTTTCAGTGCTGTACATATCCATGACTCTATGACTACTTAGGATGCATACGATAGGGAAGGAAACTGCAGGGGATGGACACATTTGAAATGTGGAGCTCATTCAAGGAACAGCTACTGCGGGCCCTTGATAAGTATTTATTTATCAGGCAGGAAGATAGTTATTGAGAGAGGGAGCCATGGTTTACTAAAGAAGTTGAAGCTGTTGTCATGAGGAAGAAGACGGCTTATGTGAGGGTGTTGCTCAGATAGGGGGATGGAGAGTTATAAGTTAGCTAGTAAAGATCTAAAGAGAGGGCTAAGAAGAGCCAGGAGGGAACATGAGAAGTTGTTGGCAGATAGGATCAAGGCCTTCTATAGGTATTTCAGGAATAAAAGAATGACTAGAGAAAGATTACAGACAATCAAAGATAGTAGTGGGAAGTTGTGTGTGGAATCTGAGGACATAGGGGAAGCGCTTAATGAATACTTTTTGTTAGTATTCACATTGGAAAAGGGCAATGTTAGTGAGAATATGGAGATACAGGCTACTAGATTAGATGGGATTGAGGTTGACAAAGAGGAGGTTTTAGCCATTTTGAAAAATCTGAAAATAGATAAAACCCTGGGTCAGACGGGATTTACTCCTTGGATTCTCTGGGAAGCCAGGAAAGAGATTGCAGAGCTTTTGGCTTCGATCTTTATGTTATCATTGTCGACAGGAGTAGTGCCAGAGGACTGGAGGATAGCAAATATTGTTCCCTTGTCTTAGAAGGGGAGCCAGGACAATCCTGGTAACTATAGACCAGTGAGCCTTACTTCAGTTATGGGTAGGGTGTTGGTAAAGGTTATAAGAGAAAGGATTTATAATCATCTGAAAAGGAATAAATCGATTAGAGATAGTCAGCACTGATTTGTGAAGGGTAGATCATGCCTCACAAACGTTATTGAGTTCTTCGAGAAGGTGACAAAACAGGTGGATGAAGGTAAAGCAGTTGATGTGGTGTATATGGACTTCAGTAAGGCATTTGATAAGGTTCCACACAGTTGGTTATTGCACAAAGTACAGAGTTTTGGGATTGAAGGTGATTTAGCGGTTTGGATCAGAAATTGGCTCGCTGAAAAGAAGACAGAGTGTGGTGTTTGATGGGAAATGTTCATCCTGGAGCTCAGTAACCAGTCGTGTGCCACAACGATCTGTTTTGGGACCACTGTTATTTGTCATTTTCGTAAATGATTTGCATGTGGTTGAAGAAGGATGGGTTTGTAAATTTGCGGAGGACTCTAAGATAGGCAGAGTTGTAGATAGTGCTGAAGGATGCAATGGGTTACAAAGGGACATAGATAAGATGCAGAACTGGGCTAAGAAGTGGCAAATGGAGTTTAATGTGGAAAAGTGTGAGGTAGTTCACTTTGGAAGAAGTAATAGGAATGCAGAGTACTGGACTAACGGTAACATTCTTGGCAGTGTGGATGAACAGAGATCTTGGTGTCCAGGCACATATATCCCTGAACATTGCCACCTATGTTGATAGGGTTGTTTACGAGGAGATTTACGAGGACATTGCCTAGAATGGGAGGAAGGTCTTACAAGGAAAGCCTGAAGGAACTGAAGCTGTTTTCGTTGGGAGAGAAGAAGGTTGAGAGGTGACTTAATCGAGACATATAAGATAATCAGAGGATTAGATAGGGTGGACAGCTTTTTTCCTCGAATGGTGAAGACTAACACGAGGGGACATAGTTTTAAATTGAGGGGTGATAGATTTAGGACTGATATCGGGGTAGTTTCTTCACTCAGTGAGTAGTAAGGGTGTGGAATGCCCTGCCTGCAACAGTAGTAGACTTGCCAACTTTAAGGGCATGTAAATGGGCATTGGACATACATATATGGATAATAATGGAACTGTGTAGGTTAGATGGGCATCAGATTAATTTCACATCAATATCAAGGGCCGAAGGGCCTGTACTGTGCTGTAAAGTTCTATGTTCTATGTTCCGTGAAACAATGTAAAGGCATTAAAATTGTTCCAAAAAGGGCTTACAAAATCAATCGTGGCCCTAATTACTGTCATTAATCTGATGCTTCATATGCTCTCGGTTAGCAGTTACTCAAGAGCAGGTCAGATCTGCTCACCCACTCTTTCACAAAAATTACTTCAAACTTAACAACTTGTTCGGCATTGACCGATCTCACAGTGACTGCCAACTACAGAACCTAAAACTATTTACCGTATTAAAATACTTCATCATTGGTGGAAATGCTACTGTTGCGTGGGGTTTAAGTGCTGGGATATCTTTTATACAGCTCCCGAGCTCCCTTTCTTTCTTTAAGACACTTTTAAAAACTTTCTTCCTAGATAAAGCCTTGGGTCATGAGCCCTAATATGGCATGGTGTCATTCTTTATTTCATAATACTCCTGTGCGGCCCTTTGGCATGTTTTATTACACAAACGGTGCTATATAAATCAAAGTTGTCATTGTAGCAAAGTGGCAGGATTGAAGAATATCCCTTCCTCACAATGAACACACACTAAACACGTTTAATCTTTGAACCCTGATAATGTCAAGAGCCTAATTTATTGATGATTACTCTATCCTTTTTATTTCTCTATGTAGTTATGGATGATTGGAAGTCTCACTTTAGCCCTCAGCTGTGACACAAGTTGGCCTGTAAATGAATAAACCTGTAGCGAATAGTTTTGCAGTGGGAGTTTAAGGGAGAAAACTCAGATGTTGCCAACTGAGTTACATTTTAAAGTTTGCGTCACATATAGGCAGGGTGGTTAGAAAAGTGCAGCAGGTCAGGCAGCATCCAAGGAGCAGGAGAATCGACGTTCCGGGCGTGAGCCCTTCTTCAGCCCCGAAACATCGACTCTCCTGCTCCTTGGATGCTGCCTGACCTGCTGCGCTTTTCCAGCAACACATTTTCAGCTCTGATCGCCAGCATCTGCAGTCCTCACTTTCTCCAGGGTGGTTAGAAAGGCATTTAGCACAATTGCCTTTATTGCTCAGTCCTTTGAGTATTGAAGTTGGGAAATCATATTGAGGTTGTACAGGACATTGGTGAGGCCTCTTCTGTTAACAGTTCTGGTCGCACAGTTATAGGAGGGATGTTATTAAGCTGGAGGGGGTTCAAAAGAGACTTATCAAGATGCACCTGGGGAGGGAAAGTTTGAGTTATAAAGGAAGGCTGGTTAGGGTGGGAGGTTTTCACTGGAGTGTGGGAGATTGAGAGGTGATTTGATAGAACTTTATAAAATAATGGGGGGTATAGATAAAGTTAATGGTAGTTGTCTTTTCCATAGAATGGGGGATTCCAAGACAAAGTGCCACAATTTTAAGGAGAAAGATTTTAAAAAGACAAGAGAGCAAATACTTTACACAGAGGGTGTCTGCATGTGGAATGAACGTCCTGACCAAGTGATGGATGTGGGTACAATTACAGCATTGAAAAGACATTTGGATAAGGGCATGAATAGGAAAGGTTTGGAGGGTTACGGGTCAGGACCACGTTAGGTGGACTAGTTTAGTTTGGGATTCTGTTCGGCACGGACTGTTTGGACCAAAGGGTCTGTTTCTATGCTGTATAGAAACCTCTCAACCTTGCTGGATGACTCTGACACAAATGAGGACATTCATGAGAATGATCCCAGGAATGAAAGGCTTAATATGCTTGAAGACTCTGGGACTATACTCAGTGGAGTTGAGAAGGATGAGGGGAAATCTGATTGAAACTTACAGACCACTGAACTGCCTGGATAGATGAACAATAAGAAGATGTCATTGGTGACATAGGACATACATGTGAGTGCAGGTAGTGTGACTATATATATATATATATATATATACAGACAATTGGGAAATTAGCCAGTAAAGTGTAAGCACTGAGACCTCTATTAACTGATGATCTAACGTACTGATTCTGCCAAATTATAGCTGAGTGTACACATTTTTAACAGTTATTGAGCCTTTATTTTTGTTTCACATGTGCATAGGCGACTCTGAGTGGAGAGTATGCAATTTAATAAGTGGAGTGGAAAATATAATCATTATCCTAAATCAACTAAGTACATGGGAAAAGGGTCAGAGAAAAGAAAGAAAGACAAACCATGTTTCACAACCCTTGGTTCTCCCAAATATCTTTACAGCCAATGAAGGGAATTTTTCAAACATAGCCACGATATTACTTTTGGAAATGTAGCAGCAACTTGCACAAAAGCTGCACACTCAGCAATATCCTTATATAGGACATTTGACCTAGGTGATGTTGATTGAAGGATAAAAAAAACTGAGCAGGACAATGGTGTGAATTTCCCTTGCTCCTCAGGCAGAATGTGTTCTGGGATGTTGATATTCTCCTGAGAGGGCAGATACGGCTTGCTTTAACACATCTCAGCTAAAAGGCAGCCTCAGCCGACAGTATAGCATTCCTTCAATGGAGGGTTAGTCTAGAGTTCCTGCTCAATTCTCCAGAGTGTCTTGAACTCAAGACGTTTGAACTCAGAGGTGACTGTGCTCCCGCTGAGCTGCAGCTTTCAATATCACATTGTGAAAAGGATGCAAAGCAGCTAACCATACAGGACAGCTGGCTATCCAGATGGCCAACATTAGGAATCTCACTGAATGTTGGAGGTTAGTGAGCAGAGAGCTCCTTGTCAATAAATAGCCAGCTGCAGAAATCTAACTTACTTCATTAGAGAAGGGCATGAACAGACAATGCAATTCTATACCACTGTTTCCCAGTGCTCTTGAAACAATTACAATTTCACAGCAATAGCACATCCCATGAGGACCACTAATGTTATGCATCGCACTAAACTCTACAATGATGTGACTGTATCAGAGAATGATATTGCAAGTATTATGCGTTATTTTGCACAATACTTTAAGTTTTTAACTCTAAGTTGGTGCAATCAAACAATGAAGTTCTGCCTTTTATGACTTCAGAACATAGACAATGAAGTACTTTGGAACATCATGCACTGTTGCAATATAGATAAATGTGGAGCCAATTTAAAACAGCAAGATCATGGAACTCAAAGGAAGGATTCTTTTATTACGTGGTTTTATGCCCACTATCAGTTTGGGTTCAAGACAGATTGGTTGAGAAGGCAATGTCTTTGGACTTAGACTTCAAAAAAACCTTCAAAGTATATATTTCTGTGGGTGGCAACCATAGATACACAAGGCTCTGATCTTACAGTTACAATAGGGACAAATCTATTCTCTTTGTGGGTTCATGCCCATGTGCTCTTTCAATCTAATGTATTGTGTAGTTGGATTTTAACATTGCCCATACTGTGCTATATACACTCAATGGTGCGTACACTCCGTGACATCATCGCAAGTTTGTTAGATGACAAGTTTTACCCAACAATGATTCATAGGGAAGCTATAATAAATTGTTGGAGAGTACCCAGAGAGAATGCTCCTCTCTTCTTCAAATGCTGTCATGAAATCTTTATCATCCATCTAAACAAGTCAATAAGAATGGTTTGTCTGAAGGATTGCCATTCCATGACTGAAGTACTCTTGTCAATATTGCATGAGAATAAAAAAACCTTTTCACATTGTCACCCCATTTCGGTGTTCAAAAGTTGCCAACACCTCAGAGATCCCTGTGAGAATGGGAAGCAAGAGTTGAGAGAACAGTAAGAGATCAGAGGGCAAAGCTGTTTGATCCACTGGATGTTTGAAATAGAAAGCAACTGCATACATTTTTTAAAGCAGTGGGAACCTCCAAGATTGGGCAGGTTAATCATGCAATTATTAGAAAATCTGCAATACCTCAGGAAGGATGCATTGGCCCTGGAGCGTGTCCAGAGGACATTCATGAGAATGATCCCATGAGAATGAAATGCTTAACATATGAGGAAGATTTCAGGACTCAGGGACTATACTCAATGGAGTTTAGAAGGATGAAGGGGGTTCTGATTGAAACTTACACAATACCGAAGAGATAGTATGGATGTTGGGAAGATGTTTCCATTGACAGGAGAGACTAGGATCCAAGGACTTAGAGTAAAGGGAAGACCTTTTTTAGAACAGAGATAATGAGAAACTTCTTTAGCCAGAGAGCGGTGAATCTATGGAATTCATTTTCACAGAAGGCTGTGGAGGCCAGGTCACTAAGTGTATTTAAAACAGTGATAGATAAGATCTTGATTGCCGAGGCGATCAAAGGTTACAGGGAGAAAGCAGGAAAATGGGTTTGAAAAACTATCAGCCATGGTTGAATGGCAGAGCAGACTTGATGGGCTGAGTGGCCTAATTTCTGCTCCTATGTCTTATTATCGTCTACATAAAGGGACCTTGCAGCTCCGTAACAGCCAATACTGCACCTTAGCTTACAACCAAAATATATTTACTGGTGACCCAACTGCGAGCCAAGAGCCCCAGTTTGAGGAATCCTGCGTGATAATATCAGCCTGGAATATGTGTTGAGGGGTTGGAGTGAAGTTGATAATTCTGCCGGGGTAACAGTAATAAGAGTGAGCAGAGAACGGAAATGAGACATTTCCTCAGCCAGAGAGTGGTGGGCCTGTGAAATTCATTGCCATAGAGCGCATTGGAGGCTGAGACATTAAATGTCTTCAAGGCAGAGATTGATAAATTCTTGATCTTGCAAGGAATTAACGGCTACAGGGAGAGTGCGAGTAAATGGCGTTGAAATGCCCATCAACCATGATTAAATAGCAGAGTGGCCTCAATGGGCCAAATGGCCTTACTTCCACTCCTATGTCTTACGGTCTTATGGACAGTAGCACCATCAATTACTGTAATGGTGTCACAGTTGAAATTATAAATGTCATAATGTATTTGAAGAAGAAAATCTCTTCTAACCATGCTGAGAAACGTTATCCCTTTGACCACTGCCATTGTGAGTGATTATTACAGAGTCCAGTGCAGCATGTTAATTACCAGCTGATCCAGATGCACACAGTCTCAAGAGCCAGCCATCTCTTTCTCATTACCAGCAGATTAAACATCAATAAGCTATCAGTGATTAGATCATTCTTATCCACTTCAGACAATCATGAGCTCCAATGGGAATCAACCATCTGAACTCCGATACGACAATTTGGTCTGCCTTGTTGTTTCCACTGGTAGGTGAAACTAGGTCAGAAGTCACATGACACCAGGTCATAGTCCAACACGTTTATTTGAAATCACAAACTGTCAGAGCATTGCCCCTTTGTCAGGTGACATGCAGAATAGTCTCCCTATGATCCATGGTTCTTCACAGAGCCCTGGTGTTCTGGTGATGAAGGGACAGCGCTCCGAAAGCCTGTGATTTGAGGTACAGCTGTTGGACTATAACCTGATGTCTTCTGACTTCTGACCTTGTCCACCCCAGTCCAACACCAGCACCACCACATCAGGGTGAAATCAGAACTAGGGGCATTGCCTCAAAATAAGGGGGAGCAGATTGAGAACTAAGCTGAGGAGGAATTTCTTCACCCAAAAGGTTGTGAATCTGTGGAATTCCCTGCCCAGTGAAGTAGTTGAGGCTGCCTCATTGAATGTTTTTAAGGCAAAGATAGAGAGATTTTTAAACAGTAAAGGAAATTAAAGGTTTCAGTGAGTTGGTGGGTAAGTGGAGCTGTGTCTACAAAAAGATCAGCCTTGATCTTATTGAATAGTGGCGTAGGCTTGATAGGCCAGATGGCCTACTCCTAATTCTTATGTTCCCAAAGATGGCTGAATGACCATCTTTACCATTCTGGTGTGGAGCAGGTGGGAATAATATTAACAAAGAGAAGACTTGCATTTATAGACTTGGAGAGCCATAGAGATCTACAGCACAGAAAAAGGCCCTTCAGCCCATCTTGCCATGTCAGTCAAAAACAAACCATTTTCCAGAACTTGTCCTATAGCCTTGTATGCCTTGGCACCATAAGTGCACATCTAAATACTTCTTCAATATTATGTGTTTCTACTTCGAGTTCTAGATTCCCACCATCCGCTGGGGAATAAAAGTATTTTCCCACATCACCTCTAAACTTTCTGCCCCCTTACGTTAAATCTAACCAATGGGCATTGTTCTGTCCAATGAGGGGAAAGGTTTTTCCTGTTTAGCCAATGACCCTTGTAATTTTATACATTTCAATCATTGTCCGCTCTCAATCTCCTCTGCTCCAAAGAAAACAACCCCAGTTGTACAAACTCTCTTCTAAAGTGAAACTCTGCAGTCCAGGCAACATCCTGGTAAATCCCCTCAGTACCCTCTTTAGTGCTATCACATCCCCCCTGGAATTTGGATTCCAGAACTGCATACAATCCGTAGCTGTGGCTTAACCAATGCTTGTCTTCATTGCTCAGACCTTTGAGTATAGGGGTTGGGATGTCATGTTGAGATTGTAGAGGATGTTAGTGAGGTCTCTTCTGGAGTACTGTGTACAATCTGGTCGTCTTGTTGCAGCAAGGATATTATTAAACTGGAAAGGGTTCAGAAAAAGTTCACCAGGATGTTGCTGCGAATGGAGGGTTTGAGATATAAAAATAGACTGTAAAGATTGGTTCTTTTTTCACTGAGTATAGGAGGTTGAGAGGTGACCTTATTGAGTTTATAAAATCATGAGGGGCATGGATAGAGTGAATAGGAAGGGTCTTTTCCCTAGGGTACGGATGGTAAAAACTAGAAAGCATATTTTTAACGTGAGAGGAGAAAGGTTTAAAAAGGACATGAAGGGCAACATTTTTACACAGAGAGTGATTTGTGTGTGGAATGAACTGCCAGAGAAAATAGTGGATGCAAGTACGTTTACAATGTTTAAGAGACATTTGGATAAGTTCATGAATAGGAAAGGTTTAGAGGGATATAAGCTAACTGTAAAAATGTGGAGCTAGTTTAGTTAGGAAACATGGTTGCCATGGAGGATCTGTTTCCATGGAGGAATTGAAATTTTTTGCAAGCACCTCTGCTATTTCCTTCCTTACCTCAGTCAACAACCTGGGATACATTTCATCTGGGCCTGGAATTTATCTACCTTGAAGCCTGTCAGACCACTCAGAACATTCTCTCGTATATTCTAATTTCTTTAATTGTACTACGGACATTCTCTCTGATTTTTAAACTTATATTGTACCTTTTACTAGTGAATATCAACCCAAAGTATTCACTTAGAACCCAGTACATCATGTGGCTCCACACATGAATTACCCACTGTAATCCTCATGAACCCTAATCTTTCCTTGTCACCCTTAATTTACCTGTAAAACATCGGAGTTTCCTTTACTTTACCAGCCATTTTCCATTCTTGTTCCTTTTTGATTCTCCTAATCTCCTTCTTCAGTTCACCTTCCCAGTAGATGGTAGCTTGGGTTAGCTTCTGTCTTGCCAATGGATCACCAGAGACAGAGGTTGACAGATGCACAGTTTCAGTCTTGGTTCATTATCCAGACACCATGGGTTGAATCCTACGCTTTGTTTTGGCAAAGTTCGAATCGCATTGAGTTTTTTTGGAGAGTTTTATGCCATGTAGTCTAGCTAATTATTTTGCTATACCTGACCAAACCAACTTCATTAAGTACCTCCCACATCCCAAAGCATCCCTCAAGACTAATTCCATTCCTGGTACAACTCGCCACTCACCCAAATGTCTGATATGCTTCATACACATTCTATATTCCTCCAGGGCGTTCTGCTGTTTTGAATCCTCGGTGTCTGCCTAACCCTCTTTGAACAATGCTGTATATCCCTTAATATCACAGGATTTGATGGTCCCACACTTTTTCCTCAATTGGACCATCTTCATAAAATCTGCACAGTATGAAGCAGGCCATTCAGCACATCGAGTCCACATTGACCCTCCGAAGAGCATCCCATTCGAGATCCAGATCCCTATCATATAACATTGCACTTCTCATGGCTAATCCACCTAGCTTGCACATCCCTGGACACTATGGTCAATTTAGCATGGCCAATCCATCTAACATGCACATCTTTGGATTGTGGGAGGAAATCAGAGCAGCCAGAGCAAACCCACGCAGACACAGGGAGAACATGCAAACTCCACATAGACAGTCACCTGAGGGTGGAATTGACCCCAGGTCCTTGGCACTCTGAGGCAGCAGTGCTAACCACTGAGTCACCATGCCAGCCTGTGTTATCCATATTTCCTTCTTGAATGCATTTCATTGTTCTGAGACAGAGTTACCTGAGAGTATCTGTTCCCAGTCCATTCTGGGCAAATCATATCTGATCTTATTAAAAATCACCTTTCAACCAGTTTAGAACTTTGATTTCAAGCCCATTGTTGCTCTTTATATAACAATCTTACAGAGCACCTTTCACAAACTCAAAGCATTGCAAGCAATTCAGTACTTTTTGTTTCACTTATGACACTGGAAATAGGCAGCCAATTTGCACATAGCAAGCTCTGGCAAACAGCTATGAGATATTGCTCAGATATTCTAATTTAGTGATGTGGGTTGAGGGATAAAGATTGGCCAGGATGTTGGAATAATTTCCCCTGCTCTTCTTTGAAATAGTATCGTGGAATCTTTTACATCCATCTGAGAGGAACCATCTTTAAATGTCTAACATGAAAGCAGTCACCGTCCAATCGTTGCAGCACCTTCCCAGTAGATGGCAGCCTGGGTTGGCTACTGTCTTGCCTATGGAACACCAGAGGCAGAGGTTGACAGATGCACCATTTCAGTCTTGGTTCATTATCCAAACATCA
Source organism: Hemiscyllium ocellatum (assembly GCF_020745735.1). Lineage (NCBI taxonomy): Eukaryota > Metazoa > Chordata > Chondrichthyes > Orectolobiformes > Hemiscylliidae > Hemiscyllium > Hemiscyllium ocellatum. The sequence continues at coordinate 51,796,923 of NC_083423.1, forward strand.
TGGGCTGAATACTATGCTTTTTTTGGAAAAGTTTGAGTCACGTTGAGTTTTTTTGGAAAGTTTTATGCCGTGTGGTCTTGCTGATTATTTTGCTATATCTGATGAAACCAACTTCATTAAGTACCTGCCATATTCCTATAGCATCCCTCATGACTAATTCCATTCTCCATCCTACCACAGCTATTCCTGGAACAACTCGTTAGTCACCCAGATATCTGATATGCTTTTGCCATCTTTGAAAGGTTACTGTGCACTCGGGCAAGCACTGACAGTCTGACAGTGCCCACCATTGGCAGTGTAAATAGGTGACAGGTTTAGACAGAGGTTCTGCATCGGTGCAGGCTTGGCGGGCCGAAGGGCCTGTCCTCATGCTGTAATTTTCTTTGTTCTTTGCTCTATTCTTTGTAATAGCACAGCAGCCATAAAGTGCTCACGGCAGATATCCAACATGACTGACATTCCTCGCACAGTCTCTGACTTTTGGAGCCGTGTACACACCCAGTCACACTGTTTATCCATTCCTTCTAAGCACCCGTGCGAGGTCACTGAGACTCTGTCCCCAGCACCCACAGAGAATTGGAGTGAGTCAGGGACCAGCAGAGGAATGGCACGTGGAGGCAAGCAATTCCAACATGAACTTTTATTTACTGACCACAAAAGCAACCAAGTAAAATGAATATAGCTGCAGGTTGCCCTCACAAACCAAATGCTGGCATCATGACCATGATGTACAGTCCATGATGGTCTACTCTACCCAGGTCTCATCACCTTGCATACATTGCAAATTGACTTTGATTTGATCTCAAATTCTATGTAGCTGGAGTTTTCAACTGTCTGCTTCATGGATTTGCCCCTTCACCATCCTACTGTCCTTTATAAATGGATCCCACTGAACTGGCAAACTCTGTTCACTGCAGGCATTGTCCCAGTCATTTCCTAATTTCAATTCACATCCAGAGAAAGGCAAGTGATGGCAGTGGACACCGTTAGCACTGAGCTCTGCCAAAGTATGCAGCCGTCTCCTGGAACACAAGACTCCATGCTCACTTTAACCCCACATTACCCAGACAGCTCATTTTCACCTTCACCACCCCATGGGTAGACCCACAACATTGAACTTTGCCTCCAACTGTCCTCACTGTCTCCTGACCCCTGACATTACATGTTAATGATGACCAACCCACTCCTCTGCATGGGGGCCATGATGGTGGTCACGAATTCCCCAACCCCTGCCTCTGATGCTGTTCCACCTCCCCCTTTGAACATCTTGAGATTTTCCCATTCACCATCCTTATCTCCACAAATGCCCCAATTCCCCTCCATGCAGCTCCTTGACTTTGCCATCCCTTTGGCAGTGATTCTACTCACCGTCCGTACAGGCTGTTCCATTAAACAACAAATAGACTCCGCCCCTCCATGCCCCTCCCCCTCCTCCAACTCCCCCCCCGCCTCCCCAGGACTGTATATGCTCCAGATTTCTGACCGGCTTCAGCGAGCAACTCCTGGACATGAATAAGCAGGCCACTGACCACTGTCTTTACAGCTCCCTCTAGACACAAAACTCCCGAACACTCGTGTTGTCCCTTCAGAACTGAAAGTTACTCACACCTCGAACTGTAGTCAGACACATCCCCTGGCTGTGAGCAGCTCAAGTGGCTGACTGGCCAAGGTCATGACCCAGACTGTGTGCAGAATGTACTCATGGCTGATGTTACCAAGACCCCCTCATCGACTGCGCCCCCACTTGACTGGACTGAGGACAAACCGCCAGCAAGTTTCCAAGATGACCCTTTGGTTGAATAAACGTGCAGTGTGTTTGCCGCACTGGCAACTGGCACGTGCTATAGGAGATACACTGATGTCTCGGTGTGCCGCACAGCAGGTTCTAGCCCAATTTACTGGACAGATCCCTCCTGACTGTCTCTATGTGTGACTGCACGAAGGAGCAGCGCAATCTGGCAGTACTGGCAGCTTCCAATATTGTGAAAAATCAGGCCTTTGTGCCAGTATACAGATTCAGATGTGCAAAGGGTGAACATCAACACTTTCCACATGTCAACGCAACAATTGGCTTGGGAAGAAATTCAGTTAAGTAATTCTCTGAATTTTGTGATGCACTCCCCTGGAGATTTAACTCATACTAGAATAGGCATTAATTTACAGCGGCAGACCAAAGTAAACAACAATGTTTTCATTATTCTGACTGCAGTTAAAATGTGTCAGCATAAAATCCTGGCAAACAGAAGTGTATTGACCACCAAGACCTGCACTGTACCCAACCTCGTGCCAACTGCAATATTTGTGCAATCCATTTTGTGAGAAGACTTTGTTCAGAATAATGAAAAGGTCTGAAACTGGGATTTGGCAAATGCACGACACTGAAAGAGCAGATAAGGTATGACTAGATTTATTTTCTCCACTTGTATTCTCCACTACCAGTGTGTATCAGAAAACTGGTTTGTTATCTTTCACCTGTTCCCTTAAGCCTTTCTGTCCTGAACCTTTTCACAACTCGACCCCATTGTAAGGCTTAAAAACTGTCATGACCCCACAGTACCAGGCCCGGGAGAGGGCGGAGCATACTGTGCTGATGATCAACCTCCTCTTGGGAAGCCCAGCTCACTGGCCAAGCAGCCTGTCAATCTGGATTAACAGTCCATACAGCCAATGAGTGCTCTAGTTCCTGAAGAATGACAATCGTTGGATCTGCCATCTTCCCCAAGGTCACCTTTCTGGCTGACCTGACGGCCATCTAGTTTTTGAAAGCAGAGTGGTGTCAGCATTTATTTTCTTCACTTGACATCTTACTGGAGGCTGTTAGATCAAGTAATGAGGAAAACACCCAGGGCCTCAACTCTAAATTTAGTTTAACATCGATTACTGAAAAGACTGTAAGAGTCCATTGTAAAGGATATTAATTAAAATAAACAGCAGCAAGTGTCAAGGAGGCGGAGTTCCAATATAAACTGACTTCAAAGGAAAGGAAATGAAGGCAACATATTGTCATGGATTTTAATAGTGAATTACTTATTACTTACTTTTAAGTACAACATATGTTTGTTTAAAATAAAACAAATTTAAAAATGGCAGAAGATGTAAGTTCAGTGACTATCTAAAGTCCCTGTGTGGTCAATGTTGAATCCCAAGAGGAAACATGGAATGTTACACCTGAATAGTATCAAGGAAATTCAAGTCTCTCTGATTGATGAACACAAGGCAGCACAGCCACTGTTGAGGTCACCTTAGCAAACTCCATTCAGCTAGGCCACCTTTGGAATATTGTGTGCAATTCCAATCTCCCTGCTATAGGATGTTGTGAAATTTGAAAGGGTTCAGAAAAGCTTTACGAGGATGTTGCTAGAGCTGGTGGGTTTGAGCTATAGGGAGAGGCTGGATAGACTGGTATTGTTTCTCTGGAGTGTCAAAGGCTGAAGGGTGATCTTATAGAGGTTTATAAAATCATGAGGGGCATGGATAGGGTAAATAGGCAAGGTCTTTTCCCTGGGATGGGGAAGTGCAGCACTAGAGGGCATAGGTTTATGGCGAGAGAGAAAAGATTTAAAAGAGACCTACAGGGCAACCTTTTCACACAGAGTGTGGTACGTGTATGGAATGAGCTGCCAGAGGATATGGTGGAGGCTGGTACAATTACAACATTTAAAAGGCATCTGGATGGGTATTTGAATAGGAAGGGTTTAGAACATAGAACATAGAACATAGCACAATACACCGCAGAACAGGCCCTTCGGCCCTCAATGTTGCGCCAACCCGTGAACTATTCTCAGCTCATCCCCCTACAATATCCCAAAATCATCCATGAGCTTATCTAAGGGTTGTTTAACTCTCCCTAATGTGGCTGAGTTGATTACCTTAGCAGGTAGGGCATTCCATGCCCTTGCCACTCCTGCATAAGGAACTTGCCTCTGACATCAATCTTAAATCTATCACCCCTCAATTTGTAGTTATGCCCTCTCGTACAAGCTGACATCATCATCCTAGGAAAATGTCTTTTTCTGTTTACCCTATCTAATCCTCTGATCATCTTGTGTGTCTCTATCAAATCCTCCCTTAGCCTTCTTCTTTCCAATGAGAACAGGTTCAAGTCTCTCAGCCTTTCCTCATAAGACCTTCCCTCCAGACTAGGCAACATCCTGGTAAATCTCCTCTGCACCTTTTCCAATACTTCCACATCCTTCCTGAAATATGGGGACCAGAACTCTACACAATATTCCAAGTGTGGCCGCACCAGCGTTTTGTATAGTTGCAGCATGATATTGCGGTCCCGGAACTCAATCCCTCTACCAATGAAACCTAACACACCATATGCCTTCTTAACAGCACTATCCACCTGGGTGGAAACTTTAAGGGATCTATGCACATGGACTCCAAGATCCCTCTGCACATCCACACTACCAAGAATCTTTCCATTGACCCAGTACTCTGCCTTCCTGTTATTCTTTCCAAAGTGCATCACCTCACATTTAGCTGCTTTGAACTCCATTTTCCACCTCTCAGCCCAATCCTGCAGTTTATCCAAGTCCCCCTGCAACCTGTAACATTCTTCCAAACTGTCCACTACTCCCCCGAATTTATTGTCATCTGCAAATTTACTAATCCATCCACCTATGCCTGCATCTGAGTCATTTATAAAAATGACAAACAGCAGTGGTCCCAAAACAGATCCATGTGGAACACCACTAGTAAATGGACTCCAGATTGAATATTTTTCATCAACCACCACTCGCTGCCTTCTTCCAGAAAGCCAGTTTGTAATCCAAACTGTGAAGTTACCTCAATTCCATGCCTCTGCATTTTTTCCAACAACCTTATCAAAGGCTTTACTGAAGTCCATGTATACCATGTCAACTGCCCCACCCTCATCTACATGCTTGATCCGCTTCTTAAAAAACTCAAAGAGGTTTGTGAGACACGACCTACCCTTGACAAAACCATGTTGACTATCTGAAATCAAATTGTTGCTTGCTAGATGATTATAAATCTTATCTCTTATAATCCTTTCCAAAACCTTTTCTACAACAGAAGTAAGGCTCACTGGTCTATAATTATTTGGGTCATCTCTGTTGCCCTTCTTGAACAAGGGCACAACATTTGCAATCCTCCAGTCCTCTGGTACTAAACCCGTAAACAATGATGATTCAAATATCAAAGCCAAAGGCTCTGCTATCTCCTCTCTAGCTTCCCAGAGAATCCTCAGATAAATCCCATCCGGCCCAGGGGACTTGTCTACTTTCACTCCTTCTAGAGTTGATAACACCTGTGCGTAACTAACCTCAACCCTTTCTAGTCTAATATCTCGTACCTTATTCTTCTCCTCTACAATATTCTCCTTTTCCTGAGTGAACACCGATGAGAAATGTTCATTTAGCACCTTTTCAATCTCAACAGAGTCCACACTCAACTTCCCACTTTTGTCTTTGACTGGCTCTATTCATACCCGAGTCATCCTTTTATTACACACATACCTATAGAAAGCTTTAGGGTTCTCCTTTATTCTATTTGCTGAACACTGACTGTGTCCTCTCTTTGCTCTTCTTATCTCTCTCTTTAAATCCTTCCTAGCTGATCTGTAACTCTCCATCACCTAATCTGTACCATCTTGCCTCATCAATACATAAGCCTCTTTCTTCTTCTTAACAAGAGATGCAATTTCTGTCGTAAACCATGGTTCCCTTACCTTATCACTTCCTCCCTGCCTAACAGGAACATACCTATCAAGCACACGCAATATCTGTTCCTTAAACCAGCTCCACATTTCCATTGTCCCCATCCCCCGCATTTTGCTACCCCATTCTATGCATCCTAATTCTTGCCTAATCGCATTATAATTGCCCTTGCCCCATCAATAACTCTGGACCTTCAGCATGTATCTATACCTTTCCATCGCTAAGCTAAATGTAACTGAATTATGGTCACTTTCTCCAAAGTGCTCACCTACAACTAAATCAAAGACCTGGCCTGGTTCATTACCAAGCACCAGATCCAGTGTGGCCCCCCCTCCTCTGGTCGGCCCTTCGACGCACTGTGTCAGGAAACCCTCCTGTGCACATCGGACAAACACTGATCCATCCGACGTACTAGTTATAACATTTCCAATCAATGTCGGGTAAGTTAAAGTCCCCCATAATGACCACGCTGTTCCTTTCACTCCTACCCAGGATAATGTTGCTAATCCTCTCTTCCACCTCCCTGGAATTCTGTGGAGACCAATAAAATCTCCAAGAAGTGTGACCTCTCCTCTCCTGTTTCTAACCTCAGCCCACATTACCTCAGTACACGAGTCCTCATCAAAAGCTCTGTCAGCCACCGTTATACTATCTTTGACTAACAAAGCCACACCTCCCCCTCTTTTACCACCTTGCCTGTTTTTAATGAAGGGTCTAAACCCTGGAACCTGCAACATCCATTCCTCACCCTGCTCTATCCATGTCTCCGAAATGGCCACAACATCAAAGTCCCAGGTAACTATCCATGCTTCAAGCTCACCTACCTTATTTCGGATACTTCTGGCGTTGAAGTAGACACACTTCAACCACTTTGCTGTCTGCCAGCACACTTCTGTGACCCCGAAATCCTGTCCCTATCCTTCCTACTCTCATCCTCCTGTGCACTGCAGCTTCACCTCCTGTTCCCATCCCCCTGCTGAGCTAGTTCAAACCCACCCGAATAGCACCAGCAAATTTCCCACCCAGGATAGGTTTAGAGGGATATGGGCCAAGTGCTGGAAGATGGGACTAGATTAGGTTAGGATATCTGGTCAGCATGGATGAGGTGGACCAAAGGATCTGCTTCTGTGCTATACATCTCTCTAACTCTATGACTCTAACTGCAGAATCATGAATCATTAAACACTACTCAACTGCCAAAATCAGTCATTACCGAAATCAGGAGAAAGTAAGGACTGCAAATCCTGGAGATCAGAGTTGAAAACTATGGTGCTGGGAAAGCACAGCTGGTCAGGCAACATCTGAGGAGCAGGATAGTCAACCCCTGACTCATGCACTTAACCTGAACACTATGGGCAATTTAGCATGGCCTGCACAACTTTGGACTGTGGGAGGAAACCAGAGCAGTCATAGAGTCGTACAGTGTCACCTTTAATTTTTCGAGCTTTTTTGTAGCTAATACACACCATTTTTCTTTATCTCACAAAGGCCTCAATAAATTAATTCCTGAGGGAATGGATCTTTCTTAAATTAACTTTGTTGTGACCAACCAATGAATGATTAGGTGGCATGGTAACTCAGCAGTTAGCACTCACAGCACCAGGAACCCTGGTTCGATTCCAGCGTCAGGTGACTGTCTGTGTGGAGTTTGCACATTCTCCTTGTGTCTGTGTTGGTTTCCTCCCACAGCCAAAAGGTGTGCAAGTTAGATGGATTGGCCATGCAAAATTACCCATAGCGTCCAGGGGGATGTGCAGTCTAGGTGGATTAGTCATGGGAAATGCAGGGTTACAGAGATAGCTGAGGGGATTGGATCTGGGTGGGATGCTCTTCAGAGGGTTGGTGTGAACTTGATGGGCTGAATGGCCTGCTTCCCCACTATTGCGATTGTATGATCATGACATGGAGCCAATTCATCCTTCTTTGTCTAGGATTAAAATAAAATGGGGATCCACTCCCAGGGTCATAACAGAATTCTATAACCTATATGCAAAACAACCGAAAGTTAAATGAAACCAAAATGCTGTGGTCCTGGTCATCCAAGCAAACACAGAAAACACTGGAGAAATTCAGCAGGTCAGATGGCATTTGCAGAGACTGAAACAGAGTTAATATTTCAAATCCCACGTGACTTTGGTGATAGTTAAAAATTGATCAAAATCAGTGTAATATTAAAATCAATTAACATTTTAGATATATTAGATTCAGGTTAAGAATAATTGAAGTCAATACAAAAGAAAAATTAAACATGGTTGGGCTCAAGGGTAAGGATGTGGGGTGTATAAGCGTGAAATTTAAGACCCAGAAACAGGAGAAACAGCAGGGTCCCATAATTTCCCTCTTGGGCTGTGAGAGAGATTCCTCGTCAGCTGTGTATTAGATGGAAAATGGAGCATCAGTATCCAGTGACTCTGACTATGACATGGGTGTTACAGTAATAACTCAGACCCCATGAGAGGACTTAGTTGGCTGGACAGCTGGTGTGGATGAGATCAGTGCCAACAACAGGGGTGGGGTGGAGGTTCAATCCCCATTCCTGCTGGGGGTAGCTTCACAATCTTGTCCTACCCCATGGTGGATGTTGGGTCAGACCTGCAAATAGGCAGTGATCTCCAGAAGATCATACAATCTTCCTCATTGACAGTTGTCCTTTCTTTCAAGGAGCATATCTAATCAGGACTGGGGGCTTCAATGGGCCTGTGGCCAATGATCCATAGGTCTTTGAGCAGATGAGATGGGACATCCCATAAGACACTGGGATCCAGTGTGCATAATCTGCTTCCTTTTCTTTCTTTTCCCACCCTCTGCCCCTAGTAAAAAATGAGGTCTGCAGATGCTGGAGATCACAGCTGCAAATGTGTTGCTGGTCAAAGCACAGCAGGTTAGGCAGCATCTCAGGAATAGAGAATTCGACGTTTCGAGCATAAGCCCTTCATCAGGAATAAGAGAGAGAGAGCCAAGCCGGCTGAGATAAAAGGTAGGGAGGAGGGACTAGGGGGAGGGGCGATGGAGGTGGGATAGGTGGAAGGAGGTCAAGGTGAGGGTGATAGGCCGGAGTGGGGTGGGGGCGGAGAGGTCAGGAAGAGGATTGCAGGTTAGTCTGTTTGAGAAGAGCTTCTGTGCAGAGGAGATGACCTGGGGGGTGCAGTGAGAGAGGGACTCACTGAAATCCTTGTAGAGGGAGGAAGAGAGCTTCTTCAAGGAAGGCATCCTTGTAAGAGGATTCGCAGTAGGTTAAAATCTTCGAGTAAAAAATGAGGTCTGCAGATGCTGGAGATCACAGCTGCAAATGTGTTGCTGGTCAAAGCACAGCAGGTTAGGGTCTGCAGATGCTGGAGATCACAGCTGCAAATGTGTTGCTGGTCAAAGCACAGCAGGTTAGGGTCTGCAGATGCTGGAGATCACAGCTGCAAATGTGTTGCTGGTCAAAGCACAGCAGGTTAGGGTCTGCAGATGCTGGAGATCTCAGCTGCAAATGTGTTGCTGGTCAAAGCACAGCAGGTTAGGGTCTGCAGATGCTGGAGATCACAGCTGCAAATGTTGCTGGAGATCACAGCTGCAGCACCCTCTGCCCCTGCCTCATTGTGATTGTGTGGGAACCCAATGACTGATCATTGTTAGACAAGATGTTGCCTTTCTGAGCAATTGGAGTACCAGTCATTAAGGTGCTATACGACAAGGATACCTTTACAATGTCTTTGAAGCATTTACATTGTTCTCTCCTGGAATATTGACCATTTGAGAGTTGGGAAAACAGAATCTGGTGGTGGTGGGGAGAACATCTTTGGCTATCTGAAGATGGTATTCAGTCCAACAAAGTGGCTTTATGGGCATTTTACCTGAATGTTTGAGGAGGTGGCATTAAGAAGGACATCATCCTGTGTTCAGTGAATCTCCCAATGATCCTGGAGGCCGAAGCAGAGGCTGGTGGAATTTCTGTCTGTTTTATCTGTGTCACTCAAACACAATTGAGATCTTGCTGCAGTACAGGAATGTGATGACAACAATTAATCTGTACACCAAGACTTCAGGTGTGTTGTGGGGATCTTTATTTTCAAACACTCACGACCATAGTTTGTAGAAGGCTGAAATAGTCTAGTTATTGGGTCTCCTCATCAATGGTCGCCTTTTGAGAAAGATGTCTGCCAAGGCATGGGAAGTGCCCATTTCACAGATTAGCCTTCAACATGTATAAGAAGTGCAATACTGATGGAGTGCTACACAGTTGGAGCTGCCATTTTTTTGAGAGATCTAAAACCAAAGATGCAAATTATCCTGTGAGACCCTTTTGAAATCAGTGAATAGTCCTGGCCAGTGTCTATCCCTAGCCCATTATCTAAAACAGGTGATTTTCTGTTTATTTTGTGTTTGTCAGACCTTGTTGTGAGGTAACTTGGTTTATGTATTTCTTACTTTACAATTGTGACTGTATTTCAAAATTTCAAAAAAACCCTCAATTGGCTTTAAAGGAGGCCTGAAGTTGTGAAAGTCACTATATAAATGCAAATCTTTCTTTCCTTAGCTGCATGACCAAGTGTCCCTGTTCATGATAATCATAAGAAACAAGCTCACAAACTCAAAATAATTAAAAAGAATTAGCCCATGACATAATTTTCAAAGAAAATGGTGTCTAAAATACTTCTTTTAAAATCTATGTTGAATTTTGCTGTTAAATTAATAGCAGACCTGTTCAAAATATGTCATTCATATAAATGGTATGGGCATCAAGATAATCATTCACATTTTAAAGTTTTATTGTCAGCCAAAATGTAATTTTTAAAGGTTTGACAACTTGAAAGTGGTGTTTTAGATGAAGGGTGACTGAATTAACACAATTTGTGACAATGAGATTATTTGAAAAAACAGACTCAGATTAATTATGAAGATCTCCATTCTCGGGTTTCACTATCTTTGAGGGGCATATAAACAGTGCAGATAGCTGGTACAAGCCAGGAGCAAATACTTCAAGATATCTGACATGAGAGAGGCACCTTATTAATACATGTTAGTATTGCTCTTGGGATGATAGTGAGAAGACTATGTGTAACAGCTGTTAAGACTTTTGCACAAATGCTGCCTTGCTCATGAGGAGTGTTACAGCTTCCAAATTGAATGATGGAATTTGCAAGATTTACAAATCCTTCAAAGATTTTTCTAAACCGAAAAGCTGAAGTGATTAAAGACCAACAGTTATTGTGAAAAAATAATATTAATTCACCACAACCTTCTTGCTGAAGACAGTAGATTTGGATGAAAATATAGGAAGCATGGTTAGTAGTTGTGCAGATGATACTAAAGTTGGTGGTGTAATGGAAAGTGATGAAGCTTATCTAAGAGTGCGATGGAATCTTGATAGCCTAACCCTGCTTTCTCCTCATAACCTTTGATCTCGGTCACCCTAAGTGCTGTATCTAGCTGCCTCGTGAATATATTCAATGTTTTGGCATCAACTACTTCCTGTGGTAATGAATTCCACGGGCTCCCCGCTCTTTAAATGAAGAAATGTCTCACCATCTCCAACCTAAATGGTCCACCTCAAATCCTCAGACAATGACCAGACCCACCATTGGGAACATTCTCCCTACATCTACCCTGTGTAGTCCTGTTAGAATTCTATAAATCTCTATGCCACCCCTCCTTATCCGTCTGAACTCCAGCAGAAACAAACCTATAATCCCCAAACCTATAATCTTTAATCTTGCACAATAATCTATTATGCAGGACTTCATGAAATGCTTTCTGAAAGTCCACATATACCACATCGAATGGCTCCCCCAATCACCTCTACTAGTTACATCTTCATTGAATTCCAATTGATTTGTGTCAAGCATGATTTCCCCTTCATCTATCCATGCTGACTCTGTTTGGTCCTGACACTACTTTCTAAATGCTTTGCTATAAAATCCTTGACAGAGGTTTATGAGATCACGAGGGACATAGGTAAGGTGAATAACAATGGTCTTTTTCCCCAAGGTAGGGGAGTCCAAAACCCAAGGGAATAGGTTTAAAGTGGGAGGGGAAAGATTTCAAAGGGGTCTGAGGGGCGCATTTTCGTGCAGAGGGTAACGCATACATGAAATGAACTGCCTGAGGAAGTGGTAGATGCAGGTACAGTTACAACATTCCAAAGACATTTAGACAGGGATGTGGCCAAGTGCGGGCAAATGGGACTAGGTTAGTTTGGGAAACCGGACGAGTTGGAACAAAGGGTCTGTTGCTGTGCTGTATGGCTATATGATTCTGTAAACATCTGGGAAGAGATTTGGAGATGGAACAGTTGGCAAGGGCAAACATCAGGTAATGTGCCCAATGCCTTTCCATTTCCATGCCATTTTGTCAACAGCAGGTGCCAATGGCCACTCCCGCAGCTTCAACATTGCCCTCAGTGGCACCAATCACCAGACTGAAACAGGATTACCTTTGCTTCTTAGGCCTGAGTTCAGGAAACTGCCACCTCTACCAAATTCTAGCCCTTAGAGTCATCGAGGCATATAACACTGAAAGAGGCACTGCGGCCCAACTCGTCCATGCCAACCAGTTTCCTTAACAAAACTAGCCCCATTTGCCTGCATTTGGCCCATATCCCCCTGAACCTTTCCTATTCACGTATCTGTCCAAATGCCTTTTAAATGTTTAAATTGTGATGCCTCTACCACTTCCTCTGGGAACCCCTTATTCACCCCAATGTGCTTCACAGCCAGCAAACTACTTATGAAGAACAGTTGCTGATGTAACTTTGGAAATGCAGCAGCCATTTTTCATACAGTGAGTTCCCACAAGTTAGTAACAAGATAAATGACCAAAGGATTTGCTTTACAGATACTGGTTGCGGAATGACTATTGGCCAGGGGCACAACAGAGATCTCTGCTGTGTTGCATTTGGGTCTGCAAGGGTTAATACTGAGGAATGCCTTAAACAGCACCCACTGGACAGAATGGCTGCAGATCTCGAAGGAGTGTGATCTAACATCTCGACCTCTCTGTAACGCTGTCTATCATATCGATGTAACCTGTAACTAATTACTAACATGCAATAAACTATATCGTGTTAACCAAAAACACTTCTTAGATCAGGAAGTCATTCATAGAGCATAGATGTAGAGGTCAACAACACAGAAAAAGGTACTTTAACCCATTATATCTGTTCCTATCTCCTCTAATTCCATTTTCCAGCATTTCATCCATCACCTTGCATGCCTTGGCATTGCAAGGGCACATCTAGATACTCCTGTCCCACACTAGACTGAGCAGGGCTTGTACTTTGCTGCTCCTTAAGAGTAAGTTTGCATTAACCTTCACTATGAGCTGCAGTTTAGTGAACAGCATCGTCATGATGAAGGACATATGCCTGAAGCGTTGACTCTCCCGCTCCTCAGATGCTGCCTGACCTGCTGTGCTTTTCCAGCACCATATTTCTTGACTCTGACCTCCAGTATCTGCAGTCCTCATTTTCTCCTGAAAAGCATAGTGACCAAACATGCCCATACAAGGGGTGGGCAATAAATGTTAGCCAACCAGCAGCACCCATACCCCAGGAGTGACTAAAAATAAGCCATACCTTATTTGGGCCACTCTGGTCTCCAACACCACAATGGGTCAATGGAGGGGGGTACCCTCATGTTCATCTCTGAAACTGCTCAGTTTCAGTAAAAAAATACCAAACTGACCTTTATGTTTTTAGCATCTATAGGAACCAACAAAGTATTGATTGAGAAAATCTAATGGGCGAAAGTGAGGACTGCAGATGCTGGAGATTGGAATTGAGTGTGTGGGGCTGGAAAAGCACAGCAGAAGTATCAACATTTCAGGCAAAAGTCCTTCATCAGGAGAAAATATAATGTCCATCTTAATTTTACCACTTTGGTAGTCACGTGATGCAACAATGGCAGAGTTGTTGATTAATCCCAGTGACCCAAGTGCACCAATGTGTTTATCAAAGGTCTAAACGCAAGGTGAGGAAAAGTCCAGTGCTGGAGAACTTTGGGAGCTTCTGGAGCACTTGCCATTGCCACATCATGTTGCAGAACACTCATTTATTCCATCCCAAAGTGCAATCTTTAAAAGACGGTGACCTAATTCGCATCAGAGTGAATCAATAGCAAATTCGTTGCTGACTCCTTAGGGATTGAGTTTCATTGAATGGTCACTGACTCACTTCCCATTGTTTGTGAAGTTTGGTTTTGAATTTTGTTGTCTCGAGTTTAGGCTGTGCCCTCCGCTCACTGTTACACTGTTTTGGCTGCTCCCTGTTCAGATTAACCAAATGGAACATGGACGGTATGTGAAGCTAAGGACTACTATCATCATTCAGTCATTCCTGGGGAATAACCAAGCACAGTGTGCTAAGACAACTCGCATTGTCTCAAAATTGTGCTCATCGTTTTGACAATGTTAAATCTTATTATTACTTTTGCAATGCTATTGAAAAAGGCTGTAAATCTTAGATTAGATTCCCTACAGTATGGAAACAGACCATTTGGCCCAAAAAGTCCTCACCGACCCTCCAAAGAGTAACCCACCCAGACCCATTCCCCTACTCTATATTTACCCCTGAGTAATACAACTAACACTATGGGCAATTTAGCAATTCGCCTGACCTGTACATCTTTGGATTGTGGGAGCACCCAGAAGAAACCCACGCAGACATGGGGAAAATGTACAAACTCCACACAGACAGACCCTTGAGGCGGAAATTGAGCCGTGGTGCTGTGAGACAGCAGTGCTAGCCGCTGAGCCACTGTGTGTATTGGATGTTGCAAAAGGTTGAACCACGCACCAGAATTTTCCCTTCCACCCTTTTTGGCAATAAATCGATTAATTTAAAAATGATCATATGTGCTTCTTTTGGTCACAAAATTAGCATTGGGGTAACCAAAGGTATGATGGTTCTACCCTATTGGAAAACCAGTGACCTCGAACTGTTCAGGGTACTTGGAGCACCTGTAATCAAGGTCTTCAGAAAGAATCCATTTCATTTTCAATTTGCAGTTAAGACAGATTTCCTTCTTTATTACAGAATCTATTGGAACAGGTGATATCTGGAGAATATCAACTCGACAGCTCAAATCTCCAAGGCTCCTCTGCAAGGATGTATTATTGTCGTCACCAAACATAATCGAGTGTAGTTCTAACCTTCCAACAGATCCAGCTTATCTCTTACATGAATATCTGTTTACTTTCTCAGTGTCGGTAAAGACTTCATTTGTTACGAAGTCTGCACTAAAAATGCTGAGTTGATATGGATTCGTGTAAACAAAAAGTGTTAATCACGCAGTATGACGATATGGCCTTTTAGCTGAGAATGGAAAACCAGAACATTTACAAAGAGGGTGAGTGAGCCATTAGAACTGGTTAGCACTGCTGCCTCACAAGGCCTGGAGCCGGGTTCAATTCCACCCTCGGGCGACTGTGTGGAATTTGCACAATTTCCCCGTGTCTGTATGCGTTTCCTTGGGTGCTCTGGTTTCCTCCCACAGTCCAAGGATATGCAGGTTGGGTGAATTGACCATGTTAAATTGCCCCATAGTGTCCAGGAATGTGCAAGATAGGTGGGTTAGCCATGGGAAATGCAGGGTTATAGGAATATGGGAGGGGTGTGTGTCTGGTTGCAATACTCTTCAGAGGGTCAGTGTGGACTCAAGGGGCTGAATGGGCTCCTTCCACACTGTCGGGATGCTATAATTTCTGGGTGAATAATCACCTCGTGACTGTAAAACGAGCTGTCCCACAGCCACTGAGTCATTGTGTATGAATCATGCCCATTAATAAAATCCATAAGTCAATTCTCTTTCTTTTACTTCCCAGTGTAATATTCACCAGCATCGATCAACACCTGAAACAAGTGTTTGGCATCCAGAGGATACCCTCCTGCCAACCAACACCAAATTCAGAAGTTGAATAAAGCTTCCATGGGCATGCTCTGCTCAGTTTTTCTGGGTTTCCAGTGGTTAGTGGTCCTTACAAAAATAACCACTGACAGAAAAGCAAGCTCATGTTTATGCAAACCCAGCAGGCTAATCCGATCCTGCGACAGCAACAATGATACTAAAAGCAAAATACTGTGGATGCTGGAAAACTGAAATCGCTGGAGAAACTCAGCAGGCCTGTAGAGAAAGAAACAGAGTCAACTCATCCTGCCAACATGTGGGGCAGTACTATGGGGGCAGGCTCACTCTTACACCTGATTGATTACCCTGAAGACCCAATCAGTAAACAGATCTATGTCCCAATGCAACTCTCTGATTTAATGCAAATAAATCCCAAGATCCACTATCCAACAAGCTGGAGGCCATCTCTTTTATTTTTTCCACTTGTGGGTCTTGGGTCTCATTGGCTGGGCCAGTATTTATTGCCCATCCCTACCTGCCCTTGAGAAGGTGGTGGTGAGCTGCCTTCTTGAACCACTGAAGTCCATGCGCAGTAGCTAGACCCACAATGCCCTGTGGGAGGTTATTCCATCTTGGGTGCGGATTTCCCTTTTGACCCCACAGTTCCCTCAGCCAAGTAATGATTCTTCAAGTTTTTTGGCTTTAAATTTCAATTCTGCATGGCCTCATGTCCAGCTTAGTTTATGGGTGGCACGGTGGCTCAGTGGTTAGCACTGCCTCACAGCACCAGGAACCCTGATTTGATTCCAGCCTTGGGTGACTGTCTGTGTGGAGTTTGCACATTCTCCCCTTGTCTGTGTGGGTTTTCCTCTGGATGCTCTATTTTCCTCCCACAGCCCAAAGATGTGCAGGTCAGGTGAATTGGCCATGCTAAATTTCCCATACGTTCAGGGATGCATAGGTCATGTGCATTGGTCAGGGGTAAATATAGGTTAATAGACGAGGGGAATGGGTCTGAGTGGGTTACTCCTCAGACAGTCGGTGTGGACCTTTTGAGTCGAAGGGCCTGTTTCCACACTATAGGGATTCTATGATTCCAGCTGCCTGTTATTATTTCCAAATGGCAGGATAATTCAGCACCAAACTCTCATGCTATCATTATTTACACCATGACTACACCCTTATCCAAGTCTTCAGAAGGTTCACCATGAGTTCTCCTGATCATCTGCTGGATCGTCAGTGAAAGCTGCAGATTTATGCCTCGGCTTCCTGACACAGTTATAGAAAATGCCCAGGAATGTCCTTGTGGTAATTCTGCAGTCCCCTGGATTTGGAAACATAGCAGTCATGAGATCACATTTTGGCAGCAAGTTGTGTAATTTAATTCAGTCAAGCGCAGGGCTAGAATAATTGATGCTAACAGGCACCCTTGACATTTTTTAACCTGATATGCCCTTGTACAATATGGCAACGATCTCAATCACAAGAACCTTCAGAAGTTGTAAGGGGGAGTTATAACATACGCTTAGCTCACCCACAGACATCCTTTGGGTGGGAAGATAGACTGAAGCCATCTCCCTTGTTCTGTATTTGGGAATAAGAGACTCCAGTTTTCCTTGTGGGGCCCTGAGATTCGTTTCTAGCCCTCTCCATCCCATAAGAAAAGCAGCCAGCTTTGGGTCACACATACACACACACACACACACATACATGGACACACATATACACAGATACATACATGGACACGCACACACGGTCTCACACACACACGTTAACATGCACACACGGACACTCATACACGAACGCACACACACAGACACGCACACACGAATATACTCACACATGGACACACACACACATGGACATGCACACATGGTCACACACACAGACACACACACATGGACACACATTCACACATGGACACACACAGATTCTCACACACACACACACACATAAATGGAACGCATACACAGACACATGCACACGGACTCACACACATGGACATGCATACACAGACACTCACTCACACATAGACACACATACACACACATATGGACACGGACACACACGGATATGGATATGCACACACACACACACGCACACATGGACACACACACATGGAAATGCACACATGGACACACATGTACACAGACACACACACACACATATGGACAAGCACACACAGATACATATGCACACGGACACACATGCACACACACGCACACACACACACATACACACACACGGCCATGCATACACAAACACGCACACACAGACACACATACATGGACATGCACACACGCACACGGACACACGCACAAATGGACATGAACTCACAGACACACTCTTACACATACACACACACACACACAGACACGCATACAAGAACACACACACGCGGACACACACTCTCAGATGGACACACACACACGCACACACATGAACACACTCTCACATGGACACACAAACATGGACACACACACACACACACACACACACTAACGGTCATAATTCCCTGTCCATTAGAGCAAATGAAAAATGGAACACATCTCCATCAGTTTTACACAGGGTAAGTAACCAGGGCAACTTTAACTGTCCATGTGTCCATCTATTCCTCATGGGATAGGTTTTATCCTGAGTCACTGACAGAATGAGCAGCAAAGCATTTAGTGAGACCCTGCACAAAGCTGTCCAAAACGTCCTTCAAGGATCCCAATAGAATCCTCACAATTTCCTGGAGCTGCAGATCAGTCTGATGAAATATGACCCTCAAAATGACAAGCATCTCTCTGGAACTGTCAGATTAAAGAGTGTGCCTCAGCCAAACCTCTCCAGGTGCCTGCTTGGGGACCGGCAGCAATGAAGCAAGGGCTGCTGATCTCCCTCGCATGGACGTTGATGAAGAAATTGGACAAAAATAAGGAGATGGTCAAGGAGTGGGGAAAGAAGTCTGATACCTTCCTTCCCCCAGGATCCCTCATTAAGCAGGTTCTTCACATTCTGGGACCATATCTGAAGAAGCCTTGTAAATTCCTTTCCTTCCCAAGAACACTGGAAACAATGCTAACCAAAGTAGATAAAGTCAATGCAACCACCACGTTCCTGGTGAAGAAGGTGTTGTACCTGGCTGTTGATGTGGGCCACATTAAAATGACTGAAGAGAGGTTTGTCCACAACATTCATTTGGCAAACAACTTCCTGGTTTCACTGCTGAGGAACTGGCAGAGCGTGTGTGCCCAATACAGTAAGAAGGGTATGGGCAAGTCTCAGCACCTTTACTGAGTGATTGTATATTTTTAAAAATAAAATATCGCACAGCAAGGAAATGTAATACACTTCCATATCACAAACAACAGCTAACATTTGAAATGTAAAGCTGTCCTTTATTGACAATGCTTCTGAAAGTGACAGCAAGTGGCTGTTCAGCTTAGAATTTCACAGGAACTGTTTGATTAGTTTTTGTGTTATGGCATCTGATGTGTCACACTGTGTACAGAATAAGGCTCATTGTCAATTATTGATTCTACCTAGCATCGCTGAGGTAACGTAACAACACAAAGAAATACTCGACCTCTACTTGAAAGTTTTCTTGCATAACATATAGAAGAATAATTGTTAGCTCTTTTAGCTGGGTTTAACCGATCCACTGACACTATTGGAAGCACAAAGATGATCTGACACGTGTCCTGAGGGCAGGACAGTGGCTCAGTAGTTAACACTGCTGCCTCACATCGGCCAGGTTCGATTCTACCCTTGGATGACTGTCTGTGCATACAAAGTTAAAAATCAGACTACACCAGGCTATAGTCCAACAGGTTTATCTGGAAGCACTCGCTTTCAGAGCACTGTTCCTTCATCATGTGGTTGTCACAACAACCTGATGAAGGAGCAGCACTCCAAAAGCTAGTGCTTCCAAATAAACCTGTTGGACTATGACCTGGTGTAGTCTGATTTTTAACTTTGTACACCCCAGTCCAACACCGGCACCTCCAAATCATGTTGGTATGGAGTTTGCACATTCCCCCATGTCGGCGTGCATTTCCTTCGGGTTCTCTGGTTTCCTCCAACGGTCCAAAGATGTGCAGATCAGGTGGATTGGCCATGCAAAATTGCCCAGAGTGTCCAGGAATGTGTAGGATGGGTGGATTAGCCATAGGAAATGCAGGGATAGGGTAGGGGGATGGCTCTGGGTCGAATCCACTTCTGAGGGTCGGTGTGGACTCAATGGGCCGAATGTCCTGTTTCCACACTATGTGTTATATGAAATACTGCATTCTGACAGGATGCCACTACCTGAAACATTGACTCCATTTCACTCTCCACAAATACTGCCAATCAGCCTGAGTTTTTCCAACATTTTAGTCCTGTTTTTTAGATATAAAGCAACCTGTACAGTAATTTCTCTCATTGCTGTTTGTGGGAGCCTACCATGTGCACATTAACTGCTATATTTATCTAAACTGCAAAATGACTGCATTTGCACAGCATTCCATTGACTGTAATATTCATCACAATGTCCTGAGGTCAATAAAAGATTGACCATGCAAATATAGTTCCTTCTTTGTTTGAAGCAGCAACACACTTCCAGATTCAATAGCTCTGAGATGGAGCTATAATTGTGAAGACTCTTGTGGTAAGGTGGTAGTATCCCTTTCTCTGAACCAGAAGGCCTGGGGTCAAATCACATGTTGCTGCAGAGTATGTCATAAGACATCTGAGTAGATTAGTTAAAAATATCTGGAGCCTTTATGAAGGGTGATTTTAGATGCAAAGTTCTTTAACATAAAAATTTTGTTGGAGAGAGAATGAATTAAAATAATATCTTTCGACATTAGCTACTCAATAAGGCCAAGGCTGGCCTGTTAATCCAGAGCCCAGGTAATGTTCTGGGGACCCAGGTTCAAATCCTGCTATGACTAGATGGTGGATCTTGAATTCAATAAAAATCTGGAATTAAGAGTCTTGCGATGATCATGAATCCATTGTTGATTATCAGGAAAACTCATTTGGTTCACCAATTCCCTTTAGGGAAGAAATCAGCCACTTTTACCTGGTCTGGTCTGCATGTGACTCCAGAGCAATGTGATTGACTCTTAACTGCCTTCTGGGCAATTAGGGATGGGCAATAAATATTGGCTTCGCTGGTACCATCCTGTGAATAAGTTAAAAAAAGTTGAAACACTTCCCTGTTTTGAAAAAGCATTGAAAAATAATCTTGAAATATCAAGAGAATACTCAATGTTTAAATAAATCGATTTTCCAAAAATGATTTTCCTGTTATTTCACTGTTACTTTTTATTGTGTTAAAAAAAGGAGCCAGCTGTTAAGTTAGCAATGGCAGCTAGCAGCAGCCTTGTTTAAGATGAATAGCTTGCAAGTATTCAGCCAATGCCGCAGTTAGCAAGGCTCTGTTGCTCAGGATATAAAACAGCGCACAGTGAGTCATTGGAATGAAACTGAATTGGGAAAAGAAATTTGGCGCTACTCACACTGGACTGCTCTCAGCACTCACTATTTTTAAGGACTCTGTTCTACACAGCCCCTGTACAGCGACACACTGTAAAAGTCCTAATGTTCAGGCCAGGAATTTCTCGAGACTGTTTACATTGGCACTCTAGAACCACTAATCAAATCTTGAAATGCCATGAAAGCAAACACAACTCGTTTTGACAACAAAATGCCAGATTATTTGCTGCTGAAAAAGTGTTTGAGTCAATCTCAAAATATTAAGTATGCTGACAGCATGCTTTGTCACTGATGGGTATTTGTTGCACAAATGTATTAGGATGAGCCCACTAAAGCCCTGCATTTCTCATGATTTCAGATTAAAACAATGGTTGCAGAGTTTCATTGAGCACCACTTTTGAAAGGGGTTTGATTAATTGAGGAAACCTGAATATACAGCAGCAGCAGCCTCCCTCTGACATCTGTCCAGGACCTCCTCTAATTTCCTGAAGGAATACTGACCCATCTAAGTCTTCCTCCATTTTCTGCAAATAATACTGACCAGCCTAAGCCTTCTTCAGATTTCTGGCGGCCAGTACTGACTGAAATAACTCCACACGGGCCGGTATCCTGTCACTAAGTCACCCTTTATTTGCATGTGGAAGTCCTTGACAGCTTGCAGAGTGAACAGAACTTCTGACCTTCCTGTCTGTATCTATCAGGCAGAGCTCCCTGATTGGACTAGGTTAACAGCCCCAATCAGGGAACTCACATTCTATAACATCCACTTGCCTGACCCCGTTACAATTACTATATTGACCTGTCTAAGTCTCCCTCTTATTTCTGGGAGTAATACTAACCTGATTCAGCATTCTTTTGATTTTTGGGAGTAAAATGGATCTGTACAGATCTTCCCCTGATTTTTTGTGTGGTGTAATGAGAGTAATTTAGATCATGACTCTTAAATTAGTCATAGCAAAGACAACAGTCTAGAATGAACACATGAAGAGGTAGGTTTTAGATTAGATTTTCTAGATTAGTATGGAAGCAGGCCCTTCGGCCCAACAAGTCCACACCGTCCGTCTGAAGAGAAACCCACCCAGACCCATTCCCCTACCCTATATTTACCACTGACTAATGCACCTAACACGAGGGGCAATTTAGCGTGGCCAATTCACCTGACTGCACATCTTTGGATTGTGGGAGGAAACCAGAGCAAATCCCTGCAGACACAAAGAGAACATGTAAACAGTTGCCTGAGGTAGGAATTGAACCCGGGTCCCTGGTGATGTGAGGCAGAAGTGTTAACCACTGAGCCACCATGCCACAGGTTGTATTCACCCCACTGGAGAGCTGTACTGTGAACTCACTTGGTGTGGAAGGAGTGTTACAGTACATAAGGAGCAAAACAGCCTTTCTTCAAAATAAGGAAATTGCAGCTTCAGGGACAGGGTATGTGCAGTCACCCACAGCTCGAGATATTCCAGACTGCTGTCTCAAAGTACAGGGAGCAATACTGGTTTAAATCACATAATAAAATATCTGCCAGTTATACTCACCTGTCTGCATTGTTTCACAATCTCTTTGAGTAATACCAACATTCCTGGGCTTAAACTCGAGGAGAAAACCTGAATAGGAGATTCAAACATTTATCATTGATCTAACAGCTGAGCCATTCATTTCAAAAGACATTTGAGTTCTAATTTTATTTCTTGTTAATCACGTCTTCTTGACAACATCAAGTCAATTTCATGTGTTTCTTCTTGGGAAGGACCTTACCCATTTGGCTCAGAGAACATCAGAAGGTAATCATTTACTTCAATTTTTCAGTTCTTTCTGGAAGGGAGAACAAAAGGACAGAGTTTTATTTACATGGAGAAAAGCTGCAACAGTAAGGGGCTTGGGGGAGCTTGTGCATGAGAGACAGAAAGCTAACCAACAGGGGCAACAGGTAATTAGGAAGGCTAATGGATTGTTGGCCCTTATTTCAAGGGGATTAGAGTATAAGAGTCGGTAAGTCTAAATGCAACTGCATAAGGTGCTGGTGAGACGTCATCTGGAGCACTGTGAGCAGTTTTGGTCCTTATTTAGTGAAAGATATCATTTTATTGGAGGCAGTTCAGGGAAGGTTCACGATGATCCCTGGTATGGAGGGATTGTCTTATCAGCAAAGGCTAAACAGATTGGGACTGTACTCACTGGAGTTTAGAAGAATGAGAGATGATCTCATTGAGACTTGAGAGATTCTATAGGGGCTTGACAGGGTAAATGCTGAGAGGAAGTTTCCCCTCTCAGCTGAGAGTCTAGGACCAGAGGGCATAGAATCAGAATAATTTAAGATGGAGACGCGGAGGAATCTCTTCATTCAGTGGGTTGAGAGTCTTTGGATCTCCTTGTCACAGTGGGGATAGAGACCTTTGTAAATTTAAGACTGAGATAGACAGATTCTTGATCAGTCAGGGAATCAAGGGTTGAGGGGAAAGGGCAGGAAAGTGGATATGAGGAATGTTGGACAAACCATGGTGTTATCAAATGGTGAAACAGGCTTGAGGTGCTGAATGGTCTACTCCTGTTCTTATTCCTTGTGGTCTTAATTTTAGTCACGTACCACGATACCACCGTTAGAAATTGGCTCTTTTGTCCATGGCTATAATGATCCATTCAATCATGTGTTGAATACACCAAGGGTACAACTCTCTCAGTAAAGTTCTCCCTAATTCAGGAATGCTGCTTTCAGGATTATCTTGCATAGCTAAATGATCATATTTCATAAATGAGAAACCTCAGCTGAACAAACAGTAAAATTACCAACCACATTTCTGAAATTAAACACCAAGAGGCAGAAATACCTTCAAGATATTTACTGGGGAGGAATTACAAGTCAGATCAATCCTTTACAATTTCTTAACCCCGGAGATCCCGTGGAGGTACAAGTTGCTGAGAATTGAAGGCCAGGTTTTCATCCTCAAGGCAGGTAGTGGGAGTTGGGGAAATTGCCAGCTTTGTGTGAATACCTCAGGAATTATTGGCTCTAAAAGCTGCGTTTTTATTACTTGGAGGACTGGTACCAGTTGGAGTTGATGTTGGATAGGTGCAAAGACAGCCACAACACCTATCAATTATAAAGTTAGACCTGTGTGAGAGGCTCACAGCAGAGCTGTGGGACTTTGCTTCCGTGTGCAATTAAAAACAGACACTCCTCTATAATTGTCACACACTGTCACTGCCCACACCTTCCCAGTGCACCATTCATGACCCCTTGTAATCAAATACTGCCCCCATCCATGACTTCGCATGCCCCCAACAAAGCTGTGGTATTAATGAATTGAATTTATTGTCACGTGTACTGAGGCACAGTGAAAAGCTTTGTCTTGCGAGCAATACAGGCAGATCACAGAGTTAAGTAGCATAGATCAGTAAATAATAGTAATGGATAGAAGGTTACTGCCACCCTTCCCATTCCCTTGTCTACTGTGTCTACCACCCTGTTTGTGAGTCTGAACAAGAAGAAGCTCTTTTCCTCACATGATCTAATTTATTGCATGATTGTCACTGGGTATAATTTGTGGCACAGTGTGGTTGCCCCCTATCGCTGAACCAAAGGGCCAGGTTCAAGTTCCACCTACCCCTGGAGGTGTGTCACAACACGTCATGTTTTGATGGCTGTATGTTGGCACAGTGGTTAGCACTGCTGCCTCACAGCGCCAGAGACCTGGATTCAATTCCCGCCTCAGGCGACTGACTGTGTGGAGTTTGCACGTTCTCCCCGTGTCTGCGTGGGTTTCCTCCGGGTGCTCCGGTTTCCTCCCACACTCAAAAAATGTGCAGGTTAGGTGAATTGGCCATGCTAAATTGCCCGTAATGTTAGGTAAGGGGTAAATGCAGGGATATGGGTGGGTTGCGGGTCGGTGTGAACTTGTTGGGCTGAAGGGCCTGTTTCCACTCTGTAAGTAATCTAATCTAAAACATATTTTATCACAGAATTGTTACGATGCAGACTGTCACCATTTCACCCAAAGTGGCTGCACTGCCTCAGCGTTTCAGTTAATGACAATCTCCTGCCTTCTCCCCAAACCCCTGCACAATATTTTCATTTACATAGCTATCTAATGTCCTCTTGAACGCATCAATCAAACTCATTTCCACCACACTTCCAGGAAGTGCATTCCGTACTGTAACTTCTCACCTCACGTTTGTCTCTTCTGCAAATCACTTTAAAATTTTGCCCTCTGGCTCTGACTCCTTTTACAAACAGGAATAGTTTCTCCCTGTCTTTTCTGCCCAGACTCCTCGTGATTTTGAAAATTCCTATCAAATCTCCCCTTCACCTTTCTCCAAGGAGAACAGTCCCAACTTCTCCAATCTTTCTTCCTAACTGAAGAGTCTCACTCCTGGATCCATTCTTGTAAACACCTTCCCCTCTGTCTCTCCGATGTTTTCATAACCCTCCCCTGGTGTGACACCCACAACTGTACACAATTCTCTGACTGAGGTCTAGCCAGCATTCTAACTTAGTTCGTCATCATTTCCCTGCTCTTGTACTCAATGCCCTATTAATGAAGTCAAGAAAACTGTATGCTTTATTAACAGCTTCCCCCTCCTGTTCTGCCACCATCAATTTCTTATTCACCCAGATATCCCTACTCCTTTAGAAAAGTACCCTTTATTTTATATTTATTTCTCCATGTTCTTTGTGAAAGTGAAAAGAAATCACCTTCCCAGACACAGAAAGGACAACTCCATAACCAGTAAATAAAAAGCAGGGCAATCACGACTTTGCAAATAATCAGGAGGAGCTAAAGGAAAGCAATTCATTGACATCGGTGACCAGTCTGGTGCCAGAAATGTGCTGCTCTCACATTTTTTAACCTTCTCCGCAATTAATATTTGCGTCTTGTCCCAACTCTTTGCATTGTTTACATCTGCACAAGAATTTAAAGAAAGGGGTGACGTTTAAATTGCAGAGTTGTAGGTTAGCGATTCAACCTGTCTACTTTTTGTGACTGATTAAAAATAAGTTAGATTCCAATAAACGTTGATAGTAAAAAATCTGCATTTTCCTTTAAGCTGAGTTAGACAGGTAAATCTGGGCAATTCCATGGTTGAAACACATTTTCACATCCACAGCTTGATTTCTGGTGCACAATCCCTGAAGGCTGTCATGTATCTTCACTCCAATATTTTTACCTGAGATCTTTTCCAGACAACTGTCAAAAATGTCCACCTGAAAGTGGGTCCTATGTGGTTACTATTTTGCTGATGCCAAGATACACTTAAGTACCTGTCCAAAATCATTAGAAAGTATCCAAACCTAAAATAGCATGGCGGCTCAGTGGTTAGCCTTACTGCCTCACAGCGCCAAGACCCAGGTTTGATTCCACCCTCAGGCGACTGTGTGGAGTTTGCACATTCTCCCTGTGTCTGTGTAGGTTTCCCCTGGGTGCTCCGTTTTCCTCCCACAGTCCAAAGATGTGCAGGTCAGGAGGATTGGGCATACTAAATTGCCTGTAATGTTCAGGGATGTGCAGGCGAGGTGGATGGGAAATGTAGGGTTACAGGGATAGGGTGAGAGGGTGGGATGCTTGTCGGAATGGCGATGTGGACTCAATGGGCCGAATGGCCTGCTTCCACACTGTGGGGATTCTATGAGTGTACATTAATGTAAAAACAAATGGAGATCAGAGTAAAAGATAAAGGTAAAATCAATATAGTCTCACCAGACCAATGAGCTGCTCTCTTATTAGATTCTGGATTAGTAGTGTTGGAAGAGCACAGCAGTTCAGGCAGCATCCAAGGAGCAGCGAAATCAACGTTTCGGGCAAAAGCCCTTCATCAGGAATAAAGGTAGAGAGCCTGAAGCAGGGAGAACCTCCCCTTCCTGGAAATCGCTACATTGATGACTGCATTGACTCCACCTCATGCTCCCACGAGGACCTTGAGCAATTCATCAATTTCACCAACACATTCAACCCTGACCTTAAATTTACCTGCACCATCTCTGACACCTCCCTCCCCTTCCTGGACCTCTCCATCTCCATTAATGACGACCGACTTGACACTGACATTTTTTACAAACTCACCGACTCCCACAGCTACGTGGATTACACCTCTTCCCACCCTACCTCTTGCAAAAATGCCATCCTGTATTCCCAATTCCTCCGCCTCCACTATATCTGCTCCCAGGAGGACCAGAGAACACACCAGATGGCCTCCTTCTTTAGAGACCGCAATTTCCCTTCCCACGTGGTTAAAGATGCCCTCCAACGCATCTCAACCACATCCCGCACCTCCGCCCTCAGACCCCACCCCTCCAACCGTAACAAGGACAGAACGCCCCGGTGTTCACCTTCCACCCTACCAACCTTGGCATAAACCAAATCATCCGCCAACATTTCCGCCACCTCCAAAAAGACCCCACCAACAGGGATATATTTCCCTCCCCACCCTTTTCCACCTTCCTCAAAGAACGTTCCCTCCGTGACTACCTGATCAGGTCCACGCCCCCCTACAACCCACCCTCCCATCCTGGCACTTTCCCCAGCCACTGCAGGAACTATAAAACCTGTGCCCACACCACCTCCCTCACCTCTATCCAAGGCCCTAAAGGAGCCTTCCACATCCATCAACGTTTTACCTGCACATCCATTAATATCATTTATTGTATCCGTTGCTCCCGATGCGGTCTCCTCTACATTGGGGAGACTGGACGCCTCCTAGCAGAGCGCTTTAGGGAACATCTCCGGGACACCCGCACCAATCAACCACACCGCCCTGTGGCCCAACATTTCAACTCTCCCTCCCACTCTGCCGAGGTCATGGAGGTCCTGGGCCTCCTTCACCGCCACTCCCTCACCACCAGACACCTGGAGGAAGAACGCCTCATCTTCCACCTCAGAACACTTCAACCCCAGGGCATCAATGTGGACTTCAACAGTTTCCTCATTTCCCCTTCCCCCACCTCATTCTAGTTCCAAACTTCCAGCTCAGCACTGTCCCCATGACTTGTCCGGACTTGTCCGACCTGCCTAGCACCTTTTCCACCTCCCCCACTCACTTATTGTGAAAGGTCTGTTTCCACACTGTAGGGAATCTAATCTAATAAAGAAAGAATCAAGTAGTCTATGCTACTTTCTCCCCACCCCTCCCTCCTCTAGCTTATCTCTCCACACTTCAGGCTCTCTGCCTTTATTCCTGATGAAGGGCTTTTGCCTGAAACGTTGATTTTGCTGCTCTTTGGATGCTGCCTGAACTTGGATGATGCTGTGCTCTTCCAGCACCACTGATCCAGAATCTGGTTTCCAGCATCTGCAGTCATTGTTTTTACCTGCTCTCTGATTAAAGACTAGTGGTGCTTTAGCCTGAAGGTCACCACACCTCGGGTGAGGAGAGAGGTTCAAAAAAAGAGTCATTCAGGAAACCTCAGCAATGCTGAATCCATATCAGTGTAGTCATTCTTTAAATATGAAAATTAGATTTCAAATCAGTCAGCCACATTTTATGCATCTCAGAATGTGGGATGGCACGGTGACTCAGTGGTTAACACTGCTGCCTCACAGTAACAGGGTCTGGGCATCTTTATGTGTGGAGTTTGTACATTGCTCTGGTTTCCTCCCACAATCCAATGTGCAGGTCAGGTGAATTGGCCATGCTAAATTGCCCATAGTGCTAGGTGCATTAGTCAGAGGGATATGGTTCTGGTGGGTTACTCTTTGGAGGTCAGTGTGGACTGGTCGGGCTGAAAGGTCTGTTTCCACACTGTAGGGAATCTAATCTAATAAAAAAAGAATCAAGTAGTATTTCACTGTGTACCTGATACTAATGGACTTGTAATCTTGTCTAACTCAGCAACCATCCTGATTTAAAATTATAATCGCTATTCTTTGTCTGTCCTAGAACTCTTCCTAACAACACTGGACTGCAACACGTGATGGAGGTAGCTCACCACTGCCTTATCATAGAATCCCTACACTGTGGAAACAGGTCATTTGACCCAACAAGTCCACACTGACCCTCCAAAGAGTATCCCACCTCAACCTTTACAGTTAGCCCTGACTAATGCACCTAACCTACACATTCCTGAACTCTATGGGCAGTTTAGCATGGTCAGTTCACCTAACCTGCACACCTTTGGATCATGGGAGGAAACTGGAGCACCTGGAGGAAACCCCCACAGATAGTTGCCTGAGGCTGGAATCGAACCCGGTCCCTGGTGCTGTGAGGCTGCAGTGCTAACTACTGAGCTGTCCCCATATAACAGAAACACATCTCACTCACTCAGTGAAACAGACAATGAGATTTAGATTACTTACAGACTGGAAACAGGCCCTTCGGAAACAAGTCCACACCGACCCTCCGAAGTGCAAACCTCCAGGCCCATTTCCCTATATTTATCCCTTCACCAATTTACCTGACCTGCACATTTTTGGACTGTGGGAGGAAACCAGACAGCCCGGAGGAAACCCACACAGACACGGGGAGAATGTGCAAATTCTACACAGACAGTTGCCTGAGGCGGGAATTGAACCCGGGTCTCTGGCGCTGTGAGGCAGCAGTGCTAACCACTGTGCCATCATGCCACCCGTTATCTCAGGACTTGAAAGAAGTTCTGGGATTTATGTATTAATGAACCAAAACCTGCATCCCCATTCTAAGTGATTAAAGACTTAGCAGCAATCTAGGTTTGTTCAATTCGTCTCATCAGTTGTATGACACTTTGATCTTTTATTATCTTTTACTGACGAAGGAGCAGCGCCCCGAGAGCTTATACTTTCAAATAAACCTGTTGGACTATAACCCAGTGTTGTGCTATTTTTAACTTTGTCCACCCCAGTCCAACACTGGCACCTCAACATCATGAAAGGCATTTGGCTAAGAACCCAGAAAATTATTAGGGAGCTAAAACACTTGAGTCCCTGCTTGATTCTCCTTCTCTTAGAGAATTGCAAAACTTTGGAATTCCCTTCCTCAAAAAGACTTGGCATCTTTAAATATTTTCAAGACCAAAATATTGTGCTAGTGAGCACCATTCAAATGGAGCGACACTGGAGAAATGTAGCAGTAATCGGGGATAGCAAAATGGGGTGATTAGATACTGTTCTCTACTGCAAAGATAGAGAGTTCTGAAGTCAGTGATGCCTACTGGTGCTAAGGTTAAGACTGTCACTTCTGAGCTGGAGAGGAACTTAGATTGGGAGGGGACGATCCTGTTGTGATCACCCAGGTATGAATGACATTGATAGGACCAGGAAAGGGGTTCTGCTGAGGGATAACAAGCAGTTCAGGGCTAAAATGAAAAAGGCCAGAATCACAAGGATAATAACCACAAGATTAGTACTTGAACCACGTCAATTGGCGTCAGTTAACTAAGATTAGAGAGGTAAATGTGTGGTACAAAGATTGGTGCCAGAGGAATGGGTCCCAATTTCAATTCCATTGGCACCAGTAATGGAGAAAGAGAGAACTGTTTGTGGGATGATCTTCATTTGAACCAGGCTAGAAACCCTGAATCATTGAATCACGGAATCCCTATAGTATGGAAACAGGCCATTTGGCCCATCAAGCCCACACCAACCCTCTGAAGAGCAACTACCCACCTACCCTATCCCTGTAATCCTGCATTTCCCATGGCTAATCTATCTCGCCTGCACATCCCTGGACACAATGGGCAATTTAGCATGGCCAATCCACCCAACCCGCACATCTTTGGACTGTCCTGGTAAATAACATAACTAAGATTGTTGATCGGGCTTTAAACAAGTTAACACAAAGAACTGAGGATGCTGGAAATCGGAAACAAAAACAGAAAGTACTGGAGAAACCAGGAGGTCGAGCAGTGTCTGTGGAGAGAAAGCGGAGTTGACATTTCTAGTCCAGTAACCCTTCTTCAGAACTCGACATTAAAGGGTATTCGATATTCCAGATAAATAGACATAAAGGAAAAGGAAATGGAGTAGTTTTGTCAATGAAGGAAAACATCAGTAGAGTGCTGAGAAGGGATATGGTGGCAGCAGATCATGATGTATAATGAGTTTGGGTGGAACTAAGGAATAAGGAAGGAAAGAAGCCATGGATGGGAGTTATCTGGAGGCCAAAGAGTTGTCTCACGGTGGGACTGAATCAGGAAATATTGGAGGTGTGTAAGAAAGGCACTACAATTGATTTTGATCTGCATATTGCTGGACAAACCAGATGGGCAAGTGTAATTTGAAGATAAATTTGCAGAGTACATCAGAAGCAATCCATCGTAGAGCCTATTCAAAACAGAATATTTTCAATCAAGTAATACATAATAAAGTTAGATTAATAAGAGATGTTGTAGTTGAGGATTGTCTAGAGGGTATTGATTGCAACATGGTAAAATTTCAAGTTCAGTAACTCGGATATCAAACCATTGGGCCCACCTAAAATAAGGTGACTTTGGAGATATGAAGAAAGAGTTGTCTAAAGCGGACTGGGTAAATAGACAAAGGGGAAAGTCAGTCAATGAGCAGTGGCCCAGACATTTTAGCAGACATTTCATAATGCTCAGCAACAATTTACTGGGGTCAAAAAGAAGGACTCAATGAAGTGGGTGATCCACCCACAGTTAACAAGGACTCCCATATCACATCAAAACCACAGCATATAAAGCATGCAAACTAGAGTAGACCAGAGGATTGGGATTCTCTTTACAAATCAGCAGCTGTTGATTAAAAATCTAGTAAATGGGAGAAGATTGATTACAAAAATAATATGGCAATTAATATAAAAACGAACAGCAAGAGCTTCTGCAGATATATAAAAAGGAGAAGAGTAGCTGAAGTAAGTGGTGGACTCTTGTCAAAGCTGACTGGGGAATTGTTAACAGGGAAATGCAGGTAATTTAAATCAATGTTTTGCATCAGCCTTCTTGCCATGAAATTCCTAAAGCTGTCAGATTAGCAAAATAATGGGAAAGGTTTTGTAACAGTCTCTGTCATAAGGGACAAAGTATTTCACAAAGTAATGGGAACTAAAGCCAAATAGTGAGCATGACAGACTCAGTTTGACCATAACTACAGGCCAGAGTAGAGTCATTGAGTCACAGAGATGTACAGCACAGAAACAGACCCCTCAGTCCAACTTGTCCATGCCAACCAGATATCCTAAAAAGATCTAGTCCCATTTGCCAGCATTTAGCCTATATCCTTCCAAACCCTTCCTATTCATATAACCATCCAGGTGCCTTTTAACTGCTGTAATTGTACCAGCCTCCACCACTTCCTCTGGCAGCTGATTCCATACACATACTACCCTCTGCATGAAAATGTTGCCCCTTAACTCCCTCTTATATATTTTCCCTCTCACCCTTAACCTATGCCCTCTAGTTCTGGATTCCTCCACCCCAGGGAAAAATACCTTGTCTATTTATTCTATCCATACCCCGCATGATTTTATAAACCTCTATAATGTTACCCCTCAGCCTCCGACGCACTAGCCTGTTCAGCCTCTCCCTAGAGCACAAATCCTCCAACCCTGCCAACATCCTTGTAAATCTTTTCTGAACCTTTTCAAGTTTCACAACATCTTTCCAATAGGAAGGAGACCAGAATTGCATGCAATATTCCAACAGTGGCCTAACCAATGTTCTGTACAGCCGCAACATGACCTCCCAACTCTTTACTCAATACTCTAACCAATAAAGGAAAGCATACTATCCTATCTACCCATGACTCCACTTTCAAGGAACTATGAACCTGCATTCCAAGGTCTCTTTGTTCAGCAACAATCCCCAGGACCTTTCCATTAAGTGTATAAGTTCTGTCCTAATTTGCCTTTCCAAAATGCAGCACCTCGCATTTATTTAAATTAAACTCCATCAGTCACTTCTCAGCCTATTGACCTCTCTGATCAAGATCCCATTGTACTCTGAGGTAACATTCTTCGCTGTCCAATACACCCCCAATTTTGGTGCCATCTTCAAACTGACTAACTATACGCCCTATGTTCACATCCAAAGCATTTATATAAATGATGAAAAGCAGTGGACCCATCCTTGCGGTACTCCACTGGTCACAGACCTCCAGTCTGAAAAACAACCCTCCACCACCACCGTCTGTCTTCTACCTTTGAGCAAGGTCTGTATCCAAATGGCTAGTTCGCCCTGTATTCTATGTGATCTAATCTTGCTAACCAGTCTCCCATAAGGAACCTTGTCAAACACTTCACTGAAGTCATACCAGATCATGTCCACCACTCTTCTCTCATCAACCCTCTTTGTTACTTCTTCAAAAAATTCCATCAAATTTGTGAGACATAATTTCGCATGCAGAAACCCACGTTGACTATCCCTAATCAGTCCTTGCCTTTACAAATATATGTACATCCTGTCCCTCAGACATCTCTCCAACAACTTGCCCACCCATCGATGTCAGGCTCACTGGTCTATAGTTCCGTTGCCTTTTCTTACTGCCTTTCTTAAATAGCAACACCACGTTAGCCAGTCTCTAGTCTTCCTGCACCTCACCTGTGACTATCGATGATTCAAAGATCTCAGCAAGAGGCCCAGCAATCACTTCCCTAGCTCCCCACAGGCTGTTCAGCTTTAAATTTGCTGTGTTCGAATATCCTCAGCAGCTCAGAATGACCAAATAGATTGTGTTAATTGCAATCTGTCTCGGCACCTCTGATTCCTTATGGATCTGGCTGCAATTAATCAGTTGCAGTGTTGACATATTCCGCCAGTTCCCCAACATCGCAACGATTTTCCCCACGAGTAGTTCACTCTGAATTTATCGAGGATAGAACTGGCTCTGGAGGTTCGTCTAGCTGGGAGTACTTCCACCAGTGACTCAAGAGCAGCTTGCAATATCTCACAGCAATTGAAGGTCATTATGCAGCATGCAATGAGCCCTCCCTGAGCAGAGAACGTGCCCCACAACCTGTCATCACCACACAGATGTGACTGCAGTCCCATGTGACATTTACTCTCTGGAGTGAACATAGTAACTTCACCTTCCATGTCAACTCATTAAAAGATAATGAGTGTATGCAAGGAAATACTTTCCCTACCCACTCTCGAATTTTCCAAATGAAATGCGAAATTTCAGCAACATAATTGAAAATGTTTCAAAATGAATCATGTGCAATAAATAGATATTAACATTTATTCAATCCATGAAAGCTCTGACCTTTGTTTCCTTTTGCTTCTGTTCTACTTGGTGTAGGGTTTGAGTCACAGTGAATATTAATATCCAATTAAATGAGATAAATCAAAAAAAACCGGAGCTCTCAAATTAACGCTGGTGACTTCCCAAAGGCTTCTCATTCATTTATGATGGTTCCTGCCTGGCAGTTTCGTGAAATCCACTTAAAATAATTGGGCTGATGCTAGAGATGAAACTACAAATGAAATATGTGACTAGCCCTTGTGCTTAAGAACACCAAATGTCATTTCAATCGAATAATACCAGACTGAAAACTCTAAACTGAAATCCAGTAAAATCAGTGCCCAGACAATGAGAATCCCAGATAATTGTGACGTTTGCCTGAATTATACTCCTTGCATGCATCGCACATTTTCCAAGTGCAGGATTACGTTATCTCCTTACCACTTTCAAAGTGACTCAATGCAATTTCTTTTTTCAGTCAATAGCAATTTCTGCTCTGAGTTGAAGATCAGGGTTTCAAGTCTCACTTTAGCAATGTGATGTCCAGATTCATGCCTTAGACTGCATACAGAGTCAGTGAAAAGTCATCGACACAAAACATTAACTTTGTTTCTGTCACCACTGATGCTGCCAGACCCTCTGCATATTTGAGGCAACTTCTGGTTTAGCTTATGGCACATTTGCTGCCAATTTTATGAAATATACAAGGATATTGCCGGGGTTGGAGAGTTTTCGCTGTAGGGAGAAGGTGAATGTGTTTGGGCTATTTTCCCTGGAGCGTTGAAGGCTGAGGGGGGTGGTGAGCTTATAGAGGTTTATAAAATTATGTGGGGCATGGATAGGGTCAATAGCCAAGTCTTTTCCCCAGGGTAGGGGAGTCCAAAACTAGAGGGCATAGCTTTAAGGTGAGAGCAGAAAGATTTAAACCGGACCAAAGGGGCAACTTTTTCACGCAGAGGGTGGTGCGTGTATGGAATGGGCTGTCAGAAGAAGTAGTGGAGGCTGGTACAATTATGACATTTAAAAGACATCTGGATGCTAATGTGTATATGAAGGGTTTAGAGGGATATGGGCCAAATGCTGGCAAATGGGAGTAGATTAATTTAGGATATCTGGTCGGCATGGACGAGTTGGACTGAAGAGTCTGTTTCATGCTGTACATCTCTATGTCTCTATGATCAAAATGAAAGACTAGCAGAAATCCTTTTCTTTAGATGGTGCTCTGTCCTTCTGGTAATTACAATCTGTCCACTAGTGTTTCTCATGTCTCAGAATGTGATTAATCAACTTACAGCCTTGTTATTCTCCCAAGTATGTGGATGAAGTCTATCTAAAGCAGATTGTATAGTCAGGGCCTCTTCCTATTTTTTATGAAGGCTCAGATTATGATAGTTTGAGTTGGGAGAGAATTGAAATCTGAATTTACAGACTTCAATTTGTTTATGTACATACTGAGTTGTTGGGCTTGTATTTTGGGAGAAGGTGAGGACTGCAAATGCTGGAGGTCAGAGCTGAAAATGTGTTGCTGGAAAAGCGCAGCCCCTGAAGAAGGGCTCATGCCCGAACCGTCGACTCTCCTGCTCCTTGGATGCTGCCTGACCTGCTGTGCTTTTCCAGCAACACATTTTCAGGGCTTGCATTTTGAACTTGATATCTTTTGGTGCTTTGGAAAGTTAATACTGTTCACTTCTTTGTGAATTTGGGGCATTGAGGTAATCAGTACTGCGATCAAACTTTTCCAAATAGGGCCCAAATCAAACTTGTTTTGTATCTTCTCAGGCCACACTTGCAATTCCTTTTTCACTTTATATTTTAGGTTACTTCATTGTCTTCTCAATGTGGGCTTCCCTGCTAGAAGTCAGAATGAAATGAAAGAAGAAGGTCTAATTTATCAGTTGACCACACTTTTCTCAATTCTCTGATTTCTCAGTACAGTGCATTAATGCTAGTTCTTGTACCTTCTGAAAGTGGTGAGCCTCATCAAAGCATTACCAGCCACTGTGGTGGATGTTGACTTTCTGATCTATAGAGGGAGCTAAACGTGTTCTCCGCAAAGGGGCATTGAGGTAATCAGTACTGCGATCAAAATTTTCCAAATAGAGTCCAAAATAAATTCGTTTTGTACCTTCTCAGGCAACCCTTGCAGTTTTATTTTCACTTTATATAGATAGAAAATAATCTGTAGAATAGGTTTTGTTCCTGACATCTCCTGAAATGCTTTTGATCAACTAAGGTGGGATAAAGAGGAATTTTCCAGAGTATATTCACTGTTATTAGTCATAGCCTTTGAAATTGTTGTATTCTATTTTGATGAATTCATGGAATGTGGCCATTTTCTGGTACGTTATTACCTAACTTTCTGTGCCCTTCTTGACTACAACTGATTGACTTGCTTAGCCATGTCGGAGGACAACTCTGTCACCAACATTTGTTTTGTTAGGCTTGGTTGATTAGGGTTGATTTTTAACTGTCCTTCAGTAATTAAGTTAAAAATCACACAACACCAGGTCCAACAGGTTTAATTGGAAGCACACGTTTTTTTTAACTTCAAAAATAAATTTTATTCATAAAATAATTTGATGGTCTGTACAGTTGGGGGTCATGCCATACATACGTAAATATTTGCGTACAGAGATCAGAATTTATCATTTGTATATACAGGTCTGTACATTTATCCATCATATGCCCATATATTTAGCACGGGCGTCAGTGGAGCCCAAATGACTGCATGGGCCCCCTGTTCTTCTTTAGACAGGCAGATGGTACACGGTGGTCTTTCCCCACAGCGCCTTGGCGGCAGCTGCCCCAAGCTTCAGCGCATCCCTCAACACGTAGTCCTGGACCTTGGAATGTGCCAGTCTGCAACACTCAGTCGGGGTCAACTCCTTCAGCTGGAAGATCAATAGGTTTCGGATCGCCCAGAGAGTGTCCTTCACCGAGATGATGATCCTCCAGGCACAGTTGATGTTCTTCTTGGTGTACGTCCCGGGGAACAGACCGTAGAACACGGAGTCCCGCGTCACGGCGCTGCTCGGGACGAACCTCGACAAACACCACTGCATTCCTCTAGAGACTTCCTCTGCGTAGGCACTTTCCAGAAGGAGGTGTGTGACTGTCTCGTCCCCACCGCAGCCGCTTCGAGGGCAGCGTGCGATGTGGCTGAGAGTCCGGGCGTGCATAAAGGATCTCACATGCAGAGCCCTTCTCACCACCAGCCAAGCCATGTCTTGGTGCTTGTTGGAAAGTTCTGGCAATGAGGCATTCTACCAAATGGCTTTAGCAGTCTGCTCAGGGAACTGCTCGACAGGATCCACCCTCTCCTTTACCCGAAGGGTCTCAAGGACATTACGTGCTGACCACTTCCTGATGGACTTGTGGTCAAAGGTGTTTTTCCTCATAAACTTCTCCATGAAGGACAGGTGATACGGAATGGTCCAACTACTCGGAGCGTTCTGCGGCAGCGAGGCCACGCCCATCCTTCGCAACACCAGATAGAACCTCAGTACGTAGTGACACTTGGTGTTTGTGTACTGGGGATCCATGCACAGCTTGATGCAGCCACACACAAAGGTGGCCATCAGGGTGAGGGTGGCATTGGGTGTATTTTTTCCCCCGTTGCCCAGATCTTTATACATCGAGTCCCTTCAGACCCGGTCCATCTTTGATCTCCATATAAATTGGAAGATGGCCCGGGTGACTGCAGCGGCACAGGTTCTGGGAATAGGCCAGACCTGTGCCACGTATAACAACAATGACAGTGCCTCACATCTGATGACCAGGATTTTACCTGTGATGGAGAGCGACCGTAGCTTCCATCTTCCCAGTTTCTGCCTCACTTTGTTGATACGCTCCTCCCAAGACTTGGCGCACACCTCAGCCCCCCTGAACCAAATACCCAGCACCTTCAGGTGGTCAGTCCAGACAGTGAAGGGGATCGAGGATCGGTCGGCCCAGTTCCCGAAGAGCATGGCCTTGCTCTTGCCTCGGTTTACCTTGGCCCCTGAAGCCCATTCGAACTGATCACATATGCACATGCATCTGCACACGGACAGCAGATCGGAGCAGAAAACGGCGACGTCATCCATGTACAGGGAGGCCTTAACCTGCAGGCCCCCGCTGCCAGGAATAATCATCCCTCCCAAGCTCGCATCCTTCCTGATGGACTCGGCAAATGGCTCTATGCAGCACACAAACAAGGCAGGAAAGAGAGGACAGCCCTGCCTGACTCCAGATCTGACTGGGAAGCTATCTGATTCCCACCCATTGATTGAGACTGCACTGACAATGTTGGTATAGAGCAGTCTGATCCAATTGCAGATTCCCTCCCCAAAAGCCCATTTTGGAGAGAACATTTCTCATATACCTGTGTGATATCCTGTCAAAGGCTTTCTCCTGGTCCAGGCTGATCAGGCAGGTATCCACCCCTCTGTCCTGCACGTAGGCGATCGTATCCCTGAGGAGTGCGAGACTCTCAGCGATCTTCCTGCCCGGCACAGCACAGGTTTGGTCAGGGTGAATCACCGACCCCAGAGTAGACCTGACCCAGTTGGCGATTACCTTTGACAGAATTTTGTAATCTACCTTCAATAGTGAGATTGGTCTCCAATTTCTGATTTCCTCCCTCTCCCCCTTCCGCTTGTAGATGAGGGTGATGATGCCTTTCCTCATGGATTTACTCATTGGAAGCACACTAGCTTTTGGAGTGACGCTCCTTCATCAGGTGATAGTGGAGGGCTCAATCCTAACACACAGAATTTATAGCAAAACTTTATAATGTGATGTAACTGAAATTATACATTGAAAAATTGATTGTCTATTAAGCCTTTCATCTCTCAGAATACAGTGATGGTTTCACTTCTTTCATGTGTAAATCACAAAACCTTTTTTATATATAAAAAGTTGCATTCTTGGGTTAGCTGTTAACAATGGTGATAGCCAGACAATATGTTGAAGGTAGGAGAAAGTGAGGACTGCAGCTGCTGGAGATCGGAGCTGAAAAATGTGTTGCTGGAAATGCGCAGCAGGTCAGGCAGCATCCAAGGAACAGGAGATTCGACAGTTCGGGCATAAAGAAGTAGGGCTTATGAATGCAGAGTGTCTTCAGTCTGTGAGGGGGTGCATGTGGGAGTGTGGGAGTGTGTGTGGCTGTAAGGGTGTCTGTGGGCGTCTGTGTGCGTGTCTGTGTGTACCTGTGTCCGTGTGCACGTGAAAGTGTGTGTGTGTAGGAATATCTATGTGTGTGTATAATGCAATGGTGGTCACCTGTAATGTGACATGAACCCAAGGTCCCAGTTGAGGCCCTCCCTATGGGTACCGAACATAGCTAAGTACACACATGCACCCCCTCACAGACTTAAGACACTCTGCACTCACTACACTCACACACACATACACTTTCTCACACTCACAGCCCCCAACTCAGACAAAGACCCACATGCACACATATATTTTGTGGGGTGAATTTGTACTTGCAGAGTTACATTGTACTTTGCTCAAAAACTGCATGCATTCATGTAGAACTCTGAGCTCAAAAACTGCATGAATTTATGTAAAACTCTTATTTCACTTTTTAGATTAGAATCAATCTAAACATCATGGCATAGACAGAGAACACAGGGGGCTAACACCTTCAACATATTGTCTAACTATCACCCATTGTTAGCAGCTAACCCGAGAATGCAACTTTTTATATATAAAAAAGATTTTGTGATTTACACATGAAAGAAGTGAAACTATCACTGTATTCTAACAGATGAAAGGCTGAACAGACAATCAATTTTTCAATGTGTAATTTCAGTTACATCACACTATAAATTTTTGTCATAAATTCTGTGTGTTAGATTGAGCCCTGCACTATCACGTGATGAAGGAGCGTTGCTCCGAAAGCTAGTGTGCTTCCAATTAAACCTGTTGGACTATAACCTGGTGTTGTGTGATTTTTAACTTTGTACACCCCAGTCCAACACCGGCATCTCCAAATCATGACTCCAGTAAATAAGGATGTGTAATAAATGTTGGCAATAATACCTCAGCCATGCCTTTAGGAATTCCCTGGCTGTTCTCTGTCTGGCTTGCCCTATCATAGAGGCATGGCATTCATCCACAAACTCCATCAACAAACACATCGACCTGGACCCAATATACCAACCACTACAGCGGACAGCTGAAACTGACACCCGGAAGCGGCAAGGACAGACCACTATAAATACCAGAAGAAACATCAAAGAAGTGCTTCGCAGGAGGCTCCACAGCACTGATGATGTCTCCTAGCCAGGGGACGAAACGTTTGCAACAAAAACTTCCAGCTCGGCGAACAGAACCACTACAGGTTTAACATTTCATTTGAATTTAACTCAGTATGGTATATTTGTATTGGACTATTGGATTATTTGTATTGATCAGTGTGGCCAGCCCTGATGAATGAGTTGGCCTTTTTACTGTTTGTTGAAGTCTTATTTTTGTCAATCTAGTTTCAGGTACTTGGTGCTGAAACACTGTGCAAGCTGAACTGACATTTCACATTTTTGCGGTGAGCTTCATGAAGTATGGTTATGTTACTGCACCTGCAGTCTCGTGGCCTGAAGTTATGACACAGTAGAACAGGTTCAAATCCCACCATAAGTACTTTGAACATTTGAAATCAGTTTTAAGAAGAGTCATACTGGACTCAAACTGTTAACTGTTTCTCTCTCTCTCTCTCTCCATATATATTGCCAGAGCTGCCGAATTTCTCCAGCAGTTCCTGTGTTTATTACTACTTTCTTCCCTCCTTTTCCACATACCATTCATTATCCAGTAGCCTCATCTCAGCCATGCTGTTTTGTATAATTATTCTTGAGGTTTTTTGCTTTGCTGTTGTCATAGAGTCATAGAGGTCAAAAGTACAGATAAAGGTTGTTTGGCCCATTGATTCTAGGCTAGTCAGAAACAACTACATAACTATTCTATTATCCCGCACCTTG
This sequence comes from Hemiscyllium ocellatum, assembly GCF_020745735.1. NCBI lineage: Eukaryota > Metazoa > Chordata > Chondrichthyes > Orectolobiformes > Hemiscylliidae > Hemiscyllium > Hemiscyllium ocellatum. The sequence continues at coordinate 51,837,968 of NC_083423.1, forward strand.
ATTCATAGTCTTGTATGCCTTGGCATTGCAAGTGCACAACAAAATACTTAAATGATATGAGATTTTCTGCTTCTCCTGCCCTTATAGACAGTGAGTTCCAAATTCCAACCAGTCTCTGGGTGAAAAAAATTCCTCACATCCCCTCTAAACAACCTGTCCCTTACCTGAAATCTGACCCCGCGCTCTGGTCAATGATCCCTCCACCAAGGGGAAATGTTTGTTCCCGTCTACGTTTCTCATAGTTTTATACCTCACAATCATGGCACCCCTCTCTCTCCTTTGCTCCAATGGAAATAAAAGCCCAGTCAAATGAATCTCTCTTCATAACAAAAGCTCTCCAACCTGGGCAACATCCTGGTAAATCCTTTCTGCACCATCTATAAGAATCTTGGTCATCTTGTGCAGCTCAAGAATATCTGTGTGTCCACTGGGCCAAGGAAAATGTTGGTTTCATTTAAGAAAATCTTACTGAATCTTCATCTTACCATAAGGCTGCATGACAGAGGGATCCTGTGATGATGATGCCTATTGTGTGTCATTAGTGCACTGCACAGTCAGACCTAATCCCTTATAATACACCTCCCAAGTATCAATGCACCATCCTGTGTTCCCTCTGACAGCATGAATTGATTAGAAGGTTATTGGGTTTACCCTGTGTAAGTGAAGGGTTTGAAATGTGTTAAAATCTCACCAACATTGTCTGTGAAGAATCACGGATAGCAACTCCCACCTTGTAAATTTCTAACATCATAGGTGACAACACAGTAAAACATAAAGCATTATTCACAACCCCAAAGTGCTTTAAGGCAAGTGAATTATTTTCGATATATTGTCATCATTGTAATGTGGATAAAGTGACAGCCAATTTGCATGCAGCAATGCTCTACAAATGGCGAAGTGATAATGACCAGATAATTGGTTTTTAATAAGTATTTTTGTCACAAAGCCACTTCCCTGAGGATCTGTACAATGATCCTTAATAGCTCATTTGGCACTTGCAAAATGCATCTCTCTCTGAAGCCCAGATTGTTACGAGAGAGAAAAAAAATATCATTTATAAAATGGATAAAATGCGCAATGCACCCTGAGATTCTTAATGAGAACTATAAACTTTGCAGTAGTTATTGGGGAAATATCTATTGTAAAGGACAGTAGTAATCATTGGGTCACCATTTTTTTCTAAAGGTGGAATTGGGATTGTTAATTGAACGCATTTTATCCTAGCTGGCCCCACCTTCTGGTTGCTAGGGAAGAGTTTTTCTCTGCATCTTATTGCAGCTCCTCAGGGAGACATCAGTGATACAAAGCCAAGCCTTTGTCTGTCTGGACACAATTCTGTCATATTATAGGTACAGGAATAGAACAGGTTTAGAATGTTATGGGACAAATGTTGGCAAATGGGAGCAGTTCAGTTTAGGAAACCTGGACAGCATGGACGAGTTGGACTGAAGGGCCTGTTTCTGCGCAGTATGACCCTATCCAGTTCTCCAACAGCGAGTTCCAGCTCTTTAACCTGCAGATTTGGGTCACACTTTGCAATCGTAGAGTTGAGATTGAGCCATGTAGGTCATCGTTATACTTACTGCTCCAGAAACCGGGCAGTAAAATGGTCATTATGGAGATGCTTTACAAAGGTCCTGGCACTTAAGGGCTAAGATATTTCCAAATGATTCTTAGCCCCTACACTCCCCATCTGCCTGCATTTAACTAGCAACTGGGATCTTCCAGTTTTTGATCAGTTTTCAGTCCAAACACAGAACAGTTTCCCTAAGGTGAGAAAGCTCACTGGATCTTCCTGCAATCAGGCAACTGATTGGTTGTGAGTGGAGCCCCTGCTTGCTGGAATTAAGAGCCATCCCCATCCATCTGGAGCATCTGGCCAATCAGAAGCTGGCTGCTTTAGAGTAGTGCAGGGTCACAGAGAAACCAGTCGCTGATCCCGAGGTGACATTCCCATCACCCGGACTCTGGGGATGGTCAGTGGGAAAGCTAAGAGTTATCTGGGGAGGTTTCTGTCATTGGGAGAGGGGGACAGGAGTTTAGACATGAGAGTTGGTCAGCTACCATCCTCTTGAACCAGGCTAGAGCCTCCGTCCTGCACAGATTACTGTAGATCAAGGGAAGCCATCAATACCACCACCCCCCTGTCACCCCCGTCAACCCACCCCTCTTCACCTCCATCACTTCCCCACACACAACTGGTGGTCTGCCTGCACTGGTTAATCAGTCAGGTAGACTGAATCTTGTTTCAAATGGAGTTGTAGCAATTGCAGCCCGGGCAGGACCATACCTTTTAAGTGGTCGTTAATTGACAAATTAAGGGCCTTACTTAGCTGTGGGACAAGAATGTTGAACTGGGGCTTGCAGCTCACAACCTATTTCAGGGAAGGTCAAGCAGGAGCTCCTGTGGCACAGTAATGCGGACTGAGAGACCTGGGTTCAAGTCCCACCTGCTCCAGAGCTGTGCAATAACATCTCTGAATGGGCTGATTAGAAAGTAGGATCAGGCAAGGTCAGGAGCATACTGAAGTTCTGGCCAACCACCATCCTATCTGGTTGTGTGTGGCAGCTTTGTTGACTGGAAAGGGTGACAGTCTATTGTGTTGTTGGCTGATCTGAGCAAAGAGACCTTGGAGTGCAGGTTCATAGCTCCTTGAAAGTGGAGTCACAGGTAGATAAGATAGTAAAGAAGATGTTTGGTATGCTTTCCTTTATTGGTCAGAGTATTGAGTACAGAAGTTGGGAGGTCATGTTGCGGCTATGCAGGACATTGGTTAGGCCACTGTTAGTCTCCTTCCTATCGGAAAAATGCTGTGAAAGTTCCCCTCCAAGCTACTCAGCATTCTGACTTGGAAAAATCATAGAATCCATACAATGTAGAAGCAGGCCATTCAGCCCATAGAGTCCATCCTAACCCTCTGAACAGCATCCCACCCAGATCCACCCCTTACCCTTTAACTCTGCATTTCCCATGGCTAATCTACCTAGCCTACAAATCCCTGGACACTATGGGCAATTTAGTATGACCAATCCACCTAACCTGTACATCTTTTGGGCTGCGGGAGGAGACTGGGGGTACCCAGAGGAAATTCATACAGACACAGGGAGAATGTGCAAATTCCATCACCCAAGGGTGAATGCAACCTGAGTTCCTGGCGCTGTGAGGCAGCAATGTTAACCACCATGCCGCCATGCCACCCGCAAAGATATGAGAGAGAGGACATCAGAATTTTTAATTGATTGGCATGCTTCAGTACATTCTTAGAAATTATTAAACTTCCTGGTGCCTTCACATGTGCTACCTAGACCTTGTATATGGGATGAGTGTTTTCCAGTTTCTTATTCACTTACTGTTCAAACTGGCATGTTATAATTCATAAAGCGTCAGGGGAATCAATGCTGGTCCTAATTATTCACAACCTATATCAATGATCTAGATGAGAGGGGGGGTCTGAACATATGTTCACTAAATTTGCTGATGGCACTAAGATAGATAAGAATATAACTTGCTAAGGGGAGGTAGAGAATTCGTATAGGGATATAGACAGGATTAGGTAACCACTAGACAGCAATGTGACAGAACATTTTCCACATGCCTGGCTGAATGCAGCCTCAACATCACTCACACACGCGACACCATCCAGAACAAGCAGCCTGTCTCACTGGAACCCCATCCACTACTTCCAACAATGGCTTCTTCCTCACTGATGCACCGTGGCAGCAGTGCTCACTGTTTACAAGATGCACAGCAATAACTCACCAAGACTCCTTCAGCAGCTCTTTCCAAATCGATGAGGACAAGAAGCTTGAGAACACCATCAGCTACAGGTTCCCCTCCAAGCCACACACCATCCTGACTTGGAAAAACATTACCATATTCAGGGCAATTGGGATGGGCAATAAATTCTGGCCTGCCCAATGATGTCCACATCAAACAAGTGAATTAAAAAGAATTGTGAGTAGACAAAAATTAGGTAAATTGAGTATAATGTGAATAAATAGAAACGTCCATTTTGGGAGGAGAAATTTAAAAAAGCATATAATTTAAATATAATGAGGGGAATCTTTGGCACATAGGAACCTGTGCGTTTTAGTTCATGAATCACGTGAGCCTAATATGCTGATACAGTGAATGATTAAGTTAAAAATCACACAACACCAGGTTATAGTCCAACAGGTTTATTTGGAAGCACTAGCTTTCAGAGCACTGCTCCTTCATCAGGTGATTGGTGGGGCAGATATCAAGTTACCTCGAAAATGTGACTTAAATGAAGTTCTGGAATTTACATATTAATGAACCAAAACCTGCCACTCATTCTCAAAGATGAAAGACTTAACAGCAATCAAGGTTTGTTCAATATATTATTTAATTGTGTGACACTATGATCTTTTGCTATAAATTCTGTGTCTTACAATCCTGTCCCACTAGTTACCTGATGAAGGATCAGCGCTCTGAAAGCTAGTGCTTCCAATTAAAGCTGTTGGACTATAACCTGGTGTTGTGTGATTTTTAACTTTTAAATGGATTTGTATGTTCATATATTCATGTATACTTACCAATGCCCCTGAATCCATATCCCATAAAGATTCGTGCTTTTAGTGAAGGAGCTAAAGGAGGGGAAGCTAGCAGAGGACATAGGTAAAGATTAACAATAAATTAGAAAAGTGAGCCACAAGTTCTTCATCAGGAAAATGATTGGAAGTCATTCGAATATATATGGAAAGATGATGGTGCTTTGGTAAAGTCATTAGACTTGTCATCCAGAGGGCCAGGCTCATATCCTGGGGAGTGGCAACTGGTAGGATTTGAATTTCATTATTTAACACATTCCATTGATTAATAAAACTCTAGAATGTAAAGCTAGTCCCAAGAATGGTGACCATGGTAACCACTGACTTTTGTAGAAACCCATTTGCTTCACCCATCATTCAAGGACGGAAATCTGCCATCCTTCCCCAATCGACCTACATGTGACTCCAGACCCACAGCATTGTGGTTGGCTCTTAACTGCCCTCTGAGATGGCCACGCCACTCAGTTCAAGGGCATCCAGGGTTAAGCGAACAAATGCTGGTCTTGACAGTGATGCTCACACCCTTTTGAAAGACTTTTTCAAAATGGAGAAAGAGCTGATCAAAGCCAGGGAATGTGTCTTGACTATTTTTGGGATGGAATGGCACTTTGACCTCAAAGGACCTCCGACACCTTGAACTTTTATACGGCCTCAAATGGATGAGGTGAAGCAAGGAACTCAGCAAGGTTCTCAAGATGACACGCATTTGGAACAGATAATGCAGTGTGAGGTACAGTGCAAGGTGATTTGCTCACAAGGGTGGGATGTGATCAAAATAATCAGCCAAAGATTGAAGAGGGATATTGTTGAAAAGAGAGAGGGAGAGAGAGAGAGATGCTGTGCTGACATTTCACATCTCACACTCATTACTGTTATGTTAGTATTGATGAGTGTAAGGCAAGAAACATCAGCAATAGGTCCATCACTTTAGCAAGATTCATGTTGTGTAGTGCCAAGTGAACTATTGATGAAGTTTAAAAAGTGCTTTTCACATTATAGGTTACAAAAACATTCAATACTTTACCAAGCCCTGGGATGCTCAGGCAGGTGAGAGTTGCACAGAACTAAAGTGCAAAATGATGCAAAAATGGAAATTGTTGGAGGAACTCAGCAAGTCTGGCAGCATCTGTGGAGAGAGAACAGAGCTAATGTTTTGAGTCCAGTGGCTCTTCTTTGGAACTGGAAATGTTAACTCTGCTTCACTCTCCACAGCTGCTGCCAGACCTGCTGAGTTTTTACAGCAATTTCTGTGTTTGTTTCTGATTCTCAGTATGCAAAGTTCTTTGTTTTATGTCAGTGTAAACTGATGAATGTTTGTCAACTGTTTGTATTATGTAAAAATGTACAATTAAACAACACCTCACTAGATACGTCTACCATCAAGTCTGAGTCCTTTGCGACTTAATGTCACTGATATTGCAATGTAGTTATTAGCGTGTCACAATTAAGCCCATATGCTGTAATAAGTGTGTAGATGAGAAGGGAACAATTATCATAGAACACAGCAGGCAACAACATCATATGCTGTGCCTGACTTTCCAAAAGAGCCATGCAATTAGTCCCAATTATCCACTGCCCTCTTCTCAAAGCGCTGCTAATATTACCCGAACAGATCCCTATGAAAGTTGATTTTTGGATCTGCAGTGTATTCTCCATAACTTCTGTAGAAAATAAAAATTCACCCTATCTTCCTCTGCCTTAAGTTTATGCCATCCGCTTAGGGCAGGCAGTGGGGCACAGTGTGTCTCAAGCAGTGTCCTCTCGATTGTGCAGGCAGTGCATTTCTCTCAATCTAGTCTGTCCAAGTCCAATATAATCTGTGGTTTTAACCTCTAACCAGAAAGATGGAATGTTAGCACCATGAAGGGAGCTGTAGCTTCCCTCTGCATTGGAACCACTTTCCTTCAGTCAGTGGTTTGTAATTGTGGGATGGTGGTTGGAACACCAACTTTGACAGGTTTCTCGTTCCAGGTTTTGATGGATTCCTTGCTCTGAATTTTCCTTCCTACCTCAAAAGAAGAAATATGTTAGGCTTGGGTCTCTCTATGGTGGAGCCTGTTTGCTGTCAGAATGATATCAAGAGTAGGGGAAGTTTATGTGGAAGTTAGTATTATCACTGGGCTACTAACTCAGTGACCCTGGGCACCAGGGCTCAAATCCCACCTTGGCAGATGGTGGAATTTGTATTCAATGAAATTAAGAATCTCATGATGACCATGATTAGATTAGATTTAGATTCCCCTACAGCGCAGAAACAGGCCCTTTAGCCCAACCAGTCCATACTAACCCTCCGAAGAGTAACCCACCCCGAACCATTTCCCTATGACTAATGCACCTATCACTATGGGCAATTTAGCGCGGCCAATTCACCTGACCTGCACATCTTTGGGCTATGGGAGGAAACCAGAGGAAACCCATGCAGACATGGGGAGAAAGTGCAAACTCCACACAGTCACCCAAGGCTGGAATCAAACCTGAGACCCTGGTGCTGTGAGGCAGCAGTGCGAGTCACCGTGCCGTCCCTGACTGTCAGAGGAAAAGCCCATCTGGTTCACAAATGCCCTTTAGTGAGGGAACTACCATCCTTACCTAATTTGGCCTACAATGTGAACCAATATGACTTCAGACCCACAGAATGTGGTTGGCACTTAACTGTCCTCAGAGTAACAGTGATGGGCAATACATGCTGGCCAAGCCAGTGACACGTATCTGATGAACAGTTTTTTAAAAAAAACTAGGAGAGATACCCGTGATTGGTGAACATCAGAGCAAATTCAACTTGTTCCTGGCATTGCAGCTGGTCTCAGAATTTGCTGGATTGGGTTGGGAATTGCAGGATTCGGGACCTTGGAATTGTGAGTTTGGGAACTCGGTGATCCAGAATAACGGAGTCACAGCTCAAGTAGGCAATGATCAGAGAGAGGAAGGAGGGTCCCTCGGGGGGGTAGGAGATCAAAGATGGAGGCTGGAGAATTGGAGGATTTCCAGTAATGGAAAATCAGGGATCAAATAATGAAATGGAGCTTGGGAGGCCCAGGTAATGCAGACCACTCCCAATCCACCTCACCAGGGATGATGTAGCTGAGAATTGAGGAGCTGGCTGTGTGATATCAAGGTGATTTGGGGCAGAGAAAGGTAAGAGATAAGAGAATGGGAGAGTCAAAGCCAGCAACTGTGTCAGATAAGGACAGGGCCATGAGGTTGTTGAATTGGCCAATGGAATTGAAAGCCAGGAGATTTGAGTTGTTCAAGGACATGTCATGGAGAACAGTGTGGAGATATGCATTTGATATGAGGTGATTAAGAGAGGAACAGAACTGTAGAAGAGTAAGATGGAAGCATAGTCTTTCAATGTGGGATCTTGTGTAGTTCCTAGCTCCACATCGAGGTAACTTAATAACTTTCATTGTTTAGAACATAGAACATAGAGGCTGTGAAGACAAGCCCCTTGCCTGGTTTGCTGGAATTGCCAGTTAACAAGTGTTCCTATTAAGCCTTATAGTATTCATCTTTAATAGGCCAACATTTCCCATTAGCCATTTCTTTCTCTTAACATGCTGAAGGAACGTCTTGCTGTTTGCTTCGTGCTTTTTTGCATTTGAGAATTTATGTGTTGCTTTAACGGTGCTGTTGAAAAGATAACCAACATTTCAGTATGAATGGTCCAAGACTTGGGACTTTTGCAACTGGATTCACAGCCCATCAGATTGCAAGAAATACAGAGCAGTGTGAACTCTCCTGCTCCTCGTTGTGATGTTGTTGTTCTCAGTCAAAAAGTGTGGTGCTGGAAAAGCGCAGCAGGTCAGGCAGCAGCGGAGGAGCAGGAGGGTCGATATTTCGAGCATAAGCTCTTCATCAGGAATGTGGGGGAGGCACATGTGGGCTGAGAGATAAATGGGAGTGGGGTGAGGCTGGGGGGGAAGGGAGCTGGAAATGAGATAGGTAGATGAAAGTGGAGGGTGATTGTGATAGGTCAGAGTGGAGGACGGAGTGGATAGATGTGAAGGAAGGTGGGCAGAATAGATAGTTCAGGAGGGCGGTACCAAGTTAGAGGGTTGGATCTGGGATAAAGTGGGGGAAGAGGAGATGAGGAAACTGGTGAAATCAACATTGATCCCATGTAGTTGGAGGATCCCATGAAGGAAGATGAGGCTTTCTTCCTCCAGGTGAAAGGTGGCTATAATCTGGTGGCAGAGGAAGCCCAGGACTTGCATGACCTTGGCGGAGCAGGAGGGAGAGTTGAAGTGCTTGTGATTGGAGGGTCCAAACCCTCCTTGAACTGTCCTCCCTGTCCATCTTCTTTCCCATTTATCCGGTCCACCCTCCGCTCTGACCTATCACCATCATCTCCCACATTAATGTCAATGCTGCTGTGTTTCAACGAGAGTTTCTGTGTGGCTTCCTAGCACTGTCTTTGCCCTGCCCTGGAATTCTGGGTATTTGAGAGTAGAAAGGACAGACCAGCAGACTGTATACTCGTTTCGCAGAGGCTTTCAAACAACTCGCAAACATGTGAAGGGAAGCTTTCTGTTGCTCTTTTCCAAGCTGATTGAGCGGTTTGCAGCCTTAGTTTCTTGTGATATTGTTCACAGGATAATGAGACCATAAGACATAGGAGTGGAAGTAAGGCCATTCGGCCCAACGAGTCCACTCCGCCATTCAATCATGGCTGATGGGCATTTCAACTCCACTTACCCGCATTCTCCCCGTAGCTCTTAATTCCTTGTGACATCAAGAATTTATCAATCTCTGCCTTGAAGACATTTAGCGTCCCGGCCTCCACTGCACACCGCGGCAATGAATTCTACAGGCCCACCACTCTCTGGCTGAAGAAATGTCTCCGCATTTCTGTTCTGAATTGATCCCCTCTAGTTCTAAGGCTGTGTCCACGGGTCCAAGTCTCCTCGCCTAACGGAAACAATTAGGTTAGATTAGATTAGATCACTTACAGTGTGGAAACAGGCCCTTCAGCCCAACAAGTCCACACCGACCTGCCGAAGCGCAACCCACGCATACCCCTACATTTACCCCTTACCTAACACTACGGGCAATTTATCCTGGCCAATTCACCTGACCTGCACATCTTTGGACCTTGGGAGGAAACTGGAGGAAACCCACGCAGACACGGGGAGAACGTGCAAACTCCACACAGTCAGTCGCCTGAGTTGGGAATTGGACCTGGGTCTCTGGCGCTGTGAGGCAGCAGTGCTAACCACTGTGCCACCGTGCCACCCACCAAACGTCCACTCTTTCCAAGCCATGTATTATCTTGTAAGTTTCTATTAAATCTCCCTTGGCATTTTAATGGGTGAAAATTCTCAGCCTATGGGTCCACTGTCCCCCCCCAGTCCCAAAGAGATGCCCCAATGAGTATCACCAAATATGGAAGAGGGCCAAATTGCAAGCTACCTCCCTCAATACCGAAAGCTCATGATGACATCCTGTTTGTCAATGCAGTCTTACTATTTTATATATTATATTACTTTTTGATAATATACTTATATATTGTTATTATTTTAGATAATACCATGTGTTCTGATATAACGAGATAGTTGTGTAATTCCACATTATAAGGAAAATACATAAATGCAGTACCATTTAAATCAATAGGACCAGAATTGTGTTATAGCTGCAAATGTGTTGCTGGTCAAAGCACAGCAGGCCAGGCAGCATCTCAGGAATAGAGAATTCGACGTTTCGAGCATAAGCCATTCCTGATGAAGGGCTTATGCTCGAAACGTCGAATTCTCTATTCCTGAGATGCTGCCTGGCCTGCTGTGCTTTGACCAGCAACACATTTGCAGCTGTGATCTCCAGCATCTGCAGACCTCATTTTTTACTACAGAATTGTGTTATAGTCAATACAGGTAAGGAAAGTTCACATTCTATAAATAAGTCTAAATTCTTCAATTGCATTGTAGCCAATTCATGTTGAAGAAACATGCGCTCTAGCAGGACCAACTGGATGACATATTATTATTTTATTATATTACTATTTTGAATTTCCTTCAGTTAGAGTCATTTTCTTTATGACTGACCAATGAAAGGCGATAACACAGAAGTGCCACGCATATTTCAGCGCCAACTGTTCACGGGAGCTGACGCTGAATTGCAATTCGAATGAGTGTGTCACCCAGCTCATCTCCTTACCAAGGAACGCCCTGGAATCCCGAAGATGCTCAAACAATGCAGCAGCTGAATGTGCAGCTGTTCACTCCTGGCCTTTACAAACCAACAGCCTCTCCAGCTGCTGAATTGCGTCACTCACTAACACGACAGCGAGGTCTGTCTGTGTGATATTGGATTTCAAATAAGTGCCAGCTGTTCCTGCAATGAATGGGGTTTTCAGTGCAGTTATTGCATTGGAAATAGACCATGAGAAATACTGCTGTCCATTACTCGTATGAGCATTTCAGCTCTCGTTCCATTCTATGTTTGTGCTCTTCTTCAGACACTTGTATTCACATACTACTTCTCACAACCAAACACCAAAAAGCACTTTACAAACAATGAAGTGCTTTTGAAGTGTACTCATTGCTGGAGTATAAGAAGCAGAACAGCCAATTCGGATACAGCTCCCACTCACACCCATATGATGCTGCCTAGCCAGCCTGTTTTTTCTGATGTTTGTTGAAGGATGAACATTGGCCAGGGTACAGGTGATAGGTTTCCTGGTCGTCTTTGAAAAAATGCTGAAATAACTCCAAAGAGGCTGGCATCCCATCGACCCTTGTCCGACACATGGAGAGTCCTTGACACTGATCTAGCTCCCTTACAGCCAGCTCTCAGAGTGAATAGAACCTCTGACCCCCCCTGTTTATATCTGTCAGCCAGGGCTCCCTGATGGGACCAGGTTAACAGCCCCAACTAGGGAAGCCATATTCTATGAGGTCTACCTGGCTGATCTTGATCCAATCGCTACAGGTGCTGTGGGAGCTTTTACATCCTTCCCACCAGGGAGATTGGGCCAACAGGTCTAATGACTCCTACAGGGAGTTAATATTGTGAGCTGCTACCACCACTCCAAGCTAACTGTGCTGCTTAGAGTGGCCTGGGCTGCTTAAAACTAGTTTCTGTCAGGGGAATTTGTTGCTGCCATTCAGGCACTGTCTCTGATTGGTGAAACCCTGAATAATAGCCCAGCAAGAGACAGAGGGCTCCAAGTTTCTCAGATGCAGCAATAGAGGCCTACATGAAGGAGGTGGAAAGGAGATATTCAGCACAACTAGTGAGCAGGAGGCACATTCAGAAAGTTATGGGCTCTGAACACCACGGAGGTCATTGCAAAGAAGCAAGCTCCGAGGAGCAGGAGGCAGAGTGACATTGACTGAAGGTCAGCGTGTGCATCCTGAGTCGATACATCCAGCCACCTGCACTATCAGCCTCACACAGTGCTCCAACTAATGCAGCATCTTCACTTACCTCATCAACAATCTCTGCCTAACAGGCCAGATACACTCTGCAACATTGCAAGCTTCTCACCCACACCTCCAGCAATTCGGGAATCCTGTGACCCATGCACTAGGCACACTGACATACTTCCCTCTCTCTTGCAGAACAAGATGGCACACAGCCAGATTCAGTCTGATTGAACAAAAGGGGGAACAAATGCACCTCTATACAACAGCTATGATTTGACGATACAAGTTCCCCAAAAGTCATGCGCAAGTGGAAACATCTGATTGGCATCAACCCTGTTCAGCCCCTGGTCAGCCATGTTTTATGTAAAGTGGTGTCCATGAAGCTGCCTGTTCCAGAGAAGACAATCAATGGAGAACAGACATAAGCACTCATTTTGTCTGCTTTGTGGTCTCTGGATACAGGAAGTCTCTTTCATTTAAATAATTTAGCTGCTTATTAAACATTACTTCCCCCTGTACTTTTCCCCTTCCTGCCTTTGCAAAAATAACTGGGAAACCTTTTAATGAGGGCTGCCATTTGAAGAGAAACGGACTCTTTAATTCAAAGTTTGTCCTGTCTTCTGACGTGCTTAATTAAAGAAAGCATCTGGGACCAAGTGGATGGTTGGTTTCTGTGAACGTGCTATCATTTTTAAGTGGCAGCTGTTGGAACTGCATTAGAAACATTGCCGGGATGCTCAAAAGAAAGGCTTTATTAAGAAATATGGAACCCTGTATTAGTAGGTAAAAATTTCCACTCACTTGAGCAATATAGGCAACAGTGAGGAATTTAGCAAAATACAGCAACGTTGGAAAAATTAGATTCTTGGCATCAACAAACAACTTTTGGTCTTTCCCTTAGGCCAGTGCTTCCCAAATCTTTTCCTCCTGTAACCCCTCAGTGAGGAATTGTGAAAATGGATTTTTGGGAGAATTGAGTGTGGGGGGACTGAAATTGGAGCAGGGGCTGTAATAGAATCACTACAGTGTGGGAGCAGGCCTTTCAGCCCATCGAGTCTGCAGCAACCCTCTGAAGAGCATTCCACCCTGACCTGCACCTCTACCCTACCTGCACATTCCTGGACACTACAAGGCAATTTAGCATGACCAATCCACCTAACCTACAACTCTTTGGACTGTGGGAGGAAGCCCACATAGACAGGGGGAAAATGTGCAAACTTCACACAGATGCGCTACCAAGGCCAGAATCGAACCTGGGTTCCTGGTGCTATGAGGCAGCAGTGTTAGCCACTGGGCCACTGTGTGGGCTCAGTGGGTTAGAGCACTGACCTCCTAAACCAGGGGCTGTGAGGAGGCATTTCAGGAGTTTTGTGTCCCTGCTACCTTCAACGGCAGTAAAATGTGGGAGATCTGAAATAATGGAAAAAACAGAAAGCTCTGGAAAAGCTGAACAGATGTGCCAGCAGTTTTGTAGGGAGCAGCAGCGTTAGTGCTGTGGGTCCTCTTCGGAATGCCAAAGTTCTGAAGAAGTGTGACTGGACTTGAAAGTCTAACTCTGTTTTTCTCTCTCTCTCTCTCTCTCTTTCTCTCTCTCTCTCACTCTCTACTCTTTCTTCTCTGTCTCATCATGTGTTAGAACTTGGTCAGCCATTGTGTGGCCATTGCTGTCTCAGAGATTGTGACTCCAAAATTTCAGCTGAGAACCTCATTTCTACCCTTTGTCCATGAAATGGGCATCCCCATAGCCACCAACCTCACCACATCATTGAAGCTGCCTTTGAGTGTGTCAAATTCACACACCCCTTCAGCCCTTCAACATTTCACTTTGAAGCTCAGGAACATTTATGACTAGCATGCTTCTGCCAGGAATCTTTGCGTGCTGGGGTACACATGTATCTTGTGCGTCTACACAGGATTCATCTTATGATTTGTTCTCAGCACTCACTCACTTTGTATTTGCTCAGAGTCTACCAGTATCTCTGGCTTGCACAGGAGCTTGAGGCAGGCTCTTTGTCAGCACTGAACGGTCCAGGCAGCAGACATGTTGTCATGTCACACTTACAGTGTGTGCCAACAGCTTACACACCGAACACACTGCATCTGCTGCAAGCAAATAGCCGTGCCTGAAAGTCAAAGGAGATGAGTCCTCAGTGGACTCACAGGGGACAACAGTCAGTCAGGGGTAACACTACACTCAGTCAAGAAGCTTGTCCAGTTCCAGTTCAGGGCCACAATCTGTCAGATACTTGGCCCCATTGGTCACTGGGTATGCAAATGTTTGAAGCTAAGGGAGTAGGCCATGGTTAATCCTATAGATCAAATAGTCCCAATCCAGGTAGGTCAGTCAAGGGGCTATTGATGAATCAGTCTGGAGTATGGTCTGTTCTCAGACAGGATTGTCCTCACAAGTCAGTCTGGGGTCTGGGCTATGGTCACTCCTGGGTGGTTTAAACATTAATGGCCAGGGGTCGATGAGCGGACAGTTCATGGAGTCGTGGAAAGGGTACAAAGCTCACTTCTGGGATCAGGGTTCATTGGACTGGGTCACTGAATGGATGATGACAGTGAAAGAGGGCAGTTCCAGATGGAAGGCTGGGACCTTACAGAACATGGAAGGGGGAGGAGAGTGGAATAGAGGACTGTGAGCAGAGGTGTTGCTCACAAGTAATAATTATCCTGGCCTCAACATGGGGGCGAATGTATGACCAATTTAGGCATGGCAACGCACAAAGCCATGAGGGTAAGTTGGTGACATAAATAGTTATATAAAGGGGCTGAATGGAAATGGGGTAATCTGAGACATCAAATAAAGGAAAACTTGCAGGAAGTTGGTATCCACCCACTGTGCTCAGCTTACCTATGGCTATTGATGCCTGAACTTGGAGGTATATGCCAGATATCCTGGGAGCTGCCATGGCATCTACACACTGGAGAACTTACAGGTTCCTGCCTCCTTCCAAGGTCCCAAGCCCATACTGGGATGGTTGCAGGGGAGACAACATGATCGACGACACCATAGAAGGACTGTCAGACTGATACAAATGGAGGTGCAACACTGCCGATGCTCCCATCAGGATCGTTACAGTCCAGGCCATGGGCTACTCCAACAGGGCCTTGCAGTGCCTCCCTGTGACCATCACAACTCAAACCGTCAAAAGGAGAAATGGGCGATCGAGCACATCTCCCATCTGTGTGGAATGCTCTGCCCCAGAGGGCAGTGGAGGCCCATACTCTGGATTCATTTAAGAAAGAGTTGGATAGAGCTCTCAAAGATAGTGGAATCAAGGGTTATGGAGATAAGCTCCTTTGAAAAGCAATGAGGGTTCTAGAGCAAGCAGCAGACACTTTAGGAGAGAAAATAAACAAAAATGTACAAAAATGCAAAATTGCTAACAATGAAATCCCACTACCTACATGTTCTCATTCAGATTTTGTTTCTTCTTCTCCCCCCCAGTACATCTGAATCCACAGTTGGGGTGGAGGGAGTGTGCTCTGTAGTAGGCCTGGAGGAATTGGCTGGTCAAAGCTTGGGGGACAGCGGGTATTTGGGCCAAGAGGATCCAGGCTTTCTGACAGTGTCCTGCCTCAACTTGGACTGCTGCAGGCATTAGCATCCCAGGCAGGGGAAGCTGGAGGGGCCTGGTACCTCCAGCATGCCCTGAGAGGATGCTTCAGGATCGACTCTTCCTTCTCCTCCTCCCATTGGTGCCACCCAGTCACCCTGAGGTGAAGAGGTTCCTGGAGTGAAGTTGTGCCCCCCTCAGTCCATCTGTTAAAATACAGCAAGGGTAGGACGTGTGCAGGATTGATTTTTAATACATACACTATTTGGATTGTGTTTGAGAACACAACAAGGAGGAGTGATACCACAAGAAAAAGAGGGTTGCTAGGGTGGTTCACTCTGATGAGCTGAGCCACGGTAACTCAGGGAGATGGAACATCGCCAGCTCACTATTGGAATAATTCCCCTCACAGGAGCTGGGAAGTTTGACAATGGGCAGAGAAGTGTTCGTTTGGGACCTAGTCTTACTGGACCTCCTGGAAAAGACTTCAGGGGTTTTCGCCGATATTTCAGTCAGTGGACTGTCTCCCACCCTGACCATTAAATTGCACCCATCATTTTTCACATGCAATGTTAAATTGAGGTCAGTCTGTCCTTGCAAAGAGCTTTTGAAGGAAGAATTTTTTTTTACACGCAAATTTCTATCCCTCCACACCTGTAAAGCAGATTACCTAGTCATCGTCACGTTGCTGCTTGTGGCTTCTTGCTTTGTGCAAACTGGCTGTTGAGTTTGTTACTTAAAGGATTGACTAAATTGCAAAGTACTTCCCTAGTATTATGGATGTCTGGGGGCTTAAAAGGCATGATATAGATACAAGACTTTCTGCCATCATTGTCTAATGATACTTTAATTTATAACTGGCAGTCTATTCTCTGATTTTTTTAGTTTGTTTTAATTCAGCTGCAGCCTTTACATTCGTCCATTGAGCTTTGGTATCAGACATCTCCATACTCAATGTCTACCCTGTGACTCAAAGGAGGAGATGAATTGCTGACGAAGTATATTCACTCCCTTTGTTTGGGTTCAGCTAACCACTTATTCTCCTCACATTTTGGAAAATCACGAGAAACTTTCTCAATGTCAGTTTTTCCTTAAACACAGTTGTCTCTGAAGCTGAAACCCTCTCTTTTAAATAAAGCATTACTCTATTTCTGCCACTGATGCTTCAGGAGCTCATACATAATTAAGTCTAAATTCAATTTTTTCCCCTTTTCCAAAGCTGCCTCAAAGGCAACCAATCCATTAATTAATTTTAATTCAGTCTGCCCGAAATGTCTGCATAAAAATATCTCTGCACATTGGATATTAATGTGAACATTATCATTGTTAGCAACAGTATGCACAATCTAAGAGTGTTCTGGAGTCTCTAGCAATTAAAGCCTGTGGAGCTAACTCAGGAGTGAACCCACACTCAGGGATTCTATGGATTCAATGGAAATCATAGATTTTTTTAAAAGTGTTTGTTTTATCATTTTCTCTGAATGCTTTTGCCTTTTATAGACAATAGACAATAGGTGCAGGAGTAGGCCATTATGCCCTGCGAGCCTGCACCGCCATTCAATATGATCATAGCTGATCATCCTTAATCAGTATCCTGTTCCTGCCTTATCTCCATAACCCTTGATTCCACTATCTTTGAGAGCTCTATCCAACTCTTTCTTAAATGAATCCAGAGACTGGGCCTCTACTACCCTCTGGGGCAGAGCATTCCACACAGCCACCACTCTCTGGGTGAAGAGGTTTCTCCTCATCTCTGTCCTAAATGGTCTACCCCGTATTTTTAAGCTGTGTCCGTTGGTTTGGCACTCACCCATCAGCGGAAACATGTTTCCTGCCTCCAGAGTGTCCAATCCTTTAATAATCTTATATGTCTCAATTAGATCCCCTCTCAGTCTTCTAAACTCAAGGTATACAAGCTCAGTCGCTCCAGTCTTTCAGTATAAGGTAATCCCGCCATTCCAGGAATTGATATTGTGAACCTACGCTGCACACCCTCAATAGCCAGAATGTCTTTCCTCAAATTTGGAGACCATAACTGCACACAGTACTCCAGGTGTGGATTCACCAGGGCCCTGTACAGCTGCAGAAGAACCTCTTTGCTTCTATACTCAATCCTTCTTGTTATGAAGGCAAGCATGCTATTAGCCTTCTTCACTACCTGCTGTACCTGCTTGCTTGCCTTCATTGACTGGTGTACAAGAGCACCCAGATCTCTTTGTACTGCCCCTTTACCTAAATTGATCCATTGAGGTAGTAATCTGCCTTCCTGTTCTTGCCACCAAAGTGGATAACCATACATTTATCCACATTAAACTGCATCTGCCATGCATCTGACCACTCACCTAACCTGTCCAGGTCACCCTGTAATCTCCTAACATCCTCATCACATTTCACCCAGCTTAGTATCATCAGCAAATTTGCTAATGTTATTGTTGTGGTTCTGTTCGCCGAGCTGGAAGTTTTTGTTGCAAACGTTTCGTCCCCTGGCTAGGCGACATCATCAGTGCTCTGGAGCCTCCTGCGAAGCGCTTCTTTGATGTTTCTTCCGGTATTTATAGTGGTCTGTCCTTGCCGCTTCCGGGTGTCAGTTTCAGCTGTCCGCTGTAGTGGTTGGTATATTGGGTCCAGGTCGATGTGTTTGTTGATGGAGTTTGTGGATGAATGCCATGTCTCTAGGAATTCCCTGGCTGTTCTCTGTCTGGCTGATAGTAGTGTTTTCCCAGTCGAATTCATGTTGCTTGTTGTGTGCGTGTGTGGCTACTAGGGATAGCTGGTCGTGTCATTTCGTGGCTAGTTGATGTTCATGACACATTCATCCACAAACTCCATCAACAAACACATCGACCTGGACCCAATATACCAACCACTACAGCGGACAGCTGAAACTGACACCCGGAAGCGGCGAGGACAGACCACTATAAATACCGGAAGAAACATCAAAGAAGCGCTTCGCAGGAGGCTCCAGAGCACTGATGATGTCGCCTAGCCAGGGGACGAAACGTTTGCAACAAAAACTTCCAGCTCGGCGAACAGAACCACAACAACGAGCACCCGAGCTACAAATCTTCGCACAAACTTTGAACGCTAATGTTATTGCTAATACCATCTTCTATATCATTTACATATGTTGTAAAAAGCTGCAGTCCCAGCACTTATCCCTGCAGTACCCCACTGGTCACTGCCTGCCATTCCGAAATGGAGCCATTTATCACTACTCTTTGTTTCCTATCAGCCAACCAACTTTCAATCCAAGTTAGTACTTTGCCCCCAATACCATGCGCCCTAATTTTGCTCACTAACCTCTTATGTGGGACTTTATCAAAAGCTTTCTGAAAGTTCAGGTACACTATAGCTACTAGATCTCCCTCGTCCATCTTCAGAGTTACATCCTCAAAATATTCCAGAAGATTAGTCAAGCATGATTTCCCCTTCATAAATCCATGCTGACTCTGACCTATCCTGTTACTACTATCCAGATGTGTCATAATTTTACCCTTTATAGTAGACTCCAGCATCTTTCCCTCCACTGAGGTCAGACTAACTGGTCTATAATTTCCTGTTTTCTCTCTCCCACCTTTCTTAAAAAGTGGTACAACATTAGCCACCCTCCAATCCACGGGAACCGATCCTGAATCTATGGAACTCTGGAAAATAATCTCCAACGCATCCACGATTTCTCAAGCCACCTCCTTCAGTATCCTGGGATGTAGACCATCAGGCCCCGGGGACTTATCAACCTTCAAACCTAACAGTCTCTCCAACACCAATTCCTGGCAAATATAAATTCCCTTAAGTTCAGGTCCTTCAGCCACTGTTACCTCAGGGAGATTGATTGTTTAGTTGTAAAACCGTTGACCTGTTAGTACAAAGAATGCTGATTGGTTAATCGTCAAACTTCATCAGTCTGGTTATTGATTGGCTGTTGGGAGACAGGCTGCCGTGAAGGTAGATGTCTCGGGTGACCAATCGGAGGGAGCGTGGGGGGTGGCATTTGTAAATGAGCAATCACATGACGGCACTTCTAAGAATAGGTCTAGTCAAAGTTGGCAACTCCAGTTGGGTCACGGACAGGATGAGCCAACTGTCTTCCTCCTGTGCTGTAAGAGTTCTCTGATTCTGTGAAATAAGGTGCTAGATCAAGGGTAGAATTTCTGATCACGGGCCTGGCCATTCAAAGCTGCATTGAGCCAAATATCGGTTTCCATTCGTGGCATCTGGCCCCTGCTGGGAACATTCCGGCTCTTATTCTACACAAACTTTCTGCCTGCCCCCAATCACAAGGTGGAATTGGGGAAGCGGGATCTGTGATAAAATGTAAACGTAGTGCTTCCTTGACTCCAATCTCCCGGCAGTTACCATTTCTGAGGTCGGTTTGGTTCTGATGAAAGCTCACGACCTGAAACATTAACTCTGTTTCCCTCTCCACAGATGCTGAGTATTTCCAGCATTTTATATAAGATGTTCGGGGAGAGTCACATGCTGTTGGTTGCCTAGCAGCAGATCCGGAGGTGGGCATTTCCAGCTTTATTCATCCAATACAAATTCCACTCATCTGTCTGGTCACCAGGCCAGTCACAATAAAGAAATCATTACGTTGCTTGTGGTTCTGGGTTACCTACAACCACCCCAGCAGGTATCTCAAGGCAGCCTTTGGTCTCCCAGGCCTTCATGTTTCCTGTGCCCCACAGTCTGCTTGAATACCTGAGCCTCTAGACATCCTTTCTTCCAATGACTCTGAGGACTGAGCCTGTGGCCCTTCTGATCTGCTCCCCTCATTAGTCTCACAGCCAGTCAATCTGTCCACCTAACTATCGGGAATGTTTCTCACAACAAAACCTTGAACTTCCTCATCTGGTACGTTTCCTCTTTCTTCTTTTCTGCTTGCAACCCAAATGGACTGTACTCACTTCCAGGTTAATTCTCTCTCTCTCTTCATAGATGCTGCAAGACCTATTGAGTTTCTCCAGCATTGTCTGCATACATCACATACCTTGTCAAAGTTGCTTTTGAGACTGTTCAACCCTTGTTAAAAAGGCTTGAGATCTTGCAACGCAACTTTATCAAATCCATTATTTCATAAGAGGCCTGAATTGAAGCTCAGCCAAAAAAGCAGTACTCAGGGGCCATAATCCGACCAGACCTGAGGGCTGCTCTCTCATTAGAGAGAGAATGAGAGAGAGAGAGAGAGAGAGAGAGAGACGACTGGTAGTGGTTAAACATGAGGGTGAATACACCTCAGGCAAGAGGAGAGGTTGAGAAGGAGGGTCCTTCATGAAAATTTCAGCCAGTGCAGGAACTGAACCCATACTATTAGACAATAGACAATAGGTGCAGGAGTAGGCCATTATGCCCTTCAAGTCTGCACCACCATTCAATATGATCATAGCTGATCATCCTTAATCAGTATCCTGTTCCTGCCTTATCTCCATAACCTTTGATTCCACTATGCTTACGAGCTCTATCCAACTCTTTCTTAAATGAATCCAGAGACTGGGCCTCCACTGCCTTCTTGGGCAGAGCATTCCACACAGCCACCACTCTCTGGGTGAAGAAGTTTCTCCTCATCTCTGTCCTAAATGGTCTACCCCGTATTTTTAAGCTGTGTCCTCAGGTTTGGCACTCACCCATCAGCAGAAACATGTTTCCTGCCTCCAGAGTGTCCAATCCTTTAATAATCCTATATGTCTCAATCAGATCCCCTCTCAGTCTTCTAAACTCAACGGTATACAAGCCCAGTCGCTCCAGTCTTTCAGTGTAAGGTAGTCCCGCCATTCCAGGAATTGACGTTGTGAACCTATGCTGCACTCCCTCAATAGCCAGAATGTCTTTCCTCAAATTTGGAGACCAGAACTGCACACAGTACTCCAGGTGTGGATTCACCAGGGCCCTGTATAGCTGCAGAAGAACCTCTTTGCTTCTATACTCAATCCTTCTTGTTATGAAGGCCAGCATGCTATTAGCCTTCTTCACTACCTGCTGTACCTGCATGCTTACCTTCATTAACTGGTGTACAAGAACACCCAGATCTCTTTGTACTGCCCCTTTACCTAAATTGATTCCATTGAGGTAGTAATCTGCCTTCCTGTTCTTGCCACCAAAGTGGATAACCATACATTTATCCACATTAAACTGCATCTGACATGCATCTGACCACTCACCTAACCTGTCCAGGTCACCCTGTAATCTCCTAACATCCTCCTCACATTTCACCCTGCCATCCAGCTTAGTATCATCAGCAAATTTGCTAATGTTATTGCTAATACCATCTTCTATATCATTAACATATATTGTAAAAAGCTGTGGTCCCAGCACTGATCCCTGCGGTACCCCACTGGTCACTGCCTGCCATTCCAAAATGGAGCCGTTTATCACTACTCTTTGTTTCCTGTCAGCCAACCAACTTTCAATCCAAGTTAGTACTTTGCCCCCAATACCATGCGCCCTAACTTTGCTCACTAAAATTAGCATTTTTCCATAGCTAACTGAACTAACCAACCAAACAGTGAGAAAAACAGAGGTAATCTGATGGTGATAGACATTCCTCAGATGATTTGACCCAAAGCTTTATTGTTTGATTAATTTTAATCTTTGAGGATGGTTGAAATGGAGGAGAAGGCACCAGCATTAGCTTTACCACTGTATTTTACATAAAATGTTTGCTTTTGTGAAAAAACCTGACATTTCTTTGGGGACTTACACAGCCTCAGAATGTCTCAAAGTGTTTTACAGTAGACATAGTCCTCTTCAAGTGTAATGGTTGTAATATTAACAACACAGCAAATAATTTTCACAAAGTAAAGAATTATGAAAGAAGCAACTAAATTCTCTGTTCGGGGCCAGCATTGAATGTTAGCCTCAGTGATAAAGCGCACTCCTGCTCTTAGAGGGGTCATTGAGTCATAGAGATGTACAGCGTAGAAACAGACCCTTCTCAAAAGCGCACATGCCTACCAGATATCCTAAATTTATCAAGTCCTATTTGCCAGCATTTGCCATATAACTATTTAAACCCTTCCTCTTCATGCACCCAACCAGCTCCCTTTTAAATGTTGTAATTGTACCAGCCTCCACTACTTCCTCTGGCAGCCCATTCCATACACGCACCACCTTTCCCCTCTCACCTAAAACCTATGCTCTCTAGTTTTGCTCTCCCCTATACTGGGATAAAGAGCTTGGCTATTCACCATATCCATGCCCCTCATGATTTTATAAAAGTCACCCCTCAGCTTCCGACGCTCCAGGGAAAACAGCCCCAGCCTATTCAGCCTCTCCCTATAGCTCAAACCCTCCAACTCTGGCAACATCCTTGTAAATCTATTCTGAACTCTTTCAAGCTTCACAACATCTTTCCTATTGCAGGAGGCCAGAATTCTGAAAGTGGCCCAACCAACGTCCTGTAAAGCCGCAACATGACCTCACAACTCCTACACTCAATGCATTGACCAATGAAGGCAAGCATGCAAATGCCTTCTTCACTGTCTTATCTACCTACAACTCTGCTTTAAAGAAACTATGAGTAAAAAATGAGGTCTGCAGATGCTGGAGATCACAGCTGCAAATGTGTTGCTGGTCAAAGCACAGCAGGCCAGGCAGCATCTCAGGAATAGAGGTTAAAGAAACTATTTGTCGAGGTTCGTCCCGAGCAGCGCCGTGACGCGGGACTCCGTGCTCTACGGTCTGTTCCCCGGGACGCACACCGAGACGAACATCAACTGCGCCTGGAGGATCATCAACTCGGTGAAGGACGCTCTCTGGGCGGTCCGAAACCTGTTGATCTTCCAGCTGAAGGAGTTGACCCCGACTGAGTGTTGCAGACTGGCACATTCCAAGGTCCAGGACTACGTGTTGAGGGACGCGCTGAAGCTTGGGGCAGCTGCTGCCAAGGCGCGGTGGGGAAAGACCACCGTTTAACATCTGCCTGTCTAAAGAAAAGCAGGGGGCCCATGCAGTCATTTGGGCTCTGCTGACACCTCAGCTCAATATGAGTGAGAAATGCACTGATCTGTATGTAATAATGATAATTCGGAGCTGTGTATGTTAATGTGGAAATATGAATGGCATTACCTAATGTACAGTGTATCAAATTATTCTATGCATATTTTATGAATAAAGTATATTTTTGAAATAAAAAAAAAGAGGTTAAAGAAACTATGCACCTGCAATCCACGAGTTCTCTCTGTTCGGCAACACTCCCCAGGCCCCTACCACTAACTGTATAAGTCCTGCCCTGGTTTGCCTTACCAAAATGCCACACCTCACATTTATCTATCTTCTTTGAACAGTAATATTAACACACAGCTCAAAGTCACAGAATCATTACTATAATAGAGCAAACAGGGCCTTGGTATAATACTTTACCTGAAAACAGTTCTCCAGCATGTCTTCAGTACTGCTCATTTGCAAGTATGAATTGTGCACTCAAAGGTTCAGAAATATTTAATCCACAGCCTTTAGACAAGAAGCCCATAAGCAAGGGCTGAGCAATTATTTTGGAAACCAAGATACCTTCAAGAGACAACAGACATATGAGAATTTAAACCCAACAGCTCACGAATGACTGTTTAAAAGGCTATCAGTTTAAAGCAGCTTTAATACTGGATTTCGTCTACTTATTGCTCCCATTTCAATTCGATTCCACTCCTTCATTCTCAATGCTGAATGCCATCCACCAAAATAATTTCTGAAAATGCTATCATGCCTGTACTTTGTTCTGGTGAATGTTTTGATAGATGAAGCTCTGCTGTGTAATCCATGGTAATGCACTTGTCTCTGACTCCAAAGTTCAGGATCTAGGCCTCAGCCTTGACATTTCCCACTGGTTGGTCAGTCAACTATCGGATTGGGGATACATTTAGTCATCATTGAAAGAATAAAGGAAGAGCCTAACCAAATATAGTTGGGAAGATGGTGGGGTGTTTTGTTCAGCCACTGGATGCTGTGATGGAATATGTATGATTTGTATATATTTTAATATCATATTTTGAGTTTGGATTTCAAAATAGTGGGTATATGTGTTTTGGTTATTTTTGCGAAGGTCCTTAATAAACAAAAATGTCAGAAAACCCAGACAGTAAAAGCATTTAGAGTCATTCAAAGGAAAGTTTAATATTGTTGGAAGCAAGTATAGTTTCTGTCCTAAAACAGAGTTTTTTCAAAATACTTAATGAAATAAGTTACCGCCATAGAAAAATTTAGTTCATACAACTTCAAAACATGGAGTGTTTGGTTAAGAATCTGTAGGTTATTAGAAGCTGCAAAAGTCTAACATCTCAGTTTAGTGAGTACTCCTGTAAGAAGATGTTTAGTAAATTAAGGCAAAATTGCTTGACTTCAGGGATTTACATTTGCTAAATAAATAAAACGATCTCTCCCACTCAAAATTAACTCAGCAAACAAATGCTGACTGGTTCCTACCTGTTTTACACTTACTAACTTTAATCCTCACAGATTTTATTTAACCAATAACTTTTCATTAGGCAGTTTATCAAGTACGTAGATATGAAATTCTCTAACATACCCAACTGGGTTGTCACTTCCTCAAGCATTTAGTCAGACAGGGTGTTCTTCCTCTGAATCCACGTTGATTACTAATCATGAGGTTATTATTAAAAGATTAGACAATCTCATAGTTTACAAAGCTATGAGATTAATTGATGCATAATTGATCAACTCTCTTATTGATGTAGGTATACTGCACTGGCCTATTTCCAATTCATTGGTACATCCCCAGTTCCCATCTTCTGATGGTCAATGCCTCGCTAATTGTGTCTCTCATCTCTGGGATAAATGCCAACTCATTCGCGGGATTTATTTGTTTTGAACCTTCAACATCTTTAAGACTGTAATCAAAGCTATTGATTTAGTTTAAGTTCATTTTGCTTGCAGATGGCACATTGCTTATGATTTTCTTTGCAAAGTAATCATGCAGGACTTCTAATATTTTATGCTTCTCCTCTGTTTCAGGTCTATGATTGATGACAGAGCAGTGTGCATTGGGGAGACAGAATCTGTGATTGAAAGGCACAGCTCCACACTGATTCTTTCTCTCCTATGTATGGGGAACAACCTTTTCAATGTTTGAAGTTTTACAGGCTCCTTCAGAGCTTTTGAGGGTACATTTGCCAACCCCATGAACACTAGTGGGAAACAATGGCTTCACAGGAGGCTCCCAAGCACTGAGGATGTCATCTAGAAAGGGGACGAAACGTTTGCAACAAAAACTCCCAGCTCGGCGAACAGAACTACAACAACGAGCACCCGAGCTACAAATCTTCGCACAAACTTTGGAAACAATAAAGTCGAGAAAAGGTTAGAATTGTGCAATAGTATATAATAGACGAATAGAGAAAAAAACTTTTCATTTTCCATTTGTTCAAAACCCTTTAATAGGGAAGGCAATAACCTTGTGACATTATAAGCCAGAGACCCAGGTACTTTTTTGGGGACCTGGGTTCAAATCCTGACAGAGTATGTGGTGGAATCTGAATTCAATCAAAAATACCTGGAATTTGGAGTCTAATGATGATGGTGAACAATTGCTGATTATCAGAATCACTCATCTGGTTCACTAATTTCCTTTAGGGAAGGAAACTGCCATCCTTACCTGGTCTGGTTTACATATAATACTCCAGACTCATAGCAATCTCTTAACTGCTCTCTGGGCAATTAGGGACATACAATAAATGATGGATTAGCCAGTGACGCCCTCATCCTGTGAATGAATTAAAGTTAAACATCAGAGAGGGTTGCAAAACACAATGCCTGACTCACTAGCACCCATTTTATGATATTGTCAAAGTCTAGTCACATGCCTGTTACTTTCATCTGCACCTATTTATTCATTCCATTTTCATTATTTTAAAGCAAAAAGTAAGCACTGTGGAGATATCACCAAGAAAGATAAACTGTAAGTGGGTAGGTTTAATTGATAAAATCCCCACAGTGTGAAAGCAGACCATTTGGCCCATTGAGTCCACACCAATTCTCTGAAGAGTATCCCACTGAGACCCAGCCTCCATTTACCCCACCCCTGCAACCCTTCATTTCCCATGGCTAAGCTACACATCTCTGGACACTATGAGCAATTTAGCATGGCCAATCGACCTAACTCGCACATCTTTGGACTGTGGGAGGAAACCCACCCTGACACAGGGAGAATGAGCAAACTCCACACAGACAGTCGTCTGAGGGTGGCATTGAAACCAAGTCCATGGAACTGTGAGGCAGCAGTACTAATCACTGAGCCATGAAGCCACCACTTTATTACAAGCTGCTTCGCAGAAATTCCTTTGTAAATCCAACTACTATTGTCATGTGGGCAAATGGTTGATTAAGTTATTATTCAACATGAAGAGTATAGCATTAAAGCTATATGTTATAATGTGCCCCACAGCTGATCATGCAGGCACATTATGGGCAGACTTGGAATAGTGCTTTCAAATTACACACAACATCCAGAGACAGAACACATGGAACTGATGCAATAAATCTATCTCGCCCACTGAACTTTGTTAATCATACAAAAGAAACTATCATATTTTTAGTGTACAATAGGAATAAATAATACCTGACATGTTAAAATTATGATAAATAAACAACATATTCATGAAAGCCTTTCTGAGTTCAACAGCACATAAAGAAAAATCTCTGAACTGACTAACAGATATGAAAGCTACTCCTATTATAAGATAAGCAATTCTTTGTTCTTCTAAGTAGTTGCAGCTGCTTTGCTTGACACTGTCAGCTTAATTAGGACTTAGTTTCTAATCAGCCTTTTTTTTCCAATGTTCCACGTGCGTTTCTCCCAATGTAAATTTCCCAATTACAATATTCATATCGTGACCTGCAGTGCATCTTCTCTGAGTCTGCTTCAATTATTGACAGGTTCTTATTCCCAAAGCAACAGTTGTGTTGCTCTGTTGTCAGTTAGCCTCTGTCTGCAATCATCCCAGTTCGTGCATTTGTTAGTTTAGCTCCCCAGTTCGAACAGTGGGTTGGGGATTCGTTTGTGTCCATCTTAACCTACTGTCAAGGAGATTACCCATGAAAGCTAGCATTTACATTGCAGCCCAATACATCACAAAACTCTTCATAGGAATGCATTCAGACAGAAATTGGCATAGAGACACGTGAAGATATGAGAACACATATCCGAAAGCTTAGTCAGAGAGATCTGTTTTCAAGGAGCAATTATAAGAAGGAATCGGAAAGTAGAGAATCTTTTATCATGTGGCTTAATATCACACAGACCAGTCAAGGAAAAAGTAAAGTCAAGAACTGACTTCAGGTTTAGATTTTAACATGACACTATTTAATATATATTCATATAAACACAGCTATACACACTACTAATACACCAGGCTCTGATTTTATAGTTAGAATCAGCAAGGACTAATCTATCTCCTTAGTGTGTTCATGCCAG
The DNA here is from genome assembly GCF_020745735.1 of Hemiscyllium ocellatum. NCBI lineage: Eukaryota > Metazoa > Chordata > Chondrichthyes > Orectolobiformes > Hemiscylliidae > Hemiscyllium > Hemiscyllium ocellatum. The sequence continues at coordinate 51,865,885 of NC_083423.1, forward strand.
CAACTCACAAAGGCTCCTTAGACAGTACCTTCCAAACCCATAACCATCATTATTTAGAATGATAAATCACTAGATAAATGGGAACACCACCACCTGCAAGTTCCCCTCCACACCATGTACCATACTCACTTGGAAACTGATTGCTGTTCCTACAAAATCCTGGAATTCCCTCCCAAACAACATTGCGGGTCTAACTACACCAACTGGGCTTCAGCAGCTCAAGGAGACAGCTCACCACCATTGTCTGAGGGATAATAAGTGCTGGCCCAGTCAGCAACACCTACAACTCATGAATGAAAGTCCTTGTGTTCTTAACACTGTAATGTGGTGATACCTGTTCCAACCCAGCCCCCCACAGTGTACTGTTTATGCACGGTGATGAGCAGCTCAGTGACATTATCTCATGATTGCTACAGGGTACTGAAGCCTTTACACAACAGGGAAGTGGGAAGGTTTAGGGAGGGAATGTCAGAGCCTCAGCTTTCGGCAGCTGAAACTATGTCAGTCAGCAGTAAGGATCAGATGGAGGTGACCATTTCTGTCATCAAGGATGTGTACTTACACAGAGTTCAGTTATTTTCATAGGCGTTGCACAAGAACAGTTGACCTTTCACAGATGAGGTGAGTCACCTTGTCATAACTGCTGGCTGCATTTCTGTGAAAGTGAAGCTTGTTCTAATAGATGTGCACGTGGACACTTTTGAAATAAACCTAGTTCTCAAGGGGTTAAATTCAATGCGCAGTAGCCACAGGAAATGTGCACTAAAGATTCAGAGCAGCTGTGAGAGACAGACTGTTTTAGTTTGAACATTTCTGTGATTGGTCACAGCTATTTTGGAGGAAATGATTTGATTTAGTTCAGAGACCACACTGCACAGCCAGAGAATATTCATCCCAGCGATCTTGTACTAGCTCTGCGAAGGGGTTATCCAGTTGGTTTCACCCACCTGTTCTTTCCATGTAGCTTAGCGCATCTCTTTTATCTTCCCTGTTTCACGTCATTATCCTGCTCCTGTTGCGACAGCATCCTTTCAGGAAGTATGTTCAGATCAGAGCAACGTGCCGCGCATAAAAACTAACTCATTTTCCACTGGTTTTTTTGCCAGCCGAGTCCACTGAGAGCCGGTTATTGGGGTCACCGGATGTGATTGTGTTTACTGACTGAGCAGGAGCAGGCCCAGGCCTAGCTAACACAAGTGAAGAGAAGGCTGGTCTGACATTCAGCTGGGAATTCAAGAAGCTAACCACCATCCAAAGCAATGCAGCCCACTTGATTGGCTCCACATCTACTGCCTTATAATATTCACTGCCTATACCAGTGATGGATAGTAGCAGCAATGTACACCATCTACAAGATGCATTGCAGTAACATACCCAGGCTCCTTCAACAGCACCTTACAAACCTGTGACTTCTACCATCTGGCAGGTCAAAGACAGCAGATCTGTTGGGACATCATCACTTGCCCACCACTCAAAAGTAATAGGAAACAACAAACAAATGCTGGGCAGTCAGCAACACCCACATCCCATGAGTGAATATGTACATAAATCCTAACATTTGCAGCAGATCTAGAAGGTAACTTATAATCACCAACTTTTCAAGGGCAGTCTGAAAATTGGGACCTAAATTTAAATCAGGGCAATTCTAAAGTTATGAGGAATAAATTGTCTCTGATGTTTTGGGAAAGGTTTGATGCTAGCTAGGCAATGGATCGTATTTAAAGAATTAATGTTTTTTAAAAAAAATCCATGCCCTTAAAGCAAAATTACTCAACAGAAAAAGCAAGAACGTCATGGCTAACAATGTAAATTAATGAATAGAAGGTTTATAACTTTACCAAAAGTAATTGTTAAGACTGAGGATTGGGAGTATTAACGAATTCAATAAAGGAGAACCAAGAAATTGATAAAGAACGAAACTTTGGAATATAAATGTAAAAAAGCAAGATACATTAAAAATGGATAGTAAAAGAATCTAATGGTATGTGAAAAGGGAAAGATTAGCAAAGACAAATTGGTAAGAAGGAACGAGGTGTCAAAATGGGAGAATTTATAATAGGAAAGTGAAAAATGGCAGATCATCTAATTAAGTACATTGTGTCTGTCTTCATAATGAAAAACACAAAAGGTCGCACTTATCCAAAGATCTAGTCTGTGTGTTTAGGCAAAATAAATTGGTATTAATGAGGAAGTAGTTTTGCAGAAATTTATGGACACGAAAGTTGACAAATCTTGTCACCAGTGAAGTTCCGCAAGGATCAGTGCTTGGGTCCCACACATTCACAATCTTTACCAATGAGGTGATAGGGAGGAAAATTGAAATATCTCTATGTTTGGAGGCAGTACAAAACTTACTGGAAATGTGAGTTGTGGGGAGGGTGTAAAGAGGCTCCAGGGGCATTTCGAAAGGCTCAGGGAATTGGCAAGAGCACGGCAGTTGGAATATAGTGTGGATCAGTGTGAGGTTATCCACTTTGGTGGGAGGAATGACGGTTCAGATTGTTTCTGAAATGGTGGGAGATTGGAAAGTGTAAATATCAAAAGGGGCATCATTGATCTTGTTCATAAGTTTCTGAATGGATGCTTGCAGATGGCAAAGGGTGTGTTAGCCCTTATCACAAGAGGATTTGTGTACAGGAGCATAGAGCCATAGAGTTATGCAGCACAGAAATAGACCTTTTGGTCCAACTTGTCCGAACTTAATCCAGTCCCAATTGCCAGCATTTGGCCCATATCCCTCTAAGCCCTTCCTATTCATGTATCCATTTGGGTAACCTTTAAATGGTGCAATTGTACCAGCCTCTACCACTTCCTCTGGTAGCTTATTCCATTATCGCACCACTGTCTGCATGAAAAAGTATCCCCTTGGGTCTCTTTTAAATCTTTCCCCTCACCTTAAACCAATGCCCTTTAATTTTGGATTCTTCTATCCTGGGAAAAAGACCTTTGACTATTGACTCTATTTATAGCCCCACCTGATTTTATGAACATCTATAAGGTCATCCCTCAACCTCTGATGCTCCAGGGAAAAAAGTACAAGTAAGCACCTTATACCTGTCCGCAGTTCTGATCCTCTTGGCTAAGAAAGGATATACCTGGCTTAGAGGGAACGCAGCAGAGATTTACCAGACTGATTCATAGGAAGGTGGGACTGTCATAGCAGGAGAGATTGAACAGACTGAGCCTTTGGTCTCTGGAGTTTAGAAGAATGAGAGGCAATCTCATAAAAAGTTACAAAATTCTTAAGGGGATAAATGGAATGGATAAAGAAAGGATATCTCTTCTTTTGGGGGTCAAGTACCAAGGGAAATATCCTCAGAATAGAAAACAAATCATTTAGGACTGAGATAAGGAGGAATGTCTTCAATCAGAGGGTAATGAGTTTTTGGAAATCTCTACTCCAGAGGGTTGTGAAAGCTCATTCATTAATTTCAAGATGGAGATTGATGGATTTCTACTTACTAATGACATCAAGAGACATTAGGAAAAGCACAGGAACATGGCATTGAGGTGGATCTCAAATGGTGGAGCAGACTAAAGGAGCTGCATGGCCTACGCAGTCTCACCTGCTTCTAATTAGAGATAGGCAATAAATGGTGACCAGGTCAGTAACACTTAGATCTTATGAACAAGTTAAAACAAAAACTGCCTTCACCTTTCAATTCTGATGCAATTTCTGTCTGTCCCTGCAGACTAAATCACCCCCATCGTCCACCAATTCTAAACCCACTCAAATCACTGCAATTGCTTTATCTAATTCCCGGTATTAGCCATTTTCCAGAAATGCACACCTCAGTTAGAGTCATAGAGTCAAACTGCACGGGAACAGATCGCTTCAGTCCAACCAGTCCATGCTGACCAGGTTTCCAAATTAAACTTGTCCCACCTGCCTACGCTTGGCCCACATCCCTCAAACCTTTCGTATTCATGTACTTATCCAAATGTCTTTTCAATGTTGTACCCGCATCCACCACTCCCTCAGGAAGTTCATTCCATACACAATCCACTCTTGGTGTAAATAAATTGTCCCTCCTGTCCTTTTTAAATCTTTCTCCTCTCACCTTAAAAATCTGGCCCCTAGTTTTGAACACCCTCACCCGAGGGAAGGCATCCTAGTCATCCACCTTATCTATGCCTGCCATGATTTTATAAACCTCATTGTTGCTTCTGGATTATGATATGATTGTGGATCAATCCTCTCTGCCTGTACAGTCTTCAACTTGTTTCTGAATTTGAAACAGAGATCGTGATAAACTCTAGTCTGACAAAGCATGGTGTAGAATTATTGCTGTTTAATGTTGGACCCACACCATAATGTACTAACTGAGATGTTCTGAGCTGAGCGAGGTCAGAGTGTGTTGAATGAAGCTCGAGACTTTAATGAAAGCTGTTGGTTCCTCTGTCAGAACTGGCTCAATGTAGTTGATGCCATTAATGGTTAACACATAGCAGATCTTGAATTTCTGATAATAATTGTGGGTCAGCTGCCTTTTCTTTCAATCTCTGCCATTAAAATCATTGAAAATAACAACCGGGATACGTGTGAAGTGTTGACTCACTATCAAATTGAGTAGATGGTCATACAACGTTAAGATCTACTCCAATTTCAGCACTTACGCTCCGTGTTTAAGGTGGTGTGGCAGTAATGGCATTGGAGAGGCTCTTGGGGAACATTGAATCACATCCCACTCCAGCACATGGCAAAAGCTCACTTCAGTTAAAGATTTTGGAATTTGAAGAGCGGATCAAATTGAAGGATAATGGTTACTAAAACCCCGTCTGGTTCACTGATGAAGTACATTTTTTCATCTTTACCCTGAGTGGCCTATATAAAGTAAGAGCCATACAGCACAAAAATCAGCCCAACTCATCCACGTCGACCAGGATTCCCAAACTAAAGTGGTGTAATTTGCCTGTGTTTGACCCAAATCCCTCTCATCCTTTCCTATTCATTAGCCCATCCAAATGCTTCTTAAATCTACCTGCATCTACCACTTCCTCTGGCAGTTCACTCCGTACACACGCCACCTTCTGTGATAAAAGGTGCTCCTCAGATCCCTTTTAAATCTTTCTCTTCTCACCTTAAATCTATTCCCTCTAGTTTTGGATCCCCCTACCCTTGGGAAAAGACCTTGGCTCTTCACCCTATCCATGCCCCTCATGATTTTGCAAATCTCTATAACCTCCCATATTCCAGGGAAAAAAGCCACACCCTATGCAATGTCTCCCTATGGCTCACTCCAATCTCAGCAACATCCTGGTAAATCTGTCTGAACCGGTTCAAGTTTAACAACATCCTTCCTGTTGCAGGGAGACCTGAATTGAATGCAGTATTCCAAAAGTGGCCTCACCAATGTTCTGAACAGCTGCAACATGACTCCCAATTCCCATACTCCCATACTCAATGCTCTTACCAAAGAAGGCATGCGTACCAAATGCCTTCTTCCCTACTCTGTCTATCAATGATACCAATTTCAAAGAACTATGCATGTGCACCCCTAATCTATTTGTTTGGCAATACTTCCAACAATATTTCCCTACCATTAATGGTGTAAGACCCACAGAAATGCAGTTGACTCTTAATTGCCCTTAGAATGGCCTAGCAAGCCTTCATTTTTACCAAACCACTACAAATGTGGGGCTTTGCCCTCTAGGTAAGCTGGCACCTGCGCCACCCTTGTTTCTTATCTTGATGGCAAGCCACTCATACTCAATGCTGTGTCCCATCCATATCACACCTCTGTCCTACCTCCTAGCACAGTGTCAGTATCTGAGTTGCTCTCTGTGAGGGCCTGTGACTGTGTCTGGGAGGGGGAAGGCACAAGTTTAGGCATACTGAGACATAACAGGAATTGCGTCCTTTCCATTGGGTGCAGCTTAGGAGTTAGAAGAGGTTGTTGGACGACTGCAAGTGTGATGTATGAGAACGGATTGGCATTAGCATACCATTAGCTTTGGTGGCATCAATGCCAATCCAGCTAAAGCCTCATGGTGAGCACCATGTCTCCCTGGATGTAAAGAAAATGTAGGTATGCCTTCCCCTCCCCAGTTTGATTCTGCAGTTCCTACTGTGTGTCACTTCACCTGCAAGAGCAGGGGAAATATGTTAGTAAAGGCTGTGTAATGTATTTAGCTGCCAACATGATTGAATAGCTGCCAATGATTGCAAACTTCGAATGATGGATGTGAGCTTTGCAGCAGACGTAGGGAGTGAGGGGGACATGAGACATGTGGGAGTGCCAGCTTTGAGTCAGGATTGACTAGGGTTTGCTGACTGAGTAATGGGGGTTTATTAAAACTAATGGGGTGGTTGATCAGATTTGATATCTGAGGGTACACTTACTGACCTTGATCAATCACCTGAGGTTATTGAATGTTTTGCAACACTGCAGAACCTCTGGGTTCCAATCCTGACACTGACTCCCCAACCAAACTGCTCTCCCTCCACACTGAGGTTAAATCTGGAAGATCTCCTCACCACTCTTGCAAATGCAGGATATATCCGTCCCATCTGCACTTTCTGAAGCAAAGCTGGGTAGCACAGTTTCATTAAATCTTACAGCATACGCTCTTCCATGTTTTATCATCATTCATTAAGTGTTGCCCTGGAAAAGCACAGCTGGTCAGGCAGCATCCAAAGAGTAGGAGAATCGACATTTCAAGCATAAGCCCTTCATCAGGAATGTTCTTAATCCACTCTCTTCTGCAAATACTTTCAGTGACTTTTCTTAAATTTGTTCACAGGATATAAGAGTCACTGGCTAGACCAGCATTTATTGCCCCTCCCCAAGGATCAAACACTTTACTGAGGGCCGAGACTCATATGTAGGCCAGATCAGGAAACAATGGCAGATTTCCATTCCAAACAAACTTCAGTGAGCCTTCCCAGTGGGCTTTAACTTCTCACTGACAAAAAGTGTGGCACTGGAAAAGCACAGCAAGTCAGGCAGCATCTGAAGAGGTGGAGAGTCGACTCTGACTCTCCAGCATCTGCAGTCCTCACTATCTCCTTTAACATTTCACTGTACTTTGGTACATGTGACAACAGTAAATTAAATATCAACATTTTTTTTTAAATTAAAAATTGCAACAATTGACAATGGCTACCAACAGACCAGTCTTTCATAGTTCCAAAAATTTTTCAAAGAATTAAAATTTCACCATCTGCCATGGTAGGGATTGAACCCACATCCCCAGAATATTAACCTAGGGGTTTCTGGATCATTAGCCCAGTGGTGTTATCATAATACCATCAACTCCCCAAAATCAAAGAGTATCCAGACATTGATTGATTGATTGATTGATTGTCACTTGTACCAAAATACAGTGAAAAGACTTGTTTACGATCAGTACAGACAGATCATAGTGTCACAAAGCTGGTCCTTTCTCAACGTTACTATGCCATTGAGTTTTTATCACAGTGGGGGCAATTAGCCAGGCTCCAACTAGGCTGGGTTTGAAAGGTTTATTGGGGCCCTTTTTGTTTACCCCTAACACATGATGCCTCCAGCCTAAGGTTTTCATATCTTAAAAAAAGGTATAATCAAGGGGGTGTGGTCAGTTCTCGAGTTGCGCAGGTCAGTTCAGTTCTGGGGTTAGCAGAGTCAGGGTCACAGTTGAAACTGGAAGCTCTCTCCCTCCTTCTGCTCTTCTAACTTCGTAACCTGTAGCTTGTTGTGTCATTTTCACTCTTTGCACTAAGTGGTCTGTTTACTGGGACTATTGCAAGTATTTTGGAACAGCATCATTAAATCAGGATTAGCCAGTCGAGTTCGGTTAGGATAAGTTATTCGGGTACGCTATTTTTGGTTTGTTGTGTTTCATTCTGTAATTTTGTAAATAAATTCTGAATGTCTAAAACTTGGCAGTTGGACCAGCACATCACTGCGGGAATATCTACCTGAAACAAATAGCAAAGTTATGGCCTGGGCTGTCGGCTTAAAAAGGTTTTGACCAGTCAAGCCTGGTTCATAACAATAGTAAGCAAGGACGTACAGGCAAAAAATTTAGATGAGGCAAACAGGTAACATTGCACAGGGAGTACAAGAGACATCGATGTTAGCAAGGACAGCACTATTTGAGACATCCATTCATTAGTCTAATAACAGCAGGGAAGAAGCTGTTTCTGAACCCGTGTGTGTGTGTGTGTGTGTGTGTGTGTGTGTGTGTGTGTGTGTGTGCGCGTTTGAAGTTGTTGGTAACCGTTCTGCCATGTTAAGTGGAGTCCATGGATATTGATATTGCTCAGAGCAGAGAGCCCATCATCTTTAAGAGGTTTAGGCAGGCCTAATACAGTGCAAGCTAGCATTAAGTGGTGTTAGTTTTCCGGTTTTGCAGACTGACTTGTGTGTGCAGTCATTCATCAGTGAGCTTGGTCTTGGCAGCTCACAGCAGTCATTCACATGGGGCTGTAAAATTCGCATGCATCCTGCATCGGGAGCAATGACGTGGATTAACTATACATTGTGATTCCTGCAGCTTTTGTAATGCCTCATCAGATTTTGCAACTCAACTGTATTACTAACATAAATAATGTGCTTTCCAAAGTATATTGTGGAGATTTTCTAATTGTAATAGGAAGAATTAAACTCTGCTGGATTTGATGGTTCTGGTACCTTTATTTTAAAGTTAAAGGAAGTTTTTTTTATCAATACTACTTCTTCCTTTTATTTGTACAGAATATAGAACAGTGCAACACAGGAACAGGCCCTTTGGCCCACCATATCTCTGCTGACCATGATGCCATTCTAACATAATCCCATCTGCCTGCACATGGTCCATATCTCTCTATTCCCTGCCTGTTCATGTGCCTGTCTAAGTGTCTCTTAAACATTGCTATCACATCTGTTTCTACCACTTCCTCTGGCAGCACGTTCCAAGCACCTACCACCTCTGTGTAAAAACATTGCCTCACACATCTCCTTTAAACTTTCCTCCCTCTCACCTTTAACCTACTCCCCCTAAACTTTGACATTTCCACCCTGAGAAAAAGACTCTTGGGCTATTAAAGGATGATCAGTTTAAATATTACCCTTCATGGGTAATGCAGAGCCTTCACTAAAACCTTGTCTATATTTTCAGTTTAGACTTTGGAATTAAAAGCACCTTTGCAAATGGCCTCAAATTGGTGGCGAACACCAGAGGGGAGGGTAACAAATTATAAAAAGCCAGTCCAAAACTTGCAGGATGGACATATCATTGGAAACTGAATTACAACGCATTTTACATTTTATTTCACAAAAACGTAAGGTGATTACATATTATGTGAAAAATAAAAGATTCTTAGTAGGATTGTTGAACAAAGGAAGTGCAAATCACGAAAAGAGTGACTGGTTAATGTGGCCATAAATAACCACAATAAACGCTAGGGTTTATTTATAGATGGCTAGGCACAAGTGAGGACTGCAGATGCTGGAAATCAGAGTCTAGACTAGAGTGGTGCTGGAAAAGCACAGCCGGTCAGGCAGCATCCAAGGAGCAGGAAAATCGACATTTCGGGCAAAAGCTCTTCATCAGGCATTGAAAAGTAGAGGTAAGGTTAGACTTACGTTGAACATTTTCTGGCACACTTCTGATACCATGGTTGTGTCCCTGCATCTGGGACAGAGAGCCTGAGTTCCAGTCTCGCCTGCTTCAGAAAACATCTGAACAGGTTGATTAAAACTAACAAACCTCTGTGTAACTGCACTTGGATTACTGCACTCAGTCCTGAGCACGACAGTATCTGACAAAAATATCACAGGGCCTCGGTAAGGCCATATGTTGAGTCTTGTGTGCAGTTTAGGTCTCCTGATTCCCCGGATGGCAGGGCTGACATATAAAGAGAGACTGGATTGACTGGGCTTGTATTCACTGGAATGTGAGGTGAGGACCTCACAGAAACAATAAAACTTGATGGGATTGGACAGGTCACATGCGGGAAGAATGTTCCTGATGTTGGGGAAGTCCTGAATGAGAGATCACAGTCTAGAATACAATAGAGTAGTCTTTATTGTCATGTAAACTCAATGAGTATATAGTATATAGTCAGTTCTGCTACTACACGATAGCTCCATTCTTGTGCAATACCATGCTATAACAAATCGCATATTCCCAGGACCATTTAAACTATTGGGGATGGAATTCCATTATAATCAATACATGTTTTAAAAGTTTATGTTTTAGAAACAGTACCCCCAATTCGTCAATCATGTTGCAACAAATTTGCGTTAACGAAACGTGCGTTATAGCAGAAGGACCTGTAGTGAAAGGTTTATACGTTGCCACTTACAGCGTCAATTTAGATACATAAGTACCTCAGTCCAGCTTCTTCATGACAAGATTTGTTACAGAAATAAAATGTCCAGCTTTACAGAAAAGAGCTCAGTACAGCAGACCTTGTTGGCACTCAGCTTCCAGTCCACGCCAGGCCTTGGCTCCACACCACATCAGTGACCCACCAGGCTGGGAGGCTGCTGTTTGAGGCCTGGAGGACACTACAGGAGGCCAGGAGTTTCGCTGAAGGCCAGGAATTGGCACTCGCCGGAGGCTGGGAACGGTCACTCCTCGCCAGAGAGAACCAGAGGCAGAGATTCATCGTTGAAGGCCAGGAGTCAAAGGGAAGAGAAGAAGAGAAAAGATACATGAAGAGAAAGAAAAACAGAAGAAAAGAAGGAGAGCAGGTGGAGCAGATGAGCTGCGGTTGGAGCGTCCCACTCCACCACCATCTTGCAATTAAGAATAATCAGTAAGCCACTGACATGAGGAAGAGTACCTTCATTCAGAGAGTTGTGAACATAGAACATAGAACATAGAAAAATACAGCGCAGTACAGGCCCTTTGGCCCTCGATGTTGCGCCGACCCAAGCCCACCTAACCTACACTAGCCCACTATCCTCCATATGCCTATCCAATGCCTATTTAAATGTCCATAAAGAGGGAGAGTCCACCACTGCTACTGGCAGGGCATTCCATGAACTCACGACTCACTGAGTAAAGAATCTACCCCTAACATCTGTCCTATACCTACCACCCCTTAATTTAAAGCTATGCCCCCTCGTAATAGCTGACTCCATACGTGGAAAAAGGTTCTCATGGTCAACCCTATCTAAACCCCTAATCATCTTGCACACCTCTATCAAGTCACCCCTAAACCTTCTTTTCTCCAATGAAAACAGCCCCAAGTGCCTCAGCCTTTCCTCATACGACCTTCCTAGCATACCAGGCAACATCCTGGTAAACCTCCTCTGCACCCGTTCCAGTGCTCCACATCCCTCCTATAGTATGGCGACCAAAACTGCAAACAATACTCCAGATGCGGCCGCACCAGAGTCTTATACAACTGCAACATGACCTCAGGACTCCAGAACTCAATTCCACTACCAATAAAAGCCAGTACGCCATATGCCTTCTTCACAGCACTATTTCCCTGGGTGGAAACTTTCAGAGATCTGTGTACATGGACACCAAGATCCCTCTGCTCATCCACAATGCCGAGTATCCGACCATTAGCCCAGTACCCCATCTTCTTGTTACTCTTACCAAAGTGAATCACTTCACACTTAACTACATTGAACTCCATTTGCCACCTTTCTGCCCAGCTCTGCAGCTTATCTATATCCCGCTGTAACCTGCCACATCCTTCCTCACTATCAACAACTCCACCGACTTTCGTATCATCCGCAAACTTGCTCACCCAACCTTCTAGGTCCTCCTCCAGGTCATTTATAAAAATGACAAACAGCAATGGTCCCAAAACAGATCCTTGCAGAACACCGCTAGTAACTGCACTCCAAGATGAACCTTTACCCTCAACTACTACCCTCTGTCTTCTTCCAGCCAGCCAATTCCTAATCCAAACCTCCAACTCACCCTCAATGCCATACCTCCGTATTTTTTGCAGTAGCCTACCATGGGGAACCTTATCAAACACCTTACTAAAATCCATATACACCACATCTACCGCTTTACCCTCATCCACCTCCTTAGTCACCTTCTCAAAGAATTCAATAAGGTTTGTGAGGCACGACCTGCCCTTCACAAAACCATGCTGACTGTCCTTGATCACATTATTCCTATCCAGATGTTCATAAATCCTATCCCTTACAATTCCCTCTAAGACTTTACCCTCAACAGAAGTGAGACTCACCGCCGATAGTTACTAGGGTTATCCCTACCCCCACATGTGGAATTCTCTCCCACAGAAAGCTGTTGGGGCCAGTTTGTTAAGTATATTCAACGGGGAACTGGACATAGAGTCATAGAGATGCACCACATGGAAACAGACGTTTAGGTCCAACCTGTCCACGCCAACCAGATATCCCAACCCAATCTAGTCCCACCTGCCAGTACCCTGCCCATATCCCTCCAAACCCGTCCTATTCATATATCCGTCCAAATGCCTCTTAAATTGGACCAGCTTCCACCACATCCTCTGACAGCTCATTCCATACATGCATCACCCTCTGCGTGAAAAAGTTGCCCCTTAGGTCTCTTTTATATCTTTCCCCTCTCACCCTAAACCTATGCCCTCTAGTTCTGACTCCCTGACCCCAGGGAAAATACTTTGTCTATTTATCCTATCCATGCCACTCATAATTTTGTAAACCTCTTTTAGGTCACCCCTCAGCCTCCGACACTCCAGGGAAAACAGCCCTAGCCTGTTCAGCCTCTCCCTGTACCTCAGATCCTTCAACCCTGGCAACATCCTTTTCGATCTTTTCTGAACCCTTTCAAGTTTCATGACATCTTTCCAATAGGAAGGAGACCAGAATTGAACGCAATATTCCAACAGTGACCTAACCAATGTCCTGTACAGCTGCAACATGACCTCCCAAATCCTGTACTCAATACTCTGACCAATAAAGGAATGCACACCAAACGCCTTCCTCACTATCCTATCTACTTGCAACTCCAAGGTCTCTTTGTTCAGCAACACTCCCTAGGACCTTACCATTAAGTGTATAAGTCCTGCTAAGATTTGCTTTCCCAAAATGCAGCACCTCACATTTATCTGAATTAAACTCCATCTGCCACTTCTCAGCCCACTGGCCCATCTGGTCCAGATTCTGTTGTAATTTGAGGTAACCCTCTTCGCTGTCCACTACACCTCCAATTTTGGTGTCATCTGCAAACTTACTAACTGCACCTCTTATGCTCACATCCAAATTATTTATGTAAATGACAAAAAGTAGAGGATCCCTGTGGCACTCCACTGGTCACAGGCCTCCAGTCTGAAAAGCAACCCTCCACCACTACCCTCTGTCTCTACCTTTGAGTCAGTTCTGTATCCAAATGGCTAGTTCTCCCTGTATTCCATGAGATCTGACCTCGCTAATCAGTCTCCCATGAGGAACCTTGTCAAACGCCTTACTGAAGTCCACATAGATCACATCTACTGCTCTGCCCTCATCAATCTTGTTTGTTACTTCTTCAAAAAACTCAATCAAGTTTGTGAGACATGATTTCCCATGCACAAAGCCATGTGACTATCCCTAATCAGTCCTTGCCTTTCCAAATACATGTACATCCTGTCCCTCAGTATTCCCTCCAACAACTTCCCCACCACCGAGGTCAGGCTCATAGGTTTATAGTTCCCTGGCTTGTCTTTACTGCCCTTCTTAAACAGTGGCACCACATTTGCCAACCTCCAGTCATCTGGCATCTCACCTGTGACTATTGATGGTACAAATATCTCAGCAAGAGACCCAGCAATCACTACTCTGGCTTCCCACAGAGTTCTCGGGTACACCTGATCAGGTCTTGGGGATTTATCTACCTTTACCCTTTTCAAGACATCCAGCACTTCCTCCTCTGTCATCTTGACATTTTGCAAGATGTCACCATCTATTTCCCTATAGTCTATATCTTTCATATCCTTTTCCACAGTAAATACTGATGCAAAATATTCATTTAGTATCTCCTCCTTTTTTTTGCCCTTGTCCTTGCAGCTAAAGGTATCAAGGGGTATGGAGAGAAAGTGGGAGTGGAATACTCAATTGGCATATTCAGGCATGATCTTATTAAATGGTGGTGGACGCTCGAAGGGCCGAATGGCCTACTGCACCTATTTTCAATGTTTCTGTCATGGCACTGCAGGGCATAAAAGAAGGGTTACAAGATGGACTACAGAAATGTGAAGTTCTACCTAATGCGAAAGAGTGTAAGGCTGGCTCTCCCTCCTCTTGAGAGGACAGCAAAGAGGCTTTTTGGAATCTTGGGTTTATAACATGGCAACACAGAAGTCAAACCCCTCTGTTAAGTAAAACCAAACACCCAGAAAAGCTTACCTAACCTCGTAATCTGTTAAAATGGGAATGAGTGACAGAGAACTCCCAACTTGCAGTATTTAAAGCAAAATAACAATTTATTTCCCTCACTTTAGTTGTGAACATAAACAAAAACTATTCACAAATCCAAGCTCCCTTTTTCTTAACTATGTGCTACTGACCCCAACTCTATAAAGCACATGCTGTTCCAAAAACACACTTATTAAACATGACATTAACTTAATCTCAAGACCACACAGTCTTTGTCTTCTCTGCAATTTTCACTCTTCTACCTGCTGATCTCCATAGGTCATCTTCTTTCTTTTACTTGTGTGTGTTTTACATGAAAAGGTACCTTTGATAGAGAGTGTTTTCTAATTTCGTTGAGAGTGAGGAGTTAGAAGGCCAGTTAGCACTCCGCTCAACGGCAGTTCCTCTCTGATCGATGGCAGTTCCTCTCTGGTCAATGGCAGTTCCTCTCTGATCAATGGCAGTTCCTCTCTGATCGATGGCAGTTCCTCTCTGATCAATGGCAGTTCTTCTCTAATCAATGGCAGTTCCTCTCTGATCGATGGCAGTTCCTCTCTGATCAATGGCAGTTCCTCTCTGATCGATGGCAGTTCCTCTCTGATCAATGGCAGTTCCTCTCTGATCAATGGCAGTTCCTCTCTAATCAATGGCAGTTCCTCTCTGATCGATGGCAGTTCCTCTCTGATCAATGGCAGTTTATCTCTGATCGATGGCAGTTCTTCTCTAATCAATGGCAGTTCCTCTCTGATCAATGGCAGTTCCTCTCTGATCGATGGCTATTCCTCTCTGGCCGATGGCAGTTCCTCTCTGATCGATGGCAGTTCCTCTCTGGCCGATGGCAGTTCCTCTCTGATCAATGGTAGTGCTCTCTAATCACTGGCAGTTTTTCTCTGATCGATGGCAATCCCTCTCTAATCAATGGCAGTTTCTCTCTGATCGATGGCAGTTTCTCTCTAATCAGTGGAATTTCCTTTCTGATTACTGGCAGTTCCTGTCTAATCAATGGCAGTTCATCTCTGATCAATGGCAGTTTCCAAGGTAGAGAGAAGGGTAACCGTGATGGAGTAGATGATGGATGATGGGAACAGCTCATGTGGAGCATAAATGGTCAAAACTGTTAGTCCCAAAATTTCTGTATACTTGTAGATTCAACATTACTCCATATAATAATTGAAGATCTGGCGATCGGTATCTTTGTCCAATGGTGTAATGCTCATCCGGTACGGTGATATGTTCACGGGAAAATGGCATCGAGGACTTGTAAAAGGTGTGAGGAGACTGACCAGAGTGGTACCAAAGATGTGCAATTTCAGTCATGTAGACTGGAGAAATTTAGATTGTTCCTTTTGAAGCAGAAAAGTCAAGCAGTTACGTAATAGAGCTGTTTGAGTAAACAAGGAGAGAGCATTCTGGATTAGTGGTGCTGGAAGAGCACAGCAGTTCAGGCAGCATCCGAGGAGCAGTAAACTCGACGTTTCGGGCAAAAGCCCTTCATTAGGAATAAAGGCAGAGAGACTGAAGGGTAGAGAGAAAAGCTAGAGGAGGGTTGGGGTGGGGAGAAAGTAGCATACCTGGGAGTTGCAGTGGAAGACGGACTCCCTGAAATTCTTGTAGAGAGAGGAGCAAAACGTCTTCAAGGCAGGCATCCTTGCAAGAGGATTTGCAGTAGGGTCAAAATCAACGAGGTAAAACCAATGACTGCAGACGCTGGAAACCAGATTCTGGATTAGTGGTGCTCCCTACCTCTGGAGTTCAGATGGCCATTGAAGCCATATTCATAGCACAACCTTGATGAAGGGCTTTTGCCCAAAATGCCAATACTCCTGCTCCTCGGATGCTGCCTGACCTGCTGTGCTTTTCCAGCACCATACTTTTAACTCTGATCCCCAACAACCGCAGTCCTCACTTTCACCTCAGAGCACAACCAAGCAAGTTGATTATGAGCCCGTAAAAGTTTCCAATACGCCCAGCGGCAGGCATTAGCAGAGGCAGAGTTTCCCAGTTAGCCATTCTGGAGAGTCCCACAGCAGACTTCTTCTGTACTTTGTCCATAAGCATCTGCCAATCTAAAGGAAATCCTAGGTCACCAATACTCTCTTTGGGCATGGTGCCTGACGAGATCGTGAGAAATAAGGAGGAAAACTTTTCCAAAGACAAGGAAGGTTTGGCAAGTGCAGGTCACAGTTTGAAGATAATTGTAAAATGAACCAGAGGAAAGATGAGAATAACTTCATGAAGCAAAGTATTCACCTTCATGAATGTACTGCCTGAAAGGATGAGGGAAGGAGATTTAATACTCCATAGCAGTATGAAAGTGGGAGTGGCAGTCTAGTTGCATAGTTCTTTGAAGAGGTGGCATACACAAAGCAATAATGGCTTTCTTCGATGCAGTGTAACTCAGTAATTCAGATTGAAGACCACTAAGTCCATATATCCTTGTCCCATTCATACTGAACCTATTTCTACATACAATCTTCATCTATAAACTCCTCACTTTCTAGGAGAAGCAAGCAGAATGATTTGCAATCAGTTCAGGAATCCACTGCCAAAGAAAATCTTCAAATCTTCAAAGGCGCCCTTGGAGAACACATATACAATAATTATTGTACAGATTGATTAAACACTGAACACTTTCTTTAATGGCTGTGAAAAGCCAATCTTCACTACGATCTCTTGCAAAATTGTCACAGAGCTCACTCCAACTATGGAAAAGAATACCTTCAATTCATTCATTGTCCCTCACCTTGCCTCATGTTATATTGATGCTCTCCGAGTCTATTCAGCTCATTCTCATGAGAATGCAACCTGTTTGCATCATGTCATGCACTTAACTGTCCTAAACACCGATCCAAGTCTGCACCTCCTCATCAATTATATTTCCAAGGCATCCAGCCTACCTTTATATGACTCGAGGCAAAGTATTCTTCATAATATGGTTTGCAAACTAGCCACAATAGAAGAAATATATTTTGGTCACTTTTAAATGTTTTTGTGTTTAAGAGCATAACTAATGATAGATTCAGCTGAAGATAGGAGGAGGAGCAATGGACATGATGTGCTGAATGGAACAAGGAGAAACAGGACTGTTGACTGCACCTTCATAACTTTCTGTTGGAAATTAGATTAGATTAGATAGATTGGATTCCCTACAGTGAGGAAACAGGCCCTTCGGCCCAACAAGTCCACATCAACCCTATGAAAAGTAACCCACCCAGACCCATTTCCCTCTGACTAACGCACCTAACCTATGGGCAATTTAGCGTGGCCAATTCATCTGACCTGCACATCTTTGGGCAGAGGCTCCAGAGCTGAAAAAGGCCTTACCAACTTGCCTAAGTTATACAAATACGGCTTAATTCAGATCCAGACTTTGTTATATGTTGTCACCTTCATACCCGATGCTGAGTGGGGTCAAATCTACTTTTGATTGTTTTCTTAAGCAATCTGGATGCTTTAACTGGGGAGTGATGACCTCTTGGTATTATCACTACACTATTAATAAAGTGACCCGGGTAATGCTCTGGGGACCCAGGTTCAAATCTCACGATGGAAGATGATAGGATTTCAATCCAATTAAGAGTCTATTGACGGCCATGAAACTGTTGCCAATTGTCAGGGGAACATGTATCTAACAGCCTTTAGGGAAGGAAATCTGCTATTCATGTCTGGTCTGGCCTAAACGTAATTCCAGGCCCACAGCAATAAGGTTGACGTTTAACTGCCTTCTCGGCAAAATTAGGGATGGTCAGCGATGCCCATGCTTAGTGAATGAATTTTTAGAAGTCCTGGCCAGCAGCATGAGTTTCAATTCAATCTCACCAGAACTGTCACATTCAGCCACTATTTAAAATCAGATGAAAGGTCAATGCTGCTAGAGAGACTATTGAGTTTTCGCAACAATTCCTTCTACTTTCTCACATTTCAATAGGATATTACAGTAAACGGCAATTTTAGGGTCATTTCATTGCAGGGTCTGAGCAATTGTTTTCGGTCTAACAATTGATCAGAAGATTGAGTATAGGAGATGGGATGTTATGGTGTGGCTGTCCAAGGAATTGGTGAGGCTACTTTTAGAATACTGCATTCCATTCTGGTCACACTTCTATAGGAAGGATGATATTAAACTTAAGAGGTTGCAGAAAAGATTTACAAGGATGTTGCTGGGACATGAGGGTTTGAGCTATAGGGAAAGCCTGGGTAAGGCTGGGGTTTTTTTTCCCTGGAGCATCAGAAGCTGAGGGGTGACCTTATACAGCTTTATAAAATTTTGAGGGGCATGGATAATGTGAATAGCCAAGGTCATTTTCCTAGGATGGGGGAAATCCAAAACTAGAGGGCGTAGATTTAAGGTGAGAGGGAAAAAATTTAAGAAGGCCCTGAGGGGTAGCATTTTCACACAGAGGGTGGTGCGTGAATGGAATGAGCTTCCAGCGGAAGTGGTGGAGGCTGGTACAATTAGAACATTTGAATGGGTACATGAATCGGAAGGGTTTAGAAAGATATGGGCTGAAAATGTGCTGCTGGAAAAGTGCAGCAGGTCAGGCAGCATCCAAAGAGCAGGAGAATTGACGTTTCAGGCATGAGCCCTTCTTCAGGAAGCCCTTCTTCATTCCTGAAACGTCGATTCTCCTGCTCTTTGGATGCTGCCTGACCTGCTGCACTTTTCCAGCAACACATTTTCAACTCTGATCTCCAGCATCTGCAGTCCTCACTTTCTCCTCTTTAGAAAGGTATGGGCCTAGTGTTGGTAAATTGGATTAGGTTAGAAGGAGATGCCTGGTTGGCATGGATACGTTGGACCCAGGGGTTTTACCGTGCTGTATGACTATAAATTTTACATTTTCACTATACTTTTGCTGAAGAGGTTTCTTCTTACTTACCCAATGGATATCCTGATGACTATTTACATTGTTAGCCACTACTTATATCCCTCCACACTGTCAAAACTTCCCATTATTTTAAAGGCCATTTGGTCACCTCACAGCCTGTTTTTCAAGTGACCCCAGCCGCCAATCCTTTCCTCACAAGCGTACCCCAGCTATTCTGTTATCAATCGATTAAAAATCTTCCCACGTGTCTATGTCTTTTTTAATAATATAGTGACCAGAATGTGGTTTCAGGAATTCTAAAAACACATCCTATTTTACCTTTGTTGCCCTCATCCTCACCCAGCGCATTCCCACAAACATTTATTTTGAAATTTTGAAACAAAGCCTTTTAAAAATGCATACTTATTATCTCAAAACTGGCTACAGTCCCCATTCTAAATATTATAATCTTACCCTGGAAGCTGACATTTTTTACACATGCACATGTTTGTGCAACAAATCCAAATGATAGAGTGGGTTACAGAAAGACGTCATCGCACTTACTTCACATATTAACCCTTTAGTGGCCTGGGCAGCACTTTGCTCTTTTTGTTTTAAGCCTGCAGTATTGCCAATGCAGTGGTGAAATAAGGGAATAAGCTACAGCTCACAAAGGAGCTCTCCACTACAGAAACAATTGGTTAGGTATAGTTTCAAGGGCACCATTGGAGAAGGAAAGGAGGCAGGATCTCTATAAACTGCCACAGCCAGTGCAGGAATTGAACTACAAGCATCCCACCCAGAGCAGCCAATGTAAACCTGCCGTTCCCATTGGCTAATCCACTAACCTGCGTATCCCTGGACATCATGGCCAATCCACCTAACCTGCACATCTTTGGACTGTGGGAGGAAACCTACACAGGCGCAGGGAGAATGTGCAAACTCCATACAGACAGTCACCCTGAGGCTGGAATTGAATCCAGGTACCTGGCACTGTGAGGCAGCAGTGCTAACCACTGAGCCACCGTGCCATTCAGTTGAGTGCTGTTGGAGATGCACCCACCCAGGCAAGTGTGGTATATTCCATCACATTCCTGGCTTGTATCTTGTAATTGATGGACATGTGTTGGACAGCTAGGGATAAGTTACCTGCTGCAGTATTTCTAACCACTGACCTGCTTTGTGGACACTGTATTTATGTGGCGAGTCTCGTTGAATTTTTGGTCAGTGGTAACCCAAGGATGTTAATAGTGGGGTTCATGACTGTAGCACCTTTGAATGTCAAGGGGTGGTAGTTAGCTTGTTTCTTATTGGAGATGGTCAGTGCCTGGCATTTGTGTGCCATGAATGTTTTCGGCTACTTGTCAGCCCAAGCCTGGATATTGCCCAGATCTTATTGCATTTGATCATGGACTGCTTCAGTATCTGAGGAGTCAAGAATGGTGCTAAACATTGTGCAGTCATCGGTGAATATCCCCACTTCTGAGCTTATGGATGAAGCAGCTGAAGATGGTTGGGCCTGGGACACTACCCTGAGGAACTCCTGCACAGATGTCCTGAGGCTGAGATGACTGACCATCCAACAACCACAATCATCTTGCTATGTGCCAGGTATGACTCCAACCAGTTTGCCCCCGATGTTCATTGATTTCAGTTTTGCTAGGACTCCTTGATGCCACATTTGGTCGAATGCAGCCTTGGTATGAAGAGTTGTCACTCTCACCTCAACCTCCAGGAATTCAGCTCTTTTATCCATTTTTGAACCAAGACTGTAATGAGTACAATTGCTAGAATATTGTCAGGACCCGTAGCCTTTGTAATATCCAACATCTCCAACCATTTCTTGATACCAGGTGGGGTGAATTGAATTGGCTGAAGAGTGGCATCTGTGATGCTGGGGACCACTGGGGGAGGCCAAGATCAATCATCCAATATGAACGTCTGACTGAAGATTGCTGTGAATGCTTCAGCCTTATCTTTTGCACTGACCTGATGGGCTCTTCTATCATTGAGGATGGAGATATTTGTGGTGAATTGTTTAATTGTCCACCGCCACTCACGAATGGATGAGGCATGACTGCAGAGCTTAGATCTGATCTGTTGGTTATGGGATCACTTAGCTCTTGCTATCACTTGTCGCTTATGCTGTTTAGCACCCACTAGTCCTGTTTGGTAACCTCACCAGGTTAAGACTTCATTATTAGGCATGCCTGGTGCTGTTCCTGGCATGCCCTCTTACACTCTCCATTGCACCAGGGTTGATCCTGTAGCTTGATGATAGTGTTTGAGAGGAGGGTATGCCAGGCCATGAGATTGTACAATTCTGCTGCTGTTGATGGCCCGCAGCACCTCATGGATGCCCAGTTTTGAGTTGTAGATCTCTTCATCGTCTGAGCCATTTAGCACGATGATAGCTCCACACAACATGGTGGAAGGTATTCTCAATATGAAGGTGGGACTTTGTCTCCACAAGGACTGTGTCATAGTCACTCATAGTGATAATATCATGGATACATACATCTGCAGCCGGCAGATTGGTAAAGGTGAGGTCAAGTTTGCTTTCCCCTCTTGTTGGTTCCCTCACCACCTGCTGCAAACCCAGTCTAGCAGCTACATCCTTTAGGACCCGACCAGCCCAATCAGTAATGCTGCTGTCCAGCCACTCTTGGTAGTGGACATTGAAATCCCCTACACAGAGTACAGCTTGTGCCATTGCCAACCTCAGTGCGTCCTCTAAGTATTTTTCAACATGAAGGAGTACTGATTCATCAGCCAAGGGAGCACAGTACATGGTAATCAGCAGGAGGTTTCCATGTTTAACCTGAAGCCACGAGACTTCATGGAGCCCAGAATCGATATTGAGGATTCCTAGGGCAACTCCCTCCTAACTATGTACCACTATGTTACGTGGGCTGTCCTGATGGTGGGACAGACATATCTAGGGATGATGATATCTGAGACATGGTCTGTAAGGTATGATTCCATGAATATGACTATGTCAGGTTGTTGCTTGACTAGTCTGTGAAACAGCTCTCCCAATTTTGGCACTAACCCCAAGATGTTACTGAGGAGGACTTTGCACGGTCGACAGGGCTGCTTCTACTGTTATCTCTTCCAGTGCCTGGGCTGATGCCATGTGGTCTGTCCAGTTTCACTTCTTTGTTGAGACTTTGTAATCACTGATACAACTGAATGGCTTGCTAGGCCATTTCAGAGGGCAGTTAAGAGTCAACCACATTGCTGTGGGGCTGGAGTCATGTGTGAGGATGACAACTTTTCTTTCCTAAAGGACCGATGGGTCTGACCCAAATCTAAATCCAGGTTGGTTTTTCCGACAATCGACAATGGTTTTGCAATCAACAGTGGATTCTTAATTCCAGATATATTTTATTGAATTCAAGTTCCACCAACTGCAGTCATGGGATTCAAACCCTGATTTCCAGAACATTAGCTGAGTTTCTAGAATAATAAGCTAGTGATGATAACACCAGGCCATTGCCTCCCCCAAAGCTTACACACTGGTACCCTACTTAACTCACAGCCTATCTATTTGGTAACTCTTTTCGTATCCATCCAGTATCCTACCCATCTGGGAACTGAACCCTCCCCACCTCCCTGCTTACCCTCCTGGCATCCTAACCTCATTCTGACCTTACATATGTACCTATGCACAGGATTGGTTTAGCTCAGTTAGCTGGATTGTTGGTTTATGGAGCAGAGTGATGCCAATAGTGTGGGTTCAATTCCCATTGCCAGTTTGAGGTTACCATGAAGGACTTCCCTTTTCCCTCACCTGAGATCTGGTGGCCCTCAGGTTAAATCACCACCAGTCGCTTCTCTCTAATAAGAGAGCGGCCCCTATGATCTGGTAAGACTATGGCAACACAACCACAAAAATGACCCCATACACGGGAGTTGTCAAAATAGCTGTAAAGCTGGACAGAATATAGCAACTGATGGCTGCTGAAAAGGGTGACCTGCTTCCCCTGCACCCTGAGTGACCTGTCAGAATGAAAGCACTGCTCCACATTTCTGAAGGAAATTAGATTTCTTCTGTTAGAAATGCCAGGCTTTCCTGTTGCCAGAGAAAAATGACAATCTGTGAGAGATTGCCCCTGTTTTAACAATGAAAATCCGACACATATTGTTGTGTTAATGATGATGATTTGATAATGAGTTGCTCATTAAAGATGGATTAACTTCATGCATTAGTTTATTTTAAGCAGTATAGCACATTGTAAGTTATGAAGGAGACAAACCCACAGGAGGCAAAGTGTCAGGTACAGTCATCCAATACAAAGAGCCTGCAAGAGACGAACTCTTTTAAAGGTAAGGCACACATACAACATCATCCTCCTTTCCAAAGTAAGTCTTTACTATTTACAACTACAGGTAAAGCTATGGATCTCTATAATGTGATCATAACTTTGTTTGAAGGAGCCTTTGTCACAATCATCAGCGATATTATCTTTCATTCCTGTTTGCATTGTCAAATGTTTCTTTCATCATCCAGTGTTGCTGTTCTAGAATTTGCGTATCCTGACACACTCCTCACACTTTGTACCAGATGAACCAGTGTTTCGAGTGGGTCAAATCTTGTTTGCATCCTTAAGAGCTTTTAGTTCATTTTGATCTTATATCTTGGATACATCTAATTCTAGCAAAGTTTTAGCCTACTGTTAATTCAGAGTTTGTTCTCCATCAATACTTGGTGTCTAGCATCTTCATTGTTAAACCAGTTTCCTTGGAAGCCTGCATCTCTTACATTTACTTCTCCAATGGTTGTTTCACTCCCTTTATATTCTTCTGCTACTATCACTAGAGCACCATTGCAGGCATTTACTTCCAATGGGACTGTGTCCTGAATGATTTTCAACTCCTTGCTGTGTTTTTATTCTACACCTCCCCCTGCTTTTCCTCAGTTCTGCCATCTTCTCTAACATTGTGGTGAGTTCAGTTCAACATTCCTGCGGCTTTTCCTGCTGAACCTGATATTTTTCAACTTTGAGTTGTTTCAGATCTTCCTTTAAACTAGTAATAGTTCCACAGGCATGATGCTACAGAGTTTGCCGTTCATCCCAATTCCTTCCTTTTGTCTGTCAGTTTTTCATTCACCTTTGTGAGTTGAGTAGAAGTGTTCCTTAAAGTCTTAATTATGTCAGATACGGTATTGCCAAGTTTGGATTTATCCTGAGCTAGTTACTCAGGCTTTTCCTCTTGAACTTTTCTTGTTCTCTCCCCATCAGGAAGCTGAGATTTTAACATCACTTCTTCAGAAGAAAGTACATGTTACTTCCATATTCCATTCAGCAAAGGAATGACATGGTGGCTCAGGGGTTAGCACTGCTGCCTCAGAGCACCAGGGACTTGGGTTTGATCCTAGCCTCAGGCGACTGTCTGGATGGAGTATGCACATTGTCTGCATGGGTTTTCACCCGCAGTCCAAAGATGTACAGGTTATATGGTTTGGCCCTCCTAAATTGTACGCAGTGCCCAGGGATATGCAGGCAATGTGGATTAGCCGTGGGTAGAATGCTTTTTGGAGTGTTAGTGTGGACTCGATGGGCCAAAAGGCTTGCTTCAACACTGTAGGGATTCTATGAAATGTCTCTTGAATAATTTGCTGTGGTTTCTGTTAGATCCCTGATGTCTGACAGATTGTTTTATTTTTGGTTACTGCAAGGTCACAGAATGCTGGTCCAGCAGTGACGACATTGTAGAATGTCTGATCTCAACGCAGGTTGACTGTACTTGCCTTGCAACATTATTGATCCTGCATAATAGGGTAGGATGCTGAAGGTTTGATATTTGTGGCTTTTGTCTTGGCCTCTAATGTCTCTGAGGTAAAAACAATGACTGCAGATGCTGGAAACCAGATTCTGGATTAGTGGTACTGGAAGAGCACAGCAGTTCAGGCAGCATCCAAGGAGCAGCTGCTCCTCTAAGGTCGCTGAGTCCTATGTTGTGGGTCCATGTTGCTTCAGAATTCATAGAGATACCATTTGGCAGCCTCTGTGTCAATCTCAGCCAATAATGAATAGTTTCTCTAGATAGATAACACTTTGAGAAGTGTGAATGACACTTATGTTTTCCACAGGACGATAGGCTGATCCCGGATGTGGAGAGATCTTTTCACGAGGAGACATTGAGTCGGTTGAGCCAGTACTTACTGGAGTCTAGAGGAGCGAGAGGAGACATTCAGAGTGCAGATATGGAAAGGTTGTTTTGGCTTGTGGTACAATCTGGTTCCAGAGAGCATCATCTTAAAGTGAAGATCTGCCCATTTCAGTCAGACATGAGGAGGAATTTCTTCTCTCAGAGGAATTGTTTACCAGAGGACTGAAGGGGATAGATTGTTAAGTATATTTGGGTCAGAGAGAGGCAGATTTTTAATCACTAAGGGCATCAAAGAGTATGGAGTTAAGACATGAAAGTAGGACTGTTTAAAGTCATATATATATATGCCCTAGCAGGTTACCAGATGGTTTTTACTGTAGTTTGGTGCTCCTTGTGTGCAGTCTGTTTGGGTTGGCACATGGCTCTTTGTCACTGAATCAGCTTTCTCTCTAGTGCACTGCCTTTTCCAATGGCCATTTCTGCCATGCAGTTTCCAAAATTGATGGAAACTTGGGCTTTCCTTTGGGGCATAAAGGAGGCCACACCTTCTTACGGCTTTGAGGTTTTACACAATGTCTCGTATGATCTGAGTTCATAATTCAGACCCATAAGCCTTGTCAACCTGCAAGGAGCACTATGAACTTAAACCCATTGTTCAGTAACTCTTCAAGACCTTAGGTTTTTGTTTGGATTGCAAACTTTTCTGGAAAGCCTCCATGTGGGTACGATCACCAAATGAACAATCCTGCTTGACAGCTCCCCATTTGAAAAATGGCATAATGAGACCTTTTCTCTGCATCTGCTCATGGAGGATTAGGCTTTAGAGATTACTATGGAGTCAGGATTCAATGGGCTTCTGTTAAATCTGACTCTGGATTGGTTTTCTAATGGGGCCTATATTTTTTGATCTTTTAGATCATGAGCTGCTAATCCTGATGTGTTAAATCTGTGTAGATCTCAGTTGCCAATTGTGAAGCAAATCTTAACAGCTTTTTTTTTTGCATTGGATACACTTGCATTGAGAACCCAAAGCTCTGTTTAAGCATTTAAAATTCTGTAAAGAGGTCTTCTGTGTCACAATTAAAACTAGGGAATTTTGATAAAATAACTGACTTTTCCTGGCTTGCTATTGATTTGGAACTCGGTTTCCTTGAGTCAATTGGACTGGCCTCTCAATAGAGGATTGTCTCCTCTATTGAGGGGTGCTGTGGAAGGGAATCTCTAGAGTATCATAGTGAACAATGCTAGATCCCTTGCTGTTACTCCTCGTTCCTATTGGTGCACAATAGCACCTCACTTCACCCCCATAGCAGGAGGAGGGCACCTGGAGGGAAGCCAGTGGTACCCTTGCTGAGCCAGCCAACAAGGACATTCATGTCATGCATGATGAAGAATGACAGTCCTGCTGGAGCTGGTTCCCCACTGCTCCAGGGAGAACATGGCCAACTCCTCTGCTTGGCTCCAGTTGCTGGCACCTCAGCCAGACATTCCCTGATCACCTTTGCATTTCTATCAACTTCATTAATAGTCCAAATCAGAGATCCACCTCCCTTATTAAACTCAGCAGGGAGCCTGTTCTTCAGCAGTCCTCTAAGAGCTGGAGGCCTCAACCATTCCTTTGGCTCTGAGCCCATACTCACCACTAAAGCTTACTCAAGCTACATTACCCACCAAGGTGAGTATTTCTGCACTGATGGAAGTTGGGGTAGATTGCTCTGACCACACTTCCTCAGATAGTCTTGGCTGTTTCTCCTAAGAGGTGCAATCTTTAGTGCTGGGAGATATGGACTTGGCAGGGTGAGGTCTGGGATCCAGAAACTTCAAAGAGATAAACAGAAATATTGGTTGGTGTTGGGACGCCTCACCTTCACTCAAGGCTTCATCAAGGTGGAGGGCACACCTCTATCTGTATCAATGGTACTGACGTGGAAATAATCGGGAACGCCTAGGAGTGATGATCACCAACAACCTGTCCTGGTCCACCCATGTTGATGTGATGGTCAAGAAAGCTCAACAACACCTCTACTTCCTCAGGAGGTGAAGGAAATTCAGCATATCCGTATAGACTCTTACTGACTGTTACAGATGTCCCACAGAAAGCATTCTGTCTGGATGTATTACAGCATGGTATGGCAACTTCTCTGTCCAGGACTGTAAGAAACTACAGAGAGTTATGAACACAGCTCAGTCCATCACGCAAGCCAACCTTCCATCCATTGACTCCATCTATACTTCTCGCTGCCTTGGAAAGACAGCTAACATCATCGAAGACCTTTCCCACCCGGTTATAATCCCTTCCAGCCTCTTCTGTTGGAAGATACAAAAGCTTAAACACAAGGACCCACAGGTTCAAGAACAGCTTCTTCCCCGTGGTTATTAGGCTGCTGAACGGACCTCTCAAATTTTAAACTTAATGTTGATCTCACTGTTTGTGCACCTTCACTACAGCTATAACATTGTATTCCTCACACTGTTCTATTAACCTTATACACTTTGTATGGTATGATCTGCCTGTGCTGCATGGAAAACAAAACTTTTCTCTGTACCTAGGTGCATGTGACAATAATAAATCAAATCAAATCAAAATCTAATCAAAAGGTTGCTGTTTGATTGGCAGCTGGGAGCATTCGCTTTGAAGAATTCTCAATGGATGGTTGGATGTGTTCAAACCTCCCTTCAGCCCAGGCATGCGCCTGCTGCTTATCTGATCCCTCAAAATCAATAATTCATGTCAAACCTCACAACAAAGATGGCCCACTGTCTGCACACCCTCATTACTGATTGTATGCAAGACAGAGAATTAAGTAATATCAGCCTACATGGTCCTTAGAACATGCCTGCATGGACAGATACAGCTACAGGAACGAATCCCAGGGATATGATTGTCTGCACATGTTACCTGTAAAAAGAGTATGGCTTGAGCTGCTATGCTTTTGGTCTTTTGCAGTCCCTCAACAAATGGGAAACAAGAAATAACACTGTGGTGTAAGTGATAAGCCGTGAGTAGGAGCAAAGACCTGTGAAGACTACAAATAGATTCCCAAGCAGATGAAACCACCTCCCTGCATCTCATAGTCCAACCATGTTAGAATTTTATACATTCTCCTCCTTCTCAATGCTAGTGAATACAGGCTGAATCTAACCGATTTCTCCTCATACGACAGTCCTGCTATTCCCAATACCAGCCTGGCGAATCTCCACTGAACTCTCTTCATAACAAGTACTCTTCTTCAGTTGGGATACTAAAACATCATGCAATACTCCAGGTGTGGCTTCGCCAAGGCCCTCAATAACTCAGTATGATGGGGAGTCAATGCCTAGTAGTATTATTGCTGGGCTATTAATCCAGAGAGAAAGTGAGGACTGCAGATGCTGAAGATCAGAGTTGAGTGTGTATGCTAGAAAAGCACAGCTGGTCAGGCAGCATCCAATGAGCAGGAGGATCAATGATGGTTCCTCATTCCTGATGAAGGGCTTATGCCCGAAACGTTGACTCTCCTGCTCCTTGGATGTTGCCTGACCTGCTGTGCTTTTCCAGCACCACGCTGTCAACTATTAATCCAGAGATCCAGGTCTGATGGAGCAATTTGAATTCAACAAAAATCTGGAATTAAAAATCTAATGATGACCATGAAACTGATTGTTGAGGAAACGCCCAACTAATATCCCTCAGAGAAGGATACTGCTGGACTTACATGTGACTCCAGACACTTGGCACCATGAGTGTCTCCTCACTGCCCTCTCGGCAATAAAGGCTGGCCCAGCCAGTGGCACCCACTGAATGAATGAATGAATTTTTAAAAAAAACTTCAATGTGACATTCCTGCTGAGCTCAAATCCTCCAGCAAATTAGATCATTTATCTTCCTACTGCTTGCTGCACCTACCTGTTTACTTTTAGTTTTGCAATTTGGTGATTCAGTTATTCACTTTGTGGTGATCTGGTGGAGCTTGGTTACCAGCACACTCTTCCAATCAGGCTCATGTCAATCAAACATCTCAACGGATGGGTAGGTTAGGGCTGTGTGGTGTTGAGGTCTCCTGATGGACCCCTGACACAAAGGATCTTGTGCTGCCCATGTGCCTTTTAAACGTGATGCTGGGATTTTGGAACTTGAGAGGTCTCCTCATGCTTCAGAACCTTGTGCCCGCCCACTAAAATTTGGCAGATTACCCCCGCTTGAATGTATAATGCGCTGAAAAGAAACCATCAACTGAGAAAGCGTACCCTGACCCCAGGCAAAGTCCTTTCACTCCTTTCACACTGCCTTCAAGCCTGGCCTCAGAATTTCATATTTTGCAAGGTCTGTGCACCTTCTGACTCTCGGAGTGGTTTTGTCCTCAGTTCAAATAATTTCCAGCAGCAAGATTTGTGAATTTAAAAGTAATGGGGACTAACAGGAGGTTAATGTTAGAAACTTCATGGAATGACACTTTTTTTAGCTACCTTGAAACTCAATGAATCAGGAATTTGCTTTAATACTTGTCCTGTAAGTGTTGTGTCTGCACTTGAGTTTTTGCTCTATATTTTCTGTTATTTGCATGATCTGCTTTCATAACACAGCCACATTTCCCAGATAGTTGTCTGCTAAGGTTCAGTATGCATGTGCAGTCCCGTGAATTCCATTACAGCTTCAAAGTTCCCTTCTGGGTGCAGGCCCTAATGGTTTACTTACACCCTATCTTCTCAGTTTATCAGGGAGCTCTCTGCTGAGACTCCCACAGCATAAGCAGAATCTGTCTTTGTATGGAACTGTTGAGATAAGGTCAAATTCTTAAAGTATTCAACTTTGCCTTTTGATGATCAAAAGCAGGGTAAATTCTTTAATGAGAGAATTGGGCCACAGTTTTCTGTTTTGTTCCAAAGGTTTACAGTACTTTCTGCTTCCATTCAAAGAAAATGTCATCTAGGATGCTAAGGAAATGCCAATTATATCTGACATGTGAATAAAATTAATTAGTGCTTAGCATTGTCCTGCACTAATACTGGATTATCATAGCTTGCCAACTATAAAAACCAAAGGTCATTAAGCATGGAGTACATAGAAGAAGAGGAGGATGGAGTCAGAAGTTGTCATTGCGATATTAAGTAAATAATCTGAATGTGTTTTTATCAAGGAAGAAATAAAAGTCATACTGACAGAAAAGATACTGGGTAGGCCAAACATTAATAAAATATAAAGTAAAAACACATTAAAACACACTAATTAAAACTGATAGTCTCCAATATCAAGTGGGGGAAGGCAGAGTTAAGTATCAACACCTCATCTTTTGCCTGGGCACCCTGCAGCTTGGAGGACTCAACACTGAGTTCTCCAATTCCAAATAGCCTCCCTTCCCATCCCCCAACTCCCTTCCCAGTCCCTCTGTCACCCTTCCACTCCTCCCAGCCACCAACTGGATTCATTCATCCCATTGACCAACCAGGTCGTACCCTCTACCTGTCTTCACCTATCCCCACTTCACCACCCTTCCCCCACCAGCCCCCTTTATCTGCAGCTCCCTCTACACCTACCCCCAGTCCTGAAGAAGGGTTACACTGAAACGTCGACTTCTCCACTTCCTGATGCTGCCTGGCTTGTTGTGTTCTTCCAGCCTCTTGCCTGTCTACTCCGTTCAAAATCTTCCTGAGATACAAACACGCGCTCGCAAATTGCAAATGTCAATCCATTTTTCTAAAAGGAGGGTAAGGATAAATGTAGCAACTTTGTTTAACCTCAGGTTGGGAATCCTTTCAGAGATAAAATGAGTAATCATTTGTAATCAAGTGTGGATCAGTTAAGGAAAGCCAGCACAGATTTGGGAAAGGAAAATCTGAGTTTCCTGATGAGATAACAGGGGTGGTCAGTGGATTTCACGTGATTGACTTCCAAAGAGATGAAGTGTCACGTTACAGACTCGTCAGCAACACTCAAGCAAGTAGAATGAAAAGGGAAGTGATAACATGATTGTGAGGTTGACTGATTGACAGGAAGCAGTGTGATTTTTTTTACCCTACAGGAAGGTTTACAGTGGGGTCTTGGATGCTGCCTGAACTGCTGTGCTCTTCCAGCACCACTAATCCAGAATCTGCTTTCCAGCATCTGCAGTCATTGTTTTTTCCATAACCAGGACTACTCAATTAGCTAATATATATCAAAGTCCCAGATGTAGATGCTCAGAGCTTGTTTGCAAAATGGGTAGCTGTTACAAAGCTTGGAAGAATCATTAACTGGGAGGAAGGTGATTTTCGACTTTGAGAACACATAGACAGGCTAGAGGAATAGGGTGGGCATGTGACAGACATAAATAAATGATGGAAGATTGAAATGGATTTTTTTGTAAGAAAAACAAGACACAATATCAAATAAAGTGTACATTTCTACGCACAAAGACAAAGAAAGTTACAAATTGTTGAAGGTTCCGGGACTGGTTGAAGAAGTGTTTAAAAAGGCCTACAGGATCAAGCGATTTATAAACAGAGCTGTAAGACTGAATACTTTTCAAGTCAGAAGATGTTGCAGACCTTTGAAAATGAATGGGACTCAGTTATGCTCAGCCTCCATTTTCAACAGATGATTTAGCCCAGCAGTGGGAAGAGGACACACTATGATTTACACAGAAGAGAAATCCTGCACTCAGAAGGGTTCCAACAGAACCCATTTTATCTGTTTCATGTGCTTTAACCAACAGTTTGGGAGTCTTTTTAATAGAGTAGATGCACGCCCTCCTGAAACTAATGTAAAATACCAGGATTTGCAGTTTTCTTGTTTTTAAGGTTGCTGTTATTAAACTTTAAAATAAAAACAAGAAACAGCTTCCTTGAGATTTTAAAAATCTCTTTTGGGTTATTTTGATTGACCAGCAGAGGCTAGGACAGAAAGTAGCAACTAGCCGTGCAGTTTCTGTCAAGGGTTTTGTCATTATTTCTTTAAAGTTACAATGAAGTAATTATGAATGTTTGGTTGGACTTCAAAGCCTTTGTTAGCTCAGTAGGTGTTTCTGAGTTCACAGTTTGATTGACAGCTTAGCTGAGCTGTTAAAGGGTTAATTGTCTTTGACAAGGGTCTGGATAGAACTTTTACTTTATAAGCAATTAGCCACATCTTCCCTAACGTTTGCACTGAGCTCTCTCCATTGTTGGAGATAGCAGGCGAGAGAGACCGAGAGACACAGACAGACAAGCAGTTAACCCTTTCAGGCCCAGTATGACTCTTCTTCAGAACTCCATTCAATGTTTTCTTAAAATGGTTGACATGACAATTTGACAGGAAGGTGTGAACCTTTCATAAGATGTACTTTACCGTGGTTCTACAAACCGACAGAAGATGATTCATTTCATGGGACCACATTTCATATTAATTCACAAGATACCCAAGCTGGGTATTGTTTTATCTGTCACCAAAGCAAAGGTGTCAAAATCTATGCATGACAATCCCACTAAGTATACATTAGACTTTTCCTCCTAGAACACAAAAGCTTTTTTTAAAAGCAATAGTCAGGATGCATTAGAACTTAGAACAGTCCAGGCCCTTCGGCCCTCAATGTTATGCCAACCTTTTATCCTACTCTTAGATCAGACAAACCTACATACCTTTCATTTTACTATCATCCATGTGCCTATCCAAGAGTCACTTAAATGTCCCTAATGGATCTGACCCTACTACCACTGCTGGCAATGCATTGTGGAAGAACCAGAGACAAATTATTTAAAGGGTGATTGCCTTGACTGCAACAGATGTCAAAAGAACATCGAAGAGTGAATCAGCAGCACATAAGATATTTTATGATAATGAAGTAAATGAGCTGAATATGAACTACGATCTGTGTAACTGTTGAATTGATGGACAAATCCATGACTTGTATAGGATATGGAGGGGCTTAGAGCTGGAACCAAGCTGCATTATGAATAAGGCAAAAGTGGGTACTCAGATTCTGGAGATGAGAGTCAAGATTAGAGTAGTGCTGGAAAAGCACAGCAGGTCAGGTGGCATCTGAGGAACACAATGTGAGTATTATCATTTTAAGAGCATTGATGCTTTAAGAGTAATATTCAGAGGGGCTAAGGGCCAGGATTTTGTCACATGACTAGATGCAACATTTAGTGGTGGACTACTTGGTCAGATCCACGCCCCCCCCCCCCCCCCCCCCCCCACGACCCACTGTCCCATCCTGGCACTTTCCCCTGCCACCGCAGGAATTGTATAACCTGTGCCCACACCTCCTCCCTCACCTATATCCAAGGCCCTAAAGGAGCCTTCCACATCCATCAAAGTTTTACCTGCACATCCACTAATATCATTTATTGTATCCATTGCTTCCGATGTGGTCTCCTCTACATTGGGGAGACTGGACACCTCCTAGCAGAGCGCTTTAGGGAACATCTCTAAGACACCCGCACCAATCAACCACACCGCCCTGTGGCCCAACATTTCAACTCCCCCTCCCACTCTGCTGAGGACATGGAGGTCCTGGGCCTCCTTCACCGCTGCTCCCTTACCACTAGACGCCTGGAGGAAGAACGCCTCATCTTCCGCCTCGGAACACTTCAACCCCAGGGCATCAATGTGGACTTCAACAGTTTCCACATTTCCCCTTCCCCCACCTCACCCTAGTTCCAAACTTCCAGCTCAGCACTGTCCCCATGACTTGTCTGGACTTGTCCGACCTGCCTAGCTCCTTTTCCACCTATCCACTCCACCCTCTCCTCCCTGACCTATCACCTTCATCCCCTCCCCCACGCACCCATTGTACACTATGCTACTCTCTCCCCACCCCCACCCTCCTCTAGCTTATCTCTCCACGCTTCAGTCTCTCTGCCTTTATTCCTGATGAAGGGCTTTTGCCCGAAACTTCAATTTCGCTGCTAGTTGGATGCTGCCTGAACTGCTGTGCTCTTCCAGCACCACTGATCCAGCAACATTTACTGTGTTGCAGTGTCTCGGGTCCAGGATTTGTCTATAAATCCTTTACTGTATACATTAGTATTAATTGTAAATAAACATGCAAGAAATTTTCAAGTGAATGGATTCATGTGTTTTACATAGAGATGTTACAATGATCTACTAAATAATGTGCAGCAATGTCTTTCTCTTTAAAAAAAAATGAAGAAGACAACAAAATAAGTTAGAGGAGAGATAACAGCAATCCAGAAGTTCCCAGATACAGAAAACTAAAGAAAATAAGGTTTCTTCAAAAGTTGCAAGTGCATCCCAATAGGACTTGGGCTGTGTAGACAGCTAGTTGAGTCAGATCAAGTTAGATAAAATTTACTGGACCATTGAGTGCCACCTATATACATAACAAAGAAAATTACGTGAATCCAAACAGAGCAGATTGTTATTGGGAGTAGTGCAGAGACAGCAGAACAGATACTAAGCACAAAATTTTTAAAAATCATTCCATGTACGGTGCTAAAGCCAGACAGAGAGTTGGTCAAAGCAAAGTATACAACAGAAACAGCAGAGTACAGCAAATATATTATTTGAAAGACCCAATAAATTTCTCCATAACAGTAAGACTTCTGCAAATTGCTGGACATCTAAAGCGTTTACAAAAAGCAAATGAGCAGACGCCAAATGAAGCGAAAGGCCACTATTGTTGTACCCAAGTTCAGACTTTTTTAAACAAAGAATACTGTGATGCTCCTTAGGCTAAACAATTACAGAACCAACTGAACAAGGCATAGAAAATAGAGCTGAAAATGTGTTGCTGGAAAAGCACAGCAGGTCAGGCAGCATCCAAGGAGCAGGAGAATCGACGTTTCGGGCATGAGCCCTTCTTCAGGAATGACTGAACATAGAACGTGGAATGTAGAACATAGAATGTAGAATGTGGAATTAGAACACAGAAAGTAGAATGTAGAAAATAGAACATAGAACATAGAACGTGGAATGTAGAATGGGGAATGTAGAACACAAAATGTGGAATGTAGGACGTAGAACATAGAATGTGGAATGCAGAATGTAGAGTGTAAAACATTGAGCACAGAATGTAGAATGTGGGATGTAGGACATAGAATATAGAATGTAAAATGTAGAACATGGAGCATAGAATGTGGAATGTAAAATGTGGAATGTAGAACATATAACATAGAACGTAGAATGAAAAATGTAGAAAGTGGAAAGTAGAACATAGAAAATAGAATGTAGAATGTGGAACATAGAGCATAGAATGTAGAATGCAGAAATTAAAATATAGACTGTTGAATGTGGAACATAGAGAGCATAGAATGCAGAATGTGGAATGTAGAACATAGAACGTAGAATGTACAATGCAGAATGTATAACATGGAACATAGAATATAGCATTGTGAGGGGTGGTGGGGAGAAGGTAAGGCCCGGGGGGGTTCTGTCCTTGTTGTGTTGGGAGGAGTAGTGGGTGGAGGGTGAGGACCGGGGGGGTCCATAGAATGTGGAATATAGAATGTCGAATGTAAAACATTGAACAGGGAACAGTGAAGTGCAGGAACAGGTCCTTCAGCCCAGTTGATAATATTGATACCAGTTGAAAATGAAAGGTTTCTCAGAATTAATATTTTTATCTTATCTGAAAAGGGCAATGAAGATCTCACATAGAAATAATACAGGCTCCAGGATCAGCTGCATGTTAGAAGAAGTACTTGAATTAATTGCTTAGAATTGATGTTCTATAAGCATCAGCTGCAGAAGTCAATAGATCAATTTATTAGTAAATGCCACGAGGGAATGGAAGTGTTTGTCTGTGACTGAACTGTCAGAGTGGATAATGGAATTGTTAATTGCCTCGATGCCTATCAGAGAATTCTACAAACATAGAGGGAAAGTTCACTGAAGCGATGAACTATTAGCAGATGATGGAAAATATAAACCCATTGTAGCCCAGTCAGCAGGCAAGCAATCACTAGGTGTGGCTATCAGTAATGGCACTTTAGCAAGGACACACAAAACAAACAAGACGTGTAATAAATCACAACACTATCCTGCAAGATCTGTGCGTGGCTTGGTATACAACAAAATTCTGGGATGCATTTGCCAGAAAAACTGGCTAAAAATAGGGCACAACCAAACAGAAGACAGGAAAATATGGCAAGAGCAACAAGGAATGCACCAGAGAACTGCATAAACTTAAGTCGATGCTTAAGGTTCACGTCAAGACAGAGCAGCCAGGACAAGACCCAGAGTGAAACAACTTGCAAGCAGAGGATAAATTCTGCATTGTAAATGTAACAGATTTGATGGACAGAGATCGTCAACAAGAAGCGGCACGGTGGCACAGTGGTTAGCACTGCTACCTCACAGCACCTGTAGACCTGGGTTCAATTCCCGACTCAGGCGACTGACTGTGTGGAGTTTGCACGTTCTCCCCGTGTCTGCGTGGGTTTCCTCCGGGTGCTCCGGTTTCCTCCCACAGTCCAAAGATGTGCGGGTCAGGTGAATTGGCCAAGCTAAATTGCCCGTAGTGATAGGTAAGGGGTAAATGTAGGGGTATGGGTGGGTTGCGCTTCGGCGGGTCGGTGTGGACTTGTTGGGCCGAAGGGCCTGTTTCCACACTGTAAGTCTAAGTCTAAGCTTTCCAATAATCAATATCAGAGTCAAAAAGTGTGGCGCTGGAAAAATACAGCAGGTCAGGCAGCATCAAGGAACAGGAGAGTCGATGTTTCGGGCATAAGCCCTTCATCAGGAAATAATCTGTGTCTGATACCCAATGAATACTGGCAAAACACACATTCATGGTGACATGGAATGTAATGTTATTACTTGCTGGGCATCTCATTACCTGAGTTGCACTAAACAGATCGCCACATCTGAACAAGGATGCAGACATTTCTCTGGATCTACAAATAAACGCACGGCCACCAAGGAGGAGGATGTGCTCAAATCGATCTAATGCATTTTAGTCAGCATAAATCTGACCAACTTCAATCAAACAATGCCAAGGACCACTTGGATAGTTTGCATTGAGAGTTGCCTGACACAGTTGAAGGTACTTAAACATGCTTTTAGCCTCACAGAGACGAGCTCAGTATCTCAAGAAGTATCAGTTTCAATAGGAAACAAATATCTGTGCTCAAACCTTTTCATCAGGGCTTATAGTCACAACTGAGGGCATAGACTGGTGGAAAAAACTCGTATGTGTTATAGTTTATTGGTCGGCCATTAACGCTGACAACAAAACATTAATGAGAATATGCAAGGTATTCCATTGGAACCAACCACAGCAAAGTAGAGAACCTTCACACCATCATGAGGTTCCATCAGTTCCTTGATCCAAAATCACCATTGATTTATTTGCCATAAATGAAGATTAGATTACTTACAGTGTGGAAACAGGCCCTTCGGCCCAATAAGTCCACACCGACCCGCTGAAGCACAACCCACCAAAACCCCTACATTTACTTCTTACCTAACACTATGGGCAATTTAGCATGGCCAATTCACCTGACCTGCACATCTTTGGACTATGGGAGGAAACTGGAGCACCCAGAGTAAACCCACGCAGACACTGGGAGAACGTGCAAACTCCACGCAGACAGTTGCCTGAGGCGGGAATTGAACCTGGGTCTCTGACGCTGTGAGGCAGCAGTGCTAACCACTGTGCCACTGTGCCGCCCACTAATTTTGTCTTGGTCATCATTTATTTCTCTGATGTTTTCAATTGTCAGACAGGTGAATGACAGATAGATGGAGTGTCATGTTCAGTCTGGAGTACCTTGAAAGACCACTTCTGACAATGAGCCACAGTATGCAGGTAGAACTTACTGAGGTAGAGTTCATAGAATCCCTACAGGGTGGAAACAGGCCCAACAAGTCCACACCAGCCCTCCGAAGAGTGACCTATTTCCCTACTCTATTACTCTACATTTACCCCTGATTAATGCACCTCACCTACCATCCCTGAACACTATGGGCAATTTCCTCACTTTCTCCCAATTCATCTAACCTGCACATCTTTGGATTGTGGGAAGAAACCGGAGCACCTGGAGGAAACCCACACAGATACGGGGAGAACATGAAAATGCAACACAGACAGTCACCCAAGGCTGGAATCGAACCCTGGTCTCTGGTGCTGTGAGGTAGCAGTGCTAACCACTGAGCCATTGTGCTGAATGGGGCATGACCAATCTGTCAGTCTTACCATCTTAGTAAGGACCAAAATGTCTCAATGAATTAAATGGTTCACTCTAAAGTCATTTATCGTAAAGTTTGGACAAAGAAAGACGATTTTCATGTTACCACGTTACACTTCAGGACGATACCTCTGGATAGAGAGCAAAATAAAACAAAGAATTGTGGATGTCAGAACCCTGATCAAAAACAGAAATTGCTGGATAAGTTCAGCAGGTCTGGCAGCATCTGCGGAGAGAGAAACAGAATTAATGTTTCAAGTCCAATGACGCTTCCTGAGAACTCTGGACTCAATGTTATGGAAAGAAAGCGGATTTAATGTTTCAAATCCAGAGTTCTGAGGAAGGGTCAATGGACTGGAAATATTAACTCTGCTTTCTTCCCACAAATGCTGCCAGACCTGCTGAGCTTCTCCAGCGATTACTGTTCCTGTTTACCCCTGAATATAGGGTTGCCATTGCCAGCACAGATCACTTTTGGAAGATGAATGACAATGATTTCGCCAAGCCACTGTTTATTCAAATTCTGAGATTCCGAATGTTCTTCTCAAACTACAAGGTAGAATGGAGATGGTGCTTGTCTGGCAAAGAGGTATGCAAGTACCTCAACAATACCAGGTTGAAAGCTCAGAGTTAAGCACCCTACGCTGGGAAGGAATAGCTAAAGCACACTGTAAGCCTTGGTCGTATGAAGTCACAAAACCCAATAAAACCATAAGACATAGAAGCAGAAATTAGGCCATTCAGCCCATTAAGCCTGCTCCATCATTCAACCATGGCTGATAAGTCTCTCAACCACATTCTTCCGCTTTCTGCCCATAAATCTTGATCTCCTTAATACTCAAGAACCTATCTACATCAGTCTTAACTATACTCAATGACCTGGCCTCCACAGCCTTCTGTGGCAATGAGTTCCATAGATTCACCACTCTCTGGCTGAAGACCTTTCTCCTTATCTCCATTCTAAAAGGTCTTCCCATTAATCTAAGGCTATGCCCTCGGGTCCTAGTCTCTCCTACCAATGGAAACACCTTCCCAACATCTACTCTGTCTAGACCATTCAGTATTCTGTACATTTCAGTTAGATTCTCCCTCATCCTTGTAAACTCCATCGAGTGTAAACTCAGAATCCTGAAACGTTCCTCATTTGGAAAGCTTTTCATTCCTGGGACCATTCTCGTGAACGTCCTCTGAACCCGCTCCAGGGCCAGTAGATCTTTCCTGAAACATTGGGCCCAAAACTACGCACAATACTCCAAATGTGGTCCGACCAGAGTCTTATAGAGCCTCAGAAGTGCATCTTGCTTTTATATTCAAGTCCTCTCAAAATAAATGCAAGCGACATTGAGGAGGAACAGAAGCTAAGGGAAAAGTACAATATACCAATTACACCCTGCAGATCCAGCTCATCCTCCGATGATGATGGAACACCAGGACAAAACAATCAACATACTCATAATGTATCCACAAGTCAAAAGCAACTAAAGGCAAAAACCCACATCTCCAGAAAGTTACACCATAACAAGTTCTGGAAGAGTTGTGGAAATAACAAAACAATATAGGTGTACTCTTAGGCTTTTGTAATCAATTTCACATCTTATCTTGTACTGACAATTTTTTACAAGTCTTAACTCTATATAACTAATAATGCTATTACCCAGTGTTAATATGCTTTTACTTTATGCATATCAGGCATATATCATTGTTTTTTGGTTTAAAAGTTCAATAAGTGGTGCTGGAAAAGCACAGCAGATCAGGCAGCATCCGAGGAGCAGGAAAATCAACATTTCAGGCATATGCCCTTCATCAGGAATGAGGCTGGGAGACTCGGGGTGGAGAGATAAATGGAAGGGAGGTGGGGCTGGGAGGAAGGTAGCTTCAAAGTTCAATACACAAATTGGCAAAGAGCTCGGATATTATTATATGGCCAGCACCTTGGGTCAATGATATGAAGAGCATTTGTATTCTATGTGTTCGTTCTGGCTATAAATAAACCTACATGAGATTGTCATGTAAATGAAAGCATGTACAGCATTTTTGCTTCCAGAATCGTGAGCGGGGCTGGACAGAGTTGATAGGGAGAAGCTGTTCTCCTTGTAAAAGAAAAACAAACAAGACAGAATAGACTTAAAGTGATATGCAAATGAAGCAAAGGTGATATGAGAAAAACCATTTTCACATACCGAGTAGTTAGGAATGTACTGGGAATGTAACAGAGGCAGGATCAGGTTGAGATGTCTATTTGGAGAGAAATAGTGTGCAGTGATACGGAGGAAAAGGCAAGAGATGAACACTAGGTAAAAGAGCTGGTGCAAGCACGATGGATCAAATGGCCTCCTTCTGTGGCATAACAATTCTGAGTTTCTGTATTTGAGAGGATAAAGATGTTGCCACCACTCGTCTTTCCTTGACTAGGTCTCAGGTCCTGTTTAGTTTACAGTAGTAGAGGAATGACCAAAAGTGAGTAAGCCTTAACAAGAAGACACTCAAGTCTTAACAACACATAAGAGTGTGGTGCTGGAAAAGCACAGCAGATCAGGCAGCATCCGAGGAGCAGGAAAATCAACGTTTCAGGCATATGCCCTTTGTCAGGAATGAGGCTGGGAGAGATAAATGGGAGGGGTGTGGGGCTGGGAGGAAGGTAGCTGAGAGTGTAATAGATGGATGGAGGTGGGGGTAAAGGTGATAGGTCAGAGAGGAGGGGGGAGCGGATAGGGCAGAAGTTATTAGCTATTTCCTACCTATCCACTTCACCCTCCTCCCCGACCTATCACCTTTACCCCCACCTCCATCCACCAATTGCACTCTCAACTACCTCCCCACCCCAGCCTCAGCCACCTCCCATTTACCTCTCCCCTCCGGAGGCTCCCAGCCTCATTCTTGATGAAGGGCTTTGCCCGAAACATCGATTCTCCTGCTCCTCGGATGCTGCCTGACCGGCTGTACTTTTCCAGCACCACACTCTTGACTCTGATCTCCAACATCTGCAGTTATCACTTTTGCCTCTTAACAAAGGTAGTTTACTGCATAATAGCAGTGAAGTATATTAGCGAGTTAGACATTGTCAGTATTGGGAGACATAGATGTCACAGCTGTCCCTGTTGAGATTCAGAGCTATTCTCCCAATTTCAAGACCGCATAATATTGTCAGTTTAGTTGAAGCTTAATGCAGGCTCCAGCATTAACCCTTTCAGAACCATTACCTTCTCTAACAATTGCAGATACCCAATCAATGTTATACACTGAAAACATGAAATCCTGGAGATCACAGTGGATCAAACAGCATCCATGAAGAGAGAGCAAGCTAACATTTTAAGTTTAGATGACTATTCATCAGAGCTGACTGACGAAGAGTTATAGACTCAAAACATTAACTTGCTCTCTCTCTCTCTCTCTATATATATATATTATATGGATGATGTCTGAGCCTGTGTGTAATCTCCAACATCTCATGCTTTCAGTACAGATTCCAGCATCTGCGAGAATGTGCTCCCGTATTACACACCCCTGTTGTAGTTGATAGTTTTCTCCTCAACTTGATCATTTTATCTCCAAATGAAAGACAAGTTTAAATTGTTAATTTTGGACAGGTTAATCCCTTCATTCATCATGAATGGTATTTGTTATAAATATATCAAGTGCTTTTCCAAACCACAGCTGACAGTGATCTAACGTTATATAGGACTGAAGGTTTCGAAATCTGAGTTTGCAGTGAGAATATGCAGCACCACTGTGATGCTTTCGACAAGGAAAGAGCAGATCAAGCCAGAGGAGAAAATAACTCCGGGAGTTCCCCAAGAAAAATGTCAAGCATTACCATCGTTGAAATTTCAACTCCAAAGACTGTGGGTTAGGAAGGAGGAACACAACTAACATTAGAATGTACCAGAAATCCCCTGGTAAGTGAACAGT
Organism: Hemiscyllium ocellatum; assembly: GCF_020745735.1. Lineage (NCBI taxonomy): Eukaryota > Metazoa > Chordata > Chondrichthyes > Orectolobiformes > Hemiscylliidae > Hemiscyllium > Hemiscyllium ocellatum. The sequence continues at coordinate 51,908,081 of NC_083423.1, forward strand.
GCAGCCTCTGCATTAACTCAAACTCAAAAAACACTGACCCTGATCTCCATTGGTAAATTGGGAACAAAATCAGACATACAAGAAATAGAAGCAGTTGTGAACTATATGGCACCTCGACTTTTCCTCACCATTCAGTATAATCGTATTCGACCTCCACCTCAACACCATTCCCTTTTTCCTATTCCCTATCTCCCATGATTCCTTAAGAAACCAAAAGTCCTTTCCATCTCAGCATTAAATTTACTTAAGAATGGAACATTCAGAACTTTCTGGGGTCAATATTTATAGTTTCACCAACAGCCGTGGAACACATTATCTTCACTTTATCACAGTGCTGTCTGTGAGAGCTTACTTTGCACAAATAAGCTGCCATGTTTCCTACAATTACACAGTGAAAAATATTACACTTTGAAAAATATTTCACTGATTGCACAGCACTCTGGAAAGCCTTGAGATCATGAGAAGCTGTACAAATTGAATTCTTTAAACTGTCCTGTCCTTTGTATCTGTCCTTGGGGCTTTTTTGAGTTCTCAACATTTTGAGAAATGTGGCAACGTTGTACAAGCATTGCTTCAGATTGACCTGTATAAGCCGGTAACCCGGAGCTAACAAAAATTAACGATGGCATAATCATAGATTTTATTTGAATCTCCTAACATCCTGCATTACGTAATAGTGCAACCTGCAAAATCCAAACGTTGGATATGCCTGTGTTAAAAAAGCACATTTGAGATTGAGAAGCCCTGGAAAAATGCCAAACAAATACTTAATGCTTGTATGACAATGCACTGACAGTGAACAGACATGAATAATGGATCTTATTTTATCTAGGAGTGCAAGTGCCAGCACTGGTCCTCAAAGGATTTTAAAACAAGTTTACATTATGTAGACCAACAGAAGTGAGTTTGTTCTTTCGATGAGATACTCACACACAATGTCACCAGAACCAGCGAAAACATGATCTTCTCTATCTTCTGCCAAGTCTACAATAGGAAATTGTCTGTTCCTCTTGATTAACTCCATGATAACATTGGGGTCTATGCTTTAAAATGATTATAATGCGATCAAGATTTTCATTTTAATATGTATTCTTCTGTGAGATGTAGCACGTGCAGCAAATATTGCCCATCTGTAACTGCCCTGGATTTGAGGAGCTTGAGTAGCATTCCAAAGGGCACTAAAAAGCAACCACACCTCTGTGGTTTGGAGTCGCATATGAGTCAGATTTGGCAAGGGCAGAAAATTTCCTTCCCTCGAAGACATTAGTGAGTAAACACATATGGAGGCACCAGCTGAACCTGGAAGGAGCTTGCAATCAAACATATCCCATTCCATGTGGCTGTTAAAAGGGAATGGGATAACTGCCTGGATTAAGGTTAGAGAAAAGAGTCATTTGATTTGATATCAACTGATGATAGTCCTGGGTAAATCCAATCCCAGAATAAGACATGGCTTGATAGAGCTATTTTAACTACTTGCTTGCCATGCTGAACAATCCCTGAGCTTATTCACAACAGGCTATCAACGTACTTTAAACAAAAGAACCAGAGAAATATCAAAAAGATATTTACACTTTACAAGAACTAGTTAAACCTGTCTTTCAACAAATATTGGGAATAAACATCTAACTTCTACTATCAGCAATAATCATAAAGATACTCAAAAGCTCAATGAAGGGTCACGTTGTTCCTATTTTAAAATTCCTTATTCAGTTGGTTTCTTTCAGCAAACATCTGCATTCACCAAGTGTCATTTGTTGAAATAACATCTCTTGTGAGATCCTTAACTAAACACCAAACACAGTCCACACGAGTTCTGTAAGCCCCTGCCCCACAGTCAGACTGTTTGAACAGTTTTTCTGACATTAGTCCTGAATGGCTTAAATTTCCTCTGGGAAACAATGGGGTCTGCAGATGCTGGAGATCAGAGTTGAGAGTGTGTTGCTGGAAAAGCACAGCAGGTCAGGCAGCATCCGAGGAGCAGGAAAATAGACATTTCAGGCTGGACGCCTTTATCAGGAATCCTGATGAAGGGTTCCGGCCTGAAACATCGATTTTCCTGCTCCTCGGATGCTGCCTGACCTGCTGTGCTTTTCCAGCAACATACTCTCAACTTAAATTTCCTCTGGCCTGTTTGTTTTGGAGATTGCAAAACTGTACCACTTATGTCTTAGGTCTTTTTCTCTCTGAATGACATACTTTCTCTGAATGTAATCTGCACAAACACTGATATTTGGATAGTTTGGTCTATCTAAAGGTGCTAGTATCTGTCCATGTCTCTTGTGTCATTGGAACCTAGTTACTAGACAACAACCCAATTTTGTTAAACTTGTCTCTCCTCTACATTTATTTGCAAGACATTGAACTACTTTTAGAAGCATCATTTAAATGTGTGTCAACAAATTTCTATCAACCTGACACAGAACTTAAAGGTTAAACTAAAACTGTCTCTCCTTCCTAACACAGACAATGTAAAAACAAAAATCAGACTTAAAGCTATACATTGTTATGTACACTTTAAAAACCAAGGACTGAATTTTGTTTTGGCTCAGGGCTGAATCTTATAGGGGCCTGAACTATGTGGGCATTGACAAGAAATCCGGTAGAATCGTGTGAGAGTGTTGATAGTGGGACCGATTCATTACATTTTCAGACTGAGATCCAAATATTGAGCAGAGATTTGTACTAGACAGCAGCCATTTGCCTATTAAAGGGAGTTCTTGCTGGTTAATGACATTATTAACTACAGAGCTTAACTCATTCATCTTCAGCTTTCTATGCTCTCATCTGTCATGAGAGAAATAGGCATCAACAATTCTCAACATGGTGGTCAGGGTAAGTGCCTTGCAACCCCAGCTCACCTCTTGCTCCAAAGGAGCTCATTGTTGGAGACCAGGCAATAAAGCTTCAGGCACTCTCCGTGGGCAACATACATCCCACATCCATGCCTACTGGCATCGACACATGCCACCTCTAAGATTGCTCACGGCAAATGTCCAATCCATTTATAGGATGCTACTAACACCTCAATATTGTACCTTAAGGTACAATGGTAGCTGTTATTGTGATCTTGCATCAAGGGACTCTTTATGCTCAGGGACATGCACCCAGCCCGTGGACTGGACCAGGCTGCCAGTATCGGCTATTCTTTTACTCTCTTGGTTCTCACACACTTTGAGCTGAAAATGTGTTGCTGGTTAAAGCACAGCAGGTCAGGCAGCATCCAAGGAACAGGAAATTTGACGTTTCAGGCCAGAGCCCTTCATCAGGAATCAGGCTCTGGCCCGAAACGTCGAATTTCCTGTTCCTTGGATGCTGCCTGACCTGCTGTGCTTTAACCAGCAACACATTTTCAGCTCTGATCTCCAGCATCTGCAGACTTCACTTTTTACTCTCACACACTTTGAGCCTACCTGGATGTTTAGGGATTCCTGCCTTGCCTCTCCTTGTCTTGTATATCAGCCAAAGATATTGGGCTCACCTTACCACTGTATTGCCATAGTGCACAGAAAGCTTGTTGTCAGTAGACCTCACATAAGTCAAGGGGGATAACCTTTGGTTGGGTATTCATAGCATAGTAAGTCAAAGACAGCCTCCAATACAAATCAGAGGCTTGGACACAGTCAGACAGCTGCTTAGGGTTGGTCAGATTCCGGATTCAGGGATGCAGAGCTAAATATCAGGCATCCCTCCACTCCATTTTCCCTACTGGGGGCTGTTTTCCTCCTGGAACGAGAGAGAGGGGCAGGTGTTAAGGGAGATGGGTGGCATAACTGTTACTGTGGGTGCAGAGGACCAAGGTGTCTCGAGTGAGTGAGAAAGCAGCGCAGAGGGCACGTAAGGTTCGTGGCATTGAGAGTTGGGGCGGGTGATAGCGGGTGATAACGAGTGAGGGAAGATGTTGTAGGCAGTAGTGAGAGCGGTAGAGCATGAGCCATGGTGGGAGGTGGGCAAAATAGCAGAGATGGAGTAAGGTTTTGAGATAGGATGGTGGTATTTCTGCCAGTGGAGTGGAGAAAGTAACTGACCTACTACCTGCATTGTTGGGCATACCTCCAGATGACTGAGCCTGCACTGATATAGATGGTAATTTCTAACCAGGCTGGTGTGGTCTGATGCCATGATCTCTACTGCTAGTTCTGCGGTCACAGCAGTGTGTGTTACCTTGTCCAGCATGACCCCCAGATCCCCTCAAAGTGGATGCCATTTTTTCCCTGAAAGGTCTGGGACTAATGACAGGAACCATGCAAGGCAGCACCCCTCTGATGGTATTTGACTAGGTGCACAACGGGCTTTTAAAGGAGGCACTGGTGCCAGGGATGCCAGTGCATTCTGGGATATCCCAGCAGTGGTGGGTTGTTCTGCATACAGCGAGAGGTGGAGTGAGGCTAGAATTGGATACAAGGTCAGCCATAGTTTTGGGGTAGCAGGTTAGGTAAGATAACCTGCAGACTGCAAGTGAGAAGCCCTGAGAAGCAACCTGGTGGAAGCAGTGAGCCGGGTGCCTGTCCCTGTTCACCAAAGAACCTTGCAGCTGCCTTTCGTTGCTGATTGCCAGCGCACCTTGAAATGTAGGTCTCAACTTCCTAAGTATCCTACAAGTGAATCAGAGAGGTGCAATGAAGTTGGCAATTGTCTGATGCCAATGTCCATTGACATGAGACTGGTACGCATGGATCATACCTGGGGTGGCGGGAGGTGGGGGGGAGGGGGTGGAAATGCTGTTGTATGGAGACCAACATAGAGGCATTTTGCAGCCACCGATCACCGATGAGTTGACATCACCAGGTACCCAGTCTGACTTCCATGTCAATGGAAGATTTCCATTCTCAATGCCCAGTTTGCAGATGGTGGATGATATGGTAGAAAACAACCCAATAATGAAGTAAGTTGTGCAGTTAATAAGGCTGTTAGCAAGCAGTAATCTGCTGTAATAGGCAATGAGTGAGAATTGTGCCTGAATGCCTAGTACTTGGTTAAGAGGGGTAACAAGTTATTCCTCACTTTGAGATAGGCATCACTGGATTTGTTGTGTGATTCTGCTACATTTCATGCCATGGCCCACATTATTCAGCCCAAGTTTCCACATTATTATTCTAATCATGTATCACTTCATCGCTTGTGGAACTCATTGATTTGCCTTTAAAAGGAGCCAGAATGGATTCAACAGGCCTCATTTCATGCTTTACCTATTTTCTGATTCTGCAATGCATTCAATTCAGTTATTCCTTTTCACTTAACTTTTCATTCTGGTTTTAGTTCAGATGTGAAAAGATCTGATAATTTTGCAGTATACGATCTACTGCATAAAACCTCATTGCCAGACAATCAAAGCTTTTCAAGAAATGTGAGCAGAATAAATTTGTTGTCAAAAACATTACTTTCACAGCACAATGAAGTGGAAGCATTCCTAACTAAATGAAGCTTAGAACAGTTGAGAAGTAATATATCTCAGTGTAAGGAGTTTAGGATGAAAATTCAACACCAGAAGCCATTCCTGAAGTAGGGCTTTTGCCCGAAACTTCAATTCTCCTGCTCCTCGAATGCTGCCTGATCTGCAGTGCTTTTCCAGCACTACATTCTTGACTCAACACCAGAAGTGTTTGGTTAAAACCCTGGCGGTGCTATTTGAAGCTGAGAATGTCTAAGCTACATCAATGATAGACTGAACAAAGAGGCTGTCAGATTCTCAAGGCCAGAAATTGAAACCACAAGTAAGTCAAACCCTGTTGATATGATAGAGAAGGGAATTCTTTCTGCAGTGAATATTGTAAAGGCATGCTATTGGAATTAATGGGGGGATTATAGTTTATCATGCATTTTGAAATCTTTAAACTATTATATGTAAGTAGTTAGGTTTATTCTGTTCTATCATCATTTCCTTTGTGTAATATCCTTCTGTTTTATTGTTTAAACTAAATCTGTAGCATTGAATGCTTATGTTTCAGTGTTAAAACCAGAACAAAACAAAACATCAAAATATGATCTATCAGGCTGGTTTTCAGTCTGGGATCTGACTGTCCAGTAATAGCATCAGCTAATGAGAGTTAAAAGTACAAAGAGGTTGTAAGGGGAGAATTTCAGAGCTGAGTGTCTAAGCTAAGCATCTGACACACAGTTGCCGTTGCATGAAGTGGGGCCTGACAAAAGGTCATTGTTACAGAAACAGAGAGTCACTAGCAAAAAAATAATCAAATAGGCTAATAGAATGCTGGCCTTGATGTCTAGAGGACTAGAGATTCAGAATGCAAAAGCTCTACTGCAGCCATACAAAACTCTGCTAAGACCCCACTAGGAGTACTGTAAGCAGATCTGGGCATGACATCTCAGGAGGAACTCATTGGCCTTGGAAAAAGTTCAATGCTGGTTTACAGGAATGATACCTGGACTTCAGGAGTTAATTTATGATGAGACATTACACAAATTAGGCCTGTTTTCTCTGGAATTTCAAAGGGTGATCTGATCGAAATCTTCAAGACATTAACAGGAAAAGGCAGGGTAAATAAAGATAAACTGTTTCCAATCATTGGGGATTCTAGAACTAGAGGGCAAAACCTGAGAATTAGGGCCAGACTATTCAGGAGAGATGTTAAGAAGCACTTCTACACAAAAAGGGTGGTGAATGAATTCCATAGATTCCCCACTCTCTGGTTAAAAAAGTTTTTCCTTATTTCCATTCTAAAAGGTCTTCCCTTTACTCTAAGGCTGTGCCCTCGGGTCCTAGTCTCCCCTACCAATGGAGACATCTTCCCAACATCTATTCTGTTCTGGCCATGCAGTATTCTGTAAGTTTCAATCAGATTCCCCTTCATCCTTCTAAACTCCATCAATTAAACCCAGAGTCCTCAAATGTACCTCATATGTTAAGCATTTCATTCCTGAGACCATTCTCATGAATCTCCTCTGAACCCGCTCCAAGCCAGTACATCCTTCCTGAGATATTGGGCCCAAAACTGCGCACAATACTCCAAATGTTTTATGATCTTATATTGATTGACAAGTAAACATTGGTGTAAACTGACCACTTTTTCTTCAAAAGTATCTTTTACGTGCATTTGAGTGGAAGAACAGATATTGGTTTAACCATTATCAGCAGTGCCAAAGGAAAGTCATGCAGATGCCCTCAGTGGCTTCCGCCCAGTGGCTCATTATGAAGTACTTCAAGACGTTGGTCATGGCTCACATCAACCCCAGACTCCCAGATTGCCTTGATCCCACTTTACAATTTGCCTACTAGTGCAATAGGTCCACAACATATACCATGTCCCTGGTCCTACAATCAGCCCTGGAACATTTGGATAACAAAGATACCTCCATCAGGCTCCTACTTATAGAGGACAATGCAGCCTTCAACACCATCATTCCAAACAAACTAAGCTCCAAACTCCCGGACTTAGGCCTCTGCTCCCCTATCTGGATTCTCGATTTCCTGGCCAACAGACTGTCATCAGTAACATTAATGCTGATCTCTCTGTGCACCTTCCAAGCAGCTGTAACCCTGTATCCTGCACTCAGTTCTGTTACCCTGATGCACGTATATAGTACTATCTGCTTGTAAAGCATATAAGGGCACACTTTTCATTGTACCTCAGTAGTAATAAATCAAATCAAATTAAAAACAGTTCTTTTGAAAGATAGCATCTTTGACAAAAGCAGCCTTTTTATTTACACACCGCTCAGTTAGCAGCAATCCCACCTCAGAGTTAGAACGTTGTCGACTGACTGTTCCACTCTAGGACGCGAGAACAAAAATCAAGCTTAACACTCCAGTGCAGTATCAAATGGTGTTACAATGCCCAAAGTGTTAACTTTCAGATAAATTGAAGGTGTGATTTCCCTTTCAGGTGCATTTTAAAAATCCTGTGGTATGTCTTTTGCATTGGAGCAGAAAAGTTCACCAAAGTGTCTAGGTCACTGATTATCCTCATTACAGAAACACAATTCCTGTTTTTGGGAGCACATCCATATTGCCTGCCATGTTTCCAATAATACAGTGCTGGCTGCACTTCCAATTACTGTAAAGCTTCTTTGGAATATCCTGTGGTTGGGAAACGACAAATGCAAGACGTTTTTTCCTCTGCACGTTTTCAATCTGGGTGATGAGGTTCAGTCTCTAGAGTGGGTCTATGAACCCACACGATTATGACTCAGAGTCAAGAGAGAGCTACTCACTGAGTCATAGTAGTACTTTCAATTGGATACATTATTATAAGGCTATTGTTGTACTTTCTCAGCTAAAGAATGAAATCAAAGACTGGTTTGGATCCAGCCCTTCAAGACTGATCAAACTGGTGCTGATCTGAGAATCTGTTGAAACAGGATGAAAAGCAGCTGGTTGAAAGCAGACAGATGAATTAGCTTCATTCATCAGGAGCTGTAAATAACAGAGCAGGTTCTGGTCAAATACTTTATTCTGTTGAAACACAGCTAAGCCATTCGAGCTCATAATTAAATTCATCCCATCTATGTGCAGAAAATATTCTTCACATGCTCTCCTCTTAAGATGTCACATTTTCTGTCACAGATGAGGATCGCATGACCTCTAATCTCGCGGTTAATTTCTGCTCGCAAAGAGCTAAGATTTTCCTTTCATTTTTTTTCTTTGATTCTCCTTCCTCCTGAAAACATTACTGCAGATCCATCAGTTCCAGCTACCCTATTGCATCTTACCCTCTTGATATCTGTACGTAGTCTCTACATTGAAGAATTCTTTCTGTGGAGCGATCTTGCAGCAGATTATCCTTTTTGTCCTTACCCAGCACCAACACAGGCACAGTGTCTAACTCGGTGTAAAATTTGGAAAATAGCCAGATGATAGTTTTAGTGATGCTGGTTGAAAGATTAGCGAGGGCACGAAGACAAACTTAGTTGCTCTGCTTCCAATCTAGGTCTGCCATGTCCATCTTTTGATGGCTTGATTTCCAAGATGGTGGCCGAGTAGCAGGGCCTCTGAGCCAGCGGCTCGTCTGCTCCCGCCTGCTCTCAGTTGTTTTTCTTTTGCTTGTTTTCTTCTCTTTAAAGGTTTCTGTGGCGGGGTCATCTATCCTTTCGCAGAATGGCAGCAGCCTCCCATCGATCAGGAAAACAGTGGCAGCATAGGACAAGAGACCACAACTAGGGCTGGGTGCGGGAGGCTGAACGTGACGTACACCTTTATTGGGATGCAACTTTAAGATCTAGATGTTTTTCTTTCGTTTTGGATCTGTTTCTTTTATTTCTGCTGTTTCCTTATAATTCTTAGTTTTTGTAACCAAAATGGCGCTGGAGAATGGTGACTTTGCACACTTTCTTTGCTAGCACTGCTGTATTGCTGTATTTGAATACACATGACAATAAGATCTAATTGTAGCTCTAATCTGAGATGGGGGTTAGAAAGATAGCACTTACTACAGTGAGTACAGCTCTCTCTCCACCCTAGATTCTATACTTCAAGGCATTGGAGTTGGAACTTGAACCCTTAATCTTCCCACTTGGAGTCTAAGGGTGAGTGTGAGGCTAACCCTGAGTGCCAGGACAAGGATGCTACCCAGGGTAAATAATAAAAAAAACAGAGAGGAGTGATGGTGTTTATGAACTTGCAGAAGGTGTTTAACACAGAGACCCATGAGCAAAGCTAGAAGTCATGGAATAAAGGGACAGCAGCAACATCAGAGGTGAATATGAAACTGGCTGAGTGGCAGGAATTAGGTGGTGCTGCTTGGTGAATGTGAGCAAGTCGAGAACTAGAGGGCATAGGTTTAGGGTGAAAGGGGAAAGATATAAAAGAGACCCAAGGGGCAACCTTTTCATGCAGAGGGTGGTGCGTGTATGGAATGAGCTGCCAGAGGAAATGGTGGAGGCTGGTACAATTACACTATTTAAGAGGCATTTGGATGGGTATATGAATAGGAAGGGTTTGGAGGGATATGGGCAGGGTGCTGGCAGGTGGGACTAGATTGGGTTGGTATATCTGGTCGGCATGGACGGGTTGGACCGAAGGGTCTGTTTCCATGCTGTACAACTCTATGACTCTGTGACTGTATAAGTAACTGTCAAAAGAAGCATGAGATTTCCACACAGTGAGTGATTAGGATTTGGAATGCCCTGCCCGAATGTGTGGTCGGCACTGGTTTAACTGGGAATTCAAAACTGAGTTAGACTACGGTCTGGAAAGGAAGAATGCACAGGGCACTGGAGAAAAAGCAGGAGGTTGGCATGGGGTGAATTGATCATTCAAAGAGCAACTGTGGATGTGATAGACTGAATGACCTCAATCTGCTCTGCTGCAATTCTGTGACTCACTCAGAGACTATTGTTCGACAGCCAAGCCTCAGCTGACACACTCTTCGGAATGAAAATGTAATAATAACAGACAGAGGCTGCAGTCTTGTACGCCAATGATGAATGCAACAAGCAAATATTTGTATGCTAATTAAAAATTAGATGTCACCCACCGATGTTCCAGCTGAGATATCTGAACCATGTTTTCAGCTCCCCTCTCAGGTGGCTGGAAGGAATCCCAGAGCTATACTTGGAAGAGGTACAGGGACTTATCCTTGGCAGCCCAGCCAATGTATATCCCTCAATCAACATCACACAAAAAGATGATCTGGTTGCTGTCACTTTGTTGTGTGTGAGCCTTCTCTGTGCTGATTTCAGCTGCTACTAATTCTTACATGACTACAGTGACTGCATTTCGAAAGCACCCCTTTGTCTGTGATTGCATTGCGAGATTCAGAGGTGGTACAAAATATCTAATCATAACTGATACTGGGCTTGTGAATGATTATGTTACAGCCAGGTGAACACTACCTTAGGGTCAGTGGGTGGGGCATGAACCTTGGGGAAGCTCTTTCCCTGAGACCCCTCAACCCCCCCATCACCCCCACCATACAGCCTTCAGGGAGTAGGGGTGATGCCATTCCAGGTGGTATGTGGGAATACGTGGGGAATCAGGAGTGATGGTGTGGCCAGGGTGTGCCAGGAAGAAAGGACCATGGAGGTTCATTGGGTCCTTGATTAGCAGACAGAGCCTGAGCCCCAGTCTGCTAAGGGAAATCTGTGCTGTCTCACATATTCAGTCGTGCCTAATGCAAATTGAACATGGGCACTTGTGTGAACGAAGTCAGGGTTTCTGTTCTGACACAGCATGTGGAGACCACATGTGAATAATGCAAGGCCGAAGGAGGGGCTTAAGTACTACAGGGTGCAATCTGTATTCCTACACCTCTGTATGTGAAACCTATACAATGTCCAACTGTGTGGGATTCAAATCCAGACCACAACAAGCTTCACCATGTCATTGGTCATTGCAAAGTGATCACAGTCATCTCTGAACATGATAACTTGCAGGCCATAAAACACAGAGATACTGCAAGATCTCATAGTCTGCACAGGGACACAGAACTGATTACCTCTCACCTTGAACTGTAAGTATTCACAGACATAGTCTGAAATACAATGGTGCCTTTCTTGGTTAATGTAGGGTGGGAGGACAAGGTCTCAGTGTTCACACTGCACTTACAGCCTCCGACTGCCTCTCTGCAATATGATGGTACTGTAGTCATCAGACTATAAGATCCAGCATCAAAGTTCCATTTAAAGGCATTTCATAACTCTCTTATCAGAGTGCTCTGTATCCCACTGGATGGAGGACTGTGTCAAACCATCACTTGTAACTGATGCCATTGCTGACTGCTCACATTATTAAGAGACTGTTCTGTTTCTGATATTATCCACACAGGGGCATGGCAAGTGTGACTGATGGATCCAGCCATAACGGGAGTTATTGTCGCTGTTGCTGTGATACAACAAAGGTCCCAAGGAACAGAACCACCAGCAAGTCCTGGACCTCTAGTGGGTAACAAAATCCTCCACATGACGTGGTCACAGCTAAAGGTCCCTTCAGAGTGTGCAGGAAGTACAGGACACCCAGAGTCTTTTGCCCGTTTCCTTCATTGAGATTCAGGATGCCCCAGGATACTGTCACAGAACTGTAGCTAGTGCTGAAGCAAAACCTGCAATATGGAATGTATGGCCATCCCATCCTGCTAGGTTGCCAGGGTAACAACTGAATAAAACTTTAATTCATCTGCCTCTTTCTAATGAGGCTCTGGTGACCTGTGTGGAATCTCTCAATCCCCCACCCGCAGATGTATCAAGACTGTATCACACAGGACCATCCCCACAATAATGATCAGTACTGCAGCCTGGATGCAGGTTTTGTTGACATTCCCTAGGTGCAGGGTGTGATGGACACGTCCCACCAATGGAGTTCCATCATAACACAGTGGAGTTCATCAATGGAAAAGGATTCCACACCACTAATGCACAAACCATCTGTGATCGTTGGTACCACATCCCAGAAATCTGCGGCAAGTATCCAGGGAGCTGCTGTGTTGCCAATATCCATGAGAACTCTTGCAGTTGCTGTGTTTGAGGAGCTAGATGCCTTCCATTGACGGTTATTGAGAGACAGGGACTAGCCCCTTGACCATTGACGATGACCATTCCACAAGCCCCTGATTGAGGCTGAATGCAGACACGGTGTAGCCCCATTCTTTGACCAAGGCCATGATGGAGCAGTCTGCTACAGCTGAGGTTCTGCTGCTAGGATCGATCGGTCTGGAGGGGACCTGACTGTTCACTCCAGGCAGAGTGTGCTTCACTACCCAAACCTGCAATCCTCCAAATAACTGGAGCAGGCAATGAGCAGGGATATGATGAAGGCTGAAGAGGGCAGACAGACTGCAAAACAGAAAGTGAGACCTTCGAACAAGCTGAATGTCCCCTTCTGCATGACAGGAGTGAGGACAGCAATGTTGGGGCTTAACTGACACCCAGTTCCAGTAGATGTTGAGCAGGGTGCAATGATCATTCATTGACTGGGGATTTGTCAATGATTGGAATGTAAGCTGTCCCTCTGAGTTCCAAGAACCAAGTGCAGTTTCTGTTTGTCTTTTGTTCACTTTTACTGTAACTGGATATAGTGAATGTTTTGGACCATTTCCTGTATGTGATGGTCCTACATCGAGCCATGGGAAGATGCTGGGCTACACTGAGCACTGGGGAAACTGTAGCACTGACTCAGGGTGATAAGAGGGAGTGGGGCGAAGAATGGCTAAGCTGTGTAGCTTGGTGCTTAAACAGAGACGACAATGGTGAGCTGCACAATGAAAGCAAGTGTAGGCAGTACCTGATGAAGCATAAGTGTTCCACTTCACAGGAAGGCAACTCTGGATCACCAACACTCCACCAGTCGTTCAGCTGAAGTTCAACAATAACACCAGGAATGATGGGGTGCTTTTGGGAGTGGCGAGAACTTTTGCCAACAGTGAGTGTGGGAATATGAGCCCAGGACGCCATATGGAACATGGTGAATGGTAAATTGGCTTAAATTTGGATGATAGTGTGAGGAGGTGCTATTTGGTTTTGCATAGAGCAATCCTCTGTGTAAGTTGACCAAGATCACATTTAGCCATGACCCTGCCCCCATGGCCTGGATTTCTGCTGTTGGGGTGCGTAAGGTATGCCCCACGTGGGATGCCTTTCACTCGATGAATGACAACTGTGGCAAAGAGGTGGCCACAGGGAGAGCTGAAGGTCAAGATGGGATGGCTAAATGGTCTGTTTGAGTCCACTGGAGCTTTTGCCCCACTTGCAGAAAAACATGTGAGGTTTCTGGCTCCACATTCACTCACCATGACCCCTCCATGCCAACTCAGTACATTGTCATGATCCTCTTCCCATCCCCGATTTCCCTCTCATACGCACCATGCGGAATGGCATACCTTCAAAACCTATTCTCCCAGTAAAGATTTTGTATAGAACCAATGAACCTTATAGTCACAATGGCATCAGGGAAAAAAAATTCACAGATTTTTTTTTGATGGAAGAAACTGCTGTTCCTACAGCCCTGTAGAAGTGCCTATCAAACAGGCCGCGAAAGTAACAAATGGAGGCCAGGTCATTGAATATATTTAAGACTGAGATAAATAGGTTCTTGAGTATCGAAGGGATCAGGGGTTATGTAGAGAAAGTGGGAAAATGGGGTTGAGAAACTTATCAACCATGATTGGTTGGTGGAGCAGACTCAATGGGTTGAATGGCCTTAAGAGAGGGGCTTCAAACCTCATACTCTCTTAATCTTCTGTAAATAAGCATTGAGACACTGGCAAAAGAGGTTCCACAAAAGACAGACTATTAGAACTGTCTGTTATGTTACCTGGACTTACCTTGAACCTGGTTACCATGTCCTGCTGGGACAACAGGTCCGCTGGTCAGTTAATTGGTGGGCAATTCCTACAGGTGGGACTCCCTCCCGGTTGGCCGGCTGACGACCTATCCCAAGTCAGTGTTTAGCCAAGCAGCCGTTCACTGTCTTTCAGCCAAGAGAGGCAGGCTTACCCTGACATCTGCATTAAGCCAATGTCTCTCTTCTACTCATGACTACATACTTGGCCATGGTACCAAGGTACATTTTGTTTACATGTAGAGTTATGAAACATTTCTGAGGTAATTACCCATTGAAGGGTTACATGGTGGCTCAGTGGTTAGCGCTGCTGCCTCACAGCACCAGGGGCCTGGGTTCAATTCCAGCCTCAGCTTCACACTGTCTGTGTGAAGTTTGCACATTCTCCCTGCATCTGCGTGGGTTTCCTCCCACAATCCAAAGATGTGCAGGTTGGATGGATTGGCAAAACTAAATTGTCTAGAGTGTGTTCAGGGATGTGTAGGTTATGTGCACTAGCCAGGGGTAAATATAGGTTAATAGGGGAATGGGTCTGGATGGGTTACTTTTCAGAGGGTTGGTGTGGATTTGTTGGGTCGAAGGGCCTGTTTCCACACTGTTGGGGTTCTATGATTCTGAAAATCTTAATTTCCCCCATTTGAAGATTGGTCAACTCATTCAACGAATTGAACGATATGAATTGTGAATTGAACGATACAACGTCAGAGTATTTCAATGCTGGAGCACTAAACCAAAGTATTGCATCTGAAAAACAATCGTGCCAACCCTGAGGGCAGTTCTTGTACATTCCTCACTAGACAGCAAAATTATTTGATGAATGGGTGGAGGGGCAAGGCGTGCTGTTGGAATGGAGGCTGCAGCCAGAGGATTCTCTGGCCTTTCTTCATAAAAACGTCCAAGCACAGAAGCGTATTCCTCGTGGGATAAAATTGAAAGGCTGGGAAGTTCAATTGCATAAGACCTTCACACTAAATTTCACAATTATTTGATATAGCAACAAGAAATAAGTCAGTCAAAAGTCACACTTTATAACTTGCAGAAATTTATTGCATGTTGACACAAATTGGGGCCTACTGACATTCACAAGGCCTAAACCAGTAAGAATTCTGAATCCGTTAAAAACTCTCAATACAAAGTTAGTCAATAAACATTGTTAGCCACTGTGTTAAGCTGAGATCTGTTGAAGCCGACTCTAAGTCACCTTCTCACATTGGTGCATGGGGTACACTGTCTCAAGCACAGTCAGAGATGAGCCTGGAAGTAATGGAGCAACATTAATATACAATAACTTGGTAGGTCAGAACTCAAAAGTTGCTCAGAGACATGTTGCTGAAACTTTTAATCTTGCACTCATCAGAACAAACGCATTACTGCCAAACTTTAATTGATCACAACTAGTTATACATCAGATTTTAAATTTGGCATTCTTGAGTTTACCCTGAATGCCAAATTTTTTTCTTTATTCATTCATGGGTTGAGGGAATTGCTGGCTGGGCAGTATTTATTGCCCATCCCTAATTGTCCAGAGGGCAGTTAAGAATCAACCACATTGCTGTGGGTCTTGAGTCACACGTAGGCCAGACCAGGTAAAGATGGCAATTTCCTTCTCTGAAGGACATTCATGAATCAGATGTTTTTTTCCAACAGTCAACAATGGATTCATGGTCATCATTAGATCCTCAATTTCACCATATACCATGGTGGGATTCGAACCCAGGTCCCTAGAACATGACCTGAGTTTCTGGATTAACAGTCCAGCGATAATACCACTCGGCCATCACCTCCCCAAAGTCTGTTGCATAAATTGTTGTGAGCAATTGAAATTTGGCACTCTTGCATTTGTCCTGATGAGTGTAACAAGTATAAGTTTGCAACATGGTTTTTTTATTCAGTAACATAATAAGTTTGGCTCATTCAGGGTCAAATTCTCCTTTTGTATCATGGACTATCTAACCCCTTTGGAATAAATGAGTTAGCTCCTCCAGCAACAAAGTAAGGTGAAGAAATTGATCCTAAATGTTTCATAGTTAAAGGCAAGTCCAGAATTAGGAGTCACAGTGTTAAAAATTGTGCTGTGCCATTCACAGGAGATATCAAGAAGCACTCCAAAGAGTCATAAAAACCTGTAACTCTCTTTCCAAAGGAACTGAAAGTCTCCAAGCTGAGCACAATTCATTAGGGAACGGTATTAAACGTTATGGGATCAAGATGGATAAATGGAGTTTAGACTGTAGATGAGACAGAACAGGCTCGAGGGTTTGAATAACCCACTCCTATTTCAATATTTTCACAGATAAAGAAAATTCAGAATATTAAGTTAAATTGAGAAGGTTAGACCAGCTGAACTGGTGAGAGACAAACTTAGATATTCCCTCAGAAACTCCCTCCAAGGAAAAAATGGAAGCAAAACTCCTGGGGGTCAGTGATCAGCCAGATAAATGCCAAAATGAAGGAATGTAGGATCGACTGGATCAACAAAGTGAGTGGAATGGCTTCTCTTTATCAGTAATTAAACAGGAAAATGGGATGAGTTCCTTACGCCCAGTAACTCCCCAGCTCATAGCTCAGACTTAGAAAGACCTCCCCTTGTGGTATGAGCATTGCGTTCAGTGAGTTACGAAGACACTC
Source organism: Hemiscyllium ocellatum (assembly GCF_020745735.1). Taxonomy (NCBI): domain Eukaryota; kingdom Metazoa; phylum Chordata; class Chondrichthyes; order Orectolobiformes; family Hemiscylliidae; genus Hemiscyllium; species Hemiscyllium ocellatum. Next base: position 51,924,939 of record NC_083423.1, read on the forward strand.
AAATGTAATGCTGGGAAATCTGACTGCTCTCTGCGGGGCTACTGGATGTATGTCAGGAATGGTCATAAACCTGGGGCTCACAAAAGAATATGATTAAAATATAGACACTGGCTTTGAAATACAAATTCTTCCAATTAAAACCAAAAGTTTTGTGTGAATCTATTCTGACACCAGCGACATTGTGTGTAAGATGTCAAAAGTCAAACATCGATAAAACTTTGCAGCAAACAAAATCTTTGCCATTATCCTTCCTTGAATTTTGCATGCAATTTTATACATTGTCTCCCTTCAAAAATGTAATTGTATCCACTACAGCAGCTCAGGCCCCTGGAGTTGTACTTCGCCCCATGGAGTGTCCTGCCTACATGTGGAAACAGTTTCAATTCCAAGTGCAGATACTTCTTAAAAGTCTATACTGACAGAAATATCAGAAACAGCTCAAGCTGCAAAGCGCTTAAGGCTTCTGAAACAAAAACGAAGACAGAATGAACGAGAGGCGGCTATTAACTAACCATGTCTTCATGCAATTCTGTAACCTTGTTATTTTCCACATGCTACACTTAAAATGCTAACAATCAAACAGTGATTGCATCATTCACAAAAAAAAATCACGAGCCCAATAGCTGGACAGCCATCTCATATGTCTGCAGGTACACAATTGATTTCAATGTATGCAACAGTTTGCACAAAATGAACTAAGTACAATAGTTTTTCTTTCTGATTTACAAAACTAATACGTTACAATGACTAAAGCTCCATTGTCCTATAATGAACACCTTGATAAGGAGATCGCTAACATATATGTGTGCAAACATCAGTTGCTATTGACTTATATATCTGTTGTGGAACTGACTGAACCGGTAATTGTTAAAGTATGCCATAATCTACTGAAACAGGAGGGCACATATCAAAAACTGTAAGTACATTTGATGTGCATATTTTTGATGAAATGTTTAAGAAAACGAAAATAAAATTATTAATCTGAAGCTACATTAATAGCACCAAGAAAAACCACAAGTCCAGTAGAAGATTCATCTAATTGACCATGAAAAAGCTCACAATTCACTCTTATACAATGTTGATCCAGACTGCAACAGCACTGTTGAACGTAAAAAAGGAGCCAGTTGCCTTTATATTACTGGAATGGGTGTCATAATAAAAGGACAGGATTCATCGATTGTGAGCAAAAACGATGTAAATTAACTGGATTACAATGATAAAGATTAGTTGATTCAAATTTGTCTTCTATCCATTTACAGACTTGTGTCCTTTTTCATTAACCGATGGGAGAATAATTAAGGCAGCCAGTAGTCAGATACATACCTGAGGTAGCCAAATATGAAATCAGGTGAAATCAAATCTGCTGTTCATGGTAAAGGAACAAGCCAGCTAGCTGAAATATTCTCGCAGTGCAGCATAACCTTGCTGCACATTTGGCTTATACACATACTGCGCACACAGCACACACAACACTGCCCCTTTTAACAGATCAAGAAACAATTAATATCAGCACACACAGGAATGGTGGTTTGCACCTTAATAATACCGGGATCCCAAGCGGAATCCTTTGGGCCTCACTGCGGGAGTTGAAGTTCCTATGTTGACAGGCAGCTACAATAGGAGGCAAAGACATGGAGATTCAAGGATTTCTTCCACCTTTTCAACTACGTTACAAAGGTTAAAGACAGCCCTGTTTTACAAGGTAAATCAGCAAAACCTTACAGGATATGCAATTCTTCCACTAGGGTTCTACAAGATCTATTCTAATGTTTTTAAGAAACATATGGGGAGTTTTGACAGGGTATTCTATGACAGTTTGCTACAGCATTTCATAGACAATACATTCACAGATACCCACCTAATACCTACTATCTGTGTTAAGATTAATATATCCACCCAGCTGGATTTGCAACACGCACAGACGGATCTTTCACTTTCTTTGAACACATTGGTCACAATTGACTGCTGTACTTTTTACATTTAAACATAGACGCTCTCATTTTTCTGTTTTCACAGGCTTTCCCCACTCTGACAAAGAAGGCCTGGGCTGGGTCAGATCCATCTTTCTAACCATTCATCAATTTCTGCCTTGCAATGAGCGTACAGGAAGCTGCTTTCATAGAGTGGAACTCACCTTTGCCCTTGTAAGTGAAGCATTCGGTTCTAACCAATGAACAAACTCCAACTTGCTGAACACAGCTGAACAATATCAAATTGGGGTATGGGGAATGGCGGCTTCTGGGATGAACCTACAGCATTCTTAAATGAACAACTGGAATGAAACTTGGGCCTATCTGAATTCAATGTCCAACAACATACAATCCCTTACAACTGCAATCCAGGTTGAAAGTCCCCTTGAATGGCAACATAGCATTGTAAATACTAATAGCAACGATCTAAGTGCGAAGGTTGCAATGCGATCCTGCTGATGATTGAGTTCACCCTCTTTTGCATTGTGATATGATTCACCTTACTAATGTACAAAAAACATTAACAAATTTTGCAAATTCAAAACCTGTTTCCTAAATTCAACATATGCTTCAGAAAAAATATCCAGGCAGACATATTTGTCAGGGCCAGGGTCAGTATTGTCCCAAATTTGCAGAGTTGACTGTTATAACACTCTATCTTGAAAACTGTGACAATGAACCCCAAATAGATTTCCAAGCTGGAGACAGATCAACTGTCTCCAGGAGTTCTATTTTCCCCAAGATTTGACATGAACTTGCTTCAAATAATATGTCGATCTGACATTAAAATGTTGCCGTGAGAAAATTCAGCATTGGAAACAGTTTTAAACCTGAGTTAGAAAAAACACTGTAACAACACTGACAACAGACATTTCTCATTCCATCCCCAAGTCTCTCTAAACCCGATACACAACCAGAAAGCAAAGGCAAAATTCTCACAACAGCAAAGCAGAAAAGTCAGGTTTCTCTCGCAAATCAACAGTAACGATATGAAATATCTTGGCCTGAAAGGCAATTCTCTGAAAACCTCATACTATTGCTGCTAGCAAGAATTAAATTTGTATGATTCATTCCCAACATGGCCTGGTTCCATGGCTGTGGGGAGCACAGCATCACACTCACCAGCAGTCCCTTGGGCTAAATTTCTATCCAATGAGTTTCCAAGCCAGCACTAAAGACTTGTCCATCCTGCAGATGGAGCATGTAAAAACTAAATTCTTCTGCTTAAGATTTCAAGCCCAAGGAGTTGCAACTAACTAAAGACCTCCCATGCTGTCTAGTCTATACAATAAATGATTGCATTCAATTGCTGTCAGTTTTGTGTAATAAATGATTCCAATTGGATTTTATGTCCATATTTATATGTTCAATGATATTCTCGCAATGGGAGAAATAGATATCCTCAGTGACAGTTTGCATTGACCCACAGCATAGGAATAGAAAGTAAATGATCATGGAAAGATGCAACAAAGTTATAAGACAAACACAAGAGGTGGAAGCCTATTCTGTATCTACGAAGTTAAGGCAAAAAAAAACTGATTGAGATTGACTTATTTATGCAGGTCTGAAAGAAAACCCCACTCAGTTTTAAAAAAGTATTAAGCTAATTGCTTTGCACTGGGGCTTGCAAAAAGAATCAAAAAGTAAGGAAATGCTAGGAATCTGTTTATGGAGCTGACCAGATCGACTAGTCTGGGTCCAATATAACTCACAGACAAATCCGAGGACAACAGAGATCTTGTTACCAGCTGCTTCCATGGGAATCTTTAAACAACAACTAAGATAATATTTACAAGCAACCTTTTATAAAACTAAGCCTCTGGCAGTCTACGCATTAATTAACAATGGATGTGCCTACCAACTGGTATAAATTGACACAGTCCATCAACTCTACCAGTCTGTCCATACGCTTTTCAGCAAGATATTCCATGCACAGTGCAGGTGAAGTGTTGGAAGTAGAAGTCAGTACGGATCTAGGTCACTCCATCACTTATTTCAGTAAATGCATTCGCAGTCTATGGCAATGAAGAGAGATGTTCTGGTTTTGTGTTCAGTCACCGTTTCTCTCACATGATATGGGTCGATATCAAAACGAAATGTCTGTGCAAGTCAATAGATTTACCCTGCAAGGGCTACATCAGAAATCTGTATGTTACACCCCTCCACACTTCTGCAATTCACTGCTTTGTATTCTCATCACATTTGCCAATCTGCATCTTTAATATGCCACTTTTATGCAGGAGCCAGAGTTGGAGGAACTCCTCTGGCATGGCATGGTAGCCTGAAAAAGGCATCACATTGTCATAGTAGTGGTGGCTAATTATCCTCCCTTGCAGGTCCATTGAAAATGGCCAAAATCCATAAAGGGTCACATCTTCACAGAGGCCCAAGGCAACACTGACAAGGAATAGGCCAGTGGACAAGCGCTTGGCATGGATTCCCTTGCCCTTCCAGAACTTCTCAACATTGCGCAAAAAATCCGGATTGGCAAAGAGTATGGTTTGGTTGGCACTGAAGTCAGACAATGTGTAGTAGGTACGGAAGGAAGGATCTGTCCCTGTTTTCATGGAAAAGGCAGGCATGTAAATATAGCTATGGCCATACACCTTCATGCTTTCCACAAAGGATTTCCTGGACCACAGAAGGTTCTGGAATCTGGAAGAAAACAAAAGAAAAATTGAATCTTCGCTGTTATCTGTCAAATTTTGACATAAATTCTCTTAAACTTTTAATCTTACAAATAGCAATGAATGGCACTCAACATTTCACACTTGGTAGAACACCTATTTATTGCATCATGGATTACCCAGCTTTATTGTTTCCAGATATTCCATTGAAAATTTGGAACAGTTCAATGCAGTGAGCTACTGATCTGACCTTTCACCTCTGGGTTTGGCATTGCACTAGGATGAAGATTTCCTACCTCACTATCTAACTGCAACGTTAGTAATGGCATTTAAAAAGGCATTTCATAATTCTCATTCAGTATGTATACTATTGAGCAGCCCGCAGGAAAAATGATCCATCTGGGGCTAACTAAGAGGCTAAGGATAGTGCTAAATTAAAAGGATGGGATTGTCGCACTGCCAAGGCGATTAGCAAGGCCTGAGAAAGCAGCAACTTGATCGAATGAGATATTAGAAAGGGACTAACCAGCAACAAGCATTGAAGCAAGTGGTTGTCATTTCTACAAGTATCTTAGACAGACAGGAGCAGTGAAAGTAAGTGTGGGTCCCGCTAGGGCTGGGGCCAAGACAAATTTTCATAGGCAACCATCATGTGACTATGTCAAATATAAATCGTATCCCAACCCACAATCCCCCCCACCCTGACCTCGGGCCTGTCTGTAGCCTGTGACACTACGTGCATTCCCATCAATGCCTCCCTATTGTCATCCAGCTAGATGAGGTTGCGCCCATATGCTTTCTATCCTTATCTATTTATGGTCAGGAAAACACTTGCAAAGGCTTCTCTTCCTGTTCCCATGCCATTACCTCCGCTAACCCTTTGACCTCCACTGATTTCTCATCGCTTACAGCTTCTCAGTGGCAACATCTAACAGCACAGTGTTAGTTCAGGCATATGCCACAGTGACCCAGCTGTACATCACCATCACCTCTCAAGACTCCTCCACCGATGTTAAATTTACAGGCTGCTTATTTGACATCAAATATTGAGTGAACAGATATACCCTTCAGCTACTCACTGGGAAGGTTGATGCTATTGTTTTTAGGTTCCACTCCAAACTTTGTTCCTTGGCTTTAAAATGCCATCGCTCTCCCTGGCAACAGTCTGAGATTAAACATCTATTCACAGCCTTAGTGTCATAGTTGATTCCAGAATGAGATTCTGACCTCAACTTGTGCCACGTTGAGACTGTCTTTTTCCATTTCTGTAAGGTTACCCAATCTCACCCAGTGAGGGGAAGGTCAGGACAGACTCCCGGCCACGGGGTGAGGGTCCAGCACAGACTCCCGGCCTCAGGGGTGAGGGTCCAGCCTTGGGGTGAGGGCCCAGCATGGACTCCCGGCCTCGGGGTGAGGGCCCAACGCGGACCCCTGGCCTTGGGGTGAGGCCCAGTGCTGACACCAGCCTCGGCGTGAGGGCCCAGCCTCGGGGTGAGGGCCCAGCCTCGGGGTGAGGGACCAGCCTCGGGGTGAGGGACCAGCCTCGGGGTGAGGGACCAGCCTCGGGATGAGGGACCAGCCTCGGGGTGAGGGACCAGCCTCGGGGTGAGGGACCAGCCTCGGGGTGAGGGCCCAGCCTCGGGGTGAGGGCCCAGCCTCGGGGTGAGGGACCAGCCTCGGGGTGAGGGACCAGCCTCGGGATGAGGGCCCAGCCTCGGGGTGAGGGACCAGCCTCGGGGTGAGGGCCCAGCCTCGGGGTGAGGGACCAGCCTCGGGGTGAGGGACCAGCCTCGGGATGAGGGCCCAGCCTCGGGGTGAGGGACCAGCCTCGGGGTGAGGGCCCAGCCTCGGGGTGAGGGACCAGCCTCGGGGTGAGGGACCAGCCTCGGGGTGAGGGCCCAGCGCAGACTCATCTGCTCCATCTGCTTTTATATACCTTTTCCTCTTTCTCTGCTTTAGACAGGCTGTAATGCTTTTTAACCTTTTTTTTCTAAGTCCCCATAAATGGACTTTGTAAATTTCTCACATGTATCCCTGTACTTGAGTATGTGGGACAATAAAACCCAATTCTAATCTTGTATCAGCTCATCTGTTGCTGAAACTCTCAAATGTGCCTTCGTTTCATTCAGACCAGACTGTTCCTTGAAGCTGCTGGTCAGTCTCCCAAATGTGTTTTCTGTGTAAATTGGAATTAATTAAAATCTTAATTCTAAAATGGTCATCCATTTTCAAATCCCCCCATAACCTTGCCTCCTATTCTCCCCATATCTTTATAATCTTCTCTACACAACAACCCTCTGCATTCATTTGATTCTGGTCTCTGGTACATCTCCAAGTTTAATTTGTCTTTGAGTTCATTCACAGGATGAAGCTGTCACTGGCTAGGCCAGCACTTTATTGCCCAGAGGACAGTTAGAGTCAACCATAGTGTTGTGGGTCTGGAGTCACATAAGGGCAAGACCTGGTAAGGATAGGCAGGAGGCTGGAAGAGCACAGCAAGCCAGGCAGCACCATGAGGTGGAGAAGTCGATGTTTGGGGTGTAACCCTTCCTCAGGAATGGGTGTGGGTGTAAGGGGAGCTCAGATAAAGGGGTGGCGGGGCAGGGTGGTAAAGAGGACTCCAATTTCCAATGACCACCCTTCCCATCCCCCGACTCCATTCCAAGCCCCCTCCCCCTCCCAGCCACCAACCCTGGATTCACTCCTCCCATTGACCAACCAGGTCGTACCCTCTACCTGTCTTCACCTATCCCTTCACCACCCTGCCCCTTTATCTGCAGCTCCCCCTACACCCACCCCCAGTCCTGAAGAAGGGTCACACCCTCCTGATGCTGCCTGGCTTGCTGTGTTCTTCCAGTCTCTTGTTTGTCTACGTTGGATTCCAACATCTGCAGTTTTTTTGTCTCAGACCAGGTAAGGATGGCAGTTTCGTTCCCAAAAGGGCATTAGTGAACCAAAAGGTTTTCTCCAACAATTGGCAACAGATTCACAGTCATCATTAGAGTCTTAATTCCATATTTTTCATTGATTCAAATTCCACCATCTGCTGTGGCAGGATTTGGTCCCGGATGCCTGGAACATTGCCAAGATGTCTGAATTAATAGTCCAGTGATTATACCACGAGGCCATCGCTTTCCCTTTGCAGTATTGGGTTGCCTCGGCTCCACGTTTTGCAATTCCCTCTCTAACCCTCCATCGTTTGGACCCAAGATGGTGTCGGAGTAGGATGCCCCAGCCGGAACTCATCTGCTCCATCCATTCCTTTACTTTGTTCTCTCCCTTTTTGTCTCTGTCTTATTCCTATTATTCAGTGAAGCATAAACAGCAGCCAGCGCCCCAGAGCAGAGAGGGGACAGTAGGCGTGGAGCGGAGAGGGACAGTGGCCTGGAGCGGAGATAGGACTGTGGCCTGGAGCACAGAGGGACAGTGGCCTGGAGCAGAGAGGGGATAGTGACTAGAGGCCTGGAGCGGAGAGAGGACAGTGGCCCGGAGCGAAGAGGGAACGGTGGTCTGGAGCAGAGAGGGCACAGCACCTGGAGCAGAGAGGTCACAGTGGCCTGGAGCAGAGAGGGGACAGCGGCCTGGAGCAGAGAGGGGACAGTGGCCTGGAGTGGAGAGGGGACAGTGGCCTGGAGCCAAGATTGTCACTGGTTAGGGACAGTGGAATCTGGACAAACTATGTGGAAGCCCTCGTGGAAAGATCATAATGTCAACCTTTTACACTTTATTTCTTATTTTCCAAACTTATACCATGTCCACCTGTAATATACTGTGACTTTTTTCTTTATTTTCTCTATTTTTTGTACCCAAGTAATTTCTACCTCAGATGATGCCATGTGTTGGCGACATTGTACACTTTTCACTGTCTTCCTATTCTTTTGTAACTTGGTACACATGACAATAAACTAATTCTAACATTGTTTCAAGACACCTTAAAACCTAGCTTTCTAACCAAGCTTTAAGAAATCTAAACTAATATCTCCTGTGTTGGCTCCTTGTCATTTGTTTCCTGTGAAGTACCTCGGATACTTTTTACAACCTTAAAGGTGCTATGTACTAATGAGTTATTGTTGTTGTAACCAGGAAATTATGAAATGCCTTCACAGTAGAAAGTACAAAAATCTACCAGTAATAGTGGATGGGTCTAAGAGAGGGAAGGACTTAGAAATAGTTAATATTAGTAAAGAAAAAGTTTTGGAGAAATTAACTGGACTAAAATTCAGCAAATTCCCTGCATCAAACAGCCCATATCTGAAGGTTCTAAAAGAGGTAGTTGCAGATATAATGGATGCATTCCTCAAATTCTGGAATGGTCCCAGCAGATTGGAAGTTAACAAATGCTTTACCACTTTTTTGAGAAAGGAGACAGAGACAGCAGGGAACGACAGACCAGCTTGTCCAATTATCAGTCACTAAAGACAAGGCTTCTTTTTAATTCACAGGTAAGGGCATCATTGGCTAGGCCAGCATTTAGTGCCCATCCCACAGGGCAGTTAAGAGTCAACCCACATTGCAATAGGTCTGAAGTCACATATAGTCCAGCCCAAGTAAGGATTTTCCTTCCCTAAAGGATTAATAAATCAGCTGGACTTTTTCTCCTGTAAACTTGCAATGGATTCACGGTCATCATTAGACTCTTAATTCCAGATTTTCACCCAACTCAAATTCCACCATCTGCTGTGGTAGGATTTGAACCCAGGTCCCCAGACCATCAGCTGGAACTCTGGATCAACAAGGAGAAAGTGGGGACTGCAGATGCTGGAGACCAGAGTTGAAAAATGTGGTGCTGGAAAAGCACAGCAGGCCAGGCAGCATCCGAGGAGCAGGAGAATCGATGTTTCAGGCATAAGGCCTTCTTCAGGATTCCTTATACCTGAAACATCGATTCTCCTGCTCCTCGGATGCTGCCTGGCCTGCTGTGTTTTTCTAGCACCACATTTTTCAACTCTGGATCAACAGCCCTGTAATGACACCACTCAGCCATCACCTCCCCCTTTAATTTGTTTTAAAAAAAGGGGGAGTAGTGAATTAAGAAAATTCTAATATGATTTGACAGAGTGAATACGAAAAGGAAATTATGGCTGACAGATCTATTGTAATGTTTGAAGATTTAGCAAGCATATTGGATAAGAGGAATCTTTAGAGGCTGCATAAATACTCGTATCATGTATTATTTCTAGGACTGACCTTTTAGTCAAAATATAGTGGGTCTTCCATGAAAAGCATTTTGGAACAATTAAAACCCACCCCTCTCCTATTGCTATCATGGATTAGCAAGGACAGAGACTGTCCTTGCTGTTCCTGCTCCAAAATAAGTGCTGAAAGAGCCAAAGTTACACACACAGAGACACGAGGAGCTGACTAGTTACCATCAATGGTGTGCTATTCTGTACTTCTATCAAGCAGGGGTAAATTTGTGGTAAATAACAAGAATCTGTGTGACCATAAATGAGACTCCAGGATGGTATGTTGCCTCCTTGGTGCTAGGATCAAGGGTGTCTCTGAAAGGTTACATGACAGTCTGAAATGGAGATTCTAGTCAACAACCAGTGATTGTGGTACACATTGGTACCAAAGATGTAAGTTAAAACAAAAGGATGAGGTCCTGAAAGCTGAACGTTGGGGGTTAGGAAGTAGGTTGAAATAGGGCCTCAAAGATAATGATCTCAGAATTATTACCACTGCAACGTGCTGGTCTGTGTAGACACAGCAGGATCTATTGGATGTACACGTGTGGTGCAATGGGGGAGTGATTCCTGCAACACGAGGACATGTTCTGGGTGAGGTGGGACCGGTACTAACTGGGCAGGACTAGGATTACCCTAGGTGTGTATTTGTTAGTGTGACTGGGGAAGGTTGAAACTGAATTAGCAAGAGAATGTGAAGCTAAGCAGGGTGCAAGGAATGAATAACCAGGACAGCAATAGAAGTAGGAAGAGTATAATATGAAAACATGGTAACCAATAGCAAGAGGCAAATGTAAAGGTAATATGGCTAAAATAGCAAAAAGCCAAGCCTCAAGGCTTTGTATCTTTAAACACAAAGTATTCAGATTAAGGTCGATGAACTGCTCTGCAAATGGAGGAAAATAAATATGATCTCATAGTCATTATGGAAACATGGCTACAAGGACATCAAAGCTAGGAACCTAACCACCTTTGGGATATTTGATCTTGCAGAAAGACAGGAGGGAAGGAGAAAGTGGTGGGGTAGCACTGTTAGTAAGAGATGAATTGAGGACAGCTATGAGAGATGATCTAGGCTTGCCTGCACAGAGAGATGTAGGGGCAGAGTCCTTGCATATAATTAAAACTGAGAGATGGATAGATTCTTAATGAGGAGGGGAAACAAGAGTCATGAGGAAAGTGGGCATGAAGAATATCGGATTAGCCACGACCCTATGGAGTGGCAGAGCAGGCCTGAGAGGCCAAATGGCCTACCGCTGTTCCTATTTCTTATGATTATGGTCTGATGGTGGGACCAAGCAAACTCAGTAATTCAAAGGATCTTGGAAGAGGGTTGAAAAGTTGATGTCTCACTTATTGATTGAGCCAAATGGGTTTTGAATGAGTTTTTTTTTATATTCTCCGTTATTATTCTGTTGCTCATGTTGATGATTGGAAAATTCAAAGACAATGGATTGGGTTTTCTAATTTCTGTAGTTATCAGTCTCAGCGACTCTCCCTGTCAACGTGATTCTATCATGAAGATCTAGCTTGCAATTCCTGCCTCCCATCTAATCTATGTCAAGGTGTGGCACCACGATGCTCGATGGAGGTCAAAATATTCTCAGTCCCAATCATGTCATCTTTCACCTAACCTCTGAATCCCACACACACAACATACATCCCTACATTGTGACACTGTCAACATTTTTGCCTGCACAGCATAGAAAGAGATCCTTCAGCCCATCATATCCACACTGGTAATCAAATGCCTGTTAACTCCAATCCCATTTTCAAGCACTTGACGGAAAGCCTTGTATGCTAAGGCACTTCAAGTGACCATCTAATACTTCTTAAATGTGTTAAGAGTTCATTGATAAAGTGACCAGGAAGGTTGACGAGGGCAGGGCAGTAGACATAGTCAATATGGATTTCAGTAAAGCCTTTGATAAAGTTCCACATAGGAGGCTGCTCTGGAAGGTTAGATTGTGTGGAATCCAGAGGGAGCTGGCAAATTGCATATAAAATTGGCTTGATGGTAGGAAGCAGAGTGTAATAGTGGAAGGGTATGAGAGCTCTTGCAAGTCAAATCAAAGTAGGAGTTTCATGGTGAATGGTAGAGCCTTAAGGAGTGTAGTGGAACAGAGGGAGCTTGGACTTCAGATTCATGGTTCTCTGAAAGTAGAGTCACAGATAGACAGGGCAGTGAAGAAGGCTTATGGCACACTAACCTTCATCAGTCAGAGCATTGAGTATAGAGATTGGGAAGTTATATTGCAATTATACAGGACATTGGTGAGGCCCCACTTGGAGGATTGTATTCACTTTTGGTCACCTTGCTACAGGAAGGATGTTATTAAACTGGAAAGAATGCAGTAGAAATTTACAGGGATGGTGCCTGGACTCAATGGTCTGAGTTATAGGGATAGGTTGAACAAGCTAGGGATTTTTTCTTCAGAGCATAGGAGACTGAGGAGGGATCTTATAGAAGTGTATAAGATCATGAGATTAAAAATCACACAACATCAGGTTATAGTCCAACAGGTTTATTTGGAACACTAGCTTTTGGAGCGCTGCTCCTTCATCAGGTGGCTGTGACAACAGATAATGGATACAGCACATGCAGTCTATTTCCCAGGTTTGGGGAATTGAGGACTAGACCGCATCAGTTTAAGGTTAGGGGGGAAAGAATAAAAGGGAACATGAGGGGCAATTTGTTTTTACACAGATGGTAGTATGCACGTGGAATAAGCTGCCAGTAGAAGTGGTTGAGATGGGTACATTAACAACATTTAAAAGGCATTTGGACAAATACATGGATAGGAAAGATTTAGAAGGATATGGGCCAAGTGCAGGGAAATGGAGTTAGAGTGGATGGACATTCTGGTCAGCATGGACCAGTTTGGGCTAAAGGGCCTGCCTCTGTGCTGTGACTTTATGACTCTAAACGTTATGACTGGGAGGAGCTGGTGTTGGACTGGGGTGTATAAGGTTAAAACTCACAACACCTGGTTATAGTCCAACAGGTTAATTACTAGCTTTCAAAGCGCTGCTCCTTCATCAGGTGGTTGTGCAGCAGGACCATAAATTCTGTGTCTTATGGACCTGCTCCACAACCACCTGATGAAGGAGCAGCGCTCTGAAAGCTAGTGCTTCCAAATAAACCTGTTGGGACTATAACCTGGTGTTGTGTGATTTTTAACTCTAAATGTTTTAACAGTTCTTGCCTCTTAGGCAGTGAATTCCAGGTACCCCAGACCCCATCCCGGATCCTCTGGATGAAAGACAATCTTCTTAAATCCCCTCTAAATCAGTTCAAGGGCAATCAGATGGGCAGGAAATGCCAGTCTATGCCAATGCCCTGTGGAAGAATTTTAAAAATCAGTAAATTAGCGCATGTGTATGTTCTGGAATGAACTGATCAAATCACACATCAATTAAAAGCTTCTTAACCCAAGGAGTTGTTCTTTAAAATCAGCACAGAAATTTAGAAAGATAGAATTTTGACATTTTTCATGGGACAATTTGCAGCAATTCTGCACATGAAGGTTAGTTGAGGACAGGTTTAACACAAAGGCTGGAGAATCGGCCATTGAACCTGGCGGGGGGCTTCTCTAAAAGACCACGTTAGCCTACCTAAAGTCTTTGAGGATTGGTAAAAGATTTGTGACAGATGATGAAGGAAAGAAATATTCAGGACTGTGTAAATCCACCACCATCTGTTCTTTTTCTTCAAACAAGAACCTTCTTCGCAATTGAATCATTCAGCTTAGATTAAAAATCACACAACACCAGGATATAGTCCAACAGGTTTAATTGGAAGCACACTAGCTTTCGGAGCAACGCTCCTTCATCAGGTGGTTGTGGAGGACACAATTGTAAGACACAGAATTTATAGCAAAAGTTTACAGTGTGATGTAACTGAAATTAAACATTTAAAAATACCTTGATTGTCTGTTGAGCCTTTCATCTGTTCGAATACCACGATAGTTTCACTTCTTTCATGTGCAAATCACAAAACCTTTTTATATGAAGTTGCATTCTCAGGTTAGCTGTAACAATGGGTGATAGCTAGACAATATGGGCTCTGGCCCCAAACGTCGAATTTCCTGTTCCTTGGATGCTGCCTAACCTGCTGTGCTTTAACCAGCAACACATTTTCAGCTCAATATGTTGAAGGTGTTAGCCCCCTGTGTTCTCTGTCTATGCCATGATGTTTAGATTGATTCTAATTCTAGAAGTGAGATAACATAGTTTTACATAAATTCATGCAGTTTTTGAGCAAAGTACACTGTAAATCTGTAAGTACAAATTCACCCCACGAAATATATGTGTGCATGTGGGTCTTTGTCTGTTTGTGTGTCAGATACGCACACAGACACTCACACACACCCTTACAGACACACACACTCACACAGGCATCCTCTCAGAGACTTAGACCACTCTACACTCCCTGATGAAGGGCTTATGCCCAAAACGTCGAATTTCCTATTCCTTGGATGCAGCCTAACCTGCTGTGCTTTAACCAGCAACACATTTTCAACTACACACATATACACTCTCTCTCACAGACACTCACAACCCCCCACCCCAGACACACACACACACACTCTCACACTCACATATGCATCCCCTCACAGACTTAAGACACTCTGCACTCACTACACATACATGTACACTCTCTCTCACACTCACAACCCCCAACCCAGACAGACACACAGACAAAGACCCATATTTGCAGAGTTACATTGTATTTTGCTCAAAAACTGCATGAATTTGTGTGAAACTCTGTTATCTCACTTTTTAGATTAGAATCAATCTAAACATCATGGCATTGACAGAGAACACAGTGGGCTAATGTCTTCAACATATTGTCTAGCTATCATCCATTGTTACAGCTAACCTGAAAATGCAACTTTATAAAAAAGATTTTGTGATTTACACATGAAAGAAGTGAAACTATCGTGGTATTCGAACAGATGAAAGACTCAACAAACAATCAAGGTATTTTTCAATGTATAATTTCAGTTACATCACACTGTAAACTTTTGCTATAAATTCTGTGTCTTACAATTGTGTCCTCCACAATCACCTGATGAAGGAGCGTTGCTCCGAAAGCTAGTGTGTTTCCAATTAAACCTGTTGGACTATAACCTGGTGTTGTGTGATTTTTAACTTTGTACACCCCAGTCCAACACCGGCATCTCCAAATCAGTTGAGAAGATGATTCTTTCACTAATAAAGTGCACCGAGTAACTTGAGAATTACCACTGTCTTCAGTTCATTTCCTTAAAAACATTCAAATTCAATTGAGACACAAAAAAAGTCTGTTTCTCGAATTTCAGCACTTCAATGGCACTTCTATATGTTCATGACAAGCAGGCGTGACAGTCAATCAGCAGCCCAGCGTATCCCTCTCCAGACTCCCATTGTCTGACCAAAATGTTAATGAGCATTGTGTGAACTTTGCAAACTCACAAAGGCTGCTGAAAAGCACCCAGCCACACATAAACGTGACAGGCAACTCTGTAAAGGACAGGCTATGTGAACCGCCACAGATTTCAGACCTCTAGGGTGAGTACAGAAACGATGCTTATGCATTCAGTGTCATCATGCTGTGTGCCAGTGAGTAATGCAGCCATAGCATTTCCCAATGTGAGGTCTGTCAGAACAGGCTTCTATTCATTCACTTCTTTAGTCATTCTAAGGGCATCAATGGCCAGGACAATTATTTCATATCCTTTTCATTCACTTATGCAACTGAACCAGCATTTATTGTCCATCCCTAATTGCCCTTGAGAAGGTGGTGGTGAGCTGCCTTCTTTAACTGCTACAGTCCATGTAGGTGGACCCACAATGGCCTTAGGGAAGGGATTTTAGGGTTAAACTCAGCGACAGTGAAGGAACGGTGACATATTTCCAAGTCAGCATGGTGAGTAACTTGGAGGGGAACTTGCAGGGAGTGGTAATCCCATATATCTGATGCCCTTGTTCTTCGAGATGATCATAGGTTTGGAAGACACACACTGCTGCTACTGAGTGGTGGTGGTGGAGTGACTGGATGCTTGTGGATATAGTACCAATCAAGTGGGCTGCTTTGTCCTGGATGACATCAAGATTTTTGAGTGTTGTTGGAGCTGCACCCATCCAGGCAAGTGGGGAGTAATCCATCTCACTCCTGACTTGTGCCTTGCAGATGGCAGACAGAGCTGAAAATGTGTTGCTGGTTAAAGCACAGCAGGTCAGGCAGCATGGGGAGTCAGGAGGTGAGCCACTTGCCACAGTATTCCAAGCCTCTGACCTGCTCTTGTAGCCACTGTGTTTACATGGCAAGTACAGTTGAGTTTGTTGGTCTACATTGGAGTGGTGCTGGAAAAGTTAAGCAGGTCAGGCAGCATCCGAGGAGCAGGAAAATCATTGTTTTGGGCAAAAGCCTGAAACGTCAATTTTCCTGCTCCTTGAATGCTGCCTGACCTGCTGTGCTTTTCCAACACCACTCCAATCGAGACTCTGACCTCTAGCATTTGCAGTCCTTACTTTCGCCCAGTTGAGTTTGTGGTCAATGGTCACACCCAAGGTGTTAACAGTGGGGCATTCAGTCATTGTAACACCATTGAATGTCAGGCGTTAGTGGTTAGATTGTTTCTTATTGGAGATGATCATTGCCTGGCATTTGTGTGGCATGAATGTTACTTGCCACTTGTCAGCCCAAGCCTGGATATTGTCCAGATCTTGATACATTTGAACATGGACTGCTTCAGCATCTGAGGGGTCATGAATGGTGCTGAATTTTGTACAATCAGCGCACATCCCCACTTCTGACCTTATGATGGAGGGAAGGTCATTGATGAAGCAGCTGAAGATGGTTGTGCCTAGGACATTACCTTGAGGAACTCCTGTAGAAATGTCCTGAAGCTGAGATGGCTTACCTCCAACAACCCTAACCATTTGCCAGGTATGACTCCAACCAGGGGAGAGCTTTCCCCCGATACCCACTGATCCAGTTTGGCTCGGGCCACACCAGGTTAAATGCAGCCTTGGTGTCAAGAGCTGTCACTCTCACCTCACCTCAAGCATTCAGCTCTTTTGTCCATGTTTGGACTAAGGCTGTAATGAGGCCAGAAGCTGTGTGGCTTGACAGCATTACTGATGACACTTTCCATCACTTTACTGATGATAGAGAGTAAACTGACGGAGTGGCAATTGGCTGGTTAGGATTTGCTACAGGACATCCCTGGGCAAATTTCCACATTGTTGGGTAGATGCCAGTGTTGTAACTGTACTGGAACAGCTTGGCTCGGGAGTGGCCAGTTTTGGAGCACAAGTCTTCAGTACCATTGTCGGGATGTTGTCATCACGGCCTGTAGCCTTTGCAGAGTCCTCAACCATTTCTTGATATCATGTGGAGTGAATCAAATTGGCTGGAGACTGGCATCTGTGATGCTGGGGACCACTGGAGGATCCCGAGATGGATCATTCACTCGACAATTCTGGCTGAAGATTGCTGCGAATGCTTTAGCCTTATCTTTTACACTGATGTGCTGGGCTCTTCCATCAGTGAGGATGGGAATGTTTGCGGAGCGTCTTCCTCCAATGAGCTGTTTAATTGACCACCATCACTCATGATTGGATGTGGCAGGACTGCAGAGCTTAGGTCTGATCCGTTGGTTGTGGGATCACTTGCCATTTATGCCATTTGGTAGTCCTGTTAGGTAATTTCACCATATTAATGCATCATTTTTCGGAAGGCGTGGTGCTGTTCCTGGCATGCCCTTCTGCACTCTCCATTGAAGCAGGGTTGATCTCCTGGCTTGATGGTAATGGTTGAGTGGGGGCTGCTGCTGTCAATGGCCCACAACGCCGCATGGAAGCCTAGACTGGAGTTGCTAGATCTGTTTGAAGGCGATGGAGGTTATACTCAATGTGAAAGTGGGAAAAGGACTGTGGGCTGTTAGTGATGCTAGGTAAAAATAATGACTGCAGATGCTGGAAACCAGATTCTGGATTAGTGGTGCTGGAAGAGCACAGCAGTTCAGGCAGCATCCAAAGTGCAGCGAAATCAACGTTTTAGGCAAAAGCCCTTCCATCAGGAATAAAGGCAGTGAGCCTGAAGCGTGGAGAGATAAGCTAGAGGAGGGTGGGGGTGGAGAGAAAGTAGCATAGAGTACAATGGGTGAGTGGGGGAGGGGATGAAGGTGATAGGTCAGGGAGGAGAGGGTGGAGTGGATAGGTGGAAAAGGAGATAGGCAGGTAGGACAAGTCCAGACAAGTCATGGGGATAGTGATGAGCTGGAAGTTTGGAACTAGGGTGAGGTGGGGGAAGGGGAACTGAGGAAACGGTTGAAGTCCATATTGATGCCCTGGGGTTGAAGTGTTCCGAGGCGGAAGATGAGGCGTTCTTCCTCCAGGGGTCTGGTGGTGAGGGGGCGGCGGTGAAGGAGGCCCAGGACATCCATGTCCTCGGCAGAGTGGGAGGGCGACTTGAAATGTTGGGTCACGGGGCGGTGTGGTTGATTGGTGCGGGTGTCCTGGAGATGTTCCCTAAAGCGCTCTGCTAGGAGGTGCCCAGTCTCCCCAATGTAGAGGAGACCGCATCGGGAGCAACAGATACAATAAATGATATTAGTAGATGTGCAGGTAAAACTTCGATGGATGTGGAAGGCTCCTTTACGGTTACTGATGCTGTCATGGACAGATGCATCTGCACCCCACAGATTGGTAAGGATGAGGTCAAGTATGCTTTCCCCTCTTGTTGGTTCCCTCACCACCTGCCACAGACCCAGTCTAACAGCTACATCCTTTAGGACCCAACCAGCTTGATCAGTAGTCCTGCTGTGGAGTCACTCTTGGTGGTGGACACTGAAATTCCCCACCTAGAGTACGTTTTCCACCCTCAGTGAGGGAGGATGGCAGCCACTTCAAAGTCAATATGCTAATGTGGGACAAGAGTGACAGAGTAAGATCAGAAGGTTTCCATTCCTAATAAACACTGAATTAGTTGGATTTTTATGATAAAGGTCATTTTTATCACGCAGTCCTGTCACCTATCATTCCTGTTTTTACAGAGTTGACAGAGAGCTGAGAGCTGTTGTCAGAAATGGTTAACAATTCAGAGTAAAATAATGGTATTTTAGGCCAGGCCTGCTGTTGAGAGTTGGAGGTGATCCAACCCAACAGTGTAAATCAAATACAGAAGTGTATTTGCAGTCGCCAATTGAGCCACACTTAAGCCGAGCTTCCCAAAGTGCTTTGCAGACGTACAGCAGCTTCTTTAAGTGGCATAAAATTACGGCACGCTGTAAAGGTGTGTTTTCTAAGAGCTTAGAAAACAAAAGATGTCCCACTATAGGTCCTACAGCTGTATTGCAGCCAACTGTGTCCCCTTATAACACCTGTGGAACCACAAAAATTGAATCTTCATGAAACTTCATAAGAATGGAAACCAGATCATAAATAAGTGATAACAGATCCATAAAAGTTGGTTTACAAGTTGAAGATAAGCGGCTGAATTCATTGGCTAAGTGCCAGCTGTGTTGCGTTTTTTTTGAGGATTTTTCACTGCGGGTTCTAATGGTTTTCTCCTCACTACCTTACTAAACTACCAACTGCTCCCCTTCTCCAATGCAGTCTCTCTCATCTAACCCCATCTTACCGTGCCCTGCTCCCGAAACAATGCTGAGGTGTCCCAGAATTAACCCAGGGTCTCTGGTGACAGCGTTAAAAGCCCATCGCACAATCAGTCGGTCTCGAGCTGCCCTACACAGTCTCTGATATTTGTCCTGGATAAGGCAGAGAAGGGGAGTTTGGCACCCTGTCTTGTAGGCAAGAACCTGGAGCTCTTCCAGAACAGGCTGGTGTACACACAAGGGACGTTCTTCCCCACTTGATTAGCAGAGGATGCCACGGCATACCATGTCGGGCCTGCCTGGATCAACACATCAGTTGTCTGGAAGAATACACTGAAACGTAGGAAGGGAGTCAATGACCTTCTCCAATCCGCCACGGTAAGGAACACCAACTTCTCTCCGCTATCGCACCCTCACGCTCTGTCGCTGGCTCCCACCGAGGTATGTGCTCTACCACTCGCACTAATAACTGCAATATCTTCCCTCACTAGCTGTCTCCACTCCCCCATGCAAACCAGCCTTCCATCTACAGACACCGTTTACACTTCCCACTGCCTCAGGCACAGCCAAAATAATTAAAGACCACTCACTCCTGTCGTACTCTCTTCCCCCAGGCTGAAGGTAGAAAGGTTTGAAAACACGTACAAACAGATTCAAGAACAGCTTCTTCCCTGCTGTTACCAGACGTTTGAACAGACCTCTCAAATGTTAATTCTCGTCTGTCTTTCTCCACCTTCTCTGCAGCTGTCACATTGCATTCTGCACTCTGTTCTGCTACCTTTGTGCACTTTGTATGGTATGCACGCAAAACAACACTTTTCACTGTGTCTTGGTACATGTGACAACAATCAATCAAACAACGTGTGGCGTTTGCACAG
Source organism: Hemiscyllium ocellatum (assembly GCF_020745735.1). Lineage (NCBI taxonomy): Eukaryota > Metazoa > Chordata > Chondrichthyes > Orectolobiformes > Hemiscylliidae > Hemiscyllium > Hemiscyllium ocellatum. Next base: position 51,945,205 of record NC_083423.1, read on the forward strand.
CCCACTCTCCCATTCAGGTCACCTCACCATCTACATTAATAGCTGTACCACCCAATTTCATCTCCCTTAACATCTGCCCCTCTCTCTCATTCCAGGAGGAATACAGCCTCCAGTAGGGCAGAAAGAGTTAAGATGGGGTAGTTGGCTGCCTTGACATTCAGCTCTGTACCCCTGAATTTGACTTCCCCAAGCAGCTGACCTACACGGAGGCTGCCCTTGCCTACTGTGACCAGACTCCTTTTACAAAAGGCTATCTCTCAGACGGAGGTCAGCTGACAAGGTCTCCTTCCCTCGTGTCAGTGCTAAACAGCAAAGTCAGCCAACCTCGTATCTCTGGCTGAGTGCTGCCAAGTGCAAAAAGACAAGACAGGGATGATCAGAGCATCCAGGTGTGCTCTGAGTGAGTGAGAACAATAGTAGGGAATGCACAGTCCAGGCATACAGCCTGACCCAGTCCGTGCGGTGGCAGCGTGTCCCTGAGCATTGCAAAGAGAGTTCCTGTGGCACAATTCCTGTGCAGAATTGTCATGCAAGCAGATGGGAGATGTGTGACGAGGGTCCTTAAAGTCTGGCACATACTGGATGCTAATGCCCATGCACATGGGGGATGCGTGTGCATGGTCAGGGCCCATGAAAATGCCCTGAGACACTGGTGGCTGAAATTGCCAAGTGCCCACACAGACTTTCACATTGTGGATTCTCTGTATCCAGGCAGGTTTGGAAAGATAGGAAAGTGAACGTTAATGAGCTGAGCTGTGCCAATAACAAGGTGTTTTACAAGACGCAGTCCCTCTTCATCGGTACCTCACCGCTGCTGAGCGAAAACCTCACATTTCTGCCCACAGGAGCATAAGCACCGCAGGGAACTGCTCCCAACGTCAAGGTCGGGGGGAGGGGGGGCCTTACTGACTTCTCATGGGATTCCGCCACAAATCTCACCACATCATTCAGGCTGCTTTAAAATTCCACTTCATGATGCTGGTTTCAGGGAGGTTAGAAAAAAAACCCGACTAGGGAACAGACAACTAACACGATCAGTAAAAATGGTTTGCATTGTTACTAGTTCAGCTGAATGCGGTGCATCCAAATTGCTTTCAAGGCAAGATTCCAATACAAGCTGGCGTTGGCTGATAAAGTCAAAGTTTGTCTTTCTTTCAGATACTGAAAAGCTCAATCCACAAGCTGCTTGTGTGGTTTTCTTTTATGCTTTGTAATATCAGGTCAATTTGTTTCTTTTTTAGCTGCTAAGCAGGAAATTGCATTGACTCTGATTGGACGGTCTCTGATGGTTTCACTCTCTGCGCTGTGCTCAATGTGTGAGTGGAGATGTTGTATCCTGAGAATATATGAAATATTTATCTCAGGACATCTGCGGCATCCAGGGTAGTAGAAAGTTTCTGAAAAAGGCTTAAGAAAGGTGAACTCTATCAGGACGGGCTTTAACCCCATGATTTAAAGAAAGAACTCGACGTATCATTGGATACTGTGGTCAAGTAGATTTTGATACTTAAACTCGATGAGTCAATAGATCACTCATGACTATCTTGTGAGGATATTTTAAAAGACGTATTTGGTACTCCACCAGCAATGGGCAATTCCATCCATTTGTAGAGTAGAATCTGCAAAAGATGGCTGTTACACAGGAGATTATTAACTATAAACCTCTTGTGAATTTGTGTATTGTTATACGTAACAAACATGTGTAACTGATACTTACAAAAAGCTTTGTAAAGACATTATTGAGTATCAGAGTTAGAATGTCATGTTGCAGCTGTACAGGACATTGGTTAAGCCACTTTTGGAATACTGCGTTCAATTCTGATTTCCCTGCTATAGGAAAGATATTGTTAAACTTGAAAGGGTTCAGAAAAGGCTTACATGGATGTTGCCAGGGTTGGAAGATTTGAGGTAGGGGGAGAGGCTGAACAGTTTGGGTTATTTTCCCTGGAGTGTCAGAGGCTGAGGGTTAACCTTATCGAGGTTTATAAAATCATGAGGGGCATGGATAGGGTGAATAGACAAGGCCTTTTCCCCAGGATAAGGGAGTCCAAATCTGGACAGCATAGGTTTAAGGTAAGAGGGGAAAGATTTAAAAGGGACCTAATGGGCAGCTTTTTCATGCAGCGGGTGGTGCGTGTGTGGAATAGGCTGCCAGAGGAAGTGGTGGAGGCCAGAACAATTGCAACATTTAAAAAGCATCTGGATGGGTATGTGAATAGGAAGGGTTTGGAGGGGTATGGGTCAAATGCTGGCAAATGGGACTAGATTGGTTTAGGATACCTGGTCAGCATGGACAAACTGCACCAAAAGGTTTGTTTCTGTGCTGTACCAGTCTATGATTCGAAGATGTTTGTGTTTATTTTAAGCTTTGAGTGTTTTCTGAGTATTTTTCTGTATCTGAAGCACGGTGAAACTTATCAGGTAAATGGAGTTTGATCTTACACTGCGAGAAGCTGCTGAACATTCCTAGACAGTAATACTTAGTCTGGGATTTTTGTGAACAACACTTACAGCAGACTCGACTGAGAATTCAAACTCTGCGGCACCATCATAAAGCAGAGCAGGAAACCACGGTGCTGGTGAAAGATTACTGACGTAAACTATTCACCTGGCACGCTCTTCCAGTAATGCAGAGTATTTCCACTCTCAGAAAAGAAGGAACTTGGTCTCAAAGCTTGAACAGCTTCATCACGACGCAAACAACAAACAGTATACCTTCAAAATGCTGAGGTAACGTGGGCAATGCGATAGATCCAACAAAATCAATAGAGTGACCAGAAATCTGCCTTTAGGGATGGACTTTAGAGGCAAAATTCTTCCTCAGGTAAACTCGCCTGTTCTTCATTGCAATAGTGCCTTAGATTCTTTTCCATGCAGCTGGTGGGACTTCAGTTTAATTTCCCATTGGAAAGGCAGCACCTTCGGCAATGTGGCACTTCCTCAGTACTGCAGTGAAACGTTGGCCCACCATTTGTGCTCAGGCCCCGGCCTGAACCCACAAATATTGACTTTTAACTTGAGAATGCTATCGCTCAACCATGAGAGGAGCAGTACAGAAACTTGGGAATCGTCGTAACAGTTGGGTACCATAATTGGCCTAAACGAAAACAATTTACTTGGTGAGGACCAACAATCACATCAGAGATCCTCCCAGTCTGTAGCAACTGGGCAACTGGGGTTGGGGGAGGAATTGAATCCCAGCTCAACTCTGTTTCTAACAGAAACTGTTTTGCTTGGTGAAGAAGAGAGTAAAACAGTAAAATCACCATAATTGCTTCAGCAGTAGTCAAGCTCGTGAAAAGTCAATGGAATTAAGATGCAGATCAGTCACAATGTAACTGGGGATAAGTGGAAGAGGCTGAATAGTCTCCTATTGCTTTGTTCTTGAAAGGTTCCAAAACATAAGTAACACAATCAAATCATGTTAGCACAGTGACACTGGTCTTCAAATATGAAGAAGCAAAGACTATCCTTTGTCTGAAGACAGTTTGCCATTTGCTCTCACTGAGCATTTCAGGTTGCTAATATTTAATGTTTGAAATAGGTCCACAAGGCATGATGATTATTAATGAGTGACATGATGCTTCAACTGCGCAGACTGAGTTAAAAGGTACAGACCATAAATGCTGCTATGCTTATCCTCCTTATCATTGATGTTATGCCACGGAAGGTCAGCTAGAGGCCTGAACAACTCAGATAATAACAGGGCACAGGAATATGAGGAAAAAGCAGCAGATTGGCACTAGGGAGAAGGACTGGTACAGATACAATGGGCTGAATGGTCACCTTCTGCATTGTACCAGTCCTATGATTCTGTGAACTGGATGTGTTCCAGTGCAGGAGAAACAAATCTCAATGAACCAGACTCTGCCTCTACTCTGATCTTGAGTTTTGGATTATTGTAAGAACGCTGCACTCACCTTTTCTCAATGATGCTTGGGTTTGCAGTCACTAGGTGCGTCCTGTACCCTGCGTCCTTGGTGTATTCATTAGATAGAGGAGGGAGGTTACATCTGCAAAGAGAGAGAAAAAAAAAGATGTCTTTAAATCATTGAAATCTGTGCTTACTTTACTTGTTCACACTCATGAAAAGAGGAAGGGCCCATTCCCGATGAAGGGTTCTCGCCCAAAACTTCGAATCTCCTGCTCCTCGGATGCTGCCTGACCGGCTGTGCTTTTCCAGCACTCTCGACTCTAATCTCCAGCATCTGCAGTCCTCACTTTCAACATGAAAAATACCATCTACCCTTAGGGGTCCTAGGGCCTTTACACACAGAGCTACAACCACTGGCTGTGCCTCTATAGGCCACTGGCTCAATCAGGAATATCGGCGTTGGGTCAGCTACCTAGCTGGCAATGGCTTTGGGCACATGGTGAGGTAGAAGGGGGTATATAACTGTTCTTCTTCACTTCACAATGTCGTAATTGTAATGAGGTCAGCCAGCTAGACCTCACAGAATATGAGTTCCCTGATTGGGGCTATTTGTCTGGTTCAATCAGGGAGCCTTGGCTGACATAAAAGGGTGAATGTCAGGTATATGGAGCCCAGAACGCCTGACTCAGTGAGAGAGAGGCAATGCTATGTTCAAGGGCTATGCATTTGTGAACGAAGGGTGATTGGTGATGGGATGCCAGCCTCTGAGGAGTTATTTCACATAGAAACATCGTTTTTAAGGAAAACAATATTTTGTTGTGAGGAATCCCGAAGTGTTCGGTCCCACTCACAGCTGACTAGTTTCTGAATGGAGTCCTTCACGCTTTAAGGTATTTATCACCTGCTTAAGGGGATCACCTAGGACGTGTAACAAAACATTCCACAAGCTTAAAATGGAGGACACGTGCACACTGACTACAGGTTTAAAACAATGGGTTTAATAATTCCATACACCATTAAAGCTCATGCCAAGTTCTAACCCTATGCACCTAAAGAGTCTGATGTAGGTGGACAAAAGCAAAACACATGATAAGTGTAACGTATGAAATGTCTTCTCTATATTTACTTCCATTAAGTACCACAGATAAGTATTGCCTTCTATAATACCACTCCTGTCCCATCTGTCTACAAACCATTATGTCTAATGACTATTACATGATGACCATTAAAATATTAAAGACATCACAGCCAAACTAGGGACCATAAATCAGGAAAATTCAATGTTGCTTTACAATTATGATCTATAGTGCCCTTAAAATAGGACAAAGTGTCAAGGCATTCAATAAAGGCTTAAGGTCCCAGAGCCAAAGCCAAAGATACTCTGAGGGGGCTGATCAAACACTTGCTCAAAGAGATGAGTTTTATGACGGGATTGAAAAGAAGGAGAAAGAGTTAAACACAGTAAAGACTTTAAGGGAGGGGTTTCCAACATCAAATGTCAGATGGTGTGAGAGTCATGCAGAAAGTAATGGTGAGTTCATCAGGGAAAACATTGCAGAAATTATTGGCAGCTTGAGAAATATAAGATTGAGCAATTTGACTTTTGGCATATTAGGAGTAAGATTATCAAGTGACATAATGCTGATCTGGGCAAGGAAATATTGGGACGGATGACCACTGGTTTGGTCAGAGTCTGAGAATATAAGTAGCATTATGAAGAAAGAGAGAGGGGTAAAGCTCAGTGAGGACTGGGAATGATAAAAGTACCCCACTGAGTGGGGAATGTGCAGCAACTGGTGGGAGAAACTGGGAGCTGGTGACAACAGCTTCCTCAGCACCACTACATGCTGGGGTCAGCTGAGAATGAATGAAGCCATGTGTGATTAAAGTTATTCTTTTATTTCAATTATTCTTGACTTATAAAGCTTGGAGTGGAGGGAGGGAGGGGACAGCAAGCAGCTAACAGCTTAAAAATATTTTAAAAATATGATTAAAATTAGGATTACTTGACGGTGGAGGATAGATTTCACTTTTGCTGCATCTGCTGTTTAAATGATCAGTTGTAGCTGACATCCATCACTACTAACTGACTCCCTACTCTCCTGGGAATAATGACAAGGTTTGGCTTACTACCATCTGGGATAGCCTTGATTTATGGCATTCGGTGCTGCCAAGCAAAACATCTGCCCAAGAGGGAGATATGGGCCACACACTCATGACCTGTCTTTGGTCAAATATCCATCCATCAAACTTATCCACATTCGGAGATGATCAGACCTTTTGGCCAGGTGACATTTACAAAAGCTTATCATTTGAAGACAACATGTAGTGGCATCTTTGCCCAACCTCTGCAGACCAAAGCTTGGTTGTGAAATGATCGTTTGCATCGCCAGCTGATCTTAAGGTGATTAGTTTTTCTCCCGTGATTGCCCTGTTTTGACTGATTGTGAATAGTGCTGACTAAAACAGAGATGCACGAGCGGTGTCATTTTCACTTTGGACACACGATTGGCACTTTCAAAGACTCTTCAGATCATCATGCACGCACTGTATGATTGAAATGTATTGCGCTTGGATCTATCACATTTTTCTTCATCATGTGACTTGCTTTAAGAGTGCTGCAAGACTTGGAGATCCAAAACATTTGTAATACAGAGAGCTGACATTCAGGCTTTCTCCAGTGCTGAGTGCACACCCACTTGATCTATCACAGTGATTATATTCTAGATGTTGTGGGTGTAGGGACTTTATTTCCCAACCAGGAACTCTACCTTTTACCCAGTTTGAAATTTCTTATTCAGTTTAAAGACCACAATGTGGCCCACTTTTTCCCCCCTCATGTTAACAATGAGTATAAAGGAACCCTCTTATGTGTGATACCTAGAGTCATAGAGTCAGAGAGATGTTCAGCATGAAAACAGACCCTTCGGTCTAACCCGTCAATGCCGACCAGATATCCCAACCCAATCTAGTCCCACTTGCCAGTACCTGGCCCATATCCCTCCAAACCCTTCCTATTCATATACCCATCCAAATGCCTCTTAAATGTTCCAATTGTACCAGCCTCCACCACATCCTGTAGCAGTTCATTACATACACGTACCGCCCTCTGAGTGAAAAAGTTGCCCTTAGGTCTCTTTTATATCTTTCTCCTCTCACCCTAAACCTATGCCCTCTAGTTCTGGACTCCCCAACCCCATGGAAAATACTTTGCCTATTTATCCTATCCATGTCCCTCATAATTTTGTAAACCTCTATAAGGTCACCCCTAGCCTCCGACGCTCCAGGGAAAATAGCCTCAGCCTGTTCAGCCTCTCCGTGTAGCTCAGATCCTCCAACCCTGGCAACATCCTTGTAAATCTTTTCTGAACCCTTTCAAGTTTCACAACATATTTCCGATAGGAAAGAGATAAGAATTGCACACAATATTCCAACAGTGGCCTAACCAATGTCCTGTACAGCTGCAACATGACCTCCCAACTCCTGTTCTCAATACTCTGACCGATAAAGAAAAGCCTTCTTCAGGAAAGTGTAAGAATAAGAAAACTTAGAGCACAGTTTTTAACTTTCCAAATATTAACTGGGGATAAATTTTCTTAAGTTACATCCAGCAGAATCTTTTTAACTAATACACAGAAAGCCCAAATATAGAGGGAGCAGTTGTGGACCTAACACTTGAAAAATAGCCCAAGCTAATTGGTCAGAGTATTGAGTACAGGACAGCATATCAGCATGGTTGTATTTTGGAAATAGTGATCATTACTGGGTTAGATTTAGAATAATTATAGAAATGAAGGACTGGGAATAAAAGTTCTAAATTGTGGAAAGACAAACTTTAATAAGATATGATTTGGTCAAGTGGACTGGGAGCAATTGCTTATAAAAAGAAACTATTAGCGCAATAGGATGCATACAACAAGCAAATGGGCAAAGTGTGGGATCAAGACCAGAGAAAATTAGATGCGAAGGGATATAAAGGTTAGGATTAAGAAGAAAAAAAGAAACTTGAGAGATGGCTTTTAAAGGCATCAAAGTGTATAGGGAGAAACTGAGAGTATGGCATTGAGATAGAAGAGCATTCATGATCATTCTGGATGGCAAAGCAGATTCAAAGTCTGAATGGCCTAAACCTGTTCCTATCTGTAATGTTGATGTGTCAAGGCAGAGCTCCTGGAGAAGAGCAAGGCAGAACTTAAAAAGCATATCAGAAAGCTCAGATAATGATAAAGTATTGGTAGGTCGAATAAAGGAAAAATGTAAAAAGGGCAAGTGTATATCCACAGAAAGAAAGGAGCCATAGAGGTGATGTATGTGTAAACTCAGAAGATGTGGGCATCATCTTTTTTGAATATCTTGAGAATCTTCATAGTGGAAAGGAATGATACAAGTACAGACATCAGGGTGGAAGACTATGAAATATTAGAATAAATCAACAGAAGGAGCACTACTACTCAGTTTAACAACCTTAAAAGTAGATAAATCCACAGGTTTTGTTTAGATGTATCCCAGGCTTTTGAGGGAGGCAATGGAGAAGATATCAGGGGCCTTGGCATTAATCTTCAAATCCTCTCAGGCCACAGGTGAGGTTTCAGCTAACTACGAATGTCCAATTATTTAAGAAAAGACAAAGGAATTGACCAACAAATTACAGGCTAGTCAGTCTAACCTCAGTGGTTGACAGGTTATTGGAAAATGCTAAGGCACAGAACATAACTGCTCTTGTAGCACAATCATAACATCCCTGCCTCTGGGATAGAAGGTCTGGGTTCACATCTCACCAGCCCCAGAGCTGTGTCACAACATGTTCAAGCAACTGATTCAATTTTTTTTTACAAACAAATTAATCAGGCGATCAGTTTTGGAAAACAAAACCAGGAGTGTTTATGAGGGTAATGCATTTGATGTGGTTTCCATGGATTTTGTCGAGGTCCCTCCTGGCAGTTTGGTAAAGAAAGTAAGAATCTTTGGGATCCGTTGGACAGAAAAATTGACTGAGGCAGGAAGCAAAAGGTGATGGGTGGGGGTGGCGATAGTACAATGTACCGGTGACTGGAAGTCTGTTTTTAATGAAGTTCCACAAGCTCACTGGCAAGGCCCATACAATGGTGGTGTACATGAAACATTATGATATAAGTATAGAGGGTATGATTAAGTTTGCAAGTAACACAAAAATATCTGAGGTGGTAAATAGTAAAGAGGATAGCTGTAAACATCAGGAACATATCAATCAACTGATTAGATGGACAGAGTATTGAAAATGACATTCAACTTGGAACGGTGTGAATTAATGCAATTGGGAGGGCTAACGTGACAAGAGATTGCACCCTGGTAGGAAGCAATGGTAGGACCCTGGAAACTAATGAAGATTAGAGGGACCATGGTGTGCATATACACAGATCTCTTAAGATTGCATATGGGCCTTTATTAGCCAAGCCATAGTATTCAAAAACATTGGAAGCAGTTACGCTGGAAATATATAAACCTGATGGTAAGGCCACAACTGTAGAACTATGGGCAATCGTTACATTATAGGAAGTTGTGACTGCATTACAGAAGATGCAGAGGAGATTTACCATGTTGCTGCCCTGGGCTGAGGATCTGAACTATGAGGAAAGATTGGATATGATGCTATTGTTTTTCTTGGAGCAGTGAACATTTAGAGGGTACCTGATGGAGGTGTATAAGATGATGAGGGGCTTAGATAGGGTGGATAGAAAGGTATTTTTTCATTAGCAGAGGGAGCACAGATTTAAAATGAAACAGGAGGCTAACAGGATCACTGAGAATATTTTTACAAAATGTATGGCCTTGAGTCTGGAATTCTCTGCCAAAAAAGGATGGTTGAGCCAGAAAGTCTCATAATATTTGAGGAGTATTTAAATATTCATTTGCATTATCATAGTCTCCAGGGCGATGGGCCAAGAGTTAGAAAATGGGACGAGTGTAATCAGATCTTTATTAACCAACATGGACACTGGTTGCCCCAATGTTTTTTTCCGCTGTGACTGAATTTTCAAGGAATGAAAATTGTTATGAACCCTCAGTGAAAAGTCAGGACATGGATTGGCGAGGGTTGTAAAAGGTGGGTAATGTATTTAAAACAGCACAGCTATTACAACTTTGTTAGAGCTCCACAGGAGGCACCTTTGTACTTGGGACCCCACTTTGGGATGCCCTGTTGAACTTGCTATATAGCAATCACCTTATCAGCAGGGGAGGTAAACATCAGGAACGCAGAAATGAGGATGCCTGAGTAGGATCTAGAGCACAATTGTGTTGCATTCATTCAATTTATCACTCTGAAAATTTGGCAGTGAAGCCAATAAACTGTACAGCAGACAATGGAAGGGGCAGATGAGACTGGAGGGCTTTAATGGACAGCTCGTTCTTTCCAAAGCATTGTATGGTCATGCTCTGCTCACAATATTGACACTTTGTGGAAATTTATGCAATAGAGAGATATATACTTTCCTACAATTTTTTTATCATTTCCCTGGCTTATAGAGATCACATTCACAGTAGATCTGCATAGAAACTGTACAGTACTATACTGAGGTACATTGCACTGAATTAATGTGCAGTGAAGTCATGCAAAGTGCACAGCCTCTTGCAATTTGGAATGTTCCACAAGGGAGTCACAGAAATGCTCTTTGTCTGACATGCTGGCTGTCATATGAAGCTGGTGCTTGGCACATATGATATTAACTGTGTAACAACTGTAGGGATATGAAGTCCTCTATGGTTGGTACTGACTACTCAAGTAAGTGTCAACCAACTCCTCACTGTAAAACATTACAGTGCATGATCTTCAGTGCTCTTTCCAAGCCAATAGAAGATGTAAGTGACCTCCCAAATATAATCGGTGATTACATCCTCCAAGTGTGTTGTTCTGTGGCCCTTTGCACACTAGCAAGTACCTTTCCCTAACCCCTCTCAGTGAAATGCTGCTTAGCCACAAATGCCCTCAAAAGGGTGCCCCAACTTAATAACCTAAAGCTCCTCAAAAACGCCAGTAATTTAACCTCCTCCATGAAATCCACATAAGTACTAAACCACCTCAGTACCTGCTACATACAATCAATTAGTGGATGCTGGACAGTCAAGAAACTAACTGGGACCTTTAAACAATGCCTCGAGTTTTCCATGTCCTTTCTCAATTCAACCTAATTTACTGCTGAATGAGGAACGCAATGCTGCTTTCTGGGAAAGACAACATCAGAATCAATTGTTTTGCATGCTCCTTCAGGGATTTCCCTTATAAATCAAAATTAAGCAAACAGGAATACAAAGAGTGAGGAGCAGAATTAATGTTAAAAAATATCCAAAGTAAACTGTAGTTTTTTTTTCAAAATATCTTTTACTGTCTTTCTTATATTGATTTAAAAATCATGATATGCTAACTTGGGAACATAGCCTGTAGCTTTTAGAAATAAAAGATTACTTTATCCACAGCATTGTAAAGGTCTAGGTGCACAATTGATTCGATGACATGGCGAATTTGACCTTTTGCTCCAGAAATGGGTGGCACAGTGGCTCAGTGGTTAGCACTGCTGCCTCACAGCAGCAGGGTCCCAGGTTCAATTCCAGCCTTAGGCAACTGTCTGTGTGGAGTTTGCACATTCTGTGTGGGTTTCCTCCAGGTGCTCAGATTTCCTCTCAGAGTCCAAAGATGTACAGGTCAGGTAAATTGGCCATGCCAAATTGCCCATAGTGTTAGGTGCATTAATCAGAGGGAAATGGGATCTGGGTGGGTTACTCTTCGGAAGGTCAGTGTGGACCGAAGGGCCTGTTTCCATGCTGTAGGGAATCCAATCAAAGTCTAAGGCAGAGATTTTCTATTTTGGAGACGTGGGCATAGCGGAACGGAAAGAAAGAAGATCATCTGAGGGCACATGGATGGCACAGATGGCATGCCACGGAGGTGAGTTTAGGGCCCAGTATGAGACTAGACGGCATTGGCAGAGGCTGCATTGGCAAAGTGGGCCCGAACTGGACACATGGTGGCGGTGGAGTTGAGTTTGAGCCAGAGCTGTAACCGGTGGCATATGCAATGGCATGGTGCAGGGTGAACTCAGTGGTGAAGGCATCGGTGGAGGGGAGATGGCACCGAAGAACATAGAACATAGAACAATACAGCACAGAACAGGCCCTTCGGCCCACGATGTTATGCCAAACATTTGGCCTAGCTTAAGCACCTATCTGTGTACCTATCCAATTGCCACTTAAAGGTCACCAATGATTCTGACTCTGCCACTCCCACAGGCAGCGCATTCCATGCCCCCACCACTCTCTGGGTAAAGAGCCTACCCCTGACATCCCCCCATAACTTTTCACCTTACATTTATGTCCCCTTGTAACACTCTGTTGTACCCGGGGAAAAAGTCTCTGACTGTCTACTCTATCTATTCCCCTGATCATCTTATAAACCTCTATCAAGTCACCCCTCGAAGAGTGACGACTTTCAATCGAGTGGTGGTGGCACGGTGAAGGAGAGTCATGCCTGGCCACCAGGCCCAAGGTGGAGCACTTCACAAGAAGGACTGTAAAGTTGAACACATTATTTCTTTATTTTTCTGCCTTTATGTTCAATGTTTTGGCTTATTTTTCTGCGTTTTAAGATGGCGCCGGAGAGTGGCGAGACTAAACAATGCTTTTCACTGTATTTTGTTTGATTCAATTTGAGTTATTACTGTCACGTGTACCTGAGGACAATGAAAAGTTTTGTTTTGTGAGCAGTGCAGGCAGATCATAGCAAACAAGAACATACAGATCACGGGATCCCCAGACTGAGTGAGGCATAATGGTTGTGAGAAATGTGAGAATAAGATCTGCTGTAGAGGGCTCAAAAATAGTCATCTCGTGTTGGTACCATCTTGAAGTAACAAAATACGCGTGACTATAAATAAGTCAAATAACTTCCAAAATACGGAGCCACATTTATAATTGTATGTTCTCTCGTCACCATTTCTTGTACGTGTGAGTCTCTGTCTAGCCCCAAGTCTAACACTAAAGGGACAGAGTCTATGCACTGTTAATGCTACACAACGTTTCACGGCTTGTGATGTGATCACTACTTTGAATGTTTCCAGACAAACACTGCTATTGTATCACAGGCAACACTGGGGAAATTTTGTGTTGAATGATCTTGGCTTGGGGCCAGGATCTGGACTGCACACAGTAGGCCAATACCTCAGCTTCCCACAGCACGTAGTGTGTGTCAGCCTCCGTGTAGGTGTCTGTCTCATGGTGTTACCCTTGGAAGGGTCTCCCATCATTTGCAAGCAGAGGCCTAATCCATCACTGTCCAAAACTCTACCCCATCCCACTGCGCTACCCCCAACTCCCTGCAAATCCCACCCCCCCCCACCCAACTTCACCCCTCCATCCTCTCCAGGTGTGGGCACAGCCATTTTCATCTCCCTTGCGCAATGTTACAGTACAGTAGAAAGCGGCAGTGACCATGCCTCAAACTGAGAGTCTTAAGGCTCTGCCTCTTCATCTTGGTGAACCTTCAGATGTTTACACCCCTGTCTGATTGCCCCAATCAACCCCATCAGTTTTGCATGCTCCAAATCCCCACCCAACTCTCTGAGTCTTTGTCTGCCCACATTACCTCCCCAGCACCATTTTATCAAGCAAACATACCAGGTATGGTAGCCCGCTATCCCTGCATGGAAGCTCCCCTGATTGAAGCCAGGGTGCTACTGAACATCGACGCTTCCTGCCATTCCACCTCCTCCCCCCTTTCTCTAGTGTATTGATTTGTCCCCCACCCCCACCTCAGTATTTCACATTCTGGTATTTAGTGTTCTGACTCCCGACCCCACAATTAAGTTAGCCAGCCTTCCTCGCACACTGATTACCTGCCCTAACTTTCAGTGCTTAGACCCCCAGGACTTTGGGGCGAACCTCCTTGAGCGGCTTAACCAGAAAGCCCTGAAATGACCAGACCACCCCTCCCCAACCAACCCGACTGAGATTTGTATGTCACCCCGACGGCTTTCCCATGGCTCCTCGTAATGATTGGATTAAGACCTTGGTCTACTCCCCAGACAAGGGGCACCAACCCTCTGATTGTGAGTGCCCCCTCTACTGATTCTGCATTAAACTGCAAGATCTGAAGGAGATACGAGAAGCCTTTAAAAAATGTGCTTCAGGGTGCAAGGCATGGAGCTGCAAACATGCTGGTAAGTGCAAAGTGAGTGAGTGCTCTGACTCAGTGAGCAGCCCTGAGATGCAGCCTGGGTGCCCGTCTGCGTTCAAAGTGTCCTTGCAGCAGTCTTTCAGTGAGAATATCCAGTGGGTCCCAAAGTGCAGCACACAGGGCAGGAGCACACTGTCAGTGGGATTGGAGACGTCCCACAGTGGTGCAGAGGGGCTGGGACAGATTGGATGCCAATGTCCCCGGATGTGGGATGCATGTAGCCACTTCCCATGGAGCGCGGCCTCAGGTGAGGGTGCCAAGATGGAGGGCCGCAGGAACAAGGAGTGAGCTGGAGTCACCAGGTACCTGCTCAAATCTCCATGCCAGTAATTCCCAGTGCTTTGCTCCCATCCAGGGACTGGGAGAATGGGAGCCTACACATTATCGAGTGATGATACAGTCATAATGAAGATGATAATGAATGATAATCTCTACTAATAGACCTCCTGTTATAGAATAGAATCCCAACAGAGTGGAAATAGGCTCTTCAGCCTAACAAGTCCACACCGACCCTCTGAAAAGTAACCCACCCAGACCCATTCCCCTACCCTATTGTCCTATATTTACCCCTGACTAATGCACCTAGCCTACACATCCCTGAACACTATAGGCAATTTAGCAAGGCCAATTGCTCACTGCACGTTGCTCACTAACAAGAATCACATCTTGAACATGGAACATGGTTGGAAAATGCGACTTGTCAGTGGCAATGCACTCGACGCCTCTCGCTATTCTCCCAGATTTTTCACCAAGGCCATGTTATTTGGGCCATTGTGGTGCAGTGGTAGTGTCCCTACCTCTGAGCCAGGCAGGCCTGGATTCAAATCCCACCTACTCCAGAGGTATATAAAAACAGTCTGAACTGCTTTATTCAGAAAGTACCTAACCACATTGTTCAGGTCATAGGGAAATTTCACCACTTGTTTCAAAAGAATATCTATTTGTATCTGTGACCTATATTTAGATGTCTTATAGAGATAGATGTTTAAGATGCCTGGGATGTATTTCATGTATCGCTACAAACACACATACATATTTCTGCTGCATGCGCGTCAATAATTCTGGTATGTTTTCCACATTTACTTTCAGAATTAGACTGACTAAAGCTGACATCCTGTCACACTGGAACAAACCTGTTCAATTTAGCCATTTTGCTTACTAATTAGGAGAACTGGTTTCTCGGAAACACCAAGATCCCCCTCCAAGCCATTCACCATCCAGACTTGGAAGCATAACGCCATTCCTTCACTGTCACTGGGTCAATATCCTAGAATTCCCTCCCTCAGGGCATTGTGGGTCACCCCGCAGCAGGTGGACTGCAGCGGTTCAAGAAGGCAGCTCACCCCCACCTTCTCAAGGGGCAACTAGGGACGGGCAGTAAATGCTGGGCTCAGTGAGCGAGACCACATCCCACGGGTGAATAAAAAATAAAGAGCTACAGAGTTGGATTGATGATAAAGTTCGAAAGCAAACCTTGTTTTGCTGATGATTCTCCTCTATCTTTGCACTTCCATAAATAAACTGAAGCTTGAATCAGTTTTATTTCTGTTCAGGTTAAAAGGTGAGAACGGCTTTTACACATTGTTTTATGTTCGGACATGATGAGACTTGTGAGTCTTGCAGTCGGAGCTACTTAGATTATTTCCCCCTTTTAAACTGACTAACCCCCACACCTCCACACCCCCTCCCCCCAACATTTGGTTGCATGCCTTTGATCTATTTCTGGTATTCCCACCAACCATTAACACTGGCTATCCATCTATATCGCTCCTTTCCATAATGTGCATCCTCTTTGGCTTTTACTTAGTACCTTCCATTCGTTCCTCCTTATGCATTAACAGGATAAAAAAACATAATTTTTCAGCCACTCTTAGTTCCAAAACAGAACTTTATTAGATTCAAAACGTTAATTCTGTTTTCTGTCCCCACAGATGTTGGCAGATCCTAAAGTTGCTCCAGTAGTTTCTATTACACAGACAGCTAGACCTCCTGCCTTGCATTGCATTGTCAATGACAGAACCTGTGGATATTACTGTATTCATTAGATGCAAATCATCGAGCAGCTAAGGTAATAAACAGCATGACCACCCCCCCCCCCACCCCCGCAACACCAAAAGCTGGAGATAGAACAATGAACACAAGCACTCACCTTCAACCTCAGCAGAGCATCAACTTACCTGAAATGCAGCCACAGAGATCCTCACAACTGCTTCAAACCCTGTACTTTATGTGGCCCTCATTGCGAACTTAGAGATGAAGACTATGAGCTAGAGACTAGATTAGCCATAATTCTATTGCCTTGGGGTGTGTGTGTGTGTGTGTGTGTGTGTGTGTGTGTGTGTGTGTGTGTGTGTGTGTGTGTGTGTGTGTGTGTGTGTGTGTGTGTGTGATTTGCTTTAAATTTACATTCAGTGAGTGGGAATAAATAACCCTTACATTAAGATCAACAATGCTTGCTGCAGAAGCATTTAATTAGACACATACAACAAGGACAGGAAATATCATGCCCTTTCCAAACAAAACAAACTGATCACAGACAGTGGGAGGAATAACATACATTCTGTCCATGACAATGGCACAAATGAACAGTATCTGATTCAAAATCTGAGTCGATAAACTTGTTGCAAGTGAATGCATTTCCACGTTGGCTGTTGGCAGTTCTGGTATGTCGTATTCCTGTCCCTGCTACTAGTCAACATCACCAAAGAACAAACGACAGTGCTGCTTGTAGTAGGTCAATGTGCAAAACCGGTCTGCATCAGCTCATACACCACACCAGTGACCGCACTGCAAAAGGCTGGAAAGCACTTTGAGGTTGCATGACATCGTAAAGGTTTCTGCAGAATTCTTCTTTCAATGTGATACATGTGCAGCCTTTTCTACACATTCTGAAAAAACCTACTCACTCTGCCTGACACTGTCAACATGCCTTTAGCATGCCCACTGGAATGGGACAGTTGAATGCTTTAGTATGGCCTGACTGTTGTTGTTGTACACACTCCAGCTGCTTCAGTGCTGTTAAACAAAGGGATTATATAGATACGTAGAGGGAGACCATTCACTTTAATAGCTGTGGAGGACAAGGCACTGAATATATTCAAGACAGAGATAGCTTTTTGAAGACTTTAAAGGCATCAGAGGATGTGAGGAGAAAGCAGGAATTTGGCATTGAGTTAGAGGATCAGCCTGGACCATATTGAATGACACTGTGGGCTGAATGGCCTACTCTTTCTGAAGGAACCAGAACTTACACTAAAAGATGAAAGACTTAAGCTAAATTTGTTTAATATTACATTCCATGACACTGCTCTATGATTATGTTCCACAACCACCTAATGAAGGAGCAGTGTTTCGAAACCTAGTGCCTCCAAATAAACCTGTTGGACTATATCTTGGTGTTATGTGAATTTTAACTTTGACCTCATTTCTATGTATCATTGTGGTTCTTTGAGGGTTTATCAAATCAGTCACATTCTAATGCTTAGTGCCCACTGTTCTGCAAGTTGATTTCCTTCAATGGGCATCCAATTTCCTTTTGAAATCCATGGTCGTCTCTACTTCCATCACCCTCACATGGAGAGGTCTAATGGTATTATCAATGGGCTGCTGATCCAGAGACCCAGGTAACATTCCGGGGGTCCTGGATTCCAATCCCAGATTGTGGAATTTGAGTTCAATAAAAATCTGGAATTAAGAGTCTAATGATGACCATGAATTGATTGCCAATGTTTGGAAAAATCCATCTGGTTCACTAATGCCCTTTAGGAAAGTAGACTGCCATGTTTGCCTGGGTAACATGTGATTCCAGACCCACAGCAATGTGGTTGGCTCTTAACTGCCCTTTGAGATGAGCAATTAATGCTGGCCTATCCCCATTCCCATCCCATGAATGAAGTAAAAGAAAAGCAGTGAATTTATGACTGCTCACGCTTACTCTAAATAACCTTATAAAATATCTATTGTGTCAGTGCTGGCTTCTTCCAGCCCTTGCCTCTTGTAAAAGAACAAAAATGCAAACTGACCCATTCTGATCCAGACCATTAATAAGGTGTTAGCTTGGCCACATATCAGAGTAGTAGACTGGGTTTTTACTTCAGTGCAACCCTGATATTGAGAGTAGGGAACTGCATTGTCTGACCCTGACAATAACAGAAGAAAGGTTGCAACAGTAGAACCAAATAATAATGCGGAGGAGTGTCTCCTCACAATGTGCTGCAGTTCCGGCTTTCAGACACCATCGGTAAATTAGATATCTTGTCCTATTTTACATGATTGTTAATTTAAAATACTTGATAACCTAATTACAATTCATTTTCAGCCCATTTAAAATCTCTCATGTAGCTTTGATCACATTCTTGCCAAATTTGCAGCATAAGATTGAGACAGGGCCTTCACGAAAGGAGGTTGGGGAGTTGGATTACTGATTAAAGAGAATCTGTACCAAGAGAGGACATCTTGGAGGAGTCATCTAACGAGGCCTTATGGATAGGACTTAAGAATATGAAAGGCCCAATCACTATGATGGGGTTAGAAAGTAGGCCTCCCAACAGCCAGTGAAAGACAGAGAAACAGATATGTAAGCAGGGCAGGGTTGTTTTTACATCTTTCCCTGACCTACTTACATATCTATTCCTTTATCTTGCACTGGCTATTGGGATGTTGTTTTTCTCTAGTCCCTCCTTATATATGTCAGAGGTTGCCTGTGTCTCCTAAAACATGTCACACAATTCCAACCAGAATGTTATCAATGAACTTGCCCAAGAGCCCCACAATACACACACAAACTGGTACCAATGCACGACAGTCCCAACTTTATTAGGAGACAAGTCACAGTAGCTTTTACTACGAAGCAATAGTTGCGTGCTTTTCCGACTGGTGACCTGTGACCAGTGGTGTTCCGTAAGGTTCAGTGCTGAGGCCTCTATTTTATGAAATAAATATAAACGACTTGGACAAAAATATAGGTGGTCTGATTCATGGGTTTGCAGACAACATGAAAATTGGGGGAGCTGTGAATAGTGAGGAAGGTTGTCAAAGGACGCAGCAGAATGTAGATCAGGTAGAAAGTTGGGTGAGAAATGGCAGATGGAGATTAAACCAGACAGTTGTGAGGTGATGCATTCTAAGAGGTCAAATGCAAGAGGCAAGTATACAGTAAACGGCAGGTCCCATGGAAGCACTGATATACACCGATGGATCTTGGAGTGCAAGTCCATAACTCCCTGAAAGTGGCAATATAAGTGGACAAGATAGTAAAGAAGGCGTAAAGGATGCTTATCCTCATGGGTCAGGGAATTGAGAATAAACGTTGGCAAGTCATGTCACAGTTGTATAAGACATTATTCAGGCTATTTTTGGACTATTGTGCACAGTTCTAGTCACCACACCATAGGACCAATGTGGAGGGCTTTGGATAGGGTACAAAAGAGGTTTACCAGGATGTTGCCTAGAATGGAGTGTATTAGCTATAAGGAGAGGTTGGACAAACTTGGATTGTTTTCACTAGGGCATCAGAGGCCAAGGGAGCGACCTGATAGAAGTATATAAAATTATGACAGGTAAGGTAGAATGGATTGTTGGTGTCTTTTTCCCAGGTGAAAATGTTAAACAGGTTTAAGCTGAGGGGGTAAAGTTTGACAGATTAGCTTCAGGCACTTTTTTTTAAAACAGAGAGTAGGAGGTGCCTGGAATTAAGAGAGGTGATAGAAACAGATACATGAGCAAAGATTAGGAAAGAAGCATTCAGACGGATACATGAATAGGCAGGGAGTAGTGGTATATGGACTATATGTAGGCAAGTGGAATTAGTTTAGAATGGCCTCATGATCAGCGCAAACATGGTAGGCCGAAGGGCCTGTTTATGTGCTGTACTGTTCTATGTTCTACGACAATTCAGGGCTTACATTTATTTATATGTTATTTGGATGTGAACATAGGATGAAAGATCACCTCAGAGTACAACGGGATCTTGATCAGATGGACTAATGGGCCAAGGAGAGGCAGATGGAGTTTAATTTGGATAAATGTGAGTTGCTGTATTTTGGAAAAGCAAATCAGAGCAGGAATTAAAGACTTAATGCTAACATCCCGGGGTGTGATGCTGAACAAAGAAACCTTGGGAGTGCAGGTTCATAGCTCCTTGAAAACTGTCACAGGTAGACAGGATAGTGAAGGTAACATTTAGTATGTTCTCTTTTATTGGTCAGAGCATCGCTATAAGAGTTGGGATGCCAGGACATTGACGAGGCCACATTTGGAAAACTGTGTTCAAACATAGTCTCCCTGCTCTAGGAAAGATGTAGTGAAACTTGAAAGAATTCAGAAAAGATTTACAAGGATGTTACCAGGTTTTGAGCTATTGGGAGAGGCTGAACAGGCTGGGGCTGTTTTCCCTGGAACATCAAAAGCTAAGGGATGACCTCATAGAGGTTTATAGAATCATGAGGGGCATGGATAGGAGAAACAGACATAGTATTTTCCCTGGGGTGAGGGAGTCCAAAACTAGAGGACATAGGTTTCAGGTGAGAAAGAGTTAAAAGTGACCTGACGGGCAACTTTTTCACACAGAGGGCAGTGAATGTACGGTATGTGCAGCCAGAGGAAGTGGTGGAGGCTGGGACAATGATAACATTCAAAAGGCATCTGGATATGTACCTGAATAGGAAAGGTATACAGAGACATGAGCAAAATACTGACAAATGGGACTAGATTAATTTAGGATATCTGATCGGCATGGACAAGTTGGACCGATGGGTCTGTTTCCGTGCTGTACAACTTCACGCTCTAAATTTAGAATAATTTTCAAATATATTCATTTATACACGGTGGCTCAGTGGTTAGCACTGCATCCTCACAGCACCGGTGTCCCAGGTTCAATTCCAGCCTCGGGTGACTGTCTGTGTGGAGTTTGCACATTCTCCCTGTGTCTGCGTGGGTTTCCTCCAGGTGCTCCGGTTTCCTCCCAGAGTCCGAAGATGTGCAGGTCAGGTGGTTTGGCCATGCTAAACTGCCCACAGTGTTTGGTGCATTAGTCAGAGAAAAAATGGGTCTGGGTGGGTTACTCATCGGAGGGTCAGTGTGGACTTGTTGGGCCGAAGGGCCTGTTTCCACACGGTAGAGAATCTAATCTAAATGGCCTTGATGTAATAAATTATGTAGACAAGTTAGTCTCGAGGTCACTAGATAAGCTCAAATACACTTGTCCATCTATTTGAGTCTTCCAAGAGACCTAAGACATCATCTTGCCCTAGCAGCATCTGCTGATTCTTTAAACAGTTCAGGAGCCTGGGGTCACGATTTATCGTATGTTTATCTTCATATTTTACAATAAGTTCGACGGAGATTGATGAAAAAATGTGAAAATCTTTGAAACTGCAAAGTCTTGTTGAGGTTGTACAGGACGTTGTTAAGGCTTCCTCTGGAATACTGTGTATAGTCGAGTTGTCCCGTCATAGGAAGGGTGTTATTAAACTGGAGAGGCTTCAGAAAAGATTTACCAGGATGTTGCCAGAAATGAGATAAAAATAGGCTGGTGCTTTTTTCACTGGAGCTTAGGAGGTTGAGGGATGAACTTATCGAGGTTTAAAAAATCCTGAGGGGCACAGATAAGGTGAATGATGAGGGTCTTTTCCTTAAGGTGGGGCAGTTCAAAACTAGGGGGCATCTTTTTAAGGTGGGAGGAGAAAGACTTAAAAAGGACACGAAGGGGGCAATTTTTTTTAACAGAGAGTGGTTCGCATGTAGAATGAACTGCTAGACAAAATGGTGGATGCAGGTATAGTTACAACATTTCAAAGATATTTGGATAAGTATTAAAGGTTTGGAAGGGTATGGGCCAAACGTAGGCAGGCGGGGTAGGTTTAGTTTGGGAACATGGTCAGGGTGGGTTAGTTGGACTGGAAGGTCTGTTTCTGTGCTGTATGACTCTGTGACTAGCAATACTCAAGTGAAAATATCCATTTAGGTTTATTCTGATGCATTCAGAATGTACTGGAAGTCAAAAGGAAAAGACTTGCCTTCAATAACTTGCTTCGGATAACGAGAGGTCATCTTAAAGCATTTACAATCAGTGAAGTACTTTAGAAATGCAATCACATTGCACCCTAACTCAGAAGTCCATTATTACACAGCAGGTCCCACACACAACCATGTGATAATGACCAGATCATGTAGTTTCTACTGTTGATTGATGAATAAGGATTGGTCAGGACATCAGCAATATTCTTCTTTTAAATAGGCCTTGGGATCCTAACACCAACTGGAAAAGACAGAGAGAGCCTTTGTTTCAGGCCTCAGTGTGCCCTAAACTCAGAAAAGCAATGGCTGGCTATGATTCACAGAATCCCTAGAGTGTGGAAGCAGGCCAGTCAGCCCATACTGACCATCCAAACAGCATTCCACCAAGATCCACTTCTTACCCTCTCTCTCTGTCACCCTGCATTTCCCATGGCCAATCCATCTAACCTGCACATCATTGGACTGTGAGAGGAAACCCACACAGAGACGGGGAGATCATGCAAACTCAACACAGACAATTTCCTCAGGGTAGAGCTGAACCCGGATCCCTGATGCTGACCACTGAGCCACCCTAATTCCTGTGCTCAGGTTTCAGGAAGGGCACTCTGTGCCTCAGAGGTGAGAGTGTTGTCTATTGAGCCGTGGCTGTCAGAGAATTAATTAATGCCATCTGACTCAATTAATCAGTGCACTCAAATTAAATGGAACACAAAGTACAATTACAGCTAGAAACTGAAATACTCTCAAAACAGCAATTTAAACAGCAAACCCTCAAGAATAAAGCAAATTGTTCCATCAGCAACACGTCCATCACTTGAAATAAGCCATGTACAGTGCGTGCCATATAAAAGATGTTTTATCCAATCTACTAAATCCACAGGCTCTAGACAGACACCAGAAAGATAAAAACATTGGATGCATAGGGACAGCAAGCTCTACAAGTTCCCTTCCAAGTCCCACACACCATCTGGTTTCGGGACTATGCCCTTCATTGTCACTGGGTCAAAGACCTCTTAACTGCAATGTGGATGTTCCACTACCACCTTCCCTAGGGATGGGGTAATAAGTGTTGGAGCAGCACTCCAGTGCCGTGAATGGATAAATTTAGAAATCAGACAAGTCAGACAGCGAAATAACCGGAGAATTCATAGTAACAGATAAAACGTCAGGCTGTCAAAGGCAGGGTATTGAATGTGTCCTGATGTCACCAGCTCATTCAAGGAATAGAGCTCCCTGTTAGCTCTGCCCCTGCCCACTGCTCTTATCACAACGGTGGGATTCTCACGGCAGTGCCATTGAGGGACCTGGCATAAGGTTAATTCCTCACTAACCCTGGCTGGGCGACATTTTCTAACAGGATATGCTAGAAGCTCATTGGCTATACCCAACCTCTACCAACAATTGTAATTTCAGAAAGTAGAGGATTCTTTCTCCTCTGTCATTGCAGGGGAGGGCTAGACGAAGAATACCACCAGGAGGCAGACCGAGGAGAAGCTCTGTGTGGGACAGACCGGGACCAGTCTCTGTGTGGGACAGACCAGGGACCAGTCTCTGTGTGGGACAGACCGGGACCAGTCTCTGTGTGGGACAGACCGAGGAGAAGCTCTGTGTGGGACAGACCAGGGACCCGGCTCTGTGTGGGACAGACCGGGGACCAGTCTCTGTGTGGGACAGACCGGGACCAGTCTCTGTGTGGGACAGACCGAGGAGAAGCTCTGTGTGGGACAGACCAGGGACCCGGCTCTGTGTGGGACAGACGGGGGACCAGTCTCTGTGTGGGACAGACCGGGGACCAGTCTCTGTGTGGGACAGACCGGGACCAGTCTCTGTGTGGGACAGACCAGGGACCAGTCTCTGTGTGGGGCAGACCGGGACCAGTCTCTGTGTGGGACAGACTAGGGACCAGTCTCTGTGTGGGACAGACTAGGGACCCATCTCTGTGTGGGACAGACCAGGGACCAGTCTCTGTGTGGGACAGACCAGGGACCAGTCTCTGTGTGGGACAGACCAGGGACCCGGCTCTGTGTGGGACAGACCGGGGACCAGTCTCTGTGTGGGACAGACCGGGAGCCAGTCTCTGTGTGGGACAGACCGGGAGCCAGTCTCTGTGTGGGACAGACTGGGGACCCGTCACTGTGTGGGACAGACTGGGGACCAGTCTCTGTGTGGGACAGACCGGGGACCCGTCTCTGTGTGGGACAGACCGGGAGCCAGTCTCTGTGTGGGACAGACCGGGGACCCGTCACTGTGTGGGACAGACTGGGGACCCGTCTCTGTGTGGGACAGACCGGGGACCCGGCTCTGTGTGGGACAGACCGGGGACCAGTCTCTGTGTGGGACAGACCGGGGACCAGTCTCTGTGTGGGACAGACCGGGGACCAGTCTCTGTGTGGGACAGACCGGGGACCCGTCTCTGTGTGGGACAGACCGGGGACCAGTCTCTGTGTGTGGGACAGACCGGGGACCAGTCTCTGTGTGTGGGACAGACCGGGGACCAGTCTCTGTGCGGGACAGACCGGGGACCAGTCTCTGTGCGGGACAGGCCAGGGAGCAGTCTCTGTGCGGGACAGGCCAGGGAGCAGTCTCTGTGTGGGACAGACCGGGGACCAGTCTCTGTGTGGGACAGACCGGGGACCCGTCTCTGTGTGGGACAGACAAGGGACCCGTCTCTGTGTGGGATAGACCGGGGACCGGTTAGGAATCACCAGCAGGGATTGATGGGGAGAAAAACCCTGCAGAGCATGTAACTCCCCTTGAAAGTACGTATGGATATATGGGAGCGTATGTGTGTTCACACAAGGAAATCCTCCGGGATCGGTGTTAGTTAGTGCTCAGTGTCAACCTTAATGTTTGACTGCTTTGTCCAAGATCACAAGAAATTACAGAGAGTTGTGAACGCAGTCTACTCCATCACACAGACCTGTCTTTTTTCCATTGACTCCCGCTACACTTCCCACTGCCTCGGGAAAGCAGTCACCATTATCAAAGACCCCTCCCAGCCTGGTTATACTCTCTTCCACCCCCTTCCATCGGACAGACAATCCAAAAACTTGAAACCTCTTATCAACAGATTTAAGAACAGTTTCTTTTCTGCTGTTATCCAACTTATGAATAGGCCTCTCATCTCTTCTCTTTCTCTGCACCTTCTCCATAGCTGTAATGGTATATTCAGCATTCTGTTCTATTACCTTGATGTACTTTGTACGGTATAATTTGTCTGGTTAGCACGTGAAACAATTCTTTTCACTGTATCACAGTACATATGACAAGAATAATCCAATCTAAATGAAATCAAGTCAAGTGCTGAGAGTGGATGGGGCTTGAACCCACAATGTCCTGACTAAAGGTGAATGGAAATGATCCAATGGGACCATTGAGTTTTCTTTATATTCATTGACAGGACATGGGCATCTTTGCTGGGCCAGCACTTACTGCCCATTCCTAGCTGCCGTGGAGACAGTGGTGGTGAGCTGCTTTCTTGAACCACTGCAGTCCATGCGCTGGGGGTAGACCCACAATGCCCTTCAGGAGGGCGCAGTGGAGATATACCAGAATGGCTTCAGGACGTAGGGCTTATCTATGAAGTAAGCTTGGAAAGTCTGGTTATTCTCCTTGGAGAAAATGGGGTTGAGGGACATTCTGATAGAGTTGGACAAGACTGTGAGAGGTATTGGTGAGATGAACAAAGAAAACAGTACGAGGGCTAGGGAACACAGTTATATATGCAAGTAATGCAGAGGAGAATATGATAAACAACAGTGAGTGACAATAAGTGGAAACTCCTGCTGGTGAGCATGGTAGAAGCAGAGGCAATCAATTATTACACAGAAAATGTAATGCATTTGAAGAGAGTAATATTGCTGCACTACAGACATAGGCCAGGGAAAGAGGACTGACTGGATTAGTCTACAGAGAGCCACCATTCAGAGAACAGCCATTTTCTATGCTGCAATGACTCTTCTTCCAAACAGTGCCATAGGGTATTCTACACCCAACAGAGACCGTACACACACCATCACTGCACAATTCCATATAGAAGACAGCACCTCCTAGAATGCAAACCCCCCCCCCCCCCCCCCCCCCCCCCCCCCAACCCCAAGCACTTCAACGAAAGGATAAGCCGAGCTTTTATACTGAGGTCTCTAGAATGAGACTTGAACGGGCAACTTTCTGATCTGAGCAAAGCTAGCCCACTGATACGTGACTTTAAATTACAAATCATTTCCTCCTTCCTGGGGAGAGGCAAGAACTGGAACAGGGAGGAAAAAAAAACCAAAACAAAATTATCCATTGCCTGATAACTCTCATCATGCAAAGTAGAAAATCAAAGCTAAAACTGTGTGTTTTTATAAGAGATACTGTAAAAACTAATATATTTGTCCAGTCAAAAGTGAAAAAAAAGTTTACCTGAAGTACCACATTGTGGATACATGTCTATGGTCAGAGAATATGGAGTCAGGCACAAGTTACACATGATAAACTGATTACAAAACAGCAAACAGAAGGTAGGAGGTAAAGATTGAAACGACTCCACAGAGGTCAGTATCCCATCACCAAGTCACCCTTTATTTATACGTGAAGAGTCCTAAACACTCATCCATCTCCCTCAGAGCTACCTCTCAGAGTGAGGAGAATCTCTGACCCTCCTGTGTATATCTGTCAGCCAGGGCTCCCTGATTGAACCAGATTAACAGCCCCAATAAGGGAACTCATGCTCTATGAGGTCTACCTGGCTGACCTTGTTACAATCACTACAAAAAAAGTTACTCATACTAACAGGAAATTGGGAGTGTATTCCACAGGGAGTAGTGCCTGGGAGCACAGCTGCTTGCTCTCTCTCTCTCTCTCTCTCTACAGCATAATTTGGACTTGTGAATTTTACAATTCTTAAATATGTGGATCACTTCTATTGAGGAATATGGTTAACACAGTGGAGAACTGCAACAAAATACAGGAAGATATTTACAAATTTCCAGGCTGTTAATGGCCAGTGAATGTGGCCAGTGAATGTGGGATGTTGCAGGTTTGAAGAACTGAATGGGCTACTCCTGCACCTATTTTCTATGTTTCTGTGACAAGAGGAATATGGAGGCCATTTACATGCAATCAAGGTGAATCAGGGCACAAACCATTCAGCATTGGTACAGCACAGGAGGACAATCCACCCATCTTGTTGATGCTGGCTCTCCAAACAGCAAGGCACCTGCCTCCCCCCTTACATTCTCTTGTTCTAATAAAAACACAATTCCCTCTTGAATGACTCCACTGAACCTACCTCCCCCATACTCTACAGAACTGTGCAACAGTTATAGAAAATAGGCCATTCTTAAAACAAAACATAAATCATTAAAATCAGGAATGCAGGTTAAACAATTCCACTTAACCCAGGAGCACGACTCTGATGTTAAGGTCATTTGTCACTTTCAATCATTTCCTGATACCAATTCTGACTTCCCTGAACTTGGCCTCTTCCATACCCCTTTAATCACCACAAAGACAGTAGCTCAAGAAACAGCCTGCACCTTTTGATCAGGTTTCCAGATTCAACAAAGAATTCAACAATTTGGAACAAGAAAAATTGATTCCATATTTCTGAAATCCAACTCTCAACAATGTTTCTGCTTTTCTATTTAAAGCCCACTTGGACCCATCTTCTGTTTTATTACTCACCCTATAACTACCATCTGTTTCCTTGCACATCATCCCAGTCAGCATTAAATCCCTTCAGTCTGGTACTCTATCACAGGAATTCCATTCTCTTTCCTGTCTGTATATTTGCTTCAAACATTCTTTTTCACCAGTTCTGATGAAAACTCATTGACTTAAAATGTTAACTCTGCTTTTTGCCAACAAGTACTGACTGAATATTACCAATAAATTTTATTTAATGTCAGATTTTCAGTGTCTCACAGTACATTACAGATATTGAAAATAAAAACAGAAGATACTGGACAAGTGCAGACTTTATCAGGCTTCATTAATTCTAAGTGCCAATGAAACAGTCCTCCCCAATCCCTCTGACTAGATTCTTTCATTGTTATTTTAATTCAGGAGGACCAACATTGTGGTTCAGCGTGGAATATTTACAACAGAGCCAACACTATGGTGTGCAGCAGACAAAACACAGAAAGGCTTCGAGGTGAAACTCAACAGCAGGAGTTACTTAACTGTAGACAAAGATCGTTAAAATGGTCTCTTACCGCATGACAAAATCTGCCTTGTCGATCCGACTGCCACAATTACTCTCCTTCAAAATTCCGCCATTTCCCACAACCGAACACTTTTTCAGCGGCAACTGGAATGGTGTATCCTAGCAACAAAGAGAGCTGCTTTCAATTATTGGATTCAGCCTGCCCTCTTCCAAGTCTTTCGTCGCCTTTGACCTTTAAGGTCTGGGAGCTTTTCACTCAATTTCTTAGACTACTGGCTTTACAAAAGGTTAGTTTTGCTTCAATATCCTTCAAAGATTACACCATAATAAAGATCTTATATGCACAATACAAGAATTAAAACCCTTATACAGTATACCAGGCCTTAAAATGTTTCATGCACAAGACTAGTTTAAGATTCCCATATTTTCATTTGTTTAAAGCCTGTTTTACACTATAGAAAGAATCATGCCCTATTGGCCATATTAAAACATGTCTCTGACCATTTTGTTTCGCAAACTTCAATAACCTTCATCATTGTCAATATGTAAAGTTTTCACATCTACTTTAGTTCCTAGTTCATTGCTTTCTCATGCACCATTGAGACCGAGGTTAGGACTGAAGTCAAAGCATTGATTATTAACCTGTGGAAACATGGAGAAGATTTCATTGTTGACAGCAAGTGAGTAGAGGAACTCTCCATCAAACCTGAGATTCTTTCCCAAGGGTGAGTTCAACTTTGTCACAGCAAACAGCCGTTGTGCATCACAACATTGTTCAAGTAGTCTCCTACAATAAAACAAAAGTCATTTTAAATGAAAGAGAATTGACAACAAATTTTACCACTCTGTTCTCCTGGTCCAGAGTTTTCCCTGGACAGTTAATTCAAAAAGGAACACTTTTCTAAACATAAACATGTAGTCAAAGGAAAGTTGCGACTGGTAGGGGAAAGGATCAATAAAAGGAACCTTGGCTTGTAGGAGCTGTGGTACTGAATGAGTACTTTGCACTTGTCTTCACTGAAGAAGAGCATGTTACCAATGTAAAGGTAGCATTAATAATGGACTTAATAGAAAAATACAGAGGAGCTAGCTAATTAATGTCATTAAGCTTTTAGTTGAGAAAACGGAGAGGATTAGTGAGTGAATAATATCAGTGATGAGGAATTTAAGTTACTTGGAGAGACTAGAGACTATACCCTCAGACCAGAGAAGGTTAAGTGAATATTTGACAATGGTGTTCAAGATCATGAATGGTTTTGGTAAAGTTAATTAACATTGAAAATGGGAGCAGGAGTAGACCATTCAGCCCTTCAAGCTTCCTCCTGCATTCAGTACGATCACAGCTGATCATCAAGCTCCGTCCTATTCCCGCTTTTTCCTGGCACCCGTTGATTCCTTTCACCTCAGAACTATGTCTTAATTCTTCTTAAAAACATTCAATGTTTGGTCTCTAATGCTTTCTATGACAATGGTTTCCACAGGCTTCCACTGTTGCGGTGAACAAATTTCTCCTCACCTTATCTATAGTCTGTGACCCCTGATAGGATGAAACTGTTTCTGATGGAAGAAAGATCAACGTGTAAAAGGGCTTTTGAAAGGTATTTGACAACATCCTAGTTTATATTTTAAAAAATCACAGAATTATTACAGTAGAGGAGCAGGCCATTCCACCCAACATGTCTTCAAATGAGCATCATTACCTCATACCAATCTCTTGTCTTTTCCCCATTTTTCATATTATTTCTTTCCAAATAACCATTTAATGTCCTTTTGAATGCCTCAGTTGAAAATGCTTCCACTGTATTTTCAGGCATTCCACACCCTAACTACTTTCTGTGAACATTACATTGTTCCTTTTGTAAATCACTTTAAGTCTATACACTCTCATTCTTGTTTAGTCACAGGTGAGGTGCCAGAAGACTGGAGGTTGGCTAACGTGGTGCCACTGTTGAAGAAAGGTGGTAAGGAAAAGCCAGGGAACTGTAGACCAGTGAGCCTGACATTGCTGGTGGGCAAGTTGTTGGAGGGAATCCTGAGGGACAGGAGCTACATGTATTTGGAAAGGCAAGGACTGATTAGGGATAGTCAACATGGCTTTGTACATGGGAAAACATGTCTCATGAACTTGATTGAGCTTTTTGAGAAAGTAACAATCAGGATTGATGAGGGCAGAGCGGTGGATGTGATCTATGTGGACGCCAGTAAGACGCTCGATAAGGTTCCCTATTGGAGACTGGTTAGCAAGGTTAGATTTCATGGAATACAGGGAGAACTAGCCATTTGGATGCAGAACTGGCTCAAAGGTAGAAGACAGAGGATGGTGGTGGAGGGTTGTTTTTCAGACTGGAGGCCTGTGACCAGTGGTGTGCCACAAGGATAGGTGCTGGGTCCACTATTTTTCATCATTTATATAAATGATTTGGATATGAACATAGAAGGTATGGTTAGTAAGTTTGCAGACGACACCAAAATTGGAGGTGCAGTGGACAGCGAAGAGGGTTACCTCAGATTACAACGGGATCTTGATTAAATGGGCCAATGGGCTGAGAAGTGACAGATGGAGTTTAATTCAGATAAATTGTGAGGTGCTGCATATTGGGAAAGCATATCTTAGCAGGACTTATACACTTAATGGTAAGGTCCTAGAAGGTGTTGCTGAACAAAGAGACATTGGAGCGCATGTTCATAGCTCCTTGAAAGTGGAGTCGCAGGTAGATAGGATAGTGAAGAAGGCGTTTGGTATGCTTTCCTTTCTTGATCAGAGCATTGAGTTTTGAGGTCATGTTGCAGCTGTGCAGGACATTGGTTAGGCCATTTTTGGAATATTGTGTGCAATTCTGTCCCCTTCATATTGGAAAAATGTTGTGAAACTTGAAAGGATTCAGAAAAGATTTACAAGAATGTTGCCAGGGTTGGAGGGTCTGAGCTACAGGGAGAGGCTGAACAGGCTGGGGCTGTTTTCCCTGGAGCATCAGAGGCTGAGGGGTGACCTTATAGAGGTTTATAAAATCATGAGGGGAATGGACAGGGTACATAGACAAAGTCTTTTCCCTAGGGTGGGGGAGTCCAGAACTAGAGGGCATAGATTTAGGGTGAGAGGGGAAAGATATAAATGGAACCTAAGGGGCAACTTTTTCATGCAAAGGGTGGTCTATGTAGGGAATGAGCTGCCAGAGGAAGTGGTGGAGGCTGGTACAATTGCAACATTTAAGAGGCATTTGGATGGGTATACAAATGGGAAGGATTCGAAAGGATATGGGCCAAGTCCTGGCAGGTGGGACTATATTAGGTTAAGATATCTGGTCAGCATGGACAGGTTGGACGGAAGGGTCTGTTTCCATGCTGTACATCTCTATGACTCTAAGTTGGAACAGTTTCTTGCTATCCACTCTATCCAGTGGCTCATGACTTTGAAAACCTCTATTAAATCTCCTCTTAGCCTTCTTCTCTCCAAAGAGAACAGTCCCAACTTCTTCAATCTATCATCATGACTGAACTTCCTCGTAGAGTCTTACAGAATGGAAACAGACTCTTCAGTCCAACTAGTCCATTCTGACCATGTTTCCAAACTAAACTAGTCCCATCTGCCTGTTCTTGGCCCACATCCTTCCAAACCTTTCCTATTCACGAATATCTGAATGCCTTTGAAATGTTGTGACTGTAACTGCACCCACCACTTCCTCTGGCAGATCACTTCACACACAAACCACTCGTTGTGTAAAAAAGGTTGCCCCTCATGTCCTTTTTAAATCTTGTTCCTCTCACCCTAAAAAGATGTCCCCTCATTTTGAACTCCCCCTACCCAAGGGAAAAGACCTTTGTCATTCACCTTATCTATGCTCCTCACAATTTTATAAACCTTTATAAGATCACCCCTAATCTAATGAAAAAAGTCCCAGCTTATTCAGCCTATTTTTGTAACTGAAATCCTCCCTTCCATGCAACATTTTTTCTGAACCCTCTGCAGTTTATTAATATCCTTCCTATGTTATAGATTGCTTCTGTGAGGGTTTCCTCTGGGTCCAAAGATGTGCAGGCTAGGTGGATTGGCCATGCTAACCTGAGCAGTGTCCAGGATGTTCAGGTTAGGTGGATTGGCCATGCTAAACTGCCCAGTGTCCAGGGATGTGCAGGCTAGGTGGATTGGCCATGCTAACCTGAGCAGTGTCCAGGATGTGCAGGTTAGGTGGATTGGCCATGCTAAACTGACCAGTGTCTAGGGATGTGCAGGCTAGGTGGATTGGCCATGAAATGCAGTGAATCGTAATTGGGTTTGGGTGTCATGTTCTTCAGAGGATCGGTGTGGACTCGATGGGCCGAATGGACTGCTGCCACACTGTAGCAATTTAATGATTTCCCCCTTCCTACCTACATCACTGTGTAGACCTTGACCTCTGGCTGTTTTCCCTCCCTCAGAAGAATGGCAACATCCTGGATCTTGGCACCAAGGGGATAACATACCATCCTGGAGTCACATCAAAGCACCGAAATACCTGTTTGATCCGCTAAGTAATGAATCTCCTTTTGTTGTCACTCCTTCTACTCCATCCTCCCTTTCTGTATAAAATCCCTACAGTGTGGAAACAGGCCCCTCTTCCCAACAAGTCCACGCCAACCCTCCAAACAGTAACCCACCCAGACCCATTCCCCTACTCTATTATCGTATACTTGCTCCTGACTAATGCACCTACCCTACACATCCCTAGACACTTTGGGCAATTTAGCATGGCCAATCCACCTAACCTACACATCTTTGGATTGTGGGAGGAAACCGGAGCACCCAGAGGAAACCCACACAGACACGGGGAGAATGTGCATACTCCACACAGACAGTCACCCAAGGCTGGAATCGAACGGGGTCCCTAGCGCTGTGAGGCAGCAGTGCTAACCACTGAGCCACCGTGCCACCTCAAGTCACAAGCCACTCACAAAGAACACAAAAGTGGCTCTGACTGCACACTCTCGAGGAAGCAATACAGCCATCTGTCTCCAAAATGGAAACCTGATTTGTGAGCAGGACCCTGAGGAAATCCTGCACCACCTGGCTAGGTCTTCTAGAATGACCTAATGGTCACCTACTCCCTGCTTATCTCAAAACCCATAAGCTGGGGTGTGATCACCTTTGTGAACATGCTGTCCACGTAACTCCCTACTTTGAGGATGTGCCACAGTGTCTTCAACCACCACTTGTGCTCCGAGGCACAGAGTTCAAGATTCTGCACCTGGCTGAAAGGTCAGTGGTATAGCAGATGCAAGATAATGAACAGAAAGTTGAGGGTAGTAGCAAATAGCCGCGTTTCAGGAACTCTGGGTTTTCTTTGGCAGATATCGATGAAGTGGAGTTGGCTGTACTGTGCACAATTCCAAAATTTCACGTTGACATGAAATTTAAAATTATGATAAGCAATGAGGAGAGTACCAAACTTCCGAGGTTATAGATAACTTGCTGAAATGAGCAAACATATGGCAGATGATGCAGAGGAGTATGAAGTGATACATTTGGCAAAAAAAAAGAACGAGAAAAGGCGATTAAAAACTAAATGGTGCAATTTTAAAAGGTACGCAGGAACAGGAAGCTGGGGTGGAAGTAGAAAGGTATTTAAAGCAAGCTGTGAAAGAAACATAAAGCAACCATTATTAATAAAGGAATGGAAGAAGCTATATAAAATCGCTGTATAAAAAACACATGCCAGTCCTCATCTGATCATCTACAGCGTGGAAACAAGCCCTTTGGCCCAACAAGTCCACACCGACCAGCCGAAGAGTGACCCACCCAAACCCATACACTTACCTTACTACTCTACATGTATCCCTAACTAATGCACCTAACCTATACATCCTTGAACACTATGGGCAACTTAACACGGCCAATTCACCTAATCTGCACATCTTTGGATTTGGGTTGTGGAGGGACTGCATTTAATTGTGGGCACCACACTTTAGAAAGAATGCTGTAATCTGGAATGCACTGCTGGAAAGGATGGAGGAACAAATTGAATATCAGCTTTCAAAAGACAATTGGATAAATATTTGAAGGTAAAACTGCTGTAGAATTCTGGGGAAAGAGTTAGGGAGTGGGACTAGTTGACCAAAAACTGAACCGGACCAGCCATATTAATCCACTGGCTACAACAGCAGGTCAGAGGCTAGGAATATTGCGGTGACTAACTCACCTCCTCACTTCTCAAAGCAAGGAACAAGTCAGGAGTGTGAGGGAATACTCCTCACTTGCCTGGATGGACTGCAGCTCCAGCAACACTGAGAAGGCTTGACACCATGCAAGATAAAGCAAGCCGCTTGATTGACACCACATCCACAAATGTCCACTCCTCCCACCACCAACACTCAGGAGCAGCAGTATGCACTACCTACCAGATGCACTGCAGAAATTCACTAAAGATCCTTAGAGAGCATCTTCTGAGCTTATGCCCACTTCCATCTAAAAGGGAGCAGATGCATGGGAACAGCATCATCTTCAAATTCCCCTCCAAGTCATTCCCCACTCTCACTGAGAAATATCTTGATGTTCCTTGAATTTCCCCGGATCAAAATCCTGCAATTCCCTCCCTAAGGATCTAACTGCAGCACATGGACTGCAGTGGTTCAAGAAGGCAACACATCACTACCTTCTCAAGGACAATGAGGAATGGATAACAAATGTTGGACTGGCCAGGCTAGAAGTCCCAAGTCCCACAAATAAATTGTAATAATGTATTAGATAGCTCTGCCATAGAACCAGCACAGAAATGATTGGGTGAACCGCATTGTCTCCAAGAAAGTAACTCTCAAGAATTTTTCAAATTATTCCCGTTGAATTCCCTGAGGTAGATGTTCTGGTCAGATGCATTGGCTAAGAACAGAAATGAGGTCTGGTTGTTCTAAAAGCTCATTTTAAATCAGGTTCTCGAGTAGAGGAAGATTCTTTCTGAGATGTTTTACCCCAGTGTTTACAGGGTTAACTTTTAATATTGTTTTATTTTCAACAAATATTTGCCCTGTTGCAATATTTTTTCACTCATTAAACATTTTTAGATGTGTCTAAAATGTAATTAGAAGCTAAAGTACTGAACAAATTCAGCAACACATTGTAGTAGGTGGGAAAGAGGAAGCTGAGGTGGGGATTCCCAATACCAACATAGAGGGCCTCAGTAAATCAAACTATCACATCCAAGGGAATCGGTAACAACAGCGAGAACTTGTATTTATGTAGCACCTTTAACATCTCAAAGTGCTAAAACAGTTGGGGCCTGAATGATGTGGGCTCTGATACGAATTGTATCAACAAGTCCAGCAAGGCTCAACTCCATGTCGGGAGCAACTCAGTGCATCTTTTGTGTGGTTACCAGCATGTGCTAGGAACCTCAATCCGCTGACAAACGAATTCCGACATTTCATCTTGTCTCCAGGAGGTTGACTATGGCCACACATGTGCCCATGTGTTTTACAGACATTCGCCCGCATGTCTGTTTAAACTCCCATGTTGTGCAGCCCCACTCCATTCCATTCCACCATACGTTAACCAAAGGAGAAGAGGATTTAAAACACAAGGCTTGCACTGTTGACCTGTCCCTCCTTCACCCACAAAGAATGGTCTGGTTTAAGATCAAGGCTCTTGCTTGAAAGCTGAATTGCCATCCAGAAAGGTCAATGAGGCATGTATTTCCCAGACTTCACTGGATGCATTCCTGGATAGCAGCTCCACATCAAAACAGAGAGAACTGGTGATGTAATGTTAATGTCACTAAATTTGCTTCTCAAGAGACTAAGACTCTGGGGAGACAGGTTCAAATCCCAGCTCGTTGATCGTTAGCCATACTCTCATTTATTGTTGCAAAAATTCCCTGGCTCACTAATGCCCTTGAGGAAAAAATTCTGCATACCTGGCTGGGCCTATATAAGGCTCCACACCCACAGTAATGTGGCTCATCCTTAGCTAACCACTGCAATGGCTGAGCCAGCCACTCAGTTTAAAGGCAATTGGGAAAGCCAAATATTAGTCCCCAAGCACTTGTTGAACTGGTGGTGGATCTCATGCCAGTGGAACATGAGCAGGTAGCTGCTGGATTATAACAGAGTAAAGCAAAGTTCGTGCGCATTTCTTCAAACTCTGTTGACGTTGAAAAGATAAAAAATACTGAAGCCATTCTCTTGGTTTGGAGTCAAGGAGAATAGAAAGATTTTATTTGAGAAATACTTCTTGGAATCTTGAGATACCTTAAAGCAAGATTTGACAAGATTTTCCCCTCAAGATTTGACAAGATGGTTTAGAAAGTGTTGCAGCTCATGTTGCTGTAATACAAGAAATTAAGCAAATTTTTAATAAGTCTAAATTAGATGAAAATCTGCCAACCTATTTTCAAACAATTTCAATCGCTTTTCAGAGAATGACTGATGGTGGTTTAACCTTAGAGTCACCATGCCTCAGGGGAAGACAGAAAGCGAGACCTTTATGGTAATCTCGGCATTTTCTGACTGGAGCTTTGCACTCTGTTTCACTAGTCAATGAAATTACAAGGTTGCTGCTACATAATCATGTCACCAACTTGGGGAAACGCAACGTTTTCCATTGACTTGCTCTTTTCGGCAAATAAAACTACTGTCTCTCTTATTTTTTTCATGTGTTTCAATATCCCACATACAGTGATGGTTACATCTGCAAAGTGACTTCTGGAGCCAATTCAATAGTTCACAAACTGTGTTTCTGGAATCACTCTGAAAATGAAACTCTTTGTTGTGTATGGATATCAGACCAAACTGTGTGATCAAAGTATAAAGTTACCAAATCAACTGTGATTTACGACAGAAACTGCTGCTGAGCACTCACTGTTAATGTGACATGAACAGCTAGAGATCAATGTACTCAGTGCAGAAGGTACAAGTAGCATCACAGCTTCTACCATCTGAATTATGGGCCTTTGTGCCTTCTATTTACTTGAATAACGTCTTCCCATGTGTGTACATCACGGCTGCAGTAGTCTGTGCGTTATTTGAAGGGTTTGAAACAAAACCTACAACCTTTCAAAAATACTAATAGAATTTGCTTTAGAACTCTGGGAAACATTGTCACTATATCTGCATAGGCGAAGTTTAAAAACTATAAATTTTGTTTTGCAGGGGCGAAAGGTGAAGTGCTGAGGAAAGGCTTAGATGCAGCAAAAAAGGTTAACTTTTTTTTAGATTTCGATTAATCAAAATGCAGTTTCCCCTTTGAACATTTCAACTTCATTTCAATTCTTCCCTCCATGTCTCTGCTTGAATGGAAACCTGTAAACATTGGATAATGAGGAAGGTTTTATTGGTTGTGTGTGTACACAGTTTGGTTTGACCATATTTCATCCTTGGATAAGTATCCTCATGTACCATGGACTTGCAGATTGTCAGCAGTTACCTTGTTAGACAGTGATTTTAATTTTACTGCAGGCTTAGAAATATCTTTTTAAAATTAGTCTTGCATGGAAACAGACCCTTCAATCCAACTCATCCATGCTGAGCAGATATCCTAAATTAATCCAGTTCCATTTCCCAGCATTTGGCCCATATCCCTATAAACCCTTCCTCTTCCTATCCAGATAACTTTTAATTGCAGTAATTGTACCTGCCTCCACCACTTCCTCTGGCCGCTCATTCCATGCACACAACACCCTCTGTGCGAAAAAGTTGCCTCTTAGGTCCCTTTCATACCTTTCCCTTCTCAACTTAAACCGATGCCCTCTAGTTTTTGACTCCCCTAACCTGGGGAAAAGACCTCAGCTATTAATCCTACCCATTACCCTTGTGATTTTAAAAATCTCTCACCCCTCAGCCTCCAGGGAAAACAGCCCCAGTCTATTCGGCCTCTCCCTGTAGCTCAAACCCTCCAACCCCAGCAACATCCTTGTAAATCTTTCCTGAACCCTTTCAAGTTTCACAACATCCTTTCAATAGGAGGATTACCAACAGCACTTCAACGGCAGCTGTTGTCACCAGAAGGTTCTGCTTAAATATTTCGGGCCCCTTTAAATGACCCTTACCCTGAACCCCAATAATGATCCAAAAGGAAGTATAATAGCAATGCAGATACTGAACCTAGTAAAACCGCGCTCATATACATGGTACTGGCTGAGGCTACCACGAAGGACTCCCTGTCACAATCTTGTCCCTCTCCTGAGACACAGTCACCCTTCAGTCGTCTCTCTCTAATGGCAGAGTGATGCCTCTATGCATTGGTTGGGCCTTTTGTGTCAAACGTCCTGAACCTGTATCTCAAACTAGAATTCAAGTTCTCAAATTGCTATGATAAAATTTAATATAGTTTCCTCTGAATTAATAATTCCACTCAGATAGCACCACATTACTGCATTTTCAAGATTGCATGTTGTTATAAGTTTAAGCACTCACACTGTTAGAATCATAGAATCCCTATAGTGTGGAAGCAGGCCATTCAGCCCATTGAGACTACACTGACCCTCCGAAGAGCATCTCGCCCCCATATCTCTGCATGATCCACCTAATCTACACATCCTAGACATTATGAGCAATTTAGCATGGCCAATCCACCTAACCTGCACATCTTTGAACCGTAGGAGGAAACTGGAGCACCCAGAGGAAACCCATGCAGACACGGGGAGAATGAGCAAACTCCACACAGACTGTTGCCCATGGCTGGAACCGAACGTGGGTCCCTGACACTGTGAGGCTGCAATGTTAACCACTGAGGCACCTTGTTGTTTTCGTTCCTTTGGAGTTTGGGCAGTTATGAGCCCATGTTCAGGTACGTGTAAACTGGGTTCATTCTTTCACAGAGATACACAGAGAAGATATACCAGACTGCTGGAGACATCTCTAAGAAGTCGTTCCAGCATCACGCCTTCTGACTGCTGAGAATCCCATTGGCAATCAATCAACTTGTGGCTGCTTGGAGACGACAAAAATCACCATATTTGGGGATTCTCACCAGGAATACTGATGGAGAATTGCACTAACCTGTTCATCTCAGTTATTCATCATAACCTTCCGAAACAAACCCAGAAGACTATGAAGGGTGCATTATTATGGGCCTGGTGTCTGTGATCATTGCCTAGGTGACTGTAGGACTGGTGTCGCAACGCATTTTGCTCGTATTTTCCAAGACTTTGTGCAACTTGCCAGAATTTTACATTCAATATTTTCTGGGGTTCACCTCTGACAGCCACCCACAAAACTGGCTCTCAGGTTCTCTCTAATCCCAAGCCTGTTTCGACTAATTAAGACCCGGGTATAATAACACAGTACCCTTGTTGGGGGAAGTGACTAATACTGTCTCACACAGTGCCCATCCCTGCAATGCCACCTAGACAGAGATGGGCTGATAAACTCCCTAGTCAGTGACCAATGAGCACACAACAAGGCACTGAAAAAAATACATGAATGAATAGACTACAAAATTACTAAGTACTGCAAACTATGTTCAGCCCATCTGGTCCATGCTAATGAATATATGGCACAAGAACATTCTTCTGCTTTGTTCGGTCTCATAAACTTTCCTAGCTTTCCATAAAATACAGTTTTCAAAATGACGATGATCAATTGTCAAATAATTCCTATCAGAGCCCAGAGGTTCCCAAGTTAACTAGCTCTGCCTCTGCTTACAAGGAAAGATGGGTTTATTCAGTAAATCTGACATCTCTGCCAGAGTGTGTACTCCTGTGTGTAAAAGTCATTGCTCAGATCAAAACATGGGGTGGCACGGTAGCACAGTGGTTAGCACTGCTGCCTCACAGCGCCAGAGACCCGGGTTCAATTCCCGCCTTGGGCGACTGTCTGTGTGGAGTTTGCACATTCTCCCCGTGTCTGTGTGGGTTTCCTCCGGGTGCTCCGGTTTCCACCCACAGTCCAAAGACGTGCAGGATGGGTGAATTGGCCGTGCTAAATTGCCTGTAGTGTTAGGCGAAGGGGTGAGTGTGGGGGAATGGGTCCAGCTGGGTTGCTCTTTGGAGGGTCGGTGTGGACTTGTTGGGCCAAAGGGCCTGTTTCCACACTGTAAGTAATCTAATACCCTCTTTGATATGGAGACTTCTGGCAAGCTAATATCCATGTATGGCCAAATGTATTTACTGATTCAATAAACTCACAAAGGGCATTCTTCCCAGATTAACTGAAAGCAAAGGATTCTGAATGATATGGGTACAGTTACAATGTTTAAAAGACATTTGGATATGGACATGAATCTGAAAGATTTAGAGGGACATGTGCCAGGAGCAAGCTGTT
Source organism: Hemiscyllium ocellatum (assembly GCF_020745735.1). Taxonomy (NCBI): domain Eukaryota; kingdom Metazoa; phylum Chordata; class Chondrichthyes; order Orectolobiformes; family Hemiscylliidae; genus Hemiscyllium; species Hemiscyllium ocellatum. The sequence continues at coordinate 51,985,675 of NC_083423.1, forward strand.
ATGATTAGTTTAGCTTGGGATAATGCTCAGCATGGACTGGTTGGACCGAAGGGTCTGTTTCCATACTGTATGACATCTCAGATCAGTGTTAGTTCAGGCTGTTCTTGGGTCTTTGCAAATTGGCTGCCATGTTGGCTACAGTTCTAAAGGTAATCAATTGACCGCAAAGCTCTTTAGAATGTCTTAAGGATGTGGAACGTACTTTAGAAGTCCAAGTGCATTCTATTTTTTCTCTTCAGGTACAAAGAAGCTTTCTCAACGAGATGACCATTTCAATTAATCCATTACGGTATTGTCCATGTGACTTCAAAGCTATGGAAATCTGCACCAGGGTAAATTGATAACATTCAGCTCAATACTAGTGAAACCCAAAATGTGGCTTGGGAATCAGCATTTAAGTATTCAACAGGAGCCTAGCTGTTTCTAAAGAGATTCTGCCTGGTGTTTCAGCAGTCATTATTTGCCTTTCTTCTGTGGTTTCACTTAATCTCAATTAGATGCAAGAATCAAGCCAATTGTAATTAAAGCGGGTGCACTTTATTACTAGTCTGAACCATTCATTCAAAACTCAAGGAGCTACTGAACAAAATGCAGTCTTCAGCGTAATTGGTCCAACAAGATTTCATCATACTAGAAGGTTGCTGGCTCTCTGCCCTAAATGAATGTAAGAATAGTAGTAGTCCTTTCAGCCCATCGTGCCTGTCCTGCCATTCAATATGTTCATGGCTGATCGAACACTTTTAACCATACTGTCCCCTTGACACCGTATGCCACTGGTAACCAGATATCTATCAATCTTTACCTCAGTGTACTCAAAGACTGACCTTCCACATTCCTCATGGTAGAGAAAGCCAAAGGTTCATAACTCTCTGTGTAAAACAAAAATTCCCTCATCTCAGACCTAAGTGGCATCTCCTTTAGTTTTAAACTGTGCCCTCTAGTTCTATGTTCTCGGATACAATTGAAAATAGACTTCACTATGCTTATACTCTTGTGGTAAACCCTAGGAACCCTCCAACCACAAGGGATGAACTCAGACTTTTCCAGTTTCCTCATTTCCCCTCTCCCCACCTTGTCTCAGTCCCAACCCTCGAACACAGCACCGCCTTCCTAACCTGTAATCTTCTTACTGACCTCTCCGCCCCCACCCCACTCCGGCCTATCACCCTCACCTTATCACCCTTACCTTAACCTCCTTCCACCTATTGCATTTCCAACGCCCCTCCCCCAAGTCCCTCCCCCTCTACCTTTTATCTTAGTCTGCTTGGGACACTTGCCTCATTCCTGAAGAAGGGCTCATGTCCGAAACGTCGATTCTCCTGCTCCTTGGATGCTGCCTGACCTGCTGTGCATTTCCAGCAACACATTTTCAACTCTTGTGGTAAGGCTAACAATTCCCAATAACTTGCTGCACTTCTATTTTAGTTTCCAGTGGTTATTAACAAGGACATCTAGGTCCCTTTCCGTATCTACACTTTTCAACCTCCCACCGCTTAAGAGATTCTCTGTACAACAGTTCCTGCTACCAGAGCAGATAACCTCACAGGTTTCCATATTGTAGTCCACGTGTCACATTCTGCTCAATCACTAAGTTTGTCCAAATCCTTCTGAAACTACTTTACTGCCTTCTCAAAACAGACAACAGCTTTGTATCATTTGCAAATTTGGATTACGTTTGATCTCCACATCGATATGCACTCTTGCCCATCCCAATAGTCACAGTCTGCCAACGCTCTCTGTTTTCTGTCTGTTAGCCAATCATTAATCCATGACCTACCCCTGTGCTTCAGTTTGACCAAGCAATCTCCTGTGGGGACCTTATCAAACACCTTTTAAAAATGCAAACCTACAAATCCATCAATTCCTCTTTATCAATGTTGTTAGGGACAGCCTCTAAAAAACTCCAACAAATTTGTCAGACACAATTTCCCATTTGAGAATCCATGCTGACTACGGCTAATTAGATCATTATCATCCATTAATCAAGTACTTGATGATAGATTCTAACATTGTCACTGTTATTGATAAGAAGGTGACAGGTCTGTAGTTTCCTGTTTTCTCTCTTGTTCCTTTTCTAAAATGTGAGGTGACATTTGCAAGCTTACAAATTGTCGAAATAATTCCAAAATCCAGGGAATTTTGGAAGGTGGCCACCAATGGACCTCCTTTCTTTATAGCCACCTCCTTCAATATTCAGGGATACAGACTGTCAAATCCCAGGGACTCATCAACTTTCTGCCCCATTAATTTCCATGGTACAATCTTGTTATTAATTTCCTTCAGTTCTCATTGCCCCTATGTACTGGAAATGCTTTTATTCATTCACAGGAAGTGGGCATCATTGACAAGAACAGTACTTATTGCCCATCTGTAACTGCCCAGAGGGTAATGAAGTCGCATGTAGGCCAGACCAGGTAAGGATGGCAGTTTCCTTCCCTAAAAGTCATGAGTGAACCAGGTGAGCTTCTCCTGACAGTTCAAGGGTCATCAATCGACTCTTAATTCCAGATGTTTCCTGAACTCAAATTCTACCATCTGCTACAGTGGGATTTGAACCTTGAAACATTACCTGGATCTCTGGCTGAACAGCCCCACGATAACACCACTAGACCATTACCTCCCTGACATAATAGAATGATCTGTTCTATTCCTAGTCACTTGAATCTCTGATTCTACGAGATTCCTGTTAACTTCATCAGTGAAAACAGACGCAAAGTAAATATTACTTTCTCTGTCATTATTCCCCATTCTAAATTCTCCTAACTCTGCCTGCAATGAGTTATCCAACTGTTTCATTTTTATGAATATGTAGCAGATTTTACAGTCCATTTTGCTAGATTTTCTTTCCCTCCCAGTTTCTTGGTCTCATACAGACAATGTTGTCTGACCCCAGTGATGGAACAGTTCTCTCAGGACTTCCTGCCTTTGGGTAGTTGGTACTAGCTGGAGAAAGGGCAGACCAACCCTCAAAGGTGTATCAATGAAAACACAAAACTAAATTTAATAATTCCAATGCTGGAATGAAAATTGCCATAAAGTAAATAGGAGAGGTGAAAAATAATGAAGATATACTGGTGCAAGAGATTTGCTAATTACATGTGCTAATGTAACTGTGGGAAAAGATCTGCCACCGTGCCAACCCACGATAGGCCAACAATAGCAAAATTGGCCAAACTGTACCAAAAACATCCAGAATTCTCAAGCAGGCTCACAAGCCAAATCAGACAGCTCACACAGACAAGGGAATACACTTCAAACTCTCTCACAATGACTGAGCGCCACAGATATCTCAAATCCCCAAGGGCAGTTTCACAACCCAGCAATATCAAAGCCACACAAGGAACAGGTCAGAGAAGCACCAGCAACGACATGCTCCAGGAACAGGACAATGAAAGCACCTCACCCCTTCAGAGGAGACATTAACACCTACCTGTGAAGAGGAATGGAACTATCGATAATGTCAGGATATTGTACTGTGTGAAGGAACAGGACATTTATCCGAAAACTGTTTTCCAATTAGCATCCTTGTAACTAGATTACTCCATTTCCAGATACACTTCATTTTCCCCATTTCTTAATCAGCCTATTGTACAGCATTATTATAAAAACTGCTCTCATCCTCAGCTCTGGGAAGAGAGATTCTGATCTACTTGTACAGACTGTCAGCTCTGTGTTCGCCTAGTCTGTTTCTCCTCCAGTGATATCGCTTGTTATGAACTGTTTGTCAATTTCACTCCGAGCTGTGCTTTGTGATCTCTAACTCATTGGGCGAATTCTCCGACAGTAACATGAAAGATTGTGCACAAAGTTGGCAACACAGAGACTTGTAGGATGATCACAAAAAATTAGATACATAGTTGGAAGGGGAAAAATTGTTCAGGATAGACTGTATAGGGAGAAAGAGATGCACTGGGTATGACTGTATATTAAGTATGTCAGGTGCTGAACACTAACTTGGGATTCTATTAAAAGGAACTGAGTGAAACTGTGGATATAGGTAGGGAGGCACATACCTGTTATGTGTATCTCTGCTTATAAGATTGCAAAAGGATTGACTCCACGTCCATCCTTCACTGCCGACTCCCTGGAATGTTATATGGCAGCAGAGGACGTCTGCCTAAAGATGGACATTGGATCAAAGGAACTAAAATCCTGTGGCTATTGTAAAAAGTGGCAAACATTGTGTGACTTGTTGGGGTTTGATTATTCTCCAATGTCCTCTGGTTCTGAACCACATGATGAGGAAAAGAATGAAGTGGAAATCTAGACAAGGGGCAAACCCTGACTGAATAGGAAACAAGGTGTGGCTTGTTTTGATTGCTTCCCACTAGGAATTAAATCAGAAGTACCTGGTGAGATGAAGGCCCATCAGTCTGTTAGTGATGAAGCTTTGGACCTTCCAACAGAGCTCTTGGAAGCGATCTCCACAAAGGCCAATCTATTCAAAACGTATGAGGCAGTCTATACTCAGATCAATCTTAGGTGAACATTGCATGGAAGGATATGAACAAGTAGATAGGGTGTTGAAGAAGGTGTTTGGTATGCTTGCCTTTATTGGTCAATGCACTGAGTATAGGAGTTAGCATGTCATGTTATGGCTATACAGGGCATTGGTTTGGCCACTTTTGGAATCTGTGTTCAATTCTTGTCTCCCTGCTCCAGGAAGGATATTGTGAAACGTGAAAGGGTTCAGAATAGATTTATAAGGAGGTTGGCAGGGCTGGAGGGTTTGAATTATAGGCCGGGGCTGAATAGGCTGGGGTTATTTTCCCTGGAATGTTGGAGGCTGACGGGTGAACTTATGGAGGTTTATAAAATCTTGAGGGGCTTGGGAGACTGAACAGGCAAGGGCTTTTCCCCAGGGTTGGGGAGTCCAAAATAGAGGACATTTGTTTAAGGTGAGAGGGGAAAGATTTAACAGGGACCTAAGGGGCAACTTTTTCATACAGAGGGTGGTGTCTATATGGAATGAACTGCCAGAAGAGGTGATGGAGGCTGGTACAATTATAACATTTAAAAGGCATCTGGATGGGTATACGAATAGGGAGAGTTTACAGGGATAAGGGCCAAATGCTGGCAGGTTAATTTTGGATATCTGGTTGGCACAAATGAGTTGGACCAAAGGATCTCTTTCTGTTATGTGTGACTTTAACTGAACATTAACGATTGAAGGAAAAATTGTTCAAAACTAATCTGGGGGTTCCTGGATTACTATCGGGTATTTAAATTACTGGGTTGTGTGAATCGATTAGTTCCAACTGCTGTTCACTTCTCAGGAAAGGATTCAGCATCTGGTGCATTGAAAAAAATTATGAGGAAACAGTCATTTTCATTCTTAGGCCAAAGGAGACCTTCTGCAGTGATGCAAAGCCTTGAGGACTTCACACTTCCCAGATTGTGAATTGCCAATTGCAGGCACTAACCCATTGGCAGGATTGAAGGCAAGTGTAATGAGTATAAAAACCTCGCGGGACTCTGCTGTTTACATCAAATGACAAAAATAAACAACAATAATGGACCAATAAATCCAAGGAATGACTATAGAACAGTTAATAGATGACTTTAAGCTTTTCTCTACACAATGGGCTGCTCAAATAAGACTGGGTTCTCGAAAGGACATGTGACCGTCCCAAGGACGAAGATGAAAATAATGATGAACCCAGACAAATAATAATGATCACAATGAGCTTAGGTTAATTAGTTATTAGTCACAGATTCCTTTAACAATGCAGTACTACAGAGTACTTAAATCACTTACCAATACAAGGCTAATGAGTACACAAGTACTACCTGCTTCAGATTTGGCAATGGCAGTAAATGTGAGATCCCTATGGAGAGTTGTAACTCCATATAAAACAGCTGGATTAAGCCACTTTGTAAGTAATGCTGTATCCTCCAATGAGATGCCATAAAACTTTAACGAGAAAGACACAAATAAGTCCTGACATGAGATAAGGCAATTACTTTTGGAAATCTGATGGATACATTACCCTGTCAGAAAATTGTTGCATCTATTTTTTTAAAAAACTGATGTTTCTCAACAGAGTGTTAGACAAGTGTTAATAGCATCAAGTGAGAGGAATTAGCAAGGCAAAAATCAAATTATTGAAAAATTATGGAGTCAGTGTGCTCACCCTACTAGACAAAACTTATAACCCCCACAAAAAAATGCAGGTGTGGTCAACAATGACATGTAGCCAATGGAAAAGCTTACAAAGAATTTATTGGAGGTCAACCATCTCAGTTTCAGCATCTTCAGCTTTTTCAGCTATCACCTTTCCTTCAACATTGTGAATTTTGGGACGTTTACATCATGTTAAGCATCATGGCCCCCTCAGCTGCTGAAGTAGTCCATACTCATGTACAACACAATTCAGACAATATTGAAGCTTGAGCTGTGAAGTGGCAAGATAACATACACACCACAAAAGTGCCAGGCAATTATTATCTGAACAAAATAGAAACTAACCAACTAAACTTTCAATTACCGTCACTGAGACACCAAAATCAACATCCTTGGGCTTGCCATTGGGCCAGACATATAAATACAATTGCTACACAAACAGGTCAGAGGCTTGGAATTCTGCAGCAAGTGACTCACCTCCTGACTCCCCAAAGCCCTGTCCACCATCAACAAGGAACAAGTCAGGAGCGTGATGGAATACTCCCCACTTGCCAGGATGGGTGCAGCTCCAACAACATTCAAGAAGCTTGACACTATCCAGGACAAAGCAGCCCACTTGACTGGCACCCCATCCACCACATTAAACACTTGTTCTTGCCATCACTAACAAACAGTGATAGAAATGTCCAAACCAACCATGTAAGGTGAGAGAGATTTTAAAAAGACACAACGGGAAAATATTTTACACATACTTTTGCTTTGCCTGTGGAATGAACTTCCTGAGGAGGTGGTGGGCATAGTAACGACATTTAAAAAACACTTAGATAAGTATGTGAATAGGAAATGTCTGGAGAAATATGGGCTAGGAGCAGGTCAGTGGGACTAGTTCAGTTTGGGGTTATGGTCAGCATGAATGTGGTGCTGGAAAAGCACAGCAGGTCAGACAGCATCCGAGGAGCAGGAGAATCGACGGTTCAGGCACAAGCCCTTCATCAGGCTTATGCCTGATCCTGTTGTAGTCTGAGGTAACCCGCTTCGTTTTCCACTACACCTCCAATTTTGGTGTCAACTGCAAACTTACTAACTGTACCCCTTATGCTTGTATCCAGATCATTTATGTAAATGCAAAAAGTAGAGGACCCAGCACCGATCCTTGTGGCACTCCACTGGTCACAGGCCTCCAGTCTGAAAAACAACCCTCCACCACCACCCTCTGTCTTCTACCTTTGAGCCAGATCTGTATCCAAATGGCTAGTTCTCCCTGTTTTCCGTGAGATCTAACCTTGCTAATCAGTCTCCCATGGGGAACCGTGTCGAATGCCTAACTGAAGTCCATATAGATCACATCTACCGCTCTGCCCTCATCGATCCTCTCTGTTACTTCTTCAAAAAGCTCAATCAAGTTTGTGAGACAAGATTTCCCATGCACAAAGCCACATTAACTATCCCTAATCAGTTCTTGCCTTTCCAAATACATGTACATCCTGTCCCTCAGGATTCCCTCCAACAACTTGCCCACCACTGAGGTCAGGCTCACCGGTCTATAGTTCCCTGGCTTGTCCTTACCGCCCTTCTTAAACAGTGGCACCACATTTGCCAATCTCCAATCTTCCAGCACTTCACCTGTGACTATTGATGATACAAACATCTCAGCAAGAGGCCCAGCAATCACTTCTCTAGCTTCCCACAGAGTTCTAGCATACACCTGATCAGGTCCTGGGGATTTATCCATCTTTACCCGTTTCAAGACATCCAGCACTTCCTCCTCTATAATATGGACATTTTGCAAGATGTCAACATCTATTTCCCTACAGTCTATATCTTCCATATCCTTTTCCATAGTAAATACTGATAATTGCAACATTGAAGAGGCATTTGGATGGGTATATGAATAGGAAGGATTTGGAGGGATATGGGCCAGGTGCTGGCAGGTGGGACTAGGTTGGGTTGGGATATCTGGTCGGCATGGACGGGTTGGACTGAAGGGTCTGTTTCCATGCTGTACATCTCTATGACTCTATGACTCTTATTTAGTATCTCCCCCATTTTCTGTGACTCCACACAAAGGCCGCCTTGCTGATCTTTGAGGGGCTCTGTTCTCTCCCTAGGTACCCTTTTGTTCCTTTATGCATTTGTAAACACTCTGTGGATTCTTTTTAATTCTATTTGCCAAAGCTATCTTTGCCCTCTTGATTTCCGTCTTAAGTATACTCCTACTTCTTCTAAGGATTCACTCGATCTATTCTGTCTATACCTTATATATGCTTCCTTCTTTTTCTTAAACAAACCCTCAATTTCTTTAGTCATCCAGCCTTTCCTTTCACCCTAACAGGAATATACTTTCTTTGGACTCTCGTCACCTCATTTCTGAAGGCTTCGCATTTTCCAGTCGTCCCTTTACCTGCGAATGTCTGCCCCCAATCAGGTTTCGAAAGCTCTTATCTAATACCGTCAAAATTGGCCTTTCTCCAATTTAAAACTTGAACATTTAGAGGATAGTGAAGAAGGCATTTAGTACGCTTTTGTTTATTGGTCAGAGCATTAGATACAGGAGATAGGAGGTCATGTTGCAGCTATACAGGACATTGGGTAGGCCACTTTCGGAATACTGTGTGCAACACTGGTCTCCCTCCTATAGGAAGGATGTTGAGAAACACAAAAGAGTTCAGAAAAGATTTAGAAAGATGTTGCCAGGGTTGGAGGGTTTGAGCTATAGGGAGAGGCTGAATCGGCTGGGGCTGTTTTCAATGGAGCATTGGAGGATGAGGGGTGACCTTATAAAGGTTTATAAAGTTATGAGAGGCATGGATACGGTAAATAGACAAGATCTTTTCCCTGGGTTGGGGGAATCCAGAACTAGAGGGCATAGGTTTAGGGTGAGAGGGTAAAGATTTAAAAGGGACCTCAGGGAAAGCTTTTTCATGCAAAGAGTGGTGCGTGTCTGGATTGAATGCCAAAAAAAGTGGTGGAGGTTGGTACAATTGCAATATTTAAAAGGTATCTGGATGGGTATATGAATAGGAAGAGTTTAGAGAGATATGGGCCAGGTGCTGGCAGGTTAATTTCGGATATCTCGCTGGCATGGATAAGTTGGACCAAAGGATCTTTTCTGTCCTGTATGACTCTATGATTTTAACTGGACATTAAAGATTAAAGGAAAAATTGATCAAAATTTGTCTGGGAGTTCCTGGATTGCTACTGGGGGGTATTTAAATTACTGGGTTGTGCGAATCGATTGGTTCCAACTGCTCAGAGAAGGATTCAGCATCTAGTGCTTTCAACAAAAAATTATGAGGAAACAGTCATTTTCACTCTTAGTCTAAGGGAGGTAGTGGGCGGCACGGTGGCACAGTGGTTAGCACGTTCTCCCCGTGTCTGCATGGGTTTCCTCCGGGTGCTCCGGTTTCCTCCCACAGTCACAAAGATGTGCGGGTCAGGTGAATTGGCCATTCTAAATTGCCCATAGTGTTAGGTAAGGGGTAAATGTAGGGGTATGGGTGGGTTGCGGGGTCGGTGTGGACTTGTTGGGCCGAAAGGCCTGTTTCCACACTGTAAGTAATCTAATCTAATATTTTGCATGACTCTATGACAAAGCAATTTGGGTGTTCTCATACAGCAATGAGAAAAAGATAGCATTCAAGTTCAGTGGGTAATAGAGAAGCGAATGGATTGTTGGCCTTGATACCAAAGGACTGGAGTAGAGAGACAAGGACATCTTGCTAAAACTATCCAAGCCCCTGGGTCAGCTGGAGTATTGTGAATGGTTTTAGTCCCACTATCAATAGAAAGATCTTACTGACATTGGGAGGGTAGTCCAGAGAAGATCACTAGGTTTAATCCTGATGATGGAGGGGTTTTCTCATGAAGAAAGGTTGAGCAGGTTAAGCCTCTACTCACTGGGTTTAGAACAACAGAAGGCAACGTTATTGAAACATGAGATATTCTTAGGGGACTTGACAGGGTAGACACAGAGAGGTTGTTTCTCCTTTTGGGAGAATCTAGGATCAGAGGACACCATCGCAGAGTGACAGGTTGCCTTTTAAGACAGAGAATGCAGACGATGTCTTCTCTCAGAGGGAAGTGCATCTGTGAATTTTTTTTTTAAACCACAGAAGTTGTCCAGACTGAGTTGCAAAATGTGTTCACAACTGAGAGACACATTTTTAATCAGGAAATGAACCAATGATTTTGGGGAAAAGGCAGGGAAGTGAAATTGAAGGCTATCGGATTAGTCATGATCTTAGTGGACAGAGAGTGTACCATAGCCAGGATGCACTGCAAGGTTCCTCTAACAACACCTTCCAAACCCTGACCTCTAACATCTAGAAAAACCATGAAGACAGATACACGGAACAGTGCCACCTGCAAGCTCTCCTCCAACCACTCAGCACCCTGACTTGGAAATACATCCTTTACAGTCACCGATTTAAAATCCTGGAATTGCCACCAGTGTGGGTGCCCCCAAATCTCGAGAACTTCAGCAATTCAAGAAGGCAGTTCACTACCACCTTGTCGAGGGCACTTAGGGATGGGCAGCAATGCTCGTTTTGACAGTGACATCCAGATTCCAATAATTAATTTTAAAAAAAGACTTGTGAAGGTCCATACAAATTATTGGAGAGTGCCGTTAAGTCTTCTTCTAAGCCTTCCCTTGGTATATGACTTTGAGACGATCATTGTCATGCTCTGGGACTACAATGGAAATAGATTAGAGTGGTGCTGGAAAAGCACAGCAGGTCAGGCAGCATCCGAGGAGCAGGAAAATCAACGTTTCGGGCAAAAGCCCTTCACCATTCCTGTTAGAGGGCTTTTGCCCGAAACGTCGATTTTCCTGCTCCTCAGATGCTGCCTGACCTACTGTGCTTTTCCAGAACCACTCTAATCTAGACTCTGATCTCCAGCATCTGCAGTCCTCACTTTTGCCTGCAATAATAGAAATAGTTCAATTTGACAATTCTTTTCACCCAGCTGTCTTTTTGCAATAATATTTAGTAAGGGTGATCATCCCCAAAATCACACAGAAATGAACAGATATCTGGTTTGGAATACTCAGATTTTATTGTGAATGGAGAATTTGTTCCTCATGTCAGTTTTTTTTATGACAAATGCGAAAACAGAAACATTATGTTCCTGATTACTGCATCCAAAACTCCTTTCAGCCACACACTTTACAAAAGGAATCATCTGGTGAGTGACAAATTGGTGCATAAATCCGGAGCTGATCAACTCGTGTACATCCTCATACAGTTCATGCAGAGTTCACTCTGGAGGATATCAACTTAACAATGCACAGTGCCTGCTGTTCTGTGCAATCGACACCCTGCTCTGGAAGTGATAGTACGTAGTCCCATTTATTCTCCAGAAGCAAGGAGGCAAAAGTTCCTCAAGGCCGAGGTCTTGAAAATATTTCAAGATCAATGAGGGACTCTATATGACCATCTGAATGAGATTTCAATTCAGAAAATTTGGTATAGTTTACAAGAGGGGTGTCAGAGAGAACAGAAAGACCAGGTAAAGTGATAGGTATAATGGGAAATCGTATTCACCAAAATTGAAATGAAACTAGATTAAAAATCACACAACACCAGGTTATAGTCCAACAGGTTTAATTGGAAGCACTAGCTTTCAGAGCGCTGCTCCTTTATCAGGTGGTTGTGGGCCTGGTGTTGTGTGATTTTAAACCCTGTACACCCCAGTCCAACACCGGCACCTCCAAATCCTGAAATGAAACTGTTGAAGTTCATTCATCAAGTCATCAATACGAATTACAAACTTTTGACTCGTAAAAGATAATGAAATAAATGAGGCACTTGGGTTTTCTGATGAATACTTAAGGAACCAAATGCATTAGACAACTGGTTGGATATGATAACATGAGTGATCATGGCAGAGATAACAAATCCACAAGCTAACAGGCCAGAATGCATACTCCATTGACATAATTTGCAGGAAAATGCTACTGGGAAGTTTGAATATTAGCTGAATATTCCGGATAATGGCCAAGACGTGAGGTCCATGGACTGGCAGAATGCACTGGAAGAATGAAGAGTAAGAAAAAGTAGTGCAAGCTCTGATACTGGATCAGAAGATGGCTCATAGATCCACAAACAAGCATGTGATGGAGAATGCAACGTTCAATTAAAGGCAAAATATCGCAGATGCTTGAGTTCTGAAATGAACACAGAGAATGCTGGGGAAACTCAGCAGGTCTGGCAGCATCTGTGAAGCGAGAAGCAGAGTTAACATTTCAAATCTGATATCTTTAGAACTTCTTCTGAATAAGAGTCAATATTAGACTCAAAATGCTAACTTTGTTTCTCTTTTCACAGATGCTGCCAGACCTGCTGAGTTTCTCCTGAATTTTCTTGTAATGGAGAAAGAGCATTTGATGGTGACAAGAGCCGTCTCTGTGTAGTAAGCTTGACAGATCCAAAAAATACCAGTAGAGGCCTTGAATAGATTACATAATGAAATGAAGGCAGCAAAGCAGTCTTGACCCAGATGAATACAGGAGCCCTCGTGGCCATGACGATAAACTAATAAGAAACAATCACGAGGAGTTAATTAGTCATGTTGATGGATTTGAACTGAAAGACTCCTTGTGAATGAGAGTCAGAAAATGAAAGTGCAGCTAACAGCACAAGATTTGGGAGACTGAGTTATGTGGTTGTTAGAATGGACTCTCCCATAATTGTCTACACTATCTTCAAAATATTTGTCAGCCCTTTGATGACATATCCACAGGAGGGCAGACCAATCAAAATTCAAACCAGATTTCCACAGGACAATAACTCTTAGATGCAAATACTTCAGAAACTAAGACCTACAATCCCACTGCCCACACAACACAAAACCTTCCCTGCACCCAGCCACCACTGAAAAGGCAGCATAGATGCACAAGTGAAACTTGATCATCATTTCAGCAGGCTCGGTTTTGTTTACTAATTGCAGTTAATTAAATACACATCCTATAACATTTTATGGGTGCCACAAAGAGAACATACAGGAACCTTTATGATGCATGTTGTTGATTTCTTTCACCACGGGATTTGAGAATATTAAAAATGTTGGAATAAATATGTTAAAAATGGGAAATAGACTTGTGAGGTATTTAAACACACTGGTTCAGAAAATACTCACAGTAGATTCTAAACACAGAAGACTTCTACATCCACTCATGCATGAGACAGAGAAAGCACACTCTTAAGTTTAGTTCCACAGTCATTATCTCCTGTTGATGGTGGAACAGTTTGAGGGGGTGCCCCTCTACATTAACATGGTTAATAAGGAGTCTCTCACATTCTTACCATCTACCATTGGAAAGATGTACTGGATGACATTCAACCTCCTCAGTCATGTTATGAATATACAGGTTCAGTGGCCATCAGGATCCTGGAGTCAGACTCAAACGAGGAGCTTCTAGTTTAGATTTAGATTAGATTACTTACAGTGTGGAAACAGGCCCTTCGGCCCAACAAGTCCACATTGACCTGCCGAAGCGCAACCCACCCATTCCCCATACATTTGCCCCTTACCTAACACCACGGGCAATTTAGCATGGCCAATTCACCTGACCTGCACATCTTTGGACTGTGGGAGGAAACCGGAGCACCCGGAGGAAACCCACGCAGACACGGGGAGAATGTGCAAACTCCACACAGTTAGTCACCTGAGGCGGGAATTGAACCCGGGTCTCTGGCGCTGTGAGGCAACAGTGCTAACCACTGTGCCGCAAGGACTATACTTACTGCGCCACAGGACCTCAGAGTAGGTCTGGAGGAACTTTTAATCAACAATGTTACTTAGAGAGTGTTACTCTCAACCTGAATAAACAGACCAGGTCAGCTCAAAAAGAGACAGAGAAATTAAGAAACTTGAACTGGTTAGGAACTTAGACATGTGTTCGAGCTAAGTACTGCAATGGAACACACTAAAGTAGAAAATGTTGCAAGGGGAAACAAGGCATTAAAAACAATTCAGTCTGTGTAACTGCATGCCATTAGGTCCAAGGAATATAAAACCAGTTATTTTTCACATGCCTCCCCTGCTGCCAGGGTACGGCTGTTCTTAGAATAGGTCGTTTCAGCAAAAACGGGAGATGTAACAGGAAGGTCAAATAAAAATACTTACATCGCTGAAACATTGGTTTCTAAGGAAGTCCTGGATATGGAATTTTAGTTCTTACATCTGTGCAATCACCATGCTGAAGCTCATGCAAGCATTTACAACTACTGGGCAATCTTTCCTTAAAAGAATAATGTACACACAAGGAGAGCCAGTGAGAAATGGCATCATCTGTCAATTACAGATTGATATCGCTGGGGCTCGAACCAATTTCTGAAGAGAAAAGAGATATCTCAAATCAACCAAGAAGACACAAGCCATCAACTGTCGTGATTACTTTACAATATTAAATACATAGATTCATAGAGATATACAGCATGGAAACAGGCCCCTTGGTCCATGCTGACCACATATCCTAACCTAATCTAGTTCCATTTGCCAGCACTTGGCCCACATCTCTCTGAACCCTTCCTATTCATGTACCCATCCAAATGTCTTTTAAACGTTGTAACTGTACCAGCCTCCACCACTTCCTCTAGCAGCTCATTCCATACACACATCACCTTCTGCGTGAAATGGTGGTCCGTTATGTCCCTTTTAAATTTTTCCCCACTCACCTTAAACCTATGCCATCTCGTTCTGGACTCCCTCAGCCCAGGGAAAAGGCATTGTTTATTTACCTTTTCCATGCACCTCATGATTTAAAAACCTCTATCAAGTCATCCCTCAGGCTCCAACGCTCCAGGGAAAACAGCCCCAGCCTATTCAGCCCCTCCCTATAGCTCAAACCCTCCAACCCTGGCAACATCCTTGTAAATCTTTTCTGAACCCTTTCAAGTTTCACAACATCTTTCCAATAGGAAGGAGACCAGAACTGCACAGAATAATCCAAAAGTGACCTACCCAATGTTCTGTACAGCTGCAACATGACCTCCCAACTCCTGTACTGAACACTCTGACCAATAAAAGTAAGCATATTAAATGCCTTCTTCATTATCCCATCTGCCTGCGACTCCACTTTCAAGGAGCTATGAACCTGCACTCCAAGGTCTCTTTGTTCAGCAACACTCCCTAGGACCTTACCATTAAGTGTATAAGTCCTGCTAAGATTTGCTTTCCCAAAATGCAGCACCTCACATTTATCTGAATTAAACTCCATCTGCCACTTCTCAGCCCATTGGTCCATCTGATCAAGATCCCATTGTACTCTGAGGTAACCTCCTTTGCTGTCCACAACACCTCCAATTTTGATTTCATCTGCAAACTTACTAACTATACCTCCTTTACCTTCTATAAATGATGAAAAACAGTGGACCCAGTACCGATCTTTGTGGCACTCCACGTGTCACAGGCCTCTCATCTGAAAGGAAAAAGTGAGGACTGCAGATGCTGGAGATCAGAGCTGAAAATGTGTTGCTGGAAAAGCGCAGCAGGTCAGGCAGCATCCAAGAAGCAGGATAATCGATGTTTCGTGCATGAGCCCTTCTTCAGGAATGAGGAAAGTGCGTCCAGCAGGCTAAGATAAAATGTAGGGAGGAGGGACTTGGGGCAGGGGTGATAGGTGGAAATGCGATAGGTGGAAGGAGGTCAAGGTGAGCGTGATAGGCCGGAGTGGGGATGGGGGCGGAGAGGTCAGGAAGAAGATTGCAGGTTAGGAAGGCAGTGCTGAGTTCGAGGGATTTGACAGAGACAAGGTGGGGGGAGGGGAAATGAGGAAACTGGAGAAATCTGAGTTCATCCCTTGTAGTTGGAGGGTTCCTAGGCTGAAGATGAGGCGCTCTTCCTCCAACCGTCGTGTTGCTATGGTCTGGCGATGGAGGAGTCCAAGGACCTGCATGTCCTTGGTGGAGTGGGAGGGAGAGTTGAAGTGTTGAGCCACGGAGTGGTTGGGTTGGTTGGTCCAGATGTCCCAGAGGTGTTCTCTGAAACGTTCCGCAAGTAGGTGGCCTGACTCCCCAATATAGAGGAGGCCACATCGGGTGCAGTGAATGCAGTAAATGATGTGTATGAACATGCAGGTGAATTTGTGGTGGATATGGAAGGATCCCTTGGGGCCTTGGAGGGAGGTAAGGGGGGAGGTGTGGGCGCAAGTTTTGCATTTCTTGCAGTTGCAGGGGAAGGTGCCGGGTGTAGAGGTTGGGTTGGTGGGGGGGTGTGGACCTGACGAGGGAGTCATGGAGGGAGTGGTCCTTTTGGAACGCTGATAGGGGAGGGGAGGGGAGGGGAGGGGAGGGAAATATATCTCTGGTGGTGGGATCTGTTTGGAGGTGGCAGAAATGACGACGGATGATACGATGTATATGGAGGGTGGTGGTGTGGTAGGTGAGGACTAGTGGGGTTCTGTCCTGGGCTGTCCTCATCTTTCGCCTCGGAACCCTCCAACCACAAGGGATGAATTCAGATTTCTCCAGTTTCCTCATTTCCCCTCCCCCCACCTTGTCTCAGTCGAATCCCTCGAACTCAACACCGCCCTCCTAACCTGCAATCTTCTTCCCGACCTCTCTGTCCCCACCCCCTCTCTGGCCTATCACCCTCACCTTGACCTCCTTCCACCTATCGCATTTCCAACGCCCCTCCCCCAAGTCCCTCCTCCCTACCTTTTATCTTAGCCTGCTGGACACACTTTCCTCATTCCTGAAGAAGGGCTCATGCCCAAAACGTCGATTATCCTGCTTCTTGGATGCTGCCTGACTCGCTGCGCTTTTCCAGCAACACATTTTCAGCTCTCGTCTGAAAGGCAACCCTCAACCACCACCCTCTGTCTTCTACCTTCCAGCCACTTCTGTATCCAAATGGCTAGTTCTCTTTATATTCCATGAGATCTAACCTTGCTAATCAGTCTACCAAGAGGAACCTTGTCAAATGCCTTACTGATGTCCATATAGATCATGTCCACTGCTCTGCCCTCATCAATCCTCTTTGTTACTTGTTCAAAAAACTCAGTCAAGTTAGTGAGACGTGGCTTCCCACGCACAAAGTCATGTTGACTGTCTGTAATCATTCCTTGCCTTTCAAACACATGTACATCCTGTCCCTCAGGATTTCCTTGAACAACTCATCTACCACCAACATCTGGCTCACCGGTCTATAGTTCCCTGCCAAGTCCTGATCACCTTTCTTAAACAGTGGCACCACGTTAGCCAACATCCAGTCTTTCGGAATCTTACCTGTGACTATTGATGATACAAATATCTCAGCAAGGGGTCCAGCAATCGCTTCCCTAGCTTCTCAGAGAGTTCTGGAGTACATCTGCACAAGTCCTGGGGGTTTATCCACCTTCATGTGTTTTAAGACATCCAGCTCTTCCTCCTCTTTAATATGGATGTTTTTCAAGATGTCGCCATCTATTTCCCCAAACTCTATATCTTCCATGTCCTTTTCCACAGTAAACACTGATGCAAAATACTCGGTTAGTATCTCCCCCATCTCTTGTAGTTCCACATACAGACTACCTTGTTGACCCTCAAGGGACCCTATTCTCTCCCTCGTTACCCTCCTGTCCTTAATGTATTCATAGAATCTCTTTGGGTTCTCATTAACCTTATTTGCCATGGAGTGAAGAAACTATTGGGGGTCCTTCAGGCAACATGTCTCATAATGTACAGAATACGGAGTTATTAATGTAATTTATTTTGAAATTTTGGTTTTATATATAAGCTCTAACTATTTCTTCACTAGATATAAGGGATCGCTTAAATGTATATTAATCACATTACATTATGTGCAGGTGGTGGTGTATACGATTTCTAAGACAGTTATGTTTTAAACTTGTACTTTCAAGTGAAGATAAAACAGAATGTGGCAGAATGGAGAATGTTGAAATGATGGTCGAGAGTGTGGTGCTGGAAAAGCACAGCAGTTCCGGCAGCATCCGAGGAGCAGGAGAGTCAACGTTTCGGGCAGAAGCCCTTCATCAGGCTCATTCCTGATGAAGGACTTTTGCCTGAAACATCGAATCTCCTGCTCCTCGGATGCTGCCTGACCTGCTGTGCTTTTCCAGCACCACACTCTCGACTCTGATCTCCAGCATGTGTGTGTATGGAATGAGTTGCCAGAGGATGTGGTGGAGGCTGGTACAATTATGACATTTAAAAAGCATCTGGATGGGTATATGAATAGGAAGGGTTTAGAGGGATATAGGCCAAGCCCTGGCAAATGGGACTAGATTAGATGAGGATATCTGGTCAGCAATGACAAGTTGGACCAAAGGGTATGTTTCCAAGCTGTATACCTCTGTGACTCTAAAAGGCATCTAGATGGGTATATGAATAGAAAGAATTTAGGGGGACATGGACCATGTACTGGCAAATGGGATTAGATTAGTTTAAGATATCTGGTTGGCATGGACAAGTTGGACCGAAGGGTCTGCTCCCGTGCTGTATACTTCTATGACTCTATGACTCTATTCATGCACTTATGCAAATGTATTTTATACATTGTAATTGTACCCACATCCACCACTTCCTCAGAAAGTTCATTCCACACATCAACCACATTCTGTGTAAAAAAAAATTGCTTGCTCTGTCTTTTTAAATACCACTTTAAAAATGTGTCCCATGGACTTGAAATCCCTTGGGAAAAGACAACAACCATTAACACTGTCCGTATCCCTCATTATTTTATAAATTCTATCAGATTGGCTCTCAATCTCCCACACTTTAATGAAAAAAGTCCCAGCCTATTCAGCATTTCTTCATAACTCAAATCTCCCATACCTGGCAACATACTGGTAAACTTCTTCTGAACTCTCTCCAGCCTGATAATATCCTTCCTATAACTGGGCGACCAGAACTGGACAGTTTTCAAGACAAGGCCTCACCAATGTCCTGTACAACTTCAACTCCTATACACAAAAGACTGAGCAATGAAGCCAAGTGTGTCATACGCCATTTTTGTGACCCTGTCTATATGTGACGTAAAGGTCAAAGAATTATGTACTGCACCCCTCGGTCCCTCTGTTCTACAACACTACCCAAGGCTCTACCATTAATTGATAGCGATCAGAGATCACTATAACAAGTCACCAACTTCAATACTGTTGTCTGACTTCCAGGATGCTATTTTTGCTCATCTTTAAATTCCTATTTTCTTTAATCAAGCATTGCTACTCTTGCTTTAATGATCTCTCTCAATTGCAGAGGATTAAAAATCGTTCAATTACAAATGAATGATTCTGCAACTATTCACAAACTTACAAACGTATATTCTAAACATTCCACATTTGCATAGCATGGATAACACCTGGAAGCTACCTTAGAGTTCCATATGGGAAATACTGGGCACACGCAGCATTTGGCACTGAGTAAGAAGCTGTGCCCGTTGGTTAGCATTAATAGATGCATTCTCCATGACACTGCCTCCGCAACTCACTGTCCGTTTGCCAACAAATCAGCACTCTCCGCTGATGCAGTATAAATGGTGGTTTTCCGCTCGAATTGGTATTCTTGCAAAATGTCCTGATGCGTGCAAATGAAAAGCTTTAACAAGGTGTGTCTTTTGTTTTTAGGTCAAGTTCTGCATTACCAAACAGCTGTTAGTATATCTGAGACAGAGGTAACAATGAAGACCACATTTTGGACAGCAATAACATAGGACAAGTTACAAGTAAACTAAAAATGGGTAAACCTTCTATTGAATTTGTTCAAGAGTTTACTAAACCCAAGACAGTGCTAGTTTACATTTTCAAACACAGTGATACGGCCAAAGTGTGGCACAGTCCTATGATTGCACAGGCATTTATTTGAGATAGGACTGAACAGAATGGTAATATGATAATTAAATTATGCTCTGCCCAATGCTACACTTTAATGAAGTATGCTAATTTTGTCCATTTTTTGATTTGCTCCGTTTAGGCCACTATTTCAGTTATTTGAGGGGACGCAATGGCGTACTGGTATTATCACTGGACTATTAATCCAATGACCCAGGAAATGTTCTGGGGACCTGGGTTCAAATCCTACCACAGCAGATGGTGGAATTTGAATTTGAATTCAGTAAAAGTCTGGAATTAAGAGTCTGATGATAACCCAGAAACTGTTGTTAATTGTCAGAAAAAATCCTCATCTGGTTCACTAATGTTCTTTAGTGAAGGAAATGGCCATCCTTATCTGATCTGGCCAACATGTGACTCCAGACCCACAGCAATGTGACTCTTAACTGCCCTCCGGGATGAGCTACAAATGCTGGCCTAACCAGCGATGCCATCATCCCGTGTATGAATTTTTAAAAATGTATAGTTTTAATTGTTGACCAAACCAGAAACGGGGAGAAAGTGAGGACGGCAGATGCTGGAGATCAGAATCAAAAAGTGTGGCGCTGGGAGAGTACAGCTGGTCAGACAGCATCCAAGGAGCAGGAGAGTCGACATTTCAAACAAACGCTCTTCATCAGGAAACGACCACACCAGAAACGGGACTCATTGAAAACATTCTGGAAAGGCACTTCAGCAGAGGCAGTTTGTCATAGGCTGATACGGTGAGCTGTGAGAACATACCTTATTCAATACATCACTTAGCAACTCCCTGCTCTTAGATTGCACCAGCAAACATTTGCATAGCTTGCCTCCCAGTGAGGCTGTCCGGTCATGCTCAGTGGCAACGGATAGAACTTTGGCCTTCGTTACAATATGATTAGATTAGATTAGATTAGATTAGATTACTTACAGTGTGGAAACAGGCCCTTCGGCCCAACAAGTCCACACCGACCCGCCGAAGCGCAACCCACCCATACCCCTACATTTACCCCTTACCTAACACTACGGGCAATTTAGCATGGCCAATTCACCTGACCCGCACATCTTTGGACTGTGGGAGGAAACCGGAGCACCCGGAGGAAACCCACGCAGACACGGGGAGAACGTGCAAACTCCACACAGTCAGTCGCCTGAGTCGGGAATTGAACATATAGAGCATATATAGCCATTGTTACAGCCCAGAAGGAGGCCATTCAGCCCAATACAAGTGTAAGTGTTCCGCTACCCAGAACCATTCTCCCACCTTTTCCCCAGGTCCCTGCACACCATTTCTATCCAAATAACCATCCCACAACTCCTGAACCGAATCAATTGATTCACCTCAATCTGCCTCCAGGCAATGCATTCCATACCCTAAGTGTTCACTGTGTCAAAACATCACTGTGTCAAAACAACATCGATTCATCTGCTAATCACTTTCAATCTATGTCCTCTTATTCTTTTATCTTTTAGGAAAAGGAACAGATTCTCCCTATCTACAGACAAACTTGTTGAATACTTCCCATGTTCTGTTTTTGTTTTTATGTCAGATTTTCAGTAACCCGCAATAATTTGGCTTTATCGGCACTGCAGTTCTGGGAGACTGTACAGCGCACAAATTGCTAGCTGTGCCTTTCCTCTATTACAATCTTCAGAAGATTGGCTGTAAGATTGTAACATCCTGGAGCCATGAGAGGTAACACTTCAATGCAAGGACCTTTCTTTCTCAACCCTTCAGGAGAAGATTGAATTCTGCCATTTTTTTTCCTATTGATATATAACCCCAGACGAAGCTGTATTCAAATCCCCACACACCATTCTCCAAGCTGGGGGAGGTCGCGAGAGGGCAGTTAAGATAAAATACTGTCAGCAGTATATCTTGAGACTGGTCTCTTAGCAATGGTCGTGGAACAGGAGCAGAATCGTGGACATGGAACTTATTCACTCAGTGTACTTGGAGCTGCCACTAGGGTTTTTGCATGAGGCTCTGCAAAACCACACACTGCTTCCTCCCTGCTTATGTACAATATGAATTAGGTGAGAATTTACGTTTTATAATCAGTGGATGATTCGACGGCGAGACTTATAATTTACTAAAAAAAGCAAAAGCCTAGTTATCATCTTTTTCCTGACCCTTTAATCAGTGGCCTCCTGTAGGTATAAAGTTACATAGAGTCAGAAAGTCAGAGAGATGTACAGTACGGAAACAGACTCTTTGATCCAACTCGTCCATGCCGACCAGATAGCCTAACCTAATCTAGTCCCTCCTAATCCCTGGCCCATATCCCTTCCTATTCATATACCCATCCAGATGCCTTTTAAACGTCGCAACTGTACCATCCTCCACCACATCCTCTGGCAACTCATTCCATACACGTCCCACCCTCTGTGTGAAAAAGTTGCCCCTTAAGTCTCTTTTATATCTTTCCCTTCTGACCCTAAATCCATGCCCTCTAGTTCTGGATTCCCCCACTCCAGGGAATAGACTTTGTCTAATTACCCTATTCATGCCCCTCATGATTTTATTAACCTCTAAAAGGTCACCCCTCAGTCTCCAACACTCCAGGGAAAATAGCCCTAGCCTATTCAACATCTCCCGATAGCTCAAATCCTCCAACACTGGCAACATTCTTGTAAATTTTTTCTGAACCCTTTCAAGTTTCACAACATCCTTCCAATAGGACGGAGGCCAGAACTGTAAACAATATTCCAAAAGTGGCCTAACCATAACATGACCTCCTAACTCCTGTACTCAATACTCTGACCAATAAAGGAAAGCATACAAAACACCTTCTTCACTATGTGTTGCTGGAAAAGCAGGAGAATCGAGGTTTCGGGCATAAGCCTTTCTACAGCAGGTCAGGCAGCATCCTGCTCCTTGGATGCTGCCTGACGTGCTGCGCCTTTCGAGCAACACATTTTTCAGCTCTGATCTCCAGCATCTGCAGTCCTCACTTTCTCCTACCTTCTTCACTATCCTATCTACTGCAACTCCACTTTCAAGGAGCTATGAACCTGCATTCCTAGGTCTATTTGCTCAGCAACACTCCCTAGGACCTTACCATTAAGTGTATAAGTCCTGCTAAGATTTACTTTCCCAAAATGCAGCACTCACATTTATCTAAATAAAACTCCATCTGCCACTTCTCAGCCCATTGGCCCATCTGGTCCAGATCCTGTTGTAATCTGAGGTAACCTTCTTCGTCGTCCACTACACCTCCAATTTTGGCGTCATCTGTAAACTTACTAACTATACCTATTATGCTCACATCCAAATCATTTATATAAATGACAAAAAGTAGAGGACCCAGCAACGATCCTTGTGGCACTCCACTGGTCATAGGCCTCCAATCTGAAAAACAACCCTCCACCACCACCCTCTGTCTTCTACCTTTAAGCCAATTCTGTATTCGAATGGCTAGTTCTCCCTGTGTTCCATGAGACCTAACCTTGCTAACCAGTCTCCCATGGGGAACCTTGTCGAACGCCTTATTGAAGTCCATATAGATCACAACCTGCCCTCATCAATCCTCTATGTTACTTCTTCAAAAAACTTAATCAAGTTTGTGAGACATGATTTCCCACGCACAAAGCCATGTTGACTGTATTGAATCAGGGAGAAAGTGAGGACTGCAGATGCTGGAGATCAGAGCTGAAAATGTGTTGCTGGAAAAGCGCAGCAGGTCAGGCAGAATCCAAGGAGCAGGAGAATCGACATTTCAAGCATGAACCCTTCTTCATGAATGAGGAAAGTGTGCCAAGCAGGCTAAGATAAAAGGTAGGGAGGAGCAGGAGCTCCTATCCCTATCCCTAATGAGTCCTTGCCTTTCCAAATACATGTACGTCCCGTCCCTCAGGATTCCCTCCAGCAACTTGGTCATTGGTCTATAGTTCCCTGGCTGGTCTTTACCGCCCTTCTTAAACAGTGGCACCACGTTAGCCAACATCCAGTCTTCCGGCACCTCACCTGTGACTATTGATGATACAAATATCTCAGTAAGAGGCCCAGCAATCACTTCCCTAGCTTCCCACAGAGTTCTAGGGTATACCCAATCAGGTCCTGGAAATTTATCCACTTTTATGTGTTTCAAGACATCCAGCATGTCCTCTTCTGTAATATGGACATTTTTCAAGATGTCACCATTTATTTCCCCGTATTCTATATCTTCCATGTCCTTCTCCACAGTAAACATTGATGCAAAATACTCGTTTAGTATCTCCCCCATCTCCTGTGGCTCCACACATAGTTTGAACCAAAGGGAATGGGTGAATGATTAAACGCTCCAGGGGTGTGTGTGTGTGTGTGTGTGTGTGTGTGTGTGTGTGTGTGTGTGTGTGTGTGTGTGTGTGTGTGTGTGTGTGTAGAGTCACAGCACCAAAGTAAAACCAATTCACCTCACCAGTCCTGAAGTCTCACCACTGTGGACTCACAGGAAGATTAAAGCTATCTGAGAGACACTGGGAGTGATAGCTGGCTTTTGCTGTCAGACAGCTTGACTGGGACCGGATTGCTGTGTTAACGATCTCAGACTCCTAGTGGTGCAAAGTCCAGCACACACACCTAAATATGTGTCCTTCTGCATGTATACATATTCAATTAACATATTATACATATTTGATTGACATTTTATATATAACTTATATATTGCATGCACGGTGTGTTTTATATTTTTGTAAGTGTGCATAATATGTCATGAGATATAACGTAATTTATATATATGCACTTCAAGTAGCATGAATATATGAACATGTGCTGTATGCAGGTGCATTGTCTTTATGTCATATGCCTTAGTGTTATGCATATACTATATAATACATAAAGGTATGTGTTAAATGTATGCTTCATATACGAATGCCTGCTATATAAATATTATGTTATATATTAATTTAGGCATTTCCCTATCCAAGCTCCAATGCTTTATAACATGAAGTACATATCTATATATTGTGCGTGCTACATATTTATGTGTTATACAATTGTATGTGTGATATTTGTGTGTGTGTTATTTGTGTGAATGAGATATTTCTGTCTGAGATATTTTTGTGTCTGAGATATTTCTCTGTGTATGATATTTCTGTGTGTGATATTTCTTTGTGTGATATTTGTGTGTGAGATATTTTTGTGACTGAGATATTTCTGTGAGAGATATTTTTGTGCATGATATTTCTATGTGTGTGATATTGCTGTGTGTGTGATACTTCTGTGCGAGATATTTGTGTCTTATATTTCTGTATCTGATATTTCTGAGATAGTTTTGTGCCTGAGATATTTCTGTGTGATATTTCTATGTGTGTGTGATATTTCTGTGCGAGATATTTGTGTGTTATATTTCTGTATACGATATTTCTGTGTGTGAGGTATGTTTGTGTGTGAGATATGTTTAAATACGTGTGTGAGATATACTAATGTGTGTGTATTTGAGGTGCTGTAGCCTGAGCCAGTTGCTGTGATGATCCCTCGGTGCCCTGTAGCCTCCCCCGCCCCCGGTACCTTGCTGTACCGTTATGTATGTCGGTGTAAGGCAGCCTCCCTCTCCCCTGTCCTTGCCGTACCTGAATGCGGCGATGGCTGTCTGGTTCCTCTTCCAGCGCGCCTGCTGCAGGATCTCCTCGACTATCTCCTTCTCGTCGGGGATCCTGTAGACCGGGTAGACATAAAGCCAGCACAGCAGCGAGACACAGAGGGCGAGCCCGAGAGAGAGCCGGGAGCGGGGGCATAGCCCCCTCCACAGCATGCTCCAACAGCGGCCGGAGGCAGGGGCTTAGGGAACGGGCCAACCTCACATCGTCGCCCGGCTGAGTGTCCTTCCAGCTGGGATGCAGGTCACGCCAATGCAGCGTCTGCGGGGGATGTGCGAACGGAGAGCTCCCATCCCCATCGCTTCACTGTAACCACTAACGAAAAAAAAAGCCCCTCTTTCTAAAAGGATTCCAAAACAATGGGAATCTCTGCTCTCCCTGCCTCTCTCGCTCTGCTTTAATCTCAGTGCATCGGTAATAAAGCAGGGCGCCTGGAATACGAAATAATGATAAGAGATCAATCAGAAAGGCAGGTTATCACAGACAGCGGCTGCTGCATCCATGAGGGAAGGAGAGAGAGAGAGGGGAGAGGGAGAGATGCAATGTTGCCGCTCCAATACACAAAGCCTTCCTTGTGTGGGAGCCACAGCCGGAGTGTTCGCCTCTTGCCCCGTCTGCTGGCAGTGGGAGGGTTTCCACTCAGGCTATTTTTCGCCTTTCTCTTCCCCCTCCCCAGCTCACATGTTGATCAAAACCGCCACCGTGCCCATTCATCATCCGCTTCGAGGCTTTTCATTTAGAAAAACAAAAAAAAAATCTATATGTATGGAAGGGTTATTCCCTCTCCAGTCATTATCATGACAGGGATTTTTTTTTAGCAGTGGGTATTCGCCTCAGTTTTCTTCTAAACATCAATGCCTCTTTATCATCCCAGTGCTGCGGAAGGGTCACTCGACCCGAAACATTAACTTTGATTTCTCTCTGCACAGGTGCTGCCAGACCTGCTGAGTTTTTCCAGCAATTTCTGGGTTTTTTTTTGTTTCTGATGCTTTGACTGCAGAATGAGGTGCTCTTTATTCTCTTATGATTTGGAGGTGCCTGTTTTGGAGCGTACAATGTTAAAGATCACACAACACCAGGTTATAGTCCAAATAAACCAGTTGGACTATAACCTGGTGTTGTGTGATCTTTAACTTTCTACTTTTATACAATGAACACTCGCCAGAAAGCTGTAGCCCAAATGTCCTCTTCATTCTAACCCCAACCTCATACCTATTACCAGAAGAGCACCCTCTACTGTCTCCTCTTTCCACCCTCTACAAACTGCCTAGGTTTATCCCTGGCACCAGCCTGGGGTACTTCAGCTGTCATTCTCTTTCCATCCTCTATTGTTCATCTTCAAGCCACCATCAACTAGTAGGAAATTGGCCACAAGTTTGTAGCCTGGGGCAACATTGGCTAAATTTCAATTCAGAGTCCAGAGTGTGGTGCTGGAAAAGCACAGCAGGTCAGGCAGCATCTGAGGAGTAGGAGAATCGACGTTTTGGGCATAAGCCATTCATTAGGAATGAGGCTTGTGGGCCAGGGTTGGGTGGGGGAGGGAGGGGGAGACAGAGATAAATGGGAGGGGCGTGGGGCTGGGGGAAACGTAGCTGGAAATGTCATAGGTAGATGAAGATTGGGGAGAAGGTGATAGGTCTGAGAGGAGGGTAGACCGGAGGATAGATGGAAAAGACGATGGACAGGTCAAGAGGGTGGTGCTGAGTTGGAGGCTTGGGACTGGAATAAGGTGGGGGGAGGGGAAACGAGGAAACTGGTGAAATCCATATTGATCCCGTGTGGCTAGAGGGTCCCGAGACAGAAGATGAAGCGTTCTTCCTCCAGGTGTCGGGTGGTGAGGGTTTGGCGATGGAGGAGGCCCAGGACCTTCATGTCCTCGGTGGAGTGGAAGGGGGAGTTGAAGTGTTCAGCCACGAGGCAGTGGGGTTGGGTGTGGGTGTCCCAGAGATGATTCACAAGTTGGCTTCCTGTCTCCCTGCTGTAGAGGAGACCACATTGGGTGCAACAGAGACATTAGTTGAGGTACAGATAAATTTCTGTTGGCTGTGGAAGGATCCTTTGGGTCCTCAGACGGAGGTGAGGGAGAGGTATGGATGCAGGTTTTGCAATTCTTGCAGTGGCAGGGGAAGGTCACTTCCATCTATCCAGTCCTTTGCAGCAGTCTGCATTTATTATTTGGTGGCTTGAAATTAAACAATGAAAGCAAGGTCCCAAACCCTTCAGAGAAGCAAGGCCAGGATAGTGGTAAAAAATGAGGTCTGCAGATGCTGGAGATCACAGCTGAAAATGTGTTGCTGGTTAAAGCACAGCAGGTTAGGCAGCATCCAAGGAATAGGAAATTCGACGTTTCGGACATAAGCCTGATGAAGGGCTTATGCCCGAAACGTCGAATTTCCTATTCCTTGGATGCTGCCTAACCTGCTGTGCTTTAACCAGGATAATGGTAGTTCTATTACAAATGGTGATTTCTGGAGAGTTTATGGGGACCCAGCACTTGGTCAGAGACAGCTAAGGTCTTAATAAATTAAAGTTTCAGGAACCTCTGAGGACTCAGGAGCAGGAGTGAACCACTAACCCCTTCAAGCCTGGTCCACCATTATAAGATTTTGAATGATCTGGTTGTGGTCTCAACTTACTTCC
Organism: Hemiscyllium ocellatum; assembly: GCF_020745735.1. Taxonomy (NCBI): domain Eukaryota; kingdom Metazoa; phylum Chordata; class Chondrichthyes; order Orectolobiformes; family Hemiscylliidae; genus Hemiscyllium; species Hemiscyllium ocellatum. The sequence goes on from NC_083423.1 coordinate 52,013,814, forward strand.
CTGCCTTGTAACCCCCAACCCCCACCACTCCCCCCCTCCAAATCCTTGATTCCCTTGTCCATCGACAATCTAACTCAGCATCGAATGAGTTCAATGACCCAGCCTCCATCTGCATTTATACAGAGCCTTTTCACAGCCACAGAATGCCCCCAAATGCTGAGCCAACTCAGTATATTTTGCAGCATGTGTGTTATAATGTAGGAAACGTAACAACTAACAGTGCGCCCCAGCAAGCCCACACAAACAGCAACGACCATATAGAATTGTTTTTCTGAGGGTGTTCATTGAGGATTAAGCAGGCTACTAGGAATAACTCCCCTGATCGTCTTTAATAGACTGCCATAGGATCTTCAACATCCAGCTGAGAGGCAGCTGGGGTTTCAGTTTAACCCCTCATTCTAAAAACAGCACCTCCCACAGTGCAGCACTCGCTCAGGACTGCACAGAAAGGTGAGCTTTGCTGTTTGTGCTTATGCCAGGAATCCAGGGGTAAGTGGGCTGCCAATTGATCTAAAGCTAACACAATGAAAATAAAGCAGAAATTCAGTGATGCAATTATAGAGCAAGGCGTAAGAGGTAACATCTTCCACTTGGTTGTGCCAGTGTTCCAATTCCAATTCCAATTTTTTTTTCATTTTGAAGGGTAAAAGGAGAAGGAGCAGATTGATTGACATGGAGATATAGCAAGAATTCTCAGAGCAAGGCAGGTAGGTTTTGATTGGTCAAGATGTTGCTATGGCAATGCAGCACATATGTTGTCCCCACGACCCTGCTTTGTCATGAAAAAGTTAAAGTTTTCAAATTCCTTAGAACAGGGTCCTGTGTTACTTATGTATGTAGTGCCTAGCACCTTCAAATGTATCACAATGGTGATCTTAAATTAGTTTTTGGTGTAATCCTTAGCACAGTCTGGATTATTTAACAATTGATTTTCATTAGCCGAACCATATCGAAACGTTTTGAAGGTTTGCAAGCACAGTCTGGTTGAAAACAATCAGCATGCTTGTGCTGTGAATGGTGAACAGGGCATGTCGATTGATACAGTCCACCAGCCATTGGATCATATGGACTACCTTCTTGGCAACACACTAACACTGAAACTGTTACGTCACGTTATACATTTATATGCTAGGCAAAGCATCAGCCAGTCAAACCAAGAAAAAAAAGTCAACACCTGAAAACTAAGGATGTTTTTTAAAAGATTTGTGAAGTCTGCAGGTAGAAAATGGAAAATGTGTAAATTCAGCATTTTGTTTTGAAAAGAAGCTGAGGTGATGTTTCAAGGAGACTGAGTAAATTTAAAAAGTCTTGAAAGTGGTCTATAAAAGATTCAAGAACACTTCTGCAATGTTTGAAAAGCTTCTCAAGTGCTTTATTACAGTACAACAAGAAAATGCAGCAAGATTCTTTCTCTAAAAATGAATAGGCAACAGCAAAAAAAATCTAGATTGATAGCCAACAAGGGATAGTCAAAGGCACATTGTCAGAATGTCCGCACAATTCCCTAGTTTAAATTGGGACACAGCAGACCTCCTGACAGAATTTAAAATATTCAAATAGCATTCAAGCTATGAGGTCTAGATACAGATGTGTTTGATGTAAATAAACTCAGTTTTCACTGAGTTTTGGTGGCAGTGAAGGCCATTAGGGGAGGCAGAGCACTGGAACAAAGACTGACACAACGTCACAGAGCTAGGCGCTAACACAATTCACAAGAAGTACCTTCAGGCTACTATTTCAGATAGTCTGATATTCCACCAGGCGTATATGCATGAACAGATCAGCATCTGATGATGCACACAACAAGATAATGAGTGGTAAACTCATTGCATCTGTAATGTTAGTTATAGAATATGTAATGTGGGTTTCTATTTCAAATAAACAGAGCTCCCAAGCCAATCAGCCCCTGAGGAGTGTTGAAATTTTAGACCAACATCATTAATGTGACAAGGAACAGCTTGTAAAGGGGTGAGCAAGATCGACAGACCTTACTGTGCACGACCAGAGAAAGATCATTTTGGCTGGTGGGTGATCAGAAAGACAGAGCAATCATGGACACCAGTCATTGAAGCTGACAGGTCAGGATGAAAAAATGGTTAATAAGGCATAAAATGTCCTAGATTTTATAAATAGTTGCATATCATACAAAGGTAAAGAAGTTATGATGAATTTTTATAACACTCTGGTTTTCCCTAAACTGGAGTTATATTTCAGCACTACATTTCAGGAATGATGTGAAGGCTTTTGATAGGAAGCAGAAAGCAATGGTTCCAGAGATGAGGGACAGAAACTCAGAGTTATTTCCCTCAATAAGACATTGAGAGGAGAGTTGGTAGAGAGATTCAAAATCATAAGGGTTCTGGGCAGAGTGGGCGGATAGAATTACCCACTGACTGAGGGGTGCGGAGGACTCTGATTTAAAATACAAACAGAAAATGCAAGAGCAAGTCTGGCAGCATCCACAGAGAGAGAAACCGAGTTAGCATTTTGGGTTCAAGTTAAAAAGCACACAACACTAGGTTATAGTCCAACAGGTTTAATTGGACGCACTAGCTTTCAGAGCACTGCTCCTTCACCAGGTGGTTCATAACTACCTGATGAAGAGGCAGCACTCCAAAAGCTAGTGCTTCCAAATAAACCTATTGGACTATAACCTGGTGTTGTGTGCTTTTTAACTTTGTTCACCACAGTCCAACACTGGTTCCTCCAAGTCATTTTGAGTCCAATTTGACTTCTTCAGGACAAGTTAGACTCAGTTTAAACTTTTATATTCATTGATTAGATTTCATGTTATTTAGACAGAGAATTATAGAATGCATGGTTCACCTTTTGAGCAGATATAGAGAGCAGAGCTCAATAAGTGATTTATCAGTTGTGGAATCATCTATTTCCACAGATGCTGCCAGACTGAATAGTCAAGATCATTTCCCCAGATTAGGAGAGTCCAAAACCAGAGGATATAGGTTTAAGGTGAGAGGGGAAAGATTTAAAAGAGATCAAAGGGGCAACCTTTTCGCACAGTGTGTGTATGGAATGAGCTGCCAGAGAAAGTGCTGGAGGCTGGTACAATTACAACATTTCAAAGGCATCTGGATGGGTTTATGAATAGGAAGGGTTTAGAGGGATATGGGCCAAATACCAGCAAATGGGACTAGATTAAGTTAGGATAGCTGGTCTACATGGGTACGTTGGACTGAAAGGTCTATTTTGTGCTCCATGACTCAATGACCTGCTGAGTCCTTTCTCGCGTTTTCTCTTTTATGTATCAGATTTCAAGCGTCCCACTGTATTTTGCTTCTATATGCCTCAGATTTAAGTTGATTAATGAATGAACCAAAAGGCAACACAGGAAGACGGCAGGTGACCAGTGTGTAGATGACATTGCCTGACGAATATTAGGTTAAAGTTATGGGAAAAGGGCAGGGAAGTGGGCCTAGCTGAAATGCTCTTGCACAGAGCCAGTACAGATTGGAGAGGCTGAATGGCCTTCTCCTGTGTTGTAACTATGCTACAAATCCATGATGACCACCGCAGTATCCGAGTGCTTAAAATTGTACAGAACATTGCTTTGCCCACACATGCAAAATCCTAGTCTCCCTATTACATAAAGTGTGTATATATTGGAGCACTGGAGAAGGTGCAAAGAATATTTTAAAAGCTGTTCATCTGAAATGTGAAGCTGCATCTGTCAGGGCTCTTCTGTCTGGAAAGTTAATCGGATGAAGTTCTTTGAAACTGTTAAAGGATTCAATAGGATCCATATGGAGGAACCTTTGCTATTTGTCAAAGACTATAAAATGGTGAGAGGGATCAATACCAAATCAAAAAGGAGACTGAAGGCAGTACTCATTATGTCAGGGGGTATCAGTGTAGAAAGAAATATGAGAAATGTTTCAGGTCAATGACTTTCATCAGCCTATAAATATCAAATAGCCACCTCTACACAGAGAATGTAGGAGAAATGTTCTCAAACAGGGTGTATGGAGGTGGAACATGCTGCTAGGATCAAAGGAGATAGCAGGGTACATGGATAGTAAGCTTGGGGCACAGTTAAAGAATAGCGGAGATATGGACACAGAGTGGAATAAGGTCATTAGAGTTGGGGGACAACTTGCATGGAGAACGTACACTGATGTAACCCAACCTCCTGAATATTCTGGATCAGTGCTGCAGACTCTGCTGCCGGATGGTAATATCTGCTGGCAGCTTGCCTTTTCTGAGGTCCTTGAGGGTCACCACCTCTGATCTGGAAGGTTTGGGCACAAGTCCTGCTCCAGTGCAATTATCGAATCAGTCTGGTAGGATTGCTTGATACATGTGGAACTAGATGGGGAATTGATAGCCAGTGTTACTGGAGCTTGTGGTGTGGAGGCCGAAATAAACTCTGGCCTGAAAAGAATGCACAAGCAGCATTTAACGGTTGGTCTTTAACATCCAGGATAGTCATGGAAGGAGCATTCATTAGACAGTTTAACTGCAGATTCTTCCAACAGGACTATGCCAGGTGCTGAGAGTAAGAGAGCTTCCTGGTCGGCCACAACTGATATAGAATTACCTCCCTCAGTCTATAGCCTCCAGTTTCACACAGGTGAACAGTGCAAGGAAAAAGACACAAGCTGTAGAAAACAGACCTAAACATATGCTTCGACAACATCACTCAACAAGGGATATCTTCTAAAGGCTTGGCTTTACGATAGAAATGATGGTTAATATAGTACAAGGCACTTGTGAGACTGGTTCCTGCCAAGTGAACAAATTACAGTCAGAAAGGAGAAGGTGAGTGGCTCTGGATTTGTTGAGGGTGTTAAGACGAGCTCCCTGTTCCATTGTAGGGCACCCAGTCTCCTTTTAATCTTGGAGAGCAATGGAATGACTCTGCCCCTCAGGAAAGAACTGAAAGACAATTGCTCTGTTGAACAATTAATGTGATCTGTTTCTCAGAAGGTGCTAGTACTATGGTCAGTACACTCGCAAGGCATCAGGCATTTGATAATACTTGATATTAAGCCAGCTGGTAAGGTATTAGAGGCAATTTTTCTCTTTAAGCAGGCAGCATGGTGGCATAATGGCTAGCACTGCTGCCTCACAGCGCCAAGGGCCCATGTCCCTGTGATTCCCTATGGTGTGGAAACAGGCCATTCAGCCCAACAAGTCCACACTGATCCTCCGAAGAGCAACCCCACTCAGACCTATTTCCCTCAGACTAATACACCTAGGACTATGAGCAATTTAGAATGGCCAATTCACCTGACCTGCACATCTTTGGACTGTGGGAGGAAACCCACGTAGACACAGGGAGAATTACAAACTCCACACAGACAGTCACCCGAGGCTGGAAACGAGCCCTGGGTCCCTGGCGCTATGAGGCAGCAAACTAACCACTGAGCCACAGAAAGCTCAACCAAGTTAGTGAGGCATGACTTCGTACGCACAAAGCCATATTGGCTATTCCAAATCAGTCCTTGCCTTTTCAAATACAGGTAAATCCTGTCTTTCAGTATCCCCTCCAACAACTTGCCCACCACTGATGTCAGACTGACCTGTCTATAGTTCCCTGGCTTTTTCTTACCACCTTACTATTTTTCTAAAGCCTTTTCAGAATTTAATGCTTTCATCAGTTCCTAGATATCAAATGGAATGAAGTGAGAAGAGAATCTTACACTTGTAAATGACAATGCGATGTTGGCATTCGTTTGTGAGCAGTTTTGTGCTCTGTATAAAAAGAAAGATGCGCTAGCATTGGACGGGGTCCAGAGGAGGCTTACAAGAATGATCCCAGAGATGAAAGGTTTATCATATCGGGGTGGTTGAGGTCTCAGTGTCCACATTCAATGGCTTATAGGAGGGTGAGGGAGAATTTAATTGAAACTCTCAGGATATTGAGAGGCCCAAGTACATTGCATGTGCAGAAGATAATTGCATTGCAAGGACAGACATGGAACCAGGGGCACAGCTTCACGAAGAAGGGATGATCCTTTAGAGATGAGGAGGAATGCCTTCAGCCAGACGGTGGTGGCTCTGTGGAACTCATTGCCACAAAAGGCAATAGGGACCAAGTCATTCAGTGTATTTAAGACCAAGATACGTTTGTTATGAAGGTGTAGAAGTGTACTGTACCTTTAAGAGAGTTAAAAGCTGTGACAGCACTAAGTGTTCTCAATAAGATACGGTGTAAACATGTGGCCCAGCTACTGGGGTAGCTGGTTGCCTGGAAACAAAAAAAAACAGATTTGAATTAGGCCAATCAGTCTAAATTATATGCCAAAAAAACCAAACTCCAATCTATTTGAATGGAGTATATTGACAATCTGAAAAGCCTTGAGTCAATCTGATGCTTTGGGGGATATAAGACTGGGGAAAACTGAACAGCTGAGAGGAGAACTGCTAAGCTACCAGCATGTAAAAGGACTGCACGAGATATAGTTCTCTTAAAAGTAACTGCATCAATCAGTAACCTGTGAAGCAGAATCCCTAAGAAGAAGAGACCAAAGTACCAAGAAGAACGAAAGCTGCCTGGTTTTGAGAAAAGGAGTTTTGTTTTGTAAATCGTAATCGGGGGTTTTATCAGACGAGTATTGTAGAAGAGGCAGGTAAAAGATAGCTTAGAGTAAGGAGTTGTAAATAGTTGTTAGTTAATTATTCTCTGTTAGACTTTATTTCTTAAAGTTATAAATTTCTACTTTAAATATTTCTTCACCTCTCGAATTTTCACAGATTACTGCACAGGATGAATCTTTTCTGTGTTGCTGGTTTACATTAAGCAGGAGAGTTTACCCCGCACTGTAACAAGTTCTTGATGAGTAAGGAATCAAGGATTATGTGGAGAAAGCAGTAAATGGGGCTGAGAAACATATTAGCCATAATGAAATGGCAGGACTGACCCGATAGGTTGAATGGCCTCATTCTACTCCTATATCTTATGATGGCAACTTACAGGGCAGCACAGGGACTTATGAGCAACACTGATTTCAATCCTTCTGGCTGCATGTCAGAGCGAGCTTGATCACCATTGATCATGTTCTCAATGTGTTACAAATTATAAAAATTAACCTCACCTCATTACATAGCCCCCATGCTACAAGTCATTTTATTTTGTCTGGGCTCTGACTTCCCAGTTCCACACTAATTGGACAGTTACACAGCACCAGGGATATTCAAGAGTCCTGATAACAAGACACTTTCACGATTTAAACCTGTGACCCTGCAACATGACATTTAAGACAGGTTGACGTCAAAGACGATCCCACAGGATTGCCAAGTACTGCTAGAGCCCTATCACCTGTATTAAGCTATCCATTCGCTTGTACCCACTGTTCAGAGTCACATCAGGAAACCACACCATTATTTACGTCACCCCAACAAGAAGCAACCTTTGCACTTGAGGCTTTAGTCACGTATCATTAACAGAAATGACTTTCACCCCTCAGGATGACTCACCAAATCGTTGTGATCCAATCAAGTGATTCTAGACACCGGATGAGGTAGCATAGAATATCACCAAGTTCACAGCTCACATTTTTTCCATACTGAAATTCATTTGCCTGAGCAACTGATGAAATGGAAAACATATCAATCTGAATTTCTTAGATGTTTGCACTTTCTCCCCATGTCTGTGTGGGTTTCCTCTGGGTGCTCTGGCTTCCTCTCACAGTCCAAAGATGTGCGGGTTAGGGGGATTGGCCAGGCTGAATTGTCCATAGAGTCCAGGGATGTACAGGCTGGATGGTTTAGCCATGGAGAGATGCAGGGTTACAGGGATAGGGTAGGGGATTGGGTCTGCTCTTCTGAGGGTCAGTGCAGATTCAATGGGCCAAATGGCTTCTTTCTGTACTGTAGTGATTCTATGATCCTATGCAGCTATTCACAACATAATACACGGTGCTAGAATACTGAGCACAGTTTTGGAATCCACATTATAGGAGGGATGTGGTAGAAGTGGAGAGGGTGCACAGGAGATTCAGCAGGATGCTGCCTGAACTGGAGGGTTTCAGTTACAAACAGAGATTGGACAGATTGGGGTTTCCTTAGAGCAGAGGGGACTGAGAGAGGACATGCTTGGGATGGGTAACAAGGGGCATAGGTAGGGTGGACAGGAAGAAACCTTTCCCCTTGATGAGGGATCCATGACCGGGGACATAGATTGTAGGCAGAGATTTTAGAGGGGATGTGAGGTGAAACATTTTCACCCAGAGGGTGATGAGAATCTGGAACTCATCTCCTGTAAGGAAGGTAGAGGCAGAAATTCTCAAAATATTTAAGAAATATTTAGATGTGTACTTGCAGAGCCAAGGCTGTGGGCCAAGTGCTGGAAGGTGGGATTCGAATAGTTAAGTTGCTGTTTCTAACTGGCACAGACACAATGGGCCAAAGGGCCTTTTGCGGTGCTGTAGATTTCAGCGACCTATCAGACAGGCTGTACAAACCAATGGAAGGTTAGATGGAATATGCAGCTCAAATACACAAGCTATAAAGCACTGATTATTATCTCGGTACATGTTGAGTACAGGTCTACACCAAGCCCTCACACAGCCTTACTGTTCAGGTTTAGATTACCATGTGTACTGCACCCGTCAGCCTGGGCAGAAAGACACCTCACTAAAGGCTGCAATTTGGGCACGGGCTGTGTCACCGATTGTTCTCTGGCACAGGGGTTCCAGCAGCACCTCCATTCCAGGAAACAATGACTGAAATGTTTGGAATGAACCCAGCTATTTCAGTCATGGCTGTCACTGAACAAGCACCAGTTTAGTCACTAGAGGTATTATGCTACAAAACAGCAAGGACATGTACCCTGATAACTTATGGATGGGCTTGGTGGCAGTCAGAGGCAAGGAAGCATCAAACTGTAATATAGTATTCTGTTAAAAAAAAATTTTAAAAAAGAACATTGCAGTCTATTGTAAACTCTCAAACTATTCTCACTGGGTGCAGCTAGTCACAGCATAAGCTTGAAGTATCTCAGCTTTTTTTTAAAGTCAGCTTTTTCTGCAGAGTTTCCAACTGAAGATGCTAGTTAAGGAACAGCAGAGTGAAGAATGCCCACTTACTGAAGCTTGGTTTAGTGCAGAGAAGCAAGATGCTGAAGGTACATTCTGCAAACGGACAAAAGGGACAATTGCTGCATCCTATTTACCCCTTAGATATTCGAAGCTAACTGCCATGTGTGATAATATGGTCACTTCTAGGCCATTGAGCGAGCAGATTACCTTCCTAAAGGATAAGACACTTGGAGGTTTATGTAAAAACATAAGAGTATATCAATTAGGATCAGGAGTAGGAAGCTCAGCCCCTCGAAGTAGTTCCACCATTTAATACGTCGATAGTTGAACACATCTTAGCTTCAACACCATTATCTTGTCGGCTTCTAACCTTTAACGTGTTACTAATTTAAAAATCTATTCATCTCTTCCTTATGTTTCCACAGATTCATGACTTTGAGAGAAGTAATGTCCCCTCTCCTTGCTTTTAAATCTGCTGCCCCTTGTCTTTAAACTATCTTATCTCATTTTAGATTGCCTCACATGAGGAAACATTTGAATTAGAATTAGCTTTGTTGTCTAATCAATACAGTGAAATGTTTACAGTTGCCACATTACAGCACTACCTTAGGTACAAAGATATCTTGGTGCAGATCAAATTCTTAGGAAGTAAAAGAACAATTAGAAAAGTAAAGAAATAAGTAATCCAACGTTATAGGTCAGAGGAATAAATTAGAAAAAAAAAGTAAGAAATTCAGAATACAGGTTGTTCTGCTAGACGTTTTGTTAATCGAATCCACTGTAATGTGATTGATGAATTGGGGACACTATTTCTAAAGCACAAGCCTTTAAAACATGTTTTGGCTGTAACGTGATTACACCGCCAACACTTTAAGTGCTATTTCTAAAGTGCAATTTTTCTACAACGCACAAGAACGCAGCCATCACGTTATAGAAGAACTACCTGTATCAGTTTTCCCGACCCACTCCACGCCAGCACCTAGTCTCACAGGAGACCTCCGCTGCCTCATCGCCGTATTTGTCAGACCCACCAATGTAGGAGTTACCCCACTACCCGGCCATCTCTTCGCCACTGGACCCACTTTCCTGGCACCGCTGTACCCACACTCGCTGCCCAGGCCAGGCTGTTGCCGGGCAATGAGTCCCACTTTGGCTGCAGATGTCACCTTGTTGGTGCTGCCATCTTGAAGGGTCTGCTGCTGCAGGGATTGTTGGCAGGGCAACCCCATCGCTGCTGCTGCTACTGTCAGCCTCAGACACCGGGAGAACACCCTCACTGTCACAGGCCCCGGAAGGTGGGAGAACAGCCTCACTACCTCTGATCGCCAGGGGAAGCCACGCCTGCCACTCTGCATGTAGCCCTCCCTCGCTGCTGCCCCAGTGCTGCCGGAGAAGAGAAAAGAAGAAAGATAAAGACCAAAAGGAAAGGAAAATAAACTGAGAGAAAAGAAAAGATCTTGCTTTTTATGTCTACTTTGTCAATCCCTTTCAGCATCACGATTCAATCTCTTCTCATTCTTCTAAACTCCAGAGAATATCAGCCTCAACTGCTTAATGTCTCTTCATAAAACAAACCCCACCAGCCCCCACCATCCCCCAACGCAATCCAGACAACCTGGTCTGAACTGGCTCACTTGCAATGACCTCCATCTCAAATATATTGAGGCCAGTCCAGCAGCTTCTGTTGTCGTTTTCCAGTATCACCCTGACAGGTACTACATTGATGGAATTAAATTTACTGATTTATCACGGTGACAGATAACCTCGCGGCCTGCCAATTTTCTGGTCCAACTCTCACTCATGAAGCTCACAGAATGACTATGCAACTTGCTGTTCCCATTGTCATATTGCAAAGACTCCACACCACTGGCAGTGTCATAGAGTCACAGAGACGTACAGCACAGAAACAGACCCTTCAGTCCAATTCATCCGTGCTGACCAGATATCCTAAATAAATCTAGTCCCATTTACCAGCATTTGGCCCATTTCCTTCTTAACCCATCCTATTCATATACCCATCCAGATGCCTTTTAAATGTTGCAATTGTACCAGCCTCCACCACTTCCTCTGGCAGCTCATTCCATACACGTACCACTCTCTGCATGAAAAGATTGCCCCTTTTAAACCTTTCCCTCTCATCTCAAATCTATGCCCTCTAGCCTTGATTTGCCCTGCCCTGGGGAAAAGACCTTGGCTACTCACCTTATCCATGCCCCTCATGATTTTATAAAACTCTATAAGGTCACCCCTCAGCCCCCGACGCTCCAGGGAAAACAGCCCCAGCCTATTCTGCCTCTCCCTGTAGCTCAAATCCTCAAAACCTGGCAAAATCATTGTAAATCTTTTCTAAACCACTTCAAGTTTATGGCAGCATGGTGACTCAGTGGTTAGCACTGCAGCTTCACAAAACCAGGGACCTGGGTTCGATTCCAGCCTTGGGCGACTGTTTATGTGGAGTTTGCACATCCTCTCCGTGTCTGCATGGGTTTCCTCCCACAGTCCAAAGATGTGTAAGTCAAGTGGACTGGCCATACTAAATTGCCCACAGTGTTAGATGCATGAGTCAGAGGGAAATGGATTTGGGTGGGTTACTCTTCGGATGGTCAATATGGACTTATTGGATCGAAGGGCCAGCTTTCGCACTGTTGGGAATTTAATCTAACCTTTCTGAAGCAGGAAGACCAGAATTGCGCACAGTATTCCAAAAGTAGCCTAACCAACATCCTGTAGAGCGGCAACATGACCTCCCGATTCCTGTACTCAATACTAATAAAGGAAAGAATATCAAACGCCTTCTTCACTATCCTACCCACCTGGGGCTTCACTTTTAAGGAGCTATGAACCTGCACTCCAAGGTCTCTTTGTCCAGAGTTATAACAGTTACATGACCTACGTTATGTGATGTTCTAGTATAATAGGTTCCGCCTCATATTCGGTATGCAATTGTACCATGGTTGTGATTGCAATTACTGTCGCTTTGCGGTATGTAAGCAGACGTTAAGCACAGAAACCAGACTATCTGTAAGACCAAGATCATTGAACATTCTAAAACATTAGCACTGTTAACACGGTTCAAAACATCTGTCTCAACAAGAGTCAGGGCTTTTTGGTATTTGGTCAATAGGTCAGGAACGTCCAGAGCACATCGTCCTTGCAGCGGTGTTCCACCCACACTGTTTGACTTTGTCCATCCATTAGAAAATCAAATTTTGATTTATTTCAACTGAATTGAGCTAGCTTTATTGTCACATGTACTCACATGAGGACAGTGAAAAGCCATCACTTAGGTACAAAGGTACAATCCTTAGTTACAGAATAAAGAAATGAAGAAGACCAAGTTACATTTCAGCTACACATGTCACCACGCTCCACACTGCGTCACTGTCACCACAGTCTGCACTGGGCCACTGTCACCGCGCTCCACACTGGGCCACTGTCAACACACTCCGCACTGGGCCACTGTCCCCATGCTCCACACTGGGCCACTGTCCCCATGCTCCACACTGGGCCACTGTCCCCATGCTCCGCACTGGGCCACTGTCGCCATGCTCCGCACTGGGCCACTGTCAACACACTCCACACTGGGCCACTGTCCCCATGCTCCACACTGGGCCACTGTCCCCACGCTCCACACTGGGCCACTGTCACCACGCTCCACACTGGGCCACTGTCACCACGCTCCACACTGGGCCACTGTCACCGCGCTCCACACTGGGCCACTGTCCCCACGCTCCACACTGTGCCACTGTCCCCACGCTCCACACTGTGCCACTGTCACCGCGCTCCACACTGTGCCACTGTCCCCATGCTCCACACTGTGCCACTGTCCCCACGCTCCCCACTGCGTCACTGTCGCCACAATCCGCACTGGGCCACTGTCCCACGCTCCACACTGGGCCACTGTCCCCATACTCCACACTGCATCACTGTCACCATGCTCCACACTGTGTCACTGTCGCCACATTCCGCACTGGGCCACTGTCCCACGCTCCACACTGCATCACTGTCCCCATACTCCACACTGCATCACTGTCACCATGCTCCACACTGTGTCACTGTCGCCACATTCCGCACTGCGCCACTGTCCCCATACTCCACACTGCATCACTGTCCCCATACTCCACACTGGGCCACTGCCATCACACTCCCCTGTGGGCCATTGGTTTCTGGCAACCCTGCTTCGGAGGTCAGGAGTCCGAGGCTGGGGCCAGGTGTCTGAGAATACAGAGGAGGAGAAGAAACCACAGAAGGGAGGAAGGAGGGAAAAAAAGAAGTCTGAATGTTTCAAATAGATGCTGTTAGTGAAGTGGAAGATCTCTGATGCACACTGAAGGAGAGTGAGGCCCCCCATTGTCAGAATTCTTAGATTTACATTTTAGAACTGAAATTCCCTTTTTCTGTGTTGATTTATTTATTCATTCATTCATTTCAACTCGCGTCACTCTGAGACTCATGTGAATGCATGCTTTTTGTGCTTCAGGGATTTTAGCTTCTATTTAAACAGCAACATGTATCGTTACTTGATCCGAGGCATATTGACAGATAATTGTTAGAATTCATGATTGTAGTAAGGATCTCGAACACAAAATTTACAGTTCCTTCTGGTAATGATGTATAAACGTTAACTCCTTTCTCTATTCTCTGGATCAGTAGGAATTTGCATCCCAATGAAGGAAACTTCCATTTGAGGTGATCATGTTGTGTAACTTTCATTTAAAAACTTCACAAATTACATGAAAAACATCAGTTGGTCTTAATGTATTAGAAGCACTGAAAATTTGGAGATTCTAATCAGGCCCACCATCACAGAAAACATCTTGAACCAAAAAATATATTGCAGCTCCTACTCGACTCCTGCACCCAGCTGACCTGGTTGCCAAGACAACCGGCAAATGCGAAATGATAGATTGAAACCAAGTTGGGTTTCAGATGGCCTTCAATCATAATCCCCGCATGTTCAATTATCATTGAGGTTGAGGAGAGATCATTAGTTTTCTGCGTTTAATGTTTTCAAAATATAGCGCATTAGCTTTAAGAGTATTTTTATACTTGAGCACATGAATTATGGATATTTTTTTCAGATAGATAGCCTACAATTAAATCTAATTAAAATCCACCATCTGAAAGTTGTTGGACACAGATGGGAGGCAGAGGAAATATCTAAGCTGTGATTTAATAACTTCTGTGTCTTTGAGAAGTATGATTACTAGTCTCTATCAGACTACTCAATGCAGAGAGAGAAAATTGCTCAGGAAGGAGTCCTTTCAGTTAATAAGTAATTCCCATAAAACCGTCAAAGACATTTTTGACATAGATCATGACACACACTTATTAGAAGACAGAAAAGCCAGGAGAGAGGCGAAAATCATAAAGTTGGAGTTGTTGTTTTAAGCTTAATATAAACTGGATAACTCTTTTGAATTAATCAGATGTGTGTTAAAAATATGAATAGGATCTGTGGGCAAAGGGGTCGCCATAATCTTCAGCCAGAGGTGCAGAGTGGATGATCCATCACAGCCTCCTCCAATCGTCCTGAGCATCACGAGTGCCATCTTCAGCCAATTCGATTCACTTCATGAGACCTGAAGATACAGCAAAGGCACTGACCACTGCATAGGGAATGGGCCCCGACAATAGCACTACAGACTTGTACAGGTTAGCCACACCCCTCGCTCAGCTTTTCCCGGTTCCAATGTTGGTATCTACCTGACAAAGTGCAGAACTGTGCAGCTCGGTTCTGTACAAATCCAACCCGGCCAATCAGCCTACTCTCCATCATCGGTGAGGTGGTAGAAGGTGCCATCGGCAGTGCTATCAAGCAGCATCTGCTTAGCAGTAACCTGCTCCCTGATGTACTGTTTGAATTCTCAGCTCCTGACGTCAACACATCCCCAGTCCAAACGCAGATAAACAACATGAAATGAGGAAAAGGGAGAGGAATTTGCCTCGACACAAAAGCGGCATTTGACTGAATGTGACATCAAGCAGTGCCGGCTAAACTGAGTCATAGTATCATCGAGTTACATAACACAGAAACAGACTCGCAAATCTAATTTGTCCACTTTGACCAGACATCCCAAGATGACCAAGTCTCATTTTCCAGCACTTGGCACAAATCCCTCTAAACCCTTCCAATTAATGTACCCATCCAGATGCCTTTTAAATGTTGTCAATTGTACCAGCCTCCACCACTTCCTCTGGCAGCTCATTCCATACACACAACACCTTCTGTGTGAAAAAGTTGCCCCTTAGGTCCTTTTTAAATTGCTGCCATAAGGGGCAAAGTTTTCACACAGAGGGTGGTGCATGTATGGAATGAGCTGCCAGGGGAAGTGGTGGAGGCTGGTACAATTGACAACATTTAAAAGGCATCTGGATGGGTACATTAATAGGAAGGGTTTAGAGGGATATGGACCAAATGCTGGCAAATGGGACTAGATTAGGTTGGGATATCTGGTCGGCATGGACTGTTTACATGCTGTACTTCTCTATGACTCTGACTCCTTTAGAGCAGTTTGTCTAACTGAATGGCTTGCTCATCCATTTCAGGGGACAGTTAAGAATTAACAGCATTGTTGTAAGCCCAAGTCACATGGATGCCAGACTGAGTAAGGTTGGCAGATTTCCTTCTCTAAACCTGAAGGTTTTAACAATAATCCCATTGAGGCTCTGTAGTGTGGCACAGTGGCTCAGTGGTTAGCACTGCTGTCTCACAGTGGCAGGGACCTGGCTTCGATTCCAGCCTCGGGTAACTGTCTGTGTGGAGTTTGCACATTCTCCCCGTCTCTGCGTGGACTTCCTCCGGGAGCTCCGGTTTCCTCTCACAATCCAAATTTGTGCAGGTTAGCTGAATTGGCCATACTAAATTATTCCATAGCGTTCAGGGGTGTGTAGGTTAGGTGCATAAATTAGGGGAAATGCAGGGTAATAGGATGGGTTACTCTTCGGTGGGACGGTTTGGCCATATGACCTGTTGCCAAACATTGTAGGGATTCTAGGAATCATGGTCACCATAAACCTAGCTTATTATTCCAATTTTTGTTTGCAAAAATATACTTTATTCATAAAAAATACATAGGTGCTAAAGCAACTTTGTACTGTCTTTACATATCAAGAAAAACAGCCATTGGATCTTACATTTCCTGCAGCTGCAAACACAGAAACACATACTCATGTCGGACATACGTTTGAGGCAGTGAGAGGGTCTACCAACTGTATGGGCCCCCGCTATATTTTGGCAGAAAGAGTTTAAATTCACATGCTGGCATAGTTGGATTTGGGGATGTATCTTTTAGGCATTAATGCTGACCCCAGGGATTACTGGCGTCCTGGCTGCTACTACACCACATTGCTGTTCTGTGCAAGAAAGTTGTTCTAGGCTTGTGGATTACACCTCATTATCCCCAGGGATGAATTGAGCAGGAAATTAAAATGCACTCGCAAGAGCCAAATGTTAAATAATGCAAATCGATTCTTTAAAAGTGGTTACAAGCTGAAGAAGGAAGTGTGTTCGCAAATGTGTTTCCCAGCCTTCTGGCACCTTGATGTTAGTTTGTTGCCTATTTGCTGCTTTTAGTGCTTTCCCTTTAGTTCAGACATGTTTTCTCAGCCTTTCTCCAGTAAATGACGCCATGTTGAC